>NC_071396.1:14021293-15221293 GCF_022682495.2 Desmodus rotundus | reverse complement strand
TTCAACCTCATTTCAATCTTCTCTGGATGTGAACAATGTGATTTTCCAGTTTTTACCTGGCTGCTTGTTTATGAATATACAACAGGATCTGGTTATAAGATGCCTCATTGTTACAAAGACCAATCCATGCCATACACTAAACCACACTCAGTTCTAAGTTACAACTATAAGGGCAACTTAATACATAAACCTGCACATCAGAGGTTAATCTGTTCTCCTGAACCAGCACTGTTACAAAGATGCTCCGTGGGGCACAGATATTCTAAGAGCAAGAAGGGTCAAAGTTTGTCCACAGAAAGAAAGCCACACCTATGTTGTATAAACACGCGTGCAAATAAGGCTTAGGGCAGTGTCTCTGCAATTACAAGTTACACTCCACTGGGGGGGGGTTATAAAATCAATTTGATGAGTGGCAAGCAGTAGTGTTTCATAAAAACAGAAAAGAATAAAGTGGAATTAAATGCAATAGAATAGGGTAGACAATAGCAGTGTGAATTACACATAATAAGGTTAAGTACCCTTTTGTGAAAGATTCTGAACCTCACTCATTTCAGATGCACAGACAGGCATACATTCCCTGTGTCATGAAGTAAAGTGTATTTCTTACTATAGATGCGGTTCACATTAGAGAAACAATGGCCTTAAAAAAATTCTCCTTCAAGGCAGGGAAGGGGCCCTTGGATGACCAGATGGTCTTAAACAGCTTGAAGATAATAAGAAGGAGAACATAGACTTCACCTTGGATCTCTAAGGAGAATCACAGGGAATTAAATCAGAAGACCAAGTAATTCCAGAGGAATTGTGCCCAACCCTTCTTAGCATTTAAACAAATAGGAGCCTCATAGGAGACCTCTACGCTGCTAGAATTCTACACAAACACGCCGAAGTAGCGGACCCAGGAAGAAGTAAGGTCTCAGTCTGTGTCCAGCAATGACAGAAGGAACATACTCTCTGAAAATGTGGCTGCAGAGCAAGCTCCTCGGTTGACACTCTAGTTCACACAATTTAGAAATGTCTTTGGTGGCCTGTTTGGGAGATCTCCGCTTGGGAATAAGCCACATTCTGAAGGAATGTACCAATCAAGCATCATAATGTGTTTGAAGGAGAATGTGCTGGGCCCATTTCTTTTGTTAATTCCTTGCTGTATGTAGTTATTATATATAACCCACCCTTCACCACCCCCACCCCCAAAGAAGAACAAAATAGCCAGGGCTATATCTAGATAAAATTTAAAAATAGAAAAACTCCTTCTGCCAATCTCCTCTTTAGTCCCCACCTTTCAACTCTGCTTCCTTCAGCTCCTGATTATGTCCACTCTGGGTCCCCCCCCCCCACAACCTTTATCCTAAGGCTATTCTATTCTTTCATCTAGTCGTCCAGTAATTTTCAACTAAATAAATTGCTAATCCTCAATTAAATAGGTTGCTAAAGGCATAAGATATGTTCTCTTCCAGGGATCTGTGTAGATTATTAACAAATATCTAAAAATGGAATTTTGGGGCCCTGACCGGTGTGGCTTCATTGGTTGGTGCGTCATCTCATAACCTATAGGTTGTGAGTTCGATTCCAGTCAGGGTACATACCTAGGTTTCAGGTTTGATCCCTGGCCCTGGGGCATACAATCACTGGTCTGGGCGTGTACGGGAGGCAACCAATTGATGTTTTTCTCTCTGTCCCTTCCTCTCTCTCTAAGAGCAATGAAAAAATGTCCTCAGGTGATAAAAATAATAATAATAAAATAAAAGTAGAGTTTTGGGTACCTTAAAAGCAAGAGAGAGCTAATTGGTGTGGGAGCATCATCACCTTCCACATGTGCCCACACCATTCACTCATGAGATGGGCTCTTGAATGATTAATAGTTTTGCTTAAGATTGAATTTTGATGGGCACGTACTTATTCCATGATTTATGCTTTGTGTTTGCCATCTAGAAATTCAAGCAGCTGCTTGCCTGGCGTGCGCATTCTTTAGAAATTATCCAGGTCGTCTATGTAGAAGACAGACAAGTGGTGCTTACGGCCTCCATCGATGGCTCCGTAAGGTAGGGACTTCCATGCTGTGCATCCAGGGTTTTGAGTCGGAGGGAAAAGATACTGAGCTACAGTTTAAGTCCATACCCCGAATGCAATCTCGACTGACTGACTGAAATAAAGGGAGCCCAAAACGGCTTTGAGAAGATGGCCACTGACTTGGAATTCTTTTCCATGTCCAAGGAAGTGAGATGCCACGCTCATCTCAGTTAGAAAGTAGACTAAATGCCTTCAGTAAGGGTTTGTGCAGACTTGCTTCAAAGGATTCAGCACGGGGGATAGCTCAGAGAGATAAGCCCCTGGAGAGAAGTATTCAAAGTCATGAGAGGCAAGGACTCCAAGATGACTCTACCCAGCAAAGCTTTCATTTAGAATGGAAGGGCAGATAAAGTGCTTCCCAGATAAAGTCAAGGTGAAGGAGTTCATCATCACCATGCCCTTATTATATGAAATGTTAGAGGGATTTATCTAAGAAAAAGAAGATCAAAAATATGAAGAGTAAAATGACAACAAATGCACAACTATCAACTGAACCTAAAAAAACAAAAACAAACTAAGCAAACAACTAGAACAGGAACAGAATCACAGAAATGGAGATCACATGGAGGGTTATCATCGGGGAGGGAGAGGGGGGCGGAATTGGGGAAAAGGTACAGAGAATAAGCAGCATAAATGGTAGGTACAAAATAGACAGGGGAGGGTAAGAATAGTATGGAAAATGGGGAAGCCAAAGAACTTGTATGTACAGCCCATGGACATGAACTAAGGTGGGGGGAATGTGGGTAGGAGGGGATGTACACAGCAGAGGGGAATAAAGTGGGGGAAATGGGACAACTGTAATAGCATAATCAATAAAATATATTTAAAAAATAAAAAGTTAAAAAAACAAACATGCAATATAATATTATTAACTGTAGTCACCACGATGCACAAAGCCTACTTGTTTTTAATCGCCTAGATAATGCTGAATATACGTACCCAAAATGCTAAACATACAAATATATACATACAAATAGAAAACAAATGTCATGACATTTCTTGAGACAAATTGCTACATACTCAAATGTCTTAAAATTATGGGAATGAATTATCCTCTTATGGAAATATAATTAGGTAATATCAATAGAGGTAGAGAGGCTTCAAAGTAGACTAGAGAGTTTAAAATACATTAAAGAATTTACAACTATTACCACGATTTCCCTTGACTTCAAGTCAAGGGAAAATAAACAACTAGGACTACACCAATCTACACAGTACGATATACAGATGATGTATTATAGAATTGTACACTTAAAACCTATATAATTTTATTAACCGATGTCACCCCAATGTATTCAATAAAAATAAAATGAAAAATAAATAAAAAGCTTCTATGCAACAAAGAAAACTGTCAACAAAACCAAAAGGTAAGTAACTGAATGGGTCACATATTGAACTATAATGTTGTACACCTGAATTTTATATAATGTTGTTTAAAATAAAGAATTTAACAGCAAATGTGTGGGGAACGGGTAGCAGTGCAGCGAAGTCGGGAGTGCAGAGACCAGTGAGCGGTCTGTGGTGAGGAGCTGGGCTTGGGCTAGGGGAGAGCCAACAGCACCGGGGGTAAATGTTTTGGATTGGAGAACTATCTGGAATGTAAAATCCTGATGGGAACTTTAACTGAAAGAGAAGGTAAGCAATAGGTGTCAAGAATGATTCCTGGCATATACATCTAGCCATTCATTGAGAGATGAGTCGCTAGAAGAGGAAAATATTTAGAACGTGAAAGGATGAAGGAGAACTTTTAGAAATGTTGAGTTCAAGGTCAGTCTGTGGAGGTAAGGCCCTATATGGGGGCAAACAGAGCTGCTTCCTCTGTAAGAATGAGGGAAAATTAAGAACATGCCATTACATTACTAGAGATGGTTTTTACAACTCTGTCCCTTGGGTGCCTGCTCCAGCTTATTTTCAGCTGCCTGTGATCAGAAGTATTAACTGGGCCCTGGCTGGTGTGGCTCAGTAGATTGAGCACCGGCCTGTGAACCAAAGGGTCGCCAGTTCAATTCCCAGTCAGGGCACGTGCCTGGGCTGTGGGCCAGGTCCCCAGTAGGGGGTGCATGAGAGGCAACCACACATTGATGTTTCTCTCCCTCTTTCTCCTGCCCTTCCCCTCTGTCTACAAATAAATAAATAAAATCTCAAAAAAGAAGAAGTGTTAATTGAGGATTATAATACACACACACATACACACACATACATCACATGTGAGCACACCTCTGTTGTTACGAGCAGCCCCTGCTCCAACCAGTTATCCTTGACATGGAGAGACTACTTTTAGGATTCCTGCAAGTGAAGATCTTCCGAGATACTCAGTTGTAAAAGCCGAGCTCTATTAGTAGCTACCTCAGAATACACTGCCCTTCAGAACCAAGCCACGCCCTTTTGCTAACAGGAGCTGCCACTTTCTAAAGGAGTAAGCGATTCTAACACTCCAAATTTGTTTGCCAAAAAGATTATAATTTCATAATGGGAAAAGGCATGATGAGGCCTAGCTCTGGGACACAGGGGGAAAGGGGCTGAGGATCCATAGCTGAGGCCCAGGACGCCAGGCTGAGTGGTAGGGTCTGTCCCCTGGGAGAGTCCTACATGGAACAGCAAGTGCCACCAAGCAAGGAGACCAAAAGTTACTTCCGTCCTTGCCTACACGGCATAAATTTAGAGTCGTCCTAAGTCAGTCCCTCAGCCCTCTAAATCCTGTGTTGGGAGGGCTGGCGCATTTCCCCCCAGTAATGGCACTGGAAGGACCGTGACATTTATGCGATGTTGGGGGATGCAAATGTTTAAGGGGTGTACGGCAGTCATGTCACCTTCTCAGAGCGCTGTTGGGTATAAGGAGCCCCGACTGGGTACCTCTCCCCCACCTCTTCTGCAGTGCCTTCTGCTTGAACCCCTGGGCTGTGGCTTGGACTCGGTGGGATCTCCTGCTAGTTCATTTAGCTCATCCTTTTCTTGGGTCATTGCTGAGCGCATATGGCGATTGCTCCCATCATTTGCTGCTCTGAGGTTGAAGTCAACATAAAAGGAAATCTTCCAAGCGTTATTTTACCTTCCTATTAGACATAGGGCGCCTGCTCCTGCTAATGACATTCTGTGTACTTTAAACCAGCGCTTTTCAACCTTTTTCAACTCATGGCACACACAAACTAATTTCTACATTCTGCGGCACACCGAAAAAACATGTTTGCCAACCTGACAAAAAGTAGGTACCATTTTGATTTATTTACACCAGGTGGCCATTGTTGCATTAGCTGTTCTTTTTTTTTGACAGTGCAAGGAAGAAAAGGTCAGTGTCCCTGACTAAATAATCAGATAGTGCATGTTTTAAAAATCCTTGCAGCACGGTGATTAAAAATCGCTGCTTTAAACTGTGTGGACTATTGAAAGGGACCTTATGGAGTGGATTGATGGTGAAATAGTGTGTATGGGTGAAGAACCAGTTCTTTGCCATCCTATTTCACAACTCATTTGTAGAAATTAGCGTGGTGTTTCCACAGTGGTAGGAATTGTGGGTGGAGGTTGCGAGGACTTTGGTAATAGAGCATCAGTGGGCATCTCTTCTGCTGATGCTGATACAGAAAGCAGACAGCTGAGATACGAGATACAGACCAGTCTAAGACCTAATTTAATACACTGTCAGTCATAGTGAGTTCTGATTAGCTTAAACGAGGAGTGTTATCTGGGGGAACATCTGTTCCTTATTTTCCACTAGCAGTGGCTTTAATGAATGGATATCAGTACAGAGTCAAATGGACATTTCCCAAAATTATTGTAGATTAAAATTCTGAGAAAAATGTATGTGTTATGATTAGCTTGATATGGTTAATAGGGAGAGTCCTAGACTCAAGTTGAAAATCCCTGATGGACTAATAAAAAGCTGATTATTAACAGAATTCCAGTGACTTCATTCCCTCTACCTTTGCCTTTCCTCAGGCTCTGGCATGCCCTCAGTGGTCATTACTGTGGGTATTTTGGACAACGAAGGGCCTTTGACCTGTCACAGACAAGCGATTTCATTTTGCCTTGTGATGTTAATGAGTATCCCATAGAAATAAAAGAAGAAAGCAAGTTAACAGACAATAAACAAAAATGTATATATCCTCTGGTATTTGACCAGCAAAGGTAAGACCATTGGGTTTCCTTTAGAGAGCAGACAAGAATTGAACTTGTATGGTATTGTAACACTGTGCTGGACATGGAGAATTCAAAGGTGAAAAACTCAAAACTTTTCAATAATTTTGCAATCCAGTGGAAGGATGCACAAAAATCTGTAATCCAGCATAATAGTACAGCTGAGAACATTAATTCTTAAGATAATCACAGAGGTAACAAGACTTACCCAAACAAAGAAGACCAAAGAGGCAATGGCCCAAGCAAAGGCACAAAACAGTGAGAGTCAGGAGGACATGGTAGAAGATAAAGCAAGAAAAGTCTATAGAGACTAAAGCAAAATGAGCTTTTTTTATGAGTCAACATAAAGATTTTAAACATTACTGAAGTCAGCCCTGACTGGTATGGCTCAGTGGACTGAGTGCCAGCCTGCAAACCATACGGTCACAGGTTCGATTCCCAGTCAGGACACATGCCTGGGTTGTATGCCAGGTCCCCAGTAGGGGGTGCATGCACGAGAGGCAACTGATCAATGTATCTCTCGCACATCAATGTTTCTCTCCCTCTCCTTCTCCCACCCTTTCCCCCTCTCTAAAAATAAATAAATAAAAATGTAAAATAAATAAATATACATTACTGAAATCACTGTGACAGAACGCACATGAGGAAAAGCAGGTCTGAAGACAGCAAGTGTAAATGGTTGTCTAACCACTTGGCTGCGCACCTGAAACCACATACAAAAGAAAATTGAAAAGAAAAAGATGGGGAGGTTGGTTTGGGGCAGGTTCAAATCTGAGATGCTCATGGGGACATTTATTGTTTTTAAATGTTTTTAATGCTTGGTTATGGCTTTTAAATATGCGTAAGTAAGTTTGAACATCAGCAGAAGCTTCCCCGAGTCACAGAAATAGCAAACATTGGTTTTGTATCCTCACCCTTACCCTACAGTATTTTTTTCAATGGCTGTTTATGAATTTAACTACATGGAAAATTCAGGCCTAGTAGAAATCTCTCATTTACCAGGAGGGAAATCTGGGAAACCAAATGGAATAAGACTTAAGTGCAGAGGTAGCATCACTAGGGCCACGGGAGACAAAGAATTTGGGGACCCAGAGAAAAAAAGAATACAACGAGTATTTGTTTAGTAGGCAGAGAATGCAAGGCGTGGGTGCGTACCTCACTGTTTTTCATGTGTCTTCACATGCAGATGGCAAAAAATGAGCTCGATGTCTTTGCTTTTCAAACGGACACCTCCCAAGGCCTTTGAAGTGGAAAGTGATTTTAAGTTTTTCAAGTCTCTTTCTTCCCCCAAGGTAACTTTGAAAAGCACAAACACACAAAAACACTTTACTCTTATTTTCCCGAGTTTAGCTATGAACTATGTATTTGTTTTCTGTGGCTGCTGTTGCAAGTTCCTACGCACTAAGGGGGCTGGACAGCACCAATGAATTATTTCACTCTTCTGTGGGTCAGAAGTCTGACCTGGGTCCCCCTGGACTAAAAGTCCGGCATTGCCGGGGCTGTGTGCCTTTTCTGGAGGCTCTGGGGAGACTCTCACATGTGTTAATGTGAGGCCCCCTTCCCTGACCTTCAAAGCCAAAAACGTAGCATCTCTCTGACCAGCCTTCTGGGGTCCCCTGACTCAGGAAAGGTTCTCTGCTTTTATGGAATCCTGTGATGAGACTGGGTCCTCCCTGGAGAATCCATCTCGAAGTTCTTAACCTTAATCACATGTGCAAAGTCCCCTTTGCCAGATGAAGCAATACATTCCCAAGTTGGGGGTGGGGGAAGAGGGCAGAGACGTCGTTGGTTGCCATTATTCTGCTCACCGAAGATGATAATAATAAATATTTTTTAGAAAAGTCATTTAACAGAAACAAATACATTTGGGGAAATCTCTAGAAAGGTTTTAAAGCTCTTAAGACAAAGAAATGCCCCGAAGATCTCAAGGCTTATGCTCTTCTTACCATGCTTTCATTTTCTCAATTGTTTGGTAAAATAACAAAGGTTTAATGCTAACGTTGAGTTAAAATACCTTCCAACTTAGGAATCTCTGATTTTTACCGGCGATCTTGTTTGCCTGTTGCTTTTCATGATCAATTACGTATTATTATGCTTTATTCAATTTCCTGCTTTCTTTCTGACATATTACCAGTAATAATACAATGATAGTAAACCTCACATGTAAATAGCACCTTACTACACACTTTATCTTATTTGATCCTGACAGATATGAACAGGGCGAAAACTTGCCTAACGTCACGCAAGTACTCGGTGACAGAGTCAAATTTGAACCCAGGGAACTGGCCCCTTACGGAACCTTCCCTTCTCACTAAACATTCACTCCTCTATTTTGCAGAATCGAAAACATGCCTTGGAAGGTTTCATGACTGAAAACAGAGAGGCCGGGATTGTCTTTGGTTCCCTGCCTATATACAGGGTGAGTCGACCATTTCTAGGACTAGCGTGGTTACAGAACAGTAGGGAACACGACATCTCCTTCCTGACCCTGGGCTACGGGCCAGGCGGGAGAACACCGCATAACCAAGCTGACCGATGCTTCCATAGACACGCATGCGCGACTGACCCTAGAGAAGTCTTGGGTCCTGTGTGCCAAGGGCCTGGATCGCTTGCCTCTGACATTCCACATGAACGACACCACGGGAAACTGTTTTGAACTTCACCCTGGCTCTCCCTTGCCTACAGGACAAAATCCGAGTGCTTTTCGCCTGGCCTACAAACCTTTCATGGCCTTGCCTCTGGCTAACTGTGTGATTAATAGTGGGCAACTGTGAAAGGCGGGGGAGGGGGGCTGTATTTTAAAGCAGTTGAAGTGTCTCACTCCATATCCCCCACCCCGGCATTCACATTGCAGAAGCAATCACTTCAGTATGACTTATTTATTTATTTATGACTCTTGATTTATGGCTAACAGGTGCAAAGCCCCACTAGCCTAAGATTCCTTCCACTCATTGGGTCAGAGGTGATAAAGGAGGCGCCAGATGGATTTCCAGGAAAGAAAAAGGGAGGTCACGTTCAACACGAAAGAGTAAGTTAGCAGTCAGAATTCCATGGTACACCCCACTTATGTTTGGGTTGTTATTGCCCGCACCGAAGTGGGTAACACAGGACAACCGCGAGACGGCAACAACAGAAAGCTGCTTTATTTAATTAAGATACAAAACTTGAACAGGGTTTTGTTAGTTTATGCCCTTAATGAGAACATGAATGAATCCTGTGCATCAGCAATTCTACCAATTATTTGAATCAGAACTTTTGGCCATAGATGAGTATTTTTATAAACATAGTATCATTTACTTTTAATTTGTTAAGTAATGGATAAAACACAGTGGTATAAATAATCCAAAACTAACAGGTAAGCAAAACAGTATTTGTTTTGGGTTTTATAATGCATCTATTTTTATGCGCCATATTTGTATTTTCTTACCTCATCTGGTATTAAATATACTTTACATTTTCTAAGTATTGTGCAAAAGAAACAACAGACCCAAAATGGAGTCACTTACGCTAAGCTCCCCCAAGACTCACTGCCTAACCTAACTGCAGTCTCACTCAGTCTTTCCCAGGACTGGAATTTTAAACTAATCAGCTTGGGATTTCCTGATCCACACTAGTGATAAAACTCCTTGCCTTCCCCTAAAGGGAAGTGACTTTGCCTGAAATAATTCACTCTTTTAACCTCCTTGCCCTACCCTCCTTCTGCCTATAAAAACCTCTCTTTTATACAGTTCTCAGAGCACTTTTCTTTTTCCTAGATGGGATGCTGCCTAATTCATGAATCATTTAATAAAGTCAATTACATCCTCTGATTTACTCAGTTGAATATTCTTATTTAAAAGTGCAAACTAAAAGGGGAAAAAAAGCAGTCAAATATATCTTCATTACCAGAGGGAAAGCAAAAATAGAATTAAAAATTATTCATGGTTAGTCTACATAATGAATAATGTTTACTCAGCCAGAAATTGACTCTATGATGATGAATTTTATCAGAGATTATTAAATATGACAAATTGTTTGTCCAGACATTAAGGAATTTTTAACATATCTGTTATTTTAATAGGTGCTTTCTTTTCTCTTAATTGCTCTGGTAGGTCATTAACCCCACAGAAAAAGTCAAAGGGACTAAATGTCTCCATTTACTGACAGAAGGAGGAGCCACAAAAATCATGATTAAAAATTCCCTCTCTGGTTTAATGAAGAAAAGAGTTAAGTGTAGCTGCAGGACTAAAATTCGTTTCCAAAATAAAATCAGGTCCTTTTCAGAAAACTGTGCACTTAGCAAGATGGCAGATAAGCCTGGTGACTGGCACAGGCGGAAACATCACTCCATGTTTATGCGGAGTGTGTGGAGAAACCCAAACAGCTGTGAGTAGGAAAATAGTGGATGACATCAAATCAATAAATACCCATCAAATGCCTAATTTTGTAAAGAGCACTTGCAGGAAGGCTGACATAAAATTGCCTCAGAAAGTTTAGTGTTCAGATTTCAATGTTGTGAAACGAAGATTTATAGAATCCCTGGAAATGTCACTACGTGCTCTGCCCTGTGCCAGGCAGCGAGAAACTAGCCACAGATCCACAGCTCGCAGTGTTGAAATGAGAAAATTCTCTGAGCTGACTTCAAAAACATGTATCATTATCTCTTGGATTCATTATTTTTTATGTATTAAGAGGATAGTTAAGTATCTAAATCTACTTTCTTTCTGGGAGGACTTAATTTTTGTAAAAATTAGCAGTGCCGCTTGACTCTAGAAAATGGCGTTTGTCTTGTGAGGCCAACTAATCGCTGATATGTCCTTTATTTCACAGACACAGAGGAGGAAAAGTCTGAAAAAAAATCTCATCCCACAGATAAATCTGGCTCCCGCCTTCTTCCCAGGCATCCCCAAATAAGAGAGAAAAACCAGACCTAGCTGCTGTGAGCCTGAGCTTCCTGTGAAAGAGCAAGGTCTCAATGATACACCAGTCTTAATTTCAGGATGAAAGCAAGGGTCCACCAGATACTGTCCCCCATCCCGGTAACCTCAGGCCAGCTACTGGATGATGGCCCAGGAAGTTCAGGAGGTCTCAGCTCTGAACATCAAGCAAGCAGCAAGCAGCCCGGTGGCCAGCTTCTTCCACACATTGAAATCTACTTAAGGAACAGGCAATGCTTCTTGTTTACTGTCAGCAACGTAACAAAGGAAACAGAAAATCAGTAGTGTCAGTGGATCTAAAATAATATGGTCATCAACAATTAGCTTTCCCCCTTCCCCATATTCACCCTAATTCATCACTAGAATTATCAAAATGTACGCATTAAGAGGCAAGTTACTTGTATGTCATGCTATGTAGTATACAGAAGAATTATTATTAAAAAGAAAAATGTGCCAGTTAAGCTTCTAGCTATTTATCTTCTTTATTCAGAGAAGTGGCATGTGGAAGGAAATGCTCAGAGTTTCTTAGATAAAGTCAGAAGTTATTTACATGTAGCCTAGAAGTAACTCCATGTAAACAGAACTTAAATGATTATCTGAACTTCCTAGGGTTTTTTGCTTACTAATGCTTTTATTGATTGATCTTGTTATTTTGACCAGATAATTTATTTTGACAATGGGAACTCATGTAAAAAATAAAAGCATCTAAATTTGATCAATAATAAATGAGATTTTAAATAAGTCAAAGGCATGAGGAAAGTACCAGAACTGAGGCCTGCTGACAGGCTGGCCTAGGCCTCTTTGGGAAACGACTCAGAGCTCTGAGTGATAAGAGCATTCCCATGTCAGCCCTTCGTCTTCTTTCACCAAAGCACCAGGCCGTTCGGTTAAAACAAACGAACAAACAAAAACTGTGGTCCCTGAATTTAATTCTGCCTTTCCATTCTGGGAAGGATTCTATAGTTCTTAAAATCCCAACAACTTCAGAGAACTAAAGACATTTTTATTCATGTAAACTTTACACACTTCTGTTTATTTCTAGGCATGCAGTAATATTTAATGCGATTTCCCCTAATAATTTTCTTTTTAACTTTTTTCTTCAAGTATTTTAATTCCATGAGAAACTAAAGTTCCAAAAGAAAATACTGAACATTAAGGTTTTTTAAACTTTTTAAAAGTAATTTGTATAATTTACTCAAACAAAAGAAGAGACTTTAGAAAAACACAGCGTAGTTATGGAAAACTAGCACTATCACAATCTAAGTAAGCCATAGATTCATTTTTTTAATTGAGGTATAATTGACATATAAAATTATGTTACTTTCAGGCATAAAACATAATGATGATATTAATATATACTGAGAAATGACCACCGCAGGAAGTCTAGTTACCATCCATTACCATATAATTACAATTGTTTTTCTTGTGATGAAGAAGTTGAAGACCTACTTGCTGAGCAACTTTCAAACTTGCAACACAGTATTATTAGCTATCGTCACCTTGCTGTATGTTACATCCATGACTCACTTATTTCCTAACTGAAGTTTGTACCTTTTGACCTCCTTTACCCATTTTGCCCCAGAAGATTCTTTTTAAAAAACAATTCTAAAAGTGAAAAAAAATTTTCCAAAACATTTATGAAAATGATTTCCTTTCCTACCTTTTAATCTCAGTTGTAACAGAAGGTAATTTCACCCCTAGGCCTAGATTCCTAAAACAAGAAGGTGTTAAGTACCCTCCTGTGCAGGCAATCCCTTCAATATGGCGTTTGAGATTCTCAATGATCTCTCACCTCCCTGTTTGACTGAGCAACTCTCTCAAACCTCTTTTAATAGAAATATACAATTTCTTGATATTTTTGAATTTCATTATTTTTTCAGTATTTTTGTACATTATGTAACAAGAGATTTTATATCAGTCAGTATATAGGTAGGCATAGCAGTATAACTAATTATGTAATTATAATTTGTTAGAATTCACATAATATGTAGAACATTTTGTCTTTTCCTTCATTTGTCAAATGACAGGCTGACTAAGGGAATCATTTAAGAAAAGGCTGAACCTAACAAATAAATTAAGAATATTTTATTATATCCTATTTGGTGTGGTGTAAAAATGTTTACTAAAATAGAGAGCACTGACTTCTGTCTCAGGTAATAGTAGCCTAGGTAAATTGGACCAGCCACTCCCACTGAGGACAGCTCAGACAGATGGATGAGCACAGAAAACATCCCAGTGAAGGCATCTGAGCACACAGAAGATGGTGAGCCCAGGACGTGCCAGATTCTGGGGGAGGCATGAGGCTCAAGCAGGTGAGCCCCATTTTTGAAGCCCATTCCCTCCTGCAAGAGAAGGGGTGGATTTCAGAAGGGGTGCTGGGAAAGCTAAGGAGCTGAGGTGGTAATTAGGGCCAAGGAGGCAGGGAATGGAATCCAGGCCTCATCGAGGGCTGGGCTCCTCTCACTTCCGGTCCAGGCTCCAAAGAACCGCACCCTAGAAGTAGGGCCGACACCGAAGTAGACAGATGTTCAACTGCGGACTGCAGTTCACTCCCAACTCTTTCAATCCCTGAAATTGCTAGAGCCTCAGCAGCCTGCAGAAGCAAGGGTAAATACTGCGGAGAAAGATGGCATCGTCTTAGGCCTTAAATGATATGTCTTTCGTGTTTCAAATATGTGTCTGACCCACTGTAAGAAATGACCAGGTCCATGCGGAGAAAGGAGAGTTAGAACTGACCCAAAAAAGCAGGTAACAGAAACAAATACCTGGGAGTTCCAGACACTGGACTTTAAAACAAATATAGACTTAGAAACAACTGTGCTTGCTCTACGGGAGAAGATAAAACACAACATTTAGAATTTCAGCAGAGAACTAGGAATTGTTAAATAAGAACCAAATGGAAATTCTAGAGTCAAAGAGCACAAGGTCCTCATCCTCTTGAAACCTTGAGACCATCGAGAATTCCCGCCGAGCTTCTTTGGGGACAAGAGACCCAACAGAGAGGTGCTGCAATGGGCAGCATTAAACACAAGGCATGGGACAGCGGCCATCTTAGACCATCCAGCCACTCACTGCGGTGACAACCGGGGGGACCAGAAGCGCCAACCTGAGCCCGGCCCAAATCACCCACCCGCAAAATCATGAGCAAATAAAATCATTGGTGATTTAAGCCACTTGATAGTTTGGTGGGTTTTTTTTTTTTAAATAACCTAGAGAGAATTTGCAACTTTATAAAGTTAAGTCTTCAAAACCGTGAATATAAATGTATCTTTGCCTTTATACAGAGAGTCTTTCAATTTCCTCTAAAATGTTTTACTGATTTTGTCATTAGACTTCTTTTTCCTCCATCATTTTATTATTGGAAAAAAAAATGGAGCCTTCAGAGAATTTGAAAGAACTCTGTAATGACGACCTACATGCCTACCACCTAGATTCTACAATTAACATGTTATTTGATGTGCTTTATCACATATCCATCTATCAGTCCATCAATCCATCTTATGTTTAATGCATATCAAAGTTGAAGACACTGACCTTTAAATAAATGCCCTCAATCAAAATCTCCAGATTTAAAACGATTTAGGTTGACAAATGGATTCAAAACTGTATTTAAGAACATAAAAAAGGCCAAGAATAACTAGGGTCCTCTTGAAGAACGACAAGAGTGTATAGAACTGCTTGACTATGTACCAAGACCTGTTAAAAAGCTACAGTAGCTAAGCCTGAGTGGTCTTGGCCCAAGAATGGGCACACGGACCGGGGCAATGGGATGAAGAGCACAGACAGCCATCCTCACACATCTGGACATTTGATTTGGGCATTAGCAGCACTTTACAGAATATACACAGAATTATCTTTCCAATAAGTGATCCTGGGAGGATTAGATATCTATATCGAAAAAAAATATATATATATAAATGACCTCCACCTCACCCTGTGCATAGAAATTAGCATCATGTGATTGTAATTCTAAGAATGAAAGGGAAAACATAAAGTCATTTTAGAATAAAAGAAGCATGTCTTCATGAGCTGCAGACACAGGGAAAATTCTTAGTTACAAAAAGCACTCACACCAAGGGAAACATTGGCAAATTGAACTGTATTAAAATTTAAAATGCTTGTTCGTCAAAGACCCTATTAAGAAAGTGATAAAACAAGCCACAGAATGGCAGAGATTTGTACCACATGTAACAAAAAAAGGGTTTGTATCCAGAATATGTGAAGATCTCCAACAAATCCATAAGAAAATTACAGACAACCCAGTAAAAGACACGGGCCGTGAACTGGCACCGCATAACAGAACGTCCGAACCGCCAATGCATATACTAAAATGTGCCCAGTCTCCCGAGTAATTAGGGAAACGCTAATCAAAACTGCATTTGATACCTCTACACAAACCCTGGAACGGCTAGAATTCAGTGGCCCAACAATGCCCGGTGCTGGCAAAGACGTGGAGCAGCAGGAACTCGTGCTTCTGGTAGACGCGGAAACTGGTTCAACCACTTTGGAAAGCAATTTGGTCTTACCTATGAGCGTGGAACAAATGCATATTGCGGGGCAGCAATTCCTCCCCTAGGTCTGTACACCTAACCAAAGCATGCATACATGTGTTCCAAAAGACACGTAAAACAATGTCCACAGCCTTATCATTTGCAATAGTCCCAAAAGATAGCCACCTAGCTGGCTTTCAGAGGCCCACATTGTGGGATTTGAGCTGTGCCTGGTTTATATGGTTGTAGGAAGATTAAATGAGCTAATACAAGGAAGAGTTTCAGCACCCCACCTCTTGGGAGCACAGCATGGCATAGCTGCCCAGTAAGATCTGACCTGTCTCATATTTTTGTCCGATAACCATTGCATTCTAATTGAAAAGAACTGAGAAGAAAATCACTTATCCGTCACTGGTAGGCCCATGTTCCCTGCACTGGCTGTGAGTGAAGGCCGTGGAAATCGGAGGAATGAGAAGCTGTGTGGGTTGCTAATGACACATTTACTTCAACAACGGAGCCACTCCCAGAACCAAGGCCTCCAGAACCCCCAGCCTCTCCGGTGCCTCTTGAAGGATTAGCAAAAACTCCATATGCCTACCCATCATCACTTTAAAGATCCATATTATTAGCAGCCAAATCGATGAGCAAATATTAGTAACGCACAGAAAAAATGGAAAATGTTGGGTCTTGGAGTTCAGAGCCCACGGGCAGCTCTCTGCTATGGAGATCAGCCTCACACACCACCTTCTCAGTAGCTTTGCCATCTTTCCCAGTGCCAGGAGGACTAAAAGAAAGCTATCGTTTTGCACAGAATGAAAGAAGTTATTCTTTTCATGTCTTAAGTTCTTCCTCTGTGGAGTTCCCGTTGTAACAGGATTCTTCTCATTTCATTCCTTAAAGAACCATTCAATAGACGTGAAAAGCAATTTAATATATGTTTGTCTCTTGTATCCCATCACTCTGTTCCCAAGCTGCCTAACTGGACCACCGTATTTTGGTCACTCACTGAATTGCTTTCACTGCACCTTAGTGCACGGGACTCACTGAACTGTATCGGTACTGGGCTTTGTTGGACCTGAATTGGGGAACACTGTGATACACAGCCAAGCCGAAGCTGCTGAAGTGGTTACAACAGGGGTCCAGAGATGATGGCATCATTCCCAGATCACACGGGGTCCTTCTCACGAAGAGTCGAGAGAGAAGTCTCTCTCTCGGGGCCCAGGGTAGGAAAGGCTGAGCCTTGTCTGGAGAACCAACCTGCCCGGGTCTTGTGGACCCAATAATTCCGGTAAGTGGAGGTCGCTTCTCTTTTCTCCGATAGCTTAGAAAGTTTAGAGCCGAATTCGTATCTCCTCTTAGCAACTGTTTCACAGCATGACTACATAATTTATTCTTGTACAAGGAGTCCTCCTCCGGCCCAGGTCGCCCAAGCAATTTATTTTAACTTTTTGTATGGTATGTATTTCTGTACATTAATTTAGCCTTTTTGTAGCATAAGCTCTAATGTGGATGGACAATTATATACACATGCACACACATTTTTTTTTATAGTTCAGGCTTTAAAGAATAAAAAAAAGCAGCCAGAATTTGCTTTCAATTTTCTTCTATGTACCCAGTTCTCTTTGAAGAATGGTCTTGTCTGTTTCTATGACGTTCCTCTGGTGAGTAGTGAGTTCCTTCTCTCAAAGCCGACCTGTTTTTCATAACGCACCGCCAAGGTTGAGCAGTCTATTTGTAAATCCAAATTTCAGTAGCAAATGTTTGCACGAATGAGCTCCTCCTCCCCCAGATGGGACTCAGGAAACCTCTGGGTTGTAGAGAATAAACTTAAATCGTTTAACAGAAGGAGGCATCCAGGGTAAAGAGGAAAAGGAGTAAGAATTCAAAATTCAAGGTATGTAGTCAACATGGAGAATACGTTACCACTAAGCTATTTAGATGCCCTGCAAGAAATATACAATCATTAGAAAAAAAATTTTTATTATGTCCAGAGGTAAAAGTTTCCTTTAGATTTATTTGTTACTGTATTACATAGGAATTTTCAGGAATTTGGGCTACTATATTGAAAAATCTAACTATATAATCACTTACTCTTTAGAAATATAGGAAAGGTTTTCTCACTTTTCAATTGTTCTCTACTGAATTTTCAGAACTATCTTTTGACTGGTACTGAAGAGGAAGTTAAACCTGCCTTCAAACACTTACAATACCATGTATTGATCTGACCCCTTTCCAATCCCTCCTTCTCCCTGTCTGTGCCCATCCCCCCCCCCCCCCAATCCATCTACTTTAAGGAATCCCATCCCTTCCAAGATTTCAGAACATCAGTGTACCATGCCACTGTGGATTTCAAATACCTTCCTTTTCTACCTTCCTTTGAAGACTTCCCCCATTTTCTCACACACCTGACTCCTACTCAAAACCTCAATTACAGCTCTCCTTTCTCTTCCCCTCCCCACACCTTATTTTCTGCCAAAGGAGGAATTTAATTTTTGCTTCTGGGTCCGTTGTCATGGGTCAGGAACCTCTGATGCTCTTCCAATTCCTCTACTCTTCCTCCCTCTGTATTCTTTTAACTCCCTTAACAGTTAGTAAACTAACCTCCCTGAGTGTTAGAAACTAGTAAGTAACCTACTGAATGGATACAACATGAGATGATCTTAGAAGCTCATTTTGATTAATATCAAAAACATAAAATGAGTAACACCAACATCAATGGTATTACCTCCAATACTACAGAATTTAATTAAATTTGCCCTTGATTGATCCAAAGGGATTATTATGATAATCCCCCTGATATTGGTTCTATTTATAAATCACTGCTACTTATTATTTCCCTTAGTCTGACTTGACTTAGTAGCTCATTTCCTCAATTCTGAGACAGGTTTTTGGTTATCTGCACACTATTCCTGGTACATAGCGGGACCTTGATACTATTTCTCGTTTGATTTGGATTTCATGATTGCCATAACTAATTTTATTCCAATATGCCAGATGCTCTTTCTGTCAGCACTTGTGAGCGAAGCTGACTCATGAACTATAGCAGTGTGACAAGTGAATTTTATATAACTCGCAAAAGACAAAATGCAGACATTTCATTTTATTTTTTAACTTTATTTTTATTGTTTACGCTATTACAGCTGCCCCCATCTTGCCCCTCTGCCCACCTCCTCCCAGTCCTTGCCCCACCCCCAGAGAAAAGACATACACTTACATTTTTCTTTTCTCTGAGCTCTCACTTTACAAAATTATAAAACCGGAAATTTTCCTGAATTTCTAAAAGTTGTCTGACTAACAATGGAAAGATAAACTAACATGATGCTTAGTTATTTCTCTATCCAGACACTTCCATTGATTTTTACTTGGGCGAAATATAGGTTAGTGATTTCCAAAGGCTAGCCCGATCAGTTGAAAGGTCACTTTTTTGTTTTAATACAATGCAGAGTCCCAGGTCAACCCTCTGAAAAGGCCAACTCTGCTGGGTCTGGTATGGAGACAAGGCATCCTGATTATTTTAGACACCAAACTGATTGTGATGCGCAGACAGCTTTAGGTAGTTAAGACTGACCCAGGTTGTTCCGTAACACTCGGGATCAATTTCTAACTGAGGCAGCATACAGACGTCTTTAAACGCAGAAACCATCCCTGGCTGGTGTGGCTCAGTGGTTGGGCGCGGGCCTGCAAATCGAAGGGTCACTAGTTCGATTCCTATTTAGGGCAAGTGCCTGGGTTGCAGACTAGCAAGGGGTGCATAAGAGGCAACCACATATTAACGTTTCTCTCCTACTCTTTCTCCCTCCTTTCCCCTCTCTAGAAAATAAATAAAATCTTTTTAAAAAACAACAACAGAAACCTCCATTTCTCTCCATTGTTCCCTCTCTGTGATACAATACCCTGCTCACTCTCAGGATTTATCAGGGCTTATCGACGGGCTGAAGTCAGAAATATCTGCTCGATCATATCCAATTCAGTTTTAGTCTGCACAAGACCAAGAAAAACACCTGGGTGTCCAGTTTTGTTTTTAAGTGTAAGAGTAAATTGGGAAGCACAACAGGAACTGAATCCAAAATCATTTTCTGGCGGGGGGGGGGGAGGCATGCTGCCCGGCCACAGGGAAATGCCAACTGCAAGTCAGCCAGCTCAGGAGGAAGTGCGTCTAGCCAGGGAAGAGAGGGTGACTCCTCTCACGAGGGATGAGGTTCAGAGCTCCCGATGGTGACGACTGCAAAGGCTGTCCCCTTGTGCTAACAGTCAGTCTGTCCCTGAGCCGTGTTCCATTGGACCTAGTGGGGCTCCGAGGCCCCTTTCCTCTCCCTGCCCGTTACTGGGTCAGGGACAGTCCTTTCATCTCTGGCTGAGGAAGTAAGAAGCAGGTGAGGATGACCACTGCCCTTAGGGGCAGCTTTTGCTGGCAGAAAAGGGTGCAAAGATCCTCTTTCCATTCCCCATGGCTACAACAGGCTTAAAGGGCATGTCACATGACTGTGTCAGTCACAATTTTAGGGACAATGTGGCCTAAAGTTCAGTGTAGGTGCCATAATATAAAAGATTTAACAAATGCTAGTGTCCATAATGTCCCTGATCATTATACCTAATGGTTATTAACTAGCTTTCCTAATTTTCTTTGTTTATTATTATGTATTCGTTATGTATTGGTTTGGGGTATTCAGCTTAGTGGTCAGACAATCATGTACTTTACGTAGGGTTCCCCTCGATATTTTCAGTACCCCAGCTGGCACTATAGATTTCCTAATTTTCTTAGTGACTTGCAAGAGCTCACTTATTTTTTCTGGTCAAATATCCCTCCCCTCCCCTCCCCTCTCTCTCTCCTTCTCTGGTTATTATAAAATATACCTAACCCTTACTCTGTATCCAAGATGTTTATAAGTAATGCAACTTTAGTTTTTTTAGTGTATTCCTATTTTTCTCATTAAAAATGGAGATGGGAAAAGTTTTATGTCTGTATTCCTGGAAACCTTAAGAAAATTAAGCCAAAAATCTTTATAAACAAGAAGAAAATTCAGTAAGTTAGCTATATACAAAATTAATGCAAAACATTAGGTAGCTTCCCAATATAAAAACAAATTAAATAATAGCCATATGGAAAAAGATATAGCAGAAATTAAATCATTACCTTCTTAGGAATACATTTAACAACAAACATGTAAGATCTTCATTGAACAACTTTAACCTCGTATTATAATTTGTAATTTAAACTGAACAACATAAAACACTTAAATAGAATAGTATTTGTCGTTGCTCAGATGCCTAAGTATTAACAATGATGAATCTCCCCCCACTCCCAAGTAAGTGATGACTGACTGAAAATAAACTTTTTAAAAGCAAACTTTTAACATTCATAGGAGAACATAAAGATCTCTATGTTTCAGGAAAAAAATTAAAAAGAAGAGACTAGCCCTTCTGGATTTTTTCAGCTTTACTGAGGTGTAATTGACATATTCAGGGTCACACACGGTTACTGTTTAGATCTTGGTGAGTGTGGACGGACATACGGACACACCTGTGATACCATCACCACCTCCAAGACACTAACCCTCTTCATCACCTCCAGAGCGTCCTTGTGCTCTTTTGTGGGTGTCTGTCTCTTTGAGAGGTTTTTAAATATGAACACAAATGAAGATCTACGTTCTTAACATTTGTTTAAGTACAAAATACCATTTTGTTACCTGTACACGTGACGTTGCATAGTAGGTCGTTGGCACTTACTCATCTTGTGCAACAGAAACTCCATACCCATTAAAAAGTAATTTTCCGTGTCCCTCTCCCTCAGCCCCTGGTAACCACGATTCCACTTTCCATCTCTGTGAACTTGATGACTCCAGAAGCCTCTTACATAAGTGGAAGCAGATGGTATTTGTCCTTCTGTGACTGGCTGATTTCACTTAGCATAATGGCCCCCAGGTTTAGCCAAGTTGTTGCAAACAACAGGACTTGCTTCTTTTTTAATGCTAATGGTCTGTTGTAAATACACACCACGTTTGCTCTATCCATTCCTCTGTTGATGCACATTTGGGTGGCTTCCCAGTCTGGGCTGTGGTGAGTGCTGCTGCAATTGACGTGGGGAAGCAGGTCGCCTTTTGAGACCCTGATTTAAATTTTTTTTGGACATACACGCAGGAATGCAATTGCTGGGTCACATGGTTGCCCTGCCTTTCATTGGCTGAGGAAGGTCCATACTGCTTTTCCTCGTGGCTGCAATTTTCAGACTTCCCACCAGCAGCACACAAATGTTCCAGTTTTTCCACACCGTGGCAAACACAGGCCCCACCCACAACGGAGTATGCACCTTGCTAATAAATAATAACAGTGCCTTGCTTTGTTTATCATTTTGCATGGATGATCATTTGATCCGGACTGTTTTTTCCAGGTCTAAATATGAGCATTTATATGGAAAGAACTGTTTTTAGCTGTTCTTTTGTGTTTTCATAGACTAGAATTTGTCTTGCTAGTTAACCCTTCCCTCTTTCCTTCCCTCCTTCCTTTCCTTCTGTCCTCCTCCTTCCTTTCCTATTTCTCTTCCTTCCCTCCCTTTGTGGATTTGTCTCCCTAAGCGTGATTTTACTAAGAACACTAAAGAGACTCAGAGAGGAAGCACATCTCCACGGCTGTGTTTGTTTGAACCAGCACAGTCGTTTTTCACCGATCACCTCATTTGAATTAAAACAACGGGGTGTTGGGTTTGGTTTGGTTTTTAGTTTGGAAACTGTTTCCACTTAGTTATCTGTGTAGGAGCCCTGGAGAAGAATGGGAGGCAGGTGAGCCCCACCTCCTGGCCTTTCACAGCAAAGAAGGGGAAACAGGAGACAAAGCCACTGTTGTTATTTCTTTCTACTCACGTCTTATTTACTGATGTTTGATGTAGACTTGGTGTAAAAACTGGACCATTGTTATTTTTATTTTAAAATTAAAACTGTCTTCTAAGTCAATTAAAAATTTTTTAACTGCTTTATTTGTATCTTTTCCTTTAACATTTCCACTAAAAACACAACTTTGAATCCTTATTATATAACTTACTTTTAAAGATACCCTTTCCAGCCCTGGCTGGTGTGGCTCAGTGGATTGAGCACTAGCCTGCGAATTGAAAGGTCTCTGGTTCAATTCCCAGTCAGAACACATGCCTGGGTTGCAGGCCAGGTTCCTAGTTAGGGTCTATGTATCTCTTGCACATCAATGTTTCTTACCCTTTCTTTCTCTGTCCCTTCCCATCTCTCTAAAACTAAATAAATAAGATCTTTAAAAACAGCCTTTTCAGTTTGTCCAGACAATTTCCAGTCACTGATTTTAAATGGCAATTAATTTTCTGTAAGGCTTAGAGAGAAAAGGAAATGCGTGTTAGAAGGAACTTCAGTTTTTTCCTAAGTAAATTCTGCCCTCTAGTGGATAAAAAGTGACAACACACCTTTTGGGCAAGGGCTGACTTTAGGAAGAATGTATTTTGGGAAAGCAGTAAAGCAGAGATATTGCTAATGCAGAAGAAACCAAAGAAAAACACAATTCATTTTCCCAAATATCATAAATGCATTCGATTAAATCAAATGATAATATTAATAGAATCGACTACTTAATAAATTTAAAATTTAGAAATGTATGAAAATAATCATAAACAAAATTAAAAGTAAACAAAGTAGAGAAAACACTTCTATGAAACAGCATTAAAACAGGGCAAAGTGTACAAGAGATTTGGAAAACTACAGGGAAAAAAACAGGAAACATACAAAAATGGGCAAAGGCTATGATTAGGCAATACACACAAGAGAAAACTTAAACAGCATCACTCAGATTCATTAGCAATCAGAGAAATGCAAATTAAAGCAATAATAACTTATCACTCTTATGTGTTAGAGTGGCCAGGAAGTGCAGAGAAAAGTGGAACTGTAGGAACTCTTGCGTGCTGCCCGTGCTGCCGGTGGGAATTCGTACCGCAACACCCATCTGAAGGGCCATTGGCAGGGTAGCCCAAAGTAGGCGTGACCCAGCAATTCCACTCGAGTGTGCGTGGGTCTGTTCCAGAGGGGCAACCTACCAACCTGAAGTCGTCTGCCTCTTTCTTGGGTCTCTTCTTGCCCTCCACAGATGGGGCCAGTTTCCAGTTTTACCCGAGGACCTCCCAAGGTTATGAACTAAGATCTTTGGGAAATCACATCTTTATTACTCTCAGGTGATGTGATTTCAAGGGTGCTGCATCTAGCAGCCGCTTCCACCAACCCTGCTTTCTTGGCTTGGGTATGACAAGAGCCACATCGGTCAGGGGGCCTAGGCCATTTGCTGAAACAGTTAGGAAAGGCGCCCTTGTTCCCTGGGGGTTGCTAGGTGACTTAGGTAGCTAGCTCCGAGCTGCCAAGATTGCCCACAAGCACAGCCTGACTGCAAACACTCCGCTTCTAATGTGCTCTAAAATGCCGTTGATGGCCAAGCACACCATAGGAGAAGCAGTTCTAAGTTGCTCATTGACTTCAGTCATGTGGAAACACAAAGAAAAAGATGCACTTTAGAATGGGTGGAATACAGTAAAAGCAGCACAGAGAAAAAGGAGATGAGCAGGTATATCAAGCTCTAATGATATCATTTGATCCATTAGATTCGCCCGTGCCTAAACCCTGAACTACTCCCAAACTTCTCAGGTACGTGAAGATGTGTTACTTTGTGAGGGTTGCTGGAACAATGTACCAGAAATTAAGTGGCTTAAACAATAGAAATGTATTGTCTCAGCTCTGAAAGAGAGAAGTCCAAAGTTCAGATGCCAGCACAGTTGGCTCCTTCTCAGGGGGAGTCTGTTCCAGGCCTCTCTCCTTGGCTTGCAGGTGACTGTCTTCATCCTCACATGTTGCCCTCCCTGTGCAAACATCTGTCTCCAAATAGTCCCTTTTTATAAGGACACCAGGCACATGGGAGTAGGACCCACCCTCCTAACCTCATTTTAATTTTATTGCCTCTGTAATAGTCCTATCTCCCAATGAGGTCACCTGCAGAGGTTCTGGGGGTTAAGCCTTCAACATCTTTCTTAAAGGAGCCACAATCCCACAATCACAGGAGCTAATGTGAGTTGGGTTTCTGTCATTTACAACCGAAAGACTTCTTCTGCTCAGTAAATTTCAATTTCCCGGCCCCTGGGAACTATATTTCCTTTGAAGTACAGCAAGTTTCCAGAAAGGGGCGAGAGTAGGCACAGGCACAGTTTTTACTTAACTAAGTCCGTGTCCTCAGAGCAGTTCCAGTGTGAAACCAGAGCTCAGGAGGGGGTAGGCAGGAGAACAGGGCTCAACATCTGCTGGGAGTGAAGTGGGCCAAGACAACTACAAGGAATGGCAATTGTATTTTAAAGGGAAGGAGCATAAAGTTGTGAAGAGGATGTTAATCTTAGGTACAATATTCTGCCCTGGCTGCTGTGGCTCAGTGGACTGAGTGAGCACTGGCTTGAGAACCGAAAGGTCGCTGGTTCGATTTCCAGTCAGGGCACGAGAGGCAACCAATCGATGTTTCCCTAGCACATCGATATTTCGCTCCCTCTCTTCTTCCCTCCCTCTCTCTCTAAAAATAAACTGAAAACAATATTCTGACTGCAGCATTCTCTCTGTGATATTGGGTGAGCTCCCCAGCAGAGCTGGAGGCCCCCTTCTTTACGCAAAGGGCAAACCTAGCCTGTCGCCCGAGGTGACAGGAAGACCCAGTGAGAACTCCTGGTCACTATGTGCAGCCTCAGGTCGCTACACACGGTCCAGTACTTCCAACTTGCTTCCCACTTAACTGACCCTGAGACCCAGCACACCCTCTACACACACTGTCGTCAGCTCTCCACGATCCCGGGAAGCAGCTCGGGGAGATTAATTGTTCACCCCAGCTTTCCGATAAAGAAATTACAAGACAGAGACAAAGACGTGTTTCCAAAGTCAGCTAATAACGTCAGGTAAGTTGTGTGGTCCAGGGGTGAATCCAAGCAAGGTATCTGCGGAGCTGAGGCGGCAGGTAGGGGATAAGGGGAGGCATCCACAGAGATACAGGTGTGTGCAGATGGGCCAAACCGCACTGGGAAGCGTGGCCCCAGATGTGTGATGCAAGTGTTGACTCGATTTTAAATGGTGAAAGTAAAGCAGGTGCTTGTCCTCGGCTTCGGAAAGAAGAACTGCTGGCTCGGTCCCTGGAGGCTGAAGGACCACCGAGCAACCCGGAATTCATTGCCGTCTAGTTCCAAGAGCAGCTGCTCTGTGCAGAATTGCCAAATCCGGCGGCCACCCCATAAGGACCGCTCTCTCTCCATCAATGAGACTCCTTCGTGCAAGCCGAGCCTCTCCACCTTGTTTCTCCTCACCAAGCAGTCTGCCCCTGGTTGCTTCTCGCACTCCGCTGGTGTATGCATGTCTGTTTCGTTGTTTCAGGTTGTATTTCACTGAGTTTCTCCATAGAAAAGTGTCCCTTCGAGCTGTCTGATCAATGGAACGTCCTCCAACAGAGGACCACCTTGGTCCCGTTATCGTGATACCCGACTGCAAGTCACACCTTCCCCCCCGAAGTCAACAAAGCCACGTGCATGTTGCTCTTCTGGTGTGACCGATCCCATGCCCACCAGGAAAGTGGATAGCATTCTCTGAACTTTTAGGATTTCTGATTTTTTTCCAACATGACAAAACATGGGAGCACTGGCGTGAGGCAATAACCTTGGACCTGAAAGTACTGTGGTCACACTGACAACCGTAGCAAAGGCTATTGCCGCTCCAAGAGCAGGTGGAGGAGCTCCCTCAGTCTGGACCTCGGGACCCAGACTGTGTGGTTTATTAATGGTCTCGTACAAGAATGAAGAGTGAGCCTAGTGGGGGCCTCAGAGGCCCTGTCCACTCATTCACTGAGCACTCACCTGAGAAGGTAGCTTTGAAGGACACGGTTAGAAGAAGGGATCTGTGGACCCAGAAGTTCTCCTGGGAATTGTGTCTACCGTCGTCCTGATTCCCCAGCCCCACTGAAGCCCTCTCCCAGCCGGCACTGCGGGCCCTCCTCTGCTCCCAGGGCTCTGTGGTTCCCTGGGTCACTCCAGTTCCCCAGTGTGTCATCGTGAGGAACATTGTTCCACAAAGCGAAAGGTCACCAGTTCGGTTCCTGGTCAGGAACCTTCCCCAGTTGGGGGGCGTGGGAGAGGCAGCTGAATGATGTTTCTCTCGCATGTTGGTGTTTCTCTCCTTTTCTTTCTCCCTTCCTTCCCTTCTCTCTAAAAATAAATAAATCTTTTTTAAAAATGTGAACACAAGCAAAACACAGTGGATTCCAAGTAAAAGTTGTCCCTTTTCCTTTTTCTCACCAAATTATCTCAAAATGGAACAAACAATTCTGAAGGGGATCAGTGAGTGATGACTTTGACATGTGAACGTGATGTCTCTCTGTCTCTCTGAAGATATAAACCCATAGAGTGGCCATCGAAACACAGACCCAGGAGCCAGACTACCTGGGGGTCAGATCCCTTTGCAGTGCACTTGTTTATGTGTAAGTGAGGATAATGAATTCGTAAACCTCACAGTCTTGTTATGAGTATTAAAGAGTTAAGCGGGTCAAAATACACCAACAAACTTGAAACATAACTAAGTGCTTTGTAAATGTTATAATAATTCAGGACTCTCACAGTGAAACTTATTATTTAGACAGATAGAGAATGCTTATCTTAATGTATCAGCCCCCTAAAAGAGGGCTTTGCCAAACATTCATACCAATTTCTCTAAAAATGTGTATTTGGGGGCCAGCTTTATTAATTTTTAGAACTATCATTTGTGTCAATGAGTTATAATATTTTTCAAAGAAAAAAAGAGGCTTGTTTGAAATAATAGTTCTTCTATAGTAGGGAATAAGAACCAATGTTCATTCTTTCGGCAACCCATGTCCTGTATTATTCAAATAACACTCACGCTGATAACTGTTTGATTGGACTGTCAAACAGCTTTGCAATAGCTCCACGGGGTCCAGCAGAAGGAAGGCCTGCTTGAGTGTGGTTGGCAGGGTAATAATATGGGTGTAATCATTTATAGTTTTAATTTGAACATCTCACCTAAAATGTCAAATGATGTGCTTGAGTGTGATATTGTTATGTGACAATTACAGGCTTATGATTTTGTAATAAAAAGGGGGGGCATTATTTGTGCCAGACCCTGTATCATTCAAATCTCACTGAGAGAGAAACCACCAGCAAAGGCCTGAGAGCGGGAAGGAGTGAGTCGTGGACACCTGGTGGAAGAGCATTCTCGGAAGAAGGAATAGCACATGCAAAGACCTAGAATGTTCCAGGGATGGCAAGGAAGCCAGCGTGGCTAATGTGGAGTAAGCAAGAGCAGCAGGAGTTTGAAGAGACACGCACAGGAAGTTGTACTAGCATTCAGGAAGTGTTACTAACAATGGCCAGAACCTGGTAACACCAAGGTATCTCTCAACAGCAGAATGGATACGTTATAATGTAGTCAGATGATATAATTCCACATGGACACAAAACGGAAGAAAGACTGCAGGTTCTCTCAATACTATGGGTAAATCTCACAAACACACTGTGAGGTAAAGAGGCCACATGCTGTACAGTAAAAACTGCAGGAGCCCTGGCCAGTGTGGCTCAGTTGGTTGGAGTGTCGTTCCATAGCTGAAAAGTTGCCGGTTGGGTTTCCGGTCAGGGCACATGCCTAGGGCACTTGCAGGTTCGATCCACAGTCCAGGCGTGTGTGTCCTGGGCACATACAAGGGGCAACCAGTCGATGTTTCTCTCTCTCCCTTTCCCTCTCCCTTCCTCTCTCCCCAAAAGCAATGAAAAAAACATGTGTCCTCTGGTGAAGAAAAAATATAATTATAATAATAATAAATTTTTTAAAACTGTATGATTCCATTTATATAAACTTACAAACAAGGCGAAGCTAACCTATGCAATTAGAAGACATATTCTAGTTACCTTTGAGAAGGAAATAGATATTTTTTACTGGAAAGAGGGCCCAAGGGGTCTTCTGGGAGGGCTGAGAGGAGGTGTGTGCTGTTTTGTTTTGTGATCATTCACTTAACATTTGTGCACCATTCTGGACATGTTATATATCAATTTTAAAAAATAAAAAATGCACAACAGTGAATGGGAGAGTTGGAGATAGCAAGTACAGACAATTCTTTCAGGAAATTTTACCACAAGAGGAGCTGAGAAATAGTGTCATAGCCAAAGGGTTATTTTCTTTTTTTTTTTTTTAGTTGTTTATTTTTTCCTTACTTTTTTTCTTTTTCTTTTTTAAAGGGTTATTTTAAAGATGAGAGAAATGACTGTTTTTGGAAACTCCACTTAGTCATATTTGCCGTGAAAGAGAAACACCTGTCCTATTATTTACTTCATAGTTTTTCTTAAATTGGATACTTTTTAACTTATTTAAGAGCAAACTCCATAGTAACACTATAGGTATCACTTGCCACAATACAAGTAGTTATAAAAATACAACGAAAACAAGTCATTCAAGTAAAATAATTTAAAAAACGCAAAACCAGTGCACTGTAAATAAAAGTCAGTCTAATCGAGCTATGTAACCTAACACCTAAAAGCAAGATCCTCAGTTAGAAAACCAGAGCTTTTAGTGACCAGTCAGGGGGAAAGGGCGTTCTGTCCCGTGTCTGTCTATGGCCACCGCCGCTCACACCTCCATCAACACCTTCCCCGTTGTCCTTGAAGCATCTCATCTTTAACATTATTCACAGTGAATGCAGCAGAGGAACAAAACGAACGCCCAGTCTCACAACTCGGGCAACAGGATGCTGACTGGCCGAGCCCCTGAGTTCATCCCAGTTTCACGTGTCCCTGGCGTGGAGGGAAACTCCTGCCCATCTCTGGACGCAGGGCATATCTTGCAATCTGGCCTAAGGTTCTTACCAATTCTTTTCTTTCATCACAACCCCCTAAGAACAGAGGTCCAGAATGTTAGGAGGGCTGGAAGCCTGGCCCCAAGTGGCCACCAAAGTCAAAAATGGCATTAAAGTCCGTGCACCGTAAGAACCATGTTCACGACTGTTTGGTTGGAAGGCTTCCTTGACTTGTCTCAAAGCTGGACAAAGCTGGACACTATGTCGAGTGGCGAGGGCAGCTTCTAATCTGTAATACAGTTGCCACAGGAAAAGGGTCCAACGTGACCTGAACTGAACTCCGTTTGCACAGAGACGATGAGGGTGGCGAAGGGGGCAGGGGGACGTTAAAGAGAGAACGAGGGAATGGGGGCCTCAGTACAGTCCCCGAAGTGGAAAGCTCCCAACATTGGGAGGGAAGGGTGAGACCCGGCTGGTCTTGCTAAGCAGCTTGAATGGGACTTAGGCTCCCACCCTCCTCCCGGAGACAGGGGCCCTTATCTTAGGGTGTTGGCAAGAATCAGCAGTGAATTCTTTCGGCAGCCTTGAGTTTTCTCCCCGAGGCACTGTAAGGGGGACCGGAGTCATCCCAGGGATGTGGCCTTCGGCTGTTAGAAACTATGTTAGTGCGTTTTCAAGTCTTTGTAGTCCGAGATTGAGGCCTGGTTGAGAAAGAGGGCTCGAAAGAGTCTGGCTATAATTTGGATGAGAGAATCTTTGTCACTTCTCAGTGAAATTATTTACCAAGTGCCCCCTCTCTCCCTTCCTAAATTCTACAGCAAGGGTCCAAAGACTGTTATAACCCTAGATGCATCTTCTGCTTCCCTGGAACCCTTCCTTAGCTTTTAAAAACCTCAACGCAGACACGCAGCACAGCACTGAACTTAGGAACCCGCCACGGAGGCTGCAGTCGGGAGAGAACTACAATTCCCAGCAGCCCTGGCGAAAGGAAAAAGTTCAACTTCCCAGGCGCCGTTCCCTATTGGCCATCAGCCCAGCTTCTCCCGCCCCTTCAAAACGCCGGGTAGCTTTCCCGCGGGCAGCACCACCCCAAGTCTCGGGGCTGCGGCCCACGGTCGCCTCCGTGGAGGCGGGCATCCCGGGAGAAGGAGCCTACGTGGCAGCGCTGCGCTGACGTCACTTCCGCTGGGCGGGCTTCCGGCTCTCCCGCGCAAATTGAAAAGTCTAGCCCCACGGTGCTGCGGCCACAGTGAGTCAGAGGCGTTGGGGATGGGTTTCGGGGGCCCCCACCCGGCTGCCCTCGAACGGACGGGGACAGCCCTTCCCGGGAAGTGAGCGGAGCGGGCTGTGCGGAGGCTTCGGGTGCGTTCTTGCTGGTCCCCGCGGGGTCCGTCCCCGCCGTTCCAGTCTCGGGATTCCGGCTCTGCGTGGTCCTCCTGACCCTGCAGCGCGCCGGTGGCGCTGCCCGAGGGCAGTTCGTGGCGCGGGAGGTTGTTTGATCCCGAGGGAACGCGCTTGGCCAGGCTAGCGCTGCAGCTCGCGAATCGAGGGGCCGTCCGCCCTCCCCGTGGACCCTTCCCTGCAGGACGGGGCACCGGGTGTCGGACTCTTAAACTTTCTGTAGAAGCTAGCAGTCCCGTTTTTACAGGCGATCTCCCGATTTTTAAATGTTGACAAGTAGATTTTTTCCTTAGTGCAGGCCACGGAAAACGCGTCTTCTGGAATGGGCTGGCGAGCCACTCCTGTACATCTCTGCGCGGCACGGGAATGACGGGGTGATGTCGCTGCTGTTCCTGTTCCCTCTGGTGGTCTGCTTGAGTGATTTGAGTCTCTGGCACTCAGTCATTCTCATTATGCTGAAGAGGAAATACGTCTTCGAGGATATTCACCTAGCTTAGAAGAAACTATGTTTCAGAAAATGTAGACTGTGTCAGTTTTCCTCCGATTGCAAGAAAACTGTTTAGGGACATTATCTGAGAGGTAGGAGATTAATTGTTATTCTCGAACTGCGGTTTGAGGACCACCTGCATCCAAGTTACCTGCTGAGATTAAAATTCAGAACCCCTCACCTCATTCCCTAACTAAGTGAATAGCAGCCACCGGGAGTGGAGTTGAGAGTCTGCGAACTGCTGAAATTTGGCAACTGTTGCACTAGAGCATCAGTTTCAATCCAGTATCAACAAGGTAAGGCTGACTTCTGATCTTGTGCTTGCTCCTTCCCTTCTTCCCAAACCTAATGTTTGGCGGGAGAGGTTTATGTTATGAAATGCCAAGAAACTGCTCAGTGCCCATTGCTGTCTCTTCCCATCCTGAGGGGTTGGGAGGAGTGGTTGCTTCGGGAAGGACTGTGGCAGCTCCACAATTTCCGTACAGAACGGGTGTGGGGGTTGCAATCTGGATGGAAGGGGTGGGAAGTTAACACATTTGTCCTGAAGCATTTATTATATTTTTCATATGCTTACCTCCCTACAAACTGTTGACTTTCCCCTCCTATGCTGATGTGCATGTTGGCTCTTACAACGCATGTGTAGAGGGAATTTGATGCCATAGCAAGAACAATTGTATTGATTTTAGCAGCCTTTTTAGAGGGAAGAAAGCCTCATACTTTCTCAGCCCCTCCATGTGTCTAGTGCTGTGGTAAGTAAGGGCTTGGAGCGCATGTGATTCCAAGTGGGAAAGCACTTTGGAAAGATTAAACTTTAAGGAACTATCAAATGGCATTAGAGATGGTATTAGGGTTTGGTATAAACATCCTAGACTGTGGAAATTGTTTGACAGGGAGGAGCCCACGTAAAATAGTTGAGAACATTGACTCTCAAATATGTGAACAGTAACAGGTGCTTATCAGTTGCCAGGATCCTTTTTCCCCCCTAAAACTTTTGGGTAAATATGTATTTGCTTTAAATATTGCTGTTTTCCCTTTCTCCTTTCATATCGTATAGTCAACCTGGCACAATGGGAATACAAGGATTACTGCAATTTATCAAAGAAGCTTCCGAACCCATCCACGTGAGGAAGTATAAAGGGCAGGCAGTCGCCGTGGATACATACTGCTGGCTTCACAAGGGAGCTATCGCTTGTGCCGAAAAGCTGGCCAAAGGCGAACCTACTGATAAGTAAGTTTGGGCCTCCTGTTAATTCGTTGCCAATTAAGAGTGAGATTATAATGCCTTATTTTCAGAAAAGCATCATTTTCATTCAGTGCCAGGTGTATCAAGAAGTGAGAGTGTGTGTGTCAGAATTTTGCCAAATGGGGAATGACTTCCTTCTGTGACACAGGCCTGGTTTTTATTTGGAATAAGCCAGACTATCAGCACACTGATGGACAAAGACTCAAGAGCATCTCCCTGATTTTTCATCTAAGATGAATGTGCTAACACTGTTCTGAAAATCCATTGTGCTTTCAGACTTCTGCTTTCCTGGGTACAGACAACACTGCTGAGCCCTGTTACCAAAGCAAAGCATTTGCTTCAAAGGAGCGAGGTGTTCTGGCTCCCTTTGGCTTCACTTGGGGCCAAAAACCGCGGATGTCAACAAGCCAAGTCAACATCCATTTGACCTCATTTGGGGCAGGACTGTGTCCTCTTTATTTTTTAAATTAGAAACATTGAAACATTGAAAATGTTTCTAATTTAAAAACATCAGAAATCTGTCCAGGAAAACAAGAGCACAATTTCTGGATAGATTTCCCCAGGGATTTGGGCACTAAGTATGTGTTTTCTTTTTTGCGATATATTGTATCATTTGTTTCCTAGAGGAGAGGCTCACAGGTGTTAATGTGGCCTCCTTAAGCACAGTGGACTGTAGGGAAAATGGGTTAATTAATCCCGTTTGTTCCCTAGAAGAAAGGGGGAAAGTCATTATTGAACGGCGAGTGTTTAGGGCCTTCGGCCTGTCCAGTCACTTTCGCCTGTGACTGTGTGGGGGGTGGAAGGATTGTCGCTCGCTCGTCTGCCACTCCAACTGCTGGGATCAGTTTTTTAAGCCAATTTCTTTTTCACCATTACATTTGAGCAGTTGCAGTTGTACTCGAAGACTACAAATTTTCTTATTGCTTCTTCATTGTCTCTGAATATGTCTTCATGGGGGGAGAACTTCATTTCTAGCGTTTCGTGATTCCTGAGGTTTCTGACCAGTTGGGAGATCTGCCCACAGCGCAGGGAACGCCCTTGACAGTGGGAGGTGTCGGGGGAGCCCCACCCGTGTGCTGGAGGTCCAGTGAATGTGTACTGAACTAAGACGTTACAGGACTCTCAACAAAGCATTGTGTATTTTAACTTTCTTTCCCAAAGCAGCCAATACATCACATCTCATAGAGTTTATTATCCTTTTTTTGTCCACCCTTGGGGCAGAAAAGTCAATGAGCCTATGACAAACTTTTATGACCTTTATAAAGAATAAAGTAGATCTCTATGTGCTGACCTGGAAGTACATGAAAGGAGGGCACCAGTAGCTGATGTTTGTATTCTGTCTAGTTAATTAATTACAATTTTCTGTGGCTTTCCCCTATTTTTGCGTGACATGTAGTCAGACGACTGCGATCGCTGCGTAGATCAGCGAGGGTTAGTTTTCACTGGTTTACATACAGTAAAGAGAAAAATGAGGACAACATTGTGAATCTTTCATTAAGGTGAATATATTTGTGGGGTGGGGTGGAGGGATGGGGAGAAAAGGCATACAACTGTAATTGAATAACAAAAATTTTTAAAAATTAATATATTTCATTTAAACGATTACTTTTTAAGATTATGCCTTTCTATTTCTATTTTGAGTTAACATATCCTTTTTTCAATGAAATAATGGGAGTTGGAGATGTAGTTACTTTTGTTAATTGCCTTGCCAGAATAAAGAACTAAATGCAATACATGATCCTTGTTTGAATCCCGGACTTGGGGTAAAATCCGTAGCACAGCTGTGTTGGAGCCAGTTCACCCGAGCTCACTACACACCTTCTCCCAGCTCGGGGGCCCCTCGTTGGTAGTTTGCCCACTGTTGTAGAATATTTCTGTCGGGGAAATGGACATGCTACAAATCAGGCACTCCTCACCCCGCACCGGTTGGGAAACATTTACCGGGACACCACTGATTATAAGAAACATTATTAAGACAGTGGGATAAATTTTAATGTAGACTGTATAACAGGTGATACTTTATTGCTGTTAAATTTGTTGGGGGTGATAATGGGATAGTGGGACAATCCTTTCAACTTTTCAATAGATTTGAAATTTTTCCAAGCCAAAAAAATCAAAATGGGAGAAAAGGCAAGATGTGGAACCCCACACTGTTAGGGTTGCAGGGATACCAAAGCCTTTTAATCTCCAGGTGAAGAAAGCAAGGCTTGGAGGGTAAAGTCACGTTGACTGACAGGTAGCTTATCAGGCTCCAAGGCAGGATGTGAACCCACGTCTAAATTAGTCACCATTTCCTATGAAAACATTTTCTTAAAAAAATAAATGAAAACCTTCCTTCATGATTTGTGTCATTGGTTTAAAAAAGAGCAAAAGTATTACCTTACAAGATGCAAAACACATCAGTCCATTTCCTTTATTTTCATAGGTATGTAGGGTTTTGTATGAAGTTTGTGAATATGTTACTGTGTCATGGGATCAAGCCCATTCTTGTATTTGACGGATGTACTTTACCTTCTAAGAAGGAAGTGGAGGCGTCGAGAAGAGAGTAAGTGAGTCTCTATTTAATCTCTGACTTATTTGCATGGAGGTCCGATGTTGAGGCTTTTCATTTGTTGAGGCTTGTTTTAAAGCCTCACAGAAAGTATTCCTCAAGCTCCTTGATAAAGTTCCATCCTTTATACTTGAAGGTTGTTAGCTTTGATGGTGTAAAAGTCCGGACTCACGGTTCCTTCTTCTTAAGTGCCTTAGTTAATTCACCTTCTTTTGACGTAAAGCCTCGCTGCGGGCAGGCCTGGGGAGCTGGTGTGTGAGTGCATTGCAAACCACTCGTTCCTTTTGCCGAGCAGCCCAAGGGATCTGGGTTAATAGACTCGAGGACCTGGTGTGCACTTCCAAATGAGTCAAACTTCTTTCTGTTCTGGGAACATTTCTTGAATTAAGAGTCTTATTATAGTTTCTTGATTCAGCCTCTTAACTTATTTCCCCTTACAGAAGACGACAAGCCAACCTTCTTAAGGGAAAGCAGCTTCTCCGTGAGGGGAAGGTCTCGGAAGCCAGAGAGTGTTTCACCCGCTGTGTCAACATCACACACGCCATGGCCCACCAAGTGATTAAAGTAAGCCAGAGCCGAGGGGCTGCTGGGGAACAGAGGGCGGAGTTCACTGACGCTGGTCTGGAGTTGTTCGTGGTTACCGGGAGAGCAGGCAGGAAGGGAGGAACGTTATTGTCGGCCTGACCTGGAGAGGGCTGATGTCCGAGCAAGAAGGGAGCAGTAAGTTCAGATAGAGGGACCCAGCAGTTTCCAAGGAGAAAGCCTCCCTTTTCAGGATAATGCACTTTAACTCCGTCAGCACGTCCAACGGAGAAGGAAGAGGTACATTCCTGGAGGATCAGCCCCGCCCCGCCCCACCCTCCTGGAGTCTTCACAGTTACTGACCCTTCACTCCTCGGTGACTCCTAGAGACCCCAAACCAGCCTCGCTGACTTGGGAACTCTGCAGGCTCCCAGGCCACCTAACCGGCTCTGCTCGGAAGTGTCTTTGTTGCTGGGAATATCAGTGTCCGTGTGCCCACAATCCCAGCCCTCTCTCCCCCTTTTCAGGCTCGTGTTCAAACTGCTTGATAAACAAATGGGAAATAAATGTAGGGATTAGATTCTGCAGTTCATCGACTTTTGTAGTCTGACAAGAGAACCAGTTATCTGAAAATACATTGAGATCTCTAAAGATGTCTTACATGCTTTTGGAGCATAACCATTCTTTAGATGGAAGCTTTCTATAATTTGAAAAAATTAAATTGCCTGGCTTATAAGTTAGCGCCCTGCTCACTCCCTCAGTGTATGGCAGTGTTTTCTCCAAATGTATAGATTGATTTTTAAAACACTTAGCAGCTACATGATCGGTGAAATGTGTATATGCTCGGGCTAGAAGTAGAAAAAGCATACCTCAAAGGAGAGTTCTGAGAGCAGTACTTTGCGTGTGGAGGGTGGCAGTGGAAGGGATTGGAACAGGAAGTTGTCGAGATGTCTCCGGGCGCTGTCCTGCGCATTGACGGGTCCTCTGTCACAGGCTGCTCGGGCCCAGGGCGTCGACTGCCTGGTGGCGCCGTACGAAGCGGATGCGCAGTTGGCCTATCTCAGCAAAGCTGGTATTGTCCAAGCCATAATCACGGAGGACTCTGACCTCCTCGCGTTTGGCTGCAAAAAGGTACTTAAACAGCATGTGTCAAGGAGCTCAAGTTTTTCCTCTCCGGTAATATTTTATTTAATACCTGACATTAGTTTCTACTCACGATGTTACAAATTACTTAAAATGAAAAGAAGAGTGTTGCTGCTTGACATTTGTATCGTCTGTGTGCTTTTTCAGAATAAGCCCTACGGTTAGAGCGTTAGGTTGCTTTTAGTCAAAATTCTTTAGTAGAATGTAGACTTATTAGTCTTATTTTTTAGTAATGATAACTTATGTGTTGTATGTTTTTCAATTAGATTAGGTTAAAAACTAATCTATTAATGGGATTGTGTATAAAACTGTTTAATGGAAATTTTAGGATACATTAAGGGGGAAATTAAGATACAAAAGTATAGGATGACCTCATTTTTGTTAATACTGTATTATTTGTATTATCTGTGTTTCGTAGATGACTAGAAGGATCTATTGTCAGAAGGTTAATGCTGGGTAACAGTGATAGATGGGAGATTTAGGGAAACTTCTATATTGTTCTTCCTGAATCTCTATTTTCCAAATTTCCTTAATGAACACGTCTCACTTTAAAAATAAGAAAAAGGGTTACTTAAAGTAACATTGGAACGCAAGTGCTTTCTGTATGAGTTGCCGTTTGACAACGGCGAAAGGTAAGGAGGCACAACTAGGTGCTGAACAGGCTTCCTTGGGCCGCGGCCATAGCCACTTACTTCATTTGCAGATATGACAGCAGTTAACTGGCCTGTCTCACTCTCTCTCATTGGTTGCAGTGAAGAATAAGAAAGATCTCTTAGAGATATTGCAATGGATTGCAGCCTTACAGGTATTAACAATTTCCTGTCCAGGTGATTTTAAAGATGGACCAGGTTGGAAACGGGCTGGAGATCGACCAGGCCCGGCTGGGGATGTGCAGACAGCTTGGGGGGGTGTTCACGGAAGAGAAGTTCCGCTACATGTGCATCCTGTCGGGCTGTGACTACCTCTCGTCGCTGCGTGGGATTGGGCTGGCCAAGGCCTGCAAAGTGCTCAGGCTGGCCAACAACCCGGACATTGTGAAGGTGAGAGCGACTTGCCAAGCGGCATGTTCGATGTCCGAAGCGCTTCTTAAGCAATGGATGCAACACCCAGAACACGGGTTTTAAATACTCTGTCAATAGCCAACTACTGTCCCTGAAATGAGAAAATGACTTGATACTCTAGAGCTTTGCTTTTGGCAGCTAACGAGCCATGTTTTCGGCAACCGACAAAAGAGCAGTAGTGACTTTTAAAATGAAGAGAAATATAAAGAGACTTGAAGGCTATTTAAAACATTGTAGGGTAGAAATAATGTTAACACGTACTGTCTTTTGATTGTTGCCCTTGAACTCAGTAGTGGTCCTCCAACTTTAGGTCTCAGGACCCCTTTATACTCTTCTTAAAGGCTCTTTTTGCAGGTACTTTTTGTTTATATGGGTTGTAGCTCTTGACATTTACCAAATCAGAAATTAAAACAAAAGCTGAAAGTTTATTGATTCACTTAAAATTAATGATAATAAATTCTTTTTATGAAAAGTAGCCATGTCTTATAAAACCAGTGAAAATTATGAGAATTGCACGTTTCTGTGAATCTCTTTAATGTGGCTTAACGGGATAGCGGGGTTCTCCTACCTACTTCCTCACGCAGTCTGATGCGGTATCCTGTGTCGTGGAGCCTGTGGAAAACCCTGAGTCACCACACGTCACTGCTCTAGAATTTCTCTGATAGGAGCCCGTTTCCTCCCCGTTGGGTGGTTCTCTAAAGCCCTTAGAGTGTGCAGAGCAGAGTTCCCAGTTCTGTTTCCCAGAGGACAAAGAGTGAGTCCTGAGGGCTGAGAGCTGCGCAGTTTGAGGGGAAGATCTCTGGGCTGGGAGGCAGTGGCGGAGCTGGGGAGAGAGCAGCGCACCCCCGCCAGTCCGAGACTCAGGATCACTTCGGTTCCTGCGTCTCCCCCGCTCCACCCAGGAGTTCAACGTAAAATGTTTAAAACCACTTCCAGCTTTAATCATCCATGACTCTGTTAAGAGGAGTTAGAATGCCAACTTTGCTTTGAAATTGTGATCTGGGAATACTTTGGGTTTTTTAATTCTCAGGTTTTGTATGTTGTTTTTTTGCCTTCCGAATGAAAGAGACTTTGAGGGTGAAGAATATCTTAAAGTTATAACTGGGTTTGCAGATAACTCATAAATATTTTTGCACCCCTTATTAGGTTATCAAGAAAATCGGGTATTATCTCAAGATGAACATAACCGTGCCAGAAGATTACATCAAAGGCTTTATTCGGGCCAACAATACCTTCCTCTATCAGCTAGTCTTCGATCCCATCAGAAGGAAACTCATCCCTCTGAATGACTATGGAGACGACATTGACCCTGAAGCCCTAAGCTATGCTGGGCGGTATCCTTTCTGAGCCAGGGTGGCAGAATTTTTCAATTCCTCCGTGTGCTTTTGGTGACATTTTTAGTGAGACACTCAGTCAAAAGCTTGCAAATTGTTTTTTTATAGTGAAATCTGTATTTTGCTGATTTTAATTACCATTCTAGTGAAAATGTAGAGCAACTTCTTGTTTGTAAACCTGAGGCTCATTCATTATAACTTGCTAATTACTTAGGTTGACTTGAGAGTAACATGTCCAGAGGCAGGCCCTTAAGGAACATACTCCAAAGGTAGCACTTAAGAGAAACACTCGGGGCAGGCCAGCTCCAGGCATCGGGAGGGGCAGATGGGGACTCCCGCTGGGGATGCCCCTCCCACACACCCTCGGGCCCTGCAAGCTGGGAGCCACTCAGGTGGTAGCCAGGACTTTCCATGTTTCTTGGAAGGGAGTCAGTGATGACTGGGGGCTTTGCTTCAGGAAACAGCCAACTCCTGCAGTGCCAGCTAGAGACGAGTAAATCTGCTGGTGGTCTTGGTAATGCTGAGTGAAGACGTAGGGCCCGCTGGAGTTGTGAAACCGAAGATTTTCTGTGATGGTGGAATGCGCTTTTTAATCCTAATACAGTGGTTTTTGTTTGCTTGCTGATAAAAGCATCTTTCCTTAATCCTACCAACCTAGGTATATTGATGATTCTATAGCTCTTCAAATAGCCCTTGGAAATAAAGATATAAATACTTTTGAACAAGTTGATGACTACAACCCAGACACTGCTACGGTAACATTTTAATGGCTTCTTTCTAAAAGCACATTTTTGTTACATTTCGGTTACGTCTCAGAACTGTGACTAAAGGCAGATCTTCATTTCGTAAACGTGTTTTAAGCATTTTTATATCCAGGCACTCTGCAGGGAACAGGTTGAAGACACCTTGATGCTAGAGAAATTATATCTCTAGTAACGTAGGTATATCAATCAATTAGTGTCCTTAAATTAAAAAGCGACCACATTATGTATTATCAGACCTTTAGACTCGAACATTTCACGTGAATGTACCAGGGTGTCATACCTCTCACGTCATCCTGCCCAGCCTTTGTCGTGTGGTAGTGTGGAAGGCAAAAACCTAGAAGCGCACTCCTCTCGGGAGCCGAGCTGGTTTTCACTCATTCACGGTTTAGCAAATATTTAACCGGCACCTGCTCTGTTCTTTAAGCCCCTTCCTGTTTCCTTCCACTTGTTCCTGGTTGTGTGTGCCGCTTACAGTGCACTCTCCCGCCTTTCTCTTTTCCGTTCATCCGTTCATTCAGACTGTTTTCTTTTCACCGCGTGTGTTCCACCCCAGCCTTTGGCCCGTGCACCAGCCCCGTAGTTCCGAATGTCTCTTGAATCTACATAAATGACTTCTGTAACCTTAAGTCTATCCATAGTCAAAAACAAAGTTCATTCCACATTGGTTTTCCCTAATTACATTTCTCTCTCTCTTTTTTTTTTCATTTTAGCACTTTCGGCTACATAATTTATGTGTCTCTGTGGTTTACTTTCTGATGCTTCCCAAAAGAATGCACTCTTCATAAAGGCGGGGTTCTATGATCTTCTTTCATTGCTAAGTCCTTCCAAGCAAGGATTATATTTTATTTTATTTTCCTTTGTACTCCAGAACACTAGCTAACCTAACTATGTTTAACGTGCTTAATAAAAGCTCAGTAAAGGACTGAATTAATGAGCAAGGGTACAAAGGCCTGGGCTGGACTGGAAACTATGAGAAAGCGGAAACTATCAGCCAACAAGACAACTAAAAGAAGCAATAGCACCTGGCAATAAAAACAGGCCAGCCTGTTTCCAAGTTCTCTGGTCTGAGAGGATGAAAGAGATCGTGGAGCTGACATTCACTCATTCAGCACATAAAGGAGGTAGATGTACCCATACTAGCTGGCAGTAAGGCCTTTCATGGGGGAAGTTTCGTGTAAGTCTCACCGTAGCTGTTTCTTCCTATTTTCCACCGAAGCTGGTTCCAAGCGTGTGTGGGCTTCATGGGAGCTAGTGTTTTGTAAAGTAGGTTGTTCTGGTTTGATTCAACCAGTTGCTCGAGGTGAAATAGTTGATTATTTTAAGTACATAATTTCATGGTTTTAACTTTCAGGTGCTTTGTAAAGGGCATGTAAATGATTATTTAGAGGCTTATTGCCAGGTAGTTATTAAACTAACTAAATGTATATTGAAATAATGCCCAAATTTTAAAGGTACTTTTTTTGGTCTACATTTCTTCAATTGCAACCTCATATCTTACACTCTTTGTCTTAGGAAGTTTCCTTTTTTATTTCTGAGAAATGAGCCAGCAAGGTCCCTGGACCCTCGTTAGAAGGTAAACAAACCGAAGACACATTTGATAAAAGTGTAGGACCAAAAAAGTAGAAAACGTTATCACAGGACAGATACTTCATCAAAAAGCTGTTCTTTTTAAGGGGAATTTAATTATTTGCTTATAATTTATGTTGAAGCAGAGGGAAATAAATGGACTATTTTTCTTCAAGTAACCATTTTTCTTTTACTATTTTAGCCTGCCCAATCAAGAAGTCGTAGTTGGGATGACAAAACATGTCAAAAGTCATCTAATATCAATAGCATCTGGCATAGGAATTATTGCCCCACACTCGAGCCGGCTGTTGTTCCAGATGCCACAAGACTGAAGGGAAATCCAAGTACCGTGGGCATTGAACAAGTGGTCAGTACTAAAGGCTTAAATCTTCCCAGGAAGTCGTCCTCTGTGAAAAGACCGAGAAGTGGTATGTCGTTCATTTTTGTGAAGTACTAGTGAGTATCGGTCACATTTAAGAAGTCTGTGCTAAACCCAAGGTCACTAGGACTTTTCCCGTGGTTGTTTTTAGAAGTTTTATAGCTTTAACCCTTATATTTAGGCCTATGACTAATTTTGAATGGATTTATTTACTACAGTGTGAGGTAAGGACCAAGGTCCGCATTTTTGTGTATGGCAGGTCAGCAGCCCCAGCGCCACTTGCTTAGAAAGTCATCCTTTTCCTACTGAATCGCCGTGGCCCGTTTGTCTGCGGTCAGTGGACCATGTGTCTATTTCTGAACCCTGCTTCTGGCTGCACCGCCGGTCTCTTTTCCTGCCCCTACGCCAGGCACACTGTCTCCACCACTGTGTCCTTATAGTCAGTTTTGAAACCAAGTAGATACGTTCTTTTGAAAAGTTGTTTTGGTTAATTCTGTGTTTTGCACATTTCCATTTAAATCTCCGAATCAACTGTCCGTTTATTTATTTATTTATTTTTAAAGCCTGCTGTGATTTTGATTGGGACTTAGTTTAATCTATTGATCAAGTTGGGGAGAATTGACATCTGAACAATACTGAATTTTCTGATGCATTTGTTCAAGTCTGATTTAAGTCTTTAGCGGTGCTGTCTAGTTTACACTGCACGGGCTTGCACATCCGTTATAAAGTTTACCCCTGTGTTTCAGACTTTTCGTGCTATTGTCAATGGTATTTTAGCTTCGATTTCTAGCTGGTCACTGCTAGCACAGAGAAAGATAATTGACTTTGTATATCAATCTGTGTTCTGCAACCTTTGCGGAATCCACTTTTGTAGACTCTGGGATTTTCCATATAAACAATCATACTGCGTTCACGTAAAAACCGTCTTGCTTCTCCTTTTCCAGGCTGGATGCCTTTTATTTCTTTTTCTTGCCAAGAATATTCCCACTAATATTTTGGTTTTGAATCTTTGTATTATCTTGTAATATGTGGGTATTATCTACGTCAGCTAAAAAATTTGAGAAGTGAGGCTCTGTGTGTCTTAAAGTTCTGGGTACATGTGGTTGCTGTGCCCTGTCTCAGTGAGGCAGAGCCAGTACGGACATTTACAGCACGAGGCAGAGCTGGGCCCGCTTTCAGACTCGGGGCTGCTGCTGGTCTGGCAGGGCCGTTCGGCTGCTGCCGGTCCACATAACTGATAGTGCAGTCGGTTCCTCTCTGTCTTGTCCACTTAGACGAGAGGAGAGACGCTGAGTGTCTCAGACCTATGACATTGCCCTGGGTAGCGAGGCTAAAGCTTGTCGCAAAAGGAGATGAGGTTAGTCTGCTGTGGCTTCTTGGTGAAGCCTTGTTGTGGCTCCTACAATATTTTTTTCCCCTCTTTTGTAAGGGCTCATAATTCTCTTCATAATAAACAGATTTAGGCTTTTGCCAGGAGTCAAAATCAAATTTACTGATCTACAGCTTTTTAAAAATCTGTACATTTAAAATGTGAGTATCATCTTCTTGTCTCTAGTGCATTGGTGCCCTCAACTGTTTTACAGGCATTTTAGGGTAATGAGTATTTACCCCTGTATGAGTGGAAGCTGTTCCAATGGGAACTAGTTGAGCCGACTTAAAACTTCTTCTTGCTCTCTGTGTGTCCTTGCCATTCTCAGGCTGGGACAGGTTTGGGTTTTTTCTAAGATTTTATTTATTTATTTTTAGAGAGGGGAAGGGAGGGAAAAAGAGAGAAAGAAACATCAGTGTGTGTTTGCCTCTCATGCGTCCCCCAGTGGGGGCCTGGCCCACACCCAGGCATGTGCCCCGACTGGGAATCAAACCAGCAGCCCCTGGTTCACAGGCCAGTGCTCAATCCACTGAGCCACACCGGCCCGGGCTGGAACATTTTCTAAATCAAACATTAATTATGTATTTACATGTAAATTCCGTTAAAAAAATTTTTTTTACATTCAATATTAGGCCCTTAGTATATCAAGTATATTGCCTTACAGAATTGATTGCCTCCTGACATTTTGGTTTGGGTAATTTCACATAAAATTATCCAAGTGACATTAAATTGAAGGTAACTTGTGAAATCGTAAAACACAGCTAAGGAATATTGATTTTAGTTATCCTTGGGTTTCATTTTCTGATGCATATTTAAAAAAAAAAAAAAAAAACACTTCATTCTTAGGACAAAGGGATGTGGACTGCGAGGCAAAAGCCAGATCTCTCACTGCACATGAACTCAGGGTTATTGCTCTGTTTTCCTTCAGAAGGGCTGTCAGAAGAGGATCTGTTGAGTCAGTATTCTCTTTCATTTCCGAAGAAGACCAAGAGAAACAGCTGCGACAGTAGTAAGGTACCGGGCTCTTCCAGACTATGTATGCCCGACCTGGCGGAGGCAGCGGCTGTTAAAAAAAGCTTAAGCGCACCACCCACGGCAAGAAATAAGTTTGCGGCGCTTTTACGGAGAAAAAATGAAGAAAGCGGTGCCGTTGTGGTCCCAGGGACCAGAAGCAGGTATGGCCGCGTCTCCAGAATGCGTTCTGTCTGCCGTGTTAGATACGCTATCGGTGCGTATTTAATTGCCTTAAGTAAACGTGGACTCTAATGGGGTAGGTGCAGGAGCAGATTTCATACGGTTACAGTTTCATCACGTATCTCCTTCGTTAACAAGGAATGTAGTAAGATACACAAGCTCCAAATACATGTGTGTGTGTGTGTGTGTGTATATGACTGCTTTTAGAAAACCCTAAAAATTTATTGTAGAAACGAAATTTCTAAATGTGTGCTTGTTGGCATAATCAAAAAAGCTCTATTTTGCCTTTATTTATGAAGTTACGTGTTTATGAGACTTTGTTTTAAAAACAAGCTGGGCCATAATCTGAATCTTATGACCTTGTGAGAAAACTAAAATACTTACGCAGTTTTTTCTGCTAGGTTTTTTTGTAATTCTCTGGATTCTGTGGACTGTCTGTCAAAGAAAGCAAGCAGCCAGCCTCTAGATGCAACGGCTGTGGTGGACAAAAAGACCGATCTAAAAGAATCGGACTGTCTCGAGGGCCAGAAGCTGGTTGATCTAAATGAATCGGATTGTCTGGAAGGCAAGAAGCTGGTTGATCTAAATGAATCGGATTGTCTGGAAGGCAAGAAGCTGGTTGATCTAAAAGAATCAGATTGTCTGGAAGGCAAGAAGCTGGGTGATCTAAATGAATCAGATTGTCTCGAGGGCAAGAAGCTGGGTGATCTAAATGAATCAGATTGTCTCGAGGGCAAGAAGCTGGGTGATCTAAATGAATCAGATTGTCTCGAGGGCAAGAAGCTGGTTGATCTAAATGAATCGGATTGTCTTGAGGGCAAGAAGCTGGGTGATCTAAATGAATCCGATTGTCTCGAGGGCAAGAAGCTGTTTGATCTAAATGAATCGGACTGTCTCGAGGGCAAGGAGCTGGGTGATAGGAATGTAGCACATAATTCAAGTGATCGGATTCCAGATAATGTAACTGTGATTGCTGATGAAGAGTCTGGGTCCTTTAAGACCAGCAAATTCACAAGGACCATTTCACCACTCACTCTGGGGACACTAAGAAATTGTTTTAGTTGGTCTGGAAGTCTTAGAGAATTTTCGAGAACCCCGAGCCCCTCTCCAAGCACCACGTTGCATCAATCCCAGAGAAAGGATGGTTCCCCTGGCTCCCTGTCTCAGCGTAAGACGTCTGGTGTATCTCAGGTGAAGAGTGATGAGTCAGGTGATGAGGCGCAGCCCTCACAAGAAGTGGGTTGGCCTCCCCAGTCCCCGGAAGGTGCAGAGGTGTCACCGCTCAGCTTAAGTGCATCAGAACTTTCTCAGCCTTCTAGTAAGGACTTCGATTCAGAGGTAAGTCACGTTATGAAACCTTAGTTTTTAAAAGTATTTGTAAAACAAAGTAGGGTGTTTGTCATGGAATTGAGAAAAGTTTGCCTATGTTATGGAAATAATTGGCTGTCTTAACTTTTCATTCTAGATATTACTGTGTCGAAAATTTACACTTTTTTCATCTGAAGGACTTCTCTGTATCTTTCAAATTTTAAACCCTTACCCATTTAACCTAACTGTACTGTTTGAATCATTGTCTCAAGTTGTGGAACAGTGAAGACCCAAGCAGAATGATAAGCTATGAATTGAAAAGTTGTTATAAATTTAATATTTATTCCTTACTATGCTCTTGAATTCAGAGAACATTTAAAGCCTTGTAAGGAAATGGCCCTACTAATGCAATGGGGTCCATCTCAAGTTTCAGCACTTCCGAAATGTATTTTCATTGACTCTTATTCTTGTTAAACTCCCCCTTTATAACAAAACAAAAAGTGACTTTATATTATTTTGTTTTAAATTCATAAAAGTATCCTAACCTTTTTTTATTTATAAAATACCTTCCAATCTGACTTACAATCAAACCCCTAAATCAGTCTTGTTCATAAGCCCCAGTGACATTATATTTTAAAATGACATGATAACATAATAGCTTTTTTCAAACCTGAGTTACCTCAACATACGCCAGCACCTCATCTGGGACATCTCAAATAACACGTGTCAGCGTGGCTCCCTTCATTTTATGTCTGCTGACTCTGATCACCAGCTTGTGAGAACAGTCACAGCCTCGTGGAGTCGGGCGTCTGATAACGCTGAGTGAGGGCCGCACCTAACAAATCAGCACAGCTTGTGCTTACGGACACTTGACTTGTACTGGGCTCAGATTGCACGAAAGAACCAAGGTCAAACGTGGAGAGAAAGTGTTTTCACTTGGAGAAGGCTGAACTCAATTTATGTGCTCAAATCCCAGATCTGTTCCATGTGGTGGTTTTAATCTTTAGAGGAAGCCAACCACGTGCTGGGCTGCCTTGCAGCCCTTTGCTTCCTTCCCTCTCGCTCACTGGTCTGCACGCCTCCACTTGAATGCCATCTTCCCCGTGTTTCCCTCCACGCGGCAGGCTCTCCTGGCACACGTGGGCGCCCCCACCGTGGCCAGCTCTTGACCATCTTCCGTGAAAACATCCCCATGGATTGCGAGGACACTCAAGTCTGCAGAGCCCCTTGGGGCATCCGTTTCCCTCTTTCCGGCAGGCATCCTGTGTTCCACTCACCCTGTGAGCTCTTAGCCACGTGTCCCCCCGAAGCCCGACCCGCTCCAGGCTGTGGGCCAGTCACGCTGGCAGGACTGGCCACTCTGCTGTCCTCTGGGCCCACCGTTCATTGTACTAATTAGTTCCAGAAATGGGAACCAAAAAGACACTAGACTAGAAATTACTCTGTAAGTCATCTTTGCTTCCAGATGTAGCGAATCCCTCCTGGGATAAGCGAATTGCTAAGAAAAACTGTGTAATCTGTCTTTGTTCAGAAAGTGTTTCAGAAAGCCCCGTGCCACTGGGGCCTGACCTGCGTGTCAGCGTTCGCTGCATGGCTCTGAAGAGAACGCTCCTCTTTTGCAGACTCCGCCAGGGCTCCCCGAAATGCAGCACCCCTGCTAGTTCAGTGGCCCCGTCTGAGGGGAGTCATCTTAGGGTCTCACTTGAGGTCTTCCTTTGAGGAAGTGGTGTGGCCCCGAGTCACCGCTGCTGCTGGCTGTGAGTGACGGTACTAGAGTTTCCATGAGTTGCAGCCCCAGTCATTGGAGTGTTTCTCACTTTGGTTTTTTTTTTTAAGTACAATATGTAATACTGTGTAGAATCCCAAGATAAATATTAAAGGAAACCCCTCATGAAAAATGCAGAAATGTAAAGTCTTCTAAATTTCCGTTCATTGTCCTTTTTATTTGACCTTATTATTCTGTCTAGAGACGAATAATCATGAAGGGATTGGGGTGTCGAGGGTAGGTCTTCAGGTCATTCCTAAGCGTAATTGTGCATTTGATGTCTTTTTTCTCCTCACTGCTGACTGTGTCACACAATTAATAGATGTTGAACGAACCCTGGCCGGGCCGCCCGGTGGGTTAGAGTGTGGTCCGGGTGCACTGAGGTTGCGGCTCCATCTCTGATCGGGGCACACAGAAGATACCACTGTCTCTCTCTCTCAAATCATTAAAAAAAAAGAGAGCAAGAGAGAGCGAGCTGTAGACCTACCCTGGCTCAGCACTTGGTAGCTAGTAACCTATGAAAGCAGTTCACCAGCCTCGCACGGGGGTTCTTGTCTTACCTGAGGTTCGGCGTTTTGGCTGGCTGCTGTAACAACTCAGAAAAGTCTTCAGTTTTAAATGTGTACCCTTTTCTGTGGAATTTATTCTCCAGCGAAGCATCTTTCTAGCTTCTTTAATGTGACTTGAAATAGCACCGGCAAACCTCATTCTTCCCACATTACGTTCATTTTCTTTTATTCTCTCCCAAGCTTTTTTTACTTTCTTCTCTGACTAATTACATTTTATTTACACTGACTTTTCTTATTTACTTGTTTTGTGTTTTGTTGAGTTTTGATTATGTGTCATAAAAATTCCAAGTAAAAATCTAATTTTATTTTATTTTTTGATCTGGGGCATCTAGGAATCTGATTGCAATTTTAAGTCACTCGATAATCAAGGTAATCAGAAATCCAAGCTACATTTATCTCATTTTTCAAAAAAAGACACGCTTCTAAGGAACAAGGTAAGACACTTAATTTTTTTAAATTTCAGAAGCAGTGCATGGTTATTATCAGAAAATGAGAAATATAACCACAATTAAAAATTAGAATCCCTGTATTTTATTTACATACAAATGTCCCCTTTCAAACCTAGGATCATGTTTGTGCTTGATTGTTCTTGTTATTCTTTGTTTTCTCATGTTTTTCTATAGTGAACATATATTTATTTTTTTAAAGCATAAAAACTGTTTAAAAATTTAAATAATATGCATATCCATGTAAAAGAAGATTCTCATACTATATAAATTTAAGTCCCAAATCTATTAAAAATATTAAGGTAAAATAGTAAATATATGACTTTTTAAGGTCTGAATGAGAAGGACTTTTTCAAACATATCCTGTGTTGGGAAGACGTCCACATTGTTTTTGAATGAAGAGGAAAAATGTGATTAGCATGGCGTTTTGTTTGCTGTAATACTTAAAAATATTCCTGCGCATACGTGTGTATTTGTGTAAGGATAGTAAAAAGCCTGGAAATAAATACCAAAACCGTTTGCAGTAAGAGATAGGAAATGTAGAAGGCACCTCCCGGAAGGAGTTACGTCCGGAGGTTAAACCGTCATCTTCCTGTCGCAGTTCTCGCTGTCAGGGGTTTGCACGGTCGGGGTTGCACCGCCACTTCCGTTCCAGTGAAGACCCCCGGTGCACCTTCCCCTCCGTCCCAGCTCCCACCACCCTCTTCACCTCCAACCTCCTCTTCTCAGGGCATTTTTATTTGCATCCCTTATACGACATTATATTATTCTTTTTCTCATTAGTTTCAAAATCTTACAGTTGTCCCTTTTCTTCATAACTGCCGGCCCAATCCTACAGAAGTAAAGACAAGCAGCTGAGCAGATTCTGGTGTTTCTGTCTGTCTTGTTCCTCACTCGCTCCCTTGTTCCTGTCGCCAACACCCTAACTTAGGGTTTTACCTTTCTTGTGGGAATCTTTTTTTATTTAATTTGTCGGGGGAACACTGGTGAATAGAATTAATAGATTTCAGGGTTCATTTCTATAACACATCATCTGTGTATTGTGTTGTGTGCTCACCACCCCAAGTCCAGTCTGCCTCTGTCACCACTTACCCCCTTTACCCTCTTCCACCACCTCCCCCCACCCCTTTCCCTCTGCTAATCGCCATACTGTTGTCTATGAGCTTTTTTGTTTGTTTGTTTAATCCTTTTCATTCTTTATACACTGTCTGCCAGCTTTGTTAATTTTAAAGCCTTGTTTTATATGCCTCACTGGTACTATCCCAAAAAACACCAACATTTTAATGACCCCATATTTCACCCAATAAAAATCAGCCCTTTGGTGGAAATTATCCTAAGTGGCACACTTATGCACTGGAAAAACAAGCGACCTATTCAAAACAAAATTTAGTTCTTCGCGTAAAATGGAAAAATCTCCAAGGTACACTATTAAGTAGAATCAAGATACAGTAAGTAAGAAAAACAAAGTACCCAGTGGTGTGGAGCATGCTGCCGTGGGTGCAGGGTCACAGTAGTCCCCCTTACCCACTGTTTCGCTTTCTGCAGTCTCAGTCACGCGTGGTCAGTTGTGGTCTGAAAATATTACGTGGAAATTCCAGAAATAAACAATTCGTAAATTTCAAATTGCATGTCACGGGCTGAGTAGCATGATGAATGTCATGCCCCGTCCGTCCTGCCTGGGACGTGAGTCCTCCCCTTGTTCAGTACATCCACACCGTATATATATACGCTACCCACCCGCTTGTCACTCAGTAGCCGCCTTGGGTGTCAGATCGACCGTCAGGCCACCTCAGTGCCTGTGCCCAGGTCACCCTCCATAATGGCCCCGAAGCGCAAGGGTACTGATGCTGCTGCTGCAGGTCAGCTATGCTAACGAGAAGCACTTCTTGCTCACTGCTTGTGAGTTGTTTTTCTGTGCAGGGGATGGGAATAGTTGGGAATTAACTAAAGATAGCTACAGAATAGTACTAAAATGACCATTTAATCTTCAGGTTCCCGGGCTATATAAATCCAGTTCTATGGACAACCTTTCCACAACCAAGATCAAACCTCTGGTACCTGCCAGAGCCAGTGGGCTGAGCAAGGAGCCAGCCAGCATCCAGAAGAGAAAACATCACAATGCGGAGAACAGGCCAGGATTACAGATAAAAATCAATGAGCTCTGGAAGAACTTCGGATTTAAAAAGTGAGTTGTCTTGTGACTTACTCTAAAATAAGATAAATGAACCAATTTCTTTTTCTCTTACCTAAGAGAATTCTATTTCCTCATCTCCTTTAGCTGACTCTTTGTAAGTATATTTAACGTCAATGTCTGTACCTCTGTTTGGAGGAAAGAGGGCCGACGAAAAAGCCTCAATTCTCAGCCTGGCTCTGGGGGTCTCTCTGTTGCTAAGCAAATTACTTTTCCTGGCCTCTGCCTCCCAGCTCTTTCCTTCCTAACTCTTGGCCATGTAATGAGAGTAAAGTTGTTCAAGACATTGTGGGGGGGGTGGAGAGGAATTGGTACTTTCTGGATGTAAAGCAGTTTATTTCCCTACGTTGTTACATCTGAAATCATTGCGTTTATGTGAGGAATTGGCCAGATTTCTCATGTGTGTGGCAGACCCTGTTCTAAATGAATTGACCCTGTACATATCTACATTTTTTTACCACGATACTCCCTCCTGTTAGACTATACAATTAGTGACAGAGTAACACTGATTTATAACTCACTCGTTTTCTTGTCCTTCATAAAGCAAGTGTGCTAAGATTAAAAGTAAAAACAGAAAAACCACATGGGTGTGGTAGGATTAAACCTTACCTAATAGAAATGTCACAGTCAGATGAAAGGGTGTGAGTGGAGACACTTTATAAGTAAGTCAGTGCTGGCCAATTTTTTTTCTTATTTTACATTGTATAAAGTCTAGGATTAAACCATATAGCAGCAGTTCTCAAACTTTTGCCTTCAGGAACCCTTTATTCTCTTAAAAGTCACCGAGGGTCCCAAAATACGTTGGTTTCTGTGTTGTATCTGTCAACATTCAACCATTTTAGAAGTTGCAATGGCCCTGGCCCGTTAGCTCAGTTGGTTCCAGCATCGTCCCGATACGCCTGGGTTGTGGGTTCAACCTCTCTCTGGTCAGGGCACTAGGAGAAGCAACCGATGACAGCATAAATGAGTGTAACAACAAATCTGTGTTTGTCTCTCTGTCTCTCTTTCTCTCCCCCACCTTCTTCCTCTCTAAAATCAATAAATGAAAAATTAAAAAAAAATTAAAATGGGCACTTTAAAAATATTTATACTTAAATAACAATAAGTTCATTAAATGTTAAGATCAATAGTATATTTTTTCCAAAAAAAATACAGCTCTTTTTCAAAACCAAAATGTCAGAAGAGTGATGTTGTTTTTCCATGTTTGCAAATCTTTACTGTCTGGTTTAACAGAACTCAGCTTGATCCTTGTATCTGCTGCTGTGTCTGATCTGTTATCGAATGTTGTTTGGTTAAAGTATATGAAGGAAGTCTGGCCCCACACGTATTTGTAGTTTGAAAATGTATACTTTAATGGCCTTTTTATTGAGTTGTAAATTTTCTCCTTGATGTTACGTCAAAATTCAACGAGCAGTAGCTTTCAAGGTTGTTGTCCGCGGACTGTGAGGCCCCGCCAGTGGGCTCTGCAGGCCCCAGTCCAGGGTCTGTATCCCATCTGAGTGCCTCTGTTATCGGGCGTGATTCACACATCGTGAATTGGCCATTTGGAAGATGTGCTTATTTTTCAAATATTGACACATTTTAATATCTATCCAGTATTAAAAAACCACAATCTTATCATCGAAGTCTTTGAGTATTTGGAAGCTGTCAGGTGGCAAATTCAGGTTTTCCAAAATTCATATTTTCACTTGAAAGCTTAAATGTTAGCATTGGTAACAACTCCTTCGGTTGCTTTCTTGGAAGTAACAAACAGGCTCTCGTTGTTCATTTTAGAGCAACCCTCTGCCAAATACCTAAATTTGAGTGGCAGTAGTGTAACGGGCGCTTTTACTTGGGACAGTGACCATATTTCAGTGTCCAGCACAGAAGTCAGTGTCCGACACAGGCCGTGAGTGTGTTTCCCTTTTTGTCACAGGTAGTAAAAAGTGGAGAGGATCGAGATTTAATGAAATTAATGACTTTTACTACTTTGTCAAGAATGGTCTCAAGTCAGGCTGGCTTTTTTTTTTTTTAACTGCAAGTATGTGGAGGTGGGGACTACCAATACCCTCTTCCGGCAAAACACACAGCCAGCAGGAGTAGAATCGGCTGGCACAGTCGGTCGCGCCTCACTGGCATTGGTTCTTAGCAAGACTGGAGAAGCGCGCTGAGTAGAAAGGAACTACTTTCTTCATGGGAATCACTCTGCCTTAGCTGGTCTACAGTTATGAGGGACCTAGCGCCTACTTTGGAAGGTCGTGGAAAAGCAGGAAGGGGCGGGTTTCATTGGACGTACTCAGAGCCCGACTGTGCATATAATGAGCTGAGGCAAATCACACAGCAAAGGGTCTCGTCCCTTCATACGCTGCTGTTTTGTCCAGGTGGGTCATGCTCTTAACAGTCACTGCCTAAAAGCACCAAATCCACTTTATTCTGTTCTGTTTTGCAGAGATTCTGAAAAGCTTTCTTCTTGTAAGAAGCCAGATCCTCTGTCTCCAGTCAAGGATAATATCCAACTGACTCCAGAAACAGAAGAAGAAATATTTAACAAATCGGAATGCACGCGTGTTCAGAGAGCAATATTCCAGTAAACACGGGCAGCCGGGAAGCTGCTGCCTGCAAGACACTTTCTATCAGTTTGAAGTCCTGTTTGGAAACGAGGCAGTTGCCGGTCTGAAAGATGTGATCTTAGATTCACACCGTTTTTAATGGAATACATTTTGTACATTAACTGTGTTTCTTTTGTTCAGCTTTTTATATTGTCATAATGAGCTAATGTTAAAATATTTTATTTTAGACGATTTTGGGAAGTTTTAATATTAAATGGGCAAGTCCACTTTGTAAATTTGTAAAAGTTTCCTCTCTTTCTTTGTATTACTCGATTTCTGTCACACATACGGGTGGTGAATGAAAAACCACATTAAATCACTGTACTTCTCCGAGCGTTAAATGTTCCCACCTGCCTCATCTGTCCATCCTTCGGGGTTGAGTTGAAAATGAAGTGGCTGGGGTGGGCGTGGCCGTGGGAAGGCTGAAAGATCACCGCACAGATGGGATGGTGCAAGACACCCCCGAAGAATCTGGCTGGGTTACAGATTTGACACTGGGGGAAAACTGCTTTTAGCCTTTTGTACAAGGAACGACCTATCTCATTAATATTCTCAAACTTCACAACAGCCTATTTTCTTAAATGTCTCTTTTTAAGTACAGGCTAGAAATTCCTTAACATACATTTAAAACGGGGTCTTAGGTGTGATGTAAGTACCAGAATTGCAAACTCTATCCTATGTGCGCTCTACAGAGAAATAGGCAGATACCTGGAAAAGGAACCAGCTGTGCCAGGGAAGGTCCGACAGGAAGCAAAGAAATTACTACAGGCGTGTCTGAGATGCAGAACATAAAGGATGGAGATGCAGAGTGTTTTCATTTTTAAAGGAGACTGAGTGCGGGCTAAAGAGATCAGAATGGAACAATAAACATAACATTGTGAGAAGCAACATAAAAATTTTAAAAAGAAACAAAAATAAAAGCCAATCTGGAAAAACCAAAATCTAAAGAACAGAAGCAAATCTCAGTTTTCTAAGAATATTTCCTGCCATAGAACAAAGTACGCATGTGAATCAAACATTGCCTTCAAATGTTTATCTTCCCACCCATTTAAAGTGGCACTTACATGACAGGAAAGGAGTAGAGCGCACTATAGACTCACAAGGCTAACAGAAGAGACAGGCGAGGAAACATAAATAAGTGAGAAGGGATTTATGAAATCCTTTCTCCCGTGGCAGGAGCGAACCAGAGGCTAGGTTGAGATGGGTTCAGTAAGTGGAGACATTAGGTACGTTCCTTTAAAGTGGGGGCTCAACATAGGGCTGAGATAGGACTGGCTGGAAGCATTTGAGATCAGTGCAGGAGAAGGGGGAACGGCGGCAGCGCCCTAGTTTTTCAGCCCTCAAATCCCCACAACTGGGTAGCAAGTCAAAACCTATGAACATTACAACAAATTTAGGCGATGTCCCAAAACACAACAGACAAGAAAACCAAGTAAAGATTCCGGTGTGTGTTCAAGGGTAGGGGAAGGGAGTCCTAGAGGGACATCTAGTGGCCTGAGGAGACAGCTGACGAGCCATTGAAATGCACAGCAGGCCAAGTTGGAACTGCTTTTCAAACAAAGCCCTGCCCTGTCAGTGCTGGGTGAGAGTGAGGCCTGCAGGGGCGTCTGAAGCAAGGAAGCAGTCTAGTCCAAATGGGCTATTGCAGCTGGTTTGCCCCAGCTCCCTCCCAGGGTAGGGTCCCCACAGAAGAGAAACAAGTTAAGCCAATACTGAGCAGGGGAGAGTGGGAGACCAGGACAGCTCAGCACAATACCATTTTGAACACTTAAAAAAAAAAGGACTTCTGGCCAAGATGGAGGTGTGGGTAGACACACTGTGCATCCTTGCACAACCAAAAGAAGGACAACAAATTTAAAAACGAAAAACAACCAGAAACTGCCAGAAAATCGAACGGTATGGAAGTCTGATAACTGAGGAGTTAAAGAAACATTCCTCCTGACCAGCAGGAGGGGCGGAGATGGACAGCCAGGGTGGAGAGGACAAGCAGCAAGGTGGCAGCTGGCAGAGCAGGCGGTCCCACATTCACGTGTGGATAAACCGGGAGGAACAACTGGGGAGCAAGACAGACCGCGCAACTCAGGGTTCCAGTGTGGGGAAATAAAGCCTCAAAACCTCTGATTGAAAAAACCTGTGGGGGTCGTGGCAGCAGGAGAAACTCCCAGCCTCACAGGAGAGTTCCTTGGAGAGACCCACAGGGTCCTAGAACATACACAAAACCACCCACCTGGAAATCAGCACCAGAAGGGTCCAACTTGCTTGTGGGTAGTGGAGGAAGTCACTGAAAGCCAGACGAGAACAGAGCAAGTGGCACTGTTCCCTCTCGGACCCCTTCCCCACACAGCTCCACAATGCAGCCACGTGGGTTGCCTGCCCCGGCCAACACCTAAGGATCCCGCCCCTTACTACGTAACAGGCGCGCCAAGAAAAAAAAAAAAAAAAAAAGGCCCAAATGAAAGAACAGATCAAAGCTCCAGAAAAAAATACAACTAAGCAATGAAGAGATAGCCAACCTATCAGATGCACAGTTCAAAAACACTGGTAATCAGGATGCTCACAGAAATGGTTGAGTATGGTCACAAAAGAGGAAAAAGTGAAGGTTATGAAAAGTGAAATAAAGGAAAATGTACAGGGAACCAACAGTGACAGGAAGGAAAGTGGGACTCAAATCAAAGGGTTAGACCAGAAAGAGGAAATAAACATTCAACCAGAAAAGAATGAAGAAAGAATTCACAAAATGAGGAGAGGCTTAGGAACCTCTGGGACAACTTTCAACGTTCCGAAACATCCGAATCATAGGGGTGTCAGAAGAGGAAGAGAAAGAAATTGAAAACTAATTTAAAAAAATAATGGAGAACTTCCCCAATCTGGCAAAGGAAATAGACTTCCAGGAAGTCCAGGAAGCTCAGAGAGTCCCAAAGAAGTTGGACTCAAGGAAGCACACACCAAGGCACATCATAATTACATTACCCAAGATTAAAGATAAGGAGAGAATATTAAAAGCAGTAAGAGAAAAGGAGAGTTACCTACAAAGGAGTTCCCATAAGACTGTCAGCTGATTTCTCCAAAGAGACCTTACAGGCAAGAAGGGGCTGTAAAGAAGTATCTGAAGTCATGAAACGCAAGGACCTACATCCAAGATTACTGTATCCAGCAAAGCTATCATTCAGAATGGAAAGGCAGATAAAGTGCTTCCCAGATAAAGTCAAGCTGAAGGAGTTCATCATCACCAAGCCCTTATTATAGGAAACGTTAGAGGGACTTATCTAAGAAAAAGAAGATAAAAAATATGAACAGTAAAATGACAACAAACACAACTATTAATGACCAAACCTAAAAAAACAAAAAACAAAAAAAAAAACAAAAAAAACCTAAGCAAACAACTAGAACAGGAACAGAACCAGAGAAATGGAGATCACATGGAGGGTTATCAGCAGGAAGGGGGAGAGGGGAGAATGGGGGGAAAGGTACAGGGAATAAGTAGTATAAATGGTAGGTACAAAATAGATGGGGAGGTTAAGAATAGTATGGGAAATGGAGAAGCCAAAGAACTTATTTGTATGACGCATGGACATGAACTAAGGGTGAGGGTGTAACGTTGGTGGGGGGTTGCAGGGCGGAGGGGAATAAAGTGGGGGGAATGGGACAACTGTCATAGCATAATCAATAAAATGTATTAAAAATAAAAAGAAAAAACGTTATAGAAACTCCTATGAACCATACTTCCTTCTCAAAGTTTAAGAAAACTAATTTTATTTCCAAAGAAACCACAGAAAAGTCTAGGTCAATCCACAGTATCGACACCCCATCAACTTTAAGACACACTTTTTTAAAAAGGTTACAATGTGAACCTTAGCAAAGATGGGGGGCAGCAATTAGACACTGGGAATCTGTCCCTTGTGCACAGAATAAAATGTCCTGTGGCGCAAAGACTGGAAGTTTCCTCTGGCCAGTAGGCACCAGACAGTTTGGGTCATTTCGACCGACCCATTTTCAAGTCGACGAGTCCTTTCATTAACTCTGTCTCTGTTCCTGTGCTTTTGGCTTTTGCTTTTATTTCTAGCATTTCTATTCTAATCTCGTTCCCATTCCTCTACTGACATTCCCCCATCTGCTCATGCACACTATTATCCCCTCTTCCACGAGAACCTATCAACCAGTTATTTTAAACTCCTTTGGTGATATTGGTGGTATCTGGTTCACCTCCGAGTTTGGTCCTGTGTCTTGTGTCTGTGACACTTTCTCCGTTTTTGTGTGTCGTATGGTTTTCTGACCGAGTGCTTTCCATGCTGATGGAGCGCAGTAGTGACTGGAGTGACAGACTGTCTCTGTCTGGAAGCAGATGTGCCTCCTCCGGCACTAGGTGGTTCCAGGGGGGCCTGCTACAGTCTAACCGGTGTGACCCTGTGGTTGGCCCCGGGGCTGCGGTGTCCCAGTCGTAGCTGCGGTTGTTTCTGCTGTTGTTTTCTTCAAGATTTCTGCTCTCATCCTCAGTCTTCAGTCTTCCTCACGCACCTGTGGCTCCAAAAGGGTCTCCACGCCCTTGACCCTCTCCAGCAGTAGGCTGTTGTTGCTTGCAGTTTGGTGCTTAATGACTAGATGCAACCTTGAGGGTGATGCTCTTAGTAAATGTGTCAATTGTATTAAGTGTTACAACCCACTACACAATAAAAGCATTTTCTCCCTGTTCCTCAACTCCCGGCAAGATCCTGGCAACACGGTCAGCGTTCCACATCCTTCCCATTGGATGATTTCCAGCTACCAGGCTCTCGTACCTCGTATGACGCACCTGAAGTCTTTCTAAACACACATCGGTGTGTGACACCTGTTGGCTCACGGTTTAGGGGAGGCAGGAAAATAATGGAAAGAATCGCAGTTACGAATTGGAAGACTGGACCTGGATGGAGCTCTGACTCACCTAAAACTCTGAGTGGCTTTGGGTCACAACCACCCCAATTTTGTTGTGTTGTTTTTCCTCACAAGACACACATGAGGGGACGACCTGTAACTGCACCCTCAGAAACTGCAACTTCAAAATTCTGTGAACGAAACACAGTACATTCTTCGATTTCTAACCAGTGAAAGACGACTTCAAAAAGCTCCACAAGGGGGCAGCCCTTCCACGTTGCTTAATGTCTGAAGAGAAATTCCAAGACCCTCTTTTTTCCTGTTCACTGTGGTTTCTCTTTTACATATGTATTTTCTAATTTTTATTGAACCTATTGGGGTGACATTGGTTAACAAGATTATATAGGGTTCAAGTGTACAGGTCATGTACAGTTCTATAATACATCGTCTGTACATCGTGTTGTGTGTTCACCGCCCCAAGTCAAGTCTCTTTCCATCACCAAACTCGTGGAAACTGAGAGGAGACTGGCGGTCACCCAGGTGGGGGAAATGGGAGCAGGTGGTTAAAGCCACACGCTATAGTTAACAGCACTGTGTCATGTACCTGGAAGCCGGCAGGAGAATGGACCTTGAAAGTCCTCACCACACACGCCAGAAGCGGTAACTGCATGCCGATGGATGTTAACTAGCCGTGTTATTGTGCTGATCATTTTGCCATGTACAGTGTGTCAGAGCATCACATCACTCACCTTGCACTTACACAACGTCCGTTGTATCAGTAACGCTGGGGCGGGGGACAGCGGTTGTGGCTTCCACCTTGTTCTCTTTCTCCATCAATTCATCGGGGGGAAGCCAGCTGTTATGTTGTGAGGCGTTCAAACAGCATTTACAAAGGGGCCACGGGACAAATAAAAGGGGGGGGGGCTCCCACCAACAGCCAGCATTGACTTCCCTGCCACGTGAGTGAGCCACCTTGGAAACAGACCCTTCAGAGGAGGTTGCTGGAATCCGGGTGAAGTCCCCAGCGAGGTCCTGGTGAGACTCCACTCCGCTTTCTTAGGGGGCCTGGATTTCCTGTTCTTTGAAATAAGACAAAGACCAACCGATGACCACATTCTCTCTGTTGGAGGTTCCTGAGACACAAAGAACTGCGGTGCTTTTCAGGTGCCTGGCTCAGGAGAGACTCACTCTGCACCTCTTGACTGGGGACAGCAGAGCACCCCCTTCCTCGCTGGATGAGCCCAAGTTCCTGGCCCCTTAGGAGCTGACTGACTGTGACCCCATTCCTCAGCGTCAGCCGATAGGTGATGAGGCACATGTAGGGGCGGGGTGCCGTGTGGACCTGGGATTTGGGGAACATGGGATCTGGCAGCATCTTGCTTCTTCATGCTTCTTCATCTTGTCCATGCAACTTTGCCTTAAAAAAAGATGCTCTCATGAATAACCAATTTTTAAAAATATTTTTTAAATTTATTTTTAGAGAGAGGAGAAGGGAGGAAGAAAGAGGGAGAGAAACATTGATGTGATACAGAAACATAAATCGGTTGGCTCTTGTACGTGCCTGGACCAGGGACCGAAACCCCAACCCAGGCATGTGCTGGGACCGGGAATGGAACCGGTGACCCTTCACTTTGTGGAACGACGCCAACCAATGGAGCCTCACTGGACAGAGCACAAATCACCAATTTTTAAAAGGTGGCAAGTACCTTGCTAGCAAATCTAAAGAAGGTGCGAGCTCCCAATGTTGACACGACAGTTGTTTTCTCTTTAATTGCAACATCTTACTGGTACTGTATTTTAATTTCTGACTTCAGATTTCTCTATGAATTTTCCAAAAGAAACTTTGGAAACTAGGCCAAAGAACTCACTTGTTTCAGGTGTTCAGAAAGCCCAAAGACAGCATTCTGCCTCTGAGCATTTTCCCCTGCGTGGCTGGAAGGGAATTTTGGGGCGGGGAATACTCTGTCCACCTTCTGGGCAGAGGAACCAGGCCTTCGCCACCTCCAGCGGCCTCCCACTCAGAACAAAGAAAGGCAAAGCAAAGCAAATGTCACTGACTTCGAAAAACAAAGCTTAAAGGATGAAAGTTGGCACCTGCCAGCTAGACTCAGTGCAAAATGACATGAAACCAAAAACAGCTGATGAGGGCACATTAAACAGGGCGGGTGTGTGCATCTCCTGGTGCTGGAAACTACCTCTCGAAGCTTCTGGCTGACGCCAGCGGTGTCTTCAGTGCGTTTATGAGATTTTTTAATGAGCTCTGCAGGAACATGCTTCAGCCTCCTCCGACCTGCTGAAGGTTCAGCGAATCCAGGGGGACCTGAAGAAATCAAAGTGTGGCTTAGATCCTCTCAGGCAACAGGGTGCTGGGGGCATTCATTGGTGGCTTTGCGAAAAAGTGACTTTTGACACCCTTTCCTGCTTTTTTCAGTAGGTAAAAGTTAGTGCACCTCTAATTTTCATGCACTTCCCATTCTCCATCCCGGTAATTTTGAGTCTCTACATTAATGCGCTTAAACGTATGGCTATTGGGCACCCATTACCTATCAGGCACTGTTCTGGGCTCCTTGCAAAGAACAATGAAGAAAGCAGATGAGAGTTCCTGCCCTAAACGTCTTCCAAGCCACAGAGTTCTCACTCGTGGGGACTTCTCGGCCTTAATAAAATGAAGCCGGGCAGCAGAAGAAAAGAGATGAGATGTAATTCTGGCCACAAGCGCCCAGAGCAACAGCCACCCTTCAATGCCACTGCCTCCCATGCAGACCTGGCATTTGCTCCACGGGAGGGCGAGGGAGGGTCAGGCTCGGAGCTGACAGTGACACTGGCCGCACTCCCTCTTCCTGCTCCCCAAGCCCTCCGGGGAGTGTTGGGGTAGGAGAGGCAGCCGGGTGTGGCAGCCCCCCTGCCACCCCCCACCCCCCACCCCACCCCCGCCTCCTGGGGCTCATGTCTCAGAGCTCTCCTGCACCCCTTTGCAGCACTGTGCAATTCTTATTGCTAAATTCGTAGCAAACACTGACTATTGGTGTAGCAGCTGACACATTATCTAGCCAATTGTGGGGGTGACTTTGGCCCACTAGGCAGATTCTGGGGGATACTGAATTGCCTAAACGTGTGGCCTTTCCACATCCCAGTGAGTCTGCACCCGACCGCCAGGGTGGGTGTGGCTGGCAAGCTGTCCCCTGCGGGACCCTGGGAGACGTAGGCCCTGGGGCTTTCCGCCCCTTGTTGTGGTCGAAGCATTGGGCCCTTCTGTGTTCACTGTTTATTTTTATTTTTTCTGTGTTTCTTTTATGCTCTGCTCCACCAGTCAATAAGTTGAAAGCTCATAGGTTCGGCTTTAGAGCAAGTATCTCTGGCTTGTTAGTGAGCTTAACTGGATCCAGGTTTATCGTTGGAAGTCAATGTCTTTGTAAAGTCTTTAGTTTGCTTTTTTGTTATACAAAGACTTGGCATGTTAATCTTGTTATCTGAGCTTCTGGCTGACCTAACGGCAAGATGCATACCTCTGAACTACTTATTCGATTTGATCTGTTCATTAAACAAAAATCTTTTCCATGTATTCCCATTACATTACTATGTGGTAAAGAATGTCAACAGGGTAGGGAGTCCATATTTGGTGATCAGGGAAGGCTTCCTGGAGGAAATGACATCTAACCCAGGCCTGAAGGATGGGTAGGAGTTATCCAGGTAATGAAGGGGAGGAAGAGTGTTCCAGTCAGAGGGAACAACAGGATATGTTGGAAGAATTGAAATGCGCTTAGTTTTCAGGAACTCAGAGGAGTCGTGGGTGAGGGTGGCAGGAAATGGGGACAGAAGAAGCCTGGAAACATGGCCAGAGGTCTTGGTTATCCCTTTAAGATGCTAAGACTTTATCTTAAGGTAAGATAAGGGCATTAAACATTAAGGAGGGACATACCATGATCGGATTTTAGTTTTAGAAAGATTACTCTTCAGATATGCCTTGAAGGTGTTAAAGGCAAGTGGGATGATTGGATTTGCCTGTGAGAAGACTCACCTATCTAAAACAGGCTGAAGGAGGTCTGCAGGTATGTAAGGAGGGTTCCCATGGTCAGATCTGAAGTGGGAGGGTGACAGGTGACAAGTATCTTAAAGGAATCACTCCTCTAAAGGAGTTTTAAAAGCCTAAAGGAAGAGGTAACTGGGGAGCCAGCGAAAACTTAAGAGTCGAAGTTGCGATTCAAGACCTCCAACCATGCCCTTCTTCCGCTTCACTTGCCAGCGCTGCTACCAGCCCCTGAGGTGGACTCAGCCCAGGGAGCCCTTGGGCCTGGACACCAGCGGAGAACCTGCAGCTTCGAATCTCCCCTCAGCTCACAGGGAGCCAGGAGAAACTCCAGAGGAAGGTTCCACCTCCGCGGTGGAGACAGTTGTTGAAAAGCTACAAAATGGTGCCTCTGGCAGGACCATCCCTGGTGATGGCAGGGTGTCTGGGCCCAGTCCCAGCAGCATCTTCACCCTGCTTGGGAAGTTTGGCTCTGGGAGAACCCTCCACAGCATCCAGAAGTCCATTCAGGGCACCTTCGACATCCTTTCTGGCGAAGGAGATCTGGACCAGCCCCTGTGCCAGGAATGTACTGACAATCTCTTGAAACATCTGGACACCCAGCTCAGGACCTTAGAATCTGACTGTCTGATCTACAAATGCTATTTGGACATCAGGGAGAGAGTCAGCGAGGACGGGAGGAAGGCACTGCAGGAGGAGCTGAAGGCCGCGGAGCTGGAGGAAGCGCGGCTGGTCCGGGAGCTGGAGGAGGTGGAGGAGAGCCGAGAGAGAGCAGCTGAGGCTCTGAAGGCGGCCCAGGCAGAGGCCGCGCTGCTGGACCAGCAGGAAACGCAGTACCAGAGGGACTACAGCAGGCTGCAGTGGCAACAGCTGGACCTGTGTGACGAGCTGAGCAGCGTGGAGAACCAGCTGCGGTATGCCCAAACCCAGCTGGCCTGCCTGGAGAAAACCAATGCCTTAAGGTCAACGTTCGAGATCCGGGATGACGGCCCCTTGGCCAGTATCAATAACTTCAGACTGGGCTGCCTCGCCGCTGTCCCCGTGGGCTGGGATGAGATCAGCGCAGCTTGGGGGCAGGCTGCCTTGCTGCTCCTGGCCCTGTCTCGCAAGCTCGGTCTGCAGTTTCGGAGGTTCCGGCTGATCCCCTGCGGAAACCGGTCCCACCTGCAGTGTTTAAGCGAGAACTCCGTTGAGCTGCCCTTATTTTTCCACCAGGGGCAGGGCGGCCCCTCGTATTGCCAGTTTGACCGTGGGATGCTGGCTTTCCTGGATTGCATGCAGCAGTTCAAGAAAGAAGCCGAGAAAGGCGAGGAGCCGGGTGTCTGCATGCCCTGCCAGATGCATGCGAGGGAAGGCCTGATAGAGGAGCCCGGGGCCGGCGGGGAGTGCTATTCCATCAGAACCCACTCGAACACGGAGGAGCGGTGGAGCAAGGCCCTCAAGCTCGTGCTGACGAATTTCAAGTGCAGTCTTGACTGGGTCTCGTTAAGGTATTGTCAAAAATAATCCATATTTCCCCGGAGGGAGAGGGCTCTTGTCTTGCTGGAGAATATTCTGTGCATGAAAGTCTTGGATCAATTGTAAAACTCAAGAGTCTAACAGGTCTGTCTTCCCCAGCACCAGGTTGTCCTCTTGGCCACCTGGACAGATTCCAGGCGACAGCAGGGATTAAACCACAAAGTGATGGGATGAGGGGCTACCGGTGGACATGAGAGGGGAGGGTGGTGAAGAGAAGGGTGGAGATCTTCATTGCTTTTTGGTAAAATGAATTTGGGCCATTGGTGCTTGTGGTGGAACTTTGGGAGGGGGTTATTCAAAGATTTTTTAATTGAATTTATTGGGGTGACATTTGTTAATACAACGATAGGTTTCACGTGTACAAATCTGCCTGTTGTCTTGTGTTCACCAGCCCAAGTCAAGTCTCTTTTCCCTGTGTCCTCTTCCACCTCCCCCCACCCCATTGGCCTCTAGAAATCACCATGCTCTTGTCTGTGTCTATGAGTTGGGTTTTTTTTTTTTTTTGCTTAGTCCCTTTACCTTTTTAACCCAGCGCCCCCCCACCCCCTGCTCTCTAACAGCTGCCAGTCTGTTCTCTGTATCTGTGAGAGATTTTTAATTTTTTGCTTTGATGTACAGTGCCCACCGTCCTCCCCCTTCATTCCTGAGAAATGTTCAATAAATTTCTACACATTCTTCAATGATTTCAAGTGAGAAGTGTGTCCTTGGGATGTGCCGTTATGTTGAGACTCACCTGGAGGTGAGGGGGTGGGGTGGGGTGGCCAAAGTAGACTGTTGGGGCTGACTGATGAATCCAGTGCTCTGTTAAGAGTCATGAGGTGAGCCCCTATGGAGAGCTGAAGATTAAAAAAAAAAAAAAAAAACCTTAGCAAAGGGACTTAAAATGTGAATTGTGTCAAGGCAGGCTCGTGCATCTCCTGTGCTCTCAGAACGAAATCCCAAGCCCCTGCCATGGCTGCAGGGAGGTGAAGTTCAATGGTATGGCTGGAAGGGCTTGCTTGGCTAGTCCACTCAAACTCGGAAGAGCTGCACTCTCAATGTCTTTACCTAGAGCCAAGAAGGTGAAAAATCGGGCCCAATAAAAATGGGGTGAACTGGGAAGCCCATGAACTATTGAATGGGGTCAGGGGCTCTTTGCAGAGGCAGCCCATCCCAGCCTGGAACCCTGGCTTCCTGCGTCCAACTTCTCAGGAGAACTCTCATGTCCGGGTGTTTTTAGCAATTCCTTGGTTTCTAAATCACAGTAACTAATAACAATAGTTTAAAATATTTTGAGTCAAAACCATCGTGGGGCCACATTTGGCCCTAGGGCCGATTATTCGAAACCTGGCTTATTTCATGTGCCTGCAAACTAAATGAGATAATGCAAAGGAAAGAGTTTTATTGGGATGAAAATCCTATAAAAACAATGTTATTTTTTTTCTCGAATAAGCGCAAGGAGGAGAGAGACCTCTGCTCTCTTAGGTGGGGCACTGGGAAAGCTAATCTTTAGTAAGGTTTGGCCTTCGATCAACAACTTGCAATAAGCAAGATACCACACAACTTCATGATCTCAGTGAATTTTTTTCTTGTGATGACAACTTTTAAGACATACTCTCTTAGCAACTTTCAAATACACAATACAGAGCTAACTGTAGTCACCACACTGTGCATTACGCCCCCAGGACTCGGTTTATCTTATTTCTGGAAATGTGTACTTCAACCGGCTTCCCCCATTTTCTCTTATCCCCCATCCCCGATGCCCCTGGCGGCCATCAGTCTGTTCTCCACCTCATTTAGCTCAGGTTGTTTCGTTTTTGCTTTTGCTTTTTAGTTTTCACGTGCAGGTGAAAGAAGCCATAGTATAGTAGACACATATACACAGACTTTAAATTTGGAAAATGTAATTGAAAGCTGAAAAACAAATCGCGGCTCTCCAGCGCTGTCGCGTATAAGCTAAATTCACGGAACCTGGGTATTTTCTTTAATTTTCTCTTCTATCAAAAAGAGGTAATAGCACTAATTTCACCTAATTACGGGGATGCAGTGAAAGTATTTAAGGGCTCAGGGAAGTACTGGGCACATCTTGTTACCATTCCTGTCGCCCTAGGAATGAAGATACTGTAATCATCCTCGTCCTTAAAACTGTGCGTACTTATACGGCTTACGTGACTATTTTTATGTCATAAATTTCTGCATAGGGAATTTCTGAGTGAATGAATAGTTATACTTTTTAAATTTAATCTTTATTGTATTTTTTCCTTTACCCCTTAGTCCCCTTACATTCCCCTTCCCCCATTTTTTAAACTGTAAAATATTTACCACACATTGTTCCACACCAGTTGCAACTAAACCCACCCTAACAGACTATATGTGTAAATACCTAAAATAAATCAAGCTACAAACTGTTCAATAAAATACGGCCTATCTGCCTTCCGTGACCAATGTACCTTCTTCGTCTTTACCTGAAGGCCAAGTTCAAATTCAGTGTTCTTGAGCGCCTTGAAGTTGCAGACCTTCTGTGGAGGTCACGGCCCGTGGGTCACGGCCCGTGGACCACGTCCCTTCTCTCCCCACCCTGGCTGCACTCCACAAAGAGCCTCTCATGATTCTGTGTGGACACATCGGCTTCAAGCTGCACCCAGAGCCCTGGCGTCCGCCTGCAGTTGGCCGTCCCTGCAGGTCAGAGACACGCACCCCAGGGCCCGATCTGTGCTGTCGGGGGACCAAGGAACTCGGGCTCTGCAGTTCCGGAGGCGAGCAGTGAGCCACCAGCACGAAGAAGTCAGGATGTGAGATTCCTGCGTGCTCCGGAAGGGGTGGGGGGCGCAGCTTCTATGCAAGTCTGTCTTCCTAACACCACCCTTTAAACATGTTTATTAATCTATTGCATGAAAACAGTTTCAGCGTTGCTTCTGCTGGAGTTTCTGGAACCATTGTTAAACCTTTGGCGCTTACAGCCCATTTGGATTTCCTCTCTTGTGAACTCAGACCAGTTTTACCTCTTCACAGGGCTCAGAAATGCCCAAGAAGTAGTTGTCCAATATGTATCACAAGCCCTCAGGAATTTTAAAGTCCTAAGCAGGTAAGTTTGAATTGTCGGCAAGCTCCTGCCAGTGGGAGGGGGAGGGGGGGTTTAATAGCACTGCACACCTCCAGGGGGCTCCACTTCCACTGACTACAGGGAGAAAGGAACCCCCTGGAAGTGTGCAGCGTGGCAGTTCTGGATTAAAGTGTTGGGTGAAAAGTTGCTAGGAACAATAAAAGAGTTTTCCTTGATATTAACCAAAGGACATCTGAATTGTCAATCAGCTCAGAATGCTTAACTGCCGAGCTGAGGAATGCAAAAGGATCTTCACAAAGGGAAACACAACCTTCAAAGCCCTCCTGCTGCCATGGCAACCGGAGCTCACAAATGATGCAATTGTAAAGGCAGCTGAGTATGCGAACATGTGACTGTTCCTATGGAGCTGGGGTGGGGTTGGGGGGGGCAAGATTTCACCAGGAGGGAAATGGAAACTGGGCAAGGGAAAATGTACGCTAATCCTGGTAACAGAAATAAAATCAGTCCCAGCTGTTAGCTGTGAGAGAAGTGAAAAGGGAGTCACGTGCATTTTACTTCTGTATGATGTCTTTCCCCAGCAGTTACTAAAACACACTTCTCTGTCGCCCCTTCTTCGAGCACCACGCTGAGGGTACAGTCACCCATGGCGTGGGCCCTGCAGCCAGCTCAGCGACTCACAAGTGGGAGCGAGAGGCATAAAACACTCCCCAGCAACTGGAGGTGGCAGTAAACATCGCAGCCTTGTCTGAACCCCCAAATCCTCCTTTACTACAATTTCTCTAACTTTATTCAGTGACATATAACGACTACAGGAAACTTTTCTCTCCAAACGGGTACAGTGACATCAATTGGTCCATCTTGGCAAAGGGAGCTCCGTGTGCCATTCTTGCAATGTGCCTGCACGTTTGAACTCCATCCACACACAAAGTTACAACAAAATAAGAGCATCTGTACCTGGTAACTATGAGGGTGGGGCCTTCTGGCTGTTGTGTCCATTGCTCCGACTCAGTGCCAAGTCCAGGGTTTTGCCTACAGTAGGTGCCCAGTCAATGTTTGTTGAGTGAATAGTGGGCTCTCTGTGAATGGTAGCCACTGTTAGTGAGTACGGCCAGCCAATGCCTCTCGCTAACAGGACCAACTAAGCAGCTACAAGTGCTGTATAATGGCGTGTTCTCTAGTGACTTCGCTGGTCACGCACAGCCTTTCACTCATACCACACACGCTGTCCGAGTGCCTACAGGACGCAAGGGGCTGTGCCGGGTGCCAGGTGTTCAGGCTGGACTAGTATCAGGTGCCTGCGCTAGTTGGATTTGCAGTCTGAAAGAGGAGACAGACATGAGATGACTCACAAATGGGAACTGACCTGCAATGGTGGCAGAGGCTGTAGAAGGATGGTGCAGGCTGCTAGAGAGCCTGGGGTGGCGGGGGGGGGGGGATGAGAAGAAGAAGGAGCTACATGGAACGAGCAAAGAAGGAGGGATAACATCCTCCTGGAGCAGTGGATGGAGACAGGTGTAGGGGAGGAAGATTGAATTTCCTTCTGTCCTTCTGAGTCCTGGGCACAGAACCCCTAAAGTGAAAGACAGCTTAACAAGAGAAAAAACACATTAGCATGTATTGCTCATTCCACGGGAGAGAACCAACAGAAATGAGTAACTCAAAGAGGTGGCTTAGAATTCAGGCTTAAACCCCATCTCCATAGGGAAAGGGGAGAAAATAGGTGGAGGCCTCTTAGGGGAACGTCAGTGATTCTTAGGAAAGACTACCGGATCCTTTAGAAGAGATGTGAGGTCTGACAGTTTGTGACAGTTGGTCAGGGTGTGGTGACTTCTAATCTCCTCTCCTGTGATAAGAGTCAGTCTTCCCAGGTTGATGAAACTCCCTGGGGAAGTACGAAGTACCACACCTGAGTTCCTTTAGGAGCATCAGAGAGAAAAAGCCTCGCCCTGCATTTGCTGTTTCTCAAGTGCCTGCAGCTCAAAATAATCTCTGTGCCCAGTGTCCTATGTGGAGGTGGCATGTTCTGCTACCTTTCACAGGCCACCTCAGGTCTTGCAGCCAAAGTTAGGGACTTGAGCAGTGGGAACCTGTAGGAGCCCAGCCCAAGGAGTCACCAGAATGGACCAGCACCATGTAAAGGTCTCTCAGCTGTTCCCAAAGGCCAAGTTCTTTTGTCCACTGAGTCTTAGCCCCAGACTCTAAAGCTGGAGTTTTTTAGAAGTACCAGAACATAGAATGTCAACTATAATTGAAAAATAAGAAAATAAAGTAAAATATTAAATTATAAATAAAAAAAATGTTTGCAGTTGTTTTTAAAAAAATTTTCAAAATACTGCTGAGAGAAATTAAAGAAGAGTCAAATAAATAGGGAGATTTGTTTTTAAAAAAAAAATCCTGCCAGAAAACAAAGGTGGCTTCCCCTTCCATGGGAGACTGTCTCGTACAGGGAAGCCCAGCAGCTGGTGGCCCAGCAGTAGTAGGGAATGCTTACTTACTGCTGGGTCTGTCTTTATTAGTCATTACTGAAGCTCATTACACACACTAACTTGTTACATTTCCCTTAAGTCGGAGAGGCAGGTGCTATTTTTATCTCCACTTTGACAGATGAGGGCTCCAAGGCTTAGACACCTTTCAGGAACTTTACCAAAGCCACCGAGGGGGTGGGGGAACATCGTCTGCCTCCCAGCAGGCCGGCTCCCAAGTCCGTGATGACGATGGTGAAGGCAGTCAGGACATGCTGCCGCGAGATACCACAGGAGTGGATGCATTGCTATATGCATTCTTTTGAGCTAAGGCAACTGAGAATCGACAGACACAGGAACGGCTCTCTGCGCTTCTTTACCTGCCTAAAAGCCCGGCAAAAGTGTTCCTCTGTGAAGGGGCCCCCTGGGCCCCCAGGAGGAGAGAAACTGATCGCCCGAGATGGGGAGACGAGTTTGCACAGACAGACCTCACTAGCATAACCCTGGCGCCCACGAGTTTCCCCAGGTACAGGGTGGGGCCAAAGCAGGTTCACAGTGCGTTGTATGGGAAAGAATACAAGAATGGATAAGTAACAACACAAGAATAAACTCTGTTGCATGTGCTCACAGCTGTAAACCTACTTTTGCCACCCCCTCCCCGCCTGTATTTCCCAGTCATTCATGAGCTGCCGTCCCCCGAAGCCCAGCCCCTTTCCTGTGTGAAAAGGGCACGTAGGCCCCCAGTGTGACCACTTCTTTGAGTTCCACTACTGTCTGTGAACTCCCCCCTGCGTGTCAATATGAATAAAAATTGTGTGCCTTTTCTCGTTTATTTTTATTGTATCTTAAAAGTCTTATTATCTTTAAACTTTTTATTCATTGATTTCAGAGGGAGAGAAACACCGATTTGTTGTTGCACTTATTTATGCATTCATGGGTTGATTCCTGTCTGTGCCCTGACTGGGGATCGAACCTGCAACCTTGACGTATCAGGAGGACACTCTAACCAGCTGAGTACCTGACCAGGGCCTATTTGTGTTGGGTTAGTTCAATTCAAAGGCTCCAAGGAACTGGACCTAAGAGAGCAGAGGAAAAGCTTTTCTTTCTTACACTACTAACAGGAGCCTACATCACAGAGGGACTGGGCAGCTCACCAGACACCCAGGTCCCTGGGTGGCAAACCACCATGAAAGCGCTTTGGTGGTAGATAGAAAACAACCACAAATGAAAACAGACATCAAACACAATTTAAAAATGCTCCCCAACCTGCCTTGGATTCTGTTTTCACAGCCCTGGTTTTTCTTGTCACTGTGAAGGAAGTTCCTGCAGAAATCAAGGTGAGGTTCAGTCACTGGCCCCACACACCCCTCTCAGACTGGCTTCCTTCCAGGGGGAGGGGAGGAGTCTGCTCCCTGCTCCTCCCTCCTGCTGAGGCTGGGGCACCCAGGACACACCCCACACCAGGTCCAGGTGGGCCCTTCCCAGGCACTCCCAGGGGCCTCAGGCTCTCCCAGATTCTATGTCGAACCCTGTTCTCCACCAGCTGTCTGGCTGGGTGGGAATTCTTCCCGTCTTGCTGCCCTCTGGCCAGAGGCGCCTCCAACGGAGGCCTGCCCTGGGAATTTCTGGGCCACAGTCACAGCTAACTCAGAATGTAGGTGACACCCGTTAAGTCCCTACACAGCAGTGACTGCCAGCAGGGCTGAAGCCAGAACACTCTTGGATAAAACAAGGCAGGGGACATTCTGGGCTTCCAGGCCAGGGGTGCTAAAAGCTTGTGGCCACCCGACCTGTGGCAACAGAATACCTGGGAACCTGTTAGAACTAGTCAGGCCCCTCCCTAAATTTTCTGATTCAGAAACTCTTTAGGATGAGGCCTGGTAATCTTGTTTAATAAACCCATCAAGGGAGGTTAATGATTGCGGGAGGAGAGCTGCTAATCCACTTTAGGTCCCTCAAACTGTGACCTGTGAGCCAGAGCCATTCTGCCACCTGGCTTTGTACACACAGCTCACAAGCTAAGAGGGGTTTTTACATTTTCCAGTGGTTGGGGGGAACACATAAATAAGCGTGCTATCTCCGGATATGTGAAACATTATTTTCAATTCGAATGTTGGTGTCCACAAACGAGGTTTTATTGGAACAAGCCACGCCCGTTAACGTACACGCTGCCCTGGCTGCTTTGAGCTGGAAGGGCAGAGCTGTGACAGGGACTATGGAACCTAAAGTATTTGCTATCAGCCCCCTTTGGAGAAAAAGCTTGTTGACCTCACATGCTAGGCGATGAAATCCACCACGTCTGGCGGGGTGTGGCAGCTGTCAGCTGCGCCCCAAACACAGGCCCATTTCTCCAGGGAAAATGGCGTCCCAGACATCACGCATGGAATCCGTTTCTGTGCCGTGCAGTTAAATTAGTTATGTCTCTAAAAGATGCTAAAAAAGGCACTGGGATTTTTAAGTTTCCCAAGGCCCATCCAGTACCACAGCCAAATAAATAAATCTGGTTTTCACAGCCCCAAAACTTCTGCTTTCGTTGCTGGAAATGTTGCCAGCTATGCCCAGCTGGTGCTGACCTATGACTCTGTAGGGCGAGTAGGGGGCAGGGAGGCTGCTTTTTTGGGCTGATTAGGAGTATCCATGGAGACGAGTGCAGGTCTGAGGAACTTAAAAGCCGGGGCTTGAGCTGGGACCCAACTCTACTCAGCTTACAAGGAAGGGAAAGCCGCGTAGAGAAGCACCATTGGGCAAAGCACACTGTGTACCCCGGGCTCCAGGCACAGGTGAGGAAGCTCCATGAAACATAAATAAAATATCTGCCTGGAGCTTTCTGTACAAGGAGTAGCGACCCAAGAAACGAGGCCAGGCGGGGATTCGATCCTGGAGGACTGAACGTAACATACCACGGAAGTGAGGATGTATCTGGTGTCCAGCTGGGAATTGTGGCCTGGCTGGGCTGTAAGAACGAGAGGACACATGTCATTTCCTTTTCAAAAATTAAATAATTCATTTTTTAATTTTATTTTTACTTTTTACTGAGAACCAGGAGCCATCAGGGTGTTGCAAGTCTGAGGGGGCTCATTTCTGCAGTGGCAGACCGTGGGCACCTCTAGGGACACAAAATAATGTTCTTGCCCGTCAGCAAATTGTGGTCTCCTGGGAGACACAAATGTGTAGACAAAACGTTTTAGAATCTTAAATGTAATATTAAGATTTTTAAAGTGTGTAAACTCAAGAGCGAGACACCTCAAATTTGGATGTGCAGGTCCCCAAGTGAACCGCCCCCAACCTCCCAGAGATGTGGATTCAGCCTGGGCTGCAGGGAGTCTGGGCCACCATGGGGTGGGGTGAGGCAGGCCGGGGGACTGCACCCCCAGAAGAGGGCAATTTAAACAGAAAGGTCAGCTGTCCTGAGGCCAGTGGGCAGGAGAGTTGTGTCTGTTCCGGACCCTGAGGGAATGTAAGACTCGGCTAGTGATGTTTGAGAAGAAGACGCCGCTCTGGGGTCTGACCCAGCAGTGCTGAATTCCAAACATTCCCATCCTCATCTGGTGACCTTTCTTAACCTCCCACCTCTCAGCTTTCTCATCTCTAAAATGGGGATTATGACTGTGCCTACTTTGTAGGATTATTGTGAGGTTTATCTAAAACCTTTCATGGAAAGAGCTTAGCTCCTTGCTGTCCACAAGTGTTCAATATCAGGCCTTGTGGGAGAGGAAGAAACTTCCTTCTATGTCCAAGTTCTTTCAGCTGACCTGGTAATTAAATCTATGTGAGACAGATCAACAAGAGGAGATAACCAAAGTTACACATGCCATGCATGTATGAGAACCCCGAGTACTGACAAAGTCAGAGACCCCCCCCCACAGGAGAGGGTCAGGACAGAAAGGAAAAGTGTCTAGAAGACATTCTCAGCTAAAGAGGAAGTAAGGCACCTTGGGGGCTTCAAAGGCTCATTGCAGGACCAGAAGAAGACCAGATGCTTAGTAAACAGAAGCTTGCCCTGCCCTCTGGGTGTATCAAGAGAGATTATCTCTGATCCTGTCTTATTGGGGGTGGGGCTCCAAATTCAGGTTCTTGTAGGTAGTTAAGGGAGGGGCAGAAGCTTCCCCTGAGCCTAGGGCTAAACCGTGGCCTTTGGGTCAAAACAATCTGCAGGCGCTGAGGCCCATCTTGGGGGCTTCCAAATCTACTCAGAAACCCAGTTTTTAGGTGGTTAGTCCTGAAGAATAAAGGGAGGGGCAACTGCTGCCTTTTGCCCCACCCACAGACCCACAGCCTCTCCCCAGGCCTCATCTGGTAATCCCTTCAGGTGGAAACCTAAAAATCACTTTTGCTGAAGTCTTTGGAACTGTCTGAAAACCTAAGTATATACAATCACCAACAACATTGTAATTATTCGTTCCTGTTTCCCTTTATGGATCTGATCTCATGATCTAAACATCCGGGGTTTGCAAGTGCTTGTGTGAAGGTGTTTCGGACATCCAAGTCCTGGTCCATTAATTACAACATCTCCCTTGTTCCCCAGTGTCTTCACTTGTGTTTTCATGTCCTAGCAACCTCCCCGTTATCCGCAAGCCAATGGGAATCTGTTTTAAAAAGTAGATGCAGAGATGTTCGCTGTCTTGTTAAAGAGAACCTGAGGCATGTGAAACATTTTAAGGGGTTATTTGAGCAAAAATCAATTTAAATGGAAATGCTTAGGAATGTTCCATCAACAGGAGCTCAGGAAGATACTTTTATGGAGAAAGGGGGGAAACTAAGAAAATTATTGATGGGCTCTAATTTAAAGCCTTAGCGTTTTGATTTTGTAACCTTGAGACGTTTAAGGGCTTAGATTTTTGGGTTGTTTGCATGGGTCTCTAGGATGTTCGAGCCACCTCAGGCTAAAGGTCTCCTTGTTTAATTGAAACAGTCTTCATCATGCTTTCTTCATTCATTCATTTGTTAACTCACCCATGCAGTTTTAATTCATACTGATTCTGCTAGGCAAGGTACTAACTGCAGTAATTGACACTGTGGAGTATGCAATAAAAAGGTAGGATTAAAGTGTATATGCAGGAAGATTGGTGGGGGGTGACAGCCATCTATGTCTGGGGTGGTAGAAGCTAGTTGGCCTTGGATTTGAAGATAAGCTGGCAAAGTTTGGGACCCGAAAGCTGGGTGTAGTTATATCTGTTCAAACATACTGTGCAAGACTTAGCATCTGTAGCCCATGTCTGAGCCACACATGGGGTTACCAGATTTAGAAAATGGAAAGAAAAAAAGGGGGGAAAGAAAATAAAGGACATACAGTTCAATTAGATTTCAGAGGATGACATATATATATATATATATATATATATAAATATATATATATATTTACTCTAAGTATGTTGTGTGCAACATTTGGGACCAAGGACAATGCAAACCTGAGACCGGTGTACAGGTTCATGGGCCCTGTGCCTTTAGGAACATTATTTGGTTTTCCTTCATCTTGACTTCTTCATCCTTAAAGTAGGAATAATAATTTTAAAAAATAAGAAATCTTCCACGATCTTAGTGAATATTGACTAAAAGCTCTAAAATCATTGTCAATCCCAAATAAATGAGTGAAACGGATTAAAACGGAAGGAGCACAGAACCAAGCCACGGGGTTCCCTTGAATAGTCAAGGATGAGGAGTTGGTCCCTAAAGGGAGGGACACTCCCGGCGTGAAGAAAACATGAGCAACAACACTGAAATGTTAAAAAAAAAAAAAAAAGAAGAGTCAAACTGGAAAGAATGAGCCAGTGTATGAAGTTTTTGACAGGAAGTGACAAAGACACAGAATGAGGAGAAAAGGTGACATCTTTGGAGGCCAAAACAAGGGGTTGCTCCTGGGAAAGATGTGGCCTTTAGAGGAAACCATGCAACTTAAATTCACAAGATATTGTCTGAAATTCACAAGATATTGTCCGTTTTGTTTTTAGCGTTGGGGCTGGCCATTTTCACCAGTTGAAAATTTTCTGTCCCCCATCCAGGGCACCCTGTGGAAGCTGAATCAGTTCACGGGTGACTCTTGGCCACTGACCCCCACCCCCATTCAGATTCCTGTTGCCCCTGCATCCACAAGTCCCCGCTGTTGATACCCACACGTTAATTCCATTCTGGGAACTGAAAACCGTTCTAATACCACAGCTTACTGTGTGAGAGGCACAGTGGTGGCTAAGCTTTCTGAATAAAGTGATTGTTAAAAGACATCATATAAGGATAAAATAACATTAACATCCGGGACTTGTTATTAGAAATTCTCTCCTTTTCTCTCTTTCCTGACTTCCTTTCCCACATGGAGGTCTGGGGTGCTCACTCCCCAACCCTTCTTCCCGAGTCCGTCTGGGCTACTCGTGCCTTTATATCTGCCCTCCCCTTTGGCTAGAGCTAGCCTTTCGGAAGTTTCTGATACAGCCATTAGGAACTTTAAATTTGGGCTCTTTGTGTTTATGGTCAACAAACTGCGTCACCATCTGTGTTTAATGAGGCGGTGTTGGCGCCCCCTGCTGGTGCTTTTTCAGGTCTGCCTTCAATGGCAACGGAGACAGGTTTTGACTAGTGGGAGTTGCGGGACAGAGGAAGCAATTCCAGGTACAGTGCCGTTAGACAGAAACGTGCTGCCTTTGCAATTTTATCACTGTGTCGAAACTCATATAAAATAAATTATTTGAAAACCTTGAAACTAAAGGCGTGCTGACCTTTTGACAATAACCTGCTCAGGTCTTCTGTTCTGAAGCACAAACTGGCGATTTTTCAAAGGGGGGCCCCAGACCACAGTGGAAGACCCTACTTTTGAACCCAAATCTGTCTGATGACAAAGCCTGGCTCTTCTCAGGACACCGCACTGTCCTGGGTCAGGGATGGGCTGAAAAAGTTGACACAGGCTGGATCAGATGAAGGACAATGACCGTTCTTTCCCAGGGTGGGGAGGCGAATGCAACCAAGGTGTCACCTCCCCAAAGGCCTGGACCAGTGCTTCTCAAAGGCCAGCGTGCTTATGAGTCAGCTGGGGGATCTCGGTAAATTCCAGGTTCGGATCCAGTAGTTCTGGGGAGGAGTGTGAGCTTCTGCATTTTAAACAAGGTCCCAGGAGGCTGCTGCTGGCCTGAAGACCACACGTGGAGTCTGGAGTGGACTCCAGACCTCTAGACCCGCGGTTCTGAGAAGGAGGCAATTTCAGCCCCCAGGGGACCGTTGGCGATGTCTGGAGACATCGCTGGTATCAGTGTTGGGGGTTGGGGACAGTGCCCCTGGTATCTGGCTGAGTGGGTGGAGACCAGGTACATTGCTAAACATCCCACAATGCACAGGGCAGCCTCCCCCCCCCCCCCCCCCCCCGCCCGACAAAGAATGATTTGCCCAAACGTCAATTGCATGGAAATTGGGAAACCCTCCCCTAGACCCCGTCTTCTGTGACTTGGACCTATCTGCTGTGGGAAGCTCAAATCCTCTAATCTGGAGAGAGGTTCCCGGGAAACAGGTACAAACTCTTTACTTTTGTTCATAAGAGAAAACAATACACACTTTGAAATCACCTGTGTGTATTTTCTTTACACGAAAAGGTAAGGAGGCACGGAGAGGACCAGTACCAATGGAGCTGTAACCTTGAACCCCAAGAGACCTGAGGGGAACTCTGTATTAAACTCCTCCAGCAAGGACTTGGCAATACAAAATCAGTGAATCCAGTAGACTTGGAAACACCTTGCTTCTTATCCCACGTGGGACCAAAACCACAACAACGACAACAACAAGATCCTTCTTTCTGTTGTGATTTATCTTCCACAATATCTTATGGTAAAGTTATAACTGTTAACCTACAGTTGGGGCGTCAGCAAACTTCTGTAAAGGGTCAGATGGTAAACACAGGGGTGGGCAAAAGTGGGTTTACAGTTGTGAGTATGTAAAACAATTTATTCTTGTATCACTTATTTATTATTGTTTGTATTTATTTTGTCTTATTATTTACTATCCTCATTTATTTGTATTATTTGTCCTCTTATTATTATTATTATCTCATATCCTTACTTATGGTTTATCTTTTAGGTAATAATGACTGGTAATTTAACCTACTTTTGCCCCCCTCCCCCCAATATTAGGCCTTATTAGGTATAATAAGGCTTTAATAACAATATCAGGCTTTATGAGGTATAAAGCCTGTTGTCACGATTACTCAACTTTTAGGCCATTGTAGCCCAAAAGCAGCTGGAGATAATAGTAACCAATGGATGAGGCCACATTCCACTAATACTTTCCTTACGAAAACGGCCCTAGGTGGGGCGGCCCCAGGCCGCAGTTTGCCGACCTCTGGTCTAGGCAATCAGGGACATCTGGGGGCAGCTGTAAGCCCATGTTAGCTGTGCCATAAATAGCCACCCTTTTTATCTGTCCCCCTTTGGTTTTCTGGGGGTGAGGAGAGGATGACTAATGCATAACAACAGGCACAGGGGAAAAAAAAGGTTTTCCTGCCTGACCTAGTGACTGTGCGAAGGACTCCAAACACAGTCCACTCATTCCCTTGTCTCCCTCTGAAGTCGGCACCAGGGCTCTCTAATTTATCACCTCGCGTTAATCGGCCACCTAGGAAGTGCTTAGCGTTACTGGAAGCCTTGGGGAACCCTAGAGGCACAGTCTCTGTTCTTAAGGTGGAGGTATCATGGTGACAAGACGCAGACAATCACAGCACATTCAATGTCCATGGATACATTATTTATTTTCATTTAATCTGTATTGCACTTTTCATTACCATTTAGTCCTCTTATCCCCCGCCCCCCCATGAATACATTGTTTATGAAAGGCACATGCGACACTTGGTTAGTCATGTGGAGAAGCAGAACCTGGGCGCTTCTGTTTTCAAAATAAATTCCAATTAGTTCAAATACTTAAGTGTGAACAAAATGAAATCATAGGGCTGGAAGTAAGCACAGGAAGGGTTTACGTTTTTTAATAATTTGGGGGTTGGGAGAGCCTTTCTGTTAAAACCATGAACCTCACAATCCACAAAGGCAAAGATCATATAAGAATAAAAGGCATTTACACGAGAAAAAGTCTGCCATAAACAGGACCAAAAGGGGTAATTAGTTTTAATACACACGGCATACAAAGAGGTAATTACTGAACTGTACAGACTCGTAAAAATCCATAGGAAAGGAGGAATAGCCTAAAAGAAAAGTGGTCCTAATTTACTGCAGCCCAAATTGCCAATTAATTCTAACTACCCGAGTAGAGGCTAAGAAAATAAAGCGAAATATCTGGACCAAAAATCGATTGAAATTCATCACTGTCACACAGGTCAGCTTCGGTCTTAGCTTCTTGGATCACAGGCTCTCCAGCTGCTCCTTCGGGGGTGCTCCCTGCTGGAACCCATGCCGGGAGAGGCCAGGTGGAACCACTCCAGTCCGCAGCTTCAGCTGAGGCAGCCGTGAGTCATCTGAGCCCGAGTCAGACGAGAGCATTAAGAAGCCTTCAGATGATTTCAGCTCCCAGCTGTTCCAGTCACTCCCAGCCTTTCAGTTCTTCCAGGCTGAGTCCCCGCACTGCAGGGCAGAGACCAGCTGCAGACATGGTATATTTGTGTGTGTGTGTGTGTGTGTGTGCGTGTGCATGCGTGTGGACTCTAAAACCCTTACCCAAGACCCCATGAAAACATAATGAAGACGCGAGGATTTGACGCAATGAGTTTGAGCCCTTGGTCATAGAGGAGTAGAAGAGTGAACACTGCCCATCAGCACCAAGGCTGCTGGAGCCACTGGTCTCCAGCCAGAGGCTGACGCAGGAGGCAAGCTACTTCAGGAAGGATCTTGGATGCCACACAGAACACAACAGCTCACCCAGCTACCGCCCGGGGCAGGACCTCTGCACTTGCAGTGAGATGACAGCCTTAGATACTCGAGTTCAAGAAGGACCAAAGACCTGGGGAAGGCTGGGAGGAGGGCCAGCACTGGGCGTGGCCGTGGGTGCACGCCTGTGCTGCTGCTGCCAGCCCAGAGGCCCCAACGCGATTGCTGCCACCGCCCCCGCTGCGCTGTCTCCCCTGCGGGCCACTTCACCACCACCATGGGCTCTGGAGCTCAAGCTAAGTCCCGACTCAGCCTGCAGAGTAACTGATCTAACGTGGGGGGCCCAGCAGAGGGCTAGGAGCGTGGCTTCAAATCCCAGTAGACTGTGTGGTGTGACTCGTACAAACGTTTCTGACTTTTTAGGCCTCAGTTTCCTCGTCTGTAAGATGATAATAATTAACCACTGAGAGTTGCGATGGGGCGCTAGGGGAAGTAGAGTGACTGGAAAAATGCCTGGCACACAGTCAACACTCAAATGGGTCAAATTACTTTATACTGAAAAGTTACAACTTCGGCATAAATCTGCGTGACATGGACAAGAACGCAAGGGAAACAACCAAGTTGAGTGGATGCTGCAGAATGTAACAACACTTTCTGTAATGACTCAGATAAGGGCCCCACCCCCACCGCCACCCCCACCCCACGCTCACGACGGCTCCTCCGTGCCAGACCCCACCCCAGGCCCCGTTCCCAACGACCGAACTCACGGGACTCCGGCTGCAGGGCGACGCCCAACGCCAGGGCCTGCGGCCTCCACCCCGGAAGACACCGCCGAGGCACAAAACCCCACCCCTTCAACACCTGTGACCTAGAACAGGCTCATTAGCTACAGAACCCGCAGGAGCCTCCGTGGTTTTCTGCGGGCAACAGCGCGTGCGCACCAAAGGGAGCAGGGCGGCCGGAGCCTCTGGTCAGGTTGGCGCTGTTCCCGCAGGGGGGCCCGGCTGTCTGTCTGTCCATCGTGTAAACGGGGGAGCTGGTTGGCCCTGCTGGCATCGGCCCCTGGGTGGGAGGGCCAGTCCCGGGTGAGGCCCGCCACCCGGGCTGCTCCATCCTTAGGACCAAAGGCTCCGCGCCGCCGAACATCTCCTGGGAGGTGTAGGTCATGTACAGGAAGCCGTCCTCGTCCCTGTGGTCCCTGTAGATCTCCGCCATGGTCACGCTCATGCTGACGGCGCTCTTGTCATTCACCAGCAAGTAAAAGGCCTCGGTGGCCCCGAGGACCATGCGGCTCCTGGCACGGGGCAAGGGGAAGGGCAGGAAGGGAGGAGGTTAACCCAAAGCTCACTGGAGCTTGTCATCCTCCAACTGGAGCATCAGCCAGGAGAGGCCTGTTGAAAATGCAGATTCCTGGGCCCCACTGCAGAGATTTCGGTTTAGCAGATCTGGGAAGCAGCCCAGGAATCCATAGTATTGTGACGCTTGAGAAGGCAGAGCAGAGCGGCTCCTGTTGCCTTCCTTGGAGATCAAGCTACCCCAAGGCCTCCTAATTGGGCCAAAAGGGGGAAGCCTTCCCATACCAACACAAAAATGCTAAGTAAATGAGCCCCTCTTTGCTCTGAGGTTGAAGGTATTTCCCCAGAGATACAAAGGGGATCCCAGTCTCTTCCAGCATCTCATGCTAAATAGCCTTGAATGACCTTTGGAAGGGGTCTACGGCCTCCCCGTGCGCACTTTCCTCCCCCTGCCCTTTCTCCCTCGCATCAAGGAGACAGGGAAGCAGCAAAGTTCAACTGGACATGCTTTACATGTCAATCTGAGTTGGGATTCATCCCGGAGTAGAGGACAGCCTGGTGGCAGAACACGCAGACAAAGGCTCTGTCTCACCTGCAGCCCACATCCATTTGCTCTACTTGGTGAGGCAGGTGCAGCCCACCCACTCAGGCCTTAGAGCTTTGAACTTGCAGGTGAGCATGGTCCATGCATCAGTGGGAGACTGGCAGCTGGAGCCCTGATTCATTTTATAATCAGATCACCCCTCCCAGCATAACCCCAAAGGTTTTCGCTCCGACAACTGCATGGCTGAATTTGGGCGCGAAAGAGCTGCTCTGCAATGGGAATGGGTGGAGCTGCCGTGGATCCTGAAGGAAGTTCTGTTCCCAGCACCTGCTCCTCCAGCTCCTTCTGGCTTTGCCAGGCTCTGAGGAGAGGAGTCAGGATGCTCCCAAGTAGCTCATTACAACAAATACAGCAGAAACAAATACATATTCATAATGAATTCTCGAACAAACAAGCTGCAGCAGCTACCCAGGCTTCCAAGGGCCGGCCTCTCCAGACGGTAGGCCTGTGCAGAATTACCCACGGGGTCACATGCCCGTTACTCACAGGCATTGTATTGCAGGCATGGGTCTGAAGACACCACGTAACCCTCTGAGGCTTTAAAAGTAGCTACGTTTTCTTTGCTGGGCCCTGTCCCAGGAAGGAGTGTGTTTTGGAGACACCATCCTTGTCCCTCTTCTCTGAGCAGTGAAGCATGCCTTTACCTTTTGAAGAGGTCCCCACTCCCCAGGCACGCACACCCTGGAAAGGTGTTGTGTCTCCCTGGGAAAATGCTGACTGGTTGTTCCACACTCTCAGGAGGAAAAGATACTCAGGACTAGTTCACAGCCGAGACAATTTTAGAAAGGTCTTCGAAATATTGGCAGCTGTACGCTTTTTAGATTTGTTATCTGAGAGGTTCTCCCACCTGTTAAAATAGAGGAACTCTCAGAACATCTTTTCCAGCCACTAAAGAATATAAAAGGTGATCACAAAGGAAACCTTTTCCCCCTAGTCTCCTGGAACGCCCTATCTTCAAAACCAAACTAACTAGCAAAGCAAACAAGGGGAAATAAAGCCCAAGGATGCACCCTGCAACCCCTTCGCATGTGCCTTGTCACCTACCGGATGATGCTGAGGAACTGGGTCATGGTCAGCTCCTGAGGGACCAGGAACTTGGTCTTGTCCAGCAGAGGCAGGAACTTCTCCTTGGAGTAGCGTTCCACTACGACCTGTTGAGAGTTTTCAGCCCCTGAGGATGTGACTCGGAGCTCTCAGTGGCTGAGAATCTCAGAGCAGGAGACATAGTGGGGTTTTGTTCTTGTTCTTGTTTTCAAGAAACAAAGTAGTATACCCTTTTCAAAAAGTACAGGGGAGTCTTACCGGGATCTTGTTGGGGAACTTCGCCCGGATTCCAGCAACTTCCTCTTGTCTGGTTGCTGTGAACATTTCAAGTACAGAAGAGTAAGTAAATAGCAAGAGAAGTCTGCATCCTCCCCTCTCTGTCTGGTGACCCAGACGCTACCCGGGAACTTTACCTAAGCTCTTCCTCTGCTTGAAGGGTCTGAGGCTCGGGCTTTTTTGTGGAGCTTGCATTTTGCTCAACAGCTGTGTCTGTGTCTGACTTAAAAAAAAAAAAAATCCCACAGCCAGGATCTAACTCATTCCTCCATCTGCTTCCAATCCGCCTGCAGGAGCCTAAAGGAGGCCCTTATGTAGGGCTGTGTGACATCAGGCCTCTCCAACCCTCCCCTCCCCTCCCCCACGCCCCCTCCCTGGGCAAGAGGAGGTCAAGTCTGAGGATGGAAATGGGATAGCCACCTGCTTATTGGTCAGAAAACGTCACTTGGCTCACGACTGGTGCAAGATATTTTCTTTGCTGGAGAAATTAGGGTTCATCATAAAATCAGCAACTGTGTAATCAAACAGCCCAGCTATGGGCTGAGGACTCTGGAGAGGTGAGACTGCTGTGTGCAAAGGACATTTTTGTACTTCAGTAACCATCTTGAAGGCAGGTCAAGATGGATCCACCTGAAGCTGAGACAGGATGTGGAATTCGCACAACAGTCCTCACCACTTTTCCCGGAGAGAAACCAGAATCAGACACTTTAAGGGATTTGCCCAAGGTCACACAGCTGGCAAGAGAGGCGGTTGGGATTCAAATCCAGATTAGGTACAAGGTAGTGCTACACGCTGGTATATTCTGTTATTTTATCTTCGCTGCAACAAAGGTGGCAAGGAAGCACATTTACCCCCAAGATCTCCGTTTGCAAGATGGGGAACAGAGGCCCATTTGTCTGGGACTGGACAGCCGGTAAGAGGCAGACACAGCTCTGCCAGGCCCCAGAGTCCAGAGCTTGTCTCCAAAGCATACGGCATCCAGGCAGACCTTCAGACTCTGGGTGAGCAGGTTTTCGTGACCTTCACTGACCTCCCCGTGAGGCCATTGAACAGCGACAAGGCTTCGGATGAACAAAGGGCCGTAAAGGAAGGTGACGGTGTATCCCCCATGTTTGCCCTGTGAATCAAAGGGAGCAGACCTCAGGGTTAGCGATCAGGGATGGGTGTCAAGTGATCAAGTGACGACTTCACTGAAGAGACAAATGGCCTCATTTCCGCCCTCTACCCCACACCCCCAGCCCCCAAGGAGCAGGTGTGTAGTGCACTTCTGGAGTCAAGTGCTTTCAAGTCCATGGCGTCATTGAAACCACCATTGCCCTGCAGGGGGAGGGGTAGGAGGGCAGGTGGGAAGAACACTGCACATCCACCTCCCCCCAGAATGCACTGAGGTGGGGGCCAGCCCAGACTGTCCAGTCCCCAGGAGTAGGTCCAGCCTCCCAGACCAGGAAGAGCTAATTCCAGGCTTGGCCCTCCCTTACTAGCACCTCAACTTCTGGTCTTGGATAAATTACTTCACTTTACTAACTATGGTTTTCCTTTTTTGCAAAATGATTATTTTTATCTAGGTAAAGTGGTTCGTTTGACTTCGTTCAGGGCAGGTATGTGTGACTTAAGTGAAATGACTTGTGTAACGCAGAGTTCAGCGGCCCGGAGCCACATCTGATGCTCAGTGTATGCCCCCTCCACCGCTCCCCCCACCACGCCTCCCACAGCCCCCACGGCCCCCCTGAGAGTTTACGTGCATTCGGGTTTGAAGACTGAAGGAAACAGCAGTGTTTGGTCATTCATTATTGGGGATCTGAGATGTCTCCTGACCACGCTGCATTTTGGTTTCTCGGCTGGCACGTGGGATTACTCAGCCAAGTCTACCTCCCGGGGTGTAATGGGGGTGAAAGGGGTAATAGAATAAAGGACTTGGGGAAATACTGAAATGTAGCAATGCTCGTAGAATCTCATAGAAATTCAGCAGAGGAATGGGCTGGATCATTTTCCTTTTGTTGAATAGAAGAGAGGGTGTCTGTGGGTGCTGTGGGCCCCCATCATTCTCCTCAGAGCCTTGTCAGCCGGCTGGTGACTGAAATCACATACTGTCAATGCCACCTGCACTGGGGGGAAGGAGGTAAGAACAGCACTGTGGAATATGGCTGATGCCCAGGCTTCATCCAGGGTCCTTTACTGATATACATTTTTAAATATTTTATTTATTTATTTTTCAAGAGAGGGGAAGGGAGGGAGAAAGAAAGGGAAAGAAACATCAATGTGTGGTTGCCTCTCACGTGGCCCCCACTGGGGACCTAGCCTGCAACCCAGGCATGTGCCCTGACTGGGAATTGAACCCGTGACCCTTTGGTTCGAAGCCCATGCTCAATCCACTGAGCTACACCAGCCAGGGCTCCTTTACTGATATTTTAATTAAAAAACCAACATTGCTCATGATGTGCTATGGGAAAAAGTATGCTTCTTAGAACTTTACCTGTCCTCCCAATAACACAAGCTGGCCCAGGTCATGTGGTTCCTACCCCGCACTCCCACCCCACTCTCATCCTTGTGTCTTCTCAGACCCACGCACTGGGCATGGGGCTGGTGAAAGAACACTTGAGTTCCGGTACTAAAGAGAGTGAGTTGGGCCCTGCTCAGGTAGCTCAGTTGGTTAGAGTATTGTCCCGATAAGCCAGGGTTGCAGGTTCAATCCCCAGTCAGGGCACATACAAGAATAAACCAATGAATGCATAAATAAAGTGAAACAGCAAATTGATGTCTCCCTCTGTCTCTCTCAAAATCAGCAAATAAAAAAAAAGAGTGAGATGGGAATGTAAGAGGTAGCTGAGAGTGGACACTCACTGTTGGGGTGGGGAAGATTTTATTCCTCTCCCTACATGAGCATGCTTGTACTGAACCGCCCCCCCCGCCCCCCCCCCCCCTTAAAAATAATGACCAGTTAACCTTCCCTGCAACCCAGTCACATGACTCCACCAGACGTGTGACTGTCGTGGAAAGAACAACTCTGAAAACAGACTCGGGTTCTCAGTCTCGCTTACTTTACATCGCTTACTTTACAAAGAAGTCACTTCCTGGAGCCAGTTGGTTCTCATTAGCAAGATGACCACGCTGTCACTCATCCGGCAGAGCTGTGGGAAGCCTACATGTGGAATCTGTGTGACATGCACATACATATGGGGTGACAGTAGGCACTCAATGAATATGAGCTCTCTCCGACCGCTGAGGTCCTGGGGCGCTGGGAGCCCAGCCCACTGCGCTCACGCTGCCTGAACCTTGTGTGAGAGTTGGCCGAGCTCACTCTTTCCACTTAGCTCACTGCCCGTCCACTCCTCAGACTCCCACAGTCTGGAGTCTGTCCCAACACTAATGCATGCTCTTGGGAGGGCAGCAATGACACACAAGCACCTTTTTGTTTTAAGTTGCTACCTTATCTGATCTTTGATCCTTCAGCAAGTGGAATGGTGCATTCTCTCCTTCCCCAAACTCTCATCTTTTTGGTTTCCAGGATACCGCTTTCCTGGGGCTCTTCTCCCCCTCCTCCTCCCTCCTCGAGCTGCCTCTCCCTTGTTTGCAGAGCCAGCTCTGCAAGGAGATAAGTGGAATATCCATTTATCCATAATACGTTCACATTTATGATGCAAATAAAAACTTACACAAAACTTTTCTGTTTCTTGACCTGCCGCATGCTGGACCACGTGCTGGCGTATCTAACAGGTGTACGTACGCACACGAGCTTTCAGATGAGCCTCCTGGGATCACCCTCCTTCCGAACCCATGCTGCCCCAGCCCTGCTCTGTATGAAGCTCAGAGCCCCCGGTGCTGCTTCTCCTGTCCCTTGATCTTGGCATTGCCCTGGAGCCGTCCACCCACTCTCTCCTTGCTGTCTGTGCTTTTCTGGGATGAGTTCAACATTCCTGATGAGCTTCCCCAGTGTGATTACAATAGGCCCGCCCCTCGGCAAATGTGGATGTTTGGGCTTAAGGAGTGGCTAGGACGAACCCCTCTCGGTTCTGTCCTGTCCTCTTGTGGCTGCTGTCATTCATCCTTCCTGGCCACAAACTCCGGTTCCAGTGGGAAGTGGGCTGGAAAGTTATCACAACTCGGGAGTGAAAGGTGTGCATCCCAAACAAGGGGCCGCCGCAGGGGGGAGGACGGAGCAGAGGGAGTCTCTGCCAGTGTGTGCATTTCAGAGGGGCCCTCGGAATGTGGCTGGACTCCTCCAGCAAACTTTGCCTCGGCTTTGTCACGTTACAGGGGCCAGAGGGGGAGATGGGAGACGTGGGACACTCGAGCCATCACTCACTCGGGATGGGAAGGTGACGTTCACAGTCTCCAAGTAGAAAGCTGCAATTCAAACTGTATTCCATTCCATTTTACGTTTTGCTTTTTAATATCATCAAGCACCCTTTAAGATGCTACCTACCAGTAGGACTTATTTGATCAAAATGAGATAAAAACTTTTTTTTTTTGAGTCAGACTATCAAAGGAAATGAGCAGCTCTGGTCCCCAGGCCTGAATTAGCCACTGAATTATAAAGCCACTTGAACCATCTCCCCCATGAAATGTTTTAATGGTGCCGGTTCTGCTGTCCTGTCCCAAGAGGAAAAGAAACCTGTAACAGCTGTTAAATGACCGAAGGCAAGACCTCATATGTCTCTCTGCATCCTCAGGCCCTACACAGAGCCTGGCATCTGACTCATGTTCTATAAAAGTTCGATAGACCATGGCTGGGTAGCTCAGTTGGTTAGAACATTGTCCCAATACACCAAGGGTGTAGGTTCGATCCCCAGTCAGCCCACATACAAGAATCAACTAAGGGGTGAATAAATAAGTGGAACAACAAATCTCTCTCTCTCAAATCAGTAAAACAAGTTTTAAAAAGTTAATAGAGCTACTGGTATGCAAACACAGGACAGTGCCCAGCCCCACGGCACTGTTGCCGGGAACTCTGCAAGCGGAAAGGCAAGCTCATCTCTGGACTGCGTGTTGATTACAGTCAGGGTGAATCGCAGCTCCTTCCAGCAGCGACATGAGGCCAGAGCTGCCCCTTGCCACTGACTGATTGGTCTCCTTGAGAACTCTGTTCTGTTGGGGCTTCAGCATGGTTCTCTTTGCTGGGCAATTTGGCAACAGTGCAGTGGTAGCTGGACCCGGTGAATTGGAGTGCCCGCTCCTGGGCCCATGCATAGCCCCCGTCCCTGCCACCATGGCTATTTCCGTATGCATTCATTGTCCCAGCCCAGTGCTTTCCCGCCAGGGCATTGACCTTGGCACAACAAACATGCCTGGGTTGAGAAGTCGGCATTCCCTGGAGTCCCATTACTCTTGTATGTGGCTCGGCCCTGATCCTCAGCTTTCTTGGCTCTCTAGCTGCCAGAGGTGAGAGTCTCTGCCAAGGAGACCCTCTGGATGTCATACTTAGCTTTTAATTGGTGATTCATCCATGTTACCCGTTCATTTGCTTTCTGGAAAGCACCACACCCCCTCAGCAATTGCTATGCAATTCCAGAGTCCTTATAATTACCTTCCTTCCACCATTTGCCTTCCCAGGTCGTTAGCGCCCCCACAGCTGGGGGCTCAGCGCTTCAGCCTGGACAGCGGGTCTGGGCTTTGTCACTCAGCATCCGCCACGGTCTTCAACACTGCCGTCACTGTCCTCCCTCGCTGACTGTGGCATGCACAAGTCATTGAGCTGGGGTGGAAACTAACATGACATATACATGTTAGTCACTGGGCTGGTTAATCCATTTTCTGATTTCATCCTTTAAATAAAAAGACATCTGACGTTCAGAAAGTTTAAAAAATTTGGTCAGGATCATGCAGCTGGTGAGGTTTGAGCTTATGACTATATTCCACTAAAATATGCATTATGATATAATGCTCTTCATGCTAGCTTTTAAAAGTTAGCCTAAAACAGCCATTGCTGTCACGGGGAAAACACTTCCTGAAACATTCCCTGAACAGCTCCAGGGGGAGGGCTTCTCCCTATTCCTTTGCTTCAGAGACCCTCAAGTTTTGTTTTTTGTTTTTTTTTTAATTGAGATACACTTGACCTATAACATGATGTTACTTTCAGGTGTTTACTTTCAGGTGTGTGCATAGCCATTCGGTATTTGTAGATCCTGCAAAATGATCACCTCAATAATTCTAGTGAACATCGGTCACCTTATGAAGTTTTGCAAAATGTTTTTTATTGTGATGAGGACTTTCGAGATCTACATCTCTTAGCAACTTAAAAAATGCAATCGCCACCCAAGGATATTTTTAGTGAGTTTGTAGAGAGAGAGAGGAAGGGAGAGAGAGAGAGAGAGAGAAGCACTGATGTGAGAGAGAAACACTGATTGGCTGCCTCCTGTACACACCCCGGCCAGCAACCTTTTGGTGTCCAGGGCGATGCTGCAACCGCCTGAGCCACCTGGCCAGGGCTCTCTCAGCACATTTTAAATATAGAGCACAGCGTTATTAACTGTTGTCCCCACGCTGCACATTGTGTCCCCAGGACTAGCTCATTTTATAACTGGAAGTTTGTACTTTTTCATCTCCTTCACGCATTTCACTTACCCCATCCCACCCCTATCTCTGGTAAACAGCATTCTGTTCTTCGTATCTGTAAGTTTGGAGGTTCTGTTGTTTGTTGTCTGTTTTTTTAATGGCCCCTATGAGGGGATCACACAGCACAGCATCTGTCTTCCTCTGTTTGAATCATTTCACTTCCCGTAACGCACAGGAGGTAAGAATTCCCCATGTTCTGGTTAAAAGAGACCACGTGTTAGCGATCTCTCCAGATAGAGACACCCCAGCTCCCAACCACTGTTCACACCTGTACAGCCGCTGCAAAAGAAGGCCGCACGGCTCAGACCCTGGCGGAGCAGGACGCTTCAGTTCGTTGGGTGCAGAAAGAAACGCGCTGTGGCCCGCATCCCAGCACAGTGCCTGGCCAGCTCTCCCGGTTCTCCCGGATGCTGCCTGGCAGGTGTTTGTGTTCACCGCCCACCTCCTGCCGCACCGGGGATGAAAAATGGTTCTCCAGCACAGGTTGGGGGTGGGGGGCAGGGCTTCCGGGGTTGACTAATCCCCTGGACACAGGAGAGCAGAAAGAGGACAAACTCTGAAGTGTAAGAGGGAGGAGCCTGGGAGCTGTCTGGGGGACTGCGGGCCTCCGTGATGCTGCCAAAGAGAAGTGGAGCTCATTTTGATGAGAGCCAGCGTCGGTTCTTGTTTTCCGCAACCGTTGTGCTCAGGGCCTGCCGGGCGCGAAGGACGTTGGCATGGGTCCTGGGGTCCACCAGAAGTCCCGCTTTGAGCATCCCCAGAGGTTGGAGGGTGTGCCAATGGCCCCCCGGGAAGGTCTGCAGCTGAGAAACCCTGGCAATTTGCCTGCCCCGACTCCTCACTCACACAGGATAACCTGACTCAGCTGCATCCCGGCTCCCAGATTTGGGGAGGTCACTTGTCATTGAACTTCAGTGTTTTATCTTTAAAAATGGAGATAATTATTGTGATTTCACAACAATATATTCACTCCATCACTCAAAAAATATTTATTAGATACCCACCACGTGACAGGCACCCTCCACTCCCCAAGAGGTCCTGGGATGGAAGAGAAAATAAAAACCAGCAGGGTCTCTTACACAGCGTGATGAAGGGAGGTCACGGGGCTGGGAGGGTCTGACTTAGTACATGCAGGGGCCAGTGGGGGAAGATTCCCCGGAGAAGTGATTCTGGAGCTCCTATCCGGAGAGTAAGTCGGCGCGAACCAGGCAGAGCAAGGCAATGGAGGGAGTGGGGGCTGGGCACGAATTGGAGGCAGAGGGAACAGCATCCGTGGGCTCAGTAAGTATCAGTGGATTTGGCTTATTCTCAGCCAACACGGTGTGAGATGCACGAATGTACCTGGTACAGCTTCCCTCGTGGGGAAGGTAAGGGTGGACCTTTCCTTCCTTGTTTGTGTCGACGGCGCACCAGCTGGCCGCCTTGTGCCCGAGTCTCTGGAACGATGCTGAAGCCAGAGCACAGCTGGCATGGGTTCCTACCTGCTCCCCTAGCAGGTGGGCAGAACCACAGAATCACCGAGGTCATGGACCAGGTGAAGCCAGAACTATCTCCCCAAGGGCTGCCAGGCCACCTTCCCTTCGCTTCCCTTTTTAAAGCCTTAGCTTTGGTTTATATATATATATTTTAGCAAGTAAAATTACTACGACAATTCACTTTGAAGTGATATCTTAGATTAGAAGTTTGGATTATATTGAAATTAGACGGGACATTCACCTACACAAAAAGATGCGGCACTGAAGTGTGTAACTGCTCTTGCACATGCGCACACCCAATAAAATGGGGCCTCGCTGAGGATATTGATTCTTTGTCGCCCTCTGCTGTCCGTCACGTTCACCACATCCAGTTACCTCGAATCAGTTTGGTGTCCCTTCACCAAATTCCGCAAACGATAAACCACAAAAACATTGACCAAATCTCCTGACTAGTTTTAACCGTTTTAAAACTGTGGTTTAAACAGCATTGGCACGAATATTCCATTTTTAGTTTCTAGAAATGAAATTCTGAATATTAAGGAAACCAGTTACTACACTTAAAAACTGCTGGGAAAAAATGGTAAAAATTCTAAGCAAAATCCAGTATGAACTTAAAGATTCCCAGGACATTTTCCAACTAAATTTGGCAGTCCATGTGATAAGTTTAGTTTCAGACATTTCTCACTTCATTTGAAATTTTTAAAATGTTATTTCTATTTTTTTCAGAACACAAACATTTCTTATATTATTTTGCCATTTTCTTAAATGCAATGTTAGACTCATTCTCTTTAAATTTCCTGAAGGACTAAGTTTAAAATAAAATACTTTTTAATTAGTAATATATTCAAGCAAAAATTTAAAATATATTATCCAAGTAAACTATTTAAATATATTTTAATCATGTTAAGTAGATTTCATTTAAATGAATCAAACTTTGTATTTTCATTCAAAAGCATCCTAAAAAAACCCCAGAATTTAAAATTGAAATTTAAAGAAGGTGAAGGGATTAGCCAAAGGACATATATGTATAACCTATGGACACAGACAACAGTGTGGTGGAGGCCAGAGGGGGAGCGAGGGCTGAGAGGAGGGTAAAGTGGGGGAAAATGGGGACATCTGCAACAGTGTCAACAATAAAAATAAAGAAAAAAAAGTTAACTTTCCACTCTTAATAAAAATAAAAATAACATTGAATTTAAATTTCAATTAAGTTAAATTTAAAATCATTGAAAAATGAGAAATTGCTAAAACTCACTATTTATAAGATGCTGCAATCTGATTTCGAACAAGAAGTATGTGAAATATTCCAGCCTGGTCAGTTTGTACAAAGATTTTAATGAATTGGTAAAAGGATTCAAAGAATGACTTTGAACGGTGAGCACACAATATAGGGTGGGGCAAAGGGAGGTTTACAGTTGTTCTGTGCAAAACAATACAATAATTAAGAAACAACAATACAAAAATAAACCCTGTGTTTCATGTACTCGCAACTGTAAGCCTCCTTTTGCTCCCCCCTGTGTAATATACAGATGATCTATTATAGCATTGTACACTTGAAACATATATAATTTTAGTAACCAATATTACTCTAATAATATTATTGTATTTTACTATTTATATAATTTCAAAATATATAATTAAAAAAATATTCAGCCCTGGCCGGGTAGCACAGTTGGTTAGAGAATCATCCCAGTACTCCAAGGTTGCAGGTTTGATCCCAGGTCAGGGCACATACAGGAAGCAACCAACAAATGCAAAAATAAGTGGAACACCAAAGCAATGCTTCTCTCCCTCCCTTCCTTTCCCTCTCTAAAATTAATAAATTAAAAAATTTAAAAAGCATTCAAAGAAGCAGAATGGGAGTAGTTATAGTAAACTTAATGAGTGGTAACTCACATTTGAAAAACAGTAAGTATAAACATAAAATGGTAAGAAGAACCCAAAAATTAAATGACTAAAACCTGACACCTGCCCAAATATTGGCAAATCAGAAATTAGCTTAAAGAAGCATTCGTGACAAAGTACACATTTCCATCTGAAATACTAAATTTACGAACTACAATAAAAATCAGGAAGAAATACCCATTACTAGCTGTCACCCAAACCGACAACAGTCGAAGACGTTTTTGGTAAATTGATCCTTTTGGTAAATTGACCTCCATCCTTCCGCACAGCTTCATTGCCTGAGGCTGTGATTTGGGGTGATTAAACATTTCCTTTGTAAGCTTCCCCTCCTGGCTTCGCACTTAAGGAAGACTTTTTTCGAGAGTAGTATTTTATGGGTTAAAATCTCCTTCACACACATTATCTCAGTTGATCCTCAGAGCAGATGAGTAATTTCCCCCGAGGCACTCGGTTTATAGTCGTGTTAGAAATACCCAAAGCTTACATTTCAGCCATAACAAGATGTGTATTTGTATCTGTGATTTAACACTCAACGATTGAATCAAGCCCACAAATTTTTGCTCAGTAGTGACTGGGACTGCCCTCCTCCTCCTCTTGCTCTAAGGGTGTTTGGCCTTTCCCCCTCCCTGTTTTTTGCATTTGGCATTTTTGATTAACTACTCTTTCATAGTAGTAAATATTTATTGAACAGCTACTTTGTACCAGTCATAGTGCGGCGTTTCTGCTCATCACCCACACTCCAGTCTCAGCAGTCACCAGCTCCCTGATGGATCCGAACAACAGGTCCCCAGCCCCTCTCCAGTCCAGGTCTAGCTCATTTCCATCTGATTGCCAAACGCCCGCTTAAGGGTGGGAGAGCGACGTGGCTCTAGCAATCTTGTATTTAGATATCTAGGTACTTGTCTTTTCTCCCCACTTTTTAACTGAGTCTGCAAACTCCAAGGAGAGGAGAGGTAGCACATTTTTATCTTTGAATCCCCCTTTACTCCTTAGTTTCACGTCTTACAAGCAGTAGTTGCTCCATGTGTATTGGCTTCAGTGAGCATTTTATCACTAGCGCGTCTAATTTGCGCCAGGAAGGAAGAAACGGAAATCGGTGCCTTTGGCCACTAGGTGTCACACCACACTTAACAGTCAACAGAAAATTCCTAACCTGTTGTTCCAAATTCATTGAGATTGTAGATAAAATAGAATCTCATGTTACTGTAGCCTCTAATCTCAACTGTTTAAAACTAAGTATGGACCAGGCTTTTCTTGCTGTAAGTTTCAGCTTTTAATTTTTCACTTACTCAAATGGGAGGAGGAGGTGTCTGGGGGTGTTGCACAAACAATTGGTAGTTGACTTTGGAATTTAGCCTGGTGACGAGTCTGCATTACCCTTCAGCTTCAGAGCACCCGCGCGCGCGCTCTCAGTTAATAGAGCTCAAGTTTCCCCGAGTGAGTGCGTTTCCTAAGGCCAGCGCTACAGTTGCTATTGAACCGGCTAAGCCCAGGCTCTCCAATGTAGGGTCTAACACCTTCCCAGACTGCCTGCCTTTACTTCTGCGCCTGGTTAATATTAATCTGCACTTCTAAGTACTTTGTCAGACAACTCAGGTGGAGGAAGGTAGGGGACTAATCTGAGATTAATGATGTGTTCAGTAAATCTGATGGTGCCCACTTCCCGTGTAAGCACTTCAGGGGGTCCCCATTGATTTAGAAGGGCCAACACGCTGAACCCCACCCTGCTGTCCCTGAGTGCTGGGGCACCTGCTGTGCCCATCCTCCCCCCCACCCCCTTGCCTCCGCTTGCTGCTGTAATCTCACCTGCCCATCCTGAATGGACTCTTCCCCTCTACCTGTTCACCCACGTGGTCTCTAAGATTCCTTCAGAGGCACCGCCTGACGGGAAGAGTTCCGTGACTCCCCACTGTATTAGTTTCCTATGGCTGCTGCGACAAGTTACCCACATAAGTGGCTTAAAGCCACACATTTATTCTCTTACAGTTCTGGAGGTCAAAGGTCAGAAATGAGTCTCCACTGGGCTAAACTCAAGGCCCTGGCACATTCCTGTTAGAGGCTCCAGGAGAGAATCTGTTTTCTTAACTTTTCCAGCTTCAAGAGGCCTCCGCATTCCTTGTCTTGTGGACCCTTCTGTCTTCCAGGGGCCATCCCATCACTCAGACCTGCCACTCTGCTTTGCTGGTTCTTCTGAGCCTTCACCAGGTCAGTCCCTGGTGGTGACATTGGGCCCCCCCAGATAATCCAGGATCATGGCCTTATCTGAAGGCCGGATGGTTAGTGTCCTCAACTCTGTCTAAACCCTCAATTCCCCCTCCCCATGTAACACACGCACAGTTTGGGGGGGTTAGGATGTCAAGGTCTTTGGAGACCATTACCCTGTCTGCCACAGCCAACCAAGTTAACCCCTCTGTTTTAAGCCCTTACACCACTTGTTGCAGTCCATTTTTCATATATTTTTTGTTGTTTTTGAGTAATGGTGCTCTCCCTGCCCTGCCTGTGGGCTCAGGAGGCTGCAGATTCTATTTTTGCCTAGCGTTGTATTTCCACCCTCTAGCACTCTGTTCCAATAAGTGCCAAACACATGGCTGGCCGGGGTGGGGGGTGGGGGTCCAATACACAGTGGTTGTGCTAGCATTTCTTTAGAAAGTTAATCCAGTTCACACGGTTTGATGCCCCCGTCCCTGTTTCTCCCTTCATTGAGCTCCTGAAACTCCTCGAATTCCTGGGCGTCTTGCCTTCCCAATTCTTTGCTGGATGAATCACTGTCCTTCAGCATCACGCACAGGTCAGAGGGCCTGTCTGCGAAAACGGCCCCTCAGCCTTATCTACATAAACTTGAGCAGTAACTTAATCTCTGTAAGCCTCTGTTTTCTCATCCGTGATGTGAAAAAAAAAAAAAGAAAAAACCACGTCATAGTATTATGAAGACCAAATGAGATATTAACATGTAAATTGCATAACACCATACCAGGTACCTATCAATGTAATGTCCGTCCCCTGGGTCCTCTATTACTCATCCTTTTATTCTCAGGCTCCAGAAGCGTTCGTTGCATTGCGGAAGTCTCCAGAACGACAGTTGGGAGCACCCAGGAAGTTAAGAGTTAAGTGTGACCGGCTCGGTGCGCAGTGCCCTGGGTCCCAGAGGGAGGAGAGATGGCCGTCACAGAGCACTGGGGGGGACTGATATCCCGAGAGGAGCATTGAGTCACCCATCTGGCCTCAGAACACCCACGTGCTCTCAGTTAATGAGGAGCTTCAGTCTCCCGGCTGTGTCCATTTCTGAGAGTTAGTGATGTAGATGCAGTCCACCAGCTAAGCCGGGGCTCTCTCGGCCCATTAGCAAGAGACGCACAGGCTGCCTTTCATTTCGGGCTAAAGACAGCACTTTTCCCCCTGGAGGCTGAACGGGGCTACCAGGGAGCTAGCGGGCTTTTAGTCCAAAGCATGTGGGCAGGCCCTTTCTCTCTGGCCCAGACGTTCCCCAGGTTGCACGGCATTTTCTACGGGGAACCGATAAATCAAAGCCCACACTGCTCATCCTTTGGCTGTGAAGGGAAGTTACTCACCCACGTTTCATCAGCTCTTTCCTTCATTCTACGGCGTGAGGCCTTGCAGGCTGCCGCTGATTGCATCAACGGAGAAGACCAGACCGATGGCACCTACCGCTCAGTGGATGTGAAATAATTCCCTCATTTCACGTGGCAAAGATTTAAAAGTAACTTCAGCGACTTTTCTTTACAAAAGCAATGTGTATTTACCATAAAAACTTTAGAAATTACCTCTAAATCTAATATTCAGAAGTAACAAATATTAGCAGTTTTCCCAGCTTTAATGAGGAATTAACTGACAAATCAAAAGCATATTTATTCAAGGTGTACAATGTGATTTTTAAAAATATGTGTATTGATTTTAGAGAGAGGAAGGGGGAGAAAAAGAGACAGAGAGAGAGGGAAAGAGAGATAAATATCGACTGATTGCCTTCCATACGGGAATCAAACCTGCAACCTAGGGATGCGTCCTGCCTGGGAACGGAGCCTGCAGCCTTTTAGCCTATGGGACGATGCTCCAACTACCTGAGCCACCCAGGTGGGGCTGGCAATGTGTTTTTGATATTCATGGACACTGTGCAATGATTACCGCAATCAAGCTAGTGAGCGTATTTATCACCTCCCGTAGTTACTGTTACTTTTTGTGAGCGAGAACATCCGACTCGGAGCAGATAACTATACCACGCAGTGTTATTAACTGGAGTTACAGTGACCTCCAGCAGTTCATCCCCCTGCATGGCCAGCCTTCGCACCTTGACCAACATCTCCCCAGCTCCCCCCACCACGGTCCCTGGAACCCACCCTTTACGCGCTGCTTTCACGAGTTCAGCCTTTTCAGATTCTACATGGATGTGAGTTCACGCAGGACTTCTCTTTCTATTGCTTATATCGCTTATAACATCCTCTGGGTTCATCATGTTGTCTCAGTGACAGGATTTTCTGCTTTCTAAAGACTGAGTAATATTTCATTACATATATATATATGTATATACAGACTACATTTTCCTTATTTGTTCATCCATGGACAGATACTTGTACACTGAAGATTAAAAAAACATTAGGAGGGAAATTAGACAAGACACAGATGAATGGAAAGTCGTGTGTGCTCGTGAATTAGAATAATCAGTGTTGCTGGAATGTCCATACTGCCCAAAGTTATGGCAGAATCAATGCAATATCTATCAAAACGCCATGGGCATTCTTTACAGAAAGAGAAGAAATAAATCCTAAATCCAGATTTATGACCCCAAACAGTCCGAGCCATCTTTTGGTTGTTGTTGTGTTCATTTTATGCTGGGCTTGTCCTCTCTTTTCCAGTTGGTGCAAGACACTTGGTTACAGCGTGTCAGGAAGGCTTGAAACACAGAGGTTATTCCTGCATTATTATTTATGAATTACTGGATGATTTACCATATGAACAACTGTAAACCTACTTTTGCTCACTCCTGTGTTACGGAAAGCAGTATGGAGTTTCCAAAAAACATTTAAAATTGGAACTATCATATGATCCACCAATTCCACTTAGAGTAAGTTCTGGCTGGGTATGTATATATATAAAGGGACTACAAATCAGTCTCTCTAATGGATGCCCACGTTCACTGCAGCATTCATTATTTATGTGAACTTCACACCCACCCACTCTATGTCAGGCCCTGAACCTGGCAATGGGGAGATGAGGAGGAATAAGACGCATTTTATGGCAGGAGACCGGGATGGGTGAAAAGAGATGGGAGAGCTTGTACAGGCCAGATCAGGAATGGCCTTCAGAGCCATTTATCACGTAAAATTTTTCTCTAGAGCAGCTTGGGGTGCCACCAAAGGCTTATGTGGAGAAGTACCAGTTTTGTTTTAGAAAGACATTCTGACTGCTGTATGAAGGATTAATCCCTAATCTCGTGGGCCAACACTGGGGCAGGGGGCAGTTAAGTTGCTGCAGTGACCTTGGTGAGGGGTGACGGAGGCAGGAACCATGGTTGTGAATGGGTGGAAGAAGAGAAGTGAGCAGATCAGAGAGAGATGGAGGAGATTGAATCAGTGAGACTTGGTGGTTGGCTACAAGTTTGGGGAACGGCGGAGAAGGGCTAAGAAGTTGGGGGAGAACTGAGGATTTGTAGCTTCCGCAACAGGGTGGAGGTGGGGAGGGAGCCCGGACGAAGAAGGTTCCGATGGGAGAGGATTCCCTTTGGGAGGTTGGAAGGGAAGGCGGGACATCCACACATTAATGCTCAATAGGAAGTAGAATATGAAGATCTGGAAAGATTTGGAAGCCATGGGAGTGTGTGAAATTGCCTGCAGTGAGCAGGTAAGGTGGAGAGAGCAGGGGAGAGGAGAGGAGAGAGCCCAGGGAAGAACCCTGAGGGGCGTGTCTTAATGACTTAGAGTACATTCACTTTGTAAAGGAGCTTGAGACGGAGTAGCCACAGACTTGGGAAGAAATCCAGCAGCTTGTAGTGTGGTGGAAACCAAGGAAAACCAAGAGAATAAATGTTTCAAGTGAGAGAGTAGTCGATTTTGTCAAATGCCATCAATAATTTAAGATAAAGCCTTTAAAGGAAGGTGTGTAATGAAGTTGGTGTCGGTGAAGTCAGGGAGTGGCTTCGATTGGAAAGACACATTGCGGTGGGCTGAGGAGCATGTGGGGGGTGAGGAAGTGTGTGTTTGGAAATCTGGCTGTGCTGTGAAGGGCGAGGGCCACAGCTGGAGAGAAGGCGGTGCTGGGACGTGGGATGAGCCTGTGTGTGTGTTTCCATGCCCAGTGAGGAGCGAGGGGAGAAGGAGAGGATGGAGATGGTGGAGAGAGGTGGATGCTATGTAAGGCTCACCTGGAGGCAGGAGTGGACAGAGTCCGGAGCACAGGGCTGGGGGCTGGCCTCCGCCAGAGTGAGACAAAGAAGTAGGATTAGAGTTTCGGGGGACTGGGGAAAGTTTGACGTGTCTCTGTGGACTAAAGCAACCTCATGAGGACGCAACACTGCTCTTAACCCCATGTAGCTGCTTTGAACTAAATCTTGGTTTGGGTCCACTTTTTTTTTTCTCTCTCTCTCTGTTTTGGCTCTGATGATATTTTCCAGATTTTGTTCAGTGTGTTTCAAAGTCTTCTTTTATGCTAAGTGAAGCGAGTCAGAAAGAGAAAGACATATACAGTATAATTAACAGACGAACAAATCACAAACAAGCTCACAGATACAGAGACCAAACCGATGGTTGCCAGACGGGAGGGGGACGGAGGGATGGGCAGAAAAGGTGAAGTGATTAAGAAGTACAAATTGGCAGTTACAAGAATAATCACAGGCACATAAATTACCGTGCAGGGGATATCGTCGGCATTATTGTAATAACTACATGTGGTGCCAGATGGGCACTAGACTTATTGGGGTGACCACTTTGTAAGGCATATAAACGTCTAATCACTAGGTTGTACACCTGAAACTAATATAATATTGCATGTCAACTGTTATTATAAAATAAATTTAAAAAGAAGTCTTCCCGAGGGAGCATCTGGAGAGAGGAGGATGGGGAGACTCAGGAGCTGCTGGGGTCGCTTTGGCACAGCTGGCGCAGCCCCATCGGTGCTGCGAATTCCCACAGGCTCTCGCGCCCCTGGCCACCTCTGGCTTCAGGCTCCTGCTCTTCCCGAATCAGACGGTCTCAGCACATTCATTTATGAGTGCAGATGATTTACTGCCAACTGGGGGCAGCAGAGAGACACATACCACAGCAGCACAGGCAATCAAAACAGTACTGCTGGTTCTTCCTCCTCAAAAACCCTTCAGTCTCTTCTGCCCTTGCGGCTCTGGCTGGTTTCCGCATGGTCAGGGCTCAGCCCTTCCTCTACTCAGAGCCCCTTCTCCCCCGAAAATTCCCCTCCTATCCCATGTGCGGGGGCGGGGGGGGGGGGGGAGGTGAGTAGTGGTGGTCGGGTTGGGTGCTCTTTTCTGTCACCTTAATTCCTGTTGATGTATCACAGGAGGGACACATTTTACCTCCAGGCTGCTGACGAAGTTATTTTCCTAAACAAAAATTCCTAAGAGAAATTCTGGTTTCCATTGCTAACATCATACTTTAAAAACAAATTCCGGATGCATAATCTTAGCAAAGACTAACCCTCCCTTGTTGACTCGGCATCAATATGTGCTCTGGCCACATCCACCTAAAAGGCCTGATCAAAAGGGAAAATCTGCCCTGGCCGGGTGGCTCAGTTGGTTGGAGTGTCATTCCCATACACCGAAAGGTGGCAGGTTCGATTCCCCTGTCGCCGCGCGTGTGGGAGGCAACTGATCGATGCCTCTCTCTCTCTCTTTCTCAAAAAAACCCCCCAAAAATCAATAGAAATATCCTTGGGTGAGGATTAAAAAAAAAGGGAAAGTCACGCGCACCATCTGTCTGGAGAATGTGGCTCTTCTGCCCTCCCGGGCCCCGTGTGACGCAGGCTGCCTTGTTTCTGTTTACTGATAGATAACCTTTGCGTAGGGTTGCAGATGCATTTTCTCACTTCACTTTCAGAAGAAGTCCACGCCGGGGCACCGCAGGCACTGTTCCCTCTCTACAAATGAGGAAGTGGGGCTCAAAAAGAAGTAATTGACTTCCACTTGGGCAGCTGGGGGACAGAGCCGCAAGGCCAAGGCCAGCTTCCGAGGAGCATCCTGGACTCCTCTTTCCACTACAGCGCATGCCTGCCTGGTTTCAGCATGCCCATTTCATAACTCTTTCCCAAAACAGGTGCTCCCTTCTGAGGATCTCATGGATCTCTCCTTTATAACTACAGTGCGATGCCCGACTTCCCACCTGCAGGGGACGCATAAAGCTTGGCTCCAGGAGCTGTGTGTTTTCACATTTTGGCTTTTCTAAATGTCCCACCTAAAATTCACACACAAAAAAGCTCACCAATCCTGTAGCCTCTGCTTTAAGTGTTTAGGGGTAATTCTGGGGGGAGGAAAAATGCCTTTTCCTCATTGCCCATTTCCTAAATGATGGGTTGTCAAGGACAGCAGTGATCAGTGCTGGGGAGCTGGGGATCTGTGTTTCACTAAGCACAGGGCTGCTTTGCTGACACCCTCTTAGGCTGCGTCCCAGGAGTCTATAGAATTCTTCTCCACCCACGGAGCAGCGTCTCTGAGTGCAGGAGCCAAGTGCGTTGAAACGGGTGTCTGCCAGCCTAATGTACTGGCCTCCCTCTCATCCATCTTTGTTAGTGATCAGGCAAGACTTCATAAATTGTTTGTGCTCTATCTCTCTCTCTCTTAAGTAACATAATGAATATTGATGCGGCCAAGAATTTAGCAAGTAGGTAGGATGCATGGTTATTAGGGGGAGGAAAACAAATCAGTGCATTATTACCTCGAGACTCAATTGGAATTCCACTTTGGAAGCCTGTTTTGTGGTTTGGAAAAAATGAATTTCACACCGGCTGTTTGTAACTTGGCAGGAAAAAGAGATCTGATGGTCTGTTCAAGGGCTGAGGTCTCAGACAACGGAGGGTGGGAGGGAAGCCTGGGTGGAGATGGAACAGCGTTGGGGACAGATGTTTCCTCCTGCCCAACCAGATTATCCCAGCAGCCCCAGGATCTGTGGTGAGAAACTGTGTCACCGGGGACAGCACGTGGTCTTGGAAGTTAAAGCTGGGTTTGATTCCGGCCTTGAACATGGTAACCCTGGTCACGGTGTTAAACCCCTCTGACCCTCCCTCTGTCGCTGCCGTGGGCATAGTAATGCCTGCCGTGCAGGTAACAATGAGCAACTGCGCATGTGCAAAGTCTGGCCTACACACTTGCTTCACAGAGAATAGCCATGATTCTTAAACTTCGTATTAGAGGGCTGCTTTGCAGAGAAACAAATTATAACATCATTCTTCGGTTGTTTACAAATGAATACTTGAAATATGATTTACTCAAGAGCACAGAGTGGTATAGAAAAGCCCCCCCCAATTCTTTTTCTGAATTAACCACTCTGAGATCCCTTTGTCTACAAAACTGTCCCGATAATGCTAATCATAACATCTGTATTTAAGTATGTATCAAAAAACTTTAAAAAAGTCTGTGTCCTAGATTTGTGTGAGGGCAATTGAAGTATAAAATATGAACATACATTTGCAGGATGTAAAATGTGGTACGTTGAGTTTCTAGGCTTCTTTTTCTAACGTTGGGTATCAGTACCTTCAGGAGACGAAACCCTCTGGAGAAATGGTAACGAAGCAGATGTGCCTTTTTCTACATGCGTGCTTGTACCAAACTGGTATAGGTGATGGCCAGAAAAAGGCATTTCCTGTGGGAATTTGTCATGTCTGACAACCAGGCCCCCTCCCCTCGTTGGTCTCCCAGTCACTCTGCTCTGAGTAAGCAGCTGTTCCACACCAGTAGAGAGTAACAGTGGAGATAGAATCGTCTGGCAGAAAAGCTCATCATAATTTCAGTTGCTGGAGATGGAGAATGTGAAGCAAAAGGCAGCAAGAGCATAGTGGGGCCTTCCCTCTCTCTAATCACTGCCTTACCGAGTTGAGGCTTTTGTTTCTGAGTCTTTATGGTTGTCATGGGGACAGGGTATCATAAACACTTGTCATAATAAGCCAAGTAACACAGGTATACAAGAAAAAGTCGTGTCCTAATCCCAACTTTCAGAGGTCCAGAATGTCGACCGTTTGATGTGGGTTCTCCCAGATATGAATGAGTTTGTCAGCCACGGATAAGGAGAGCTATCAGTGGAGCGACCTTGAATGTTGAACTAGGGAGTCAATACCAATTTCCTTGAGAAACAGAGCTTCCTGCTGTCCGGCTTCCCAGACAATCACAAGCAGGTTACCTGGGAGATAAATAAAGTCTTGGAAACTGTTCGTAAAAATGCAAATAATTCTTTTGTCAATGACACGCTTCCCCTGTCCACGTGGATGGAAAATAATTTAGAATTTGATCACGGCACATTCCTTTGCCACAAACATAAGTTCAAACTTCCTTCCCCAGATGCTCAAAAAAGTCCTTACTACTCCTTTGCATTGAATTCAAGGTTGTTCTTATTTAATTCCAATCTCTTTCTCCAGTGTCATTTGCCACCACACACAAAATCTAGGCTTTGGGGCTTTGAAGGTGGTCCCTCTGCAGCAGCATTTCTCATGCTGTGACGTGCACCCAGATCCCCTGGGACCACTGTCTACCCACAGGCTCTGACTCAGCAGCCTGGGGTGGGTCCTGAGAGTCTGCACTTCCAGCAAATCCTAGGTCTGCACCCCACACTTCGAGTGACAGGGATCTCCTATCACGATGTCTCCATCAGTTGCCTGCCACCTCTGTGTCCTGCCTACATCTAAAAATCTCCGAGGACCGTGCCTTATAAAGTTGGAATTTCCTTGGGCAGTCCTGTTGGAAAGGACTTCCTTTATGAGGCTGAGATCTGTCTCTCTGTAGCTCCTCTCCATTGATCCCAGCTCCAAACGTATTGAGGTTGAATTCCTTTTCCCTAAAAGATCTGTGAACACTGAAGACAGTTATCAGGCCCATCTAAATGAACACGGACCATTGCCTCCAACCCCCCAAACCCCCTGCATACAACAGGTCCTTATATGCCCAGTCGTTCATCCCCACCTCAGTGGCAGCAGCCATTCAGTGTACTCTGGGTCAAAGACTTCTTCTTCGTCCCGTTTGCCGACATCTTGCAGGGATCCACTTACACACTCTCTTTTCCCTCCTCCCCCAGGTTTCTCTCTACTGGCACTCTGCTCCCCCTCCCGTCCTACCCAGGTCAGTAACAGTGCTACCTTCTGATGCCTATTGGGTGCTTATCTCCCCAAACTGGCCTTGAGTGACGGGCTAGAGTCAAATCACTGACAGGTGCGAGCTGAGCCTTGGTGGGAGCCCAGCTAGAGCAGCCAGCTTGTCTTTCTAGTCCCCAATCCTGAGTGATGACAAACAACACCCACTGAGGCCAAGCCAGGGGGCCAGGAAGCGCTGCAGATGCCACATACTGTTGAGAAAACCGCCTGCACCCACCAGGAGATTTCATCTGGAAGAGCCACACCTGATCTTTACCAAGAGCACTCATGCCCAGCACCTGGCTGTGTGCTTTTTAAACCTTAGCTGGTCAGGGACGTGCAGACTCCTGAAAGGCTCCCTCCTAGTGCATACAGCTGGATCAACCAAAAATGCATCACGGCCTCAAAGGCGGCTTCATGAATGAACCATTCCCATAGAGAGGCATGTCCCTTTAATTGACACACAAGAAAATGGTCTCGAAAGCAAGGCCACCTCATTTGTCAGCTCACCCACTCACTCAGCAACTGCTCACTCAATTCCACTTCTGGGTATTTGTCCGAGGAAATCCAAAACGCTGAGCTGAAAAGATATATGAGCCCCTTGTTCATTGAAGCGTCATTTATAGCAGTCAGGATATAGAAATATCCCAAGCGTTCATCGACAGACAAGTGGGAAAGGATGATATGGAACATACATGCAAGGGAATATTACTCAGCCATAGAATAAATGAAACCTTGTCATTTGTGACAGCGTGGATGGACCTAGAGGGCATCATGCTCAGTGAAGTAAGTCAGAGAAAGACAAACACCATATGATGTCACTTACATGTGGAATCTGAAAGCAAAATAAATGAACGAACAGAGCAGAAACATTGTGAAAGCTGCCAGATGGGAGGGGGGTGGGGGGCTGAGTGAAAAAAAGGGAAAGGGAGTAAGATCTGCAAAATGATAGTTATAAAAACAGTCACAGGGATGTGAAGGACAGCATAGGGAATATAGTCAATAATGTTGTAATAATAGGTACGGAGTCAGGCGGGTACCAGACTTAGAGGGATAAACGTTTCGTAAGTTATACAAATGTCTCCCCTCTATGTTACGCACCAGGAACTTGTATAAAATTGTGTATCTGCTGTACCTGACATATAAAATTCTTAAAAAAACTGCTTATTATCTGCTTATTCTGAGCTACCTGTGTGCTGAGTGCTGGGGCCACGGGGATCTGCCAGAGTGATTATCTCTGCAGAATGCAGACCATCACCTGCACTGAGGGCAGGGTCCTGCTTCCAGCCGGCAGGCTGCTCGGGGCGTGGGGGGCATCCACAGGCACCCCTCTACCCAGGATGGTTGGGGAGGAAGGTGACACTGTGACCTCATTACTGATTGCTCTGAGGTCTGGACCTACAGTTTCCTCCCAGAAAGCTATTTTCCTGTAAAAGTCGTCCTAGAAACCCGATGCTGAAGCTCAAGATCCACCTGCTGGCATCACGGAGCCTTTCGCTGCTCTTTACATCTGTGTTTCTAAACAAGTCAGTTCGAGTCTGTGTTTAAACCGCATCCATGTAAGTGCCGCTGGGTAACTGCTCGTTTCAGCTACTAAAAAGCATCAGGCAAGAGAGGGGATATTCACTAGGTAAAAACGATATTCTAAACCCACTGTCTAGTGTACATGCTGATTTTTAAATTTAGGACTTTGTGTTAGGTTTTGCAAAAGGGTAAAGAGAGCAGTCCAGGTATCACGTCTACTTTTATTTAAAGACCAGCATCGCTGGGTTGAAAACTAGCTCACAACCAGATGGAGAAAGTGTGACCTGAGATCGGGCTCAGTCACCCAAGTCACACCCTATTCTGCAGTGTGTATGCTCCTCACCCATGTTCTTTTGCAAAATGCTTCTATTTCATTTATGTTTTAGAAATTTTTATCTATTGATTTGAGAGATAGAGAGGAAGTGGGAGGGGAGAGAGAGAAAAAGACAGAGAGAGAGAGAGATTTATGGCAAGAGGTTGGCTTATCTGATGTGGGGCTGGCTGGGCAAGTCTGAAACCCGTACAGCGGCCCTTGGGAAGGGCAGGCTGGGCCTCTGCGGCAGGAGTCAATCCTGCGATCCATACGTGAAGTTTCTTCCTCTTCGGGGCTGCTTCAGCTCTGCTTTTAAGACTTCCCGTACAAATGAAACAAACAGACGAACAAGCAAACAAAACCCCAAACCCAAAACACACACACAAAGAACTAAAAAAAACACAGACTTCCCATCTGATTGAATCCAATTTACCCAGATTATGTAGAGTAATCTTCCTTACTTAAAGGAAACTGATCATAGATTTCAATCACATCCCACAAGACACCTTCGCTGCCTTTCCTAAGTTACTGTTTCATTGCCTAACTGCGGACCCTCTCCCAGCCAACTGGACACGCACGATGGAGCATCGCCCTCCCTCTGGCACGACGTCATTAGGCTGCATGATTAAATGATTGTACCAATTTAGCAGTATTTGACTGTCAGCAACCTTTGGACTTAAATGATCTATCTCATGCATCCTTTTTATATAAACTACACACTGATTGGCTGAGTGACAAACTTCAAAAAAAAAAAAAGAAAAGAAAGAAAAAGAGGAAGAAGAAGAACTTTGTTTCCAAGCCCTGAATTAAATAGTTTTGTGGCATTCTCTCCATTTTTTAATGAATGTCCATAATGGGCTACCTGTGACACAGAGCACATAACTATAGACCATCTTCTTATATCACTCGCCCCCAGCTAAACTTAGTGGGAAGAGATGCCAGGTTACCCCCTCCCCCCATGGCATTTCTGAGACCTATCTGGCTTTGTCAGACCTCTTAGGCGTATTTGCACTTCCACCTTTTACACATCCCCGTAAACTAACCATTTGCCCCAAATGCTTAGCATATTATTAGCAACTTTTGCATGTATTAAGTCAATCATCAGAATATTTTTTACCAACACTTTCTAAATTTAGAACACATCTGCCTCTACTTAATGCAGTGTGTTCTCTACACCTCATTTTCCTCATATTAAAAAAAAGGATGGGTTTGGACTTCAGGAGCATTAATGTTTTTTCCAGCTCTAACAAACTGTGTCTGTGGTGCAGTCGTCTCCTAAACGGCTTTTTAATTTCTATCTTCAAGGCTTCTAATTTGTCTTTAGATTCTAGGATACTTGGTCACCATCGATTTGATGTTTAACAGTTACAGACTGGATGCAAATGATTTGCCATGAAGACTTCCAACGCAAGTCCATGTTTAATCAAAACATGGTATGCCACAGCGCTTCCTTGACTTTTTCATTTGCTTCCAAGCTACTTAGAAAAGAGGATAGCTTTAACTTCAGGTGTCAGCTAGGCCCTTCAGGATTGCCAAGAACAGGCGTGCTGTCAGGTTATCTCAGTTAATGTGAGTTTATTTGTGTTGATACCTAAGAAAGTAAAGAAGATAAGAAAGCAACCCAGCCATCGCAAAGTCCAGCCTCATTGTTCAGGAATCAATAGAGATTACTCCAGCAGCCTAAGAGCACAAACGGTGAAGCAACAAGAACTCTGTTACCTTCCCTGCTGGAGCAGCTGCCATTACTGCTCCAAGTCACACCATTAGGGTGACTTAGCTTCTCTCTCTCTTTAGGATGCTGTTTGCGGCACTCATTCACCTTCTGTATGTCCTATTCAGACTCCTAAAGGAGGGTTCTGGTGTATAGGGCCAGGTGCCATCCAACAAGAATACCTGTGCTGGGTACGTCTCCTTCCCTAGGCCACTGCTTGACCTGTAAATGGTGTCTTTGGGTCACGTATGAACCTTGGTGCAATTAACTGTGGCCAGTGTGGCAAGTTCCCACGAAAGAAAACAGGATTCTGCTCATGCAGCAGCTATGGGTGTGGCCTGTCCAGGACTCCAGGACAACTATAGACCCACCCACGAAATATTGAAAACATGCAGCTTTACTTCCAGGCACAAAAGCCTTTGTTTCTCAGTGACCGTTTCTCACGGAAGACTTTCAGAGCGCTCTACCAATACCGTAGCCTCTCTGAAACTATGGTGCTGCCTTTCTTTTCTCACATTGTGGAAGAGGATGTTACCTTTAGCTACATGCACTTTCTAAAGAAGCAGATAACCTCTACATGTAAGTAAAAGTAAGTGAAATGACCCATTAAGCTTTGATTTGCATAAATATGGTTGGGACATATTTTCTGAGTTGTCTCTAAAGATCTTGTTCCCCACCCAGGCTGCTGTGGCTCAGTGGATTGAGTGCCAGCCTGCGAACCAAAGGGTCGCTCTTTCGAATCCCAGTCAGGGCACATGCCTGGGTTGCGGGCCAGGTCCTCTGTGGGGGGCATTCGAGAGGTAACCACACACTGATGTTTCTCTCCCTCTTTATCCTTTCCTTCCCCTCTCTCTAAAAGTAAATAAATAATATCTTAAAAAAATCTTCTTCCCCATCCATATTGGAAAGTCACATATAATTTTAATATTTTTAGTCCTGGAACTTGAAGTGATACTCCCAAGGTCTGTTATATACTTATGTGGGGACACCCCAAACTAGAAACTAGGCGTGTCCATGTTTGTGTCTTACAAGCTCAAGATTTCTCAGCCGTTCCTGAGAACGTTCCACCCCTGGATGACAATAGAGTCCATGAGGGAATTAACAATTTTTCAATGTGTCTTGAGCTAAAAGGAATGGGTTTGAGAGCCAGACATCCATTCTGTAAAAGGAAAACTGTTTCCTTACTCACTTCTCTCTCATGTGACATAAAAATTAATCATAAACAACCTCCCCCCTTGCTGTGATTTAACTGGGCCCCTTGCCCAGCATCTTCTCTCATCAGACTTAGCCCAACTGAAAAACAAAGCCCGTAAATTGAAGGATTCAGAACATGCTGATCAAATCCAATTATTATTGACTATGGCAGATTCAGAAAGCTGGCTTTATTAAGCCTTCGCTAAACTCCCAAAGGCCAGCTTTAAAAAAGTATGCTTCTTCAGATTTCTTTAGAAAAAGGTCGCCTACAGTGTGCCCATAGAATGCACATTTTTTAATGGATAAGGCTTTGCCTCAAATCTAATTTACTTTAGCAAATCAATGCAATTGTATTCTGTGTGGGTCTTTATGTATGAAAGGCATCATACCAAGAGCTCAAACATGTTTGGCTTGAGTAGACCCTCAACTTCTGATTGGCGAAACGGGAAGGAAATCGGTGCATCTGGAGGAGTTGGTTTGGCTGGTTTTCAAGGTACTCTCTAAACCTGTGATTCCATACGGGTTTATTGAGTAGAGAGCAGTTTTTGATGGTGGATTTAAGCCTGGAAAGAAGAATGTGGTAGGGGAATTATAGGAAGCAGCTGAAATCGTACCCACAAATGCCTTTTCTGTCCCTGGGACAGAATGTACAGCCTGGTCTCTCCAATGGTTTCTTCACTAAAAAATCCAATTGTTTACTTACTCAAACCCAAGACATACTGGGGTTTTTTTTTTAGACAGACAGGAATATTGTTACACAGATGCCTCCTTGGGCAAGTATACCAAATGGAGGGAACATAGCCCCTGAGGCAGCTGTAGTTACGTATTCCTCACTTGGGGTACAGCTTGGATGCTCAGAGAGACTGGTTTGTTTCTGAAATCAAGGTGAAGAAAAAAATTAATGCCTCATCTCCCAGAATAAAAAATATGTATAATGCGTATCCCCCCAAAATGGAGCACTTGGTTGTACAAAAGGTTTCAGAATTTTAATGATGTCCCCAAATTCAGCCCTTTATCACACCAATTTATTTAGGTATCTTAAGGTTAATAATATAGATATGTCCAGGTACAACTTTATCCTATTTACATAATGAAACGTTAAAAATTCAAGATGACCTTTGTAAAAGCATTTGAAGTTTAGTAGTTAAACATAGCAAAAGAAAATGCGTAATAGCCTATTCAAGCTCACTTTGCTTTTCATCAAATTGCCCAAAGGCACATAAGCAATCAGTGACCTTTTATAGCACTCTGTAAATACAAGACAGCTAATGGGTCAAGAATAAGAAAAGCTGGCTTTTACAATTTTGAGAAACTTCTGGAGAATACCTAAGCAGTCACCATAAAAACCTGTGTCTTCTCAATTCAGCCAAAGATGGAAATTCTCTCAAATGAGAAGGGCAGGCTATGAATGGAGGTTGGCTTCAGGGCTGCTGGAAAGCTTCCACCCATTTAAAGTAATAAGGTAAAAATAATAAATACCCATTTGGTTACCAACATATACATGGAAAAGATGCTAAATCTCACCAGATGGAACAATGCTAAATATGAATTAATTTCTCCAACCTACCTTAGGCCAAAGGTACATTGTATTAATTTCTCCTTCCGAAAGGCTTCTGGTATCCCTTTCGCACTGGTAGTAGGACTGCAGACTGGTGCAGACACTATGGAAATCAATGTGGGCAGTCCTCAAAAACAAAGCTAGATATACCATATGTCCGAGCAATTCCACTGCTGGGTATTAATCCAAAGAAAACGAGAACACTAATTTGAAAAGATACATGTACCCTTGTATTCATCGCAGCACTGTTTACAACAGCCAAGACGTGGAACCAACCTAGGAGTCTGTTGATAGATGAATTGATAGAGATGTACATATATGCAATGGAATATTATGCAGAAATAAAAAAGAATAAAATCTTGTCATTTGCAACAACACGGGTGGATCTAGAGGGTATTGTGCTAACTGCAATAAGTCAGGTAGAGAGAGACAAATACCACGTAATTTCACTTACATGTGGAATCTAAACACAAAAAATAAACAAATAAACAAAAGGAGATAGAAACAGACCACAGGGATGGTTACCAGAAGGGAAGGGGAGGGATGGGGGCGGGGTGAAAAGGGGAAGGGAGATTTGGTCAACAATGTTGTGTGAAGTTTATACGGTGACAGATGATTACTAGAACTAGTGGGGTGATCACATTGGAAGATATAACAATGTTGAATCACTATATTGTACACCTGAAACTGAAATAACCAATACAAGATTGTATACCAGCTATACTCAAAATAAATTTTAAAAAAGCTTATACTAAGGTGTACCAGCTCATTAAGACTAAGTAAAGAAAACTGAAGAATCATACATTTGCCCACAATAGATGCTGCTGTTTATAAGGGACTGAGTTTGAAAAACCAACAGCAAAGTACCTTTCACTACAGACAATAACTGTTCTGTTGCATGTGAAGGCAGCTTTTTCCACTCCTTAAATGTTAATAATAACGGAATGAATTTTGGACAAAGAAACTCACACAAGCAGTCACACATGATAAAAAGGCAGATTCTGAGACAGAATTCCTGAGACAGCCAGACCCTGGGTCTGATCTGATCAAGAAATTCGTAGAGTCTTTTCATTTTTTCCTTAGAACTTAGTTCAATGAAAGTTCTTAAAACCAAACAGAAGACTCCGAATGAATCAAAGTCACTTGAGAATAACAACTACAGGCTGGGGAGACGAGCTTCTGGCAGTCCCAGGTTCTGCGAGGCACTTTTAACTGTGGTAACAGAACACATTTCTCAAAGGGTATGATCAACCAAAAACGTGGTCGGACCCATCTCCCTAAGAACCAAATCAGAAGCGAGACAAGCAAGAGCACACACACGGCCCCATGGGAAAGGGGTGCCCAGAGCCACAGAGATGGAAGTTCACCGCAGCCCTTTCATTTCTTTTACTGGGTCTGCTTTGACTTTTTAAAGACACTAGTTTTCCTTCTATGTCCCATGAGACTTCAGAAGGGCTTGAAGCATCTCTTTACAGGGTCTTTTAAAGGCAGTGGGGACATTTCCAGGATGCCTTACTTCCATCACTTTCAGGTACTCAACATGTGCTGTTTCCAGAGCATGGATATAATCCAGAATGTTCCATGTCCTCTACAGTGGTTTGATAAGCTCTGATGCAACTATCTGATATGCTCGTGGCCTGTGGCAATGCCGTAGGGACCAACAGTATTGATATTTGTGTGTGTCCACGATTTGATTTGTGTGGCTTGGGCAGAGAACAGGCTGCAGAGTACGTGTACACACTCATATACAAGTTTTCATCTGGAGGGCCCACGAGAAGTTTCTCATATAGCGAATCAGTTTAAAAGCAATGCTTGGGGTTCCTTAAGGCACTAGGTTAACAGAAGTGGCACAGAAATCAAGTTGTGTTTGCTTCCCCTCCCTCACCCCCTGGGAGATAATTCCTGGGACGTTTGTGGGGGAAATGGAAGTCGGTAGTCTATATAGCAGAGATACCGTCTAAAAGAGAGGAAGACCCCTTCTAGAGGGGTAGATGAAGCATGCAAATGAAAAAGAAAGTTCTGCAGGATGACATGTCCTCTTGGGGGTTGTGGAGCCAGTTATAACACTCTCTGTACAGGGGCTGTTTCCCTGACTGTCACAGAAGGCCAGCATCGCCTCCTGGAGTTGGCAGCCTGGGCCAGGCGGGGCTCTGATGCGGCTGGTGCACAGCACAAAATCCCGGGGCACAGGTCCCGGGGCTACCTTCTGATGGGGCGCAGAGGGAAATGGCACTGACGGTCAATTCCTAAAGGACAAGATTCTCTTCTATGGCATGTGAAAGGTAGTGACAACAAGGGGCCCCCTTGCACCAAGCTGGCATTTCTCCTGTGGCTGTCACAGATCCTCCAAGAGACAAAACTAACCAGGGAGAGAGCCGCCTCTCTCCCTTCCTATGTCCTTTTCAAACGCGGCCCAGGTTGCTTTTCTTTGCCCAGGATGGAATGTGTTGCTTGTCTCCATGCCTGCTCTTTGCTTGCTTGCTCTCTTTTTAAGTCACCAACCAAACCACCTTTACTTTACCGAACTGCTTGGCTGGATAACTTCCTACTCAAACAAGGATTGGGTATATGGTAAATATTTAGAGCCTCATGGGCCAGCTATTGTTGATGAAGAATTTCATTAAGAATCCCCCAATCATTCATTAAAAAAAAAATGCTACCCTTAAAAAACACAGCCCTCTTCACTGTCTGTTAGATATTCAGTAAAGCAATACTTGGAAACAACAAGAAAAGGAGCTATGCGGTTGCTAGACACCCAACAATAGGCATTCTACACCAAGCAAACCCACTGGACAAGATTCAGGGGTTCCTCCGTCACTCTACAGCATTTTAAGAAATCAGATCTCTAGAACTAGAAAAACGTGTAGTGAAAATTCCATTTCTTTCCTCTGAAAACACACGGACACACCAGTCCCAAAGAACAGCCCTTAGCACAGGGTCGAGTTCTGTGTCACTGTTATTTATGCCAAAGTGACCCGACACGAGGATGGCAGTCGCGATGGCCAGCAGGGTTTTTGTGTTGCTGTGTTTGTTCCTCCACCTTTGCAACCGGAAGCTGCGAATGTGTTTCCCCTCGTCGGTTCTCTGGGAGAACCTGGTATAGTGATTCTATCAGGATACCACAAAGATTATTTCCAGAAAAAGATTCTACATCATAATGCTTAGCATTTATATAGGTTCTTTTGATTTCAAAACAAGTTATAAATATTTCCTACCGTAACAACATCTTCGCGAGGTAGGTGAGTATTTCCTGTCCCTACGTTACCAATAGAAACGCAAAGCCAAGGAGAGAGTCAGGAGCAATGTTAAGACTGGGCATCCTGAGGCCGCCTGGGCTCGCAAGAGGCCATGCCTCTCTCTGGTGTAGCAACAGTCTCTGTTAATATAGGGTTATACATTGTATAGATAGATATAAAACAACACACAAGGACATTATAGAACAATAATCCAATAATTTGGTTTCTTAGTAAAATATGTTAAGCAGAGTATTTAAATTGCATTTGGTATATTAAATAGCAGAAGGTATATTAAATAGCTCTATAAACGTTTGCTGGCATACTCTTAACAGCATAATGAGTCTAGAGACATTCCAACCCGCTGACGCCTAGAGATCTTTCGTTTCTAATACCGTAAACTAATCAAAAATGTAAAAAACTACTTTATTCTCTATAATGCAGGCTTCATAGCTAGCTGGATATTAGCAGGTGGCTATATAATTTTTCTGAGCTCGAGAGAAAGGATACATATTGCTGGCTGTGATTTTAAAATATCAACTTGGTGGAGAAAAAAAATGCAGTTGAAAGGTGAAAATTAAAGGCGGCTATTTCCATTTTGTATCCATTCTGAGGAATTCATACACTTTCAAAAAATATTGACATACTCGGGGGTGAATATAAGACACTATTTCATAAGAACATTTTGTGAGAAGAGAAAACGATACGGAAGAAATTTATGGTATCAGAAGAAAATGAACAAGGAGGCAAAAACAAGGTGTTTTTCAAGAGCGCTGAAGGGTGGCACGAGAACCTCATGCTAACGTGACTATATAGGTCTTAGAGATAGTTTACGGGGATAGATACTTGGTTTGGTTTCTTGTTTAGGTGAATTCCTCATTCTTCTCTACCTTGATAGTTCTCAGAATAGTAAAGAGCTTACCTAATGCTAAGTTTCCTAAGGACTGACCACGTGAGTCAGCAGCAAAAGTTCTAAAACTAGGCAGAAAGAGGTGTCAACGTCTTAAAATTGGTATGCAAACGTAAAAACCAACTTCCAAGCCGAAACGACATTCTCTGTCAGAAGTAACAAATACAAAAGTCTTAAATCGAGTGTCCCCACCGCTAAGATGTGGTTAGATATTACACGGTGTATCAGAGATTATTTTCCAGGAAGTGTGCTTTTTCCCTAAAAAAGACATATTAAATTGTTTTTCTCTCCTCAAGTCCCCTATATATAAATATGAAATACCAGCAGTCCCGCCAGCGTGTTCATTCACGGGTTACACACTCGTGGGGTCCTTCCCACTCGCGTTGTAAGTGACAGTTTTGTCTGAGGCGGGGCTGAGTTTGAACAGGCTGGAGCAGTTGGGCTGTTTGGTTGGCTGTAAGCTTCGGGCATAGGGCGAGTACCAGTCCCGCTCAAACACGTCTTTCAGTTGCTTAATGATGCTTGTGTTATTTGTCACATCTGCTTGGTTGATAACGAGGCCCGTGCCCGCATTCTGGGTAAAGTCATTCCCCACCCAGTCAAAATTCCCTGCAAACAAACAGAGGAAATAATGGTGAGCATCCACTGGAGACTCTTCCCCATATAGTGAAATGCACAGCAGATTCTGGTAGAAAACACAGTAAACACCCGGGAATAACGACAGGGAGGCTGAATTGTGTTGACAGCTCAGAGAAAAAAAAAATTCCAAGAAGCCTTACATATGGCAGATTAATATTTGCATGTTATTTTGGCATTTTCTTCAGCTTTGCTCATCTCAAAACTGAAAACAAGGAATCTGCTGTTCTTTTCTGTAAATGTTATTTCTTATTGACATTCACAAGGCACAGTAAATACAGCAACATTTAAAATATACAGGAATCCACTGAAAACTCCTGTGAACGGTTACTACCTTTGCAGAGAGACAACATCTAGTCCATATGGACAAAGGAGGGTTCTAATTACAGTGCTCAGATGCTTTGGTATCAAAGAAAAGCCACAGAAGGAGAAGCAGTTCCTGTGTGGATACGCACACACTCCCTGCTTGGGCTTCAGTCAATCCTGTTTCCGGTTCCGTGTCCTCAGACCAAGAGCTCCCCACTCTGCGTGCCTGGTGTTAGACAGTGTATTGGTGTGCTGAGGCTGCAAGGAGGTACCGCAGACGGGGTGGCTTGAACAACAGAAATACGCTGTCTCGCAGTTCTGGAGGCTGAATGTCGGAAAGCGAGGTGTGGGCAGGGCTGTGCGGGAAGTGGCTGTCCAGGCCTCTCTCCTTGGCTTGTAGACGGCCAGAGCTTCACACTGTCTTCCCTCTGGGTGTGTCTGTGTCCAAATGTCCCCTTTTCACAGAGGACACCAGTCAACCTGGATGAGGGGCCTCCCAATTGCCCTCCTTTTAACTTGATTACCTCTGTGTGGACCCTGTTTCCAAATAAGGTCATATTTTGAGGGGCTGGGGGTTAGGACTTCAGCATATGGATTTTGGGAGACACAATTCAGCCCACAACAGGTACCAAGGCTGGGATGTATCCCTGAAGGGGCAAATCATGCCTGAGCTGCTCACATGTGCTCTGTCTTCAGGGTGGGAGTAAAGCAAAGAAAGGGCTGAGCTACCCAGAACTCCCACTCAAATCTTGAGTCTGGTATCCAACCGGGAGAGGTTCTCAGGAGGCAATGGTACTATTTCTGTCTTTGTTTTCTGCTCTGCATTTAACGTTCATGCACGGAGCGTCTAATTAATGTCTACCAGGTACTGTGTTAGGGGCCACAATATAGTCCCGAAAATGACCGTCCCTGCCTCGGAGGAGCCCAGGAGGGAAACACAATAATTATAATACAAGGCACATGAGATAGCACACGAGATGTGTGTATACGGTGACATGAGAGCAAGGGAAAGAAATTTCTTTTTTCCCCCTGTAGGATGGAGGTGTTTCATTTATGAAAATTTCTACAGAAATTTATTTTCTAAACAGAAATTTATCTGTCCACTTACAATGAAATGAATACTATAAAAACCAGTTTCTATAAACCTCTTCAGGAATGCCTTCTATAATTAAAAATAAGGTTTTGACATCAAACTGATTGTATTAAAGCCTTTTTGCCTCCCATACCTTGGAGTTGAAAGGGGAATGAAATATCTAACTCTAGCCAGGTAAGTCAAGAAAGGGGCATTTTATGGAGCAATAAGAGATGCATAGAAATTTATTAATTAGGACATCAGGGAGTCACACCCGCAAAAGGACATGATAAAAATATGATTTGGATCTTGGAGCATGGCAGGGAGGGGCTAGGGATGAGGATGGGATGAGGGACTTGAAGGGTAGAGGAGCCGTCATTTCTTAAGTGCCTCCTATGAGGAAAGCACTGGGCTCGTTATTTACAGTTTCTCATATGGCGGTAGGATTCAAACCCACTTTACAGATGAGGCGTGTGAGACTCAAAGAGGTGAACAAAGTTGCCCATCACATGGCTAGTCAAGGGTGGACCCGATCTGCCAGTTCCATAAACCATCCACAATGCCATGCATGAAGCATTATTCTCCCTAAAAGAGATTTAGCTGTGTCAAGACTGACAAAGTTATTTCATAAATCACCACCAACCCGGGTCTGGTCTAAGCACTCAGTTGTGCTCCGCTCTGTGGTCCAGAGCTGGTTCCATACGGGAGCGGAAGGCGTGTGAAGTGTGAACTTGACTTTCCATTACTGCAGCAGCATCTCAGGCACTGCTGCAGGAGAACTTGGTGAATAAGACGCCCCCACACCTATCAACTCCCCTTTCCATACGGCACCCCTGGGATACGGGGAGGAGATTCCCTTGTCTCCCTCGTTTGACTCAAGTTTATTCCTCAGGGCCTACTACCAGGCGCCTTAATCAAATGTAATCAGCAGACAGAGGAACTCTTTTCTCTTTACCTCTCTCCTCCATCTCCCCCCACCCCACCCCCTAAAACACTACAAGATGCTGTCCATAGCTTCACGACAGACATAGTTTTGGATGAATTTTATTGCTCTACATGGGTGAGATATCTATTAAATGGTTCATAATATCACACTGGGGTCTCTTTGCACAAACCCCCTTTGCTGGTGCTGTGTTCCCAATGATGTACTCCCAGACACACAGCCACATTCAGAGGCTGCGGCTCTGCGTGATGCCCAGTGCCAGGCGAACAAGGGCTGGGACCTCTAACGGGAGCAGATACCGCAGGCTGAGAGTTACTCTGGAGCCTGCTCCCAGGTGGCTTCCTCTATTCGCTACAGAAACAAAAGGCTCTGGCAGATCCTCCAGATTTTGTTTCTTTCAAGAACTGAAATCTCATCCCTACAGCAAAGTGCCAGCATAGGAGCAAAGGCAAGTACATTGTTTTCTGTTTACGTTATCTCATTCGATCTGCACCGCAGCCCTCCAAGGTGGTAATGCGAACTCCGTTACACCTATGAGGAAATTAAGGCCCGGAGAGACTAAGCCATTTGTCCAAGGTGGGAGTGAAAAAGTATCAGTGTGGCCCAAGAGGTGCAAAGCCAGGTCTGACTCCAGGGCTCATATTTCACTTCTGTTTCACCTCCCCTCTGATCCTAAAGGCATATCTTGTGCTAACTATGCAGGTCAGCCTCCAGGGTTGGTGCTTCAGGCCACACTGGGAGCCCTGCTCCATTCCCCTGCGGCCCACACTCTCTGAAGGAAAAACCCGTAGAAATGTGCTTTGGGGTAGCATGAGGGAGGGAGATGAGGGGAGAGAGGGGATGAGATTTTGAAGCCTTTGTGTGTGTGTGTGAAATTAGCTTTTTCCTTCAATACAATAGATGAAGTCAAAATCCTGTGTATCTATTGCTTCTCAAAAGATTTAATTAGGTCTCCTCAGGAATGATAGCTGCAGGCCATTTTCCGCAATCCCACAGAGGCAATCCTGTAGCCAGTGTCTTCTTATCTTCGCTTCCTGAGGGCTGGGCTCCACCTCCAAACCACAGGATCTGCTTCAGTGGTTTTTCCAGTTGGGAGGGTGTCATCTGCTCTTTTTGGGGCAGACATTTCAGCTTCCAGAATGCAGGTTTAGGCCCCACCTGCCAGAACCGGGTGCCCCCTCAGGAAGACCAAGCTGGTGGTGCAGGTGGACTCACTGGGAAGGTATATGGGCCTCAGTGAGCCTCCTCGGTGCCTTCAATCGACCCACCACCCCCTCGTCAGTCCTCTCATAATTCAAACCCTCTTGCAGATGAGTTTGCCAACCTTAACTCAAATATACTCTGGAGAATTAAAAAGCGGAGAGATGACACGGCTTGGGGGATTCTTCCGTAAGTCTTGTGAAAATTTAATAGAGCTATAATTCTAGGCAAGGTCTAGCGTGGCTTTTTCTTCATTCAGAATTCTCAGCTGGTGTCTGAGTGTTGACTTAATAGCTCTCCAGAACATGCTGCTCATTATTTAAATTATCAATGAATTTTTCCTCTTGATGCCCTTTCGATATTTTTATACCAGAATTATGCTTCACTCTAGGGAATTGATGTTTTGCTAAAATGCTACGTGTCCAATAAACTCAATTAAAAACGCATTAAAACACAGAGCCCAGAAATAGACCCATGTAAATATAGTCAATTGATGCTGACAAAGGCGCAGAGGCAATACAATGGAGCAAAGATAGTCTTTGCAGTGCATGGCGGTGCTGGGGAAACAGGGGATCTACACACCAAGATGAATCCAGACACAGACCTCGCGCCCTTCACAAAAATTAGGATCATAGGCCTAAATGGGAACTGCAAAAGTACGAGACTCCTAGGAGGAAATTTAGATGAACTGGGGGCTGGTGAAGAATTTTTAGATACAACTCCAAAGGCACAATCCATGAAAGAAATAATCGATCAGCTAAACTTCATTAAAATGAACAATTTCTGCTCTGTGCAAACCACGGCCAAGAAAAGGAAATAATAAGCCACGCATCGGAAGACAATATTTGCAAAATGCATGTCTGATGAAGGACTGGTATCCCAAACGACCAAGAACACTTAAAACTGAACAGTAAGAACATGAAAAACCCAATCACAAAAGGTGCCAAAGACCTTGACAGACTCTTCACCAAAGCAGATACACAGTTGTCAAATCAGCCTATGAAAAGATGCTGCAGACCATATGTTGTCATGGAAACGCAAATTAAAACAACTATGGACACCACCGCACACCTATTAGAACGGCCAAAGTCCAGAACCCTGACAGTACTGTACAGGAGAAGGTGTGGAGCAACAGAAATTCTCATTCATTGCTGGTGGGACTGCAAAATGCTGCAGCCACTTTGGAAGACAGCTTGGTAGTGTGTTTCAAAACTAAACACACTCTTACCGTACGATTCGGCAGCAATCATGCTCCCTGGTATAAAACCCACACACGATGTTTATGGCAGTTAAGTCATAATTGCCAAAACGTGAAAGCAAATGAGATGTCCCTTCAGTAGGTGGATGGAAAAAATGTGGTGTATGCAGAGAAGAGACTAGTACTCAGCATGGAAGAGAGATGAGCTTTAAGCCATTGAACAAGGTGGAGGAAACTTAAGTGCATATTAGTAAGTGAAAGAAGCCAATGTGAAAAGGCTACATACTATATGATTCCAAATATTTGGCATTTTGGAAAAGGCAGAGCTATGGAGACAGTAAAAGAGATCAGTGGTTGCCAGGAGCTGGGGGGAGGGAAGAATGAATAGGGAGAGGGTTGTGAGGTCACTGAAAATACTCTGACGTCACATTCATCATAGGATGCTGTCATCACACATTTGTCCAAACCCAGAGAATGTGCAACACCGAGAGCGCACCCTAATGCAAGCTGTGGACTTTGGGTGATCGTGATGCGTCACTGCAGGTTCATCAGCTGGAACACAGGTGCCCCTCTGCTGGAGGATGACAGGGGACGCTGTGCATGTTTGGGGGCAGAGCACATATGGGAAGTCTCTGCACTTTGTGCTCAGTTCTGCTGCACACCTAGAACGTCCCTGAAAAAATCAAGTCTATTTCAAAAGACTGCATTAGAAGGGAAGAAGGGAGACAGCCAGGAACGAATATTTACTAAGGATCTACACAGATAGATCCGGGGCAGTGTTCCGGGCTTTTCATGTTATCTCATCTGTCCCTCATGCCACCATCAAAGGGTGGGAGCGGGAGAAAACCATCCCCGTTTACAAACAGGAATCTGCAGAGAGAGGACACAGCGTGACTCTCCACTGTCTTCTGGCTTGCAAAGTGTCGGTGTGTAAATTCAAAACTGGTTTGTCTGACTCCAAAACACTTACTTAACTCATTAAAAGAACTTTTGGATACAGGCATGAGTCACTGCTGAATATACACACGACATCCTACTTCCAGCAAACCCTGTGGGCGCAATGTGCAGACTGGACTCCCTACATCTGCCTGTGCCTGAAACCCGATCCACCCCTGTCTCCCAGCACTTGAGCCAGAAGTTCTCGCTTTCGATTAAATGATTTTGAGTTTGTTTTTTCCTGTTGCTTACAAAGAAGCCGACTTCATTCTACTCTCCATTAAGTTGATGAACATGAGGAAATTCAAATGACCACATCTTGGGGCAGTGAGAGGGGCAACATGAATAAAATTATATGCTCATATTCCAGAACAACCCACATGATACACATTAAAAAAAACTCCAATACTCTGTTCTACAAATGTGACCCGTACGTAACTAGTCCAAGTGGAATACGGCAGGACATCGTCCCACTGGGCCAGGAGGTAGTCACTCCACTGGCCAGTGGCAGTTTCTTCTTTGTCTATTTTTAATTTTTATTTTTTTTACAATTCTGTAACACATCATCTGTATATTGTTTTATGTGCTCACCACCCCAAGTCAGGTCTACCTCTGTCACCTCTTCTCCCCTCTTTTCCCTCTTCTATCTCCCTCCACCCCCTTTCCCTCGATCATCACCATACTGTTGTCTGTCTATGAGGTTTTTATTTTTGTTTTTGTTTTTTCAGTGTCTTCTGAAGGGCTGCAGAGGGCAAGGGGTCTGGGCGCCCTGATTCCAGACCCAGCTCCTTTCCCCTTACATCTGCACGTGGAGGTCCTTTCCTACCTTACGGCTCAAGTCTCCTCGTTTCTAAACTGCAGGTAAGAAAAACCACCTTGCTATTGGCAACGTTGCTGAGAGAATAAAATAAGACAAAGGGCTTTGCAAAGTTAAAAAGGCCTATTTCTTTCCTCACTCACTGAATTTGGAAAACAAATACAGTTTCCATAGTCCTTCCTACTATCTGTATGTTCTTCCTCTCTGCTTTAACCTCACCTCAACCATCTGTTCAACGTAGTAACCACGTTGCTGCTTTGAGATGTACGCACTCTGGTTTTACAGATAATTTCTGGTCTGCCTGTGATGGTACCAGCTGCAGGGGTTACCCTGGACATACACTCATAGTGGCAAAGAAGAACAGATTTGATATGTTAGTAAGTAATTCCACCAGAACACGGGATTTCTGCATCTGGAGCTTTACTACCTCAATAAAAAGAGCTAATATGAATCAGCATGATCCATGTGCCAGGTGATTTGCATACATATTTGCATAATTGTCACCCAATGAGGTAGAAGCTATTATTAGCCTCATCTTACAGATGAGAACACTGAGGTTTAAGGAGCGTCAGTAAAATGTCTAAAGTTAGACTATTAAAAAAAGGCGGGGTGGGACAGCTGTCACTCACAGCAGGCTGGCTGCGGTACTGTGAGTGGGGAAGGGGTGCCGTCCTCACCCAAGGGCCGGGACCCCCCTTTGATGACCCAGGCACCCCCTCACCTATAAAACGAGGCAAAGGGACCATAGAATTTCTGCAAAACACTCATGAAGAAACATCTCATGTGATCTCTAAGTAGGTGAGTCAGCTGTAGAGACATCCCTCCTGCTTCCTGACCTCTGGGGCAGCTCGGTCCCCCTCACTAGCGGGGCCTCCAGAGTCTCTGCTTCTTCACCATGGGGTGCGGAGCATAGCTGCCCCACCCTGAACCTGTGTGATCCCCCCAAGGAACCTCGTGGCCCCGACACCTACCAATGTAAGCGGCTCCATCCGTCACCATGTACTTGTTGCGATTTAACTTAGGAAAGGTGTGATCCCTTTGTTCCTTCACAGTGCAAGCATTCTCTCTTTCCAGATCAAAAAATCTCTGTCAGACAAAAACAAATGAATAAGTAAGGCAGGTGAATAGAGAACATTTTCGGCCCTGTTCCAGAGTACAAAAAGGTTTTATTATCCAAATACCAACAACAGACCTCATATTGGGTTATTAAAACCACAATCTTGTCACTTTGTATAGATGAGGCTATTTTCGTTCTCAAATCTCTATAGGCAGCAAGAGAGGAAATGAGCACACTCGACTATAATTAACACTTTTAAGCTACAAAATGAACACAGAATTCATTCCTTCAATAGGGCGAGGGCCAGAAGGTTGTTAAGCCCTCCTTGTCTTACTCATCAGGGTGCACGGGACTTGAAGTGGGCCTCAGGGTGCTTTCTGTCAAGCGAGTCGATGAACTGAATGGATGTTCTCACGTCCCACATCCATTAGACTCAGCGGCAGGTTCCCGTCAATGACTAGCTGATTAAACCGGGTATTTGCAAACGTCAAGAGAGATTTTGCCAAAGGAATAAATACTCTGCATTTAAACACCTGGGTCTAAAGCTCTGTTAATAGGGAAATAAAAAAAAATCACAACTGCAAATCATGAATCCTGAATTTCAACTATGTGACCTAAAACACAGAATTCCAGATCCCCTCCTGCCAGGGATGCGGAAGTTCTGGCGGGGAGCTCACAGCCGCAGGGGGTGGGCTGCTGCCTCGGGAGTCTCTCCACAATGGAAATGCTCAGATGAGCCTTCCGTGGTGGCTGAGCTCACAGGAAGACCCCATCAAAGAAGAGGGCTCAAGTCCCTGCCACACGGGAAAGTGTTGCACCTTTTCAGAACTGCATGGAACATTCCTGGAATGTCTTCCAGCGGTGGCAGAATCATGTGTGTTTGAGAGAAAAATGGAACGATACCTAGGAATGGGAACGTCATTTACTGCTTTAAAACTTACCGTGTTCACACTGGGTGTGAGGAAGTGATGACCTCGCCTTCCCCTTCCCCGGGGTGGAAAGAGGGCCAATGAACTAGAAGATCACTAAAGTCTTCTCCCGCCCTGCTAATTTTATCCTGATTTTTTATAGAACCCTAACATCAAGATGCACAGGCCAAAATCTACCACTTACGAACGGGGGAACCTGCTTCCAGGGCCATATCGCCATGGTTATAGGCAAAGCTGCCGGGGTCACCTAACTTCCTTGGTGCCTGTCTTCTGCAAAATCCACATCACCAGAGGGTTCACATAGAGCCCTGGGGACTCTGCCACCTGGTTTACTGCCCTGTGAGTGAGTTCAAGTCAAAGGTGAGGCCGTGTTGGCATTGAGGCTTCCCACCACTCGGTGACAGCCGGCGGTGACCTTACTCGGACACTCCGTCCCAACATGTGCCTGCACACACGACTATTTCCCTTTGTGGAAGCTATTGTAGAATCGAGATGGATTCAAAAGAGAACAAAATATACATCCTAATTTAAGGCAGGGACAACATCACAGCTTGAGGCTTTACCGAGAACCTATTTGCTCTGGAAAGTCAAAAAGTGGTCCAAAAGAGGGGAATCAGCTTTATGTGGGAGACAGACATGACAGTAGAAATTATATTGTATTCACCGACGAAATGTCAGACGCTGAATATGCTGTGACAGCAAAGACATTTAAAAAGTGATGTGTGAGCGGATTAAAAAATGAAAACCCAGTGGACTCGGACACCTTTGTGAGTCTCAGTGTCTTCCCTGGAGCCCCTCGTGGATAAGACCCACAAAGCAAGGGGTCCTCAGAGGGCATGGATACTCTGCCCTGATCCCAGCCCATCTGCTTTGTCAGTGCTGCCCCATTCCCGAAGCCAGGTTTCACACAAAGTTCCGGCACCCACTCTGCTTAGAAAAGCTCCTCACGCATCCGTGTCCCAGATGTTGGGGCCATAAGCTCCTTTTCCACCTACGCTTTTCTGGATGCTTAGAAAGGCATGGCCTGGCTGCAGTGGAGATTGGGGTCTCTTTTGTAAAATGTCCAACAGCGAGCTACGAGCATTTGGTTTACTCAACTAATATGGCTATCGGTGTTGGAAGGGTGAAGCTGGCTAAGTCCTGTAGAGGTTCAAATGGTGGACCCCACTTTCCTGGTCATTTATGATGAGTGTTCTAGGACAGCACTTGACATCTCACACCAGAGGTTCCAGCAGACAGGGCCTCAGTGGCAGGTGGGGGTCAGGAAGCGGGAGTTTTTATTGTCCCTGTCCTGTCCTGGTTGTGTGGGAAGCAAGTAATTTAATCTGGATTTGGAGGTTTAGGGGTGGTTGTTGTTGTTTTTCATTTCTTTGTCACTGGGAGATGAGGTGTCACACCCAGACTGGCTGTCGGGGAGGCTGCATCCCTGGGGAGCTATGCAGGGCCCATGAGGGGCTGATGGGCTTCCGTGCGGGAAAAGTGTAAAATGGGCAATGGGTGCCCTGAATTGCAGACTGTGGCCCTTTCACAAAGCTGTCCCCTCGTCTCCTTGGGAACACAGCTGCCTTTCTGACCACACTCCCAGGCCCCCCCCGCCCCCCCGCCCAGTCTCATGTGGCTGGTTGGGTCATACCCGGGCAGAGGAATGAAGTCTATGGGCATGTTCACCGCCTAACACATACAGGTCCCCCATATAGTCCTCCAATCTCTCTCTCCTTCTGGTTAGCTCTGTGATATTGAGGCTCAGGGATCTTGGAAGCCATGTGTCAGGTTGATGGCAGAGCTCCTGTCATCCTGGGTCCCTAAGGGGAGGGCCTGGCAGAGTGGGGTCTCCATGCAAACACTTGTTGAATGGGTGCAGTGGAGTTCGGGCTAAAAGATTAGTGGGCATGGGTCAGGTGGAGCATGGGGAAGAAGAGTGTTGTAGGAAGAGGGAACAGCATGGGGGAGGAAGGGAATGTACATGTGAGGACCAGGGGAGAGTCAAAGTTGAGCCAGAGACTCAGCTCATTCAGAGTATAACAATTTCCAGTCTCGCCTCCTTCAGGGCAGGTGGCGTTGGATTAGCATGTGGCCCAAGAGACCTGGAGCGAGTGCAGGAAGCCAGGCTAAGGGGACATCAAGGTTGGGCGAGTCTGTGCTGGTGCGCAGTCCAGTGCTCTGTGGGCCACGTCTTACAGAGAAGACTAGTAGGTGAAGGAGGCTGTTCAAAGGAAATGAAAAGGGCCCAACAGGAAGTGTGTGCAAGGAGGGCTAGACTCTCGAGGGTACCAGGAAACTTGGGTTCTAGTCTCCTTTTTGGGGGCTGTGATTGTTTTGAGAAATTGCCTACCCTACCTTTTACAGTGTCTTTCACTATCAAAGACTGTTATTCCAGTTTTTATTGGAAGCGTATGTGTGCTTATAGCTTTCACGGATGTGCAAAGGGAAGAAACTCATTTTTATTAATAACCAAGTCAACATAGTACTTACAACTTTCAAACTGCAGTTGGCTATTTCAGTGCAAATAGCTTTAAGAGACGAAATAAAGTTAAATGTAAGGGGATCCGTTTCCTTCCAGAAGCTTATGAGGAGTCGAACTTTAACGCTTCGCAAAACTAATGCTTCTCTTATTTTCCCATCCAAGTCTGGCCAGTACGTCCTGTGGAAATAATATTCATATGGATAAAAATAAAGAAAGCAAGTTAGTTTTGGAAAATAAATTAACTAGACTTCAGAGAACATTGATGTGAACCTGATCATTACTTTGCCCTGTGATATATACATGACTTTGTAGGATACGCTGAAAAAAAGGCAAGCCTCCTAGATTAGGGCACCGAGGGATGATGGAGACCTGCCCCTGACCAAAATGAGGTCTCCCCACAAGGCTTTGGGCTATGTGGGCAGAGGGCACAGACAGACTGACCACTGCCACGTGCCACCCTCTCTGCACCTCCAAACCTACCTGTGAGCCAAGAGTCAACTTCCCAACAGAACTCGTTATGGGCCTTGAGTAACTGCTCTCTCCCCAAATACTTCTCAAACCACTCTTCTCTTGCTAACTGTCTCCAACATAAGCTTCTGTGCTATGTGTTTTTAGAGCTCAACTAAAAAAGTTTTCCAGGATGATTTAAAGACAGGTAACCAGTCTGACTTTTAAAATAATTTTTATTCATAGAATTTAATTATAACCTGGGTGTTTGAACTACTTCTTATGTCTCTGAGGACTTTTCATTTTGAATGCTAAAGGCATTGAAAGTTTTGAAATATCAAAGTATGATAAAAATGCTTGTTGAATAAGAGCTGAAATGGTAGATTAATAATGAAAATGCAAAATTTCAGGTTAAGTTCCCAGTTCTTCAACATTCTTTTAGTTTCCCTTAACTTTTATATTTCCACGATATTTCCTAATCACTGATCCTTCCTCTTGGCCATGAAGGATCTTAATTTTGTTTGTGGAACTTTATGGAATGAAGATTTTGTCCGTCACGAGAAATCATCATCTAACCCTAGCCCAACCTGGGCGACATTCTCGTTCTGAATGATAACATCAGGCGAAACCTATCTACTGTGTTTCAAAATCTTCCCCAAGTGAAGCTGAAGTATAGAACTAAGTCTAAAACCAATAAACAATGAATGAATAAAACATTAAAAAGAGGGGTAAAAAAGGTGTGAAAATATGTGGAAAAAACCACCAATGTTTGGAAGATATCCAATATTTAAAAGTATTTTAATAATGTACACCTTAAAATGCTTTTCAACAGTCACCAGGAAAATTACTTTCTTGTGAAATACGCCTTCTGTAATTCTATCATAAAGAAGCTGCGTATTACGCGTATGTGAAGTTGGCAACGTGAAAAATACTCAGGCCATGTGGGGCACTCCTAATCACTTCACCTCAGTAAATGGTTATTTTGAAATTGCAATTTTCCAAATTAAAAGGGTCTCAGGTTGTACTCCCAGCAATGTGTACTTGGAACACTTTTCCTGGATTGAGTGTATTATTCAAACCATTCCAAGGCACCCAAATCTCTGCATTCCCAGCAAGAAAGCAAAAATGAGAAATGTTGGGGGGCGGAGCCACAAATTCCTGTACTCGGTGGCACAGGGGCATGCGCTCTGCCCCTAAGTGTATTCCATGTATTTCCACACTGAAACAACGAGGAATTGTTGAAAATCTCTCCATTTTTAAGATGCTCCCTTCCTCATACAGAGGGATGGATTGACAGACAACATACATATTTTAAGTTTCCTTGTCCTTTAACTTGAAAGCCATTATGACAATTGAGCATTTGATGAAGACCGACACGCATACAACAGAGTGGTGTGCCCTTTAAGGGAACTCTTGTCAGACCTACTCCATTGCAGTGAGTCATTTAGGCACATCCCAACTAATATTTTTCAAAAAAATGTTTTTCAAAACAATGTTATTTCCCATTTATTTTACTTTTCAAATATTTTTTGAGTTGAAAACAACCCACTCTTCATTCTGAAGTTGTTCTTACGCCTCTAATGTAAACTACAGAGGTACTTCTGTAGGGTGAGACCCTGAGTCCTTACAATGGACTGAGGGAAGGGGTGCATCATGGGTAAGCTGCACACGCACACACGCAGCCGATTTGAATGACAAGCGACCTAACATCATCTGATAGCATCTCAGTGTCTGGGCTGGCTTCTCCAGCTGCCCCTGCTGTCCCCAGAGGCAGGTTCTAAGTCAAGGTCACGCAGCACTGACCTTTTGGTGCTCGTGCTGGAGATAGGCAGGTAGTCCGTGACAGCGATGTACACGTATTGCTTGGCGTCGTCTATCACGCTGTAAATGGCATCGATGTCAAAGCTTCTGTTTTTAGGGCAAAAGAGTTTGGGAGAATTCTGTGAAGACACAAAACCAAACTTTTAGAGCGTTAACTTTTGTCATCTGGGAGATTCTCTCTTTTTTTTTTTTTAGTGTTTTAATGGATCTTAGCTTTTAATTAAATTTTTGCAAACCTACTTTCCAGTTCTCTATGAGAAAAGACACATATATTTTCCATCCTATCAGAGGTGAGGCATATAGAGGTTGGAGTGTGGTAGAATCAGTCTCAAGTCTGTCCTTTAAGTCTATTTTGGGAGGGAATTCTTGCTTTCCGTACAGACATCTCTGATTTTTGGAGAAATGCTCCAACTCCACACTATGTGACCCTGGTGTTCCTCTCTGTCACACACAGCTGTTAATTTCCTCGGGCATCACCACAGAACACACATGTACATCACAGAACACACATGTACACACAGCAAGCAATTTACCCTAGAAGTCATTTCATCCCAATGGTGATGTGGCTATAAAAACATTCAATACAATCTAAAAAGCTTGTTTTCTTCCCCCTAATTTTTCATTAAGTCAGGAAGAGGAGTATTGATTGTTGAGAAAGGGTCATCAATAATTCTAGAGGAAAACCTGAGAGATTTATTAAGATGCCCAAATCCATCAGGAGAGACAGGGGAAAAGAAGATATTCTGAAACACTTAAGCAAAATGAAAAAGAGGCAAATTATACTTGAGGTAGATTTTTCTCTTGTTCAAAGTGGTTTCCATCTTTAAAAAAGTGAGTGGTGTTTTTAGACCAAGTTGCTATAGAATGGGAAAGATGTACTTTGATTTTCTCATCATTTTTCCACGGAAAAGGACTGAAAGTGGTTTTTCTGTAGTTTGTGCCTTACTCTGACAAACCATATGCCATGGCAAGCACTGAGCACAAAAAATGTAAAAGGTGTTTAACATCAAAAGGCCCAATAAACAGTTTCTGGAACTGCCTGGAAAGCCCATACCGAGAGGGCCCTCCATCACACGCTCCCCTGTAATGGCGGTTGGGGTTCCTCTTCAAATGCTGGGGACCAACAACCCACACTGTGCTGGCGGGGACACCCTCTGTCCAAGATCAGACAGAGGGAAGATGGAGCTGTTGGCCTGACGTCCAGGTGAGGAGAGCAGGGGTAAGAAAGGAGAGCGCTGAAGGTCACACGCCCTCCCAGTGCCCTTGCTCAGAGAGTCACCTTGAGAGGTGAGTATCAGAATGGGTTTCTGATCATTTACAATAATTTTCTTTTGCAATGAAGATGAGCTCCAAAGTTTACAAAAAAATCTAATAAAAAATAAACAAGCACCCACTCCCCCAAACAAACAACAACAAAAGAATAAAAACCAACAGAAACCAGTGCTAGGTCCACACTCTTCCTGGCACACACATAGATACTCCATCTGTCACCAAGACGAGGGCCAGTGACCCTACAGTGTCTCCCGTGTTGGCCCCCCCACTCCCGATGGTTGGTCCCCTCATTTGGGCACCAGTGCTGTTCGCAGGGACATCTGTATGTCTCCCTGACTCACTTCCTCATCTCCATGATGTGAGAAAACAATCATAGGCCGCTCTCAGGACTCCTGGTCCCGAGTCCAGTCTGGTCTCATTAGCAGGGAAGTATCTACAGCCTCCCCCATCACTCTGCCTCCCTCATTTGCCGGCTACCATGCTATCTTCACACCAAGCTGGAAGAGTCACCGCTCCAAGGTCATCTCCCCCCTTGTCTGCCTCTGTGCCTTCGTGCCAGGAGCCCTCTGGCTGATGGGTTTTTGTATTTTTGCCCATGAGAGTCCTACGCATTCTCTGAGTTCCTGTTCAAATACTATCTCCTCCACGAAACTTCCTTACATCCCCACCCAGGGGCTATGTATCCTTCTGCTTTCCTCCCATAATATGATGCTCTTGTTGAATTGTTTAGCATATTCCAACTTATAAACTTGCCCTTGCCTCATCTCCCTACCTAGACTGTTACTAGCTTGATTTTAGGGGTTGTATCTTACTCATTTTTTACCTCTGTTAACAAATTAAATATTCAAGTTATTTTATTCCCTCAGCCTGTTGGCTCTGCTTTAATTGTCCTGCAGGTTAGCGTGGAGAAGATGAGGATCTGAGCTCTGGAGGGGATCCTAAAGCATCCCTGACAGGTGTCCAAATGCCCACTTTCTGTCTCAGTTAGGAATTTCTCGAACTCCTTGCACATCCCAGAAGCCGGATTTGTTCTCCAGGAGGAACTCATTTGGGTATAGAGTTGCTGGTCTCTACATTTGCTCTTGCCTTGCCAAGGTAGCCACGTTTCATCATCACAGTAAGAAACCAAATGATGATGTTACAGCACGACCCCATGAGAATGAACCTGGTGTTCGCCCCTCTTTTCAGCATTATCGATGCTCTTGAGAGCGTCAGCCAGGACGTTCACGCGCACCATTACGTTGGCACGGAAAGATGGTGGAAACGTGTGCTTTCATTGTACCAGGCTACAAGGATACAAATCACTCTTCAGTGAAACTCTCTTCAGTGATGTAAAAGTCGTAGGCACAAAGGCACTGATATCAATCAATGGAGAAACGGCCAAGTTAAATCAGGAGTGTGGTTTAGAGAAGTTTCTCTAAGCATCAGATCTACTCAGGAGCTTGATGCAAATCAAAGCTCCAAGGTCTTGCCCGAGGTGCAGTGATCGGGTCCTGGGGAAGGATGGGGAGGCTGTAAGCATGTGTTTTAAACCGTCTCCCCAACTGGTTCTTGAGTGCTTTAAAGTTTGATGACAGAGCTATAGGCCATTGCCAGTAACACAGTGGAGTAGCTGTGGCGTGTGGGCAGCAGGGTGGTGAGCGGGTGGAGGGGCGGCAGGGGAGGTGGGCGAAGGTGGGAGGGGTGCTGGTTTTTCAGGGAAGTCAGAGGCCTGAGAGCTCTGCTAGGGGTCTTCCCCTCTGGGTGGGTCTCTTGCCCTCTAGCATCCATAAAGTATTGCACAACAGCTCTGCTTTTGTCTGGTTTACACCCTGGGGCTCCCAGATTTGGTTCATCAAAGGGTCCTATTGCTAGAAACAAGTCTGGGCATCAGGGATGTGGAGCATCAAAGAGAGGATCTGGAGTTGGAGCCCTGCGAGCTGGTGGCTCTGCATCCTGGGTCTACCTTAAGGGACAATGGTGAGGGTCAAATCAGTTAACACACAGTATCTGGAATTAAGAATGGTTATTAATATTTATTATTGTCACCGTCACAGGACGGTCATCATCACAGAGATAGCATGTGACTGGGCCTGAGTGGACACATGGGAACTCTTCAAGGAATGCCGCAGAGCTGATCTGTAGAATTTATTTTTGCCCAGCCTAAGATCACACTGGAACATTCCAACTTAATACAGGGCCTGTGGAGGGGGAGTGGAGGGGGGGAAGGAGGGCAACTCACCGACACAAACGCTTGAGATTTGGTTTCGTTCAACTGAAGCTGCAATTTCTTCTCGTTGTCATAGACTCCATAGAGCCTCTTGGACCAGGTCTGCGGCACCCTGCTCTTGAATTTTAATGAACTGTATAAAGCGAATATCCTTTGTAAATCTAGGACCAGGCAGCTGCAGTTGTAGAAGATGACACCGAGTTCTTTCATCTGTGAAATTAAAATCGGAAGCATCAATGCCACGTGCGTCTGATGGCGTTAGATTCCGAGAAAAAAATGCGCAAGAATAAAGTAGTAGCGAGGGTTTTTCTTGTACTTTTATACGGAAGTATGTCGGTACAGTCACAATGTGGTATAAGAAAATGACGCCTCATAAAGATAGTTAAAATGTAAAATTTTGCTTTCCTTTTGCATTTGGGCTCTTACAACTAATTTTCTCACATTTGTCTACACTTTTCACATCAGCTCTTCAGGTTTGTTTCCTTACACTAATTTCCGGTATGAATCCTTAAATCCTGCAGTAATATAAAGGTTGGCTTCTCACTGTGGCATAAGAGTGGTTTAGATCATGGATTCCGGAGTCAGACTGGTTGGGATTAAGTTCCAGCTCCAACACGTTCTAGCTGTGTGACTTTGGACAAGAAACTTAAGTCTCTGGGCTTCGTTTTCTTCTTCCACAAAACGGACATGACAGTATCTATTCCAAAGAGTTGCTATGATTCTCCAGGTCTGCACGTAAAGCACTTGGAAGAGTGCCCATCCCATGATAATCACTAAAAAGCATTGCAATTAATATTTTTACCAATGCTGCCCAAGCCTCAAGAAGAACAGACCCAGAACCTTGCAACAAAGAGACCGTAGAGCTTATTTTGCCCAGCTCCTGAGACACACAAATGAGGAAAGTGAAGGTAACACAGATAAGAAAAGTCTAGACATCTAGTGAACAGTAGATGATGAATTTGAAAGCAGGTTTTCTGACCTCGATCAAATACACTGAGGATCACAGCAGCCCTGGCTTCATTTAGGTGCGGTGTTGCTTTGTAAAAATTACACATGACTTCTGATTCCGTCAATAAAAGAACAGTGCAAATACACATGGTTTATGATCTGAACACCTCAGTAAGGTCTCTGTTAGGGATGCTTTTTCCCTTTAGGGACCTGGGTCCACTGATGTTTAACTCCCCTCCTATCTCTTCCTCCACCCCCCAACTCAGGACTCTACTCAGGATTGCAGGAGAAATCACCCACCATGTGGCCTTGGCCCCTAAGACTCCTCAGTACAGCGTGTCATGGAGATCTTTCACCCGTCTGGCATCCTATTATCAGCTGCATACTAACGACAGAATAGATGGACACAGCAAGTTACCTAACCTGCTCATGGACTTGTCCCTATTTTTATCCTAACACAAACATAAAGCAAAGAGCATCCTTGTACATATGTCTTTGTGCACCTGGCGAGTAATCCTTTGTTCAAGATTCCTAGACTTGGATGGATAAACACATTCAGGACAATTAGAGGATAAGGAAGCGGGAGGAGACAGAGTATGGTGGGCACAGCGGGTGCGTGCAAAGGCACTGAGGCTGACAGGGATGCCATCGGAGCTGAGTAGGACAGGGGAGCATGTGTATGAATATAGGGGGGCTAGGCCAAGGTCCACCTTCCCTCTGCCTTCTGAGGGTGTTTCTTTCTACACCCTTGCCCCGAAGGGTTAAAGAGTCATTCAAATCAAGGGATAGATGTGGCAAATTCTCTATCCACGAACAATTTTACTTTAACCACCAAGAGATTCAGTCACAAGTGTGAGGACATAAAATTGTTTCTTCAGAAACCATTTGTGGCTAGTTGAGTGGTCACAGCAACCAGGCTATTTCAGATGCATGATTCAGAACATTCTGCTAGCTTCTCTAGGTCTGTTTTTATTGGTCATGAACTTGAGCCTGTAGCAGGTGATGGTGGGGAGACATAGTAGAGCACAGCAGCTGTGCTCCAACCGTGATGCTCAAACACTGAGGTGTCACTTTATGCAGCTGGAGCAGTGTGCGTACGCAGGCCTCACAGGGAAAGAGTAGGCAGAGGTGAGGTCACAGGATGCCTTCAATGGCTGGAGAGGGGTCGCCATGGGGCAGGAGGGTAACCAGAGGTTTGGGGCAGTGTAATGTCCAAAGCAGAATGATGATGCCACATTTAAACTTCCTCTCTGGACCTGCAGAGCATTCATGAAAAGACTGAATGTGAAGGGAGGCCTTGTGGAAGGAACAGCAGCCTTCCTCCAACCCCCTCCACATTTCCACAGACCCCTCCTCTATCAAACCAGGCGGCTGGAGCCGAAAGTCTGGAAAGCACTGACTAGAGGTGTTTGCACCATAAGTGTAGATACTTGAACACAACCTGATTTCCGACAAAGGAGTACAATGTGGAGGACAACAGGCTGTCCTAGAAATAGAGAGGGCTTAGGTCCTATTAGGCCTGGGTTCTCACTGAAGTCAGTGGCCAATGTTGTTCTCAAGATTCAGTGCAATTCTGCCTGCAGAATATGCCAGGAAGCTTGGTTGGATTTCCTTGAGAAATCCAGGAAGATGAAAACAGAAGTTTCATGAAAGCAAAATGAGATCAAATCATTGTTAAGCATTTGGGCTTAGAGACTAGATAGAGTTGTATTAACATTACGCATCTTCAGCTCATCAGCTATATGAATTTGGACCAGCACTTCACCTTATTTATGCCACTGAGAGAGAGAAAGGCAGCCCCTGTTGTCCAGAAGCAAGCATGTGACTGTCAGCTTGGCCTTGACATTTCTAGGAACCGGCCTGGCATCATGGCTGAGCCCAGGTGATCTGTTAAACATAACCATTTCCAGTACACCAACGTCAGACAGGGCCACCCCGTGACCGTCTAGGATGGACCAAGACAAACACAAGACCACTCCATACAAGTCTGAACACAGACAAAATGTGAGCATCGCCCAAGCCACAAAAGTGACCAGACAGCCCCATCCTGGCTAATGTGAGTGTTGCTTTGTTACCGACTACAGCCTTAGCATCACTTCATTCCCCTCCCACATAGAACAGACTTATGAAGATGCCTGTTCATCAAATTGCTCCTCCTTCCTGAGAGCATTCAACTCTGAGCAAAGCTTTGCCTCCTTAAACCCTCCACCACATTACCTAGCACACGCCCCATTTCCATAGCAAGTCCTTCGTAAGTCCCTCCTACTGCAACTTGTTGGAATGGCAACCTTTACTTCTGCATGCTTCCTGTGCTTTGCTGGGGGGGGCAGTGACACCAGCCTGTGCCCCCAACACCTACACGGCAAGTGTTGTGGGAACAGCAAGCTAGCGCAGCAGAGAACAGTGACCCACACTCAGTATGTTGTTGCTGTCTCCTAAGTCACACTATAGGGCGCAGTACCGAGTAGGTATTCAGTACTGTAGTTGGGGCAGGTAGTTCCCAGGCAGCAGAGCAGGAGTGCTAGGGGGAAGGAGAGAACGAAGGCAATAAAGGGTGAAAGAAAGGCTGCGCTTTGGGAAGCAGCTTGGCCGGTTAGAGTCTAAGGCCCAGGGATGCTCCCAGGCAGTTAGTATTGCTCTGTCTTCTGGTCTCTGTTGTGTAACCTCTATTGGAATGTCTACCATCACACGTTTTAATCTGGAAATCTGGTGAACCAATTCTTTAAGAGCTCATGGAAAAACTGGAAGCATAAAATAAAAAGTCTTATTTAACGGCACCACGATTATGAGTGGCGTTTGTCCCTGATGCACGATCAGATCTTCATCTGAAGCATATTTATGAGTACTGCAGACTCTATCATCCCCAGGACCTTCCTCATGCACCATTTATCATCATCAAGACGCCAGGGGCCACTGTCGGTGCTACCAGCATTGCTGACAACTCCATCCTGAACAAAGGCTTAGCCTTCCTTTCCCTCTGTTGTGTGAGCTGCTTTCTGCAGGCCTGGTGTCATTCTGCTTGGTGACTCCATCACATCATAGAAGCTGAAGGCCATGGAAGAAGCCACGCTTGGACCTCTGGAGAAATAAGGACAATGATACCGCCTACGAGCGTCTTCCTCTCAATGACCTCAGAATGATTCATGCCCATTTCTAACGATTCCTGTTTGGTCCAGGCTGGTGTCGACCAAAGAAGGGAGAAAGACACTGGCCTCGTTTTGCAGATTTTCCAGCCAGAACAAAAGAATTCAGGACAAGTGTATGAACAAACCTTCTTAAAATGCTGGTAGTGAGAAAAATGACAGATTTGGGATTCTGAAGAGCTTCTATTCTATATTTTCCAAGGAGTTGATCGATGGATGGATTAGCTGAGTCACTGTTAAAGTTGCCTTATCAATAACACAGAACTTACCTGCCAGGATCAGCCCTCTGCCTGCTGGTGGGCCGCTCAGCACAGCCCGGCCACACACCAGAAATATGCCAGCCACACACCAGCAACATGTCAGCCACATGCCAGCCACACGCCAGCCACACATCAGCATCATACCAGCCACGCATCAGCCACACATCAGCATCATACTAGCCACACACCAGCCACGAGCCCACTGAGCATCCTGATGGGCTCTCTTGACTTTCAGGCTCAATCACACTGTTGATTGAATGGTTCAACTGTTTAAGTAAAACAGTCTTGAAAAGGCTGGAGATTTGCCAGCTAATGATTCTTTAGAAGAGAATTATTCTTAGGAAAGCACTGTCTTTCTGACAAAACGGGTGTAGCGTTAGTGGTCAACTGTGACACTAAGAGAGGCTTAGGACCTCAAACACCTGGGCACCCTGCCAAGAGGCTGTTCTAAGAGTAATGACTTCAATAAAACTCAAGTTACATCAATGGTTCCATTCTGCCCCTTGCACTTGGACATAAAGGGAGACCTTGTGGAGTGTGTGGGTTTAAATGATCATCCTACTGCATAGGGAGAAATAACCACAGGTACTGATTCATTATAGCTCTGATGGTGCACCAGGTACTGTTCCAAATGCTTTACAAGTCTGCCTTTAATTGAACCGCACAACAACCCATTTCACAGGGAAGAAAACTGAGGTGCAAAGAGATCAACGGACTTGCTCAAATGTACAGTCAGAGAGCTGGGAGGCTGGGATTATGATACAGACTGGTTTAGTATTTCATTTTCAGGAAGAATTATTTATAAAGTGGAACATCCATCAAACCATAGCATCCTGTGGACAAGAGACAAGTCCTACTGTTTGAGTGTGGGTCCTCTTTCATGACGCCCTGGAATTTCTGTTTATGTTAGTAGTCCCCGGGTTCAAAGCAGCACAACGAGGGGAGAGGCATCAGCACTGCTCTTTGCTGTAATACACCATGATTAATACTCATTAGCCTAACCACAGCTCAATTTGTCATTTACAAGTGTCCGACTTGTTGTTTTCATGATTTTATAAAAATATGAACAAGTATTTCTTTTATTTTCTTGACAGAGACAAAAGAACCTGCAACTGTGGTCAACTAACAGGGACCCAGTTAGTCGCTGATTTATATTCTGAGTTACTGCAGGAAATGTAATTACTAGGAGCTGTAACTTGATTTTCTTTCTGCCCTCTAGGTGCAATTTTTGTTCCTGGGAATAGAAAGAAAGAATTGAATCTTAGCTCAAAGGCTGCCTACAGCTCAGGGATGTCCTCTCCCAGCCCCTTTCCTGTCACAGTGGGTGGTCTATACCACTTAACTTCTTGATGTCTTTGGGAAATGGGAATAATAATGCTTTCCAGAAGGAACAAGAGAGAGAAGAATATAAGAACCTTGGAGAATAGCTAGTTCAACTTTATTTCAAAATTCAGCAAACTCAGGACCCCAAAGGGACAGTGACTTGTAAGATCACAGAATAATGTCCTTGATTTCAGGTCCTGGACTCCTTTGCCCAATAAAGCTGGGCCTTATTGATAAAAATCAATCCACACAGGGGGTTCATTTGTAGGATGAAAGAGGGGTGTTGGGTTTTTTTTTTCCTTCCATCATGTGCCACTTCAGGGCGGGGCTATGTTCTGAGAAACGCTTTGTTAAGTAATTCTATTGTTTAGCGAACATCAGAGAGTGCGTAGTCCAGGCGGCCTAGCCTACCACACAGTTGGGCTCGAAGGACAGTCTATTACTCCGAGGCTACAAGCCTACAGCGTGTTACTGCACAACACAGCATGAGATTAAATCAAGCACAAGACAAAATGAAGCAATCAAGGGAGGTGGTAAACACGGGATGTATGAGGCTGCTGCTTGAGAGCAAACGTTTTTTATAAGTAGAAAGAATATACTCTAATGATAAAAAGGAGAGTAAAGGCATGAACCAGAAGCAGAGTCGTCTATTGTCAGGTATAACGTACTGGACATAATTGTATGTGCTATACTTTTATAGGACTGGCAGGGCATTAGCTTAGTTTACACCAGCATCACCACAAGCACGTGAGTAAGGCATTGCATTACCACCTTGCAAATGGCTACGGCATCACTAGGAGGTAGGAAATTGTCAGTGTACGAGATCTCAAGAAAGTAGAGATTATACATTTCTAGCAAGGGCTATTAGAAATATACTTGGAGGCCTTGATAATTTCTCAATCCAGGTGAAGAACACCCAGGTCCAACCACGGGGCGAGTCGGAACTGCCACACACGGGGATGGAGAGAGTCCCACTCAGGTTCCCCCCCTCCCTGGACTTGCAAACGGAACATCTCAACACAGGATATGCAGCTGCTCAACCCTGGCGCGGAGCAAACATTGCCATCTCCTGTATGTTTCAAAGGCTGTTTCTTGCCTAGTTGGCAAGAAATAATGATTTGGCATCATTTTAAAATATATATAAGATGAATTCAATCACAAAGACAGGGGTGACATTAATTCCGCTAACAAGTTGGGATTGGAAGTTCAATTCTCCTCTGGGTCTTACCCCAAATTGAATTTCCAATTAAAATTCCCAAAGGCTGACATCACTGATGAAAGAGCAGGGAACACAGAAGTGGGGCCCTTTGTTTTCCACTAATGGGAAGGAGTGTTTCTCCCTCCTCTGAATATACTGGAGGCTTCGGGCTGAGTGTCATCACTGCTGAAGTGCTTTTGCATTGTTCTACTCCCCCAATTGTTTTCCCTTGGCAGCGAGCTCATTTATTAGTTTAAAAGCTGCTGTGCGATGACTTCAGCCATTACCTAGGTAGCAGGTCAATATGATTACCATTGCTTTGTAGCTGAGAGAGCCAAAGTGCAGAGAAGATTGTCTAGCGGTAAATTCTCAGGAATCTAATATGTGTTTGTTTCTCAGGCTGATGTGTTTCTTTTTCTCAGTCCTGTAGGCAACTTTAATGTATGAAAAGAATTGCCCAAAGAGGAGACCCCAGTGATTAAAGATATGGAATGTTCCTTCGAATATTTCCAACAAACATTTCATTCCTAACTGCTCTTTCGTGGTCAAGGTTGCGGTACTAAGAAGCTACGAGGAGCCCTGCTCTGCCTCACTTAAAATAATAAACCTGTTAAAATAGGTTCTGCTAAATTAGAAAGAATGAGCAGCTAAGGCATTCTGGAATCATAAAGCATATGCCTTATTTTTAAGTTATAAATATTTGCAGGGAGGAGCTGTAAGCATGGCAGCAAAATGACCCTCCAACCTGGCAAGATGAAGAGGGGTATCAGAGTCTCCCATTTATGTTCTGACCACAAAAGAAGAAAGAGTAATTCATGAAAAAAAAAAAAAATCAGAGGGGGAACCAAGATGGCGGCGTAGGTAGACACACTGCGCCTTCTCGCACAACCAGAACTGACAGAGAATCGAACAGCAAGGGGGACTGACACCAAGGAAATAGAAAATAAACACATCCAGACTGGTAGGAGGGGCGGAGACGGGCACCGGGGTGGAGAGGACTCGCGTGGCTGTGGTGGGACTGAGACTGGCGGAGTGTGGGACAAATGGCGCAGGCAGTCCGAGCACTAGCAGACCCTGCGGCCCCTGCGGCCCCTGCGGCCCCACATTTGCACAGATAAACCCAGAGGGCTGGACTCAGAGTGGCGGAGAGTGGGGCAGGCAGAGTGGTGGGTAGCACCCTGCGGCACCACATTCGCCCACAGATAAACCTGACGAATGGTGGGCAACGAAACAGACCGTGCAACCCAGGGCTCCAGCTAGGGGAAATAAAGCCTCAAACCTCTGATTGAAAGCGCCCCTGGGGGTTGGGGCGGCAGCAGGAGAGACTCCCAGCCTCACAGGAGAGGTCGTTGGAGAGACCCACAGGGGCATAGAGTGTGCACAGGCCCACTTACTCGGGAACCAGCACCAGAGTGGCCAGTTTGATTGTGGGTATCAGAGTGAAAGATTGAAATCCGGAGGACAGTGAGGCGGGCGCCATTGCTCGCACTCGGCCCCTCCCCCACGTACAGCGTCACAGCTCAGCGACCAGCATTACCCCGCCCCGGTGAACACCTAAGGCTCCGCCCCTTAAAGTAACAGATGCGCCAAGACAAACAAACAAACAAAAAATGGCCCAAATGACAGAACACTTCAAAGCTCCAGAAAAAATACAACTAAGCGAGGAAGAGATAGCCAACCTATCGGATGCACAGTTCAAAGCACTGGTTATCAATATGCTCACAGACTTGGTTGAATCTGTTCGAAAAACAGATGAAAAAATGAAGCCTATGCTAAGAGAAACAAAGGAAAATGTACAGGGAACCAGTAGTGATGAGAAGGAAACTGGGACTCAAATCAAAGGTATGGACCAGAAGGAAGAAACAAACATCCAACCAGAAAAGAATGAAGAAACAAGAACTTGGAAAAATGAGGAGAGGCTTAGGAACCTCCAGGGCACCTTGGAACGTTCCAACAGCCGAATTATAGGGGTGCCAGAAGGAGAAGAGGAAGAACAAAAAATTGAAAACTTATTTGAACAAATAATGGAGAACTTCCCCGATCTGGCAAAGGAAATAGACTTCTGGGAAGTCCGGGAAGCTCAGAGAGTCCCAAAGAAGCTGGACCCAAGGAGGAACACAACAAAGCACATCATAATTACATTACCCAAGATTAAACGCAAGGACCTACATCCAAGATTACTGTATCCAGCAAAGCTATCACTTAGAATGGAAGGGAAGATAAAGTGCTTCTCAGATAAGGTCAAGTTAAAGAAGCTCATCATCACCAAGCCCTTATTATATGAAATGTTAAAGGGAGTTACCTAAGAAAAAGAAGATCAAAAATAGGAACAGTAAAAATGACAGCAAACTCACAGTTATTAATGGCCACACATAAAACAAAAACGAGAGCAAACTAGGCAAACAACTAGAACATGAGCGTTGTCAATAAGGGAGTGGGAGGGGGAGAGGGGGGTAAAGGTATGGAGAATAAGTAGCATAGATGATAGGTGGAAAATAGACAGGGGGAGGGTAAAAATAGTGCAGGAAATGTAGAAGCCAAAGAACTTATAAGTATGACCCATGGACATGAACTATGGGGGGGGAATGTGGGAGGGAGGGGGGTGGGCAGGATGGAGTGGAGGGGGGGGAAATGGGACAACTGTAATAGCATAATCAATAAATATATTTAAAAAAATCATGTTAGCAATAATCAACATCATCCTTCCAAAAAACAGTGGTCAGGGACCCTGCAGCTTTCTCAGCCGGTCCACCCTAATCTTTGCATCAACCGATCTTCATCAGATGATCCCACATTCCATAAGCATCTTAGGACTATAAAAATAATGAAAGAATCCATAGAAATATAAACAAAGAAAAGGAGAGAAGGAAGTACTTTCCTTGGTTATTGTCATTGAGAGGGCAGAGATTCTGTGAGGATTTGTTAAAAAATTCAATGAGAATTCAAAGAACCAAAATATGGACATCGAGAGTAAGGACACTTGATCAACAAGCCAGAAAAGTAAGGGAATTTTTCCTCATAAATTTGAACTTGGACAGTGACTTCACTTACTCTTTAAGTACATAATATGAAACCTCCTATTCTTTCTTTTTCCCCAGAATTCTTCCTGACTTTTTGTGTCTCAATACTTGGGCTAGGTTACATGTGCATTCTCCACAACCCAGAAGGAGGAGGAGAGGAAGGAAAAGGTGAAAGAAAATGAAGGAAAAAGGAGGGAGAGGAAAGAATTTGTAGAAGAGAAGATGAGCAAAGAGTAGGAGGGACAGGGAGAGAGGAAGGACAGCAGAGAACAACTCCCTTCATCTGAGAAAATAAATGGGATCTTTTATTTTATTTCTTTTGGGAACCCGCTGAAGAATAATGCATATATTTTATTGTGAATAATCCTCCTGATGTCTATTGGTAATTTTATCATTCAATTCCTGATGAAGGCAAAGTTTTAGGCTTTTTAGGGAGTCAATTTAGAAAATCCTATATATGCAATGGATAAATAATTGTCTATAAAAGCCACTGCATTTCTTTTTAAAAAAGAGGTATTTGGGTAAAGGAGGTAAAACCCTCAATACCCATATGTTAGCCATGTATCTGAAAGTAACAAAATGAAATTCATGCAATTTGTGTGTGCTTTTGGAAAATATAGAAAAATCACCTGTTCCTGGAAATCAAATTTCCTTCAACCCCAGTGATATAAACCACCCACATGAATGTGTGAGAAGTAGTGTTAAGTCTAATTTTGTACATGAAAAATGTGTAGAGTTTACTGCAAGCAGGATTGTATCTACCCCGGAAAAGTTCTGTCAAGTCCGTCCAGTGAGTTGCCCAATGTTTTAGAAAGTTAAAGGCTCTCCGGCACTGTTTGAGGCACATCGACTCTACAGATTCATTGACATCTTGCAGAACTTGAGTCATGTCAATGATCCTATTTCCCTTGCAAATGGAATTCAAGGCGAGAGAAAGACATTTACAGAAGCTAAGGGAGTTTTAGAAATGGCTTTCTTGAGAACCCAAATTCACATGCACAGTCTGTTTTTATATCGAAGCAATATCAAGCATTCAGTGAGCTAGTTAATCTACTTGACAGACGTGATGGGTTTATATGGATGTGGCAGAAATGGTGCCGCCTCTACTACGTTCCTTCCGTCTCCTCTTTCCCGGCCTTCACACGACTTCTGAGAAGCCCTGCCTACGTTATCTCTGGTCTCCAGTTTCTCCTGCAACTTATCATACAGCCGCTTAGTGCTTCTGTACTCGGGTTATACATGATTAATCGGCAAGTACTTGGATGTTGACTTGTAAATCTCTGAAGGCACTTTTCTGTTATGGAGTGTGTGCTGCTCTGACTAAAATGCAAATCCTATCTATGTTCTTCCACAGACCAAATGCCTGTTTTGTTTTCTTTTTAAAAATATTTTATTTATTTATATTTTAGAGAGGGAAAAGGAGGGAGAAAGAGGGGGAGAGAAGCATCAATGTATGGTTGCCTCTTGCATATCCCCTACTGGGGACCTGGCCTGCAACTCGGGCATGTGCCCTGACTGGGAATCGAACCGGCAACCCTTTAGTTCACAGGCCGGCACCCAGTCCACTGAGCCACACCAGCCAGAGACAAATACCTGTCTTCTCACCTGCCAGCATCAACCTACAAAGGACTTTTCCCCAAGGAGGAGGAGAAACCCAGGGGGCATGTACTTGGGGCTGGAGAATTTTCCCAGTAGAACTAGCTCCTCGTCACCTCCTCTTTTGTTTCTTTAACATTTTAAAATATATTTTTAATTTTCGAGAAAGAGAGAGAGAGAGATTTGTTGTTCCACTAATTCGCTGGATGCTTCTCGTATGAGCCCTGATGAGGGATCCAACCTACAACCTTGGCATATCAGGACAATGCCTTAACCAACTGAGCTCCCTGGCCAGGGCCTTCTTTCTCTTTCATTCTTCTCTTTACTTATATGCCTTTCACACAAACAAAATGTTTGTTTTTGAGAGGGAGCAAGAACAGGCCTCAATATTTTACTTAAACAATAAAAACCAAAGTGACCGCAGTCTGAACCAGTGTTTATTTCTGCAGCAATGTTTCTAGGCCAAGCGGCTTTTACTGTCCTGAGGTTCCAGTGCCCTTTTGTAAGAGGTACGTTCTCCAGGACAAGTAGTAACTTTTATTTATGGAATATTAATTAAAGCCTTTCCCATCCTTAGTCTGATACAAAGGTGCGTGGGGCCTTAAGGAAGACAAATGCCCAGCAACCGGCTGCAAATGAAATACGGACTAAGCCAGAAAAGCGTATTTCACATCTTTACGACGGTAAACACTTGGAAGCCATGAAGGAGCCCTTACATCCTTACCTGAGTGATGTGTGTAATTAAGGAAAAACCATATGCTCAAGGTATTCCAAAGCACACTTGCCTCTATTCACACACATGTGCACACACTCCTACACACAGGTGCTGACAGGGAACTGAACACACCAGGCTTTTCTTCTTGGCACAGAGCAGCTGCTTAAGGGCACTAATCAGAGCAATTCAAATTTAAGCCACGGCGAGATGTCACCTCATGCCTGTCAGAACGGCTGTCATCAATAAACCAACAAACAACAAGCCCTGGAGAGGATGTGGAGAAGAGGAAACCCTTTTGCACTGTTGGTGGGAATGCAGACTGGTGCAGCCACTGTGGAAAGCAGTATGGAGATACCTCAAAAAATTAAAAATGGAACTGTCTTATGACCCAGTGATTGCACTTCTTTGTATACATCTGAAAAAATCCAAAACACTAATTCAAAAAGGCATATGCACCCCTATGTTCACTGCGGCATCACTGACAATATCCAAGATCTGAAAGCAAACCAGGTGCCAATCAACAGACGAGTGGATACAAAAATGGCGGTGCATTTATACAATGGAATATTACTTGGCCACGAAAAAGAATGAAATGTTACCATTTGTGCCAACAGGAATGGACCTAGAGGGTATTATACCAAGTGAAATAAGTCAGACAGAAAAAGGCAAATAGTGTATGATTTCATTTATGTGTAGAATGTAAAGAGCAAAGTAAATGAAAAAACAAAGTATCAACAGACTCATAGATACAGAGAACAAACTGAGGGCTGCCAGATGGAAGGGGGTTGAGGAGCTGGGGGGAAAGGTGAAGGGATTAAGAAGTACAGTTGGTAGTTACAGAATAGCCACGGGGATATAAAATACCACACAGAGAATATAGTTAGTAATATTGTAATAACTATGTGTGGTGCCAGGTGGGTACTCAACTTACTGGGGGGATCGCTCTGTAATTATATAAAGGCACTAATTGTCTAACCACCATGCATATACCTTAAAATAATATAAAATAGTACTGAATGACAATGTAATTGAAAAAAGAACAAATCTACCCCCTTCACCTCCCTAAATTCCAAGATCTATTAAAATTGGAGGGCACGTCAGAGGAGACACTGATTTCATTCAGCAAATGATCTTCTACCTCTTCAGGTACTAAAAGTTTCTGGAAAACCTTCCCCATTTTGTCCTCCAATGGAGAGAGAAAACTTTAAAAAGTTCTTAAAGAATGACTACACGTTATGTGAACTTACTGACTAAATAGGTGCTGGCTGATAGCAGTGACTCAGGAAGGAAGCCAACTTGGGGAACATGGAATCGTTCACTGGCTTCACGATTCACAGGCCGATGACACATTTCGCAGGCTGCTGTGGCCAGTGTTGGGATGTGCTTACCTGCCTTGTTGAGCTACATAAAACTCTGTTACTGATAAAAGGAAAGAACCAAAGACTGAAGCCTATTTTGGCCTAATAGAGTGGATTTAAGACTGTCCTTATTGTAAAGTCACTGTCACTCACTTGCTTTCAGGTAGCCTTTTTGGAGAGGGATGCACAAAAAGGTGTCGTTCCGGGATCTGGTACGGCAGTGACAGTAACAGCAGCGACAGTAACAGCAGCACTCACAGCAACGACGGTAATAACTAATGTTTGCACAATCTTTCACTTCCTGAGAAACTTCTCAGTTGAATCGCATTAAAGCTCACAGCAACACTCTGAGGTCGGCGTTGTATTTTTAATCCCCATTTTACAGATGAGTCACCCAAGGCAAAAGAGTCGCAGGGACTGACGTGGTGGGTATGTGTGGCCGTGTGAAAGCAGCCTGTGAAGCACGCCGTGGCCAAGATGAAAACAAACAGAACAATATGGCGTATGTGAGACAGCCATTTGTGCAAAGATTTAGGGTGGCAACAGGCTTTTGCTTTTTGGCTGATCTGTAGTTTGCCTGTAAAATATTTCAATAACTGTTTACTCAATCACTGCTTAGGATAAAGAGGTGAAAGTCACATTAGTGTATGGTGCTACATATACACATCGGGAAATGTTTCCTTGAGGGGGTGCTTCTTCCCCAAGTTGCACAACAGCATATACTGGAAAAGCATTTTCAAAATGCGCATGCTAGGGCAATACCACAAACCTATGGAAACAGAATATCCAGCATCTACAAAAACAAACAAACAAACCTAAATCAAGGATAAAGATACAATCCTTAATTAAGATCAGCAGATCTTTTAATAAGCTTATAGATGTTTATTCATTCTTACATCATGGATAATTGAACAATAGCCTTTAAAGAAAGCCTTTGGTTGAACACAAAGAATATATTAATTGGGCCAACAAATAAAATATGCATGTCTTTTACAATACCAGAGAAATATAAACATGTCAGTTAAAAATTTTTTCAGAGTCTTTGTTTTGACTTAATTTTTTCTCTTGCTGAGAATATAGTCTGGAAACTGTCAATGTATCACAGATAGTAGAAAAAGATGCGCTTTGAAGCTGTAACAACCCCACTGCTGTTTGGCCAGAAAGGACATGACAAACATAATTGGTCCAAATAGTCTTTTCTCATATCCAAATTTACATGAGAAGCAGAATATAAGCAGTAATTCCTTATTAACTAAGACAACACAAGTTTAGGATGATAATTGGACTGAGAGTGTAGTGCACTTTTGCCCTGTTTCTGAGAGGAGAGGATGCTGGAGGTTTTTAGGAATGTATCTTTACCCTGTTTAAATGGACCAGCTTATTTTTAGTACCTGAGCGAACCATGCTAATTAAAAATAAGTTATCTGCTTGTTAGAGCAACAACTGCTGATAACATCTACTTGGAAATTGCACCTCTGGCTGGTTTGGTGTGTTAAATTATGTATGCACTTAAAAGTAATAAAATAACACTTCTTTAAAGGAGACTTCACTCATTCACACTTTCTATCTGTAATCATTTCAAATTAATGAAGTTTTCTAGAATGAACTTTTGGGCCTCTAGCATCTATTATAAAGCCAAAGGAACTAGAGAAGGGAAGAGGCTCTAGTCAATTGAGACCCACTGTGTCAGTAACAGAATCCCAGTCCACCCCAGATGCTGCGAGAGCCTTGATTCCCTCGGAAACAATGCAGGTTAATACCAGAAGGACTCCGTTAACACATGTGAAGGATCTCCTCCGTGTTCCAACTATTAGCTCCCAAAACACAGGAAATAATTCCAACTAAGTGGTTTTAAACTACAGCAGGGTCAGCCTCACTGGTTTCTTCTTTTCAGTTGGGGCACTGTTGAGAGCCTCACGATTTTCCATGAAATCTCTGAATAAAAATATCCATCTTTCAAGAATAGGCCACACCCCCACTGCTGGGCTCAAGATGCCAGTTGCCAGCAAGGCCTTGAGACAGAGGACTCCAATGGAAGACCAACAGATAGATTGCTACTCGTCCCTTTTCACCAGTGAGCCAAGGAGTGCTGGGACAGCGGGTTACCACACAGCCTCGCCAGGGGTCTACCGTTGGAAGACAGGACAGGGACGAACAGGGAAAGTCTGGTTCAGATGAGGATTCAGGCTCCCACCCGAAGGACCCAGACAGGATCTAACCGACTAGCTCTCTACCACTGAGCTGGTGCTCACATCTTGAAATAGGTGTTAGCCTGAGGTCTGCCTCTAGATGAAATGGGTTAACTGAGGACAAATGTAGCCCTGCGCTGTCCTTGGTGCTGACCAACGCTTCCAACCAGCTTTCCAGTTAAATTCTATCCAGCTTCTAGAACTCACTCTTTGTCTAGTGTGTAAGTACTGAAATGCTATTGTGATTGCCCACATCACAGACCTGCCATATATATTCATTACAAACCCCAGCTACCCTACTGAGTTTCCCATTGGAAAGTATTATTGGGGCCCTAGCCTAGCCCGTGGCCAACTTCCAATGCCCATCCCAGGTCAGAGAGAACCCCTTCTCCATTCATCACAACTCTGGGAGTCCTAATGCAATGCGACCAAGCAGCTTAGTTGAAAATGAACACTCCACTTGCTTTTTCCTTATCTATGAGGTCTGTCACTCAGTCCTGGAGAAAAAGAACCTAGCAAATTGGGAATTTTTCTTCATGAGTCCATTTTAGGACTACCTTTTTTTCTTCCTAGATACTTTCCTAGATAATGCTGCATTTCCCAGGGGGGTTACATGTATAGGCTTTTGAGCAAGACAAGATGCCACTTCAATTATTCTCTCAGCTTATAGAGCAGGATGTTCAAAATATGCTGCCAGCTATGAATGCACTAATCAACACTCAAATCACAGTGTAACCTCCACAGAATTACAAGCTGCTGCCATGTTGCAGAGTCTGTGTTATAGAATGAAACAAAAATGACAATTGACTTTAGAAAATAAGTACTACAACCAGCCTTACCCAGAAGCCACCGATCTCACCCTATGTGCAGAACGGACATGAACTTTTCATAATTTGGGAATATACTCTGCTTTCGTAGTGGGACCACTACACACAAAAGAAACCACAACAAACCCTTGCAGGTGGACCCAGAGATCAGTCTAATAATCTAATCTGAACATACGAAAGGGAATCCTGATGATGAAATATCTGGAGGGAGGATTTTATTTACAGATACCTCAAAGATTCAAAATAAAGGAAAGGAAAAAAAATTGTGGGCTTTGAGCCTATCACATTCTACTCCAATTCGAAGATACTTTGCTGCAGGACTGAGAACTTGAACTAATTGTTAGTGTCCTCCTCAGAGAAAGAGGTTCTAGTGTAGTGGTTCTCAGACTCAAGTGCGTATCACAATCATTTGGAGAGCTTGGGAGAACTCAGATTTCTGGCCACAGTTTAATTCAATAGGTCTGTGTTGGCACTTCCAAATTTCCCAGGGGATGCTGCTACTGCTGGTTCTGGCCCCACAAGTCACATGTTGAGAAGCATGTTCTAGAAGACAGTGATTTGCAACTTTAACAAGCACACAAATCACATAGGTTCTCCTATTAAAGTTTAGACTTTGATTCAGTAGGTTGGGGGTGCAACGCGAGAACTGTGCATTTCTGCCAAGCTCCAATCATGTCGATATTGTGGGTCTGTAGACCGCAGGTGAAGGAGCAAGGCCGTCGAGCTGCTTTATCCAATGAAGTAGCTAATGACTAGGTGAGGCTACTGAGCAGTTAAAAATGTGGTTAGTCTGAATTGAGCATGCTTAGCAGTGCAAATTACACACAATTTAGAAGATGTAGTATGAAAAAATGGAAAATATCTCTATTTTTCATATTGATTACATATTGAAATGCTAGTATGTTAGACATATTGGGTTAAATAAAATTTTGATTGTTTTGACCTTTTTAAAAACTTTTTTAATGTGTAGAAAACTTAAAATAACGTATGTGCAGCTCTTTCCAATTTTATTGGAGTCCTGCTGCAGAGAATGTTCAACTCTCTCCTGCCTCCCAAGCCCAGCACTGGAGGACTTTAGCGTACTACTAACTGTTGTATAAATGCCTCCTCCCTGCTGTGCTTGTCTTCCTTTCTCTAAAATACTTCTCTGATTAGGTCAAGGTCAAATATCATCAATGGCTCTCCACTCTTTAAACGATACACCTCCAACTTTTAAATTTACTGCTCCAGGCCATCCACAGTCTATCTGATCTCCTTTTCCAAATTATATATAATTGCTTCTCCAAGCACAAGGCTCAGAAGTATTTGCTGAATGTTTGATTAATGAGGATTTTAGTATCAAAAAAGTGAATTTCTAAATTGGCTGCTGAGGGTCAATTCTTTCATATCCGCTCAGTGGTAAAAGTCAGAGTGATAATTTCTACCTTCAAGAGTTGGCGTGAGAGTTTAAAGAGATTACATAGGTCCAATGAGTTTCCATCCCCTCCCTGTGATATCAGTGAAGATGAACGCAGAACAAATATTTACATGTAAGATGCTCTTCTTGAAGTGCTACTTTGTCTGCCTTGCTTCCGCAAAGGTCAGAAGACCCTATTTTCAGGGAACTAAGGATGCCTCCCTGGTGGCGCAGAACTCACAACTTCCCTGTCGTGCAGGTTAAACTTGGCAGTCTGTGCTTTGACACGGAGCTTGGGGTGTCCCTAAGGCTCCAGGAAGCTTACAGAGGTTCTGCAAGGGCACCAAAAGGGATGTAAGTTTTAAGAGTTTCTGTAAAATTAATGACTTTTAGAATATGCTGTATCCATATCTCTCTCTTCATCTCCATGACTTGTTCCTACGTTTCCTTACACTGCTGAGTACGGGTCATTTCACTTCCTGGTGGTCTTTGTCCCTAAATTCTGACATACAATCAGGGTTAACAGAAAGTCGCCGCAGCATCATCTCAATAAAGGGAAGAGGGGGCAGAGGTTTTATTTTACTCTGTCTTCACTCAGATAAGAAAAGTAGCCAAAGGAGAGTTGAACACTAATACGATGTCAGTGAACTCCACCCCTAACTTGAGTATTTATAATTGAATATAACTTCTAATTTCCTTTAATGACAGCAGCTGGTTATAAACCATAGCATGTTTTGTTTATTATAATATAAATATTTCATTAAAATATCATTCCTCATTAAATGTTTTAATGCCATCAAATAGGCATCTGGACTAGCTGGACTAGCTGGACTTTAAGCCAGAGGTTCCCAAACTTCGCCAGAGCACAGGACCCTTAATGTCTCATTAATTGTTGCACAGGATTTTTAAGTCCAAAGAAACACCTAAGAGTTTGATTTATCAAGTAGTCAGATCCAAACGGCTTCATTTTTATTGAGGTACTAACAACTTCATAGTTGTTTTAAAAACAGTACCAATAAATTAAAAAATATATTTTTTCACTCCCAAATAATCACAACTACTTATTAATGGGATGTGAGCATCACCTGGCACAACCCAGAACTGGGAATGACACTGGGCACTGCCGCATGTCCCGTTCCACAGGGCCTCTTACCCAGGACCTGCTTTTTACCAGCGCCACTGCCAACCACCCAGCTTCACAACGAAGGTGGAAATTATGAACTCCCTGGAGCTAGTAACTTCTGTGGTGACCAGACCAACAGATTTGCTGTACTTCCCTCAAAAATGTAAATTCAGGGTGTCTCAGTGAACAGCTTGGGAACCACAGCTCTGAGTTATGTTCTGACTCTGAGAAGTTATGATTCTAAAGGTTTTCAGCTTTAAGCTTGAAACTACTTACTCTCTGTTGGAACTCAAATCCCATTGCACTGTCAGGAAAAAAAAAATGGCCAGAATGTCAGAAAAGAGCGAGACTGTGTACGGGAGGTCAGGAAGCAGTTAAGTTTGTGTATGAAAGAGGGCCATGTGGTAACTCTGACAAGTCCAGGGGCCCCATGACAGGCCTGACAAGCTCGGTGACCAAAGATAACCTCACAGGGTGATCTGATCATAAATTCCAAACAGGGCGGGTCACGGTGGGTAGTCATACCCCAGCCCTAAAACTATCTTAGTAAAAGGTTAACTTTTGCCCTGAGCCGGCTCTGCCTGTAGTTCTTGTGCATTTATGAAATGCCAGGGTTACCCTCTTTCCCACACCCCTCAGAGGCATAACCACCCTTGAGAGAACACATGACCTTGTTGCTTGGATACCATCCCCATTTACTGTAAATGTTGAATATTGACTCCTGCACCCACCACCAATGTAAAAGGCATATGCATCTCTCCATTTTACTTTTTACCCAATCATAGAGATTGTTCTGCCGTGCTTTGTCCAGCCCCCTTCACCTACCCCCAATGGATTTCATGTACCCTTCCCTGCATACCCTACCTTGATCCCAAATGCATAGAAAGAACTGCCAAACTATTACTCTCTGGGGTATTTTATCATTTGTTGAGATTATGCTTCTGGGCGTGTCCTCAGTTTGACTCAAATAAATTCTAACAAACTCATACAATTTCCTCATAGTTTTGGATGTTCTTACATCAACACGTACTTTGCTGTCTTTCATAGGGGAAAGCAGAAGTGGACACTTGAGATGAAAGGCAATCAACAATAGATGTGATTCAAAAGTTAGAGCCTGGAACGGGTGCAAGAACTTTCCTTCCAAGCCCTAGGACTCCCTCTCTCGATTCTGACTTTTTCTTCTCTGACTTGTAGCAGGCTTCGGAAGCAAAGGAGCTTAACTGACTTACTCAGGACCACACTGCATGGAACAATGGTAATTTGTGGAGACAGCTGGCTGCCTGTTTGTTATTTGGAATCCACCCGGGGAACACGTACATTCATCACAGTATGTTCCTGAAATGAATGAACTGGCCCCATAAAGTCAGAGTAGCCCAGCCCCACACCGCCATCATAAAAAATAATCCTTCATTTGGCAAGTGCAAGGGACCTACTGAATGCTGGGCACATCTAAAAAATGAGGAACTAAAGAGGGAAAAGGAGAAAGGCTGGGTAAAAGCAACGATCAGTACATCAGTCAGGAAACTTCTAAAATGGGATAATTAGATGTATATATTATTTAGAAGAATTCTGACCAAGAACATTGATAAAATAAACTGTGACTTCCTCATGTTCTTTTCATAATTTCAATGTGGGGGTAGGAGGGCAAAAATATACCTGCAGCTCTTTTCTAGATGGTTGTAAACAAGAGTTTGATTTATTTTCAGGTAAAACAGAACAATGGTAAGGCTACTCCACAAGGCTTGTCTGGGGCATAGAGACAGCATGGAAGGGAAACTGTTTATTTGTCAGAAACTCATTTTCACGGGCTCCTTAAGGGTCTCTCAACTCCCTTAATTAGAACTTTAACAGCTATAATACTGAAATGAATTGGAAAGAAAAAGCTCTCTGCCTTTTACTTTTTTAAAGGATGGCATTTTGAACTTGAGATTCTCTTACTGCTTCATTTTTCTTGGAAAGCACGGAAAGCCTTCACAGCTTGGGGTGTTGACAGGATTCCAGAAGTTTCTAGACCCCTGTGGCTTCTTGATGACAACTGTGGAGCCAGCATCTGTCAGCACAACTCAGAGTGATCACTCATAAATAGGTGCCTGGCGGCAGTTCCAATTCATTAGTCACGTCAGAACCCAGAGTGTGGAGGAAAAGGCAGTACGATCAATTTTGGGGGGTGGGCTAGTTAGCCTGTGCTGTATAACTCAAGTGTTTTTTAGACCCTCACCTGAGGATATGTTTATTGATTTTAGAGAGAAAGGAAGGGACAGAAGGGGCAAGAAAGAGAGGAACATCGATGGTTGCTTTCTGCATGTGCCCTGACAGTGGATCGAACCCACAACCTAGGAATGTGCCCCAGTTGGGAATCGAACCAGAAACCTTTCTGGTGCACAGGACGATGTTCCAACCAACTGAGCCACCTGGCCAGGGCTCAAGTATCTTTAGTAAAATATGAATTCAATTTTAATATATGGGGGGATGAGATGTTATGTACTAGGTACTATTCTATATTCTGCATGGGATTAAACAAAAATAAGATATAGTCACTGTGCTTCATAAGGAAAAGCTGAAAATGTAAAACAAACAGCTAAAACAGAAGGAAAAATTTGGCAACATGAGAAAGATAAGGCATTTTATGAATTTTCAGAAGGAGAAAGATAATTAGTCATTGAAAAGCTACTTCGTCGTTTCTCTATTTTCTCATCTAATTTCATGCAACCCTAGCAAACCCCCCATAAAGTATCTAATCACCCCTTTACAGATTAGAAAACTGAGGCTTTTAAAGATTACATAGTTTAGTCGTGGACACACGAGCAATTTGAACTCATGATCTACCACCTCTAACTGTATCTTCCTTCAGGGAAGGAAGCACATCATCGACTTATTCAAACTAAAGGCTTAACAGAGGAGGTGACATATGTGATGAAGTATGAGGGTTAGGTAGTTTCTTATTAAAAATTTCATATTTTCACTAATATCCAAGTAACGTGTGTATTATTCTAGTCAAAGGAGGATAAAACCAACGTTTATGTCCATCCTCCACCAGATCCACCATGGCCAGCACTGTGTGTTGGTTGACCCCTCACCCAGCCTCAGCCCCTCGTCCACAGCTAGTGGCAGCCACATGGCAACCAAGGAGATGCGGAAGCCCGTGGGGCACCTCCCTTCCCAAAGGAAGAGCCGGTCCTCAGTGGGAGAAACCCCTCTGTCCTCTGCCTGTGGGGCCATTGTCCTCCCCATTTGTTTCCTGGAATGCAGAGGAGGGAACTACAGGCCGTCATCTACCTTTCGACCCTGAGGCAAGTGACGGGAGGACAGAGGCGGAAAGATAGACGCAGGGTCCTTGGTGGCATCACTGAGCAGCCAGGTCGCTTTGCTGTGCAAAACCACCAAACTCTGACCTGTGTGACCCAGTGTGGGTTTTTATTGCTGTTATTGGCATCTGGACATGTTCACAGCTGACACACACACTATTAACACCAGGCACATGTATATGTCCATGCACCGTATTTTGCCGTGTGTATGTGCTCCTGTGTGTGTAATGCGCGCCCATGCTTTTGGCCCAAACTCTCAGGGAAAAAAATCTTTTGTTTTAATTTGTTCATTCAGTTATTTATTTATTTATTTATAGATATTTGGTTTTTGTATTATAAAGGAATCTTAGCATTTATTTTTAACATATTATGGTGCAAGAAATTTTATGTAACAAATAATTACAAAACACAAGAACAGATACAAGGTATTTCAGGCATGACCCATGTTTAATGTACATCTTTATTTTTCCCTCAAAAAATTTGGGCAAAAAGGTGCACATTATACACAGCAAAATACTGGTCTGTATCCTGCATAGAGAATTTCGAAATTTGCTTTTTTCATTAACTATTTCTTGTTTTTAAAACTTAAAAAAAGATTTTATTTATTTATTTTTAGAGAGGGAGGAGGGAGGAAGAAAGAGAGGGAGAGAAACATCAATTGATTGCCTCCTATATGCCCACAGCCAGGGACCCCGCCTGCAACCCACGCACGTGCCCTGACTGGGAATTGAACTGGCGACCTTTCGGTTTGTGGAACAATGCCCAACTGACTGAGCCATGCTGGTCAGGGCTCATTAACTATTTCTTGAAGACATAATATTTAATGTCTTTATGGTATTTTGTTAGGTGCATGTAGCAAAATTTATTTTTCCATCGTATGGTTAGATGCATAGCTTACATCCCTTTCTTTCTTTTCCAGCCATTATAAATAAGCCTTTGTATAATACATATTTCATGGTTTATACCTCTGAGCGTGTCATGGGTGGCAATGTCCCCAGGCAGTATGAGCCAGGAAAGCATTCCACATAGAGGGAAGAGGATGTGCCGAGACACAGAGAGGAGAAATATGAATCTTGCCCAGGGAATCCTTGGTAATGCTGCTTGGCAGGTGGCTTGGGCCAGAGCCATTAGTTAGAAAGATGGGTGGGAGACAGATGGGGCACCTGCCTGTCAGGCTGAGCTGGAGCACTGGAGGTTCCTGAGTGCTGGAGGGGTGATTAATTTAGAGACAGGAATCTCCATGTGTGGAATACTGATGACAGTGGGGAGAGGCCAGAAGCCGGAAGACGTCACTGTGGGCTAATGAGTTCCCATACGGACTGCTGAGACACACTGCGGTGTCACTTAGGAGGAAAGGTGACGCATTTGTAGGATGCACAGAGAAGACTGAATCTTCCGACACTTGGAAACCAACTGGATGCATGGACTGGGGACAGGGAGAAAGGGAGAGTGAGAGAGGGAGGGAGGGAGGGAAGATAGGAGGGAGAGAGGGGGAGAGGGAGGGACTGTGGAATGAAAACTCCTTGGCCCACCTCCTTTTCCTGACCAAGGCCCCACAGGAACACCTGGCCTAAAGAGAAAGTCGTCGTCACCCGGGAGGCCAGGAGCCTCGGCAGCTGGCCGCGGGGCATGTGAGCTGGCTTACACGGATTGGCTCCTGAGGACTAGATGAACTCATGTGTTGCTTTCAATGGTCAGTGTTTCCTTCTGTCCCATGGACATTCTCACCTGTCTTCCATCTTGTGACTTCTTACTGGCCAAAGCTCGGAAATGAATTAGACCCGTGGTGAGCCATAGAACGAGCAGATCTCACTAACAGGGCCCTAAACGGTGCTCCAACAAGTAACAGGGTGGCGCTCTGGGGAGGCTGGGCTGTGCAGGGCCTTTCTGCATTTATGTATTTCGTGGTTCTTGGTTGTACAGTTGTTAGAGAGGCCCCTCAAATATCCAGTGTCTAGATCTCTGGGATATTACTATAAACGTGGGATGTTGCTATATACAGGGTGGGGCAAAAGTAAGTTTACGGTTGTTTGGATGGAAAGTAATACAATGATTACTAAATAATAATACAAGAATAAATTCTGTGTTTTGTATACTCACAACTGTAAACCCACTTTGCCCCATCCTGAATGTGGATGGGCAGCCACTGATTCAGCCAAATATATATATTTAATCCTCACCTGAGGGCATGTTCATTGATCTTAGAGAGAGAGAAGGAAGGGAGAGAGAAACATTGATGGGAGAGAGGAACATCGATGAGCTGCCTTCTATAAGCACCCTGGCCAGGAATCAAACCTGCTCCCTTAAGTGTATGGGAGGGGGCTCCAACCAGCTGAGCCACCGGGCCAGGGCAAAGCAGATTACTGAGAGAAAGCATGTAACACAGGCCAAGGACTGTTCCATAAGCCAGACGTTTGGGCCCCAGTCCTAACTTTGATGCTAACTGATGGAATAATCCCGGGACATTCTTCCACTGGCCTCTTGGACACCGCTGCCTGATCTGTGAGATGCAGCATCTAAAGCCTGTCCTGGGTATCACAGGGCTGCTGTGAGGACCAAACAAATCAATATTCGTGGGACATTCCCCAAAAGTATAGAGCTCTTACTCAAAACTAGGAACCTATTAACATTCGTACCTATGTGTTTGTGTGAATCTTGCTTTCTCATGAAGCACAGCCCTTCCCACAGGATTCTGAGAATGGAATTCAGACCCATCATTTCTAGGACAAACGTACCCAGCCTCTCAGGCAATTCAGAACCACAAGAGAATTTTTCCCAGTTTGTGGGTGTGGGGTAAGATTGCCACGTCATGATGGTACAAGGCCATGGAGCTAATTTTCCACACGAGGTTGCTGAGGGAATTCAATTCCAGAAAATGTCTTAAAAAATATGACAGCTACGTTTTGGTGAGTTCAACAATACAGGGCTGAAGTGACAGCTAATTATAATAGATGCCTGAGCTGTAACACTTGAAGTATGCAGAATGATTTATGGCTGTAAGAGTAGTGTTTTTGCAAGTCAATGCATCAAGATAATACATTCCCATTTTTTCCAATTAAAATATGAAGGCCATAGAGAAAAATGGGGCAGTAAAAACCACCTGAGTGAATCTTTTTAAATAAAGTGGTTAAAATGAATGCATTTCTTAGTCTGACTAAACTCTCAAAGAAATCCAGTGAAACATCTTTAATAAACTTGTGTTGAAGGAAATCAAATCTGTATGTATATTTTCAATGAGCTTTGCCACTTAGAATTCTACCTCAATATTAAAAACAACACAAAACAAAACCCCATGGTTTAAAGTGGTATTTTTCTGCATATAAGAACTTACTTTTACGATGAATAATATATTCTCAATCCTCATGAGGCCAGTGCCAGAAATGTTACTAAACTGGTGTGGACTAGCTGTGGGGGTAGTTCCCTTCTCTCTCACTAAGCCCAACATACAGAATGGGTGTGGCCAGGCCCTTGGGCATAAACACACCTGTAATTTGGTCCCTAAGGCAAGGATGGGAGGCAGAGGTGTCCTGCATCTTCCCTGCTGTGTGTAGCAAGTTGTGTAAAATAATAGTGATGATGATGATGATGATGATGATGATGATGATGATGATGATGGCAACAATGATGGTGTTAGCTCACTTTTATTGAGCTGAATATGTTTAAGCTCTGATGAAGAAACCAGAGCTCTTTGCCATCTCTTCCTGGTCTCATCACCAAAACATTTCTTCCTCTGCATCCCAGAGAAATTTACACTCTTCCCCTGCCTGGGACACAGAGCTAACTCTCTCACAAGGTTGGCCTGCCCATCACTGGAAGGCTTTAGGGTTAGAAAATTCTTGCTTACACTGATACAAATCCTTCCTCCTGCAATTTCCAAGCTCCAATTCCAGTTGTCATAGATGGCTTTAGGATTGACATGCTTAGACCTGGCCAGTGTGGCTCAGTTGTTTGAAGCATCATCCTGTATATCAAAAGGTGGCAGGTTCGATTTCTGGTCAGGGCACGTGCTGGGTGGGTTGTGAGTTCAGTCCCTGGCCGGGATGATGGATATTTCTCTTCCACATGGATGTTTCTCTTCCTCTGTCTCCTCCTCCCTGTCCCTCTCTCTAGAATCAGTGTTTTTGCTTATTCTTATTTCACACCCCCCACCCAGGTTCCTCTTGTTGGCATTGGTCTGATTCACTTGCTAAACTCTTGTTAAGTCATGTTTCTGAAAACTGAGGTTTACGCTCTGTCCACCAGATTTGTGCTGCTTGTAAATTTGGTCAGTTGCCTTCTATGTATTAGCATCGATGATAACTGTGAACGGCAAGCATCTAATGTAGAATACAGCTCAATGGCAAGACATTAGAGACCTCCCTTCAGAAGAGCACAGCCTGTGGGCCACGCCCCTTGGGTGTCGCTGCCCACGTTACTCTGCTGTTAACTAGGCCACGTGGTTTGGGACGAGCCTAGGGAGATTTATGCAATCTTTGCCCAGGACAATAACTAAACACTAGAGTCGCTGGCATTCCCCATTCATCTAGCTAACTGATCAAGGACGGAGAAAACAGTTTTCTAGTCATCAACTCTAAGGCTACGCGTAGTACCCATGCTGCAGGCACAGGGCTGGGGTGTGCCAGAACATCCCATTTCACCCCCAGCAATTGTAGGAGGTCGGTATTATTAGTCCCATTGTAGATTCAAGTTCACAGAAATGAAAAAACTTGCCCAAGGTTATATAATTACTAAAGGCAGAAAAACATTCATTACAGTCCTCCTGGACTCCAACCACTACCTTATACTGCCAAGCAGTGAGCTTAGTAACAGCCCACGAAAATGACGAGGGTGGCCACACAGTGGCTGTACTCTTAGCCTATGTTTTCCGAAGTCAAATGCTCACGTGACAACAAGCCAAAGTCCACCTGCAGAGGCTACTTTTGAAGGACTGTATTGAATTTCAAGCAGCATATTTTAAGAGGGACATTAACCAAATGATTATATCTAGGGAAAAAAAGTGACTGAGGTAAAAGAGATGTCAAGACATGTCACACAAGGAGCCTCAGTGGACATCCCAGATTATCATGCCGTTTACAGTAAGGGTTGGAGGTGCCCGTGAGGGGAGACTTTGGAAATAAGTGGGGCCTATTGCCTGAATCTCATCGTAGGAAAGGCAAGCAGAAGAGGGCTAATGGTGCTCTTATTTCTTCACTTAATTGCACAAATTGAGGCTATTTTATACCAGACATAAACTAGCTTTGTGAGAATGTCTCCCATGGGAGACCAGGAAAGAGGATTTCCTACATAGGCTCTTTTAAACAATATTATCTACTAAGCTGTTACTTTAGAAGTTGTAGAAAAGCAGCATAACTTTGCTGTTGAAAATGCAGTCTGCTAACATATTTCTTTTGTAAAAACACCGCCTCCCATTTCCTCGTTTACTTTAAAATGCATATGCCTTCCGTCACCATCGAGCCCCCCTTTACCCTCTCCTATTTCCTCTGTCCCTGAAACCCATACAATTTTATCAACCAATGTCATACCAATAAATTCCATTAAAAACAACTTTATTCAACGGAGAAAAAAATAAAGTAAAATGCATCTGCCAACCACAAAAAAACCCTTTCTATGTAGCCTAGCTAATCTTCTAAATCAATACTGGGAGAATTCACCCTTCGTTTTCCTTCATTACACGCTGCCTATGAAATATTAATTATTCTCTGTCGTATTTGCAGTTGAACTGCCTGTCGCTGTGGTTCATCTTCACATTGGTTCGGGTATCCAGTTATCTGCATCGGCGATGCACCACCTCCCTAAGAGCTAAGACATGTCTTTAGAACCTCATAAATTCTGATAAAAATGTCAACGTAGAGCGTGCGGGTGTGCGATAAAAACAGTGACCTCCTTCTGCCCACCAGCATGCCCACTGGGTCTTCAAAACTATTCCTCAGTCCTTTGTTCTTTTCATTGAAATAAAAAAAAAAAAAGTCAAGAAGAGGGAGTCAAAGACTCCTCAAGTCTTAGCACCCTTTCGCATCGCTAATGTGAGGCTCTGAATTCAAACCCCATGGAGACTTGAGAGACGTCGGGCTGGGTGAGACAGAAGGGGTGCAGCTCTCTCCTCAATGTCCCCCCAGGCGGTTATCATCAGAAATAGCAGCTACGAGGAAATCGATAGCTTTGGGGCCAGTCAAGGACCATTACTCTTAGGTGCTCAAGCTATTAGATAAAAAGCGCAGCATCAGCCAATCTCTGTGCTGTTTCGCCAGCTGCCCGCTGGACATCAGGACTGCCCCTCCCCCTGACACTCCCCATTTCTGTAGACAAGACGGTCCTTCTCTCAGTGGGCCCAGCCCCAGAGGCTGGCAGTAATGGCCGTGGCTTCCTGTGGCTCACTCCTCACAGTCAGTCAGTCACTATGAGGCAGCTTTGCCATGTTTTTCCTGTGCCATTTCCTCCCAGGGCTCACTGTCACTCTATATTAATCAGGATTCTCCAGAGAAACAGAATCAGTTGTGCATATATGTGGACAGAGAGACTTATTTTTATTTTTATCATTTTTTCTTTTTTTGGTACACTGTTCCCGGAAGTACTGCAATACCGGCCAATGTGCAGAGCAAGATCCTATCCCATCTCCCAGCTCCAAAACTCCATTTACTCTAATGTCCTTGGATAGAGGTCGTATCAGATATTAAACTGATAAGGACAGATACTACACTTCATCTTAGCTAAAAGGCCGAGAAGCGATGAGAGGGATTTATTTTAAGGAACCAGCTCACATGATCTCGAGGGATGGCAAGTCTGAAACTCAAAGGGCAAGCTGGCAGGCTGCAAACTCGGGTGGGGTTTTTATACTGCGGTCTTGAGACCAAATTCCTTATTTTAGAAACCTCAATCTTTGCACTACAGACCTTCAACTGATTACATGACGCCCACCCCGAGATGCAGAATAATCTGCTTTCCTCAAGCCTACTGTAAAGTTTAAATGTTAATCACATCTAAAGAATACCTTCACAGCAACTTCTGGACTGGTGTTTGACTACACAGTTGGGCATCTTGCCTAGCCAAGTGGACACAGAAAATTCATTTTCTCAGCATCATAATTCAAGTGACGTCCTGCCACTGCCCTCTTTAATTACAGCCATCGGCTGTCTGTCTCCATGCTCCCCTCATTCCTCAACCTGTGTGCTCTCTCCAGACCTGTTCCAGTGTTGTCGGGTGCTGGCTCTGACTGCAGAGGCTCAGTGGTGCTGTGGCAGCCTGCAGGTCAGAATCCACATTCTACGCCAGGCTGCCACTCGCAGTCCTTCCCAAGCCTACACTTGTCCTGCCCAGCCTTACGTTCCAAGATTCCCCAGCTGGGACACCCTGGTGCTGCAGGAAAGTGCTCACGCATCTTCTAATACACCACGTTCATTCCCAACCCTGTGTCTTCACTCACTCTTTGAATCCCTTTCTTAAGTCTCCACTCAAAATCCATCTCCTTGCTGTGGCCCTTCACTGTTTAGTCTGCAGGGATTTTCCTCTTCCCAAGTCCTCAAAATACTTATTGACGACTCTGCTCATGCAGCACCACGGTTCACACACATGTGACCTGAGGCAGGTCAGAGGGGCCCTGACTTAGAAGGACCCCCTGCATGCTTGGCTTAATGCTCTGCTCTTGCCATCTTGAAATTCCTGATAATCTTTTTACAAGTCGTCCCAAATTTTCACTTTGTGCTGGTCCCACAGAGTATGCTGCTGGCCCTGCTGGGCAAATCTCCTGGGTGGTCGTGTTTAAAGAGTGCTTAAATACATTGTTTTTCAGAGGGAATTCTAAACGTTTTGTGGGTTCACGTTGTTCTTTTCGAACTCTCTAGTGCATTGTCTGAGTGCAGTGAGCAATGACCGTCTGCTGGTTATCTTTGACACGTAAGCGGTGGCTTGCCAGCGGTCCAGGTCTTTTGTTGCTAAGGAGACAGAGCCTACCTACAGTTCACAGCTTTGGCATCATGTATTTTTCTTAAGGGAGCACATTGTAGCGAGAAGACTATTTTCCTGAGATTCCTAAAACTTGCCACGAAGCTATGAGGGGCCATGTGTCACTGGCCTGGTATCCACCCAGCCCACCCTCCAAACCCGTGCCTCAGTGTTCTCATCTGTAAGAGGAGAGGATGGGCTCAGACCACCATCTGTGGAAATAGGTAGGCTTCAAGGAATATTTGATCCAGAAAGCTAACTAGGCAAACTAACTCACAGCCAAACAGGTTTAAGGAATGTTGGACACTCTCAACTCCCTTAGAGAGTCGCAAAGCTTATTAGCATATGAACAGCTCAAAGGAATTTGACAGTGAAGAAACTTATTTAAATTCAACACAGAGTGTCTCAGTCTTAGGGTGTAGAGAGCCCCTTTCTCAGGTAATGACCTGCCATGTCACTGAAATAGCATTTCATAGAGCACAGCTTGGAAAACACCACGCTGATTGTTCTCTCGGGTAATTTCCGAGATGAGAAGCTTCGGTGAGACTAGGTACAAAACCAAATCAGAGCTGGTCAGTTTTCTCTCCCTGTCCAGGCTACAGGACAAGGTCTGGGCAGCTGGCTAAGCCGCTGTGACATCCCAGCCCAGGGTGGTGGTGCGAGGTCCCCCCACCAGCCCAGGATGGGCAGTTGCTGGAAGAAGCTCCTCCTGCTTCTCTGGAGCTTTTGCACCCCAAGAGCCATTCAGGTCTTTTCAGACTAAAGGGACTGAGATTGAAATATACATGAACAGAGTTTAAATGGCATGTTCCTGCTTGTTCCATTATTTTTTAAAATATTATTTATTTAAAAATCTCCCCAATTCCAGAATTGCCAGATTCCAGTGATCAATGAACATATTCAACCCCACCTTCAACTCCAGGCTAGTAGTTCATTTAAGAGGGGATGTTAAAAAAAATACAAAAGCAATTTTTTCTCAAAACATAGATTTTCACATTTTTTTTTTCCTCAGCTTCTCCTGTTTGAGCATTGTGTCTTCAGAGTCCTGTGGCTGGAGGACTGTTGTGCCCTTTCATCCTGCTTCACGCACTAGCCAGTCTTTCGTTTGCTTTGTGAGTGCTTTTTTTTTTGCCTGTTTCCTCGATGGTGTTTTTAGGGGCTCCTGAGATTCACAGATCCAGACCCCAATGTGGAAAAGCCTACGGAGGTTGTTTTTCCTCCGTCAGGACTTCCTGTGGCCATGGAGTCTAGGGGGTGATCCTGAACCCCTGGAGGATGGGGGGGGCACAAACACAAATGTACTGACTTCCTAGTCTTTGAAATTCAACCCAGAGGCATCACTTCGTATTCTGGCTATGACACCATCCTGGGTTTGGAATAAGAAAGATGTGAATGAGAAAAGTGTCTTTTTGATGAATAGTGTTAGCTTTTCTTAAAGAAAAGTATGTGAGAGGAAATCTATAGCTTAGTATACAGCAACATCATGGAAGAAAATGATTTTTTAAAATATAACTAATTAAAAGAAATTATTAGCAGTGAAGTAAGAGGGAGGGGTTTGGAGCTAGGTTTACTGAGTATGAATTCTAGCTTGGCCTTTCCTGGAAGGTGACCTTGGGCAAGTTGCTTATCTGTGTCTTAGCTTCTGTCCTTTGTAAAATAAAGGGGTGATAGTAGTTTTTACAACCATGGCTTATTATAAAAATGAAATGAGTTCATACTCTTTAATTGCTTAGAAGAATGCCTCATATAGAGCCATCCCTCGGTACCCTGAAGCTGGGAGTGATATTTTTATTATTTTCCCTATTTACCATAGATTGAAGGCAATAACCTGATTTCACTAGAAAACGTCAGAAAATATATAAGGCTGATGATTTAGGTTGAATTTGACACTTGGCGAATGTATTGTAATGCTTCATATAACTGTTACCTTCACACACAACTTTGCTCACATTAAAAGCTGTTCTAATGCGAGACTCCAGCTGTGCAATATTTTGTCCCACTGAGGTCGACCAAGAAAAAGCCCACAGAGTCGAGCACCGTTGAAAGGGAAGCTGATTTAAGGGGAAATGATTAAGTGTAATAATGTGATCCCGACTATGGAGAACTATGGGAAAGGGGTGGACAAGGTAGGAGACGGCATCTGTGCTCAGCATGGAGAAGGGGAGGAGAGGGGGGGGGGCGTTGATGGAAGAGAAGTATCCAGTAGGTTAACAGCTGACTCACAGCTGCAGGGGAGCTAATGGGATGTTCAATGATCATGCAGAAGTGTCTCTGGCCCTCAGCCACAGCAGAGGTGACTGAGTGCTTTCTTTACGGATGTGGCAGTTTCGATGCGGACAGAACTCCTGACTTTATATAACGCGGAAAGATTACCTGTCCCAGGGAGCGCCAGTCCAGGCCAGCGCTGCCGATGTAAACGTGCTGTTTGTCCACAATCCAGAAGGAGGACTGCAGCCGGCCCTTGTTGTAGGCGGTCATGTTCATGTAGGTCACCTCGGCTCCTAGGAGTTCAAGGACATCCCGTCAAGGCCCTGAGCTAGCAACCCAGTCACCTACCAGCCCCAGTACTCATGGTTTGCATTGAGCACAATTCAGGGAAGGCAAATATTTACATTAGTTTGGTGCACAGAAGACCCTTGAGGAGTTATTTGTTCTCAAGAAGAAGAATACAAAGGGAAAAAAAGAATGGAAGCATTTTCCTACAGGTAGGAAGAGGGGGCTCTGCCTAGCGACAAGGGTCAGATCTGACTCACGTCCAGATGGCAGATGGGTATACCATGCTCTTCCTTTGTCTTTTGGAATAATTTTCATAAAATTTTGCAATGAACAAAATGATCAGTCCTATTTGGTGTTACGGCTGTCATCAACATGAAAATGACCACCTTATACCTTCTATACCCTTTCACCTTTTACTTGTTTTTACTTCATTTTTCCTCTTCATTATTTAATTTTGATGTGGTCTCATCCTCACCTTTCTTTACTGGATAGTTCTCAATTTAAGCAATAATGATTCAAGTCTTAACATACAACCTAGAATGGTTAACTAGGTCACTCAGACTACTGTAAAATTCTTTTAAAAAAGCATTTCAAGAGCTGAATGTAACCAACTGTTCTGAGTACAATGTATCATAATCAATTGTCAAGCCTCAGGGACATGTACTTACAACTTCTGTCCTCTTTTCTCTTTAAAAATGTTTTTAAATTAAATTTATTTGGGGTGACACTTTGATTATACAGGTTTCAAGTGTACAATTCTATGGTCCACTGAATACAGAGCCATTGAAATAAATTTCTGCTAAAGGTCCACTTCTTTAAAATCAGAGACCTACATGCATACATTTAATGAACGAAGCTACTCTGTCTTATCCATTCAATATTGATGAAGAGGATGTACGCAGGTGGCCCACTTTACTGTCAGAATCTTCGTGACCAACGGAAGACATGGTACGCATAAGGGTACACTCTGGGATACTGGGAAGAAGGAGTGATTTACGCTAGAAACTTAACCTGGGACTCCTGAGAAAATGGGAAGCACACATTTGCACTCCTGTGGCAGGAAGGCGCCAAGCAGCCTATGGCATCGGGAGAGGACCGAGGGCCAGCCAGCGACCATCCCAGCAGATTTGCTCATGGGTGGAGCAAGTTCTTTAATTTAGAAGTGAAGGGGCATGTCCCGCAGCCTCCAGCTGTCCTGGATAGTAACACCCAAAGACTAGGTACAGGCCCCAGGTAACTCCCATTATGGAACACCTCTGTGTGCCCCATGTCAAGGTAGCTATGTTCCAACAACCCCGTGGTATGTTTTATTTTCCCATCTTAGCCTCTAACAAACTAGTGGGCGTGGTAAAATAATCAACTAAAAATATCTGATGGTACACCTGGGAAAGTATTTTTCTGCTGATGGTTTGTAGAATATTACTTCCTAATTAAGAATGATATATTTGTTTTTTTCTATTTGCTCTCCAGCCATCTCTAAAGACATATGCTTTTATCTTAATTTATACCTGGACAGGTATGTATTGAGTCATATTTAACATGTCCCTCTGGTTATTACAAGCATATTATTCAATATTCTACTTAATTTATTTTAAAATACCTTTGTTGGTTAGTTATAGACATTATCTTCATTCTACTGTTTTTTTAAATGGTTTATAAAGAGATGGTAAAATCTGAAATCTGATGTTTCTGACTATACAACGTGACTACCAAGAGCCTTTACTGCCCCTCCAGTTGCAATGGCGGTATTATCTGCACAAGCTAAATTTCAGTGTACTTCCTAGTGTTATGCTAGAATTCTAATCGGCAAAGATAGTCACATATATTTTTATGCAAATTTAAATATCATAGACAGTTATAAAATATCTTTCAAAACAAGCTTAATTCAAAATAAATACTTTTTTCAACAGCTTTGAAAATGTATTTAGTTACGTTTGATTAACCGATTTTCATTTTCCTAGATTTCATTGTTTTACAGAAAATATTCTGGTGCCACCTTCTCTGTTCGCAGCCTGTGACTCAGGGTGCAGAGGCCCCAGGATGCCAGGGGGGAGGCACACATCACAGCGACAGGGACACACTGGGACCCTGGCTGGTGGCTGCATGGGAGTGGCGGGGGTGAGGGGGCGGTCTGGGTCCCTGCAGGTGCTCCTGTTTCAGCCTGATCATCTATTTGATTAGCTGATGGTTAATAGGACTATTAACAATTCAAACTAATGTTTTCAGATGCCAAAAGTGAAAAATCAAAGTATGTACTTGTCTCGATGATTGCTCTATAAAATACGTTCATGATGTCTAGGAAGTCCTAATTAAATTTTTTAGAAAGCTACAGGTGAGCCGCTGCAGTGGTGGGTAGTCAGGTCTTAGTTGGTTGCTAATCAAGATGAAGTGCTTCCCAGGATAAGGTCAAGTTAAAGGAGTTCATCATCCCACCAAGCACTTATTACATGAAATGTTAAAGGGACTTATGTAAGAAAAAGAAGATCAAAAATACGTACAGTAGAATGACAACAAACTCACAACTATCAACAATTGAACCTAAAAAAAAATAAAACCAAAAACTAAGCAAACAACTAAAACAGGAACACAATCACAGAAATGGAGATCGCATGGAGGGCTATCAGTGGGGAGAGGGAGGGGGAAGAATCAGGGAAAAGGTACAGGGAATAAGCAGCATAAATGGTAGGTACAAAATAGACAGGGGGAGGTTAAGAATAGCATGGGAACTGGAGAAGCCAAGGAACTCATATGTACGACACATGGACATCAACTAAGGGGGGATGCTGGTGGGAGGGGAGGTACAGGGCAGAGGGGAATAAACAGGAGAAAAAAAATGGGACAACTGTAATAGCATACTCAATAAAATATACTTCTAAAAAAGATAAAGTGTGTGTAATCCCCATGTTTTACATTCTTCTTGGGAAGTAAAACATTAAAAATCAGGAACTCCCAGTCACTGTGATGACTCCCTTGAGCTTTAACAGAGATGTTCTGCTGAATTTTAATGGAAAACGCTTTCAGTTTCAGAGACATTATTTTTCTTTCCTAAGTTACTCTTATGGTATTAATCAGATAACATTGTGTTTTATCTTGTGCATACGTGATTTCAACGAAGAGACGACTCCATTGAAATTTCATTGAGAAAATGAAAACAGTAACTAAAAAGTTATTTATGAATTAAAAATTATTTTTAAAAAATGTGTAACATGACAATGAATGGAAATTCATGTTATGACATTGGAGAATCAATTGCCCGCACATTCTGTGGAGCCTTCCTCTAGGAAGACTTGCCAGCATCCAACTGGCATGTCATCTGTGCCATGTCCCGTCTAGTGGAATGAATAACTGTCTCACCTATAGCTGATTTTTTTTGCAGGCCCACTAATGTTTGTCTTCTAGGCTGATTTCAGGGTTGCTCCTCATGTGTGATGCAGAGAGGGATGATGGGACATGCGTGCAGCTCAAAGTCACACCCACTTTCCTACAATCCAGACCCAGGGACAGTCCTTCCGTCTGTGCCTACTGTGCTAATTGCAGGATGCGATTGTGTTTGTGATTCTTCTTCTTCATCATCAACTTAAAATACAAAACTAATAAAAAATAAAAAGAATGGTAGTTACTTCATTCTTTATCATTTCCATTGTGAAGCTCCAGAAATGTCGTCCTCCCTAGATTAGTATGAAAGCAGCGTTTGCAAATGGAGTGAGCGGTAGAGATTCTGAAGATTAACATTGGGCCGTTCACATCCCCTTACCCACAAGGAGGCTAACTCAGGGGGAAATGAGCAACTCAGAAGACATTCGGTTGGAGAATTTAATTTTTAATTCCAATGTAGATAAGAAGAGTTTAATTCTACCTATGGAATCCAGATGCATCTCCTATATACATAGCGGTTCTCGTTCCTTCTGTCTCTGTCAGGAGAAAAATGAGATCCTCACAGGATATCTTTGTTAGCTAATGTTACACATGGTGTAGATGTTCAGCATTTCTTCCCGGCCAACACCCTCTTCTTAGAGTGCAAGGTGCACCCACGTGAGCAGAGGGGGACCGTCTAGGGATAAAGTCAATCTATTTAGTCTCCATGTGGCCACAGCTGATGAACTAAATCAGCTGGCCTAGGCTAAACCAATGAAGTTTCCCCTTTGGGGGATTTAATATTGGGTCACAAGGTAAGTTAGTGAACAGAAGCTGTGCTAAAGAGTCGCACCTGTAAGAATATGACTGTCCAGGCCCATAGGAGGGAAGGGTTACAGGGACTTTGAGAATCCTCCCTGTTCATGCCTGAGCTGTGACCTTCCTTGGAAAAGCGAAATCTAGTGCTGTCTCCCAGGGAGAACTGGCCCTGCTCCCAGAGGGAACAGTTAGTCAGTCAAAATCACACGAGGCCCTTGGTGTGTAGACACTTTTGTCTAAAACATATTTAATCATAGCTCCCAAAGTGAGACTTTGGAATCCCACCCGAGGGAAGGACGCTTCCCTTGGAACTGTTCCCAGACGAACCCTGACCACTGCGGCCTCTTGGGATTCCCCAGCGTCTGTGTTCAGGTGTTGGTGATTTCCCGTCTGGTGATGTATGCTTTTGATTCCTGCTTCTCTTTTTGCTCTCGCTTAATAAAGCGCTTAACTATTCACCTTTGACTGGGGGTCTTTATTGTCTGTGAATCTGAACCTCCAAATTAAGTGGCCACAATCTCATACGTGCCCCGTAATGGCACAAGGAGAAGGCAAGCTTGAGGGAGAGAGCAAGAGCAAGAGCGAGCGAGAGAGAGAACCAGGTATATAAAGAGAAGAGACTGAAGACATTGTCCTCCCAGGAGAGTGGACGGAGAATGAGGCAGTGGTGGGGCAGGGTCCGTGGCTGTCCGTCCCCTTAGACCAACTCACTTGGGACCTTGACCTCCTCTAAATCTTTACCATAACTTGCTTGCTATTTAAGCTGCTTTCAGCGAGGTTCTGTTTCTTCACTGTTACTTTTATGGTATTAATCAGATAATTTTGTACTTTATTTTGGGCACACATAATTCCACAAGGCCCACAACCTTTATATGCATATCTATTTTCAATATTTGACTGAAAAGATTCAGTTCTAGCCTGAAAAGCTCATGCAATTTTTAGCAAGTGGCACAATTGAATGTTTCAAAATTTGAAGATTTAAAATAAACATCCTGTCAAAAGACTCATTATAATGACACAAAAGGAAACACGCCAGAACCTTGTGGTTAAAAGTGAAACATAAAGTCCCACTATCCCTGCGGATCATCATGATGAAAATCAAACACATTCCACCTCCAAGTTCATTTCTAGAAGGTTACCTGTTGAAAGCACATTATCAGCAGCTTTAATATATTTTATGATCTAACATTTATAGATTCAAGAGAATATATGCAAATTATAAGTAAATTAGGAAGCACCATCTACATACAAACACCTGGGAACCTTCCATCTTACCAAAAACTAGAACCTCTACAATCTTACTAAAGCAGTGCTCCCCAATCTGGCAGCTCTGTCCCCCTCTCCCAGGGGACATGGGGTCATATCTGGAGACATTTTTGGTTGTCACAACTGGTGACAGGAGAGCTATTAGCATCCAGTGGGTAGAGTTCAAGGATGCTGCTAATACAAAGAACGGCCCCCACAACAAAGACTAAGCCTGCCCAAATGCCCACAGTCCCGAGAGTTCGAAACCCTGCATTCAAGTTGCTTGTGAGTTTCTGCTTGACCCCATACCCCCCACCGCTTTGCTCTGATGCAACCATTGTCTTGTTTTTAAATATTTTATCACATGCGCATGTGCTCCTAAGAGCATTGTAAAAAAGTGTATCACCAGCTTTTAAACAGAGTATTAATGAGCCTCAAGTGTGTATAAAATGGAAATGCTTCGGCATCAATAATTATAGATTTCGGCAAAGGCTTTCAGATCTTTCCCGAAAGCAAAGTTTGCAGCAGGAATCTGTCTCATCAATCAAGTGCTGGTTCTTCTGAATATATTGATTGGTGTAAGCAATGAAAAAGGTCATAGTTAGCCCGTTCTTGGGAGCTTTAATAAAACCTGTACAGTTTAATCAACTTAATTAGCAACACTTTTGGAATCCATTGGCTTGAAGGTGAAAGGGAACACCAAAGGGTAAAAATCACTCATCAGGACACAGCTCTGCCGTCAAATTGTTCGGTGAGTGGTGTTCAGAAAAATTTTAAGATAATCAATTACATGTTCCAGTTGTGGGGGGAAAAATGAATCTTAGGGCACATGTCAGTTTTAGTTTTAACATATCTATTCGAACATTGTCAAAACATGCAAATTTTTCACAGGTCGCCTTCAATGCTCTGCTTTCTGTCTCTAGGTTTAGACTCACAAGTGTGGTTTTGAGGAGTTGTCTCCTCTCTCCCACACATTTTTATTAGAATTAGAATATTCTGCTTCTCGGGAAATACTATGCTTTGATTATTGCCTCAGAGTCCAACAGTTCAGCTATCTATAGGAATGTTGATTTAAGAAACCACTAGGGGAGAAATTTAAAAAAGAAACCACTAGGCTTAAAAAAGAAAATTCCAAAATTTGCATAAATTATACATCGTCAATTACACATAAAAGAAGAAATTACACACTCAAAATGCAGAAGCAAAGGCATGTCTACAGAGGCTCATCAGTTACACTAAAATGTCGGGTCTGGGAGGTTGGCAGCAGGAGCACGAGCTACGACTTCCTGTCCCCTGCCGGTCCCTGCTGAGGTGTCACCGCTATTCCTGTAGCCACCAAGATGGGGAGTGGGGAGTGAGGAGCACTCTGGAGGCTTCTGCTTTGGTTCCAGTGCCCAGTGGAAGGAGGTGACCTGTCAGAGCACAGTGCTGTGCCAGGAAGGTGTAGGACGGGGACCCAGTGTCTTTGGAGGAGTTTGCTTTCTTGGCAAAACCCACATTTCTCTATTTACACTAAGTTCCCCCACCCCAGTCCATCTTTCTGTCTGTGAATAACTCACCAGGGGTGTCCAACCTGCAGCCCGTGGGCCACATGCGGCCCAGGATGGCTATGAACGTGGCCCAACACAAAATCCTAAGTTTACTTAAAATATTATGAAATTTTTTGTGTGATTACGTGTCGCAATGTATTCAATGCATGGCCCAAGGCAACTCTTCTTCCAGGGTGGCCAGAGACGCCAGAAGGTTAGACACCCCTGGATGATAGAACATAATAGTTGACCTACAATCAAAACATTCCAGAAAAGCCCCCTGAATTCTTCATGTCTCATTATTTCCTCCCTTTGTCAACTGATGAAGTCAGGAATCACCAAAATAGTTGATGAAAAAGTGAAACCAAGGATTATTTAGAAGTTAGAAGTTTGGAGTAAAAGAGAAAAAATTAAGAATCAAAAGAAAATGCAATGGTTTGAGAGAACAATGAACCATCTCTCCCATGGTTTACGCCCTTAAAAGGAGATCAGTGGGGTTTCTAGCACAAATTCTGAGTAGACACGTTAGGTCCCCGAGTGACCCAGCCACACAAGGAAATAAACCAGAAGAAAAATTCTCTTTCTGTGTGGGAGATAAGGTTATAAAAAGCTGAAACTCTGGTTCCATTCCAAGCAGAAGTCACAACAAAGGGAAAGTCAGGCAGTTCGACAGGACGTGACAATATGACTTAAACAAAACGCCCAGCACTTCCGTTGTTTGGAGAACCAACAGCTTCCACACTGGTTCCTCCTCTTGGAGGAGAAAATCACAATGTTGTCATTCATTCCAAATGAGATAGCAATTAATTTTATTATATCTCAAATTATCATAGAAATCAGAGAGGATTTCTTTTTACTGTTTTTTACAGCCAACCCTGTCTTCAACTAAGTCTCCCATGAGTTCCCCTGCTAGGCATGCGGGGATCTGAGTCCATTTCTGTTTTACATCAAAATCGGAGGATCTAATAAAACAGGTAAAGAGAAACATCTTCTGTGGTTGGCAGGGGAAAGACAGCGTCAGGTGCAGGTTATACATGCACTGCCTCACTCTCACCTGCACCCTCAAATACCTGCCCCGTGATTGTGGAGGGAGTCCCTGTAAGCCTTTCTCCTGCCCCGTGGGCCAAGCAGCTGGAGACACAGGGCAGGAGGCAGGGGCCCGTCTGCTGATTCCAGCCGCTGCGTGGCTGTGGGCACAGGTGCTCGGCCCCAGCCACACAGCTAGAACATGAGGTCCCTGGGCACCCTTGCTGCCCTGCTTAGCCACGTGATAACTGTCCCACGGCGCCCTCTCTGTGTGGACTCCATGCCCCTGAATGCCCGCCTGTGCAACCCCCCTGTTGCAGAATCTGTTAAGACAAAGTGCTTTATTTTCTAACAACCATCAGAATGACCAGAGGCAGCTGACCCAGTCTCTGAAGATCTTTCCCTCACTTATGTGGCCAGGGAAATGGTTGTAACACTTACAACTACTCTGGTTGTCATCAAAATCCTACACAAGACCAAATACAAAGTTTGTAGCAGAACCACAATCTCTCAACAGGCAGCTGAAGCCGCCTGAGTCGGCAGCAGGTGCTGCTGAAACGGAGGGTCTTCTTCGGTGGACGATCTGCGCATCTACCCCTCACTAACCTGTCACCGTGAACAAGTCACTCTACTTCTCATTGGGGCCACATCGCAAGATGTTAATGATAATCGTTTTCTTAAAGCTGTTGAGACAAACAGCAGAGGTAATCACTGACACTTAATATTCCATAAATACTCATCATTATTACTACTATTAGTGTCAGAGTCGGGGGATTAGTAACAACTGCCAACATCGTTAGGGTTTTCCCAGTTGGCTGTCAAGCTTTTATCTTACACCACACATGGCAGGTGGCCAGGACTCTCATGTCCTTAGAAATGTTTCCACTGCCCAAACTCCCAGATCCCTCCACTGGCCACCACCTGTTGGCAGCATACCCAGGACAAACCTTGGAATACCTGCTGTCTTCCCCTGCATCAAGGCATCCTCCACACCCCATCACCTCCTCCTGCGCATCACTCTACTGCTGGGTTCAATTCTCATCCCCACTGTTCCCCCAAACAGTGTTAATGATTTCTAGGATTTAGCTGCTTCAACAGCTGTGCTTAAAAGCCACAGTCTAGGCCGTTAATGACCTGTGGATCATTTAAAAGTAAATGTAATGACCTTGGGATTGCATTGGTGCTTTGTTACATAATTTAGATGGTCTCTTTCCAGTTTTGGTAAGAGGGACTGGTGGGTGTTTTCTCCTGCCTAATAGACATGGCTATTCAGAGGCTGAAGACAAGTATATAAAGAAGGTTGGGGAGTTTTCAGCCTAAAGACAGAGAGAATGGAACATCTCTGGCTTAAGGAGAGCAAGAAAGTGTTACCCAAATAAATGAAAGAATTTCCAAAGTGAAGGTGAAGGCCACGGAGCAGAAGAGACTAGCTGATGAGACAGAAGAAGGAGGCGGAAGAGAATTTGGGAAGAAGAGTAAGAATCATCTGTTGCCAAAAACCCCCCATCAATTTAAACAGTCTTATTTTCTTTCCTAATTCTACCAACAGATGTTGACTCTTTCATTCTGGAGCAGCCCACTGCCTGTGTTAAGCTCTATCTCAGCTCAATCAAAGACACAAGGATCAGAACTGGGAAGGGGACTTGTTATAATTATAAAAAGTGTAACCATAACACAGTAAGTGCCAGACGGAAGACAAATTCAGGGAACTATGACTTGTACTGATGTATTTTAATAATGAATTTGCAGTTGATTTCATTAAAAAGGGAACGAAAAAGGATGTAAGCGGGCACTAATTCAGCCCAAGGCAAGAATTAGAAGGTAGCCTCCCAAAATGTTGCCAAACTTCACACAGAGGTTTGGGTTTTCTTCTGACGCTGCTGGGCAGCAGTTCTGTGGTGTCGGGAAAGCAGCCCACAGAAAGGTAGAAATCTGAGGTCACGTTTTTATCATCTTGAAAAATACTACATTTTAAACCCTGCTGATTACGTCTTTAGAGTCCCCAAAGTTGTAAGATCTTAAAGAATTCCTGGACTTCTATTCAATCCAAAAGCCTAAAAATGGAAGACCACTAGTAAAATACCAGAACACAATGTTCTTTTCTTGTTCCAACTGTCATCTCCAACTGACAGATGATCTTTTTTAAATCTTATTAGAGAGAAGCTCGTAGGTAACTTCCTGGATGTGACAGCATGGTGATTTGGGTGTGCTGAAATGACAAATATGGAGACAGACTAAACCCTGTCACTGTGTTGCCTCCGGTGAGTAAACTGTGGAATTAAGCTTTGTGGGAAAAAGAATTCCAGGCAGGGCCTGGCTGTCCCAAGGGCGCACTTGGTTACAAGTATGCTCCGGGGCTTTAGGTGCTGGCTTCTCCAGCTGCTGCTAGTCCACTAACTCATTCGCATACTTATTCACACATGCCAAATAATTTATTTATTTCCTATGATTTATCTCTAGGCCCTCTGCAAGTATTGGGAATATATTAGGGAGGGCCTTGAGGAAGAAATCAGTTGCGGTACAAACATTACACCCCCGCCATATATACCCCTTTTAGTGTTTATCATCTCTCTGTCTTTGCCCCTAGCTTTCTGGTCTGTCTTCTCTCTAGCCATATATGCATATTATAAATGAGGAAACAAAAGCCCAGAGGGGAGAAGTTGCCCCAAACCAAGTAAATTCAAATCTGACAGGTAAAAACTTGTATCTGTTTGCTGTTTTAATTTGTACTTCTTTAAATGTGACTGCAGTTGAGAATCTTGTTTTATACATGCTTTGCATTGATATGTTATCATTATGTTTTCCTGGGAGTTTTTCTTTCATAATCTGATCTCATTTTTAAAAATTTAATTGTTCTTTTATTTGTAGTGAGTAGGAAAAGGCCTTTGTCTATTAAGAACATAAGCCTTTCATATGCTGCGTACTTTCTAAACTCAAGGAGAAGTTGCCTTTGAAACATCAGAAGAATATTTCTAAGCTGTGAATGAAGGTAGCTATGTATTAATTTCTAAAGTTATTATAAGAACAAATGAATAGGTTTTCCTGTTAGAACTATAATATAAATGTCATACAAAGCCTTCCTTTATATTTATTCCATTCATTCCAAGACTGTTTCTGGTATATTTTTCATGTCAGTGTGACATTCTATAGAACATGGTAGCTGTCCCTGCCTGTGACATTCTTGTTTCTCACTGCTGGGCACCAACCCTGCCACCTCCTCCCCCCACTTCTAATCTCTGTTTTGACCTATAAATTCCACATGGCTGTTTCTTACGCCATCCCCCCCGATACTCACAAAATGATGCTGGTGGTCTGTGACCCCACTACACTGTTAATCATTTCCTCACCAGCATCCTGCCACCTCATCCCTACCATCAATGATTATGCTAATGATAACAGTCATTCATCAGAAGCTGAATATATGTCAGTACCAATGCTAAGGGCTTCACATATATTATCCTCTAATTCCTACAACTCCTCCATGAGAGTACTCCGTTTTCCTTTACTTCCTGTGCCAATTTATTAGGTAGTTTTCAAGGTATTCGTCTATTTCATCTAAGTTTTCCAACTGATGGGTGCACAGTTGTTTGTAATGTCCTGTTACGACATCGCTGATGTCTCTAATATCTGCGTGCTGATTTTTTCATTCCCGATATTGCTAGGTTTTGTTTTCTCCCTTTCTCTTGACCACTTTCCTCAGTAATTTATGAAATTATTAATCTTCTCAAAAATCAGCTTTTGGTTTTGTTGAGTTTCCCTATGTTGTTTTCGTTTTTCGTTTCATCAAGTGTTGCTCTTATGTTTAATATTTTGTCCTTTTTCCTTGCTTGGGGTTAACAATTTTTCACACACCATGAAAAACTTTATTCATATTCACACGGTATGAAAACTGCACCAAAAAACCCCCTTCCAATTAATTACCTTTTTTAAAACACAGCAATTGAATTTTATCACAGACAGAAAGGGAATTTATTCCCATGCCATAAAACTTCTGGAACAACAGTCCTGAAACATGATTTCAGTGGCCCAGGCCCTACAGGGCAATTTTCTTCAAATGGCGGCTTAAGTGGTCGCTTTTCAGCTTTTCTTCTTTTCTAAAACATGCACTTAAGACTACAATTTTCCTTCTATGCACTACTTTATCTGCATTCTACATATTTTGATATACTGTGATGATAGAATTTTTAAAGTTACTTATCTTCACTGTAATTTTGGGTTGACCCGCCATTACTTGGAACAAGTTATAAAATGCTTCTTTTCCCGCCATGGAGATTTTCTAGTTATCTTTTTGTTACTCGTTTCTAACTTAATTTCACTGTCGCCAAAGAACACAGTCCTTATGATTCCAATGCTCTGAAATGTGTTAAAAGATTTACTCTGTGACTCAGCATAGGGTTTATTTAGATAAAAATCCCACTCCGTTCCTCTTGAAAAGAATGCATATTCTGCATTTGTAAGTTGTAGTGCCCTGGAGAGGTTATGTAGGTCAAGTTTATTAACTGTTCGAATCCCCCGATCGGTACTGACTTTTTTATATGGTGGCACAATTCATTACTTAGGGGTTGCGTTCAAATGTTCACGATTATAAACTTGTCTCCTTTTCGTTGTGCCAGTTTTCAGTTCTTGTCATTTGGGGATGTTTTGGGGTCTACATAAAAATTAGCATAGTTGTATCTTCCCATTGTATTGACTTCTTGATCATTATGGAATGGCCATCTTTATCTGTGATAATTCTTCTTGTATGAAAAGGCCATTTTGTAATTAGTAGAGTTTTATTAATTTTCCTTTGGTTAATATTACATGTAAGATATTTTTCATTCCTTTTGAAATGAATACTTTTCATACTTTCTGTGTCTTAATACACAAAGCAGGTCTCTTGTAAGCAGCATATATGTTTGTGTGTGTGTATATATATATGAGTATATATAAGTATATATATATGTGTGTGTATATATATGTATATATATAAGTGTGTGTGTGTGTGTGTGTGTATATAGCTGATGAGTTTTGTCTTTCAGTAGGAGAATTCAGACAACTTACATTTAGTATAATTAGTAACCTATTTGGATTTAAAACATCATCTTGCACTTAGTTTTCAATTTATCCAACCTGCTCTTTTAGTGACCATACTAAACTGTTTCCTTGACACCTTAGAGATCACCCTAAATTGACAATTTTGCAACATCCCGCACCATGCAAAGACCCTGCATGTTTTAACTCCATTCTCTCCCTCTTACTATTTGTGCTGTCAATTCTACATGTACTTTAATCCCCCGAAGACATTACTATTGTTTTGTATGGCCAGCATCCACTTATACTCGCCCACATCTTTATCCTTTCCGATGTTTTTCATTCCTCCCTTCTCCTTTTGCTTACATCTAGAATAATTTTCCTTCGGACTAAAAAATTGACACTATTTTTTACAAGTCTTCTGCAAATAAATCCTTTGAATTTCCGCTTGTATAAAAATACCTCTATTCTGCCTTCGGTTTTGAAGGTCAAGGTTGCTGGGTATAGAATTTAAGGGTGGCAATTATTTTCTTTCAGCCATTGCAGGTGTCTCAGCGGGGTCTTCAGGCCCCATAAGTTCTGCTGAAAAGACGCTTACCAGCTTTGCTGTTTTTTCTGTGGATGCCATATGTCCTTTTTCTCCCAGTGTTTTGAAAACTGTTTTTCTCCTTATCTTTGATTTCCATCCGTTTTTCCATAACATAGTTAGGTATGTTTATCTTTGTGTTTATCTTTCTTGGTGTTTGTAGAATGCCTCGGTGTCTTTTGTTAGTTTTGAAGGTGATGGGTGGTATCTCTTCAAATATTCATCTCATCCTCCCTTTCCCATAGTCCTCGAATGCCCATGATCCTGGTGTTAGACTCCTTAACCATGTTCCCCATTTTTCTTTTGCTCTTTTTTTCATTTTTTATATTTTTTCTCTGTGATACACCTCTGTAGATATGTTCTACTGGCCAACAATTCACTAATCCTCTCTTCTGTTGTGTCCAATTTTAATAAACCTTACTATGAAATTTTAAATTGTGGCTTTTGTATTTCTCAGTCCCAGGTTCTCCATGTGATTTTTTAAAACTGTAGTTCTCTGGTGAAATTCTCCATTCCGTTATTCCGTTTCCCTGAACACACCAACTAGAGCGATGTCAAAGTCCATCCCCAGTGTCCGGATCTCTGTCGATTTGCTTCTCACATCCTGTCTTCGTGCGTGGCTCTCAGTTAGGTGTCGCTCTGCCTGGGCATGTCTGGTAATTTCTGATGGAATGATAGACTTCGTATTGAAAAAATTCCAATTTTTGTCTCCTCAGTCCAGTGATACTCAGGCAAAGGTCAGGACTCGGCTTTCTATTTGACTCACAAGACAAGTTGGCAGTGAATACAGAGCTCATCCTAATGGCTTTTCCTTCTCTCACATCTCGGCCCCACAAGGACCCGATGGCTTAATTGCTCCTAATACATTCAAATAGCTTTCTTTTGTTTGACTGTATTTTCTCTGCAGGAGGGTTAGCCTGAAACAAGCTATTCTGTCAAAGTCCTTCTCAGCGATTCTAAGGTCATTAATTCATTTTCAGTCCCCTTATTGGGAGGCTGTTTTATGTCTTACACTTCCAGTACCTCGGGGCTGGAAAGTAGAGTAAGAGTTCTCTTTAATCCCTTTCGTCACTTCCAAACTATGTTTCCTTCATCTTTCAAAATCCCAAGCTACATTAAAATTCATGCCTTCTGGCTGTATTCCCCATTACTATCCCTTGCTCAGCCTTCTGGTTCTCTATCATTCAAGACTCTAGTTAATTGCTTTCTCTACCGCTCACCACCACCTCTGTAGGATTGTCAATGATAAAGTCAACCACATGGGTAACTCAACACTCTAGTCCCTTAGCTACTTTGTCTTTACACCTCCACTGATCATTTTCTCCTTTTCTCTTCAGTAACCCGTTCCCATAGCATCCTCGACTTTGTTATTACCAGTAAATGTACATTTAAAGTGTTGATTTTAAGGCTCACGGTTTCTTTTCTTTATTTTATTATGTATTTATTTTTAGAGAGAGGGCAAGGGAGGGAGAAAGAGGGGAAGAGAAACATCCATGTGTGGTTGCCTCTCGTGCCTCCCCTGCTGGGGACCTGGCCTGCAACCCAGGCATGGGCCCTGACAGGGAATCAAGCCAGCAATCCCTTGGTTTGCAGGCTGGCACTCAATCCACGGAGCCACACCAGCCAGGGCTAAGGCTCACAGCTTCTGACTTCTGCTTTCTCTCCTCCCAGCTCACTTGCATTGCGGTCCCACTGGGACATTGCTAAGGTTTGCAAATCACTGACCTTACAACTTCTTCAATGTCCGTCACACAGCCCTGGTGGGTCCTTCCCTCCTGATCAAGTTTGCATTTCATGGCCATTGCTCTGTAACGTTTTCCTAGGAAAATCTTTAACTCTGGTGAATGCAACCTTTTGCCTTCCCTACACTTTTAGTAGAACAGCTAAAGGTTGCTGGAGAAAAATCTCCCAATCATGGTGCTGCATTTCGACTTAAAATTATGATCACAAGCCTCTAATAGACAATCACCGCTGGGAAACAATCCTTTTCATTTCCCTACTAAGTTTGATTTCTCTCTCCCCCTATTGCTACCTCTCCATTGCTGTGTTCCTCTTCATAGCAAAACGTCTGCAATGAGTTATCCATACTTGTCTCCAATTCTTCCCTAACCAATCATTTTTCAATCCCTGTCAATCTGGCTGATGATGCCCCGGTTCAATTCACCAAAGAACACTATGCTGCCAAATCCAACGGCCCCTCCTCGACTCTTAGCTAACTTTACTCCTTAGGGAAGTAAGACAAACCTTTCTCTCCTGCCTTCTGCCTCACTGTTCCTCCTCTCAGTCTCTCTTGCCAGTTTCTCCATTTCTATAAAGGCTCTAAGTGTTAGAAAGCCCTGGGCTTGGTCCTGGGCCCCTTTCTATAGCTCTGTTTGCTCCTGTGAGAATCTCATTCAGTTCGGTGGCTTAAATCCCATCTCTACACTGACAGTTCCCCAAATCATATCTGAGGGCTTGACTCTTCTTTGAGCTTGACTCATAGGAGGGGGTCAGACCTAAATTAATCTCTCTATGTGCATCATTAATAAGCACAAATCAGAGTTTACTGTGCTCAAAATAGAGCTCTTCATTTTCCCCAAATGCCAGCCCATTTATCCTATTATCTTTCTTGTCTCCATAAATGATAGCATCTTCTAATCAATCAGTTGCTCAGACTAAAACCCTGGGGGTAATTCTTGATTTCTTTCTTTTTCTTAACTCCATCCCCACAGCCAATACCTTATCAAAGTCTGCCAGTTCTCTCTCTAAAACATATTTATTTTCTCTACCTTCACTGGCCCCAGTCACCTTTATCTCTTGCCTGGGGGTAACTCAACAGCCCATTAACTGGTTTCCCTGCCTCAGTTCCCCTCCAACCCATTCTCCACGCAATAACCAAAAAAATCTTTCAAAAATCCAAATCAGATCAAGTTATTTCCATCAGTGCCTCGTCAGTGGTATATTGTAAGGACACAATAAATATTTGTTAAAAGACAGAATGAATGAATAAATGGATGATTGAAAATGATAGATGGGGATCTATCTGCTCACGGTCCAGAGCTTGAATTGAAACCTGAGTCTCTTACTTCAACAGGATATGCACCTTTACCTAGGACCGGGCGTGATGCCAGCTCCTTCTCTGCAGCAAGTGTTGCTGAGAACAAACAACCGTGCTTTGCCAAAGATCAAAACAGAGCTTGTAAAATAGCTCTATTTTATGCATAGTGGTACCACAATCAAATTTCGTAGAGTTTTTTCATTTCATTTAATTCTGAAGGCAAAAGAGGTAAACTGAAGAGGGTGAATGGTTTTGTAATTTTCTAAGTTCTCTGCTAAATGTGTAATTTACAAAGATCCAATAATATTGACCAAAATCATATGCATGGGGCATTCTGCCAAGAATTAGCATAACAGACATCTTTTATCACCCACTAACCATGGGGCCTTCGTTCAGCACATGATTTTACCTTTCTATGACTCAGTTAATCTGGAAAATGGAAATAATAACAGCACTCACCTCCTAGGGATGATGGAAGGTTAAAAGTGAATACAGGTAAAGTACATACAACACCACCTGACTATTAGTTGCAACTATTATTAACTACAATTATATTGCAAATGTGCCTAGATTATCTTTTATTTTTTGTGTGGTGAGTGTTTTGATAAATAAAGAGACTTTTAGGAAACCCTATGATTACCCTTAAACTGGAGGTTTTCCAGCAAGTCAACAGTTGAATGTATATCTCGCCCTTTGGTGACTATAGGCAGATTCTGTGTCTCACCTCCCTCTTTTACCGCTTTAAAAATTTGCACCTAGCAAGGAGTCAACACACATGTGATTTCAAAAAATGGCTTCTCAGGCAATTTTAGCTCAGTGAGTAAACAGACTCCTAACACAGTGAAAAGGAGGAAAGGAGGCATCTGGGGCTGCCAAACAGACAGCTTGCTGAGCCACGGCGGTGGATTGGCACATACTGAACACATATGCCAGGGGCCTGCTGGGGACTTACGCGACCTTAAGGACTGGGCTGGAGCGGGGAGCAGGCTCAGGCGGGAAGAGGTAGTTTAAGGAGAGTTTGTAACCAAAGCAGTCAGATAAGAAGGGACCCAGAGTCTGTAGGACTTCTATCTGGAATCTAGAAATGAATGACATTCTCAGTTCCTCCTGAAGTGCCAATAAAATGAGCTGGCTTTTACCTGCTGTCACGGGGACAGAGGGAACATACACACTGGGAGTTAAACTGGAGGACAAAGAAATGCAGGATTCAGGGGGAGATGTTACTATCACAGGAGCCGACTCGCAGTGTCAGAGAGCCAAATTTCCATCTGGTCTGGAAATTCACGTTAGTAAATACGTATTGAGCACTGGTGGCTGGACGTACACAGCAGGGAATTCAATTCAATGCAACCACCCACGTGCCTTCTAGTTCAGTGTACTGTGGAAGGGATGGTGAGGAGAGACGTGGAGTTCTGGGAACTCCTGAGTCAGCTCTTGTCCGTTCTGGGTCTTCTGTGGACGGAGACCTCTCTTTGCCCACAGAATCAGAAGTCAGGTGCACTTAGGGCTTCTTTCTCTGCTCGAAGCTACACAAGTGATTTTAGCCTCTCCCACCATTATTCTGTTTATGACTCAATAGAGCTTTTGCTTTTTAATCTGAAACACCATGATATCATACATCTTCACATCCCAGCTACTTCTTGGATGATGTTTTCGAACAGCAGCTGGTATTTCCATTTTGGGGGTTTAATGTGATGGAGGAAGCATAGGAGCAGCTCTTCCGTGTTCTTCAAAGCTCCCAAATTTTCCAGGCCACTTTCCAAGTCTCACAATGCATGGAGAATGGATGTATTCTCCACTGGAGGTAAAATATTTGCATATTTGACCTGTGATGGAGTGTCAGCCAATGGCTGGGTACAGAATGACTCGGGACAGAGAAAATGCTCACCAAAGCCATTATGCACAACCGTGTGGGAAATCAGGGGCTATCCTCCTGTAGCCTGTAGTTTCATATGATGGTGGGGTCTTCAGCAGGCACTAAAGCTGCCCCCAAAGGACTCATAATGTGGCAGAGGTGATCCCTGATTACGGGGACAGGTGACAGGCATGGAGACAACTAGGAGGCAAAAGAAAGCAGCGTCTAATGAAGCTATAGAATGTGTGACTTGGATTAGATACCGATAGGAATTCATATGCGGGAAAAACTCACTGTAGACTTAAGCTAAGAACAGATTCACCCAACCAAGGGTCAGCTTTGAATGAGTGCAGCTGCAGGTAAGTCTCTTACAGAATAGTGGGCTTAGAGACCACTAAGGGGATGAGTATAACTGGGGTGTGATTTCCACCTGCTATTAGGGAGGAAGGTGTTGGAAGGGATTGTCACCTCTTTTTGGAGAATGGGCTCCTGAAAACTCAGCATAGCTCACCATTCTTCTGAGATTTCCAAGGTCAAGACCTCAGGTTCTCATGAGGCCTTAGTAGGTGGTCCCCCACTGTCTGTTGAATTCGTAGAAACTTCCAAGCCATGAGCAGTACCTGACCAAGACATCTTTCCTCAGGTGTGGTCTCAGTACTAACCAATGAGAATATAAAGCTACAGCTGAATTTCCAAATCAGAATGAGATGAATATACCAAACTCAGAAATTCAAATGGAACCACCGAACCTTAATTAAACTTCCAAATGTTATTGAGTTATTTTACAAACATAAGTTAATCATGTAAAACTACTTAGCTTATGAATGTTTTATCATTACTGATTATACTAGGAGCCTCAAAAATTGTTCCAAGTAAATTTCCATGTTTTAAAAATATGTGTTTATAAATTTTAGAGATAGTGGAAGGAAGAGAGAGAGAGAAACATCAATTGGTTGCCTCCCATATGCACCCCGACTGGGAATCGAACCTGCAGCCTAGGTATGTGCCCTGACCGGGAATTGAACCCCCCAACTTTTGGTGTATGGGACAGCACTCCAACCAAGTGAGCCACCCAGCCAGGGCTCCATGTGGTTGTTTTTTAATAGCACACGGGACACTCCTGCTTTTCAAACTCGAACCACTATAATATTGACTTGAGTCAATTAAGAAAAGAAAAAAATAAGAAGCCTTATGGAGAAGGTTAAGTTCAAAGATAAGCATAATTTGCCTTTGGTGATAAATAAAAGCAGAGTAAATGTGAATCAGAAACTCTCTCAGTAATGTTTTCCCCAAACTGAGTAGAACAGTCTTTACGTAGGCATCATTATAGAAAATTCGCTTAAGGAACCACAGTGGGGTATCAGTTCTCAGGTTAGCAGGTTGGCGGTTGTCTTTCATCAGCTTTGTTTTGTAAATGATTAAAGTCACTCCTCAGCCCTTTGTTGAATGTAACTGCCTCAGATCAAGGGCTGCCTGCTCAGCTCGGTGGGTGTGGGGAGCCGAGCAGTGCGGGTTTCCTGGGGAAAGCAGGAGTCTGGCTTCACAGGGAAGCGCAGACCCGTCCTCAAGCTGGCCAGGATGAGTGACGAACTCCTGCCTCCACGCCCTCCGACTCAGAACCACAGGGTGGGTTTCGCCCCCACTGGTAGATTTAACTCATCCAATATTTGTAAGTGTTGGCATTTTCAGCTGAGCAGCCTTTTAAATGAGAATTTCCCTGGGATACCAGGGGCAGAGATGGGGCTTGCTAAGCAGAGGAACGTGTTCCAGCCCTAGTCGGGCCCAGCACTGTACTGTGGCTCCCCCATCATACAAGTCCTGCTGTGGCTTGTGTCCTCAGGCAGCACCTATGGGGTGAGCTCTCTCCCCCACCCCCATCTCCCTCCTCTCCTTCCAGTCCTTTCTTGACAGCATGTTCCCATCATAAAATGTTTATTTTTGGAAAAATGTTAAAAAAATTCCTGGCATGTGCCAGGTACTGTGTTCAATACTTGATATGGGTTATCTCATTTGTGTTTAGAACAACACGACACAGTAGCTACTATTATCATCCCACTGTAGAAATCGGGAGAGGGAGACTTTGAGAGGTCAAGTAACTCTCAGAAATCACCCACGTGGCAGAGCCTGGAACTCATTCCTACTCCAAAATCTGACTTTAGCCTGCACCCTATGCGTACATTGAAAAGACAACACACACACAACACACACAAATCACCTGTGATCTCCTCACAGAACAGTAAGCCCTAGTAAAACTTAGAGTAGATCTTTTCACATGCATAAAACTAGATTATCTTTGAACGAAGGTGAAACACTACAGTAGCTTTCTGCTGCCTTTCACTTTGCCATGTCATCCGAATGTTTCTTCCATGTCAGGGACTTTGCCCCTGAACTTGATTTCTGGAGGCTGACTGCCGTTCCATCTCGAGGACGTCCCAGTGTTTACACACCCAAGCCCTCTCTATGCTTAGGAAGTGTGCTGCCTGTACAAGTGTGTACAGAATCCTTGCCAACCTAACTGTGAGAGGCCACAGGAGGAAAAGGCCTGAAGATCCCAGGTTGGCTGCGGCAGGAACCCGCCCCCCCAATCCTGTCTCAGCGGAGACTAGCATCACCCGATCACCTGATGGCACAAATCCCCCCGTGATGCACAGCACCTCTGGTCTCGCCGCCTCTTATCCACGTGCTACAGCTATGATCAAAGCACTTCCTGAACTGTGACTGTCTTTGTTTCTATATAGTTAAGTGTTTATTGTGCAGTTACTTTATATTTATTTGTTATTTTACATTTTGTTATATTTTGCATGTAGCCTTCCCTCAGGAGGAACCATACTGAGTTTATGAGTTTCCTTAATTCTACAAAAGCATGCACTTTCGTACTCCCTCAGACCCTTATCCAAGGAGAGCTGAAAAACAGTCAGCCAAAAGGATGATCAGGCAGTCACACAGGAAGGAGTACCTGACTTTTGCTGGGGAAGGAATCATCCCTTAATGCCTTTGCCTAAGCCTGGGCTAATTAGCTTTCGGAATGAATCGAACAGCTGGAACACCTCAGCAAGCTACACGCACTTTTCTAAGTTCCGGTCCCGACCCCATCCTCCAACCTGGCAAACGGCCACAGTAAAAAGCACATTCAAAATAATGTTCCCATCTCTGATTTCCACAGAAGCTTATTAAAGAAACAGAAATGCCAACCAAAGTCGTTTAAATCATGGCAACCCTTCAAAGGCCATTTTTACTATTTTCTATCAGAGGAAAGGTGGTATGTAAATTTCTATGAAAATTAGCATTTACATAACATTTACATTTTCAAAGGCCTGTAGCATCATTTACTGATTAGCATAACATTTGAGAACCATCATAAGCTTTAAGTAAGGGCAATTTCTTTCTGATATAGTTTCTTGGTACAGAGAAAGTGACCCCTCCCCACCCTCCAGGTCTTAATCATGTCAGACCAAACTCCTCAGCTCTCCTAAATCTTCTGATTCTAAATTTAGCAACGTGCCACCCGCCTAAGTCCCTTCCATAGAAATATAGAATGCCCAGTATTACAAAAATGAAGACTCAAGCTGAAATGGGAAAAATCTGAAAGCCGTGCTCTGCGATGCCTCATGCACCCAAAGCGCCAGGCTGTGTGTTCAACAGGCATTAGTCCACTGCCTGCGTGAGCCAGGCATCAAGTCTGCATCTTGCCCTCCCTGAGGTTAAAGCCTAGAAGTGGAACTGTGCACTCGGGGCAGATGCTGCGAAAGAGGGAAGCCCCGGTGGCTGATGGGAGGGGGCCAGTCCCAGACTGAAGGGATGTGGGGGAGAGGTTTCCTGGGAAACCCTGACGAGGGGTTTGGAGTATCTTTTTTTTTTTTTTTTTATCCCACAAGTTGCCAACAGCACTTTATTTCCCTCTTAATTTCATTATTGCTCTAAAAAAAATCAATGTGTCTGCACAGTGGCCATTTTCTCCCAGACTTGCTTCAAGATTTAATCTTTCTGCGGTTTTCTTAATAAAAGCCTTAGTGTCGATTATGATGAGTGATCGACCTATGAATCATCACACACAACACAGCGATTGCCTTTTGTGAGCACTGACAATATTTAATATAAAACTTCTTACTTCCCACTTTTTGCACTCCTCCGAAATGACGGGTCAAAATACTTAGGTTTTTTGTGGCTTTGGGGGGAGGGGCCGCCCCCTCGCCAGTCTGCGTGGCCCTTACTGGGCCCATACCTGCCCTCAGCTTCGCCATTTCCAGGGAAGCCTCGCTCTTCTTTTCCCCCCAGGTTATCTGAATAGCTTCGTGTGCAGTAACTTGCTCACAGCTGAAGCTGCTCGTATCTGTTTTTTGTGGACTATTTCTGGACAAACCTTCCTGGAACTTCGCCAAAAGCCTAGGATTTCTGTCTAAAAATATTAAAAGATAACCTTAAAGCAAGGTCTTCAAATACGGATTTAAAGTTATTTCATAAAAATTATTTCTAAAATCATTGTTATTATTTAATATGTCTCTGTCAGAGGATGAAGTAGAGAAATATGACTGTATTTATTTATACATATATTACTGAAGACATATTCATATATTAATAAAAGCCAGATAGGCCTAGCATCAGTACCTGGGAAATAACTGTGAGAAATTAGGGCCCTGTTCATCGCTCCATGATTATAAAGGAAATAATTTGTTTTCTTATTTTGATAAGAATTTGAGTCTAAGTTATATTAATATATATATGTATATAAGCTTATGATAGTCAAACACTTCCTTTTTGGGAGAAGCAATGACTGTAATGAAGTTTTAATTCATAGTTCACAACAGAATGTAAACCATGCCTTTGTCATAAATTCATTAATAGCAATGTCCCATCGACAGCAGCCAAATCTTCAGCAGCACCTAAGAAAGGCTGTTGCGGCCCCTTGTATCCCTAGTTTTAACTTCGGTTGAGTTAATAAGGTTGAGGAGGAGTCATGGCAAAGAACAGATTTGCGGATGGACAGTCAAGAAGTCACAGAACTCTTCTGCTCCCCAACCCCCCTTTCTAACTCCTCTGCATCCCAGATAATCAGACCCAAAGGACACACAAATAGTTTCCACGAGAACATTTCTCTGCAAATTCTGGTACTCAGAGTTAACCGAATGGGATCCATTTTCAGAAACAGGTCAGCTAACAAAGTTTCAGATAATGGGAACCCAATTGCATATTTTTTGAACAGAAAAAGTAATAATACATTCCTGATCCAAGCGGATTGCATCTATCAATGCACTAAACTGGGTGTGTTTTAAGTCTTTCAAAAATAGCATGCTGCGCTCCAGTAGCGGAGTGAAGCTTTTCAGATCTAGCTGTTTCTCCTAAGTTTTCTTTATTGTCCTATGCATAGAAAAATAATATGCATGGCGGTAAGTACATGTGCCTATAGTAATATAAATGTAATGTTAACATTATATAATTTAATATGTAGGGGAAATGAGCAAAACGCTCAGGATGTTTAAACTGCACCAAGATGACATGTAAGGACATCAGAGGACAGGTCACTACTGAGGCCAAGGCCTTGTCCTGCCCTGGGGACGCCCGGCAACTTGAACATTTTTCACTGGCTCACACGTGCCAATTCCTTTCAGAGGCTTAGTGTTTGGATTATAAATCGGTAAAACTATTTGGAAATGAGAGTTTCGTTAGCAAAGATTACAGCAAAGTCAAGAAAGTGATTTTAGAATTACCGTTTTCACAGGGTTGTGAGCCGTACTGCAAAGGGGCTGATAAACGATGCTCTCTTGTGAATCTTGAAAGTTGTGAATCAGGAAGTTTCCCAGACTCAGACATCTGACTATACCTTTTTGAATTCTATGCAGCAGGAGGACAATTTCCAGTTGATGAGCAAGAGAGAAACAGAATTCCAACATTTGCTCGGACCAGTAAAGTCTCTTCTCTAACCACATCACTGAAGTGCTCAGAGAGGGCAAGATTCTTCTGTCCAGTTACTTATCGTTTAATGGCCGGGGGATTATTTCACATACACTAATATGCACCACTATTAAAAATCCTAGTAGTATTGATTGATTAGTTCTTTCATCTATAGGCTTTACTCAGACTATTTTCCAAAGGAGAAAGAAGAAGCATACTAAGTGAAAAGTATTAGTTATCAAGAAATTATATGTTAAATGAATTAAAGGTACCCTAACAGAATACCCGGTGGTAGAGTAGCATATCAACCTTGGCCTTACCCTTTAATTTCAAGGCTTCTAATACCTTTGAATCAGCTGTTACATCACTCACTAGCTTGATTTCAATATTTTGCGAAGTCAGTTGGAGCAACTTTTCGAAAAGACGTTGACCCTAGAAAAAATATTCAGAGACAAAGAAAGTCAGAAAATCAAAACGGATGCTACTTTAAATAAGCATAAATATACATATTAAAAATTAAAACCATTCAAATTTTAAAAGGAAAGCACTTCAGCAATTGGTATTCTTGCAAATTCTCTCCGAGTTTATATGGAGTAGTAACACGAACACAGATAACAGTGTGTTATATTTTTTTGAGTACTGCATCGTGCAATTCAATAATCACTGTAGTAATAATTTCAATGCTGCAGTGCAAATTTCCCCTTGTTTTACTGTTTCAAGAACTCTGAGGTTTTCTACACAAGAAGAGACAGCAGAGAATATTAAACAGTGGTGTTTGGGCCCCGAGAGACTGGATTCCAGCTAGTTTCCCAGCTTACAAATGGTTTTCTTAATCGCACTAATCTCCAGGTTCTTCCCTCAGTAACATGTAGACATTTGTACTCACTGGAAAAGGTTTTTTGTGAGAATTAAAGGCATTAGTAGTAGGTAAGTATCCTTTAAGTGTTAGCTCTTAGGGGAGAACCACAGCTACTTATCAGTGATTTGTCTGAATGTACCATCTTGTTTAAAATGCGTTTTATTGAATTCAATTAACGTTCTGCCTAGCAATCTATAATTATTAGCACAGCCTAAAAATAACTGAAATAAAACAAAGTAAAAAAGATTTTTGAGAAAGCATTTTAACAGGCATATAAATGTCATGGTGAGTTCTAGTCTCAGGGAGAGCCTGGGGAGTGGAGTGCACAGTCACTACCTGACCTCAGGTGGGTGGACTGCAACATCGTCCCGTTCATTTTCCCATGTGTGATTATATGGACTCCCTCTCCCGATCACTAAAGGGACCTGGTTTCCTTTTCTCGATTTCTCAGTACTTTTGTTATTCAGCTATAAACTCACATACCTTCCGGGGCCAGACTGGCAAAGAAGGCTTTGGTCTTAATGGTCCCTAAGTGGCAAAGTGTTATCTTCCTTGATAAGAATGGACTGTTGATAGGGATTGTATAGAAAGGATTTGGGGACTGAGAAGAAGGAATGGAGGAATGGGGAGGAAGAGCAGTGATTCCTGCAATTCAGTCTTAGCAAAGAGAGAAGCCCAAGACGAAAACCTTAAAGCTTTGGAGCATGCAGGAAAACAAAAGGGTGATAAGGACGACAGATAAACTGAAGCATAGAACACGTGACTAACAGATGCACTGGAAGAGAAAAAGAGGCAAGAGGAATCAGTATGCCAATAACAGAAGAGTAATTGTTTAACTTGAAGAAAGACCTGCAGCTACATGTTGTAAAGATGCTTGAAGAGGGAGGCAAGTGGAATGTGGAAAGACACACTTAGGCACATTCTGTAAAATGACTCAACAGCAAGGACAGAAAGAAATTCTTACAAACTTCCGGCCAAAACCAAACCAAAACAAAACAGTTACCTATCACGGAAAGTGGAGCAGACTGGCACAGAGCAAACCATCTGTAACACTAAGTCAATTCAGGCTACGGAAGAAAAGGCTGAAGCTCCGTCAAGGATTTTACTTGCTGGGGTGAAAGAAATACTTGCAGATACATACAGATTCAGAGACTATATTACCTACGTAACCAGTATGAGGAATATTTTCAAGGACGGACTGTAACCAAACAGTAAATAACACGAACACCATCAAGGAGGATGAAGGGGCGAAGACACGAGTGATGAGCAATACAGAATGCAGATGTGATTGACGCACCTGCTAGATAAAGATTCTGGAAACGGAAGAGACACAGTGCAGGGGGAAGTCTACTGAGAATCTACTATGTGCATCCTCAGCAGGGGTGCTCTTACCTTGAAGGAGCTGAGAACTGGTTCTTGTGTGTGTGTGTGTGTGTGTGTGTTTGCATGTGTGTGTGAATTACTACTTTTATGACTAAAACACACTTATACATCCAGCAAATGTGCACTATATCTGTAGTATTAAAATTTCACAGGAGGCAAGTTTAGGGGAAAAAAAATCTAATAAAACTCCTTAATCAGGTGGTAATGAGAAGAAGGTTGAGAAACACTCATCTATAACCAACGGGATGAAGAATCTCAGTAAACATCAGGATAAGAGTTGGGGAGGACTCGAATGTACCACATGGGGAAAAGCAGGCCATCAGTACGCAATGACACAATTTACGGAGCTATGACAGTTATGAATTAGCGTGCACCAGACGGCACGCCAGCTAAACACGTACAGCAAAAGTTAACAGAAATGTAACTCAAACACCAACACAATACAGTCATTTTAAATACGTCTCTCAAATCTGGGCCAATCTAATAGAAAATAGATGAGGATATATGAAAATTAAATAATACTATCCATAAATTTGATTTTAATGTATAGATTTCTATAGATTCTATAGGTCAAACCCCTCAAAGCAATCTTTAGCTGTCTGTGGAACATGCCATTCAGAAAACCTGAGCCGAAGGTAAAACGAGGTATTCTACAGGCATTGTTCTCTGCCCACAAGCCAACAAAATGAGCAGCAGACCATTAACATGTAACTCACAAAACAAAGCTTAGCTCCTTGAAGAATGAAAAACTCACTCTTACATTATCCTAAAATCAAAGGGAAAAAAGTGAATTTTTGTATTCTCTAGAAACCTATGAATAAGCGAACACTTCATTGCAAAGCCATGAAATGAAGCAGTATCTTGTGTCAGAGAGAAGTTCACAACTGTAAATGTCTTCAGTATTATAAAAAAATGTACCATAAAGTCACAGTCACCACATTAATCTGGCAGAGGCACAGGCACGGAGAGATAAAAAAGGACTTAATAGAGAATCCAGAAATGGTGCAAATGTGATGTCTATCAACAACAAAAGTGCTATTTTAATTTAGTCTGGAAACATATAAAGTGGTTGAATCGGGCCCATGTGGAAGGACCCCTCTATCATACCACATAAAACGATATATGTTCTCAGGCAGAATAAGGACATACCAATACCTTAGAGAAAATCTAGGCGACCACGTGAACAGTCTCAGGGTGGGGAAAACCTTATCAAACTGTAGGAGGTTAAATGACGGCCCCCAAAGATGCGGGACCTAGCCTGAAGCAGCTAGATGATACCTTATTGGAATAGGATCTTTGCAGATGTGGTTAAAGATTTTGAGATGAGGAGATGATCCTGGATTACCTATCCAGGTGGACCCTACACGAATCACTGTGTACTTAACAAGAGGCAGGGGCAATGAGACAGAGAGCAGAGGGGTGAAGGTGCTGGCCTTGAAGAATGGAGTGACACAGCCACAAGCCGGGGGATGCCAGCAGAGGGGGATGCCTTCCCAGAGGCGGGAAGGAGCAAGACCTGCACCCTCCCCTGGAGCCTCCGGAGGGGAGCGCAGCCTGGCTGACAACTTCGTTTCGGTCCAGTGAACCTGACCTCAGACTCCTGCCCCCTAGGACTGCGAGAGAATAAACTTGTGTGTTGTAAGCCACAGTCTGTATGAACGTGTTACAGTGGCCACAGGAAATGAATACACAAGCTAGCTATGTTGTAGCAATAAAAAATAATACAGAAATATTGAATTATAATAGTTTAAAGAAATATGTAGCAAAAAATACCACAAGTGAATGAAGACCAGTAAAATTTGGAATATTTGCTGTGCAAATGAGAAATGGGTTAATAACTGGACTCTACAAAAATATATCAGAAACTAATAAGCAAAGGTCAATAACCCAATCAAATGTGGACAACGTATGAGAGTAGGCGTGCCAAAGAAAGGCAAGCCTATGTGGCTGAGACATAAAGAGATGCTTTATGCCTCAGGGAGACATACAGGGAGGCTCCCAGGTAGTCAAGGGAGGCTCAGAGCAAAGCAATAAACAAGTCTCTTTTGTACACGGAGAGACTGGAAAAAATTTATGAGTGGCAACATTTATTCTTGTCAGTAATTTGGGAAGAGGGTACTCTCACATATCCCACTCAGGAATCCACACCTCAAAATCAATCCTGAAGAAACACAGGCACCCAAACGTGTGTGTGTATGTATTTATGATTACATGATCACGGAAAAATGCAGACTATATCTCGGGTATACTATTAGTCTACGTATAGATCCTTACATCTATTCGTATATGTGTGTGTAAAATTTCAGTGATAAAAAGGACACGTGGCTGATTAATCATATTAAATATTTAATGATACAGTCACAAGAAAACAAGGATTTGTTTTAAGCCATTGGGTCCTTTTGAAGCAATACACTTGCCGTGACTTTTGTTTTTAAATTTAGGGCTTAAGAGACAAGACCGTACATGCATAAATCGCCTCTTGACTTAGTTTGCTAGTTTGTTTATTTAACCAACTAGTTGAATTATCTATAAGGTTGATTTCTTACCTACTTACATTTACTAAAATTTGTGTTTGTAGGATACACAGAGTTTACCCGGGATATAAACATCAATGTATTATTTCCTTGTGTATCTGTCAGTGTCAACTTTTATTTATACACACAGCACAGTGTCTTTTAAGCAAATTCATTCAAGTCATTTGTTTTTTAAGCCAATTCACGCAACACACTCACTGGATGCCTGCTGCGTGCTGGAGATAAATGACAAAGTAGCAAATACAGCCCAATGTGTCAGATGCCAGGGTGGAGGACGTACAGGGTTAGGGAGACGTGACGGGGGCACCATAGCCCAGCCCAAGGCACTCAGGGCAAGTCTCCCAAAGGAAGGGAGGAAAGAAAGGATGTTCCTGGTAGAGACCTGTGACGCGCACGACAGAGAGGTGAGTAGGCTTGCGTAAGCCAGGGTGAGGAGTTTGGACCTCATTCGGAAAGCAGAGTGGACTTCCTCAGGATGCTGGACAGGGAAGGACACAATCGAGTTTTTGCACTAGAAAGAAAAAGAAACCCTCTGCCTGCAGATGGGAGAAGACATGATACAGAGCAAGACTGGAGGCTGCATGAGAAGGTTGGTGAGAGATGGGGCCTGCGAGTAGTGTCAATGGCGATCCAATCATTGGAAGGATCTCGGGTGTTTATGAGATGGCACAGCAACAGCTTGGGCTTGAGAGAGACAGTGGAGTTGGGGATGGTGGCCAGAGTCCCAGCAGCTCTCGGGGACCTAACTGTGGAATATGGGATTTCTCATCTGAAGCCAGAAGATGGTGGCTGTTACACCAGTTCACAAATGTCCTGAGCTCATGGACCAATCCCCGCTCAGGAACCTGGTTTGGGAATGTGAGCAACAAGGAGTGCCTGCTGGATGCCAGCAGAGACTGTCTGCTCTGTGGGGTACAGGCTGCCAGGTTCCATCCTATGAAGGGATTTAATTATTCTGAACAAGTAATCATCAAGGTCTTGCCTAATGATGGTTACCACAATTATGCACCCCGTAGGTATGAACATATCCATCCCTGTCAGGGGCAGACGAAGAGAGACAAGTAAGCTCATCATGGCGATAATGACCCAGGAAATAGCAAGGAATTCCTACCAGGAGCAGCGTGTTTGTACAATAACAGGGCCCTCAGCAGCTGGTTTCCTACAGTAGCTAGAAAGTAGCCCTTGGTTTGCTCCAGCGCTTACCCTGGCTGCAGAGAGCAGGCCAGCAACTGGATCTTGGCAAGGCCACTTAGCAGTGTCTGGAGGCATGTGGATGGCACAGCCAATCAGCACTCCTGCTGCAGAGGAAGGGGCTGCGACGGGGCACGGGAGCACACCAGCACGTGCCAGACACTCAGCTCTTCCATGGTGTCTGTTTCAAGCGGGCACATGGCTCCTCACCGAGCGGAGACAGAATTCCCTCACACCCTGTCTCCCCATGATGACCCAGCTTCCCTAGGGAGCAACCAAGAGGGGGCTCCCCATTCTCCCTGGAAATCCCACTGTCTTAAGAAAGTGGCTCAGACTCCTCAGCCCTCTACTTCTGGGCAAATGAGCCAAAAGAGAAAAATGCTGTGCACAGAGATATTTCATGCAGCAGAGTTTATTGAGACACAGGAAAAAAATGAAATAGCATAAATGTTTAATAATAGAGAAATTTAATGTAGTGCATCGGCTGTTTTGTACATTACGCAGCCAGGTTAAATAATGTACCAGTGTCTCTAATAACACTGAAAGGCGATTATGGTGTAGTGTTAAGTTCAAAATTAAGATATACCTTTCTTTATCGACTATAAGCGTATGTATGTAATTCTACATAAAATGTCAAACTATTAGAACATTCTGTTGTAGTCATATAGATGATTGTTTCTCTCTTCCATTTCTCTGTAGTTTCCAAATCTTCTATAGTGAGAAACTATTACTATTATTATGAGAAAAGAAATCCAACCTATTCTTTTAAAAAGAAAGTTCCAAAACCATAAATTGACCTTGGAGAAATTGAAAATACAGACATGAAGACCTAGAGAGACAACAACCAACCATACAGGCAAACAACTTTAAAGCGGAGTCATTATTCAATCCAACTAACTGGGAAGACTGTCTGGGTTCATCACTCATTCACGTCTACGTGATTGGATTTAGGGGAATTAAAGAGGTTACACTCCTGCTAATCATAGTGCTTATGAGTTTATATCAGAGTGATGATTTCCCCTGGAAGTATATTGGGAAGTGAGCAAGAGCATAATTAGAGTTGCTCAACAGATGGGGAAATGGAAGCGTGGAGATGCAGCAGCCATGTACCAAGAAAGAACCGCGCGCAGGGAGGGCTGGAGTTCACAGGAGCAGAGCTCAGCTGAGCAGCCAAGCCAGAGGCCACCCGCCCCCGCATCCCGCAGGCTCCGCCCTCCCGCTGTGCTCTCACCAGGGCCTTCTACGCCCTCCCCCACTACACTCCGGGCAGAGGAGGGTAGGGACCACACTTAGTTGATTTTGTCTCCCCAGCAACAGACCAGCACCTTCATAAATATTTATTCCATAAAGGCACGTTCAAAATGACTCCGTAGCCACATTTCAAAAGGGCGAATGCTAATTTATAAGCATTTGCTGAGTGTTGATTTTGTAGAACAGGGGAAAAGATGCTATTTTAAAAGAAGGGGACACTCTTTCTACGAGGTTATGTAATTTTCACGCTGACACTGCACCAGTTTTACTGAAATAATATTTAGCCTGGAGAGGAGAAGGCCGAAGAGAAATCTGTTTCAAATCCACAAGCTGTCCCTTCTCTTCCTGGCCATGGGCCAGACAATAAACCTACAAGAATTAATAGGACACAGGCCCTAGAGTCCAGGAATATGCAGAACATCCAAATCCTAGCTGCTGCCCTTTCACACCATCGCTGAGAGAACAGTAGGAATAAGCAGGATTAAACTGAAACAGGTAAAATCAGGTTGACAAACTGGATGGGGGAGGGGGGTTAACTTGGCCCTTGTCTTGAAATCTATAAAAATCAAACGACGTTTATGTAGACTGGACTGGTTTAGGGCAGTGAGTCTCAATCCTGGCTGCGTCATGGATCCCCAAGCCCTCTTTTAAAAAGAATCAAAGCCTGAGCCCTTCTCCAAATATTCTGCTTTAACTGGTCTGGGGCGGGGCCGGCATCTGTACGTTTCAGTAGTTCCCAGGATGCTGGCAGCCATGGCTGAAAACTGCTCAGCTGGGAGAGGAAGGTTAAGAATCTACCTAAAAAACGTGCCCACTTTTCTCTCTCTCCTTTTTTTTTTTTAACCTAAACCCCTTAAAAGAACTTGAATTAGTCCTCTACGTAGAATGATCTTAACCTCCTGTAATAGAAGTTGCGATCTTAATGGACAGCTGAAAGTTATTCCCACTCTGAGGGCATAGAAAGATGACATGAAAACAGCAATCTTCTTTCATGAGCTCCAGGATTTGTTGTTTTATAAACATGAACTGATCACATTTACAAAGCAGTCAAACAAGGCGGGCATTATCACACCTGTTTTCTAGATGAGGAAAGTGAGGATCCAGCAGGGTTGTGACATTTGCCTAAAGTGACCCCAGCTGCTAAGCCGTTGGTTATGTCGGACGTGCAGCCCTATGCCCTACGCTGTAATGCGTGCTTCCTGAATAATGCTGCAGTTGGCTTTCTCTGCAAAACCAAGCTCTGCGCCCTGAAAAGAAACAGAATAACCAATTCTAAACCGATTCAAACCACAACAGAGCGGTAGTATAGATCCTAATTATGTTTTCATTCATTTACTTTTCTCTACGCCCTGTAAAAAACATGTAAAATGTCCTGCTTCCTCTGGCTGCTTCCCTACAACCTACTGATTCTCATAGGCTCAAGAAATGTCAATTATTGAAAAGATTCAGTCTCCATCAACTGTGTTTCATTTTGCGAGGCAAAATGAAAAGCAGGAACTGCTGTAATTTTATTTTTTCTGGATTGCAAAAAAAATTCAGTAACAAAAGGCCTTCTAATGAAATAGTTCATGATCAGGCTGCAATTGGATTTTTCTGGATTCCAGAAATACCCCTGTGTTGTAAAGTAGATACTGATTGTTTGCATGAAACCTCTTTCAGGAGCCTTGGAGAGGGAATAGAGGCTCTCTATTCCCATCTTGGGACGGCGGGAATGGGAATGGAAGGAACAGTGGGCTCAGGGGAACATTGAAGATGGAGAAAATGATGAGGATGGGGAGTGAGACCTGCCGAATGTGTGAACTCCAGACTGAGGGCTTCCTGAGGATGGGTAAGAGGCATGATTGGTTGAAATATAAAGTGATCAGAATAGAAACTGTTAATATCATTTATGAACAAATCCTAAAGATGGCTACGAACCAAACACAACGAAGAAAAGGCTTATAATTTAGGTGACACAAAAGTTCTTGTCTGTTGGTTAATCTACAGTGATAGGGTCAGGTAGGAAGAACATGGCAAGTCGGGAATGAGTGGGCTCCCAGACAGAGCCTGGAGACCGGAGTCACACGTGGAGGCAGGGTGTATCTCACCAACATCAAGGTGAGATCTCTGAATGCCACCTGGTCAGAGGGATCTTCAATTAAAAAAACACCACCACCAAGGAAGAAAAAACAACCAGCCAACCAACCACCAAAGTCAGTAGTGGCTGTAGGTTCAAGAAAACCATGTTTTTCTTATATAGTCAAGTTTCAAGATGTCGATTGTTCAGAGGGGTCTTCCTCTCATGGACATCAAATTCAAATCCTCATCGAATACACCCTGGTGTTGTAGGGGTTTGTTTTTTAAATTAAATTATCCTGTTCTAAGAGCAAACATGTCATAATCTTGCCAGATGACAAATGTGATGGTCAATTGTATGTGTCAACCTGACTGGGCTGAGATGCCCACATAGCTGGTCACATGTCTCTGGGTGTGTCTGTGAGGGTGTCTGCTGGAGAGATTGGCATCTGAGCCTGAGGACCAAGTACAGGAGATGCCCTCACCAGCGCGGGCAGGCATCACCCAACCCTGAGAGTCTGAACAGAACAAAAGGCAGAGGAAAGGCGAATTTGCTCTCTGCCTGAGCTGGGTCATCCATCTTCTCCTGCCCTTGGCTGGATGCTCCTGGTTCTTGGCACTCAGGCTCAAACCTGGACTTATATCATCAGCTCTCTGGTCCTCAGGCCTTCAGGCTCATGCTGAATTACACCACTGGCCTTCCCAGATGTCCAGCTTCCAGATGGCCGCTCGTGGGAATTCTCAGCCTCCATACGTAAACCAATTCTTATAATCAATCTCCACATACTCTCTATCTTTACCTACATCTGTATCTATCCAATTGGCAAGCACGGCTCACTGTAGTCCAATAACTACCTGACTTAGCATGAATTCATCTCTCTAAGATTCAGTTGCTGCAGCTTATTTGTCATTTTATTTGGTTCCTACAGTGAACTCAGAGAGAATGTGGTGTTTTTTTTTACCCAATGAATTAGGTAACTTTACTAATAAGTCTTCATCCAGTGGTATTTTCTGGCTTTTCCTGAACAGTCCTGACTTTATAAATTTGCGTCATTTTATCCCATAAATTAACAATCAAGTTGTCCTAGAAATTTCAGTCTTTCAGGGTCTAAACTCATCATGAGACAGAAAGAAACAAAACTTGTTGCCTGGCCATGTAGTTTGATAAATTTGAGAATATGGTTCCTGTGGAATGGACTGTATGCCTCACCAGTCCTGAACGTGGCTGCGGTACAGAGGGAAGTTCCTGCCCACTTTCTTTCTGCACAGCAAGGAACAAACGCAGAGCTTACCCAGAGTGAGGCAGGAAAGACAAGATGAGGTTTTCGGGGTGGGAGTTACAACAGCAACTCTTGCCCTGGCCAGTGTGGCTCAGTTGGTCAAGTGTCATCCCATAAACCAAGCCCAGGATGCAGGTTCAGTCCCTTGTTGGGGCACTTGGGGCGAGTACAAGAGGCAACTGATCAACGTTTCTCTCCCTCTCTCTTTCTCCCTTTCCATCTCTCTAAAGTCAGTTAAGCATGTCCTCAGGTGAGGATAAAAAAATACCCAGTATCTCTTTGGAAACACAGATTAAAAATGCATTTTTAATGTATGTGTCTGTTTCTCTGAAAATGAAAAAAGAAAAAGCAGGCATTCATCATTCTGTTAATAACGACTATCGCTCACTCTTATGAAATTGTTTCTTGCCTAGAGAGGACAGAGATGTCATGTGCCACGTTTATTTGTATCTTTTTTCTGCTGAGCTGGGGCCTGCCTGTAACTGGTTGTGCTGTTCCTCGGTGCGTTTTGCTTACAGCGGCATTATAATAAGTGGAAGGGCCCTTTTTCGGTTACAGCTCCTGTTTATTTATGTGCCACGTCTGGTTTCCATTTAGGGTTTTTCAGGTTCTGCTGATTTAGAAGTAAATGCCGTGTTTGACTATTCTAGTGTCCCAAATAAAAATATTTTCTTTAAAAATATCTGTGAATCTGAGCCAATTTTCTTGACACCAGAACATCTTAAAGAAAATTTAAATTAGCTCACTTGAATGATTAGGGTGTGAATTTTTTTCCTGGCTCTTTTTTTTTTTTTTTTGGTCCAACAAGCCAACCCCAGGACTGTCTGCCAAATTTACAAGTGAAAATAACAATGTGCTTACAGGTCCAAATATTGGGTACCCCAAATTTAGCATTTTGAGTAGTGTCTTGAATTTCCTATTCCAGTTGAAAGATAATATCAGGAAAAATTTAGATCAAATAGGCTTTCGGCAAGTACCTTCTTTTTTAGAAATGGTAAAACTCGGTGGCCTTAAGAGAACAGGACGTGGGGTTCTTACACTGCACCCACAGAGAAAAAGTTGGCAGCAGGGGCCTGTTTTCCTTTCTCCATATTTGCATGACTATCTCCCCACCGTCATCATGAGAGGGGAAGAGGGAGTGGAATCAGGCTCTTTAAAAATAATATTTAAAAACACAAGACATGTGGTATTTAGATAAGTGCCCCCCTGGGCCCTTTCAATTCCAAGCCCTGTTTTGAATTCTGCTCTATAGGGGTTGAGGGGCAGATGAGGGGAGATGCACAATGAAGTAAATCAGGCACTAGGTACTCTCTATTCTGCATGCTTGCTCTCTCTTGAAGGTCCACGGTCATGCCTGGTGAGGCATTTAGACCCGTGAGGACCAAATGGCTGGGATTCCCCAGTAACAGTCACTTTGCTCCCAAAGGACTAGAGGAAGAAGAGGGCACTCACTATCTTGCTGAGCTACAGACCCTCCAAACATTGCTCTAAACCTCACTCCTTCACATTGTTTGCCATTCCCGTGGGCCATGGTTGTGGGGACCAAGAACAGGTGGGGGGACAGGGCCTCACAGCCTGCTTGCATCCATTTAGTTTGCCGCAGGTAGAGCCCCTCTATTCTCATGTCTGCAAGTGAAGATCTCTCCCTGTGAAGAGTCGAAGAGAAATTAGGCTGAAGACTCTACAGAAAACCCACTGGTTTGAAACGGTAAAGGAGTCAAGTCTGGAAACATTCCCTGTTTCCAGAGTTAGGAAGAACTAATGTGCACTGGGCTGGATTTCACAACTGCTATGGGCTCATGACTGACGTGTGCTCTCATTTCTCCTCTTCTGAACGGAAGCATCTAGTATAGTTACCTTACCCTGTTCCACCGTTGGATGGTGGGAGTATGTCATGTGTCTTATACAGGTTCACAGGTTTCCAAACCAAGAGAAACCCACAGGAGGAGCCTCCTCCAGATCCAAACCTGATGCAGACAGAGATATCCCGGACCTTGAGCCTTTGCTGTCGCGGGATGAAAGTTGGGGGGCAGGTGAGCGCCTTCGTGGAAGAGTCATGGATTGCCATGGCCACAGTGCGCTGCAGCACCTAATTTCTAAAGACTCCTGCCAACAATTCTGCTCATTCCCATCTTGGATTTGTGACTTGCTTTGACGAACAGAATAGGGTAGAAGTAACTGCGATTCCAAAGTCCAGGTCTTAAGGAGCCTCAGAGTTTCTGCTTCTGCCCTTTTAAGGTACAACTATTCTATAAAGAATTGTGGGCTAGTTTACTGAACGATGAGAGACATGGGCAGAGAGGTCCTGCCAGCCCCCAAGATGGTCCAGCCCCACCTAGGTAAGATGCTGGGTAAGTGAGGAAAGTCACCTTGGCTCCCCGAACCCCAGGCAAGCCACCTCAGCCATCCCACTGCGGTTCAGAGCCAAGTCCTCTCTGCCAAACCCTGCCCAGAATCCTGAACAAATACGTGACCGTTACTTTTTAAGTCACTAAGTTTGGGGATAATATATGCAGCAATAAGTACCTGAAACACCTGCTTAAACAGTAGAGGTGGAAAAGTACGGAACACAATTACAGACTCTTCCCGACCGATGACGGGTGGCCTTAACGGTTTTTGTGGCTTTGCGGTAGTGGGAAAATAATTCCCGTACAACCGTTCTGTTTTTCACTTTCAGCACAGTATTTAACAAGTCGCATGAGATAGTCAATACTTTATTATAAAGTAGGCTACGTGTTAGATAATCTCGCCCAACTGCAGGCTAAAGTAAGTGTTCTTCGCTTGCTTAATGTAGGCTGGGCTGAACTATGCTGACTGGTAGGTTAGATGAGTTTTCGGCTGATAGTGTTTTCAATTTATGATGGGTTTTTTTGGAAGGTAACCCCATCTTAAGTCAAGGAAGATCTGAAGTGAATTTACTCAGTTCTCTAGTATAGCCTCTGTGGGCGTTTGTTTGTTTTTGCCTGTTTTCTAATATATTTTTACTTTAAAATAGTATAGTCGAATAACAGATTTCAAGGCACCAATGAGATCACTGTTACAGGAACACCTTGGAGATACCGCAAGTTTACTGCTATTGCTGAGTATCACAATAAAGCAGGAAGCAGGTCCTAGTCTTTCTGCTGGTCACTCTAATTTGTAAAAATGCAACATGTGTAAAGCACAATAAAAATGAGGTATGCCTCTATAGGCTTAAAGACATCCCATTTTGTGTACAAAGAGACAAAACATTTCATCCTTGACCTGTACAGGTCACTGAATTATAGGTCCCCTGCTTGGAAAGAACAGCCTGGATAGCTCAGGGCTATCACGGTCACACCGACATCAAGGCTAACACCCTAAAGATGATGGGAAGAATTTTCTCATCTCCAGGACATTTCAGTTAGAAAGTATTTAAATCACTTAGTCAGTTTCCTAAAGGTGGTTTTTGTAATTAGAACTAGCACCTTTCTTTTTCCTATTCACCAAATATGACCGAGTCAAGAATATACAACTAATTAAAAAGCATACATTGCCAGTTATAAAAACAGTCACAGGGATGTAAAGTACAGCACAGGGAAAACGGTCAATAGTGGTGTCAGAAGGGAACTAGACTTAATGGTGTGATCACTTCAGAGGTTACATAAAAGTCTAATTACTACGTTGTTCACATGAAACCAATATAATGTTGCATGTCAACATAAATTGAAAAATAAAAAATTAAAGAGAAAGAACATACAACTATTCTAGAAAGATGACTCTACTATTAAAAAAAGCTGTCTCTAGATCCAAAAGGCAAATTACGACACCAATTAACCAACCAAATGCCTCAGCAAGCAGTTAATGGAATTAGAACTGTAAACATGCGTGCTGTGCGTAGAAGAATTCTGGGGCCTGCCTTCAACAGCTACCGTGATGTAAATGGAGTCCTCCGAAGTTGCCCAACGCAGCAATGCTGTATAGAGAGCCTATGGCATACAAAGATGAAACATGGTTTTGCCCTTGAAAGCCAGGCATTCTAGCAGGAGCTTAAACAACCTGGGATTAACGACAGCACATACATATAAATGTAATGACGTGCATGTACTACCTTTGACGGAAGACTAAAGAAATGAACTTGAACTTGAGAAGTGGAGGCGAGAATACTAAGGAGTGTGAAAGGCACATCAGTAAAACCATCACACACACAGAGGAGGCAGCTTACCTGACATGCTGACGGATGGCTGTGGTTGAGGTCCCAATGGGAAGACACGATGTCAACAGACTTTTGGGCCATGTTGAGTAAATTCATCCAGCCTTGGAAAAGTGACAAGTGAAATGGTGCATTTTCTGAATAGTTAAGGCCTTCAGGAATATTTTCCACCAGGGCAATTCTTAGAAAAGATTTTGAAAAACAAACAAACAAAATCTAGTCAAATTGGAAGCCACGGATCTTTATACATGCATACAGAGACATCTGAAAAATACTCTTTATTCCTTCTGGGTGTATACATTTCTCATAACGTACAGTTTCCACTAAAGTCCTCTTCAGCATTTCCTCTACACTAATATACCGTGTTCTAGGAGTTTATGCTGTGTTTTTCCCAGTTAGCATCCGTAAGTCATAAAATCATGGTATTTGTCCCTAATGTCCAGTTTTAAATTAGCCTTGAAAAAATTCAGAGCTTCCTACACAAGCATCTTCCTCTAATATATATCTAATAATACATTTTAGAAGAATATGTTAGTTCTCTAATAGTTCTTTTTTCCCCACAGTAATGCCCCTCTTATGGAAGATACCACTTCTGTGAGCTACTTGAGACCACAGAGTAAGTTATGCACATTTCCAGCATCTAACACAAGGTTGGGCATATATCAGAACTAGTTCATAAGCTAAAATATTGTTCGTTTTATTACTATCAGAAAACACAAACAACAGATGTTATGTTTACTGCATAACATCTCTATTAATGTTTCCCAGCCTAAGCATACCATGACACTGAGAAGGAAATTTTAAAACCTGCCCGTTGAAGGACTTTAGTAAAGATGGAGATAAGGAATGTGGAAAATACCAGCACCAGTCAAGCCCTAAATAAACCACAACCAGCAATACCCTGATAAATGTGTGTTCTCTTTTTACATGCCCCTTTATATAGACAACGTATCACTGCCTGGCTTTCTGTGGTGTTGCAACTGAGGTTGTATGGTCTTTACTTCTGACTTAGCCAGATGACACCTATAACATTTAAATAAAGAAATGAACAATATTTTTTCAAGTTTAAGAGATGTAAATTCTCCTAAACTCTTGAGGGAAAACTCCAATCTTTTACAAAGATCCCTGTGAGTACTTCCAGAATGGAGACTTGTTTTACTCATAGCTGTGCATCCTCACTGCCGGGAACATAATGAGCGCTCAAGAAATATAGAATGAACTTTAGGTTCCAACATGGAATCTAGCGCTACTCAATAAACCTGTTAACTGTTTCTCGTAATGAGGCAGGTTCCATTTTGCCAGTTTGAGAAACAGAAGCAATGCTGTTAGTAAAATGTCCTTGTGTGGGTCACAGCCAGAATGGGTTTTGGGCACGTGACCCAGACACAGTCACAATTTTTGGGGGCCAATCACCCCTTTCCCCCACTACCACCACCACCAGCGGTTGCATTTAACATTGGTTAAGCACTTACAAGCGCAGAACGGGCAAACCATGGTACGGAACACGGGAATGCCAATGACAAATCTCCCTAGTCGTCTGGAATTTACCATCTAGTGAAACAGCCTGCCTCAGACATAGAGATTCAAGTAGGAGATAGACTCTATGAAAGGGTGAAGCAAAAGCAAGAAGTTTAACTAGATGGCTAATGCGTCATCTAAAGTGCCACCGGGGCATGGGTGCAAAGGAAAAATTAATTCTGGTTGGGACATATAGAGTTGGAGGAAGTGGGTCTTGGAATGAGTCTTCAGGGATGTAATTTTTAGGTTGAGCTGGAAGAGAAAGGGATTCTAGGTAGAGGGGACTGCTTGTAACATTCGGTGCATTTAGACATTTGTGAAGTGGTGAGCCCAGGGGAGCGTGAGGTAGGAGAGTTACAGCAGGAGCTCACAATGGCCAAAGAACACTGGCACACCACAGGACCGTGCTGTGGAGGTTGTGAACCAGGAAGAGGACTCTGGGCTTAATTGTGATGCCTTTGAGAGCATCCTAGGACATTTGCGGGGACTAATGCTGACAGCACCCTTGGGCACTAATGGAAAGATAAAGGAGACTAGAAGATGACAAGCCAGTGGAAAGAAGAGGCTGTTGCCACAGCTCAGGAAATAAAAATGGGAAGTTTCAATTAGATCAACAGGAATGAGAAGGGGCATGCGTGTCATGAAGATTTTAGAAAGCAAGTCTGAAAAGATTTCGTGTTCGGTGGGTAGGAGAAGCAGGTAGAGTAGAAACAGATGAAAGTCAACAATAACTGAAGCGTTCTTGCAGGGCCACCGTGTCTTCTCATGCCAGCACCCCTACAGTCACCTCCCGTGGACTCCTCACGTGGACTCTTGCCCCTCCAAACCATTTTCCTTACTACGGTTGGGTTAATCGCTTAAAAATGTAAATCTAAGCATTCTGCTGCCTGGTTAAAACTTCTTACGGTATTCTCTACTGTTCTTGGGGTGATACCCACTACCACTCCCAACGCGGTTGACAGCATTTATCGGTCTGGCCCTGCCTCTTCATGGCCTCACTGGAATCCAGTACCCTCTTTGACTGGTATATCAAAGCCACTCTAGACCTCTTTTTCTCCTTCCTTGCTATTTTCCCCAGACTTTGGCACTCAGAGCAGACTCTGAGCTATCTCTCAACTAATTTTCAAAGTCCTGATTTAAACATCACTTCCCATAGACTTCCCAGGGCCCCCAAACTAGGTTAGATCACCTTATTATCAACTCCCACGGTGACTTCTTCCTCCCTGTTATCCTCCCCACCACTCTTGAAATGACTTGGTTGTAATTACCAGACTGTAGGGTGTATGAAGGCAAGGAGCTGCTCCCCTGTCTCCGTGGTGTAGCCCCAGTGCCTAACACATTGCTCAGGGCTCAGTAAGTATCCAAAGAATATCTGGTGAGTTTCATTAAAATCTGAACAACTGGGAAGATGGAGGGAGTGAGGTGCATTAAAATCATCAAGGAACATGGGAAAGGAAGCAGAGTGAGGACTGGGAGAGATTATTAAAAAAAACTATCCCAAAGTCTAATGTGAGGGGAACGCCTATGTTTTCTGGGTTGGCAGAGAAATGAGAAGATTCAGATGAGACCATGTGGGAGGCAGGAAGACACGACTCTGGCGAATGCAGTGTTCGGGATGCCAAGGGGAGGCCAGGTCAAAAAGGTGGTGAGAGGGGATTTTTTTTTTTTACCTGCTTTAAAACCTTTGAAGATAATAGACAGAGGTTGAAGCTGGATTTTTAATTCTACTCCACTTTAAGTCCAATTTTCTATGTTAATAGAAGCTATACATAGAATGAAGAAATGACCCCAGATAGTCAGCAACTTCAGCATCGCCTACAACTAATGAATATATTTAAAAATCAAACAAAAAAGAATCTTCCCAAACCACCAAAACCAAAACACAACAGCTGCTAACAGATAGAACTGACTAGTTTCAATTTTACTTCAATATGAAAGGCATGCAGAGAAAGACAGGAGGAGACCCATGAAGCCCGGTTAGGCTGAACACAGGAAATACGGGACACAGAGCAACTGTGTAATTGTAGACGGATCTGCACCATCCCCCATGGCTTCTGACAGGCATACAAATAGGGATTATCTCTCTTAAAACCCTTTAAACCAGGAGTCCTTAACCTGTGATCCGTGGAATTCAGGGGGATCTAGAAGCTTGATCTTTATTTTCCCTCATCTCTAACTGAAATTTAACATCCCTTCAGTTATCAATGTAGGCCACAGAAATCACTGGATATTATTAGTCACGCACATTCTTATAAAAAATTCTCCTCCTTATCAAAACCTTAGAAGTGGGTAAAATCACCAAGAGAGATTTTCAAGAGAAGAAAACTGGGTCAAAGCCAAGTACAGGGAACATCTAATCCCTTCTGGTTGGTAGAGAAAGTGGGGCAGGCGAAGAAGAAGACAAGAAGAAAGTACTGAAAAGACGGGAAGCAAAGGAGAGTGAAATTCTCTGGGAACCAAGGAAGACCATGTTTCTGACTGTTTGGTTTTTACTAAATGTCAATGTAAATTATGAATTGTAATAAAAATAAAAATAAAAATAAAAATGGAGGCCCCGCTCTGAGAAGCACACGTATGTTTGGGTTTCCACCCTCTCCAAAGGCCTGAGGAGCTTGGCCGCCCTCCTGTGCCACACAGCTTGCTTCCTACGCCCCGCTAGAAAAAGCCTCTCCAAATCAGCTTTGGAAAGACTGGACAACATGTATTTCCGAGGCCTATCATTTTACTTCCTTTAACAACCAATGGCCCACTTCTCTCCAGGGCAGATCTAATTAGCATTCACGGGGGACTCATTTCCAGGTGACAGCAGCTGGTAAGGAAAGGAGTAGTCAGAGCTCATTAAAATTCACCTTTGGGCGAATCCCTGGAATGCATCTCTAAGAGGACCATGCCCAAAGGCTGTAGTGCTATTTCTAATGCCTCATAACAAGGGGGAAAGCTCTATATAGAGAGATACAATAGAGCAAAACTATTTTCATACTTCTCATGGTACTTGGAAAGAAACCACAAGTGATTTGAACTGTGAGTCCAGGGAGCTTAGGTGGTATACATGTAAAAGAAAGCATTTTACATTGCTAGTAGATTTTAAAATAGAATTTTGTTTTTACTAATTGTATGTATCATCTATTCTCCAAACTTAATGTGACCATCAGAATTTCGCTTTCAATTCAGGAACTATATTTGACCTTTTTAAGGAAATATTTGTAGCCTTGGCTGGGTGGCTCAGTTATTTGGAGCATCATCCTCTCTGTACCAATAGGTAGCAGTCAGGGTGTGTACAGAGGCAACTGATTGATGTTTCTCTCTCACTTCGATGTCTCTCTCTCAATGACAACAACAAAAAAGCAAAAGAACATATACTCAGGTGAGGATTTAAAAAAAAAGAGAGAGAAATATCTATAGTTCCCTTCGAAAAAGCTACTAAATAGTGCAGCCCCAGCTTCTGCTAGCTTTAAAACGTACGTGCACGTGTTCGACATAAGAATCTTCATCAAGTACTAGGTTTTCACACTTCATGTTGGTAATATTGCAGAGAAGTGTTTAAGAGGGAAGAATTTGCAAGGAGGTAGACCAAACCCAGCTCTGCCAGTTAGTTATTAGCTGTGAAACCTTGGACATTTGACTAACCTCTTTACATCTGTTTCCACTTCGGAGAAAAAAAGAAGCCATTACGAAGATTGGAGGAAATAATCTATGCAAAGTTATTTACTCAGTGCCTGTTTCACAGTGAGCGCTAAAGACAGAATTGTTAAAAAGTAACTTACAATAAAAAAAATTTCCTCGCGTTCTCATACTGATACAGCACAGTTACTACAAAGAATCTACATACGTTGGCTCAGGAAAAGGGTGACATTTATTGAGCCCCACCTGGGACGCTAAAATCGACAGGAGTTGGGAGCCAGATATTTCTCCTGGATATTCTGATGGAATGAGGAACCGTGGGTCAGAATCTAGAACGCACAATTACATTGGACAGATTAGATTGAGAAAATGATCGTGGGGAAGGCACCGTTGCTAGGCAATGCCTGATTTATTGGCTTAAGAATCCCAGTTCTATTCCTGACTTGATAGAGAAATGATGGCTAGTATGACAAACATGTGCTTCCCCTCCCACTCTTAAGGCAACACAGGCCTGATATCCAACATGATATCCTTTCCTGAGCCTGACCTTGGCCTTCAAACCTCTCGCAGGCTAGGGCTCCAGGGAGCAGCTAACAACTAGGATTGCAGATAGCATGTAACTGAAACGAATGGCCATTTTCTGGTTAGCCCAAACTTGCCCAGAAAATCAGTTCTGTTTCAAACTTTGTTAAAAAAATATTTCTAAAATAGATAAATACTGTTTTGTAAAATTGAAACAAACAATGAATGGTTTGGGTTTTTTTTTTATAATTTCAAATTTTTCATTAGGACCTCTGAACACGACTTGGTAGAAGATATAGGGGGCTGGCCCAACTCTGTAGAGTTTGGGATTTATCACTGAATTTATTTTAAAATAAGTTCTTGCCTCAGACACTTTTTTGATTCAGATTGTCTCTTTCCTTGAGAGCATAGTGACATTTTTAGCAGTTGAAGACTCACCATCAATTACTTCTCATACTTGTTTTCAAAGTAAGGACAAAGGCAAAGATAGGAGAGCCATTCGAGGCCTTAATACTAGATCTTACCTAGTAACTAACTACGCAGCAGTTAAGCTTTGCTCTACCATTGCTCAGGGCTGGGGTGAGGGTTGTTCCCTCAAGAGAGAGATTACATGCATTTCCCCCCCTTTCCTTCCTCCTCTATCTTGAATCTCTGCAGCTGTCAGACTGTGAGGCCACATTAATAAATCCCATTATTTGACAAATTCTTTTTTGCTCACCATGGGCTATATCACATTGACACCAGCTAAATGACAAGCTGCCTGGTGGCCGATGAAAAGTGCAACAGCTTGTTTTGGGTAAATTCTCTGTGCCTCAGTGAGATTCCTCGAAACCTAGAAAGAAAGTAGACCAGGCGGAGGACTCCTCAGAGGAACATAGCAGCTTCTTATTTAGGAACGTTGTATACAGCTGATGCTACTTCTAGAACCAAAGAAGGGCTTCCGAAAAGCAGGGGAAGTGCCAGCTAAGTGGCCCACTTGGGGCGCGGCAATCGTGAATCATGATGTTAAATCAAGAGGTCTCTACAGGGGGCCCAGTTAGTTGGCTGGAGTGTAGCCACTCAGCACAGGGGACAATTTTGGCTGCTGTATTTCGAGTCCACCGAGGGCAGTTAGCATCATCTGGCAGAACACGTGCCATTTCCAGAGACTTAAAATAGTTTTTCTAAATGTGTCTTTTCACAGTCCAAATATGCCTTAAGTTTCTTCTGAGTTGAGATGTTAGAGGGGATGGGACAATTTTGTAGTGACTTTTGTCGGAGAGGGTTGCAGGGGACAAGAGTCACAGTGGGAGACAGATTAGAAATCCACTACAATACCCCAGGACCTTGTGGAAAGACGGTGACTTGATGCTATTAATCTCGTTTATAGAATCAAGGGAACGTCTTCATTTCTTAAAAAAGCATCACACGTATATATTAGATGCATACATCAAACAATACAGATGATCCCCAGTGTGAAAGTGAGACTCCGCCCCTATTCCTGGTCACTCTGTTTTTCAGTTCTCGGCCCCAGGGGTCAACCATGGTCACCAGTTGCTATTTCTTTCAACTAAGATATTTCCTGCATATACATCCATTAATTTACCTACTTTCTATGTTCAGACCTTTCAAAGTGTACAGGGTAATTTATTTAGACATGCATTTCCTGCACTGACTCATCCGGAGGAAGTCAAGATCTTGGGAGAGGTTTAGTTCAAGGCCAAGGGCAGAGGCTGCCCACAGGCTACTTCCCTTTCTCTATTATGTTGTCCAAAACCCTGAGGTGTTGAAGAGATGACACTGTGTGTCCCTCAGTGGAAGGGACAGGGGAGTGACTCTGAGAAGCGCCAAGGCAGAGAGGAGAGAGTCCCATGACTGGATAGGGTGGAGAGGTTTTACCAGTAGCCCAGGACCCACCACCTGGCCCCAGTCCTGCCGGGAAGATGGCCAGCTCCCAGAGGTTGGAGTCCTGTGTTGCACTCAGCGAGGCTGGCCCCTAGGCCCTGGGGCTCCACCTTTACAGCCCCTAGGAATGGAAGGGGCATCAGATGGATTGTGCCGATGGCTGCTAGGTGACCAGCGAGGGTACAGTGCATTGCCACAGGCCTCCAGATGATCTGCTGCTGGGAACGACTCGGGGAGTTTGTACAGCCTCGGGCAGTTGGTGCTGAGACTGAATTCCTGCCAGAGACAATTTGGAATCTGATTTAATGACACAAGTAGAATTTCTTTTAAATCTGAGTTTTGGGGCTGAGATATGTCCCTATCTCACAGATGTGGCATTTGGTCTTACAATGGGCCACACAGACACCGCGGTACTGAGCCACACCCCAGCCCACAAAGCTCACATTCAAAGAATCCCCCATGGTCCATACCGAACATCCTTTGGCTACAGCTGACACATTCTGGCAGGGACCAGAGGCCTCGTTAGGAAACGTTCTGCAAGCAAGAAGTGGTGGTCTCTCTAACCAGCGATAGTTTGAATGTAACCCACACCTGTCTGCCTGCATGAATAAGCCTTTGATCCTCTCTTAAGTCAGAGTTAGAACATACAAAATTAAAATTAAAACACATTTCCAAAACAAACAAACTCACCCACCATGCAACAAAGAGAAAACCCCAATCATACACCAAAGGAAATGTAAGTTTGTTAAAACACACACATACTTACACACACAAACACTTACTTAGGTACGGATGAAAAAGAGGAAGTTCATGTAAAACTTAGCCCATCCCATAAAGCCTTTTTACATGACATCCATGCCGTTCCCATTAATTTTTGACACAGAAATCCCAGAGGAGGAGTGGAGGAGCTAAGCTGTCATTTGCCCTTTTCTTGTTATCAGTTTGGAGGGCAAAGTTGCGGTCAATGGCTTACCCGTTCCTGGCGAGGGATTGCAAATGTCACCGAAAAGGAAGCCCCAGCTGCTCGCGGCGCATGTGGTCTGCACAGAGAATATTAAGCCAAATCCTTCTATGTTTTAACTAGTTAGCAACCTGCCACACCGAGTGGAGCTGAATGAACTTGGATAACTGATCGCTGCCAAAAGAACACTACTGTTTAACTTAGAAAAATGCACATTAATACCCTTATAGTCATTGTGAAATAACCGAAAAACTTATATTGCTCTTTGTCCTTGATTCCTGACACAGGATTCCTGTAACTCTTGAACTTCCTGGGTGGTAGGAGTGCCTTTGTTCTAAAGAGGTGACTCTGGGTATCCTCCTAGCACCAGAGAGACCAAGCCCTGAGTAGAAGCTTGGAATTTGCAGCCCTGCCCCCACCATTGTCTGCAGAAGTAAGAAGGGCTAAGAGTGGAGTCAGTGATCAATGGTGTTTATGTGATGAAGCCTCCATAAAAGTAGTCTGGGGTTCGGAGAGCTTCCAGGTGGGTGAACCCACCCGTGAGCGTGACCCAACCCAACCCAACGCCACAGGGACAAAGGTTTCTGCATTCAGGATGCTCTCAGACCCTGCAAGCCTTTTCTTCTGGCTGTCCGTGTACCTCTTCTGCATCCTTTACTAAACTGGTGGCCACAGGTGTTTCCTGAGTTCTGTAAGCTGCTCCTGCAAGTAAATGAATCGAAAAGGGAGAGGGTCGTGGAAATGTCTGGTTTTATAGCTGAGTCAGGCAGAAGTTTTGGGTAACCTGGGGACCTAGTACTTGTGGTTGTCATCTGAAGTGGGGGGCAGTCTCATGGGACTGAGGTGAAGGAACCTATCTCTATATAGACAGTATCAGAATTGAGTTAAACTGTAGGACACCCAGATGGCTCTGCATAGTTGCTCAGTATGGGAAAAACCTCATGCCTTCAGTGACCTGAAGTAAAGGAGCAGTAAAGGAGACACACAGGAGGGAAAAACTGCTTTTTCCCCCCTAATACACCCATATCTTGAAAAATAACAAAGATGATGATGATGATGATGATATGGATTAGTAACAGCTGCCGCTTACTGAGTATGCCTATGTGCCGAGTACTTTGCAGACGTGATCATATCGCCGTGTGACACAGGTATTAGTACTCCCATTTTCGAGATGAAGACAATGGGGTTTGGGGAAATAGTGTCATGGAGGGGGCCCAACATCACAAGTCAGCAGTAGAATGACTTATCTACTTTCCTGTTTTCAAACCTTGCTCTCTCTGGCACCCAAACCTGCCCCGCCCAACACGTTCCCTTCAGAAGCCTCTCTCCCGAGTGTGCACAGGTCTTTGCTGGGGTGACCGTGACAGAGCCAGCCAGCTGCTACCTGGGTGAGGACGACATTGTGGACACTGACACTAATAAACCGCAGCGCATGGGGCTCCTCCTTTGTTCACTTTCGGTGATATAATAAAACATATTTATTCCCTCTGCCCGTAGGTGTCTACAACCCCCACTACTGGGTTTCTGATCCTGAAAGGACCATGTTAATTACCAAAAGTAGCTCCAGTTTCCTCCAGCAGCCGGTGTCTGTCCTTTAAAAGAGTGTTCAACGCTCCGGGGGCTGTAATTTCTCGCCTTGAATTCTTGATGGATGTAGGTGTATTTTAAAACTTATGAACCCTATTATAAAGTATAATAGTTATCAGGTATTACAGACACAAGAAAAATGAACACTGAAGTGTTCTATGAAGTTTCTTATAAATATGTAAATATTTTAAAGAATGAGCAATAAACCTTTCATTCGTATTCACATTATAATTAACTTTTTAATTTAAGTAGCATCCCAGAGGCTATAAATTTAGGCCCCAGATTCACTTCCAAATCACCCTCTAATTTATATTTGCTCTCATTACAACCAGTCTATGAAAAACTTCGATCTTGCAATTCTCCAATCTAGGAAGTTTAAAAATTCATAAGATATAATTAGAATCTGCACTGGAGACATGAGGGCTTAGGAAAAGAAATGCTGAACTAGGTCGTTGGAACTTGGTTCTAGGCCAAAGTCTGTCTCCTGCTCAAGTTATTTCTTTGAAAACAACTTCACTGCTAAAACAATGAGGGTCCCAGAGATACCTTTCAAGGTCCCTTCCAGAGTTAAGAATTCTGAGGTATAGATTTCTAAACTCAGAAAACTATTTGAAGTCATTAAAAATATTACTAGTTGTATATATATGTGTGTATAGATAGCATTATATATAACATCAGCCCTCAAGCTTGAACATGCCGTGAACCCTCTTCTGCATTTTATTATTGTGGGATCTTTTTTGTGGGGGGGAGGGTGAAAAGGATAGAGGGAATGAGAAGATAGAAGGAAAGGGTAGGGATAAAAGTAAACCCTAAGGCAAAAATAGGAAAGGGAGAGAAACTTACAAGCCATCAAGGGAACACTGGTGTCCCGGCATTTCCAGGAGAGAGGAAGGTGACATTTAGCAAATGGGAACTTGAACTGAGAGACAGGATGTACTCAAGAGGTAGAGGCTATAGAGAACATGTAGACTGTTTTCCTATAATTCAAACTTTATTACAGGAAAATATTTCCCTAATGTTAGTCTCTCTGTGATTCTCTAATGGGAATTCAGTCAGTCACTTCTGATCAAGTTTCAGGATGAAAATTTCCAAGGCTTTGATTATTGGTCAATATGGATATATTGAGCCGCATCCTATCTGAGTGGAATCTCTAACTTGTTGGATTTTTTTTTTTTATTCTTAGAGTATGGAAGAATATTTTACCTGGAGAAGGTCACAGAGAACATCTTTTCATGATAAAAGGCAAATGTACCACATAAATGTAAATCAGGACACTCCACAGTTCTTTTGATGTCCACGCTTAAATGCCAGAGCTTGCTTGGCTATAGGAATGATTGTTTGCGGCAAAAAGTCACCCTCAGCAGTGGCTCTAAACTTTCTTGTGTTGCCTGCTGGGCCTAAGTCAGCGACACCAGTTCCGACAGGATGTTACCAAGTATCAGAGACAGCAGCGCAGGCAGAGTTTCAGCCTGGTCTCATGTTCCCTAAATGCACATGCTGTGAGCTGACAGTACACAATTTGGGCACCTGTCTCACTTTCTTTCTTCCACAAGTGATGGGCAGACGTATGTGACTCCTGTCTCTTGGACACGTTCCCAGAGACACTGATGAAATTCTGTTACTTCTCTTCCATCCAGCATACTTAATAGAACCAAATCCTCCTGAATTCAGTTAGCTTCCCCTATAACACAAAGATTACTGACTGGTAAACTATAGTTTCTTTTTTTCAATTCACATGAATAAATGTGGGCAGAACACTTAGCTTCTACGTACCAAGACAGGAGAGGCAGATAAATAGGATCTTAATATCAAGTGAAGCATCATCTGCAACTGAAATACAAGGATAAAAAAAATACCCTAAATGTGTGCCCCAGATATAGCCTGCACTCATCGTTAGTGATGGAAGAGACTGTAAGATCGGCTGCTTCAATCCTTAGTTCAATAGGGAAGAAACCAAGGCAAAGAGATGCCTCATTGCTTGTCAAGGTAGCAGGGCCAGCCAGTGACAGAGCTGGGGCTAGTTTCAGCTGAGGCTGCCATAACTGCTGTCTACTGCACTTTATTCTCCAAATGATCCATGGTCTTTTATGTGAAACTCCTAGGGTCACGTGCGTTTATGATTTACTGTAAACAAAACTCCCTGTAACTAAATACATTCATATCTCTTCACACTAAGCAAGATAAAGAACCTAAGCAGCCAACTGTTATTTAGGTAAGATTTTGCCACCACAGATTATTAGGAAAAGTTTTATTTTGGTGTTTACCAGTTTTGTTCTGTTTTTTTTTTTTTTTTTAATTTTTAGAATTGCAGATAATGGATTGTAGCTCCCCTTATAAGGAGGACTGGGGGGGAAAAACCCTCAAGCATTTAAATGTAGTATATCCATTAAAGTAGAATGGTTAACAGCAGTTCAAACATCTAGAGGCCTAATTAAAAGATCAATTGCTGCTTCCCACTGGCACAGTTTCTGATTCAGGAGGTCTGGAGTGAAGCCAGAAAATTTTCATTTCTAACCAGTTTCTGAAGATTCATCGTATTTCTCAGGCCTTTTCTGAGGATGCTGATTCTTCTGGTCCAGGTCCACACTCTGAGCATAAATCTTACATTGATGAATCTGTGTTCAATCTATTTCTTTGCTGTTGTATTTTCAGGCAAATTACATAATTCCTGCTAAGAAATCCAGTGATAATCTTATGGAGTATTCCTTTGTATGTGACAAGTTACTTTTTATTGTTGTTGCTTCAAGATTCTATCTATGGCCCTGGCAGGTGTGGCTCAGTAGGATGAGCACCAGCCTGCAAACTAAAAGGTTACCAGTTCAATTCCCAGTCAGGGCACATGCCTGGGTTGTGGGCCAGGTCCTCAGCTGGGGGCATGAGAGAGGCAACCTACTGATGTATTTCTCATGTATCATTGTTTCTCTCCCTCTCTTTCTCCCTCCCTTCCCCTCTCTCTAAAATAACAAATAAAACATTTTTTAAAAAAGATTCTATCTCTGTCTTCGGCTTTTGACATTTGAGTAAATGTGTCCTGGTGAGTCTCTGAGCTGATCCTACACTGAGCATCTTGTATTTGCATATCCATATCTACTTTCAAATTTAGGATGTCTTCAGCCATCACTTCTCCAAATGAACACTCTTTCCCTTTCTCTCTCTTCCTCTCTTGGGATTCCCATAATACACATATTGGTTCACTTTAGTGTCCTAGAAGTTCTTTGGGGTTTTGGTTTTTTTTTGACTTTTCTTTATTCTTTTTGTTCCCCAGACTCTGGATAATTTCAAATGACCTGTCTTCTACTTCACTGGTTCTTTCTTCTGCCTGTTCAACTCTGATGTGTTGAATCCTTATAGTGGATTTTTCAGATCAGTTATATTTTCCAGCTCCAGAATTTCGACTTGTTTCTCTTTTTAAATTTATAGCTCTTTGTTGAAATACCATTTTATGCATATATCATTTTTTCTAATTCCCTTTAGTTCTTTGAGACTATTTAAAAGAGTTGTTTTAAAGTCTTTGTCTAGTAAGTCTAATGCCTATGTTTCTGCAGGGATGGTTTCGAAAGATTTGTTTTGTTCCTTTGAATTGACCATGTTGTCCTGTTTCTTGGTATGCCTTGCGATATTTTGTTGCAAATTAGACAGTTGAAAAAACAATCACCTCTTCCAGTCTTTGCAGACTGACTCCAAGCAGGGGGAGACACACTAATCAGTCCAGTGTAAAGACAACATTTTCTCAGGGCTTTCCTGGACACGCATCTTCCCTGGATGTGTGTAGATGCTCTTATTCTGACTCCCCTGTATGCATGGGGAATGTCTCAAATTCCCTAAGAGTCTCACTCCTGATTCTTCCTGGGCCCTTAGCTGTTCTATTTTATTTCTCAATCAGTAATCTCTTGCCGCAAGCATCTGTGGATCTTTAGTCCACCTGTGGTTTTCATGAGCCATGCCTGCTGCTCTCTGTGCTTCCTCCAGCCTGAGATCTGAGCTGTACTGCTTTTGGCTGTCTGAGTGTCTAGTTAGGCAGCACAGGCAGCTTAGAACATTGCAGCTTCAGTCAACGCTGCTCTCTCTGGTTTGTGGACAAGAACTGGAAACTAGGCTACCAGTTCCCACAAACTTCACCACGCCGTATGAGGGAGAAGTCAGGGAAAGGTGAGTTAAAAACACCACACCATGTTCTACTGTTGTAAATGTAAATCATTCTTGATTGAACATTCACTTGGTTGCTGTGGATCTTGACTAAAGATGAGAGCTTCTGCAATATTATTTTAACTAGTCTCTAATTGTTCGTTTAAAATTCCCACAGGGCTTTCCTATGGAAACTGAAAGGCCTAGAGTTTACTTCTCTGCTGTCTTGCTAATGTCCTCATTACATAATTCCTTAAACATCAGTTCCTTATAGTATTTACTTCCTAGGGTTGTGGACGTGATTAAGTGAGAAAATATACTAAAATATATAGAATAGAACAGTAAAAGCTCAATATATTGTGGTCACATCATTGTCATAAAAATAGCGCAACTGGCCCCGGGCGATTTCAGTGAGTGGCAGAGTGTGGGCTTAACTGTGCTTTACACAACAGCCACCCTGCCTGCCCCCATAAATATCGGTTGTCTGATCTATGCCCACCTTCCACTATGGTGCTATTTTGAATCTACTCTCCAGAAAGGGTAGATATTACTGGATATTTAAAGCAGGTTTACTCTCATGTTTTTGTAAGCCACTGTTATTCACAACTTTTAAGAGAAGTGTCCATTCCCATCACCTGTCTAAAGGTCTAAGAAAGTTTTTCTAACAACAATGTGAGAAAGTTGTACATAGATGTAAGTCTTGTCTTTCGTATGGGTCTGGTCATGCCTAATTTTAATACACTTGTGTGTGATAAAACAGAAGAGTAAAGTCACCTTTTTCTTTTTGAAACTCCAGAGCTCATACTTCTCAAATGACACATGTCCCTTGTTTGGCTCCCTCATCTCTCACATTTTGGCAAAACACCGAGACTAGTCCTTCTGTCTTTTCTAACAGGTAATGAATCTCCCTTTATTTTTGCCTATCTGCCATTTTGATGAACAGACACAATGACTTTTTTGCAAAAGACACCAGCTATCTTTCTAGAAGACATACCTCATTGGTCTCGTTCTGGGAAGACACCCCCAAACCAGTGAGTTGCAGAGCTATCTGTGAAGACCATCTTGGTCTACAAACAACCCGGGGGCTGGAGATGATGGTGAAGGTCATGACTTAGAGAAACTGTCTGAGCCAGATGTCAAAAGCTTATTCGATAGGATTAGTGTTCACCGGCTGCTCCAGAAGCAGCCAGCAAGAGAAGGAGGCCTAGGCTACTGCTATTGCTCAAAGGAACCTTCCTCCTCTGGGGAGGTCAACTAACCATCCAAGCATATCCCTACCAGAGGCACGAGACTTGGTGAATGTACCACCTCAGGGGCTGGTTTTTAGATTTGCATCCCAGAAACCTGATTCCATCAGCACACTGAAACTGGGAAACCTTCTATTAATGCATCAACTAAATTCAAAGAGATATATAAGTCAAATGACTTCATGTGAATCTCCCATAGCCTGGAATGAACAGGTGGTTCTGGCCAGCATATATTCCCCCCATTGACAAGTACTTGGAAGCTCAAAGAGTCGATGTCTTATGTAAGAATGGAGTTAGAAAAAAGGAGAGATCATCGGTCTTCAGAAGTGTCTCTCATCTTGGGTAGCTGGGGTTATCTCACCCACTACATGAGCCAACTGGCCAAGAGGCCTCTAGTTCCCTTGATAAGAACCCCTAAACCAGGGCTTGCTTTGCAGCCTTTCTACCATTTCCACTACAGTTTAACTCCGTTTCTAGTTTTTCCCTTATTTTTTCTCCAAAAAAAGACACAACTTCTTATTTAAAATTCTAAAAACATAATAGCTCTGCTTTGTGGAAAACACACACCCAGGTCACCTTGACTGGATTTTTGGATGTTTAGTCTAAACTACTCAGTTGTGTATTTACAGATAGATCTCTCAGGTCCCTCCCACACATGGCTCCTGGTTGTGATTGTTTTTACTCACTTACCTCCGATCATCAAGTTTTTTCTAGGTTGGGAGAGTGACTTTGTTAGCTCCTATTGCATACCAACAGATAGAAAACTACGTTTCTAAGTCTAATAATTTAAAAAATTGAAACATTTAAAATTTCTCTGCAGAAATACTTCATAATTTCTATAAATTGAATGCCACCCACAAGCACTCAGAAGAGCTGTGTATGTTCCTTATCCTGTTATGTGTGCGTTGGTCAAGCACTTACCCACTTGAGGATTTACATATCCTAAGATGCAAGAAGCCTTTCAACCCCGGTTGCGGATCACTGAAACCCCTGTGCTTTCCTGTTTACAGGAAGCCTTCTGTGAGGTTTTCTTTCAAACAAAACAAAGACTATGAGGTAGGCACCCAAACTAACTAATTAGTTGAAACCAATGACTCAAAAATTGTATTGGAAAGGATGACACTTTAAACTCCCTTTCGAAACAAATGAAACCTACGTCAACACATAATATTGCAAAGATAGTTGCCTAATTAATTCCAAATTTCTTAGTGGTTAGATTTAGCGAGTCCATAACCATTTGTTGAGTCCCTACAATGAATGATGAGTCAGGAAACATGTGAGATGTTTGGGAAATGCAGATGAAAAGTGCAGTTCCATCCTTCAGGCTTATGCACTTATCTAGCACACGAAGAGTCTTCAGAACCCTTTGATACTTCTGTTATTGAAATAATACTGTTCTAATGGACACTGCGACACTCACGTCCTCCACTCCAACTGCAGTGACAATTTATTGCCTATATCATTGAACTTTTCGATTCTCTGTGCTGATTTCATCTTGAATTACTCTGGCATAAAGTGTAGGCTTTAGATTCGGAGAGATCAGCTTTAAGATTCCACTTATCCTGGGAAAATTATTTAGACGAATTAGCATCAGTCCTTTACGTAAATAGGGATTTAGCGCATGCCTAACAGGGTTGAAGTGAGAAGTGCAGCCAATGACTTAGAGCCTGGGTTCTTAAGGCACAAGAGCGTGGGTTTCAATTCTGTGTTAGTCCATTTCCATCAAGGGTATCTTGGTAAGTAACCTAACTCCTCTACGCCAATTTCCTTCTGTGTCAAAAGGGGAAGCAGTCAGTTTTCAGAATATCGATGTGAGAAGTAAATGAGAAAATGGATATAAAGTGCTTAGCACAGTGCCTAACACATAATAATCACAACCTAGATATCAGTTATCATTATTATTTGATCACTAAATTATTTAAGCATTCAGCACACTTAAAAGCAGTGCCCATTTGGGGGGCAGCAAGTCCCAAAGAGCTATTTTGTTTCCAGTATAGTTTATGACAGTGACGTCCAACAGCGGAGCTGCTGTCTCAGGAGCCAGGGTGCTCTGTCCGCAAAGGTGACCAAACAGACATTCTGGCTTTCTGTCATGACTGGGGACAAGTGTCTCCTGTACTGGGCACCCCTTGGATGAGATGACTTTTTAAATTGCTTCGCAAATTTAGCATTCTTCATTCTTTGACATATTTATCTACTTAGAAATGCTACTATTGTTAACATTTAGGTAACATACTTTAATCTATTTTTACAAAGAACCTATAATTGCAAAAGAGTCAAGAATATGTGCAATCTTTTCCTCCAGAAAAACATAAGTCCATCCTACTTCTCTTGTTCTAACAATTATAAAAAGAAGCTCAAAGTGAAGTCAGCCATCTCATCTCAGAATGAACTGTGATTTTCTTTTAAAATCTTTACGACTTGTTCAAAAAGCAAGAACCAGGTTCTCCGTTAGCTCTGCTTCTGGTGATGTTATGAACTAGGTCAGAGGTAGTTAAAAAAACAAATAGGCCCATAGCTAAGAATCTCATTTCAAAAAAAAACTTGGCCGTGTTCCGTGTTCAAAATAAACTCCTTTCTCTATTCTGGGGCAATCATGAGACGCTTCCGAGAAAAGTTGCCCTCATGAATACTAGCCGAGGAAATGCACCACGGACAGCAATGAGAGCCGGGAGCCTGACCACCGGCTATCACTGATGGAGGACTGATGGCAAATTACTCTCCACTTGTTTCTCAATGCCCCTGAATAAGGATCCTTAGTGGGAATGAGGTCCTGGGCAGCTGGTCAAGAAAATATTTAAAAGCTTGCTTCTCCTGGTGCTTTTTATCTACAGTTTGAAAAGGGGGCATTTAGGATGGGATGTCAAGAATATTCTTGAAAAGTAGCTTGCCTAAGAAAAAACATCAAAGGGGACAGCAGTGACAAGTGACATAAGTAGGACAAAAGGATGTGCCCTGGGCTATAAAAGAAAATGCGAGGGAAGAAAGGGCAGTGACCAGACCCGCTGTGTTTCTACACACTCCTTCCCCCAGATGACAAAGAGGTCAGTGGAGGCGATCCCCAGGGAGTGAGTTCTCTGTGAGGCTGGGACCTGCAGCGCCATGGGGCTTCTTTGGAGGGAGACGCTGTCTGCTTTTCCCAGACTCCTCTGCTGTCACACCTGTCAAGTGCGGCTGTTGAGCACTGCCAGGACCTGGACCCGCTTGGGTCAGTTCCCAAACGAGTGTGCTGAGGGGCAGAAAGAAAGAGAGCTCCATGGCCAGCTGGCCCTCCGCTTTGCTGGCAAGTTATCTTTGATCATTTTAGTCCACCTGGAGCTACTCTTGTACATCAGGACCACCCGGGTGGGACTCGGGAGGCCAGCCTTAGGCAAATGGGAAGTGGCACAGAAAAAGGGGATGATCACTTTTTTTTAACAGTGGGAATTTGGGTTTTAATGAGAAAAATAGAAAAACGGGCATCAAGAAAAGGGAAGGAAAGAATAGAGAAAAGTAATGTTTTCTAGCACAGAGTTAGAGGAGATTAAAAGGTGGAATTACACCTAGTCCTTGGACAGGAGTGGAGGTGAGTCTGTCCTGCTGAGCTGAGTCCCATGGGTGGCTCTGAACCAAGGAGGGCCAGGTGGGGCTCTGGAGAAACCCACCTGGACTATGGGAGCTTCCAACCCTAACGTGGAGTTACTAGGTTTTTTAATATCATACACCAGTAAAAATTAAATAAAAATCACCTTGAGATAATACTGAACTGCCCACTTTTATTTTACCAAGGAAAAGAATCCTACAAGTTAAATATATCCTCATTTAACATCCCCACCCCCCAATAAAAAGAACACAATCCCAGGAAAGAATAGTGTTTTTCAAGAAAGGTCAGCTGACCTTCAGATTATATATAATTCAAATTATATGCAATTACTATAAATATATACTGATACACAGAAATACATATACATAAGGGTGTGTATGTGTGTATCTGTATATATAAACATACGCATACACACTGATATATATGCTTGTGTTTGTTAAAGTATAAGTACAAAAAATCTAACATACCATTTATTTGTGGTACCACACTGTAAATGATCATTATTTTAATTTAAGTGAGTCAGTTGGGGGCTCGTGTTGAACAGTGCAACAAGAAGTACAGTTCTAATGTCTAACTTGTGAACAATTTTTTGAGCACATTTAAAATATATACTTTACATAGGCCTATGGACAAAAACAGAAGCACCATAGTTAACTGATGCGGAGAAAGTGGTGGAGGCAGCTGGACCCAGCTGGTAGAAACTTCCGGAATAAGGGTGCTGCCTAACCCGCTCCACTGCAGGAGCCCTTCATACAAACATCTGAAGAGTTGTCGTCCAGTCTGAGCATCTGACAAGGACGCTGAAGACAGACAAGGGCTTGGTCATCAACCAGCTCTGGCTCCGAACCTGAAGTTTGTGAACCAATCTAAATGAGACAGGGATGAGAGGCCCGAGAAGAGCTGCGGACAGAAAGTTTTCAAGGTCTCCTGACCCTGGAGGTGGGGCAATATCAAGAGACAGAAGCCAAAGTATCGTAAGACAAAAATGAACATCCTTGGTGCCAACCTATAGGGGCCTGGTGATCATTTCAGGATAAATCACCTGAGCAGGAGTTCTCGCCCCTGGCGGCCCAGTAGAGTCAGCTGGGTGGCTGAAACTAAAATACCTGGGATTTAGTTGGTGTGCGGTAGAGCCTGGGTAGCAGTGTTTTCTTTCTTTCTTTTTTTTATTTTACGTTCTCCAGATGATTCCAGTGCATAGCTCAGTTAAGAACCACTGCTTAAAAGGTGGACAGAGGCGGCAGGAAAATGTCCCTCCCATCAGAGATTCTCAAGCTGATTTATCTGCAGTCTATGGGGAGTAAGACAGATACCGCACAGTCAGACATTAGGGGGTTCTCTTCTTTTGCTATAAAACTGCATGGTGGTAGCCGGCGGAAAGCCACTCTGCTCCTCGATGAGACGCCTGTCCCATGTGAAGTAACGCGATCGGAGCCACAGAACGCAGGTATCCACATTACCTGAGAAAGTGTCCACACTTATGCCGGGTGGGAGAGGGTGAAAGCTGCCCATGGCGGACCGGAGTTTTCAGAGCTTTGGAACCGCACCTCTGATCAGGTGCCGGGCACTGCCTCGCCCTCTTAGCATCCGTGATCCCAGTGAGTGGACAAGTGTGTTCACTCGGCATGGCCGCCCCGTCCTGCTGCTTCTCCTCAAGCAGGCCAAGCAGTTCCCGCCCTCTCCTTCCACCTGAAACGCTCTTCTGCAGGTTCCCACCGCCTTCGTCTCTGACCGGCCTTCCCCTCCTCTGTCTGGGATGGCTGCCTGAGGCCAGACACCACCCGCTGGTCCTGCTCTTGCTTCCCTGTGGCTTTCACTCTGCTCCATCCTCTTCCCACAGCCCTTGTCGCTTTCTGATATCTGTCTGTCTGTCTGTCTATCTATCTATCCATCTACCTATCTATCATTATCTATTTATCTATGTAGATAATAATTTGTCATCTGTCTTCCCTCTAGAATCCAAGTTCCACAAGGTTGGGAATCAACCTCAGTCCCTCTCTCCCTCTCCACACACCCCCCCAATGAACAGTGCCTAACTGTGTTTGACATTTAGTAGGTACTCAAAAAATAACTGTTGAATAAATAAAAGTTTTGGAAATACTGCAGTAAGTTATTATTGCCAGTATAATTTAGATTAACAAACTCTATTATTACTTTGAAAAACAGAAAGTTAAAAAATGCTTAATTTTTTTTAAATAAAAAAACAGGTAAAGGAAAAAACTGCATAGAGGAAGAAAGAAAAAATATCTTAACTGGCTGTTAATGACATTGCTATCATGGGTTTTTACGTCGTGAAATATAAATATGAAGGTCACCTATGCGGCTTACAAAGCTGAGGATGGTGGATTTAGGCCTTCGGTTATCTTCATTGCCCTCCCTTTAATTTGGTGTTCTTCTGAAACTTTCCAAGGTGGCGCCTGATAGACACCTCCCTCAATTTAGCCCCAGGAGTCTGACAGCCCAAGGGTGATGGCATGTCCTTAAAACAGGAACCCATCCCACACTTGCCACAGCAGTACGAGCAGGGCAGTCCAGGTGCCCTCCTCACTGTCGCCAGCAGTCACGTGGGTAAGGAAGGGGACACCCAGATCGCTCCAGTCCCTTGGCTGATGTTCGTTACCTGGAGCCTTTCTCTGATTCCTCCGGGTGTGCTGGTGTCACTGGGCCTTTCAGAATTCTGCCCGTGAGCCTGTAAACTCCAAACCCTCCCTCAACAGGAAAGCACACGAAGACGTGCCTTTTGGCTCCCAGTGTAGGAGTAGGAAAAACAGTTTACAGTTTTGCAATGTGTGCACTCTTGGAGCACTAAAATATTTCAGTGGACTCTGCGCATAGGGTCAGAGGCTTCCCAGATGGTCAGAGGCGGATTATGACAGGCGAGAAGGAAGCAGAAAAACCAGAGAGGACTTGAAAAAAAAAAAACAAACCCAGAAAGCTAACAAATGCAGTGTGTTGGAGGCTGATACTGTGAAATCATTGCATTTTCAACGAAGAGAGGAAGTAAATCCCTGCAGAGGCAGGTCCTTTAGCACTCAAATCTTTATCTTCACCAGATGTGTACAATGAAAAATAAAATTTGACAGCGAGAAAGGAACATGATCAATTTCAATTCAGTTCCACCCTCCCCTTCTCAACCAAGGAGCCCTCTGAAGGCACATACATTTGTAGAGGCAGCAGCCCTCAACACTACCATTAGGTAAATGAGAGCCAACTGCAAGACAGGGGATAAATCTAGATAATGTGAGACCAGGTAGCGAGGTGCTTTCATTACAGCGACCAAAGGCAGTGCTACATTTCCACTAAAAAGCTCATTTGCATGCCAAGCAAAAGTGACTCAAATTACCCTTTACTAAAAACAAAGTAAATTCGTGGAGTACATGTTTAGTGGTGATGAAACATTTATAGAACATAAAGCTAGAAAACAACCTTCAAGTCTAAAAGGTCCTCCTAAATCCTCCACGAAACAAGCGCATACTGTAGTTTATCATTTTCCAACCTTTTCTACGTTCTGAGTTAACTTCTGTTGCACCCACATGCTCTAACGGGGAAGCAGGGACCCAAGTTACGGCCTGTGGGCTGACTCCATACCGGAGGATGGTTCAGCCTGCATGGGGTTAAAAATAACAGTAATACATTGAATCCTTGTCTGTTGGCATCATGGATGCTGGTTGTCCGCAGAGCTATGACTTCCTATAACTTACACGTTTCCTTACACCAGACCGAGGCTTGCGTGCCTTGGGTTAGCCGAAGTAACAGAGAGGAACTGGCAGAATTCACACACACCCCTCCACTTGGGGAGCTGCACCCCTTCCCTGGCAACCCTGCAGCTCTCAGAAGTTCCTGGGAACTCCAGAAAATTACCTCGAGAGCCAAATTGATGCCAGGAGATCTTACTATGTTATAGTCACTTACTATTTCTGATCAGGAATCAGATTACCCACATTGTCCATGCCCTGTTTGTTCACGTGCTTGCTGGAAAGGACTTCCACTGGTTTCTGAAGACCAACGCTATCTGCTAAGTATTTGCCAACTGAAGATAGGAGTTCAGTGGCTCAAAATGGTTCTTCTCTGGGTGGAAACGTGGGTTTGGAATCCTAACCCATGGATGCTGGAATCCTAAGATGCTAGAATCCTAAGGTGCTGGAATCCTAAGGGTGAGGGCTGGATTCCAGCCTGGCAGCGATCCCATTTGGTGTGTGTGAATGTTAGTTGACTTTTCTCAGCCTCATCAAACGTGAATAGATGTTTCTATTTACAGTTCCAAACAGACGCTGACGTTAGACTAAGGTTAGACCCTTTTCCTGGCCTGAAAACAAAAAAATTAAAAAGTATAGTCCATCCTCTGCTTGAAATGTTGCATAATTTTTAAAAAATGGCACTTGCTTATATTGTCTTTTGGTTATTAGATATCTCTTTCCATCTTTTATACAAGTTTTTTTTTAATTGACTGCATATAGCTCCTTTGGTTTATAGGTGTTTTTGAGTGAGTGTATCGATAACCTTTGATGATGAGTTACACCTCCTTAGTGTCTATTGTTTCAAAGTTGATACACAGTGAGCTGTAATTGTTTGTGTAAGCACTTGGACGACACAATGTTCTAACGCTCTCTCAGTATTTATTAACAGTTTTACATGGAGCCAACTTAGAATAATACAACAAGACAGGGCATTTCAGATGTGCTGACTCCTTGAAAGAGTTCATCAAATGTACACATTTCAAACGTAATAGGAGGCGAAAGACCAACATCTTTCAATTGCCAGGTGATGAGTTTCAGCACGCAGTATAATTGGTATAAGATGGTAAACAGAGTTCAGCATACTTGGAGTTTTAACTTTCCTGATATTCTTTTCTCCCTAAATGTTCATACTCCAGGGAAGAATGCTTTCCCTCGTGCTAAAAACTCTGTCAAGGAGTAAAGATGTAATTGGATACAGTCAGTCATCAATAACTAACTACAGAAAAAACCATTAGGAAGTGTTGCTTCTGGAGTAAACACTATCATTTTGATTCTCCAGCGACATACTGCTCTAGATCACCCAGATTAATTCTGTGTATAAAACTCCAGAACAGGAGATGCTTGGAGGAGGTGTTCTTCCCACGAGGAGCAGTAAACCAGCGGTTCGAGGCTTCCTGGGGGCATTTCAGGTACCAGTACAAACCCAAAGAAACCAATGTTCCTACAGATTCAATCCACACCAGGCTGCCAGCTACCATGGCTCGGGTGCCTGGCCCTGGCAGGCAGGACAGGGTCCCTGCTTTCCAGAAACTTTCAGTCTCCCTTGATGCCCCTGGGGCATTTGATAGTTGTTCTGTAGGGTGCTTCTAAAATAAAAGCCTCTCCTCTTTGTCTTCCTACTCTTCTTTATTTTCAACTTGGTTTCCTTGAGGGTTTTATTTTTTCTGAAACCTTTAAAATCTGGTGTGAACATAGAAGTGAGTCATGAGGCCTCTTTTTTCCTCCACCCCATCCCCGGGGGGTTAAGGCCCTTTAAAGCCACCCCTGCCGGCCAGCTCTTACCGCCTCCCCCAGGTTTCCCTCCGGGGCCCTGGTCCAGCAGTGAGCACTCGCTTTGGGGGATGCCACTTGGATGCCCAGAGACACCACCGTGCTCCGAAGGCACTGCATTCTCCAGCTATGTTTGGGCACCACCAGCCATTCACATTAAAAGCTTACCAATCATTTAGGCAATTCAAAACAAAATCTCTTAAATTTATCCCCCTTTTGTATCTTCACTGCCACTGCTTAAGAAGAAGGAGAGCTCACCTATTCGGTGTGATTCTACTGGTTCCTAACCAAAATCATCTGGGGGTCTCTTGAAGCCTTCACACCCCATGCCAGAAACTTAGGGGGCGCAGAGTTTGAATAACTTCGGGTGATTCCAATGTGCTCCCAAGCCCGTTAGGTGCTTGACATATATCTCAGTGAATCTTGATCACACACCTAGGAGGCCAGTACTGTGAAACCCATTTATAGGAGGAAAAGCCTCAGCCTCAGAGATGCTAAGAAATTAGGCTGAAATGAGATAGCCAATAAATGACAGACCTGAGATGCAAGGTTTATCTTCCCCCACATCGGTGCTGTTCTCACTTCCCTGCCACTAGCTTCCCAGCCACTGACCCAGGGGTTCCCACACTTTAAGCTAGTTCAGTTGTAAGGTTTTTGTGTTTTTTTAAATGCAGGTTTCTACACCAAACCCACAGCAATTCTGATCCTGTAGGAATAGATTTAACCCCTGAAGTGTGCTTTTTCACAAGCACCCAGGAGATTCTGAAGTAGGCACCTAGGATCATGCTTCGTCTACATCATCAGACATGCTAACATTTTCCCCTGAACTGCAAATAGGACCATGTCAACTTTCTTGTCAACCCTTAAATAGCTGCTAGTTATTTTCACAATACAGTCCAGATTCCTAAGCATGGTGTACGTGACCCCACGTGCTGGTCACAGTCTTTTTGCCTCATCGCCTGCCTCCGCCTCACTGGCCGTCGGCACTCCGGTCACGAGGAACGGAATGCTCTCTCTTCAGTGACAAAGCCAAGCCTTTTTAAATCCCCAAGTCTCTGCACGTGCTGTGGCCCTTATTTTAAAGCCTGGAATCGTTGAAGGACCTGCTCCGTCATTCCAGCAGAGTTAGCTGCTGCTTCCCGTTGTTCCCTAAGACTAAGGGCATTCCTCCTGCACACCTGTTCTCACCTGTCCACCTGTCACCGTACTCTGGGTGGTGGCAGCTGATCATTCCTCTCTGTATCTTCAGCATTAGCACAGTCTTTACACAAAATAGGTCCTTGTTAAATGCTGGGCCAATTGAAAATAAAATGAGTCAATCACTTGGATTTTGGCAGATAATCCTAACAGCTTGAAACTTCTGTGGATGTATGTGGGTATTTCATGCAGATTAATAAAATATGTGATCAAGTATCCCAATCTTTCAGCATTTCCAGGACTCATGTAATTGCTGAAGGAGAGGATTTTGGTCATGTTAGGCGGTCTCCTCACTTTACAGATGGGAAACCCAGAAAAATTAAGTGACCTTCCCAAGTCTACTCCGCAGGTGCACAGAAAACCAAAGCTTTTCTTTCCTTGGTCTCGTTTGCCTTTCTCTATCCCTTGTTGCTTGTCTTTTGTTCTTTTTCTCCCTTTATTCTAGTGTAGCAGGAATTGACCATAATTTGAGCACCACTCTGTCTGATGCACTGGCCCCCACGTTACCCCAGCCTTGCGTGTCTTCATTCCATCCATCGCCAGCACTTGCGCATTGATACACAATGTGCCAGCTGCCAGAAATGTGAATATTCTCATGACAGAGTTCCCTACCCAACAAGCTTGCAGTCTAGACGAGGAGACAGAAAAAGGCACAGTCATTACAACATGGTGCCCCAAATGGGCCATTACCAGCCTAACCCAACGGGCGTTCCATGGCATCCTTGGGGCCAACCGTGGAATGGAAACTTGGTGACACTGTACACAAAGGAAGAATGTCACTGCTCTCTTATTCCCCAAATCTGCAATGAGGACTCAAAGGCCAATCAGGAAAAAATAATAAAGCACGCATTTGAAAAGTCTTATCCTCATTCATCTGGCATGAAATTTCCCCCCAAAACTGCCTCCTCTCTGAAGGGGGTGTTTCAATTGCCCTGTGACTCCCCAGAGAGAATGAAATCTGAGCCCTCTAAGACCATAATTATTAATGCCTATGCCTGGAAATGGACCCAGTGGACAGGAAGCAACACAATCAACCTTTCATATCACACTTCCAGGCTAGACTGAATTACACATAAATCAAGAGAGTCTTAGATTTTTAAAAATACCCCTTGGCTGAACTTTCATTTATTCTGTGTCTTGAACCAAGCCCGAACTCAATACTCATCCACCGAAGAAGATTTAGAGAGATATACAGCATTTCGTGTGAATACATTTGGAACTCCAGGAAGACCCTCTCTTACCGATGGCTCCTAACCTTTTTTTTTTTTTTTTAATAATAATACAGAAGGAAAGACAATCAAGTCTCACAAAACCTCTTATATAAAGTAGCTGAGCTCAACATTATGGACTCAGTTAAACTAAGAAGTGTTTGTAGTTCACATATTTAATGGGAATTTGCAGTGACTCCAAGATGCTAATTTTGTAAAATTAGCCTCCTCGTGGCAATTGGTTACGTTCCTGGAAAAGACTACTTGGTGTTCACAGCAGACAACAAGGTCTATGAGAGCAGCGGCTCTGAGTGCTGTTGTAGCACCCAGGACGGTAACGTCAAAGGGACCCTGGCGACCAGAGCAAACCTCCTGTGGGGGGGGCCGGGTGGGGGGGGTGGCCTCAGGTGAAGCCGAGAGATGGAGGGAAGAGGAAGAGCTGTGCCCGGGGAAGGAAGCAGCAGGTAACAAAGCACTGAGGCCAGGGCCAGCGTGGTGCTTTTAGGGCCCAGGGTGACCTCGGACCAACCAGAAAGGAGGATGTCAGATGTCAGACACGGCTGGCCGGGCACTTGACTTTCACGCGCATCAGAACTTCAAGCAGCAGCAAAGCAAAGCAACTCCCTCAGGTTCAACGGAAGTCTCTACTTCATGTGGAAAAACAATCTCCTAACGCAAGCCTTTAGATGAATTTTAGGTTAAAAAATGCAGTGCAAGCATTTACATCTTAAGGCTTTGCAAAATGGAAAAACAGATTAATGTTTTTGAGGAGTGAAATCAATAGGGAGGTGTCAACAGTCAACATCTTGTCCACTGGAAGGTGTCCCCTTCTTTTGGGAGATGCCCGTGGTGGGTCTCGGGGGAAGCACACGGAGACCTCAGGACAAGGGTCTCCCAGGAGGAAGGGGAGAGGGTTGGACCAGGGTCTGGTTAAGGGTTTGGTTGGTGAAACCCAGAGAGAAGCCCAGAGCTCTGGACCAGGCCACGGCACTATGTGAGCAAGCTGTGTGAGGGGCTGCAGTGACTCAGAATGTTCAAGTCTTCCGGTGCCATGACTGGCACAAGCGAGTCTGTTGTCATCGGTCTTAACCCACACATTTCCAGCCCGTCCCAGCAGGAAATGAAGGGTCCTCACTGACAGCTGAAGCCCAGTGATGGAAGATGCTCCTGTTGTTGAATAAAGCAGGGCACAGTGAGGAGGCGGAGGCTGATGGCAAGCTGAGCCCAGAGGAAACAGTGACACAAGCTCCCCCGTCCTGTCAGGGGCACAGGATGTTGGACCATGTGCAAATGTCACACACTGCCCCCCCTTTCAGTGGGCAGCCCTCTCATCACAGCAGCCCTGACTTGGCCCTCGGAGCATAAAAATAAGAAAAGAGTTGGTGAGATTTGGATTTGAACTCAGCTTGAGCCCTTAGTAGGTGTGTAGCTTATTTAATAATTTTGAATGTATCCTTTTGTCCGTAAAATAAAAATATCTGCTTTATTGTAAGAAGCAGTGAGATAACATTAGGTACCTTACACAGTAGCTGGCATATTGCAGGTATATGAGAAATGATAGATGTAATAATAAAACCAAATAATATCTACAAATGGTCCTTTTGATGGGTCACAGCCCACCACAATCTGGAAATCCAGTTCCAAGTCCCTTAAGTGATAAGAACTGGCTACCAGGATAACGTGATAATCAAATGACAATGTAACAGCTGACTTTTCTCTCAGTTACTAGTAAATAGCATCACTGAGAATTATGCTAAAGACAAGAAAACATCTACATAAATGTTGTGATCCAATGAATGCACCGTCCTGCGATGCTAGGGCATCACTAGGTGCCAGGAACCTCTCAGCCCCGTTATCATCTTATGGGACCACCACTGTACATGTGGTCCGGTGTTGACAGAAATGTCACTATGGGATATGTGGCTGTATATTCATCTCATAACAGCATGGATGGAAGGACAATTATCACCAAGTTTTAAATGGCAATAACGAGGCTTCACTGAGGCGAGTATTTCAGCTCGAAGAGACAGAAACGGGATCACGCCCAGGTCTTCTGAACCCAAGTTCAGTGCTCTACGTACGCACTGCCTGCCGCGGGAGTAAGATCTGAAAACTAGATCCGGATTTGCGGTTGAGGCTTAATTGCAGAATATTTTATTGCCCGCAGCCGTGGCTTTCCGACTCAAAGTATTTCCTCTGAAACACGACCCTGTTTTAAATGCTGTGTTCCAAATCTGCAAGCTGTTCTAAAGTCCAAACGTTCTCCACCTTCGGAAGCTGAGTTCCTGTGAATTCTGTAAAAAGCTTTGTTTTTCTCAATATAGTCTTCGTAATGATGACAACGACTTTAACCGGAAGTTCTGATCACAAAGCTTTTGTAACTATAGGCCTATAAGCAAAATACAGCAATATCCACCAGGCTTACCCGCCTGGGTTTTGTGGTTCCTTTTTCACTCCCTCGGTCAGTGTTCTCCCTGCCTCAGGTTAAGGGTGGCTCTTCCCTGTCACTGTGAAAGGTCCTTCCTGCAAAGGCAGCCGAAATAGGCCACCACTGGAAAAGACGCCTGTGCTTTCTGTCCCCGACACTATTTGTGATTATCACAAATGGCTGTGCCTATAAGGCAGGGTTCAGTGAACTTTTTGAAAAATATAAACCACATTCAAATACTCTCCTCAGAGAACAAACCTGGCGACAGGAAATGTCAACATCGATAATCATAGAAATTTCATTGAAATTAATAGTTTGCTGTAATTAGCTTCTGCTGCTTCCTACGTGGTAATTACAGACCATTAGGGGGTGTCCTGATCTCTCACATTTCCTCCTTTAAACATTCAATGCTAAGGATAAAAGATTATTTTTAAAATAACCTTTGAGATCTTAGCTATGGGAATATAAACACGCCTTTCAGGGCACTAAGCTAATGAAATCTCTCATAATTCAGGGAATTTAAATTTTACTTGACTCACTAGTGAAATATGCTAATATGTGCATTTCACATGAGCATAGAGTTCAAAAGTATAGACACATCTGCATTTAAATGTTCGAGGGCTTCTTTTCCCCCTTCATTTAAAATGAAACATTTACCTCCCATTCCCAATTATTATTAGAAGTTATTCATTCCATGCTAGTTAGAAAAAAATTCCACGTTAGGTTATACTATTTCATTCAGCAACTCCTCAGCAGCTTCCTTTTTCTAACTAATTTCCATATGATAGTCTTTAAGTAAATAATTGACTTCCGTCTCCCCTCTCATAACCCCCAGTCATTCCCCCAAAGTGAATCAAGGACTAGTACACTGATCTGGATTAATACATATCTCAATGAACAGCCTTATTTCTGTATTTGATACTTGTTTTTACATGGAAATTATTGCCCATTAAAAAAGTAGCTGCTCAGCTCCAATGTGTGAGCTGCTCTGTAGGATGCAAAAGAGGAAAACAGGCGAGGCCCCTCATTCTCAGGGAGTTTCTGATCTCCTTGAGGAGACAATGGGAAGATGGAAATGCTGATAAAACCAACAGAAGGCCTAAGCTTCCACTACAGAAACGAAATGGCCTTGTGTTACTGGAAACGGGAGAAAGGAGTGAGAAGTCCAAGCAGGTGGGGTACCTGTGCCCAGGTCCCGGGGGGAATGCCAATCCCAAAGACTAGAAGCTCCACCCAGAAAGAAGGCAACACACAGCGGGCGCCTAACCCATACTGAGCAGGGCTCTGAGCCCTCCACACTGCCACCGCATTGGGAGAGAAAGCTAGACCATGGTGCACCAGGGCAGAAGAGGAGCAAAGGGAGGAGCCATGGCCTGAGCTGGGAGTGTGGCATCCCTTCACGAGAGGCAGAGGTGGAGTCATAGCCATGGGTTAGAAACTGCCAAAGTGGAGAGTGGGAAAAGAGAAATTAGACGATGTGAATAACCAGTATTAATTGCCTGCCTGTGGAAGTGGGCAGTGGAAAGGCTAAGAGAGACTGAATGGACAATGGATATATATACATATATGTACATACGATATATACGTACATAAAACTCTGACCCACGATCTGAAGCACCCTGCTCAGAACACCAGCCCACCATCTACAATAACCAGTCCGGAAAGCCCGTCTGCCGTGAGTCAGACTCGTAAGAAGACTTGCAACTACCTCTAGTAACAATCCAGAAATCCAAACAATAACTTTTGTAACCAAAATGGCCAGGACTCGGTTAATCATGGCTAGCTTTCCTAATTTTTGTCCCTGTTTCCAACTTCAGACCAACCAGAGAGAGCCAAATACGTTCCTGAAGCCAGTCACATAAGGTGCCAGCTTCCAGCTCCCCCAGCCCAACAGCCCCTAAGAGTACCCCTGAGGCCTTCCTTCTCCCCTCCCTAAAGCATTCCCACCCCTCTGCCTGTCTTTGCATCTCTACCACAAGTACGTGACCGGGATGCCCCTCTTGCTATAGCATGCCCTGAATAAGTGGTCTTTTCTTTCTCATTTGGTGGTCTTCATTTCTGCAGGATCATGCGCACAGACAGAGGTTGGCTTTGAGAAAGGCAGGAGAAACCTCTTCCTCTGAACAGGATGGGAGGAGGGAAGGTGAGGACACTCGGGGGTGCTGCGCTGGAAGGAAAGCTGAAGGAGCTGTTTCGGGTGGATGCCACCTTCTGAATTAATGTCACCTCTGAACAGAGACGCAGAGGTAAAGGTCAGAGCTTTAGAAAAGGGAAAGGACTTTAGAAACAGAAAGACAAGGGGGGGGGGCCAATACGAAACAGATAAAATGGCTCACTTCTGTTTAATAGAGTGGGTTGAACCTAAGTGCTTATTGCCTCTCTTTCTTGAGATTCTAGAAGATTCTGTCAAAAAATAGAAATGGTATAAAAGAAAAACACACTGATTATAAAGGAAACAGGTTCATTGTGTGTTCAAATAGAGAATGTGGGCGAGGATGTCAGACACAAGTTCTAGGCCTTTGTTCCAGCTTTCATCGTCATCACTGTGTCGTACGTGGGAAATCTATCAGCAGTGCCAGGTGCGCCAGGCTTTTCAATTCTTCGGTGTTCCCCTGGGGGTGCAGGGGCAGATGAAAGTTTCTCTTTTTCTTTAGACGGTACTCAAAGCACTCACATATCCAACAGGAAGCCAAAACCAAATGGGGTCTTCCAAACGTGGGAGCGCCATTTGAAGACGCCACTGGGGTTATCGATACAAAGCGTGGCAGATCAAAGTTAGTGTGGATAAAAGGAATCTCGGAAGGCGAAACCCGTCATTTCAGAAAAGGATGAGACACGGGTTGTAAGCTCTTCCTCACTTTGGAGCAAAGGAAGACGAAACTCAGAAGGGGACTATAAACACCTGCAGTGAACCTTTGTCCCGTAATAAACAGAATAAGAGCCAACATGGCTTCATCATCTACTGGAGGTGCTTGCATTAACATGTTTAGCCCTTCCGGAAAGCTCTTCAGTGAGGCATCACAACTGTCGTCATTCGACAGACTATAGAAAGGTGGCAGACAAGTAAGAAAGTTGCCCAAGCCCTTCAATCTCCTACACGGTGTAGCCAGAGTCAAACCCAGGGAACTGGGCCCCACAGACCATGTTCTCCCATCTATAATATGGAAGAAGGAAGGGAAAGTGGTGGAGGGGGGAGCGGTGTTGCTCAGTCACAAAAGTAATTAAAAGAGGTTTTGCTCTGGTGTCATTGTGGTTTTCCCCAGTATCCTTGGGGGCAATCTAAGTTCCAAGGGTGGCCCCCTTGGAACTTAGGTTTTTAGTAGAACTCTCCATGAAAGGAACCAGGGAGTACATAATACCATGTCTCAGAGCAAAAACAAAAAGAACAAAAAATCAAAATGGGGCTAGACCAGCTGGTTGTTGCCAGAAAGCAAGGTTGCTCTCGAACAGGTGGAATAGTGTCAAAGAAGAGACAGCTCTGTGTAGCCGGGTGAAACAGTTGGGGCATTAAAGGAAAAAACAATGACTAAACTCTGTTGCAGCCAGCTGAGTCTGTTCGGACAACACTAAGGTCCCGACACTAGGTGAGACTGTCTTCTACAAATGTTACCCTGAGGAGCCAAAGCATGCGTGTCCTCCAGCGGAGCTACAGCTCTGTTATTAATGTAGCTACGGATGCAGATAAAGATCATTATTTTAAGCAAGAAAATAATGGATCAGAGGAAGAAATTCAGAACACAAAGTACGTGAAAAATAGAACATGGAGAAGTCAGCTTTTTTTCTTTTTCATTGATTTTTAGAAAGGAAGGGAGAGTGACAGGAAGAGAGAGAAACATCGATTGGCTGCCTTCTTGTATGCACCCTGAACAGGGATCAAACCTGTAAATTGGGTATATGCCCTGACCAGGTATTGAACCCATGACCCCTCAGTCTATGGGATGATGCTCCAACCAACTGAGCCACACCACCTAGGGCAAAAAGTCAGCTTTTTAATAGAGAAATTAAACAAGTTAGAAAGTATACGTAAAAACTGTGTGTGTGTCTGGAGCTTGCTTTACTTTCTGTGACCAAACCCTGGTGCTCTAGGCCACCCCTTTTTGGAGAACCACTTGGTAACTTACACACTGGGGACCCAGCCTAGGATACTCCCTGGGTCCCCTTTTGTACAGACCCAAGTCCATTCACTTTAGGATGAAAGAAGTTTCTTGGGTTCAGGAATAGTGGATATCATACATGCACACAGAGCCGGTCCATTCCCTTCCTGCTTCAGAACAAGTGGGCATAAGAGAAAATACGTACACAGATTTGTGGGCAAGAGTGAGTGGAAATAAGCCAGTGACCTCCCAGGCTTGGGGCTGATTCAGGAGGGTGAGGGGCAAGTGTGGGGAGGCCCAAGGGCAGGGGCTTCCCTAATTACCTGGACAGAAGCATCCCCCTAAGGCAGTGATAACCTACCCCAAATTTTATGTCTCCTCAGCTTGTCTAGCGGGTTTGCAGAAATGAACTCCCATGTTGATATGAGAACTGGACCTGAGTGGGTGGGGGCAGCAGGGTGCAGACTAGTTCTGGGCGGATTTATCAGGGAGATGCGGTCAAGAAAGGTCCTCTTCTCGTGAGTGTCTAGCCCAATAAGCGGGCGAGTAAAAACCTAAAACAATTGATGTAGGATTGCTCCAGGAGGGGTCAGACAGACATGGGTGCAAAGTTCAAAACAGAAGCCTGGCCTCTGAAATGCACTTGAACAGCACCTGGAGGTAAGTTCCAGTGTTTCTACGGGTCCCTGGGGGTGTGATGTGTGAGAACTTTTCAGGGCACAGGTAGCTCTTACAGAATGGCATAAAGTGATAATTAGGGGCTCTAGTAAATCATAAAATAGCCAAGCCACAGCACACACGCAATCTAAACTGGCAGAATAAGCCACTCTTTTTTTTTTTAATTGCTTTGAGAAAGAAACCGGGATGCACTGCCCCACCCATCTATGCATTCATTGGTTGATTCCAGCACGTGCTCCAACTGGGGATGGAACCCACAACCTTGGCGTATCCAGATGACACTCTGACCAACTGAGCCATTTGGTCAAGGCCAAGTAAGCCTTTTTTAACTCTCTAGCAAGGCCCCTGGGCCCACCAAGATGTGATTTCCTAGTTGAAAATAGAAGTTTACCTTTCACTCCCTCAAGTAGTCAAGAGAGATGGAGATGTATATTTATAGGGACAGAATCAGCAATTAAAAACACCCTGGGAAATGATGAAAAGTACATAGAAATTCAGTACAAAGAAACAAAGAAATAGGTCAAAGTCGTTTACTGAGGTCAGAAGATCTTGTTTCTGAGAATAACAACGGAGCTTTTAAGCAAAAGCCCTTTGGAGGACAAGTTTAGAGCAGTTTTTGTTTTATAGATTCATGTGGAAATTATGATCACTGAGGGCATCATTATTGTACTATTAGTGCAGTATTATAGCAGCAGAGTAATAAAAGGGGAAAGAGAAATACGTCGGACAGAAGAATGATATAAATAGGGTATTTTTAATAGGGAGATACATTTTTTTAGAAAGACACATAAAGGACATATAAAAGTGAGCAGTGTGACTCGGAGTAGCAGAGATGAGAAGAATTTATATATATAGGAAAGAGTCCACGGAACGGGGAGAACTTGGGAAGAAGGGGTCAAAGAAGTGAGAAGCTGCTGGCAGAGTTTATGTTCTTTCAACTCTCAGGACTGAGAAGAGGCACAAACGTAGAGGGAGCTTAATTACAAAGTAGGAGGATCTCAGCAAAGGTTGAACTGAGCGGGCGGCCCCCTTTGTGATAAAGACGCCCAATGAGAAAAGCCTGAAGAGACAACAGGGGGAGCTGCGTAAAGGGTAACTGGAGGCTGAGCAGCCTGTGCTCTCACTACCGCCACCTAGAGGTCCATTAGCCAGGCACAAAAGAAGGTTGGGAGGGAGTCCTGGAAATGAGAACATGAGGTCACCTATAACGAAGAGGGAGTGGATGATGTAAGAAAATGCCATCGAATTAAAATGAGAACGATTGAGACAAGATGGTGGGACAATGGACTGTCCCACCAGAGGCTGGAAGCGGATTGGGGTTCCAGGACTCACAGTTGCCCAGCAAGCAGAAGGTCCAAAGGACGTACATACAGAATGTGCCTATTATATGGCTGAGAATGTAGCATAGAAGCAGAGGACACAGGGGAAGAGGCTGTAGAAAACCAGAAGACCTGGAGGGGCTGCAGATTCTAGAAAAGACAGCCGCATATAGGGATGACACCTAGTAACCAGGCCGTGATTCCAGCTGCCCGGGGGAATGGTTGGTAATTGAAGAATATGTCCTGGAAGGAGGGGGAAGCTGTGTTGAGTCATCAGTTGAGTGGCTGATTGAGACGGAAGAAAGAACCAGACCCAAATTCCAATTGCATGAATTCAAAGTAAAAATTAGATTCAATTATAGCTTCCCCCAAGTGAAAGAGACGTAATTCTAAGGTTCCCTTTTTTTGTTGTTGTTGAAAACTACCTCCATTGGTGGTAATGTGTGTTAAAAGGTACTGGGTGTTTTGTCTTAAGGCAGTTGTTACAGTTTGACCTTTAAGAAAGTTGCTTTCTAGGTGCTGGGGTTTGCCCTTCAAAGCACCCAGAAGTCTTCATGATAGGGTGAGGCGAGAGAGGGGGCAGCCAGTCCAATGAGGAGTCCCTGGCCCCTTGTCCACAGAACGTTTGGACCTTTCAGCGAGAAGAGGTGAGCAATCACTGTTGTTCTATTGCCTTCCTGATGCTCCCAATACAATTTTTCTCCCAAATTCAGTCTGGGAAGCAAATATTTTTAGAAACACCTTTTGAACATGAAGGAGTAAATCTAAAATGTATACTGATTTCTGTCCTGCATCCTTTGTTCGGTATATAATGCAGTTGCCTGGTAACCAGACTCTAATGTGTTGTGGGCTAAAAAGAAAACAAACTTCAATTGCCCTTTTCAGGCATTTTGTGTGTGTGTGTGTGTGTGTGCCATTCAACCCTCAAGACAAAATATCCAGGACAAAAACTCACATCCACCTTACCAGGTGGTTGATTTTAAGTGAGAAAGGAGGAACATTTAGACTAATGCTTCCCACACGGAAAAATTACAATTAAAATGCATTAGGAGCGCTGATTCAGAATAACCATTGTACTTTTGTGGTCTGACTTCAGTTTCAAAGCAACACATATATAAAAATAGACCTCTTATCTATCTGTCCCCCTCTCGGAACTTTGCTACACCCTCCCTGTGACCAGCATCCTCCTCCTCTCGGTGATGAGTAGGAAGTAGGTGATGGGGTAAAATCATGCTTTGACGGCTTCGCCATCACCAGGAATAACCCCAGGGAAACATTAGTTAATGCGACTGGAGAGACATCGTTCAGAAACATAAAGGCGAAGCCGTTGTCATTTCTAGATTGATAACAAACTGTGCGCTATGTTGGGTCAGACCGAGGAGGTCCGTGCATCCTCAAAGACACGTTCATTTATTTAACTCCTAATTTTAAGTTGGTGTTTTTTAACGGCCATTTGATGTAACAACTACCACAGTGTCTTCTGTCCCTTTGAGGGACCCTTATGTTTGGCCATCCCGAAAGAGGCCAAAACCTCACGTGCAGACATGTCATTTTGTCCCCCATCCCTCTGCATAGAATCAGCCCAAATTGCAAAGGGAATTAAATCACTACTTGTTTTTATTTTCCTGATCTCAAAGTAAGAGGATCGGCGGACCCAGAATCGGGCCTCTGCTTAAAACCCCAGCGAGTTCGGATGAACACGTGTGGTTAGGACAGCTTTCTCTCCCCAGTGCAGTGCCCTCTGGCTTTCTTGCCCACCCCCTAAAAGAGAACTTTTGTTTGTTACCTCTTACCGACATTTATTTTGACAATTCTTTTCTGACAGCCCGTCCTCGTCCTCTCCCATGATGTCCACGGCCGAAAATATCAACGCGACGAGAATGGCGAAGCAGCAGACCAGGGCGAAGATCACGATGCACTTCTGCTGGGACTGCAGGGCAGACAGGAGAGAAAGAAAGAAACGTCAGGGAAGCAGCTTCTGCGTAGGAAACTCAGGATTCGGTAGCTTTTCATGATTCCGTGCGCATCCGCTGGGAGAGAGTTCCCGTCCTCACAGCCAGAGAAGGGCGGCTCTCTGGGTAAATGCGTCCCAGACCTTCAATCTTGTTCCCCAACACAGACTTCAGACCCCCACTATGTTAAAGCCTGTTCAACAACTCAACTGCTGTATCGAGACTTCCAGACGAGTTTGCTTTTCTTCTTTCTCATCAAAAGCAGTCAAGTTCATTCATTACATGATCCATTACTGCAAATTAACAATGAGACAGAGTGGCTTGGTAGTATTTTCCAGCCCCTGTTATGACCATCACCTCCCAAACTCTAGGTTATCAACCTCCTTTCCAAAGACTTAGGTGAAAGCTCGTTACTAGGCATGCGTACAGCCATTGCCACATACTGCTTTGTGCCCTGGCCAGGTGGCTCAGTCGGTTGGAGCATTGTCCCGTGTGCCAAAACACTGCTAGTTCGATCCTAGGTCGGGGAGTATACAGGAGGCAACTGATCAGTGTTCCTCTCTCATATCGATGTTTCTCTCTCTTCCCCTTTCTCTCTCTCCAAAATCAATACAAACATACCCTTGGGTGAGGATAAAATAAAAAATAAAAAGAGCACACTGCTTTGTGGAGCTGAGTGGAGTGCAAGAATATGTGCACACAGCAGCTCCCTGAGTAAGAGATCAGCCTCCTTCTAAGGGGAGACAGCAGGTGGCTGTGCTCTGGGGCTGAAGGCAAGTAGAGTTGCTGTCAGCTGTTTGTGAATCTTCCCCTGGTTTAGCCGTTCATAGCATTTGCTCTTCAAGACTTCATACCTTCCTAGCAAATGTATTTATCACTCCCTCAAAAACAAAGAAAACTACTTCACAAACTCTGAAGCCACAAAATAAATTAGTGGCAAATGGTCAAACCAGGAAGAGAACAAGAGTAAGCACTGATTCTTTAAAAACAATGAATTTGTTGGGGTGACATTGGTAAACAAAATTACATAGGTTTCAGGGGTACAGTTCTAGAACACATCATCTGTATATTGCATTGTGTGTTTGCCAACCCAAGGCAAGTCTCCTTCTGTCACCATTTGTCCCCTATCCTCTCCTACCTCCCCTCTTTCCCTCCAGTAATCACCATGCTCTTGTCTGTCTATGAGGTTGTTACTTATGCACTTATTTTTGCGTAATCCCTTACAACAAAAAGATTTAATGAGAGAAAACCCAACAACCAACAAACACTGCTGAGTTTGGACTTGATTCATTTTTCCTCCCTGCCCTGGTCTCTCCCTCAATAGTCCAAAGCCTTCCTCTTGGCCCTGGCCGAATCTCACCTCACTCCTGGGTCTTCACACTTCAGAACTTTCCTTCCACATTCCCAGAAGTCAATGCGTGCTGATTACAGATGGCACTCTTTGCTTCTCCTGCCCAGCTCAGTGTGCCACAACTGTAAACCTACCTTTGCCCACCCCTGTATTGTAAGATGATACCTGAGACTACCAGGAAATTTTTCACTCCCACTGAGTGTGCCCTTAGGCCCCTGGGAGTAATAAGTGCTTTTTTCTGCCTTTGGAGTATTCCCCTGGAAAGGCTTACCCCTTTCAACAACATTGCATGGTCATTGACATTCATACAGGTTAGGGGATTAACAAGAGATGAGTCATTTGCCAGGGACCGGCATCTGATGAGTGGCAGAACTTGAAAGCAAGCTCACGGAACTACAACCAAGCAGCAATGTCCTCTGTTAACACTTCCAGGGCCCTGACAACTCTCCTTCATCCTAAATTCCCTTCCCAGACACCTCTCTCGCTCTCTTTGCTTTGTCCCAGCACACCAGCGTCGCAGACCAGCCTCGGCACTTCTTCAAGCAAGTTCTAAATTGCTCATTAATACCCAGCTAACTTTTGAACAATTTTGATCTCTACGAATCATTTCCAAACTTTATCACATCTGTATTCAAAATACCTTGGGAACCATCCCCTGGGAAGTCTTTTAAGTCGATTCACTTCTGCCCTTCTGGAAGCTGATACTCCACAACATTTTCCAGGGATTTCAATCAAGACCTTTGTGAAAATCCACTTCCATCATCAGGTTCCTTCCAGGGCCTGTGTTCCCGCTGCTCTTGATTTTGCTTTATTTCTCAACACAATTACGTGCTATTATTACTCTGTGATATGTGTCAAGTGCTTGCTCATGAGCAAAGTCCTGCCTTCATCGTTGAACTCCAATACGTCTGAACTGAAGAATAAGCATTTCTCTGGAGGTTACCGTATGACAAAATCCTACTCCAGCCAAAGCTCATGGCAACAGATGATGGCACAAAAAGATTGGGAAAAAACAAAACTAAACTAAATAGAATGAGACAGAGAGAAAGTTTCTGTCTGATGCCAAAGGTGTCAAACAATCAGATCAGATGTCCTTGGGGATTCTGAAGAGGAGATGAAAAGTACCTTTTTTTCCTGTGCTGTACAATTGTTTTGAAATGTACCCTGGATTCGCTTTAATCAGATATGGTAGGGTGACAGATAAAGAGCCAATTGCCTTGAAAGAAAAGTTTATTACTTAGAGTTCCCAAGAGGAGGGGGTATGCGGCACCACACAGGGCCTCGTGGGGGAGCACCAGAGTCCCTCAGCAGCGACAGCCTGGGCCGGAGTCTTTGCTGCGGTTTCCCTGGGAAGGAACAGACAAGGCAGGGTAGGCAAGTGTGAGCAAGGTCAGGATTGGATTGCGCGAATGATTTTGGTGGGTTCCGAGGTATAGGGATGGTCTCCAGATGTCTGGTAACTTCAGGTCAGGAGAAAGTTGGCTTGGTGTGTAAAAATAAGATAAAGGAGGCGGCTGGGAGTTGGGACTTTGGATTGACTGGTTTCCATACATAAGGCTTGCCCATAAGGAAGTTGTTTGCTATCTCCAGATATTAGCCAGCCCTGGGAGGGATGGTCTCTCTAGAATAAGCAAGGCTCCTAATATGTTACAGTATCATATGATCCAGAAAAAAAAACATAATTAACATTACAATACAATAGCCTATCTACCAATCTTAACTCAGAAAGAGTAAAAACCAAAAGAGGATCTGGAAGCTAATGAATTCCAGTGAGCCCACATGCCCATTGTTTGCAGCCTGTGAACCCACCCCCTGCAAAGGTTGCTATATGTTAATAAGCCAAAAGCTGTGTTGTACTGACACAAAGAACCACACTGGGGTTAGAATCCAATTGGCATAGAATGATGTAATTCTCTGTGCCATACTTATGATGAAATGGCCAAGCCAGAGGTGTGACATACATACATATCATCTCGTTTAATAACAGAACATTCTATGGTATCTTACACCTATTTGTAACATCGAGCGATATACTCATCAACAAAAGGCAGGATTTTCCGTAATGATATGATATTGAAAAGCATTTACATGAAAGGCTCATCTTAAGACATTCAAACTATTTGTCTCTTTTTGGACAGTGGAAACTGGCTTGTGGAAGATACAGGAAGGCTCACTCATAGGCAGGAATTTCTCCACAGTCACGGTCCAGGGGAAGCTTCCAGCAGTGGAAACCAGCACTTTTAATGACATTATCTCTCATTTCATAATAAGCACGGAGGCCCTTAAATAAGAACTTGTCTCAGCAGAAAGAAACAATAAAATTATGAACAAAATCTTATTTGGATCTACTTCAGTTCTCCAAGCCAAAAATGAATTAAGTCACACATAATGGGGTATTTGACATAGATATATTTTGGCATGAAGGTTTTGCCCTTGCCTGACTGCCTAATGATTAAAATGCAGGCCTGAGCAAAAATTAATTCATGAAGCCAATATTTGTTCAGAGCCTGTCTCAACACTGTGCTGGACCCTGCAGATTTAGCAGCAAACAAGACAGGCATGGCCTCTCTCCTTGGAGATTCCATTCCAATAGGAGAGGCAAGTAATAAATGGGTAGACAAATAAGTAAGCAGAGTAATGTCCAATGTTGAAAAATGCCGTGTAGACAATGAGCAAGCTGACATGTTGGTGACTGTTGGTGGTCGTTAGGTGAGGCCTCCTTGAAGAAGGGATAGTTCTTTTTCTTAAAGATTTTATTTTTTCTAGACAGAGGGGAATGGGGGAGAAAGAGAGACAGAAAAACATTGATGTGAGAGAGAAACATCAATAGGTTGCCTCCCTCATGCCCCCAACTGGGGACCTGGCCTGCAACCCAGGTGTGTGTCCTGACCGGGAACCGAACCTGCGACCTTAGGTTTGCAACACCATGCCCAACCCACTGAGCCACACCAGTCAGAGCGAAGAAGAGATATTTCATCTGAGAACTGAAGGTACTAACCAAGGGAAGTCAGAGGGCAAGAGTGGAATCAGGGAGGACAGTTAGGAGGCCACCTATTCACCAATTTAGTCAAGAGACAAATGACTTAAGAAGAAAAACATAAGGGAAATAATCCAAACCCTGTCTTGGAGTTAGAGGTGGAGAAGTGATTCTCGGGTTGGCTGACGTGTGCTGGGGTGGGGGGAGGGAGGAGGAATGACGGGTGGTGGTGCTCAGGGTTTGACCTCAGCAGCGGAGGGTGGGGACGTTCACGGAGATAAGAAAACACAAGGACAGAAGGTTTGCAGTGAGGTGAACGTTATCAAGAGTTGTACTTTGGAATTTTAACGGAAGATGCCTGTTCATACCCAAGGGTAATGCCAAGTAAACAGGTGACTATATGAATCTGAGCTCAGAGACGGGGTCCGGACTGAAGATACACAGACTGACATCCTTATCAGCACTGAAGGTGGCATTTAATATCACCAGGACTAAAAGCCATCTCCAAAGAAAAGAATAAAGATCAAAATGAAAAGACAGACAGAGGCCAAGCCTTAAAGCGTCGTACCGTAGAGATAGGGAGAGGAGGCTGGGTCAGCAAGGAAAAGGTACCAGGGGAGTAGGGAGATGGGAATGCGATCAGACCCTGGTGTCCGGGAAGCCAGCACAGAGTTTCAGGGAGGAGGGGACACTTGACCACGTCCTCCTCTAAGTGGACAGAGACAAGTCCTGTGGAAATCGCTGGTAGCCTTGGATAAAAACCCTTTCACTATCATGGTAACAACGGTTGGAGGAAGATGAAAAGTGAATGAACCAACGTCTTCATGGCAGTACCGAAACTGAGCTATCTGAAGACACCTTCCCGATGGGAAACATAAAATGGCTAAGCAAATATTGATTGGTTGGTTGACTGATTCCATGCAAGTGCCCCTATATTAAAAATCGATATAATTCAGCCACAGGAAAATAAGATCTTTAATTATATGTGTTTCCTCGGAATAAATGTTGACATTTATTAATGACATTCAAATAGATTTTACATCTCTTCCATTAAATTTCTTCAAGGACTGGTATGTTTTTAGCAAAAGAGTCACAGGAAAAACCACTTCTCTTAGTTGTGAAGTGTTCTCTTTCCGGGCAGAAGCAGCTCCTTCAGAGAGGTTGGGACTTTCCCTGGAAGCCAGTGTGAGTTGTCTACCAGACTCGGGGGTCCAGCCTTCTCCCTTCTCACACTCAGAGCCCCTGCGGAAGCTGGCTCAGCAACGCTCCCTCTCCCTGCGAGTCCGCATCTTCCATCTCAGATTTCTTTCCGTCACTTCTTAGCATGCTCGCCTCAATTTTCTCCTTCACTAATTCTGCTTCTATTTTAACGTCCAAGCCTTTTGTATCTTTAAGAAGCTGCTCTGTGTCCTGATCTTTTATGTCAGCATGCTTTTTACCCCTTTCCTTGTTTTTCACTTTTTTTCCCCTCATCTTTTTCTTTTTTGGGGGGATTCCGTTTTGACCAAGTTTATTTTTTATGCATTTCTTTCTGCCTTTATTTTCTGTTTATTTTTTCTTTACTGCTCCAGAAGCTTCTGCCTCTGCTTTTGTTCAATTTTATCTTAAAATACAGACTGTCAATTTTCATGAACACAAAACCTGCTAATTATTTTCCATTAGTTCTACCATTTTGGGCATCATTAGGAGGGCAAACTCTTACCAAGACTAGAAAATCCAATACCGCTTCTTTCATCATTTTTTTTGGCCGAGTAGTATTCCATTGCATGGAGGTACCACATCTTTATCCAATCATCTGTCAAAGGACATGTAGGTTGTTTCCAAGTCTTGGCCACTGTGAATAACACTTTAATTTGAAGAGGAGGCTACATTGAAAAGTGGATAGAAGTGAAGTCTACATGTTGTCTGCAATATATTTCAAATGCGTTCAGTTAAACTGATGTGTCATCACTGAAAGACATTGCCACACCAACTCCTTAGTCTAGGAATTGATAACTGAAGAGAGAAAATTAAGCATTTACCTGACTTTCCAGGAAGGATAGTTATACTAACAGTAGATGTAGCAAACCTTAATTAACAATGATTGAATGTAGTTGGTGCATATGAGTGAAAACTTACTACTTGGAAACATTTCGCAACTTTTTTAATTTAAAATGTTTACTTTTATTTTTTTCAATTATAGTTGCCATTCAATATTACTTTGTGTTAGTTTCAGGTGTACCGTGTAGTGGTTAGACATGTATACAAGTTACAAGGGGGTCCCCCGTAAGTCCAGTGCCCACCTGGCACTGTGCATGGTTACTCCAATATTGCCGACTGTACTTCCTGCGCTGTGCTTTGCATCCCCATGACTATTTTATAATTGCCAATTTGTACTTCTCAATCCCCTCGCTTTTTTCACCCAGTCCCTCAACCCCTCTCCCATCGGGCAGCCCTCAGTTTGTTCTCTGGGTCTTAGAGTCTATTTCTGTTTTGTTTGTTTGTGTTATTGGTTCCACCGAGAAGGGAAATCACGTGCTATTTGTCTTTCTCTGTCTGGCTTATTTCGCTTAGTGTCATACCCCCTAGGTCCATCCACGTTGTTGCAAATAAGATTTCATTCTTTTTTTTTTTATGGTCAAGTAATATTTCCTTGTATATAAAAAATAAAAGACCTAATTAAAGTCACGGACAAAAGGACCTACGTACTGAATACAAAACATTCACACTATACGTGAGCTGAAAGCAGAGTAGATACAACGCGGAGTATCCGAGGTGGTGCTGTTCTGCTACTAATTAAATGGAAGGTGTAATCACGGCAGCGGAGGAATGACATGGACTGGGAGAGATGACAATGAAAAGTCATTGAGAAGCCGGGGTGTTGGGCGAGTCCTCCAAATGGATGTTGGAGGGTTAATAGCATGAGTCTACGAGAAGAGGGAAGTCTGCCGAACGGCAAGCCACTTTTCGATCTGCAGTAGTAACGACTGGCCTACCCTTGTAAGCAAATGAATACGTTTTAAAGTATGAAAATGCAATTATTATCAAATTTTAACTTCTTGACCCTGGCATGCACATTCCTTGGAGGCCCATTTTCTAATGAATAAAAAGGGCATTTGCATTTTAGTGCATAGCCTATAATTGCTTACACCCTCAACATGATGTCATTACTCATGCCAACAGTTTTCATAAACCGGGTCATCAGTATAATGTGTGCTTGTGTCTTCCAAAGGACTCTGTTTAGATGATATTTATGATATTACTGTGATAACATCTAGCATCTAAAACAGTGTCTAAAAAAATCCCCAAAGAGTAATGAATATCTCACTGTGCTAGAATTTAAAAATTCCTCAAACACCCTTAGAGGGAAAACAAAAATCTGTTTAAGATTTTCTGAGCAGCATGCAAACAGCAGCCTGAGAAATAGACATGCCACTCTGACTTTTCACGCCCTTGCTTTTAATAGTATAAAATGACACAAGACTCCAGCCAAGCTGGCTTGAATAATAGACATCCATCCCAGCTCTCTCTCCCCAGCAGCCAGTCATGTTTCATGGGAGATGAAGATAAACAGGGTCCCCCTAATACCCATCAGCACCCCTTTCACAGCTCCGTGGATTTATGGGGACCCAATAACCAGAATGTCAGCTACCCTTCTATTTTATGAGCTCAGAGAGCTATAGTCCTATCCGCAGTACAAGTTTGGTGTTCTTCAGAACGCTCTTAGACTCTGCTCCATACCAGTGCTAGAGTGTTTAAAAGGTTTGATGTAGTTCACTGGGAATAATAATACAAATTATTAAAGTTCCTGCTGAGAGTAACCTGCCCAGATAACACAGTAGACCCTGGCCCACTGACAAACAGCCTTATTACAGTGGGGATGCTTAAGTTGCAGTTAGAGAGAAACAAGGAGAGAGATACTAAAAAACGATCTCTTTCCTTGTCCTCTGCTTGAACTGCTTAACACTCACTCTCATCTTAGGTCCAATCTTTATATCCACTTCCCTCTGTTGGCAAATAAATATATATATATATATATATATATACTTTAAAAACATTGCCACGAGCAAAATCCCGCAAAGCATCGATTATTTGATGCCAAGGTCAAAATGAGCTTGGTGTAGTTGTTTATTCCAATTACTGAAAGGTTGAAAATAATAAGAGATGCTGTGTTCACAGCTGAGGGAGGAAGTAACAGATTAGAAGTATCAGGTTCCATGTCGGCATCATCACAGGGAAATATCAAAAGGCTCTACCTTTCAACACGCAGTCTGCCACCACCAGGTCAGTCCTCCACCAGGTCAGTCCTCCACCAGGTCAGTCCTCCATCAGGCCAGCTAGAATTATTCCCGACGTAGCCTGGGTAAGATTACGTTCTTCCTAATGACAAGTGACCTCAGTGCTTTCTGTAGAAGACCCAGAGAAATGGCAGGAAAATGGGGCAGTACCTCAGATGAGGAGCAAAGACTTAGATTTCGATGGTGGTTAAAAGTTATGGCTCTGGCTATGTATCGTTTGTGTCGGATTCCAGGAATCGCTTCAGAGAAAACAGGTCTTGGCAGTAGATGTTTTTATGTACCGGGGTTAGCTATAATAAAGCGATCATTATTTCAGTATTACAACAATGCAGTAAAGTAATAGAAATGGAAAAAGAAAAACAAATGGGGAATTTTAAAAATCGTTTTTGAAAAATAAGGTACAGGATATATTAAAGTTGGGGGCATGATAAAAGGAAAGTCTTGTTTAGAGAGGGAGTTTGGGTTGCAAGAGCAGGGTAGAAATCAAGAAGCTAATTGTATTCTTTTAACCACATGAGTGAAGTTAACCAATAACCAAGAAGCAATCTGACAAAAAAAAAAAAAAAAAAGTTTCCATAGGGTTTCGCAGAACCTACTCCACATTTGATTGTCCTAGAAATCAGACACGCACCTTATAAAAAGGGAAGATTAATGAGAATAAAGCAAATAGTAATCAGAAGCAGGGCACGCAACGCAAGAAGAAAGATTCTAGAGTTTTGACGGCAAGTTTTAAGTTTTGTTACGCTGGCTGTGTGAGCCTGAGCTCAGTTACCTGACTCAAGGATCCATTTTCCTCACCTGTGAAATGGGGGCATAATGCCTACCTCTCATGACTACAGGGAGGACAAACACAGGCGGAAGCCCTTTTCATGCAGGCTCCCAGCACAGCCCAAATCCAAGTTGTTCAAATGCAAGGCCCTTTAGAGACCTTCCAATTTTTGTAGGCCTGGCCTGTGACAGAAAGATCACAAGGAAAGCACAGAGAAAATCCTTATACAATATCAGCACATAATTTTAAGGATCAGAGTCGTCCAAAATTCCAGTAGGAAACCCTGGAAGGTGGCGAGCCCCTCGCTAGTAGGAATCAACTGAAGGAGACAACGCCATGGGGTGGGTGGAGCCATAGATGGGTCATGTGCACTAAGTGACAGGTGAAGTGACAGGCAAAGTGACAGATGAAGTGGCGGCCTCCTAAGGCTCCTCCCACTATAAAATCTCTAGCAATTTCCTTTCTCACAAAGCTAAACCTTTTCCACACAATTAATTCCCAAGCTGGAGAACAAGACTGCACATGATTCTTATTTGCATTCCTCACATGCTTAGTGTTGTGTTTGACACATAGTAGGGGCTCCATAAATATTTGTGGCCTGATTGAGAGAAGTTATAATAAGTGCCACTGTTCTGGAGGTTTTCTCAGCACGAGCAGAGAGGATTGATGTGAAAACAAAATAATTAAATCACTTGCATCCAATGTAAATGTGGTCAGATCCAATTTGTGTTTGAAAAAGAGGCTGGCCCTCACTTTTGACATAGCTTGGGAATGCTTCCAAATGAAATGCATTATGGACAAAAACCCCTGACACAATCAAGAAGATGCCGGATATGTAAAATTGGCTCTGCCTATTCATTCTTTCCTAGACGGAAAAGCTATGTTACTAGAGAATAAAGCCATATTGTTTCAAAAACCACGTCTGAATAACCACAAAACATAAAACAACTCTTCCTAGTTAGTTTCAACTGTTGCCTCTGGGCCTGGTGGGTGGGGATGGGCAATGGAAGCTAAAGTGTAAAAAAAAAAAAAAAAAGAAAAGAAAAAGAAAAAAACACTAGTTGATAATCCTGGCTTGTTCAATATAACTAAATGCCCAAATATTGAGGCTTAATGAAAGACAAAATAAAGAAACTCATAGTGCTCGTCTCTGACAAAAAGCAAGCTTGTTTAAAGACCTCAGTTTAGGAAGAATAAATATGCAGTTCCTGGTCTTCGGGACCCTACACTTGAGCTAAGATTCGAATTCAGTCTTAACTACATTCATCAAGCACTTCCTGTATCCACGTCTCTTTATATCTATATGATTATACACACAAAGGCTCATGGCATCGTGTAAGTTGAAATCTATTACTACCCCTGTTTTTCAGAGAGGGAACTGGAAGCTTAAGGCAAGAGGGGTTCACCATGGACCTAAAGCCAACCTTCTCCAAAAGTCTCAGGATCTTTCTGCAGGATCAGGCTGCCATTGCAGCCTCCTGGAATCTCCTGACAAACACGTTTCCACGGGCATAAGCCCCTTCTGCATGTAGCCCTGGGAAGGAGAGGAGACCCAGCCAGAGCGAAAGGAAATCCTGAAGTTAGCAGAAGCCACAAAGAGGAAAGGGGATAGAACCAAGCCTGTAGCAATAACCATCGCCTCCATAATGGTGCTGCTCATGTTTTTATCTCTAGCCCTGCCCTCTCCCTGAGATCCACACTGTTATCTTTCACTGCCGGCCCAACCTCATCACTCCAACATCTAGTAAGCAGGTCAAATACAAGGCCTGAGCAAAGCACAAGTCCTGGTACCTCTGCTCCCCGCAAAGGCTGCTCCTCTCCCCACTGTCCCCAACCAAGTGAACGGTGCCAGCGCCAAACACCTGGGTGTCATCCTCAATTCTTCTCTGTCTCTCGCACCCACATGGATTGCCATCACTGAACCTCATCAACACCACCTCCAGAATGTATTCCGCAATTTGGCCCCTGTCTCTGCACCGCCCCCCTCCACAGGATTGCCCCCTACAGTCCATTGTCCACCTAGAAGCCAGAGTGGCCTTCTGAAAGCAGAAACAGGGCCATATTGATGCCTGCCTCCACCCACAGACTTCCCATGTCACTCCGGACAAAGGCCGGACTCTGCTCTATGGCTTGTGAAGGCCGCCACCACCCAGCCTCCGTGGGTTCTTCATCCCCACGTCCCATCACGTTTCCCTCCCTAAGGACTTTCCAGCCACGTGGGTCTTGATGTTAAGTTACTTTCTCCAATCATCCACATTTCCTGTTCTCTGTGTCTGTGATGCTCTCCTTTGTTTTCATCCCTGGTCCAGCGTTGCCTCTTCAGAGAAGCCAGACTTGACGGTCCCATCCAATCAGGAGAAGCCCCTGCACTCTGTATCCCTGACCTGCTTTACTTCCTCAAAATACAGTGAGCTGAAAGCCTGTTACTGCCTCACCCAGTCCATCCTCCTGCTCCTCAGTCCCATGAGGGCAGGGATCCTGTCGGTCCCGTTCGTCACTGTATCCCCGATGGGTAGAGAAATTCTAACTGTGTTTAGTAAACATTGGTTACATGAATGAATTGCTTAATGAATGAGATTAGAGTCATGGAAAAGAATGTATTTGTCCCCTGGTCTATTTGATGGGCATCAATATGGGTTACTCCCATAGCTTGGCTCTTGTAAATAATGCTGCAATGAACATAGGGGTATGTATACTTTTTTCAATCAGTGTTTTAATTTTCTTTGGATGTATACCCAGAAGTGGAACTGCTGGGTCATAAGGCAGTTCCATTTTTATGTTTTTCAGGTAACTCCATACTACCTTCTGCAGGGGCTGCACCAGTCTGCATTCCCACCAATAGTGCACGGGGGTTCCCTTTTCTTTGCACCCTCCCCAGCACTTGTTGTTCGCTGATTTATTAAAAAAGGTGAAGGGATTGAGAAGTAGATTGATGGTTCCAAAATAGTCATGGGGATGCAAAGTACAGCACAGGAAATGCAGTCAGTGATACTGCAATAACTGTGTAAGGTGCCAGGTGGGTACTGGAGATACCAGGAGAAACACCTTGTAAAGTATTGACTGTTTAACCACTATGCTGTACACTTGAAACTAATACAAAATAATATTCAATGTAAACTGCAACTGAAAATTTAAAAAATTAAAAATATATTTAAAAAGGACACATTTGTTTCCACATAGAATATTCCCTGACAGCCCTGGCTTGTGTGGGTCAGTGGATTGAGTACTGGCCTGCGAACCAAAGGGTCACTGGTTCAATTCCCAGTCAGGGCAAATGCCTGGGTTGCAGGCCAGGTCCCCAGTAGGGGACACGTGAGAGGCAACCACACATTGATGTTTTCCTCTCTCCTTCCTTTCCCTTCTCTACAAGTAAATAAATAAATCTTAAAAAAAAAGAGAATATTCTCTGACAACAGCTTCAGCCTGTTACATTTCTGTTCTTTTCCAATGCTTTGGAGCTCTCCCTGCCATCACTGGGCTGAGAAAATGACCGAGAGATTTCAAGCCCATTCATGCTGAGAGAATTGTACGAAACACATTCAGGAGCAAGGTTAGTCAATTATGTTTGTGACAGGACAACTGTGAGATGTAATTTACATAAACTTGAGAATAAATGGGACAGAATTATTCATAATTTTACAGTTACCACCACAAAAATAGAATAATACAAATAAGACGTTTTTCTGCACACATCTTCACCATGTTGACCTTCCCTATATTAATCAAAAGTTTTCCAAAAAGCTGTTTTTTAAAAAAAATATTTAAGATGTCTTGTGCATTGTAAAAAGATGAAAAATAAGGGATGGGGAGGAAATGTAGACAACTGTAATTGAATAACAATAAAAATTTTTAAAAAAAGAATGTGAGGAAAACGATTATAGATGTCAAGGTCGCTTTATCTACAGAAAAAGAAAATAATTTAAAATGTGAATAATTAGACAAATTATATGGTCGCCTATTTTATATAACACTCATTCATTGGAAGCTTAAAGTATTAATTTATTATTTAGCTAGCTATAGAGAAAAAACAATTTTTATTGGTACTTTTCTATAAAGATACAGATTTAACCAGGGGTGTCCAACCTTGGTCCATGGGCCACACACAGCCCAGGAGGGCTGTGAATGTGGCCCAACACAAAGTCGTAAATTTACTTAAAATACTATGAGATTTTTGTGATTACATGTCACAATGTATTTAATGTGTGGCCCAAAACAACTCTTCTTCTTCCAGTGTGGCGCAGAGATGCCAAAAGTTTGGACACCCCAGAAGATTCATTGTTATTTGCTATGCCCACCATGAGAAAAATTTCCCCACAAACCAGTATATTTTGTTCTTAAATATTCAAGCTCATTTTTTCCCTCTAAAATATGAACACGTACAAGAGGAAGTTTCTCTCAAAAGTGACAAACAGCATTGCATGTAGTAATCAGCGACTATGGGAAGATTGGGAATTGTGGAGGCGAATATAACTGCCAATATACAAACTAATAAAATTATACTGTGCCTAGCAAGTGGGGGTGGAGTCCTTTAAGATGCAGGAATTATGGCAAAAGATGTGAGCAAATTACGACGGTAATAAATTACATGGTGAGTACCAGTTACAGGAGAGAACAGCAAAGGCTCCATTGCCCCACAGCGGGGTCTGGTAGAAACCCCTCTCATCTCACCTACCCAACACTGCTCGCTCCAGACTCAGAAGCAGAATACCTGTAGAGCTAGGGTTCTCTTCCTCAAAGATGTTCAGTCTCCCCTGTAGGGAAAATGCACAGCACTTTTGGCCCAGCACCCTACCCGACAGTTCCCAGGTCAGAGGGCCATGTGCCAGGGTGGTAGAGGGTGGCTCACCGCAGCCTCCAGAGCCCTGGCCTACCTGCTGACAATCTCCGGTTCTGGCTGTGGCTGTGGAGGCCAGGTGTGCGTGCATGTTGACTGCCTCCCACTGATAGCATCTGCTCTCAAGCACACCAGGGGTCTTGCACCTTCTGCCCTGGAGAATCTGCTCTAATGCACACAAGCACAAGGCGGAAGTGAGGGGAGTGTACGCTGCGGGGGCAGCTCTGCACCCAAGGGGGCGGGAGGCTGTGGGTTTGTGCTTCTCCCCGGGGTCCTTGAGTGGGCAGGTCTGAGAGGCGTGCTGTGCTTGGAAGCCCGCGGGTGGGAATGAGATCTCAGTGACTTACTCTTAGATGGGCTTCTCCTCCTCTCTCCTTCCCCTGCTCAGTGGGAGTTTGAGTCACAGGAAGTCCAGGACTCCCAGACCGGAACAGGCACGTCACAGAAGGTGTGTGTACTGAGATCTCTCGTCGGGTGTTGTTGTCGGTGGCTTGTTCTGTTTTGTTCTGGCCTACTTTTCAGTCCTTCAATGATATTTTCAAATTTCTCCAGGAATATATCACACATTTCTGTTTTCAAACTGAAGTACAGTCTAGCATAGTCTACACCAACCCTGTCCCCACCCCCATCATTACTGCTCTCGCCAGAGATGATCACAGGGGACACTTTCCTGTATTTCTGTACTGTTCTCTGTGCAGTTTTACAAAGGTATGGCCCTATGTAAATATATAGTTTGGCTTGGTTTTGTTTGTTTTATCAAACAAAACAGAATCAAGCCATACACATTTTTTTGCTGCTTGTTTTTTATATTACTGAGTCTTTGAGATTCTTCTACATCAGTATGCATAGCTATTCGTTATTCTTTTCATAGCTGAACAGTGTTTTGGAGTATCATGGATCTTCCCAATTTCTTTTAAAAGGTCGACATTTAAAAATAAGCATCCTCCATGACTAACTTCTCTTGTAAATTTATTTCGAACCATAAATTGTGTGGAAACTAAAAATCCCACGCTCTTACTAGAGGAGGGTTCATGAGTCTTGGTGAAGGATGATTGAAGTAGAATTGTGGAGTGAAGGATGGACTAGGTTCTAAAGTAGAGAAGGGTTTCCTGATGGAGAAGGATTAATCACTATGGAGACTAGTCAGGAGGCCAGCAGGTGCCCTCCTTTGAAAAGCCAGGGTTACAAGGAGGGAAGTTCCAGCCGTGGGTTCTAGACCCAGCTCCGCCATGATTAGCATTTTGGCTTCAGGGGAACAACCTGTCAAAGCCTGTTCATTCATGTTACTTACCTTAGCAGTTTTCTACCTATCAAGTGCAATAAACACTTTAAAGAAATATGAGCCCTTATTCAAGTTTAAAAGTGGGGGAGGGGCAGGAGATTGAACTAGATGATTCTTGAGGTCCATTTCATTTAAGATGAGGATGCATGCCAACGGTCATGAAACAGGAAGACATTTCTCCTGTTCTCATTCATCACAAACGGGGAAAATGCGTCTCGCAGCAAGCAGAAGCTGCACCAGGCTGAAGCACACAGCATCTCCAGCTCCTGCCTGAGGAACCTAAGGCAGGACGGGGCAGCTGAGGTTAACAGGAAATCATCGCTGTATAAGAACCATCACAAACTCAGCACCCAAGGGGATCTGGCACTATATGAAAAGGTCTGCTCGGACAGAACCCCGTAAAAAAAATTCACTTTCTGATATATATGATCTGTTACAGTATGTTTTCATCTCCAAATTTCTAGAGATATTGCTCTGTCCCTCACTCTATATTTCAAAGAGGGAAAAATCGTAAGTGACATTCTGGAAGGAAAGGAGTTAAGAAAACTACTGTTTAGAGTTTTTAAATGTTATTTTAGAATAATTTTGTTTTGCTCAGGAACTAAGGGAAGACAAATGAATCCCATTACACACTGACAGGTAAATTATAAAAACCTAATTCAGATGCCTGGCGGGCTGCAGACATTCGATGAGAGGCTGTACCCATGGACTAAGAACCTCCTCTTCGGTGCTGAGATTCTGTGGCCCCCGCGCTGTGCGTCCCCAAGACAAACATTGCCTAAGAGGCTAAATAAGAGGTAGCTCCTCCTGTCTGACTACTTGAGCTGGGACATTGGTCTTTTCCCGTCTCTGGCCCTGAGATAAAGCAACTGCCACATCAGGTCTTCTTGGGTCTGGAGCCTGTGACTTCCTTACAGGACCGCCACCTTCTGCAACCCTGGGCCTCCCGCTTGCCCACTTTAGATCTTGGGACTTCCCAGCTCCCTAACTGCATAAACTAATTTCTTACAACGAATCTCTCGTATTGATTCTGTTCCTCTGGAAGACCTTGATTAATACAAATAGTATAGATGTACCATAATTTGTTTAACCATTCACCTATTTGGGGCTGATTCCAAATAAAGATGCCATAAATCCTTACCTACAAGTTTCTGTATAAACACCAGTCTTCATTTTTTTTCTGGGGTAAATGCCCAAGTGTGAAATTGCTGGTCCTATGGTAAAAACACGTTCCGTGTTGTGAGAAACTGTCAAACTGTTTTCCCGAGGTGTACCGTCTTACATTCCCACCACTCCCGCCAGCAATGCAGGAGTGATCCACTTTCCCTGCATTCTCGCCAGCATTTTGTACTGCTGCTATTTGTTATTTTAGCCATTCGGGTGGGTGTGTAGTGATTTCTCACTGGGGTTTTGGCCCAGTCTTTGATGAAAGCCCCAGGGATAGAAGGCTCATGAGCCCCCCCCCCCCCCACTGCCGAGAGCCTCCCACTTACTGTACATGAAGCTGAGACGTGTTTCTACGTCTGCTTCCCTGCTCTGACCCCAATTCCACTCTTGGGAACCCCATAGCCTCTCTCTGTGCCCACCCCTGTCCTCCCTGTCTCGGAAATGCTCTTTTTTCGGAAGTGGACACTCAGTTATTTCAGCTACTTCTCCCAAATCATGTTTTACAGGCCTTTTGCCATTACAATCTCCCTATTTCTTTCATCCCCAAACACGTATTTCTTGGGTTCCTATTCCCTGTAATGGACTCTCTCCTCAGCTTAGGAATATACAGACAAGTAAGATAGGATTTCCTCTCTCAAGATGTTCTTCATCTATAGAGGAACAAACATAAGCAACTATGCACACTACACAATACACTAAATGTTATTACAGACATGTGTGCCAAGAACAACGAACGTTTTCACCATTGTGCATTGAAGGCCAATGTTACCATTCACGAAGCTTTAGTTCCCACCCAAAGGCTTACAGTAAAATAAAGGATAAAGGCACCAGTATAATAGTGCAGTGTGAGAGCCTGGGGACACGGCTGGACCTGGGACAGGGAGGGGAAGGCCGTGTGGAAGAAGTGATGGCTTAGAATGGAGATGCAGGAAAAGGCGAGTATTCCAGGCGAGGACTGGCCTGAGCCAAGGAGGGAGGTTGGAAACCATCTGAAGCATCTGGAGCATCTGACAATCTGCAAGCGGTGTGGGATTGCTGAAGCCTAATTACATGAGACAGAGGGCAGGGAATGAGAAAGGAGAGGGAGCAGGGAGGCCTGAAAGGACTTGTCAAGGAAACGGGACTCTGGCCTGCAGATAACAGGTATGAAATGAGGAAGAGCGGGTCAGGTGGCTGTCGGAAACAGATCCCTTCGGCAGCTGGGAGGAAGGCGCATGTGAGAGGGACAAGCAGGAGGGCCATGTACAAAGCTGTTAACATTGTCCAAATGCTATGTGCTTAATAAGGTGGAAACTACACACAACACTGGAAATAGAATGGAAAGAATAGGAAGGTTTGGAGAAATAATTAGGAGGCAAAAATTGCAGGTGTATGTTGTTTAAACGTGAGAAATTGAGGAAAAGCAGGTTAAGATTAACAAGAGAATATGACTTGGGAAATGTAAAAGGATTAAAATTTCACTTGTTTGAAGGCTGTGGCAAGAGAGGAGAGATTTGAGAAGGAAAGGTCACCTGTTGAGATTATTAAATCTAAAGGGCAATTTGACTGTGACCTTTACTCCTACGGAAGAATTCCAGGTTAAGAATTATAGCCATATCTTCCTCCTCTTTTCCCAGAGGAAAGGGCTCATGTGGAATCATAAACATATAAGTCGAGTATGTGAATGATTTTTGAATTAATAAGCATTAGAAAATACAACTAAATTACAAATGCAAATTTTGAAAGCAATAAAGGCTGCATCTCAGATCAGTTTGGGGACAAGGAAAGACTTTATATATAGTTGTACTGGAAAAACAGGAGAGCTGTATAGAAAAATTTAAAAATTGGTTCCTTTTCTTACTGGATACACCAGGATAAATTCCAAACAGATTAAAGATTTTGATGTAAATACCCTAAACCAAAGAAGAATTAGAAGAAAATATATATGAATCCCTTTACAATGGGGGAGTAGAAACAACTTCTCTAAGACTTATTCAAAATACAGAAGAAATAGGAAAACAATAGGTGAATATAATTACATCAAAAAATAATAATAAACTATTGTTGGCAAAAGTCATCATAAATCAAGTAAACAAACAAATGACAAACTGGCATATCTTAATAATACCCCCCAGAGTTAACTTCTGTGCTCCTTTCTTATGATGCAAGTGAATGGAAACTTTAATGCTTTTTATAGTCCCTTCTCCTGTGTGGATATAACTATTTCAGCATTGGAAGGACATATACACAGGGATGCCTCCAACTCCCCTGTCTTTCTTCTGCTGCTTTCCTGGTCTGTTCCTTACCCCGCCCTCATCTCGGGCTGACTGACACCTCTGAGTCAATGCTTCCTGCATTTCCTACCTAAATGGTCATAACGCTGTGTGTGTATCTCTGTGGCTTGTTGACTTAGGCTATCGGAACCGTAAATGTCCTTGGGATTCTAGTATTTCATCATTAAAAAAATACATGTCACTTTCACATTCTAGGCTTTATTCACACTTCCTTTAGTATTAAAATGGTTTTTATTATTTAATTTTAAGCTGAATGTGAAGAAGGACCTTATTTTTTTGCTCCTCACTGTATCCCTAGTGCCTAGGCATCTTCTAAAGCTTTACGAAATAAATACACAGATGAGTAATTTGTGTTCCAGGCTGAAGGGCAGGTTGGGGTCTGTGACAGCATCTTCTTTTTTGGAAATTAAGGTTGAAAGAGCAGCTCCTGTCTGGATAGACCAAATCACATCAAAAAACACAGGACCACAGGATGCCAATCTAAACTTTGCAATCACGGTGAATGTTTCTACTGAAAAGTGGTTTGAGATACACACCACTGAGGTTCGATTTGCCAAAGCAAATCACATGTCACACCTGAGCTTGGGGTGTCAGAGGTCATAGGTCAGGCAGTGAGGAAATGGGAACACCCGTGGAGTCCCCTGCATAGTACAGAAGCACAAGCTGGGTGGACTTCAGGAAACTTCCATGGAAACTTCTAGAAGGCAACGGTCTGGAGGATTTAGTGTCACTCAATTGCAAGTTTCCTCAAAGGTCATTTGTATATAATTTTGTTGATGATGTTGCTTTCTCTAAATCTAAGCATGTTTTGAATGTATTAAAGAAGCTCAGCTTTAAAGAAAATAAGATAAATCTAATGAAATAAGGAACCCTTATGAAATGCAAATATTTTCTTCAGTGTGTGTTATAACAGTTTGGATTCAGCGATGTCCCATCCTGCCTTTAAAAGCACAGTCAAATTCAACTGAAGAGAAGGACAGCAATACGACGGAAAAGACTCGCCATCCCTCAATTCTCACACCATATTCTAATTTAGGCTGGTTCTGGAAAGTCCTCATTTGCAGTCTGCTTCCTAAGAACTCTTATGGGAAGGTCTGCCCCATTTTGCTAAAGAAACTTGGTTTTCAAGCAAAGCACCGGTCTTGGCCCAGATAAATGGAAAGCACTCAATACATATGTTCTGCTCCCTACTATTCACCACGAGGAGAGAGGACAGCAGGGAAAGTGCAGACACAGAAAGAGAACACCTGCTGCAGAGCAGACTGCCAAGTTCATGGCCAGAAGTGTTTGCTGGTGCATTCCGTTTGTCAGAAAGCTGCCTCGCACACCACGCCAGGTAGGTTCCTCGCCTGGGATACGACAGAGAAAATGCAGCTCACGACTAGATAATTTAAAAAATACTTTTATGAAAAGTGAATGAGCACCGAAAATGATTATGAGGTAAGTTTTCCGGTATTGGCAATACACTCCCTAGATATACATGTATACATGTGTGTGTATGTGTGTGTGTACATATATACACATACATATGTGATGCCTTTAAATGCAACGGCAGTACTTCATTAGGCAACATTGGGGTTTATTTAGGAAAAACAGAGTTGAATTTGCCCCTTACCTCGCACTCCCGTAAATGTTTTTGCAATGACACGCGACCGTAGACCCTGGACACCTGGCATATGTGGAACAGGACTGCGAACCCCATCGTGGGGTACGATGTTGGCTACAGAAAATCTAAACATTACACATCACCCCAGTTTCTGCCTTCCTTTACTCAGCACCGTGAGAACAGAGAGGTAAATCTGAAGTTTCTGCCCACAACTTGGGACAACCCAGGCAGGTGGATAAAACATAGTTCACAGCAATTAGAAACCAAGAATACTTGTGAAAGGCTAAATTTTGCATCAAGCACCAATCAAAACTGAGGAAGCAGAGAAATAAGGAGTGCTGTGCATGGCAGACAGCAAATGCCAGTGCAGCAGAAAGATGGAAGATAAAAAAGGTGTTCCCGACAGGGAGAGCCCTGCGCTGAGCTGGAAGGTGAGACGGGTAGGTAACTAAAGTGGGGGTGGGCTGGAAGGGAGGGAGGCCCTAAACCTGGGAGGACAGGATAACAGGGCAAAATATCTGAATGATTAATTGTCCACGGCATCACTTTTTTACTGAGACACCAGGAGACCTCCGACAAGTCATTTGGACTATTTGGTCCTCAGTTTCTCCATCTATGAAATGGGAATCAACCCGTCAGCTGTCTCATAATACATAATTATAAACTAGAATTGTTTTTGTCTAGCACATAAAGTCATTCGTTTTGGGGATCAAAAGTCTCAAGGATACTATAGAAAGTTTCTAGGGTTTAACTCCAGGGGATATTGTAATATTGATAATACTGATAACACAATTACTAATGACACAATTATTGACATTACCAAGCAATACTGCCACCTGGGTCCCTTTCTTCCTGACCTCCACACTATTCCCACTATCACATATCACGTGTATCAACAAGAACAGAGATCTTGAAAAGGTTCATTCTGCCACGGTTTTAAATAACGACTTCATATCACGTAACTTCAAGAAAAGTGAAAGCACAGCGATGGCAGATGGGGACGCAAAAGGCTTTCTAGTTATTCTTCATAACTTGGAATCCAGCAGGTCTTATGCTCCTGGAAATGTGACAGAGCAGGAACCCTGCTACCCCCTATGGAAAACGAATTGTTTTCCTTTTTCTCACATTTATTCTTAGACCATCTGGAGATAGCGAGCTGACAAACGGTTTCCCCTTGCCTGCTGGAACCCTAGACATATGAGAGCCCCAGGAAGCAGACCCTAACACCCCTCCACACCAGGAGCAGATGTGCACTTTAAAAAAACAGATGGTTTTCCCCTGACTGATGTGGCTCAGTGGGTTGAGCATCATCTCACAAAGTGAAAGATCGCCGGGTTGATTCCCAGTCAGGGCACATGCCTGGGTTGCAGACCGGTCCCAGGTTGGGACGTGTGCAAGAGGCAAGTGATTCCTTTTTCTCTCTCATATCGGTGTTTCTCTCTTTCTTCCTCCCTTCCCCTCTCTCTCAATAAATAAATAAATTAATAAAATCTTTAAAAACAGTTGGTTTTCCCCCCATTCTTTCCCCCTATTTTAAGGAACAAATCTGATTAACAGATCTTCCTTGATGGTCTTCATAGTTTTTCTCTCGTCTAAATGTCCAAAGTCTGAGCTGCAAAGGAGGAGGGACCAGGGAGGAAAAGAACTGGGATCAGAAAGAAACAGCCGAATCCCTCTTCATTCTAGAGAAGGAACTTCTCTAGAGCTAATACGGTGCATGTTTTGTCCTAGCAAAATTTCAGAAACTTCCAAATACTTTTCTTCTTCTTGTCTCCATGTTAAGCAGACACACCAAATTCCAACAGGCTTTGGGGAAGAGGAGGCACCAGCCAAACCTTCTCTAAGAAACACCTATTTTGACTGATGCAGTGAGCATTTAAAATTAAATGAGATCTGGTGGGCAACAGAAACAAAAGCCAAAATCGCTTCCTATTTCGTCAGCTACCTTGGCTGCCACATGAACTGCAGTCTTGCAGTTTTGTTCTGCGTGAGGATGTGATTACTCTCTGGCTAGAAAACCAGACCGACCACTCTTCCAATATTTATTCTCAAACAAGCACTACTTCAGTAGGTACAGTTAGAAGCGAAGCGTGGTTAGAAAAAGGGATGGCGGGGGGGCTTGTCAATCCTTCAAATGGCTGATGGGACAAGTCTCCAATCTGTGCAAAATACCAGGTTATCCTTAAAATCCGGAAGTATACCATGTAGTCTCTGTTAGTGCGGCTCTTCCGCTGTAGGTCATTTGCTCACTGGATGTCACACTGAACCTCAGCAGCTGCTCCCATGACCCAAGCCCTCTGTCCTCTCTTCGCCCAGTACTTTATAACCTCACATTGCAGCTCTACACTGGGAAATAAATTTGTGGGACAAACTTTCCGTTGTACACATTTTTAAAATATACTAATTTTATTTAATGAATTAATTTCTTTGAGAGAGAGAGAGGGAGAAAGAGAAATCGAGAGAGAGAAACATCGATTTGTTGTTCTACTCATCTATGCATTCATTGGTTGGTTCTTGTATGTACCCTGACCCGGGATCGAACCCACAACTTTGGCGTATTGGGACGATGCTCTAAACAACTGAGCTACCCAGCCAGGGCCTAACGGTAGAAGAAGAGATCGAGGAAAGGATCAGAGAAGAAGGTATGATGATAAACATGTAAGTGAGTAAAAGAGGTGGAGAGATGTTGAAGTATGTCAGAAATGACACAACTGTCACTGGAGCTGGGGCAGTAGCCACACTCCTCCTTGGTGATGGACTTTGAGGCATCCGGGCCAAGGTTCTCGCCGATCTGTCTCCGGCACAGGCAGCCAGCCTCCTCTGAAGACGGATGTGGTCCTGCCAGGCCAGATGACATTTCACAGCCCCTTCACGCCTTGGCGTGGTGCCAGGGCTGTGAACAACACGCTACAGGTCAGAGGTGAATGGCCGAGAGAAAGTCATCCAATGAGAAACAAGATGTCACAAAGGATATGAACACGAAAAGGGAAACTTGATCTTGAAAAAGTTCAAATAACCCTCAAAGCCAAATAGAATTTCCTCTGAGGCGGATCCAACTTTGACGTCAGCCAAAAGGAGTTTAACTTCAGTTCGGCGGAAGATGTTTGCATTTAACTCAGGAGCGAGAACACACTTTCTGGAAAGACTTAACCCTCGGAAAAACAAATCAGCAGCCAAAGTTTAACTGTGGGTTCTGTAAACAAGAATAGGAATATTCTTCCAGTATTTACCAACATAGCTCCAGATGTCAGGAATAACCCAGAGAAGTGGTATAACATATGTTTGCTGTTTTTCTGACTGATCACCACTTTTACTTTTTATCTCAGTGATATCTACATCACTGTTTCTTTTCTTTTCTTTTTTTTTTTTTAGATTTGCTGATGTGCATTTAATCACCAAAGGACTGAAGATGTCGGGTTTTGATTCTGTAATGTTTCTAGACTGTGTCCATTGAATACAAACAGAAAAGGAAGAAGTCTTGGCAGAACGGGAGAAGGGATACACACCCGATGATCAGATCGATGTAAATATTATTCATAGCACAGAGTCTCGCCCGTGCTCCAGCTGTTTCCACGGCTCGGGCTTCATTGGTCTCCCCCTGTTCTGCCGCGTTGTGGGCTAATGGACCGTCTGCACCGGGGACACTTCACAAACCAGGCCCGATAGCAGAACTGTGCGGACCTGCAGCGCCAGGGACCGGTTATCTTTCAAAATACCTAAACATATTCTTCCCACCTTGTCTACATTAGGATGATCCATTTTGGTCACGAAATGCACTGTAGGTGCTGCCCTTGGGTATTCTTCTGGAAGAAACAGTTCAAGTTTAAAAGCCTCTCCCTCAAAGAGGGAATCCTGGGGGCCAGCGACGACCACACGAAAATAACGGGCATTGCTCTCACCTGGTTCTGCTTTAACGCGGGGAACTGGTTCTGCCAGCAAACGTGGGGTTTCCTTGGTAGTCCCGTGGTGCAGCCTGGCCATCTTGTCAGATCCCAAGTCCAGCCTCCGGTCCAGTCCCCGGCTCTGCTCAGCTCACCTGTTTCTTTTTCATGTTCAAGATTAATCACTACTTCTGCATCTTTAAATAGCCATGAGGATTTGCTCATAAAATAAAATGTATTTTCTCATAATTCTGGGGGCTGGAAGTCCAACATCAAGGTGATGGCTAATTTGATTCCTAGTGAGGGCTCTCTTCCTGGCTTGCAGGTGGCCAGCCATTTGTCCTGTGTCCTCCCATGGCAAAGAGAGAGAAAGGGCTCTGGTCTCTTCTTACAGGACACTAACCTCATCCTGGGGGCCTACCCTCACAAGTTTGCCTAGACCTAAGTACCTCCAAAACGTCCCACCTCCAAACCCAGCAACGTGCTTCACGAGCACATTGGGGATCAGGCCTTTAATAGGCCTATTTAGAGGAGACACAAACGTCTAGTCCATCACCCCCAGAAATGACTGCAAGTCATCCATGTGCTCGACATATACCCCCACTCGCTTCCCACTCCTGCTGGCTGGCCGGTTTCTCCGTGTCAATTCTCTGTCCCTTGCTATGATGGGGTCCCTATCCTTAATAACCCAGGCCCCAAAGCCTGGTGGTTGCAGTCACGTCTGACCTTCTTGTCGGAGTCTGGTGCTGGGTGCCCACCACGGCGCTCTGACCATTGTTGGTTCTGGGTGAACTTTGAAAATGGCATCGCGCCCCCCCCCCCCCCACTTGCTTGCTTGATAGTCTCTGAAGTTGGGCCTCTGTGCTCGTTCCTCGTTCCTGGGCAGGTGGTATCTCTGGACTGAGCACGTCCTCTGGCCCTGCCTCCTCCATGTTCCCACAAGCTGACTACAAGCCTCATGCCCAAGCCCTGAGTAATTCAACGCATCACTAAAGAAATGCGGGCTTGAGAGTTGCTCCATAAAACAAGTCTGGGTCATCCCACAGACTTTGAAGAACACACGTTTGTTAAAGGTTTGTGTGGTCATGATTTCTTTTTTTAAAGCTTTATTTATTAATTTTAGAGAGAGGGGAAGGGAGGGAGAAAGAGAGGGAGCTAAACATCAATGGGTGAGAGAAACACCAATCAGCTGCCTCTCACACACCCCTAACTGGGGACCTGGCCTGCAGCCCAGGTATGTGCCCTGACGGGGATCGAACTGGAGACCTTTCACTTTGCAGGATGATGCCCAACCCACTGATCCACACCAGTCAGGGCAGCCATGGTCTCTTTGGAAGGAGGAAAGAGATCCCCTTGGATGACCTTTTCTAGGGAATTAAGAAGTGGCCAGAGGAACCCCACAAGCAGATCTGAGAAAGCACCTGCTCTGCTTGCCATGAGTTAATGATCCCAGCTCACCAACGATGTGAAGGGGTCCCAGCTCACCAACGATGTGAAGGGAGTAGATGGAAGTGGAAAATGGGGATTCACGGGATGGTGAAGGCAGCGAAAGTCCATGCTGTAATTACTATGGCATCGCGACCAATAAACATTTACTGAGCAGCCACCTACTGTGGGTAAAAAACTGGGATGGTTACATCATCTCATGTTATTGTTTGGGATTAAAAATGTTTTCTCAGTCCATCTACTATCCAGGGCAGGGCAAAAGTAAGTTTACAGTTGTTCTTTTGAAAAATAATGCAAGAATAAATAAATGATAATACAAAAATAAACTCAGTGTTGCATATACTTGCAGCTGTGAATCTACTTTAGTCCCACCCTGTATATACAAGTCCAAAGACTGCAGAGACTCCAGGGAAGGATAGGAGGGAGGAAATAGAGTAACATTAATGGGACACACTGCCATTACCAAGGATGACTGTTAGAAGTCAGTCACTGATTCCTATTGGAAAATTCAAGGAGCAAATTAGCTTCTTATAAGACAGGGTCCCAGTGGAAGCTGCCGAAATAGGGGATTCCTCGGGAAGTCACAGGATAATACAGGCGGGGCCTTCACCCCGTCTCTGTGTGGCCCGTGCCTGTGCTCATAAGCAGAAGGTAAGTCTTTACAAATCTGCCATCCAAAGCTAAAGCTTCAGACCACCAACCTGTCTCTGAAACTCTATCAACCAGACATAAGGGTTTAAGTACAACCACAGAGGAGCAAAGAATCCTAGGACAACTCACCCGGCACAAGCACAGCAGGCTGCTGAGTGTGTGAGGCTGGGCCCCAGGGCTGGACCTCACCCGAGAGCCTCAGCAAAGGAGGGGCGGGGCTGATGGAGGCCACGCTTCTGGGCATTTTCGTCCACTTTTTCCCAATTAGATTTGTGGCACAGAAAACCCAAATGGAAAAACCATAGGGGAAAAGCCACAGGGGTTAAGAAAAAAAAAGACAGAGTTTACAGAAAAATGTGGCCAAGGAAAATGAGACTGAGATACGGACTTCGAATTGCTCGGATTAAAAAAAAATCACACTCTACATGCTGCCAACTTGACATCGTGCCCGTACCATCCCCATGTCAAAGTTTTTGTGACAGATGGCAAGGAGTAAAATGACCCCAAAATGTCAATTCTTGTTCCCTGTAATAAACAGAAGCTTTCGAAAATACACAAAAGCCACTGAGAGCCCATATTCCATAGGAATCCAGCAATAGTACCTTGGAGTTCCTTGGAGTTCTAATTCTTCCATAAAATACACAGGGTTTTTACATAAGATATTGTCTTTAACTTTTTTAGTTGTTTTGGGGGGGGGAAGAAGATGGTACATGCACTCTTGAGAGAATTCTCTGTCTGAGAAGCAACCACTCTTACCAGGCTTGGAATGCCCCAGAATTTATATTTCAACCTAACATAGGGGTATATTCGTGTTTGTGTTGCCCCCTTTCATGCAAATAGGGCAATCTACACCCATATTCTGCACCTTACATTGTCCCTTTAATATACTGAGTGTATTGTTTTGTATTTGTTGTTTCACTTATTCACTCAACAAATATCTATCAAACACCCACTATCTGCAAGGCACTGACCCAGGCCTCTGGACATAATGTCCTTGCTCCAAGGGGGCCTATATTTAGTAAAGAGAATCATATCAAAAAATCAATGTCTTTTTATACACCAATAATGAGTTATCAGAAAGGGACAGTAAGAAAAACAATCCCATTTACAATTATATTTAAGAAATAAAATGCCTGGCTGTGTTGCTCCGTGGTTAGAGCCCCATCTTGTACACCAACAGGCTCCCAGTCGGGGTGTGTATGGGAGACAGCTGGTGGATGTTTCTCTCTCATATCAATGTTTCTCTCTCTCTCCTTCTCTCTCTCCCCCTCTCTCCCCGCCTTTCTCTCTCCCTAAAATCAATAAACATATTCTCAGGAGAGGATTAAAAAGTAATAATAAAACATAGTAAAAATAAAATGCCTAGGAAAAAATTTAACTAGAGAAGTAAAAGACCTTCATGTGGGAAGATCATAAGCTACTGAAGAAAGACACTGAAGGAGACACAAATAAATGGAAGCATATACCACGTTCAAGGAAAGGAAGGATTAGCATTGTTAATATGTCAATACTACCTAAAGCAATCTCCAGATTCAATGCAATTCCTATGAAGATACCAATGGTGTATTTCAGAGAACTAGAACAAATATTCCAAAAATTTATATGAAACCACAAAATACCCCAAACAGCAACAGCAATTTCAAGAAAGAAGGACAAAGTTACAAGAATCACACTACCTGAAATCAAAGTACACTACACAGCCACAGTAATCGAAACAGCATGGTACTGGCCTAAAAACAGATGTATAGATCAATGGAATGGAATGGAGAGCCCAGAAATAACCCCGTTATGGTCAACTAATATTTGACAGGGAGGCACGTGCATACGATGGCCTAAAGAGAGTCTGTTCAGTGAGTGGTGCTGGGAAAGGGAACTGATACGTGCAGAAAACGAAACTAGACCACTTCTTACACCACACCTGAGAACAACCGCGAAATGGATGAAAGATTTAAATGTTAGACTTGAAACCATAAAAATCCTAGAAGAAAACATAGGCAGTAAAATCTTAGGCATTTCTCATAGTCAATATTTTTTCTGACATATCTCCTCAGGCAACAAAACAAAAGAAGAAGTAAACAAATAGGACCACATCAAACTAAAAAGGATTTGCACAGCAAGGGAAACTATTGACAAAATGTAAAGACAACCCACTGAATGGGAGACTATATTTGCCAGTGATACATCTGATAAGGGGTTAATATCCAAAATGTATAAAGAAGTTACATAACTTGACACCCAAAAAACAAACAATCCAACTGAAAAATGAGCAACGGACCTGAATAAATACTTCTCCAAAGTGTTAGAAGAAACATAAATTCAGATCGATAACGGCTAGTATAAAAGTGAGATTTTATAGGCATGATTCCCCCTTTCTCTTTATCAGAGATTTTATCCATTTCTTAAAACATTTCTATACGTGTTTTACTATATTTTAATTTCACTATTGAAACTAAAGTAAACACAATAATTAAATGAGGACATTCATCCAAGTTCTTTTGTAGCAAAAGCTTGAAATCCACAGCAAATTTCAAAATCCCAACTCCAAAGTTCTTCAAATAGATACACTTGCCCTTCTAGAGCAGGGTCACAGGATAGGGCTACTGGGGGTGGTGTGCTTTGGGGAGTGTGGGCCCCTCATAAAGCCAATAAACAGATGCCCACGGCCAAGGATGTCTGGGCAGAGTGTCCACAGACTGGATTGTTAAATGCAAAAAGCAACATGGGAACAGTTGATGGACAGAGACAAACACTAGTAGGTACCTGGGAACGCCAATGAATATGAAGTGTTGAAGCAGGAAAATGAAAGACAGGGGAGAGTGAACTTGGACTATTATAAGCTCAAGCAGAAGAACCTTAGGAGGATTTTGATGTTATTCCCATGTCCACGTTAGCGGGAGGGCATTTAAAGTTGCAGTGAAAGCTAACAACCTGAACTGGACCGTTTCTCTCCAATCCCCTGAGCATCTCTCCGGAGACTCCATCTATCTTGAACCTATTTAATTTCAAGGTTATCCAACTGATTAGTTTTTTAGTCTAGGTCTTCCATCTAACACATTGATTTTACAATCAACGTTATGCTTAATCAGCAACAACGTCAAAGGATGCCTTCTATCCATCATCCCATTTATACTTGCTTGGGGTCTTCTCACCAAATGGGACTGGTCCAGCATCCGTCATGAATCACCTGTACCAACGAGGCTGGCCAATGGGATGAAAATTTAAACCAAGTCCATATTTGCTTATTTTCAGCTTCGTGCTTCCTTTAGCTTATCAAGTGCAGTTCCTTCACAGGAGACCACAGAAAAATGAATGAGAGAGACTATTCTCCTATGTTATGTTGTTGATATGAGCTATTTATAATTTCTAATGCTCTTGACATGATATTCAAGGAGAAACTCAAAGACACCAACACATTCCATTCCCTAAAATTGTCACCACAATATCCCCTTTCTTGACAATTAGTATTTTATCCACCCTAATTAATATAATTACTCACCCCTTTGTTCCATGTGGTTTTATTTTTGAGAAGAGGAGGTTTCCTATCCACTTACTGTCCTCCACGTCTTCCCATTCGTCTTATCCACGTGGCTACAGGTGATCAATTATTAAGCAAACTGCCCTGCAGCTATTAGTAATTTCCAGCCATAACCATTTGTCCTCCACACGTCACCTTCAAACTTCTAAAACCCGTGGACAAATGTCTGTAGGTGCGTATAACCTCCACCTTCTCAGGGACACAATCAAAAAGCCACTTCCTACCTTAAGCCTCTACATCCTTCCCAGACACACCGCGTTGCCACTTCACTTCTAAATACCTTACTGGAGTTTGGATAACAAGCTATAGAAGTCATCCGTTATACATTCCGACTGTCAGGCTTTTTTTCCTTGATGTATGCCATTTTTTTACTCATTTTGCGACACACACGCCCTGCCACGTTCTGAGGCACCCCGCCAGGTAATGTAGGAATTGCAGTTGGGGACCCGTATCCACTTTTCTGGAGCTACTTGCTTCAGGCGCCAGCATCTTCCTTTTTCTTTTGCACGTTTCACATCTGATCAGTGGCCATTGCGGATGAACTTTCCATTCCCATCGTCTCCTCCTTTTATTTCTTTCCCATGTTCCCCCCACTGTCCTCATTTAAATCCTTACCATCTCGTACCTGGACAATTTCAAAAGCTTCTTTCCTATTCCCCTGTCTGCCACGGTCTCCAGCTTCATCAAACATCCTACTGTAGACAAACATTAATGTGATTATCACAATGACCCAATGGAGGCAAGAACATTATTCCCACTTTGCAGATAAAAAGAGTAATTAGAACAAATTAGAACAAATACTGTCTAAAAATTCCACGATAACAGGTGGGTAACAGAGATTTCACTCTCGTTCCAGAACCTAAGAAAGGGGAGTTGGCCAGAGTGGGAACATAAGGTGTGAATTATGGTGCTGGCATATAAATTAGGTTCCAATTTCCTAATTGGAGGTCGGAGTGGGGAAGGGGGCCTCCCCCAACACACACACATACACACAACACCAAGTAGCTCTCTGACGCCAGCTGGGTGTCAAGAATTCAACTCAGTTCTGACACTGTCTACCCAGAGAGGGCACCAGATTGCACAGGCTGAGGTTCAGCCTACAAGACTGCCCCACACAGGAACTTCAGATGCCAGCCACAAGCCCAGGTTGTCACCAGTACCCCTGACCAACTGGCTATAAATCAGAGGTTGCCGCCCTCCCTGAGTTCAATTAATTTGCCAGAACGGCTCGCAGAACTCCGAGAAACAGGTCCCTTACTAGAGGACCAATTTATTGTGAAAGGGTGTTAGCTCAGGAGCAGCCAGGAGGAAGAGATGCAGAGGGTGAGACAGGGGGGAAGGGGCTAGGAGCTTCTGTGCCCTCTCCAGGGGCACCATTGTTCCCACATCTCCATGTGGTCCCCAACCCCAAAGCTCTCTAACCCCATCTTGGGTTTCCCATGGAGGCCTCATTACACAGGCACGATTGATTAGGTCATTGCCCATTGGTGATTGGGACTGGTCCAACCTCCAGCCCCTCTCCCCTCCCCAGAGGTCAGGGGGTGGGACCGAATGTTCCCATCTTCTAATCATACAGATGGTTCTCTTGGCACTCAGTCCCCATCCTTAGGTGCGGTCCAAAAGTCACCTCACTAACAAAACAAAAGACACTTCTCCTGCTCTTATCACTTAGGAAATTCCAAGGGTTTTAGGAGCTCTGTGCCAGGAACAGGGTGAAGACCAAACGCATACGTCCTATTATACATCACAGGACCACAGTACGCAAATGCCAGGACCCCAGAACGGGCGACGTCAAGAAGGAAGAACAGACCTTGGGAGCAAGCAGGCTGGATGCGGGGAAGAAAGAGACACATCGAAAACTGGGAGTTTTGGAGGCTGCATCATTGCAGGTTTGGCCGGCTTCCCTTCACTCTAAGAAGGTTGTGTGACGAGGGAGTTTAAGACGTTAGGGTCCTGCATCTGTTCCCACCCTGGCACCACCTCCTTCTAGCTGTGTGTCCTTAGGAAAGTACTTAGCTTCTCTGATTGAGCTGCACCTCAGTGCAACCGGGTGGTGATGGTGATGATGATACTAATGACATCATCTGTCTAAAAGGAAAGACGAAGACGACGAACGTGCTAAAAACACTTGGTATAGAGCACATATGTCCCACATATTTCTAAAATATTATCTGAAAACATCGAGACATTTCTTTTGCTTTGGAATAGAGTTGTTTGCAATAATGTACTACGGATTTCATTATTTGCATGCCTTTAAAATTTGTAATTAAGACCCAAAAAGCCATCAGAAGCTAGAGCCCACGTCACACCGGCTATTTGGTAGGACACCCAGCAAGTGCTGACGGGCTCCGCACTCGAATGAGGTCGGGGAGAGGGTTGCAAGCACAGTGAGCGTCTTTCCTCCGGGGTGAGCAGACCGAGCACATCCGCGCCGTGGGAAACACACCGGTTTCCTCCGTGTCAGGGAAGGGACTCAACGAAAGTCTAATCTATAGACTCCCTCCCCTTACAACCAGACTGGCTTGTGAATCCACTGCTTTCTGGACGGAGTTCTCACCTAAAGGAAAGCGGGCTGGTCAGGATGTCTTCCCTACAGAAGTGTCATCATTTCAGTGTTTGTACTTAGAAGAACTCATGCAAACCAAAGCTTCTGTACAATTGGGTCATTCCCCCCCAGCCCCCGCCCCAACCCCACCCCCGCCCACTCTCTAAATAGTAATTAATCAAAATAACCAGAGGATGGCGGGGACGCAAGCAGCTTGCAGTCACACGTCCCCCCCTTTTTAGTCACCCTCTCAGCTCCCAGGGCCCCTGCCCCGAACTCAGAAGGAGAGCTGGCCCCTTTGGAAATCTGCACTTTCACAGCAGGCTGTGCGGTTGCATTTAAGCGTTGCCAGCCCCTGACCGGCTCCTTGCCGTCTCCCCACTCCTGTCCGAGGCTGTCACTGTGCTTCTGTCGTGCCCACGCTGGAGTGTGCTGGCAGGGGACTCTATCTGCACTTCAGCCCCGTGCTTTTTAATTCTCCAAGGAATGTTCTCAGGCTACTCAAGAAAAGAATGATCACGCCTCAAGAAACCAGGCAAAACGTTTCCAAGCACTAAGGAGCCCCCATGTAATCCTTAGCACGGATGGGTTGATTTTCACCCATCCTGCTTGTTCAGGAGAAGTAAGGGCCTCTCATGTGACTTCTGCACAGGTCAAAGGGGCTTCTACAGTGGAAGGCATGGCAAATGGTACCAGATTTCGGGGAGAGAAAAATCTGGCCCTCATCTTTGCAGCTTTATTCCCGGGGTCTGTTCGCTTATGACTCATGACCTAGGGTGGGTGATGAGGGTGGGAAGCGAACTGAAATGGTCTCATAAATCCGGTTCTCCTGCCCCCTTTTCTGAGGCGCTGGAAAGGCAGACTGACTTCTATAAATTCCCATCCCTCCCCCCACCCCCAGCGCTCCCTTCATTCATCTGGATTATGAACGGAATAATCATTTCCCACACATCAGCTGTGCAGTCAAATAAGTGTATTTCAGGCATTCTCTCTATACAGTAATAGGTTTTATTCTCTCCTAAATGTTATGTAATATTATTACCAATGTCCTTCATCCCGAATTCCTTACAGAAAACATGTAGGGACTTCACTGTTAGACCAGGTCACCGCCACCTCCCTTTATCCTGAGTGATGAAGAGAAGTCACACAGGGAGCAGAGACTGTGAACTAAGCCCACAGTCATTGCCAAGGCCAGGTCGAACCTCCTGTCTCCACAGAGGCCTATCTGACCCGGGAAATGTTTGCTTGGCCCCCTGCATCCATCAAACTTCCCCCCAACAAAGTCACACAACACTTTCCGGTACGGCGTGGGCTCTTGTCATCCCTGCCTGAATAAATGGAAACAAAACCACTTACAAGTTTGCTGTAGTAACATTTAATGCCTCCAACCAGCAGTGGAGCTCACAGACGGTGACAATTCACCCGTCAGAATAGAAAGCGGCTTCAGTACGAGCAGGCTTAAACCCACACACGCAAATACCAAGAAAGCAGGCAGTCACTTCTCTGGAGCAGTCTCCCGAGAATGACATCCAGACGAAAGCATGTACTTCAGAGACAGCACTCATCAGGGTTCACGTCTGGGGTCACCGTGGAACAGTCCCTTCCCTGGCAGAGCCCAGCAGACGGTCCCTATCAATTACGAGGCAGCATTACCCCTGACATGAAAGGAATCGTTTTTCCAAAATCAGTGTGCTGGTCGCAAGGGTGTTCCTGCCCTTCTAGTGCAAAGCTGACAGTGCCCCAGAGCTCAGGTGACTGTCAGTTTCATGCCAGTAACAGCCATCGTCATCAGCACCTGCTAAGTATTCTGTCTCTGGTAACAGAGTCGGTCTGAGGAAAGTCAGAGGTTCTTACCATTGCGGTGAGACTTTCCCTCCCTGTGGAGCTGGGCAGCGTGGAGCTGTCGCTGGTCTGCTGTTTCCAAAGCCACTGGAGCCTTTGGCGGCAGAGGCGGCTTTGCGTGGTGCAAAGGGATCGCCACCGGTTGTATTTCCGTCCCTCAGTGGCTGGCCTGGATGCCTTGGCAATCAGCCAAGCGGAGCACGAAGGCTGCAGCTTGCATTTCAGAATTGCCCCGGGGAACGTGTTCTTCAAAAGGTGGGCCCCTCATTAAGCATTTTAATAAACACCGAGGGCTGCTGCTTTCAGTTACCTTTCTCTCTCTTTTCCTTTTCGACTGAGTTGGGTTTTGCTGCTCGTGGAATGAAATTATGGCCAGGGCTCCAGCTGACCCAGGGGATGCAGGCACTGAGCCGACCTCCAACCTGGCCAGACTTGGCTGCTATTCCCACCAAAAAGAGAATCCTTTCTAGAAGGAGTGGAAGGAAGAGGGGAAAGCTGCGGAAAACTCCAGGTTTCAGCAGCTCCGTGATTGGTAGGAGTCCGCAAAGTGCTCTGGGAAACAAGCATCAGACCTGTATTTGAATCATGTGGAGTCAACTTCCAGCATCAGGCAAGGAAAGTTCTCTGCTCATCCAAGGAGCCAATGGAGCACGGCCTGAGCTTGAAGAACAAATGAAGTTCAAGTGTGGCAACCCCACCTTCTAGGACTCTTCGAATCCAGCTGGGTTGTATCAAACAGTTAATTAAACTGTACCAAACTGTCATACTCTGTTTTCCCTATGCTTTGTCAACATTTTATTGCTTAAAACTTTTATCTCAGAGGATTTGCCCACACAACTTACACATGGCAAAGGGGGGACCTCAAGCGAAGCTCAGGCCGGGACTCTTTGAAATAATAGTGCACAGTCCTGGCCGGGTGGCTCAGTAGGTTGCAGCAGCATCCCGAACACTAGAAGGTTGCAGGCTCAATCCCCGTCAGGGCACATACCGAGGCTGTGGGTTTGATCCCTGGTTGGGGCACATACAGGAGGCAACAAACTGATGTTCCTTTCTCTCCCCTCCCCCACAAATCAATAAACATATCCTCAGGGAAGGATTAAAAAATAACAATAAAAAGCAAAGTAAAATGAGAGTATACAAAAGCGAAACATCTATTAGTCGCCAACTGTTCTCCTGCCTTCGCTTCTCCACTTATTGAAAATTCCAGTAGGATGGTCGCCACGTGTATTCTGGCCACTTCTCCATGCCCAGCACAGCATCCGCTCCCCTGTAGGACGGGGATTGGCTCAACTGATTATTTTCCACAGTGGCTGGAAATGGGGCCAGAGCCCCACCAACTAGTAGAATTCCTTTCACTGCTGCATTCCAGGCTTCGGATGCATTTTTTCCATCACTGCTTCTTCTCTTATCAACAAGGGAAGGTTCATGTCTCCCAAAATGATGAGGCCCAGAAAGGGCAGGAATAACCTCCAGCGAAGGGAAATATTTGTTCCAGAGCAAATGCAACTCAACGGTCGAACTTCGTGCTCAGGCTGCCGAACGAGGGTTCTCTGCCCGATGTGCATAGAAGCCAATGTCGCAGCACTGGCCTTTGAGAGAAGGAAGGGCTTTGATTTGAGAATGGACTGGAGAGGCGATGAGAGATCGGGCGCAGACCTGTCTCCCTGGCCCAGGGCTTGGGGCAGGCTGGTACGGGGGGGAGCGGTGAAGGGTTCCCGGGGTTCCCCGTGAGTGGGGTTTCACAAGTGTTACTCCCAAGTGGCATATCCAAGGTTTCAACTTTGGTTCCTGGTCTTGTGAGAAACAACAGGAGCAGTTCGAGCTGGGGGTGCGGTTACACTTACGGCCAAGACGTCTGGTTTCTAAGAGGAGTCCACGGCATGTTTCAGGCCTGTGGCATCGAGCAGTAGCTGTGACTCAACAGAGACCCAGAAAACTACTCACGTGTTCCTCCCCGTAGGCTGCAGTGGGCTGCAGTCTTCTGGGGCAGAGAAGCAGAGCTGATAGGCAAATCAGCTGCCCAGGTGAGATAACAGAGCCCACTTTAGTGGCCAAGACGTAGCTTGGCACGTGCACACAGTAGGTTCTGGATACTGACTGAGTTCATATAAACCTTTTCAGGACTTCCAGCAACTCTGGAAGGTTGGACATTGGTCCTCAGGCCAGGAAGAGCCAACACTGCCTGGTCTGGGGTCTCAGTTGATGACCCCATCTCTCGGACACTTGGCCACCCTGCTTCAGCTGTCCCCCACACTTGGACTCAAATGGAATGAGGTGGAGACATGGACGGTGGGGTGACCAAGAAAAGAGCCTTGCCCCCCACTTTTCAGCAGCCTTTGTCTTTGTAAGCCATGGAGACACCCCCCCCCCCTGCCCTGGGCTCGATGAAGCACCTCCCTTCCCTTCTGCTTGCTCTTCAAGGTGCAATGTCCTTTGTTTGTCCATCAAGCAGACGCCCCCGATGGCTACACCCCACAGCAGTTTCTCTGCTCTGCGACTGCCCGCAACCATTTCACATTTCGTCACATCCTGTCATCGGACACCCTCAGGAAGCTACCGTTTTTGTTTTCTTTTTGACGTTTAGGTATCTCTTACCGTCTAACCAAAGCGTAAATATGTTATTTCTGTGTAAAATTTATAAATGGCATCCTGCTGACTACAAGATGGAAAGTTAAGACTACCCACCATGGGGCCCTGACTGGGCAGCTCGGTTAGTTAGAGCGTCATCCCGACATGCCAAAGTTACAGGTTCAATCCTGGGTCAGGGCACATGCAAGAATCAACCAATGAATGCATAAATAAGTGGAATGACAAAATAATATCCATGTCTCTCTCTCCCTCCCCCTCTCTCTTCCTTCTTCCTCTCTCTCTCTCAAATCAATCAACAAAAATTTTTTTTGAAAAAGACTACTCATCATGGAAGTTAAGGTCCTTCATGGACGGGCCTCTTCCAGTTTCCCCTCCCCCCCCCCCCGCCCAGGCCCCTGCCAGTACCTCTGCTTTAGTGACAAAGAAGACTTCGCAGTTCCCCCAAATCTCTGTGCTCCCACAGGGGAGCCCCGCCTCCTCCTGCAGCGCTGACTCTCTGGGCCGCTGGTCCAGTCCTCCCCAAGGGCCCAGAGGCTGGGGGACCCGCGACCCTGCACACAGACCTAGTAGGTCTCAGCTCAGTGCTTTTTCTGCAACAAGCAATGCCCGTGCAGGGTTTTGGCCTTATTTTTCCCCAAGAAAAACAGACTCATTCTCAAATAAGTTACCGTCGGGCGTAACCCACAGGGAGTCCGAAGAAGGATTTCTGAATGGTCATCTGTCTATTGACTGAATCGGATGCTACTGATGTTAAGGGTCGTTTGGACGCTTGTGTTCATCACAATTGTGAGGCTTCTCAGCCCAATTTGGTCAGCGCACACTGAATCACTGACACCCAGCCCCAGCCCCACCAGCAAGAGAGCTAAAAACCTGGGGAAAGTGAGCAGCAGAAAAAAGGGAAATTTTCTGTGAAACAGTAGATTGTATATTTTCATTAGAAATGTGGGCATCCAAAAAGCTGGTCCTTTCCTCTTGAATCACCCAGGACCCATCCCCCCCACACCCCCTAATAGCTGGCGTGCGGGGGCCCCACACTGAAGAATCTCAGATCCTCCGCAAAGGCCCGGTGGAGGTTTGCTCTGCCCCACTTTCAAAGATAATTTAAAACGCATCTGAGAAGGCCAACAGCACAGTATTTCCTCCTTCCAAAGCGTGCTGATTATTAATCGACTTAGTATTTTACTTTTTATTTTTTAAATTTGTTTTGAATGTATTGGGGTGACATGGGTTAATAAAATCACAGTGTACAGCTCTATCATACGTCATCTGTATATTATATTGTGGGTTCACCATCAAAGCCAAATCTTCTTCTGTCACTATTTATCCCCCTGTACCCTCCCCCACCTCCCCCCACCCCCTTTCCCTCTGGGAATCCCCATACTGTTCTTTGTGTCTATGAGTTTTTTCTTTTTTTCTCAATCCCTTCCTTTTTCCGCCCTACTCAGTATTTTAAAATGTTGGCCCTGCATTAATGAAAAGCTTATGTGGCATTCCCAAAAACTAGCCAATCGAGACTGGAAGCTCCGTGTGGCCACTGTGACCCCCAGCCCTTCCGCCACCACCCAGGGCCCCCCTGTGGGCAAGAATCCAGAGGAGATGAAGACTACAGACTCCTAAAATCCCGCGGGGGCAGAATGACGCCCACCCACCCCTTCAAAAGAACAGAGCATCCTGCTGGGAACTGTGCCCCTCTCCCTGCTTCTCCCAGCTCCAGCGTTAACCCCCACCTTCCATATTGCTGGGATGCTTTGCTCTTACTGGTTGAGGGTGGCCTCACCCACCCACCCTTGAACGGCCCCACGGTGGCAGCCCCTTCAGAGAGAGGCTCAGAGAGCTCAGCATGGACCAGTGGTTACAGAACCCCTTAGAAATAGCTGCACGGGCCAGATGGTGCTTTCAAATTTAATCTCAAGCAAAGTCACTCAGTCTAAGAATCACAAAGCATGTAGCGATGCCTTTCGATTCCTAATAATATTTCAAAAGTCTCTGTTTCTGTAGACGGAAATTGATGTTGGCACGGAAGAAATTAGGTCAAGATACTGAGAAAAAGAAACCATCACATCCTAAAACCACCCCAAGATCACCAAATATTTATATTACGAAAACAGTTACACAAGGGAATGTGTATTTCAACAGTAAAATATTTACATTAATTCCCATCATGGTAGCTTTTGTGAGACAGGAAATCATCCAAGATAGTTTCTAGTCGTGAAAAGTGGGTACGGCAGGGAGAAAACTCAGGAGAAATGAAATGTGAGTGCTCTGGGGAGGGGTACCAGCAATCACAGAAGAGAGTCCTTTGCGGGGTCTAAACCGTCTTGCAGAAGACATGCAACCTGTTCCAGACCGTCGTGAACTACAGGGACAGCTGACTGGTAGCCCCGAATCTTGGCAGACCACCCTCGTTTACCCTTTCCGGTTCTCTGCTGGACCACCTATTTCTTCGCTATTACGAGCGTGTTCCTGTTCTTCCTTTTCCCCACAAGGGGGAGCTGCAGCACAATCAGGGTGGAGCTCTACCGCCTTCAGAGTGGGAACGAGGACTCCCATCACCAGTTAAAAGCACTGGCGGACGTGCCCCTAACAAGAAAACGTGATCCGTTCGTTGTTTAAAATAAGCTTTGGAAGCTGCCCTCCAACGGAAACTGCTCCAGTGCTACACATACATAACTGCGCGCATTTCCTGCAACTAATCTTTTCACCTTGTATCTGCCTTAATAGCAGGTTTTGTAATAAATCATCTGGAAGACGTATTTAGATGATAATCCACTTACCCATCCGAAGCATTCAGACACCTGATGTTTTAATCACAAGGAACTCAATGGACTGATTTGCATGTGGATTAAAAGCAATCTTCAATTTATCTCCCACTCCCCGATTCTTTTGGCATAAAGGGTTGCCCCAGACAATTTTGTGATGGCGAGTAAGCCGTGTAATGAAGTGAACTCTCCCTTGCTAACCTTTGGCCAAAGTCACACCTGTACCCATTCCTTGCCTCGGCTCTTAATCACTCTTTAAAAGCAGCAGCCAGGTTCAGTTCTAATTTGCCTCTGAGGAATGCAGCACAAGCCCATTTACAAAAGCAATTATCCCTCAATTTCTAGGCGGTGAGTAGGCGGGGCCCCAAAAGGCCTCAGCCAGATGAGGCTCAGGGTCCCGGCCAGATCGATACAGGAACTCATTTTATATGACGCTTCTACAAAGCTGTGCGCAGTGTCTCGAAGTCAAATGCAGCTACAGCCAAGAGGGAGGAAAAGGCGGTACATGTCATAGGAACAGCAGAAGTGTCCCAAAGGCGGCCCTTGGGGTCCTAGAGTTCCACTCTGTCCAGGCCATTTGGGCCGCAGGATGGAGTTGGGGTGGGGACAAAGGACCAGCTCTCCCCAAGCACCATACTCCAGGGCAGAAGCCCTAAGAGTCCAGAAATTCTACATTTGAACTTGGCCTTGCAGGTGGGAGGAAGGAACACTTTAACAGTGTGTCAGCTTGATTTATCAGCTCCACATATGTAGCTGTATTAAAACCCCCTGCCGATACCGGGGTGGGTTTGCTCCCTCCTCTCCTTATTCCACAAATCAGAGGTGTGGTATCTCGGTTTGGTCAATTCGGTAGCTCCCAGTCGGGTTTCTGTGCAGATGAGAACTTTGCACAGACTGGGGGATAAGGCTCAGCAGGTGGCTATTTAAATTGACGTTTAGATTGAAGTTCAAACAAATTTAAAACACAGTTCCTTGGTCACACCAGCCCTGTTCCCAGTGCTGAGTAGTTCCACGGAGCTTGTGGCTACAGGATCCGAAAACAGACATATAGAACATCTCCATCACTGCAGAATGTTCTAGAGGACAAATCCGCAGGGAAGTTTGCTCATTTGGAATTCCAGTCCAAAGGGATCCTGGCTGTCATTAGACATTATCAATGGCAGCACTGCTTTGGTGATGCTCTGTACCAGAAATTGCAGGCTGGCCACCTGTGGAGCGAATAATTTGGGGGGTTTCTGTCATGTTGTAAACATGGTGGGATTAGTTTCCAACATTTAAAAGTCTGGTATTCTGATTTCTTTTTAAAAATAGAAGACCCGGCCGTGCTGGGCCTGCCTGCGTCCCCACCCCAGAGTACAGCCCCAGAGTCAAGGCTGTCCCTCAAGAGCATGCACCTTCATTCGGTGCCGAATCCCCCCCAGCGCCGCATTGGGGGGCGTTTCCTCCAGTTCCTGCTGCGTGTGCCTCAGAATGGAACCAAAATAACATATCTAGCATTGAAAAATATGTAGCTATAATGCAACACCACGAAAGGTGCCTAGAATGCTCTTACTTATTCTTTCTGTATCTTTAAATAGATAAATTCCATTCACTTATCCAGATGGTTCCCTTTGATCTATAAAAATAGGATCAGTGAACTACAAAATAAGCTTAAATGTCCCAATTTCCAATAATTCTGTAATCAACACTCTAGAGTTTCCAATGATGAAAGGAAGGAAGCCAAGAGCGGGGAGAAGTGACAGAGAGGCGACCCTTTCCTCCCTTGTCTACTGCCCCCTGCTCTTCCACACACAACACACGCCATGCCCACTCACACGCAAACACACCCGGGGACCGGCTTCCCTCAGGGACGGTGGGGCTGGTAAAAAAAAAAGTCATTATGCATAAATAAAAGTGAGCCCACTGTGAGTAAAACTGTAAATAATGGAAAACATCTCAACCACACACAAGGCTCTTCATTCAAAAATCTGATCTTAGGCTCATGCCTTGTACCCATTTAAGTTTATCCCCATCGAAGCAGGGACTTTCTGGGTCCTGTTCAAAGCCACAATGTAGCAGGTACTCAGTTCTCAACAAAGATGTGCGACATGGAATAACAGAACCTGCACCGGGAACAGAACATTTCCTCAGAATCTCTAGGCCTCTGCCATATTCCCCTTGGTGGCGGCCTCTCGAAATGATGTTTGTATTAATTTATTCAGCAAAGCCTTCCGTGTGCCGGGCTCAGCTGGAGGTGCACGTTAGCATAAGGCTCCGACGCTCGGAGTCGTGGGTGAAATGTTTAGGAAGGGAACTGCGGTCTTGCAAGATTTCGATTTTGAATAACTCATTGCCTTTTTAAAAAAGCTGTATCCACACAAAACAATACTATAATTTGTGCATTATATTATCTTATATAATGTATCTATTATGTGACCTATAATATCTACTATGTGATCTGTATCTATTATATTATCATTACACTACCCATTCCTCAACCTCTCCCTCGCCACCTTGCTCCAAGAGGAACCTGGCTAACGTCCTGGGCCACTCTTCTCCCTGCGGCCCCCTCAGGGGGGACCGTTCCTTCTCCCTCAGGCCTTGTACCCCTGGATGAGGAGGTGCGCGTGGGTGTCCTCCCTGGTCCTCACGGCCACTTTGAGACCATTCATTCTCTCTCCGTTGTCCCCCCCTGCCCCCATCTTGGGGCCTCATGCATCAGACTAGATCACCCAATACAAAGTGGCCTTGTTGTCACCACCATCTGCTGGTCCCCAGGGCCGGTCTTGTCTGCTTTCCTCTCACTGTGAAGGAACCTCTGCATCATTGCTTGTGTCTTAACCCTGAGAACTTCTGTATGTTAACACCTCTCCAGTGCTTGGGCATCTCCATTGCCTTGAACCACGCCTTCCATGATGCTCCACCCGGCTCCGCCAGCTCTCCCAGGTCACTACCCCTAGCTAAACACTCCACAGTCTCCATGCCGTGCACCCCGTTCTCTGCCCAAGCACCTCTGTCTTCCCTTGCACTCTCTCTGCCACGCTGACCTGAGACTTTTGGCCCCACGAAGACGGGCAATCCACTGCTCACAGCGCCAGGGTGCTCTGTGCCTCGGCCCTTGCCATCTTCTCTTTTCCCTTGGCCCAGCTCAAACTCAAAACCAACTGGGGAGATTGCAACCAGCGTGCACCCTCCAATCCCTGGCATGCCCCCTGCTTTGCTGTGCTAGCTCATCCTCACCCTCACCCCGACCCCCCCACCCCCACTCCCTGCTCCTGCACCTGCGCAGCCAAGCGAGGCTGGAGAAATGCAAACTCACATTCACACCAGCATCACAGGGGGCCCCCCATGGCCCCGATCGCCACTCTCATCTCCGGCCATTCATCTCCTCTCCCGAAGGGCTGCTAGTTCACATTTTCTTATCTTGCCCAAAACCTCCAACGCCTTCTTCTTCATCCTCACTCTCAGCTTCTGACCTTCGTTCTTACTTCACTTCCTGCCTCCTGGGATGTAGATATCCAGAACCGGCCTTCCTATCCCTGCCAAGCAAGGATGCTCCCCTCCGAAGGCAGTCCCTTTGTTGTACCGTACACCCCACCCCTCGTGTCTACTCAAGGACACCTCTTCAGTACTTAGGCCCTTTTCTACAAAAAAAAAATTTATTACTATTATTTTGTTCTATACTGAATCACTCCTATCAGCATGCTATTATTTCTCCCACCTGCAACAATGTGTTTTGTTGACTGAATATAGTCATTTCCATCTCTTATCACTGGAGAAAGGAATGATCAGAGTTATGATATGGAAATATGACTTTCATTCACTTGACCTCCACGCTGTGGGACGACACAGGGACAATTCAAGTTGCAACAGGAACTGGCGTTCCTGTCACACCCACTGACGTTACCTCCAGAGACCACCAGGTGGCGTGCGTTTGTGAGTACCAGGACTACCTACTGGGGCCTCCCAAGCATCTCCAAACACCCTTGTCCAATGTCCTGGCTCGTAGTTTTAAAGCCCTTACAGCAGGCCTGGGGTTTAGGGGCTCAGGCTTAAAGCCAGAGCCCCGAGGCAGGCGCATCCCCCGGCCCTGCTCTGCAAACCCCCTTCCAAGAGATACCACGATATTGCAGCATCTTTCAATCCCCTAGACAAAAATTTAAATGTATCTATTTTAGAAGATAAAATTCAGTATGTTACACTTTTCAAACCTTTCACAGTACAACAAAGGTTGTATTGCCAAGAGTTATAAAATTAGAGAGGAAATGGAAATCTGTTATTTTCATAATAAAGTCTTTTAATTTAGCCAAAGTATTTTGAGTTCCAAAACAACTCACATCCCCAAATGGTTGCGTTTTCATAGGGATTTACTGACTTGAGGCATTTGTAATGAAATGCCTCACTTAACAAAATTTTAAATAATGCAATTTTTAAGCTGTGCCTGAACTTGTAGTCTTTCTAATATTATGATCAGATCAATATCCAATAAACATACAACCATATGTAATATGCTCATAATACACTGACCAAATAGGTATGATATTCTTATTTTTTCACTGTGAAAGTGATAAAAGCTTGCAGTAAATAAAAGTTAAGTACTTTAGAGACATATAAAATAAAGTAGCCTCTGTTTACCTTCGCCCACTCTTTTTCCCACTCCTCAAATTATTAAAACTACTGTCAGCAGCTTTGTGCATGTATTTGCAGATTTTCAAAATATGATTTTTATGTTTTACTTTTGTAAATGGGACTTTACCATGTACGTTGTTCTGAAACATTCTTCTATTCCCATACCATCTTTATGCTGGACTAGTCCAGGTCGGAAGCTTCGTTCTCTTTAGGGACCAAATAGCATCTCTCAGGAGAATAAGAACAACAGTAGAAACAGTTCTATCCTGCATAGTACGTGTTGGATTCTAAGAGTTTCCAATGATAAAACTCAGTCACTAGTGACAACCCTGTGAGTTCGGTGCTATTTATCATTGTCTTTACAGATGAGAAAGCTGAGTCACAGAAGTGACAAATAACTTGATGAAGGTCACAGAGCTGCTAAGAGGTGGCGCTATGATTCAAGCTCAGACAGACTGGTTCTAAAGTTCACGCCAGACTGGTGATGCTCTCCACGATCTCCCGGGAAGTGGGTGTTTAGATCATTTACTATTTTAAACAATGCCACAATAAACACCCTAAATTGTATATCAATGGTTCTTGAAGATTCATTTCTAGGAGTGAGACTGCAGGTACAGGCATTGACAATTTAGGTAGGTTGTGCCTCACTGACCTCTAGGAAAACCTGGCCAAGTGACATTTCCTCCAAATGATGCTGCTTGCTTGTCCCTTGCTGACCCTAGGTGTTACCAGATGAGCTAGCAAACACAAAACAGCATTGTGGTTTTGCTTTAATTCATGGGCCCCTGATCATTCACGAGTGAGAGCAGCACCTCAGGTACTTACTGTCCATCTGTACTGATTGGTCTTGGAACTTAGCCTTCTCATCTTTTGGCCCATCAATCTACTGAGCTGTCTTTTCTTGTGGATTTATAGAAGCTCTTTACCCCACACACCTTGGCCCCAGTGAACACACACTTGTGGGGGGAGAGGTGGAGGGAGGCCCCAACCAGCATTTGGAACAGCTGCTGTGTAAGGTCCAGGGGCAAAGAGCTGAGAACAGCACGCATGACGTTACAGTTGCTTCCTCCAGATCAAAAGCACCAGCCTAACAGAGAGATAAGGAAGTTGATGACGTTATAGCTCATGATCTGCCCACGTAAAGTAATTTCCCTTTAGTAAATGTGATGTGTTAGGAAAAGCAAACAAGACGGCTGCCCACACCATCCAGGAGGGGCCAGAGGATGGGGCTGGCCTGGGCTTGAATTCTGGAGCCTTCGCTTATTTAGTTGGGTGACTTTGGGCCCACTGGTTAATTTCTTTCAGCATCCAAGTCTCCATGGAACAAGAATCATAAAATTTACCATGCAAAGTTATAAGAATTAAGGACAAAGGTCTATAAGTCTCTATTACAGAATCTGGCCACACAGTAGGTATCCAATTGTTAATACTGAATAATCATATTTACTATTATTATGGTTAATAATACAGTTGACTCTTAAACAACATGTGTTTCAACTGCGCAAGCCCAGTGGATATTTCTGGACATTTTTCCATAGGTGTGCATCAGCCCTCCCAGTCCATGGGTTTTGCATCTGTGAGTTCAGCCGGGATGCAGAGCAGTGGGTGGGGACCCGCCGACACAGAGGCCATGTTATGTAAGTGATAGAGCATCCGCAGATTTTGGTTTCCACAGACACTGGTCCTGGAACCAATCCTCCGAGGATACAAAGGGACTGTAGCAGGTTTTGGGGGAGTCAAAAGTTATATGTGGATTTTCAGCTGCACAGGGGGCAGCGCCCCACCTCTGGAATGGCTCAAGGGTCACCTGTACTAATATTTTTGATGGCGATTAAGGAGAGATCAATGTCCTGATTCATCAAATGTAGTGGACATGACTGGGTTTGCTGGCTGAGCAATGGATAAAACTAGGTGATGATCTCTAGTTTTCAAATTAAAACTTGCCTCTAGCTCCATTAACCCAATGAGTAGGAAGTCTGACTCCCTCATCTGCCCTGCCCTTTGCTCTCTTTGTCCGGGCTGTGCCCAGGACACCAGCCCCACTGGCTCCCGTGTGGCACGCTGGCTCTAGACTAGGGCATTCACCACTGAGGTTAGCGGGCTCCTCTGCCACCAGTCTTTGTCCAAGACAGTGTGGCCAGGCCTCTGGCACCGGCATGAGAGCAGATCCCCTTTCAAACCACAGCGGTTCTCAGGGCATCTGCTTGCCATCCTACATAAGACAAAGCACATTCTAGGGCTCCCTGGTGGAGCTGGCCTGGGTTATCAACTTTCCCTCTCCTTGGACTCACCCAGAGGCCCTTTTCCCAGACAGCTGGCCTCCCCCAGGGGGCTGCCTGCCACCTCACCGCTCCAAGGGTATTTACCTTCTACACCTCCTGGTTCCTTCCCTTACTCGGAAGTCCCTCCACTCCTTCTACCCCTGCCTATGTCCTTTAACTGATGCAGAATGAAAGACATTATTTCAGTAAAAGTGATGCTGGTCACTCAAGGATATTTTACTCTCACCACATTACAAGGGACCTTCCTCAGGTGTAGGTAGCTCCTGCAGATTCCAGCCCATTCTATCTGCTTACAGGCAGCAGGAAGTCAAGGTGAAGGCGCATACCTGTGGTGGGCCTCCGAGCTCAGGAAGTTCACTCCTGAACAAAGTGGATACAACATCTACCCCCCCCCCCGCTGGAACTGCCGGGTTCAGCCATTCTCCTCCATCTGATACCATAGGTGCTACCCCCACACAATCAGCAATGGCACTGGCTGTACTTTCGAAACCGAGTCTTATATGAGCTAGGACTGTTTGGTGGCAGCATTAATTAGGGGAAATAAAATGTGTCCTTTCGTGAACTTTGAAGCCAATCAAGTTTGTTTCATAATGGGCTAGAGAAAAACCAAGATGATCATTTTTCTTCATGTTCCTACCCTGAGCCACCCCAGTGGGTTTTGTACTGTACTTGAAAGCAATTCACTTTAATTAAGTCTTTGAAGTGGTAGAAACTTGTTGAACCCGTTTACTGAATGGCGTTGGCAGATCCTGGATTTGAAATTAAAGGGCTCTGAAAGGCCCTTAAACTCATGGGGTTTCAACAACCCATGAGATCGGGTACTTTCCTTGGTGCCGCAAAAACATCTCAAGGGGTTGAACCTGAAAGTCACGGAGGGAGAAGGGAGAGCCCTGCTGATTCACTCATGGAAGGGCAGGTGTTCACCCGGACAGGGGCGTGGTCGCAGAGCAGAGAATGGAAAATGGAGACTGTGTTCATCTCCCACCGCTGAGCTGCTCAGGCTGAGTGGAACCATGGACTTTGAAAAACTAAAGATGAGTGGGCTCCGTGACCGCAGAGCTTCCAAAGACATTCCCAAGTGACTGATGCACCTGGAGCCCACTTTGCTTGCACGTGTCTAAGGGGCCCGGCATCTGGTTCAATGTCGAGGTGGGCTGACCGAGCAGAGAGTGACCCCTGTTCTTCATTCCTGTGAAGAAGTACCCTGCAAAGTCCAGCTCGGTGGCCAAATGCAGGGCAAGGCCTGGGTACAGCTGGCTGTGCAAAAATAAACTGTGTTGGTAGGTGGGGGGATTTCAGGAACAGCTACAAAGGACAAAGGGACATAACCAAGGAGAGGTAGAATCAGGGGAGGGAGGTGGGGGTGGCTGGGGTGGGGGGCAGTGGTGGGGGGGAAATGCAAACAACTGTACTTTGACAACAACAAAAATTTTTTAAAATCCAATTAAAAAATGAGCAAAGGACCTGAACAGACACTTCTCCAAGGAGGACGTACAGAGGGCCCAGAGACATATGAAAAGATACTCAGCATCACTAGCCGTCACAGAGATGCAAATTAAAATCACAATGCGATACCACTTCACATCGGTCAGAATGGCCATCATAAACAAATCAACAAACAGTAAGTGCTGGTGAGATTGTGGAGAAAAGGGAACCTTAGTGCACTGTTGGTGGGAATGCAGACTGGTGCAGCCACTGTGGAAAACAGTATGGAGTTTCCTCAGAAAACCAAAAATGGAACTGTCTTTTGACTCAGCAATTCCACTGCTGGGATTATACCCTAAGAATCCTGAAACACTAATTCAAAAGAACCAATGCACCCCAATGTTCAGCACAATTTACAATAGCCAAGTGCTAGAAGCAACCAAGCTGCTCATCAGCAAATGAGTGGATCAAAAAAACTGTGGTACATTTACATAATGGGATACTATGCAGCAGAAAGAAAGAAGGAGCTTATACCCTTTGCAACAGCATGGATGGAACTGGAGAGCATTATGCTAAGTGAAATAAGCCAGGCAGTAAAAGACAAATACCATTTGATCTCACCTATAAGTGGAACCTAATCAACAAAACAAACAAGCAAGTAAAATAGAACCAGAGACATGGAAATAAAGAAAAAACTGACAGTGACCAGAGGGGTGGGGGAAGGGAGATAATGGCGGAGAGAAGAGGAAGGGTCATCAAGGAACATGTAAAAGGACACATGGACAAAGCCAAAGGGGGGTAGGATTGAGGGTGGGTGGGGAGGAGGAAAGTGGTGGTGGGAAATTGGAGACAACTGTATTTGAACAACAATTAAAAAAGAAAAGAAAGAAAAAATAAAATACATAAAAAGCTTTTGTTTTACTGAAGAAAAAAAGCGCAAAAAACGGTGTTCACCAGGCTGTCTGGATTAGAATGGAGTCCTGTTTTCAGCTGTGGAATCCTGGAGTCAAAATGGGGAGCTTTCTAGTTGATATTCTCAGTGAGAGGCTGGTTTGGTTCTGTTAAATGCAGCAGTCTCTTTGGCTTGAATACAATCTAACAGTGTTTTTATTTCACCCAATGACTAAACCTATACCTATTTTTTTACAAAAAATAAAATTAAATAAACTATACATATAATTTTATTTCATGAAGCAACTAAGCCTAGAACTATTTTTGACAAAAATAAAGTTAAATAAACATACATATAATTTATATTTTTTCATTAAAAGTCTCCACTCTATGAATTTCGTGTTACAAACATGTAGGGATTTCCGATTACAAAGCCTATGAAACTAACAATTTTAGATGTACCCCAAATAAAATTGCAGGTTTGACTGCTTTTTAAGCAAAACAGTAGAACTGTTTGAATTTTAAGGGACATTTTCAAAAAGAAATTCAGAGAAAAGAGAACATTTCCTTTTATTTTCTTAATCTCCAAATACCTTGAGATCTTATGTAAAAAGATATAGAAGAAAATCCAAAAAAAAAAAAAGAAAAGAGACAAAAAATTTTTTAAAATGAGTAAAAACGTTCACGTATCAGCTAAAACATTGGTCTGAGACTACATGACAAAATTCAGGAATCTACGATGTTTAGTAAGTGTCTGCAAAGGATATTTCTTTTGTGGGTGTATGACTTTTCTCTCCTGAGTTTTTAATATAAGGTATACCTTTATCAATACGTGCCAAACTATAATATAATCCTTTTTGCTGGAAGTCCAACGTGGTTTTGTTTCGCTAATCTAATGGAGCTCGAAGTCTGGAGGACAGAGCTCTGGAGCAGCGTTCATATAATATGCTGATAAGCCGTGCGAAGCAGTACCTTCCTTTCATTTTACCTAATCTGAGTGGCTGCATTCCTGTAAGTGCCGATGCTTCTTTACCTCTTGGAGAAAAGCATCGTTGATTTGGAGGAAACATGTGAACGATGGACACCTTGGTTCCTACACACACACACACACACACACACACACGTCTGTGTGCTGGACCACACATGGCTGCCTCTGTATAGTGGCCTCTTCCCCTGGTCGAAACAAAGTCTTGATTCTCACACTTGTGGTTTGTACTGTGCAGGAGAAGTGTCTGACTCTACCAGTTAAATTAGCAAGGACATCCGAAAGGAATTCCAGTTAGCAGTAGACCCCATGCTGTCGGAGTTCCCAAGTCTAGGTGAAAGAGTCAGTGAGACATCATTCTTTTCAGTTAAAAACAAAAAAAAAAGGTAGTGGGATTTCAAACAGGCAAATAGATAGACACAGAGTTGGGAAGACAAAGAAACAGTATTCTGGGCTCTGTTTCAATACAAATTTGCCGTTTGTCTTTGGATAAAACACAACCACTCCACTTTGGTTCAATCTCCAAAGAGGAATGGCACTCCTTTCCACAGGGCCTGTATGACGATAAATAAGACAATACACAGGACGTGCAAAGAATGTAAAAGGCTGACATCGCCCAGGCTAGCTGGAATACTAATGCTGTCAGAAAAATAACAACTTGGCTGTGTTTCCAGTATTATGAATGAAGAGGATGCGTATGTTCTGTAACATAGCGTGGGGTCTATGAAAAAAGAGAAACAAAAATCATACAAAAGTTTTTCTCCCCAAAGGTACAGCCATAGATTAGCTCTAGAATTAGATGCAAGCAAGAGCATCTATTATCTCTCTGGGAACATCAAGGGAAGAAAACAGAAGGTTGCTTGTGTGCATTCAAAAAAATGACAGGGCTAAGCCGAGCTAGCATTTCATCAAAGAGCTAAGAAACATCTCCATAAAAGAGTGAGAACTGGACGGAGGCACCTGTACAAACCAAGGAGAGCTGTTTGCTTTCTTTTTTTTATAATGAGTTGCAACTACCAGAGAACATTCCATTTCCCAAGACAGTAAGTTTGTGGAGTGCATTTACCTGTAAATCTCTTGAGTTGCAGGTACAAGAAAACCCAGCATCAAATGGACTGGTAATCAGTGAGATGGCAGTTTTATTAGTTAGGCATGATGGAATTAATTCCAAGGAGACACTCACCTAGAATTATCATCTTCCTGCAAATAAGTGGGAGCTGAGAAGTCAATGAGGGACAAGCCTCACACCCTCCTTCAACTGCCAGTGACCATGTCCAGATGGATTCCTGCAGCGCCTCCAAGTCAACGTGTATACGACGGAATTCATCATCATCCCCACAGCCGCAGCTCTTTTATTTTCTATGATCAGCCGAAAGTACCACTGAACTCCCAGGACTTGAGTCAGAAACCTAGACTGCTCCCCACCCCTGCCCCATATTCAGTATTCCCAAGCCCCTCCAGAATGACTTCTTACACAGGTTTCAATTGTGCCCCTTCCTTCCAATGTCCACCGCAGGGTTTTAATTTAGCTTCTTGTTATGCCTTATCTAAAATATTGCAGCGGAGTCTCAGCTAGCTTCCTGGTTGTTTTCCTCTATTTCACAGGCATGGCCCCCATCCCAGTCCCCCTCTTTCCTTTCTCCGTGGTATCATGACTTCTGCCACTCCTCACCTTTCTTTTATAGTCATAAATACTGCTATTCTCAAAATGCACCATAGAGTTCCCATTCACCCACCAGACAAACCCTAATCATCATTCAAAACCCAGACGTGAAGTTACCTTCTCCGTAAAGTCTTCTCTGCCTGCCCCAGGTTCACTGCTCCCTTCTCTCTGCTACCTCTGTGGTTTGCTCGTAGTTCTATTCCCGCACTTGACACACTGTGTTATATATAAATACACATGTATATATTCACTGTCCCATCATTTATGAGCTCTCGGCACACAGAGCTCTTGCTTAGTCATCCCTGTGTCTCTCATGTCTAACACAGAGCCTGGGAAAAACAGTGCCTCAGGGATGAACGCTGAATTCAGAAGCCACAGCCTCTGTGCTTTCTCCCCTGGCCGTCAAATAAGAGAGACTGGCCTACTGTTAAGGGAAAGTAACAATTAGGGAAGCACAGAGAGAGACAGAAAGGGAAAGGAGGGGGGAGAGGGACATCAAGAAAGCAATAAAAGGCTTCACACTGAGTGCAGATGTAAGTAGCTAACAGCAATTGTTCAAATGAAACCTATAACCAAGGTTCACTGTCCTTGTTCACCAAGGTGTCTGCCCAAGAACGTTTACTGGAGCATCTTCAGTGGAGCAAACCGAACAGCAAAAAAACTACGATACTGTTATGGGTTGACCTGTCCTCAAAAGTCCTGTGTTGTAAGTCCCGACCCTCGTATCTCAGAATGTGACCCTATTTGCAGATAAAGTCTTTGAAAAGGTGATTTAGTTAAAATGAGTCCTTTAATGTGGGCCCTAATCCAATGTGACTAGTGTCCTTACTGGAAGAGGAAGAGACACCGGGGTCAAGTGCGTGCACCGCAGAGGGACGACATGTAAAGAGGCAGTAAGAGGGCAGCCGTCTGCAGGCCAAGGACAGGGGCCAGGGACAGATCCTTCCCTTGCGGCCCTCCAAGAGAACTGACCCTGCCAGCACCTTGATCTTGGGCTTCCAGGCTCCAGAACTGTGAGAAATTAAATGTCTGTTATTCCAGTGACTCAGACTATGGCATTTTGCTACAGCAGCCCTAGAAAACTAACATGTACTCTCTACATGGAGAGAGGGGCGTTTAGTAGGGAAACATGTGAGACGTGAGGAATGTCTTCAAGTACTTGAAAGGCTGGCAGGTAGAAAGAAATCCCAGTCAGTTTTTCCTAGGACTACTGTACTTCAGTTCAAAATAAGGAAGGATTCATCTCAGAATTCATTAACTTTCAAGATACCTTCTAGTCTTGATATTGAAGATCATTAAAAAAGATATTCCTCTTAAAAATGTTTAATTACAGACAGGACTAAGATTTGCCTTTTAGGAACTCAAAACACCTCCATAAGTGGATAGTATTATATGTGACACTTTACGTGAAATATCATCGTATGACAGAGATCAAGGTCAGACCCTGGGATTCAGACACTTCTGTTATATACCTCCCGGTCTCTGCCCATCTGCTTCTTTCTCCCCCACTGATTGGCATGCAGGGTGCAGGACTTCCTAGGAAAAGAATTCAAACCTGTCCGCTATAGGGGTTCACACATATACAGGCGAGGTGTGTGTAGGACAAGCAAGAGAAGACAATACTCTAAGAAGAGAGTGAGGAACCCCTGTAGTCAGGGCCAAAGAGAGATGGGAAATGCGGGTCCCAGGTGGTTGTTGACCAAACTAAAGCAACACAGTGCCACTCCTGACCACGTGCATGTCACGAGGAGAGGAGAAGATGTGCCACATCAGTAGAGCCGCCCTCTTATACTCCGCACAACTTTGGGCCCGACAACATGGTACTAGACCACTCTAAAAGAAGGAGTATAGCAGAGGAAATATGTCACACATCCATGGCACCCCTGCAGTACTAGGTCACACCCACAGATGAGGAGAGGAGTGGAATGGCATCTGGAGAGGACCAGGAGCAGCTCAGAGGTGAGGCTTGGCCCTGGGGGGAGAGATCATGCAACAGAGTGTTAAGGACAGTGCAGGCTGAGCGCCCACACCGTTAACTGGTGGATGAGAGAATGGCAAGTGGCAGCATGAGCCAACGCTCAAGGTCATCAGGACAAGCGATGAATGGGGCTGGCGCAGTAGTGGCCCAGGTGGAGCATGAAGAACAGCCTGGAGCAAAGGGGCAGAGACATGAGTCCAACATTGAAAGGATCCATAACAGCATAGGAGCTGCACCCCGAGTGCATGGGTGTACTAAAAGGTATGGGGATGGCCCTGGACACTGTGGCTCAGTTGCAGGTTCAAGCCCTGGTCAGGGCACATATATAGATTGTGGTCCAATCCCCAGTAGGAGCATGTGCAGGAGGCCACTGATTGATGTCTCTCTCTCTCTCTCTCTCTCTCTCTCAAATCAATAAACATATCCTCAGGTGAGGATTTAAAAACAGATATGGGGGACGTTGAAATGTGCTCTGAGTTCCTCTGTCACACACGAGCAGACAGCACAGGGCTCCGGGTATGGAGTTTTAAATGTGGCATGTCCTCATTGGTGTCCCCAGCTGGTGAGGTCTGGGGACGTTGACTGTGTAAAAGCACGACACGAGAATATGTTCTCTAAGGCACCTTTCAAAGCACACACTTGTAAAGCAGCCCTGTGCACTACCATTAAGTCTGGGCACACCGCCAAAGGGATCATGATGGAACAGTGGGTCACGATATATTCAAGGTCAGCCAGAGCATCTCCGCTCATCACCACTGATGGGCTCTCGAGAAGGCTCTGACCCCAAAACCCAGATTCCCAGAGGAAAACTTGGTCTTAAAAGGCCTTCAGAAGCTCACATCACCAGCTGTTATCCGGAGGAGAATACACTGAACAGGGACCCGGCAATTCCGATGGCCTCTGGAAGGCTGGCTTGGTTCAGAGAATTCAGGGCAAGCTGGGAGGAAAGGTACAGGGGTTGACACCCTGGTCTCTTTCTGCCAGCAACTAACTCAGCGGCCTTACTTTCCACCCCCCTGTATCTTGGTTTCTTCATAGCCAACTTACTGACTCCCAGTGATGTGAGGGTCAAATGAGAGAGGAGGTGTTTCTTGGAAAGATCCAAGCTTACAGTAAGAAAAGGTAGTTTTATCAAGTTTGATGATCGGGGCATACCAAGTCCCATCTGTTCGTGAGAAACTTGCAGGGTGTTGATGCTCCATGGACGGCTAGGTGCTGGGGCAGAGGGAGAAACTGTAACCCTTTGTAACCTCCTCACAGAGACTCCCAAGAAAGAAACTGTAGTACACAGAGAGAGCTCCTGTCCCAGAAACAAGTATAACAGATGAGAGATACAAAAAGATGACATAAAAAGATTTGCTATGGCAATATGTAAACCAATGTAAACAGCATAATAGTCTGATAATAAAGGGCTACTTGAATAGATTATAGAACATTTTTATGATAGAAAACTAAACAGCCACTGAATAAGTTTTTATGAAGAAATTGTAATGATATGGAGATATGTTAATGACAATGCTAAATGAAAGCGTGGTATATTAAACAGGATATGTGGAATAAGATCAATTCTGCTAAAGTAAAATTCACAAAACTCCCTCCTCGGGGCCTGATGAATTACTGTACCGCACAAGCCTTGCCATTGTTCATAATTAGGAAACTGAACAAAACATATAAAAAATTCAGACGTTGGCCTACAGACAGCACAGGAAATGAGGCAGGAAATGAAATGAGCCCAATATAAAAAACGAATTGTATTTTTATACACAATTGACAATGAAACTTGATCTACATTGTGTATACAGAACAATGAAAAATTGACAAATGCAATGAAAAATTGATGACTGCAATTAAAGATACAACTCACAGGACCCCAGGAGCATGCGTGGCGTAGGACAACTAGAGCAAGCTGTGCCCTGAACGCACATCCTGATTGAAGCACTGGCTACAGTGGCGTACACGTTGGCGGAAATGCATCCAGCTGTGCCCTGCAACTTAACTTCCGCAGACGTGCAGGTGGAGGAGGCAGAAAGGCGCTTCCTGAAGACAGAGCACTGAAGTTGTCATTCAGAGGATGAGCCTTCTTTGTCCTCCGATTCTTGACTGGAACACACAGAAAGGATCTGCTCCCGCCTAGGATTTCAGCGCACTAGTAATGGAGGAACACCTGATTCAGACCTTTCCAAAGGACTCCCTGGAGTGACTGAGCTCACCCTCTGCACGTCCGTGAGCTCTGAAGCCCACCGTGGACAAATAATTACCCTTTGCAAGCAGCATGGCTCCAGAAGCAGTCTCTGGTTGGGCGCTGGGTCTCACTGGTGGTTCTATACCACCTGTTTTTCCAGAATCACGTCTCGCCTCAAGGCTTTCATTTGTAATACACACATGCAGTCAAAATCAGCAAGCTGTGTCCTGGCTCTTAGGGACCATGGCCTTGCTAAAATAAACCGAAACCCATTTTTTCTTGTATTGCAATTGCCTGTATACATAGAAATTTTCTTTCAGCCTTTCCATTAAACATAACATTTTAAGACTATAACTTGAATATAAGATTTCTAATCTTTGACCCTCTTCCCTTTTATACAGTTACACATTTTCTTAATACTATGTGTTCTTTTAATAGCCTAGGTTCCTCATTGGCTGGATCTAACAGCTCCTCTATTGTATTAATTTTATTCCTAAACCATGTAATATTGGGACAACATGGCAATGCCCCAGTTTGCAGTAACTCTTTGCCTAGAACCCACACCTACTTTATAGAATTTTTTCACTACTCATTCCTTTAATCCTGAGAAACTCAATGTCCTCCAAAAACTCCCCACCAAACCTACTGTTATTTAGTCCCCATAAAAACAGTGCTTCTCAAACTTTAATGGGCTCTTGAATCACCCCATAATCTTGGTAACTGATTCAGTAAATCAGAAGGGAGGCATCTTAGGTCAAGAAATCCGGAGATGCTCTGGCTCCCACTCTGTGGACCTGACTTGGAGCAGCGAGGCTTAACAAGAGCTTCTAGACTCCTGGATTCCGCCTTTCCTCACCTGCATACCTTTGGGGCACAGCAGTCTCTTCCCTTCAGAAACATTTTATTCCCTTGACCTTATTACCTAAGAGATTCCTCTGGCTAAACTGATCTAAGTTATATTCTTAATTCTCACTAGTAAGCTGGCATGCTTAAACCTTCTTTGCATCTTCCTTATCTTTCATGTTCCTATTCTTAGTTTAGTATGCTTTCACATAATACCTTCTTTTTCTGTATCAGAGCTCCCACATCCACACACATTCATCTATTTAGGTCTTTTTTTCAATGTAAACTTTTCCTCTCTGAGTTATTAATCATGGTTCCAGGTGAGAAAATTCAATGACCCTCCTCTCTTCCATATTATTTATACATAGATAAATAGGTAGAGAGATACACATAGATACATGGTTATAGATATATACATGTATACACATTGACCAGCTTAAGAAACTCCAAAGGCTATCAAACCTTGAGAAGGCAAACACGCTGGATACAGCTTTACTGAGCTGAAAACCCAACAGCGCAAAATAGTAGAAAAATTAAAAAGTAGTAATCATGTTATGTCTAAATACTTCCAGTATTTCCATTGTTCTGTGAATTGGGCCCTGTTCCAGAAAGACAATTTCCCAGAGCACCCACTGTTTTATTTTAACCTCAACTCCTCTGCTCCCCTTGGGAGTCTTCTGTGGCCTTGTTTCTCCTGAAGCTCTGCCTGCAGGGTTTTACAGGCCTCACCCTGTGGTAGCCCACTTCCTAGCTTGGAAATTGACTCCAGGCCATGCATGGCTTCCCTGGATGTTATCAGACTTTGTCTCCTAGAAACTGTTGGAGTAAATTTCCATGTGCATTCCTAAAACGTGGCATGTTTATACCTTCCCTTTGCACTTCCATCCACATCGAGCAGCAATTACCAAAACCCTCTGAACTTTGGAGCTCCAGATTTCTATTTATCGTAGGCTTGAAACTCATAGTTCACCTCTTCCCTAGTCACCATCATTTTTATCTGTGTAAGCAACATGTCAAGCGCTACACATATAATTATTTCTTATTATCTCACAGTCCACTGATTTTCAATATGTCAAGTAATTTCTAATGAGGATGTCTACTATCAAGGCGTGTACCTGAGAATTCTATGAAGACCCCCACTCTCCTCTGATGCTTTGTCTGTCCTACCCAGCCACCAATGGGAACACATGGTATAGTAATAGCATGCATAGTATTGCTATAGTATTCTGTGGTACAGAAATCCCATCCATGTGATGAAATTGCAAAACAACTTACATGGTTACTATGTGTCTTTGTCCGTTTGGGCTGCTTTATCAGAATACCATGGATTGGGTCATCTCTCTCCTGGTTCTTCTTGTTAAGGGCACTAATCCGATTCATAAGGACTCCACCCTCACGGCCTTAAAGGCCCCATCTCCTAACAGGATCACAATGGGGGTTAGGATTTCAACATAGGAATTTTGGGAAGGGCACAAACATCAGTCCATAACATACATTTTAAATACATGACAAAAAAAAAGAAGAATAAGAAACAAACCTGATAGATAGAGATATAAATTTCTAGTTCAAGCACACTAGAACAAGAAGGTAGAAATACTTCAATTCTTACTGTTTTAGAATACTTCATTACTATCCTTAGGATTAAAAAAAAAAGTCAGCCGTTTTCCTAAATTGTATTCAGAATGTCTTACTTGGCCAATCACCATGACTACAATACATGTCTTCACCCTGGTCACACCCCACACTCTTCCCGAAATGAGACCAAAGAGCAACCCCTGGACTTGACGAGGAAGATGTCGGGAAACCCCACAGACACAAAAGGGTTGGTGCCACCCTTTTCCTGAGGTTCAAGTCCAACGTCCCAAGTGCAGTGGACATACAGCAAACCCAAGTTTGCTCAAACATCAATACACAAGGGCCCGAGTAGAAGGAAGAGAGAAGTGAGCAGAGGCATACTGCATTCTGGGTGGTGCCCGTTCGAAGGGTCAAAGGGAAATTTCCAGGTGGTGGGCGGAGCAGGCCCAGAACAAATGAGAAACCTCATGGGCAGAAAGGACAGGCAGAAGCCACGTAAGAGAAGCCAGGCTCCCATCCACCTCCCAAACCTGAGGCTGCCAAATAGCTGCTGGGGGCAGATGGAGAGAGGACGGGCCTGTTTGAGCCAGCGCAGGGAGCCCCTGGCTGGGCCAGGAGGGAGCCCAGAGCTTGCTGCTCTCACCCACACCCCTCCCTGTGGGGCTCCAGAGGAGGGCAGCTGCAGACTATTCACTCTCAGCCTGCCCGCACGGCAGGTAGGGAGGCTGTCGCCTCCTTGGGACCTGTCCTGAAGCAGGGCTCCAGCAGCGAGGGACCTACATTGTTAAGTATTTTACATAATATTCCCCATGGCGTCCTTCTCAGCATTCCTGACTTCAAGTCTTTTCTTATAGGTAAGCTGTGCCCAAAGGGACTTAAGCCACAAGTCACTATAACTTAAAATGCGGTCCTTACGAGTGAGCCCACATGTCACATAAAACCCCTTTTTATCTCTCATCCCACCTGATAGATTTGCCCAGGCGTTGGGGCGCCTCCTGCTTCTCTCTCTGGTCGTTAAGGTTAAGTGTCCTTCCCACTTGCCGGCCAAGGGCACTCACATACCCTTCTCACCGGTTATGCTGGATGCTGTTTCTGCCCGCTTCCCCCAGAACCCCTGTTCTGTACACCAGGCACACTTAGGCGTGTGACAGCTCAACTGAAGTGCTCCACAGATCTGCTCTCGGTCACATGGCCTGCTCAGCACGTTGGTGTCCCCTCTCCATGCCCCAAGTCCGTCCCAATTACCAGAGTCACATAATCCAAGTGCAGGCTGACCACACATGTGCACAACTCTGCATTGGGTTTATGTAACAGGAACAGCTGTGACTTAAGAGCCGTCTGCTGCTCGCCACCCCAACCCCGAGCCAAGGTTTATTTTATGTTCCAAAATGACCGTAAACTCTCCCAAACTCATTTCTGGCTCTCTCATCCATGGAATCTCAATAACAGAAAGAGAACATCGCTCCATCATCACCGATTATTTCTTTATGGGGGCTCTTACATAATAATCGCAGCCTATTTTTTTTTTTTGCCGCAAACCTTCCTTTTATCAGACTGTTAAAAAATCAGCTAACATTACCATAAATTTACTTAATTTTTTTGCCTTTATGGGTAAATAAATCAGGAGGCCCACTGATTATTTTTCCAGTCATAGAAAAAGACACATGTTGGTAGAGCTGGATTCCAATCAGTTCACAAATGAAAACAGCAGTGAAGATATAAGGTCTAGCCCTGGCCAGGTAGCTCAGTCAGTTAGAACATTGTCCCATATGCCAGAGTTGTGAGTTCAATCCCCAGTCAGGGCACATACAAAAATCAACCAATGAATGCATAAATAAGTGGAGCAACAAATTGATGTTTCTCTCTGTCTCTCTCTCTCCCCCCTCCTTTCCTTTACCTCTCTAAAGTGAATAAATAAAAAATTTTAAAAAGGTATAAGCTCCAAGCAATATCCCAGGAAGAAACACAGCAAAGCTATAACAAGCCTTCTAAAATTAGAAGACAAATAATATCTTTAATATTACCGAGATGTCATTTCCATTTTACAGACATATTAGTGCTGAATAAGTAAGGGAGTAAAGAAGAAAAATGGGGAAAAAGTGAAGATATCAACAAGAAGAAAGAGCCCTGAAAGCTAGGATGTGATTAGCTAGATTTCCAAGCCTAACAATCACTGGTTTAAAATAAAATACCACCTCATCTGGGGTTCAGATTTATGACATAAAGAACACCGATTTAAATCAACAAAGTACTGATTACTCAAGTGGTAAAAACTACCAGAGTAAATACACGTGTCCTGTACAATCAGGCCCCATGGTAACTTATGAACTACAGAGGCAATGTTAATCTTCCACAGGTTGCCACGTTTTACATTTAATGACATCATCTCACCGCTCCCATTCCTGCTGGCATCATACTGGTATAAAATAAATTAAAGAAGAAATTATCACCAGCACTTTCACCCAAACGGTCCACTTTGTTCTTGCCATTGTCATTGAAGGAGGAACAGGCATTTCTTCCATGTCCTGCGGTGCAGCCGGGGGCACTCCTCAGACAACAATAATATCTCAGAACACCGGGTTACGTTCCAACCAGAAAATGTTTGCAATGGGCACAAATAATCAGAGAGCTAAAATAAGCTTAATTCTTTTCTTTAAATGCATAAAGAAGGTAAAGCCAGGTGGGGAGGAAACCCTCCCTTGCTTGAATTGTGCTCATCTGAGACAGAAGGCAGCTCGGAAGGAAATACTACTCTGTACAATGACTCTTGAAAAAGTCAGTTAAACTTCCGTAGGCACAGATCGACACGCCTTTCAATAATTTTTCAACATGCAGTTCTTTGTTATTTAGTGTCACATAAGGTAAGGATTTGATACCTTACCTTATAAGGAGCTTCTACCTTAGCTCTATTGAACATCACTTGATGACATTCCTACGGGCAGGGTTTTAAGAAGCATTTCAGGATATAGTCACTCTCTTTCACTTCATCAGATGTTAAGAGGTTGCTCCTATGAGAGGACTGAGTGAAATGGCACTTTAAAAATCACCAGTGTTGCCCTGACTGGTTGTGGCTCATGGGTTGGGCATCATCCTGCACACTGCAAGGGCGCCAGTTCGATTCCCGTTCCGGGCCCATGCCTGGGTTCTCCCGGAAGATTGGGGCAGCGCCACACTTGGAGAACATGGGAGGCCCACGGCCTTCCCACGTGCCCTGTGGATCCCGGAGTTACATCTTTCATAAGACACCGGTGATCTGGTAAGCGACACGTTTCTCTGAGTTCTGGGAGCAGCTGCAGCAAAGTCAATGGAACTCAAGGAGGGTGGAAAGCTCTGACTACAGCCAGTTGCCCCAGCAGCAGAGGTAACGGGCTGTGCTTTCAATTGGTGTCTGATGGGGGAATCGGTCTTGTGGAACAGCGCCCTCGTGCTGCGGGATCTGACATTACCTCCAGGTAGACAGCGTGGGAGCGGAGCTGAGTCGCCCAACACCCAGCTCTTGTACAAGAAGAGCTTGATGTGCCGAGAGAACCCGGACATCGGAATTGGTGTTAGAATCATAATGCCAATAAATATTTATTTTTCTTTATTTTATTTTTGCCAGTAATTTTTTTGACTAAATAAATGAGAGAATGAAGGGTGTGATGAATGAATATTCGTATGCATGAATACCAATCTCCTTCAAATAAATTTATGAAAGAAGATTCTGGGTGAAAGGGTATTAACAGTGTTAATTCTTTTGATGTATGTTGCCAAATTATTAGAGAAAAAGGTTTTTACCACTTACAAGTTTTACTCTTGATTTGCATCTATTTGATTGTTGGTTCAATGAGTCATTTTCATGAGTTTATTGCACATTAATATCTCAGAGGAGATAATTAGGGAAAAGTTTGGACATTTGCTTCTTTTCTCAGGCTCTACCTAATATGCTACACAAGTAGATTCCATTAAGAAGCAAAAATAAGCAGAAAGGATACTAAATGTAGCAAAGGGCTTCATTAACTAAGTAAACTGGGTATTATCAAGACTTTGGAAGCAAAGTCTGATAATAATCAGTTATGCTAATAATGTACCTGAGCCTTTATCTCTGTCTTTATAGCCATCTACATCTATGTCTTTTGCCTTTTCTACCTCTTTTTTCTTTTTTCTCTTTTAAGATTTTCTCCTGTTCTTACTTTGTACTTCGGTTTGTTTATTTGTTCTACGGTAATGCAACTGGCGGTAGCATGGGCCACATAAGGGATGAACTATGAAGACTATAATCTCTTTTTTTAGGAAACGTTCCAATTATCTACAGCTATGAAATCAACCACCCCTAAACTCAGTGGCATTAAGCAACAACCATTTTTGGATGCTCTGGGTTCTATGGGTCAGGAACTGGGGCCGGGCACAGCGAGGGTGGCTGCCCATGACCATGTTGCTGAGCTGCTGAATTGCCTAACCCTTCCAATTCTTCATGTGAGACAGTAAATTTCCTTCCTACTGAAGACATTCTGATTTGAGTACTCCATTAAGGCTGAACCTACCGTAAGTGAACGACGAGTATTTCCTAGCTTTGTGTTTTATTTTTAAAAAGACTACATGCTTGCCATTTCTTCTCTCAAAAGAGAAAAGGACAGAAAGTAATTTCTGTAAGCCCTTTCTGATACAGAATAAACCAGAATAAACAGAAGTGAGGCATACCCATGTAGGGCGGGGAGGAAGGGCCAATTAAAGAAAAAGTTCAAAAGGAATCACATGTTGAGGGTGTGAGAGGACCAAGTTTTGCCTCCCCAAATATACTTTTGGGGATACTGATTATTTTAAGCTGATTATTAAGAAACCAAAGACTCAGTCCCCCTTTACTTGCCTAAAGGAATTCAAATAGAAAAACCTGCTTAAAGAGGGAGCATCACCTTAGCATCAAAATATAAACTCAACATGGCAGCCATGAGCCATCTAGCAGAGCCTGTTCGTCAACCTTCCCTCAGTGCCCATGGTTTCTGAGAGGCCGGAAAGAATTTAACTCCCATACGTTTTCCCCATCTCATCCTCCTCTGAAGTCTCAGACCCCTTCTCCTTTGTCCGAAATGGCATAAACCTCCACCGCCCCCTGAGTTTTGGGTCCTCATATTCTTATGGGACCACTGCGTCTGTCCCATGATAAGTTGGGTATAAGCTCAGACAGGAAATACTATGTTTTGTGCCTCCACAGGTACCTCTCAGAACATATTGTTTAACTCGCCAGTCTTTAAAATAAAGCTCTGTCAAAAGCAACTCATTTCTCTTCAATTGATTTATTTTAGGAGTTTATCTCGGGGAAAAATGGACATATAAGGGTGTCAATGAGTATCCTTTAAGAGCCTGTCAAATTGCAACATGTGTGAGGAGCCCCCGTCTTGGACACTGCAATTCACAGGCCCACTTAGGATTCCTCATTCCAGAACACAGCCAGCATGTTCTCCAACACCTTTTCACGGCAGACAGACTAACTCCCAGTGTTTACAAGGCGGGGTTCTTGTCAAATTCCTGCCTCCACCTATGGAAGCACTCCTTACACTGTAAGATCTCAAACTAAATTCTAAGCTCTCCCCAAAGTGATGTCATAGCCTGAGTTCACTTTTACGCATCTCTGTTTATTAATCTCTGCTTTAGAAACTTACGCCTCTAAAAAATACCATTTGAGTACTTGGGGAAAGGGTGGCTTCCCCCTAGGTAAAAAAATAATGTTCCTTAGGTTTTAATTTGCCACATAGACTTTTTAAAAAACTACTTTTTCTAGTTATTCTTAAGTTTTAAAATTTTCTTATTTCTGAAATGCAGAGTAACATGTGATTTAAAATTTGAAAAATTAACACTTACTATGAAATTAAATTGATATTTTAAAGCTATTCCCCTTTTAAAAAAAGCTACAGAGTGAGTCTGTGCTTTTTGTTCTGTTCTAAGGAGGCCAGAACAATGGGGAAATGGGTTTATTTGTAACAAGAAAATTTAATTAGACATCGAGAAAGCCTTTCTAAATAAAGATGTATTTCTAAGGGAGGCTGTGAAGGGCACATTTTCTTAACACGTTTGCGATTTTATTGTATTCCACCGACACTGCGGGAAGGTTCTGGGCATCATCTCTGGATCCTATGACTTCACATAATGGACCAGAGAAAGGGAGACTTACCATCTGAGCTGGGAACCACAAATGCCATCATCTGACCTGGAGATGACAGACAAGGTGACGGCCATTGACTCTCAGTTCTACAGTTCAGGCGCCTTCCGTCCAAACGCCAATCAGTCTGCTGAGAAACCACCACCCTGCCACCCTCCCAGACCAGCGCATCTGAGCAGAGCAACAGCATCATAAAAAACCTGCCAACACAACTGTGGGTGTCAAAAATGCAAGAGGCTTTGAAAAAAAAGCACCCCACAATGGTGAAGAGACAAATATGTAGCACCTGCTTGAGACAGTACAGATGTTCTCGTTTTTTTTTCCTCAGGAACTCAAGAGAAGAGCTGTTACTACTCTCTTGAAACAGTCAAGTGCTGGTGGGCAGCGGGAAGCAGTACCCTTGGCAAGTGCCCCGTTTCCCGGACAGAACAGCCTACCCCTGGAGTTCACTGCTTCTCCCCTGACAATTAAGCTCAAATTCCTGTGATCCCTCCTCACTACAAACCTTAAAACTCAAAATTTTGTTTCTGGCTTAGAAAAGCTGTGAGAACGGCAGACTATTGCCATTTAGCGATTTAATATATTTGGTCTAAATTTTGACAAGCAGCCCTGAAATTCAGTCGAGTGTAATGGTTGTAAACTTGGAGACACAAACTGGAATCGTGGGTGCTGTGCAGGAGTGAGCAAGGCTAGCGGGCCACCCGGCCTCTACACTTCAGGGTGACTTTGCTGTGCCCCCCAACTCTTTTTAGGAAGTTGCTGCACTAGAAAGATCCTTCCTTGCGAGAAGGACAGTCCTTTCTCTGTGGATATGGTGACAGTTAATAAAATACTAAATCACCCATGTGCACTTCTACACCTTGTTGATAACTGTCCCAAACTATAGAAATAAATATTAATGTAATGATAAATCCATTCAGCTAATATCCTGCTCCGACTGGACAACTAATCTTGGAATTACATTCAGGCAAAGGTCATAATATGTCTCTTTCGCCTTCAGACAAGCCTATGAGCTAAAACAACACGAGTCTCAATGTAACCATAAATCTACTCTGCTCATATGAAAAAGGAAATGTCTCCCTAAATTAAAAGCACAAACAACCACCCAACAGTTTTACCCTGAAGTCTATTTACCTTCATATGTTTAGTGCAAAACGGTAAGCAAGAGATTCAGAATAGGTGTGGGCGAGGTAGGGGCCTGTTTATTTTAGGTGGAATCAACTTTAATGTATGGAAATTAGAAGTCACTATTCTCTCTCCATGAAAGACATTGAACTTTCCTTTTAAGTAATGTTATCAGTGAAAAAAATTTTAATCCATTTTCTATTGTTGACCAGCAGTTCTGTTCCAATAGTTTGTCAAGTTTCTAAGTATAGGAAATGCATGTTCATTCTCACTGGCCCTTTACTATGTGAGCAAATAAAAATAACCAAGTGTATTATGTGGGAAGGTCTTAATCAGAAGCACACAGACTCTTTAAAAGCTGCCACACTGGCGAGTGTTTCATCCCGCTCTGCACATAAGAAACACACCCTCCCCTGCTGCCGTACAAACACGGGAAAGAGATAAAAGACTAAACTCCAGTGCATACTCCCCCATTCCCTGTAGTGTGTCTGGGTCTCCAAGCCTTGTTGTCTGCCTATCTCCTTAACACTCAGATTCTCCCCACCTCTCAACTTCCTTTCTTTGATCTCAGTGCCAATTCTGGGATAGTTATTCTAAACCCAATATTAAACCAAGGGAAGTGATGTATCCAAATAGAAAAAAGTGATCCTAAAAAATAAGAAAGGCAACTATATCCAAGGCATAGAGAGCAAGACCTGCCTTTCAAAAGCTCCCTGTGTGTAGTTCATGGCTGATACTCCAACAGTACTAACACCAATTCATCAGATTTATTGTATCCGATCCACATGACTCCCGGGCATCTACTTTTCTTTCATCTTTCTTTACACTCGGAGGATATATAAGCTCCCTATCCATCTTTGGTTTTGTGAAAGAAAATAGGTAGAATGATAGTAAAACATTTCTTTCACAAGCCACTTAAGCAAAGCCCTAGGAACGGTTATTCGGCCATCACTCTATTTTTTGTAACATTTCCTAGAGTGAAAAGACCTACAACCATAGTGACAATTCATTTGTTTGGTTTACAGGATACCCCTATGAATAAGCACCCCCTAGGCCTACAGTCATGGTATAAGTAGGCAATGAAAGGGAGGAGAAAGCCAGAAGTACCTGGCTTCTTGCTGGGCACCAAACAGGTATGCAGGCTCACCTTAGTTGGGAAGAAGCATCTTGAAATGAGGGATGGGAGACTCCAGAGACCCATGCACTTTCTTCCCACTTTTGCACAGCTGAAATGCCACACCAGAAGTGTGTCTTCCTCAGAGTGCTACACTCCCTCCAGCATTTCAATATCTATCTCACCATAGTTCCTTCTCTTTTGGCCCAGCTTTTTCGGTTCTGCTTGAAGATGCTTTGTTAGTATGAAGGGGGGGGGAATCTTTGGTAGGGGAGGGAGGTCTTTAACCACTAAAAATATTTTAAGGTACTTATGGAATACCATCAAATAGATCAATAGCCACATTCTAGGGCCCCAGAAAGAGATGAGAGAGAGAGAGGAGACAGAGAAAGAGGAGAAGAGACAAAGAAAGGGGCAGAAAGCTAATTTAAATAAGTAACAGCTACAAAACTCCCTTAACCTTGGAAAAGAACTAGTCATCCAGATCCAGAGAGCCCTGAGAGTTCTAAAAAAAATGTGTCAAAGGAGACGCACACCAAGACACACTGTCATTGTCAAAAGTTCTCACAAGGAGAGAGTTTTAAAAGCAACAAGAAAAAAGCGACACACCACACATAAGGAAGCCACCCTAAGACTAACAGCAGGCTTTTCAGCAAACTTTGGAGGCCAGAAGTGAGCAGCATGATGTATTCAAAGTGCTAAAATACAGGGTGGAGCAAAAGTAGGTTTACAGTTTTTCATATGGAAAAATATAATAATTAATAAATAATACAAGAATAAACTGTTTTGCGTACTCACAACTGTAAACCTACTTTTGCCTTATGCTGTAAACAAACAAGAAAAAAAAACCCCTGCCAATCAAGAACACTCTACCCAGCAAAGTTGTTCTTCAGAATTGAAGGAGACATAAGGGGTTTTCCAGACAAGCAAAAGCTAAAGGAATGCATTACCATTGAACTAGCCCTACAAGAAATGTTGAAGGGACTTTTCCAGCTCCAATAAAAGGAGGCTAACTAGTAACAGGAAGACATATGAAAGTGTAAAACTCACTGGTAAAGGCAAATACACAGTTAAATGCAGAATATTCTAATGTTGTAGTAGTGCAGGGCAAATCACTTATGAATCTAGTATGAAGGTTAAAAGGCAAAAGAAATAAAAATAACTATGTAATAATTTATTAATGGATACATAAGGTAAAAATGTAAATAGTGACATCAAAAACATAAGACATTGCAGGGGAAATAAAAAAGTACCACTTTAGTACAAGTTCAAACTTAAGTTGTTATTAGCTTAAAATACACTGTTATAAATATAACATATTTTGCTCTGGCCGGTGCAGTTCAGTGGATTGAGTACTAGCCTGCAAACCAAAGGGTCACTGGTTTGATTCCCAGTCAGGGCACATGCCTGGGTTACAGGCCAGGTCCCCAGTGGGGTACACATGACAGGCAAGCACACATTAGTGTTTCTCTCCTTCTCTTTCTTCTTCCCTTCCCCTCTCTCTAAAAATAAATAAATAAAATCTTTAAAATATATAACATTTTTATTTGCCTTACGGTAACCACAAGGCAAAAACATATAATATATGCACAAAAGAGAAGAGAAAGGAATCTAAACATACCACAAAAAAAAATCAAGTCACAAGTGAGGAAGCAAAAGAAAGAGAAGCAAATTAATTTCAAAAAAGTCTGAAAACAATGAACAAAATTGAAATGGGAAGTCCACATCTAACAACAATTACTCTGAATGCAAATGGACTGTATTCTCTAATCAGTAGATACAAAGTGGCGGAATGGATTAAAAAAAGAGATAGAGACATGGCCTATAAGAGACTCACTGCAGATTCAAGGGCACACGGTGAAAGGAAAGGGATGGAAAAAGACACTCCATGCAAATGGAAGCCAAAAGAAAGCAGGGGCAGCTATACTTACATCAGACAATATGGACACTAAGTTGAAGATTGCAGTAAGTGGCAAAGAAGGTCATTATACAATGATGAAGAGGTCAACACATATGACCCCCTAATGATAAAGGAGGACAGAACACAAATGACCCCCAACCCAGGAGCACCTAAATACAGAGAGCGAACATGAACAGACCTGAAGGAAGACATTTACAGCCATACAACAATATTAGGGGACTTCCATATCCCTTTTTCAATAAGGACTAGATCATCCAGACAGGAAATCAATAAGGAATTCTTGAACTAAAATTACATGTAAGACTAGATGGATGTATTTACAGAACATTCAATGAGTGGATTTGTAATATTATAAAGTGATTTTTCTTCATCTATTGAGATGATCATATGATTATTTGCCTTCATTTTGTTTATGGGGTGTAGCACATTAATTGATTTATGGAGGTCGAACCATCCTTGCATCCTGGAATAAGTCCCACCTGATCATGGTGTCTGACTCTTTTAACGCATTGTTGAAATTGGTTTGCTGATACTCGATTGAAGATTTTTGCATCTATGTTCATCAGTGATATTGGCCTGTAATTTTCTTTCCTTGTAGTATCCTAGTTTGGGTTTTGGTAATGCTGGACTCCTAAGTTTGGAAGTGTTCCTTCTTGTTTTATTTTTTGAAAATTTTGAGAAGAATTGGTATTAATTCTTCTTTCAATGTTTGGTAGAATTTACCAGTAAAGCCATCTGGTGTTGAACTTTTGTTCGTTAGAAGGTTTTTAGCAACAGATTCAATCTCCTTACTAGTAATTGGCCTGTTAAAATTTTCTATTTCTTCATGATTCTGCCTTGGTCTTCTGTGTTGTTCATTCTTTGGTGTCTGATTGTTCACTGTGGTCTCACCCTCCTTTGCATTTGTTTGGTATCCATTGTAGTTATCTCCTCTTTTATTTCTAACTTTATTTGAGTTATCTCCCATTTTTTTCTTGTAAGTCTAGCTAAAGTTTTGCCTATTTTGTTTATCTTCAAAAAAACCCAGTTTTTAGTTTTTGTTGATCTTTTCTATTTTCTTTTAGTCTTTATCTCATTTATTTCCATTCTGATCTTTGTTATTGATTTCCTTCTGTTAACTTTGAGTTTAGTTTCTTCATTTGCTAGTGTCTTGAGGAAGAAAGTAGGTTGCTTGTTTGAGCTTTTTCTTTTTCCTTCATGGAGGCATTTATCGCTATGAGCTTTCCTCCTAAAACTGCTTTTGGTGCATCCCATATGCTTTGATGTGCTGTATTTCCCTTTCATTTGCCTTCAGTTTTCTTTTTTGACCCATTTGTCATTTGGTACCTTTTAAAGAAAAAATCCTCATGTGAGTTTTTGCTAAAAGGCGAAACTCCGGTGCACTGAAAACCATAAGACATTGATGAACGGAGTTGAAGAAGACACAAATAAATGGGAAGATATTCCATGTTCATGAACTTTAAGAACTAATGGTCATACTACCCAAAGAAAGCTACACATTTAATGCAATTCCCATTTAAATTCCAAAGGCATCTTTCGCACGCATAGGACAAACAATTCTAAAATGTGTGTGAAACCATAACAGATTTCAAATACCCAATGCAATCTTGAGACAGAAGAATAAAGCTGGAGACATCGTGCTCTCTGATTTCAAACTATATAACAATGCTACAGTAATAAAGAGTGTGATATGGACACAAAAACAGACACAGAGGCCAACGCAACAGAAAAAAGAACCCAAAAGTAATGTGTGTATAATATGGTCAATTGATGATTGATTTATAACCAAAGGGCCAAGAATATACAAAAGGAAAAGAACAGTCTCTTCAGTAAATGGTGCTGGGGAAACTGGACAGCCACATGCAAAAGAAGAAAATTGGAGCCCTGTCTCACACCAGACACAAAAATTAACTCAAAATGGGCTAAAGACTTGAATGTAAGGCCTGAAACCATAACATTCCTAGAAGAAAACACAGGTAGTAAACTCCTAGATATCAATCTTACCAAGCTTTTTTTGGGGGGGAGGGGGGTTGACACCAAAGCAAAGACAACAAAAACAAAAATAAGTAAGTTGGATTACATCAAACTAAAAAGCTTCTGTACAGCAAAAGAAACCATTATTAAAATTTTTCAAAAAGCAAGCTAGCCAATGGAAAAAATACTTGCAAATCACATATATGATAAAGAATTAATATCCAAAATATAGAAATAACTTAGGCAACTCTACAGCAAAACCAATCCAATCAATAAATAGGCAGACAATCTGAATAGATTTTTTTCCAAAGAAGACATACAAATGGCCAACAAGTGCATGAAAAGATGCTCAGCGTCACTCATCATCAGGGAAAAGCAAATCTAAACTACAATGAGATGTCACCTCTCACCTGTCAGAATGCTATCATCGAAAAGACAACAAATACATGTTGGTGAGGATGTGGAGGAAAGGGAGCCCTTGTGCACCGTTCCTGGGAATGTAAGTTGGTGCCGCCACTACGGGAAACAGTGTGCACTGTCCAGGTTCCGCGAACAATTAAAAATAGGACTACCGTGTGAACCAACAATTCTACTCCAGGTGTTGGTCCAAAGGAAATGAAGACCCCGTCATCCCCAATAGCCAAGACAGGAAAACAACCTAAGGGTCCATCAGCAGATGACTGAAGAGAGAGAGAGACAGAGAGAGAGAGAGGAAATATTACTCAGTCACGGGGAAGAAGGAAACCCTGTCATTTGCAACAACATGGAGGAACTTGAAGGCATTATGCTAAGTGAAATAAGCCAGATGGAGAAGGACTAACACCTCATGGTATCACTAATAGGTAAAATCTGAATTAAAAAGTCTAACTCATAGGAATAGAGTAGAACCACTGGGGGGTTGGAGGAAACGGGGAGAGTCTGGTAAGAGGGGACAAACTTGCAATTGTAAGATGAAGAAGTTCTGAGGATCTAATAGATACACGGTGATCCTAATCGATAAGTCTGTTATATAATGGAAACTTGCTAAGAGAATAGAACTTACACGTTCTCACACAGCAAAAAAAAAAAGATAAATATGTGAGGTGATGGATGTTTTCAGTAATGTGATGGTGGGACTCCTTTCACTATATATGTAATACATCAAGTCACCCCAGTGTTCACTTCACATATCTTACCGTGTTATTAGTCAATTACACCTCCATAAAGCTGGAAAAAACTGTCAAGGTCACGAAAGATGACAAATTGTCACAGACCAGAGGTTGGCTAAGGACACACAACAACGGACTGGAATGTGCTACTTGGCTTGGATGGTGGTACAGAAAAGGACATTAATTTTAAAGCTGATGAAATTCTACTAAAGCCTAGAGTTTGGAATTTAATATGAAAGGAAACTGAGATAGGCGAGGGATGTACAGGAAACACCCGTACTATCTTTGCAGGTTTTCCACAAATCTAAATGTATTCCAAAGTAAAAGTTTATATTTTTTAAAGATGCGTTAGGAACCTTACAGGGCAGGTTGTAGGCAATGCATGCGCCTGTCATGGATAAAAGCAAGAAGATCCTAGGGAATGGAAAAAGTTTGCAAACAGAAAAGTCTGGAAATCATAGTGGGAGATTCTTAAGGGTTAAGCCTGGCAGGTCTTTAAGAGGATTTTGGCCGTTTTGACACACTCCCTGCTGCAGAGTGTCTGTCTTCTAATCTCGAATCAAGGGCACTCAGCCAGAGCGGGGCAGATGCTAAATAATGAACGAGCAGATTTAGAAATGACAAGCCACACCAAAGTATACTTGGGAGAAGTTAAAAAGTTAATACTCACCTCTTGACTAATAAAAATGAAGATATAGAGCAATTAAAACCAAAAAATTCACTCCAAGTAATAGCATTAGACATTAGAATAGGCCCCTAAAGTGGCCATGGATCCCCAACTTCCCAAGTCTGAAAAAAATTTGATGAATCTCAACCTGTGGATGGTTTAGATGCAGTCTGACATATTATCTCCTCCAGCTGACATTTAATCATAACCCTGTTCAGTAGCTTCTCATGGAGCTTCTGATGTTTCTTTCTCCTCAATTGTTATTGCATTTAATGTCTGTAGCATTTCCTTGGCAAGCAGTATATGGCAACTTGTTCTTTTTCACTTGTAAGTCCTGCCTCCCTAAGCCCATATTCATTAATTCAATCATTCACTCATTCATTCACTCCTTCATTGATTGATCCATTCACCGACTACTTCAATAAAAGTCAAGTCAATCAATGCTGGATGCCTACCAGGCACTACGTTGGGCATTAAGGGTACATTGTTGTGAATAAGAGAGAGTTGCTGCCTTCACATTTTCCACTGAAAGATGGACCATGAATTAGGCAATTAAAAAAATAGTGCACTAAGTGCTATAAAAGATGCCTGCCCCTGATGTTATGGGGCCACACAGGAGGGGCACCTAACCAGGCTTTAGGTTTAAAGGCAAAAACTAAGTTGAGTTCTGAAGGACTAGATCATAAGCAACTGAGGTCAAAGGCCCAATCGTAGACATGGGATTCTTCTCAAGCCTGAAGCTCAGTGCCTTGCAGGGAGCAGGAATGAGAATCTTTGTTAATTATAGTCATCATAATACTAGTATTATGGATCAGGAGAGTAACAGTGGCTTGGGTCCAAGACACAAAGATGAATAGGGCAGAATTCCAACTCTCAAGGAGTTTTTGGAATTTTCCCTGTTCACCCTTGCATTTGTATCCATCCTACCAGTGACAATGTCTGGGACATCCCCAGCCCTCAGTCAGTGTCTGCTGAATGGCTGAGCTTTCTCAGACTCCCCACACCCAGCAAAACACCAAGTCCCATGAACTCTTATTTCACAGTATTTCTTGCATCTATCCCCCCTCCACTTTTCTACTTCTGCCACACATTTCTGTGACTTCCCATCTCTACCACTGAAAGAACCTTGACAGTACCCCTCCCCCAATTCCGGCTCTCATTCCTAGACACCACATGCCACCAGCAGATTTTCTGAAGCCTGAACTCTGTGAATAAAGTGTCTATTTCTTTAAATATTTCCCCTTTGTTATAGAATAGAGCCCAACACCTTCAGCTTACCATTCAAATCCTCAAACCTCCTAAGGTCTTGTCCTGATCTACCATGTGTTTTCACGGCCAACGTCCCCTTAAGCTGACCCCACCCTCCGGTCATACTACTTAAGTCACTCGTCTTCCAAACATGCTTTTTGCTGCCCAGATTCCACTCAAAAGCCTTGGCTTATGCCAGTCCTCCACCCAGCAACACTTCTTCTTGGGTTCCTAAGGCCCAGTGCAAATGTTTGTCCAGGGTGAAGCCTCCTTTGACCACCTTCTCTGGACAAGAGTGATTCAAGGTTTCTCAACCCCAGGAGTTACAATTCACTGAACAACTGCTCCTGAAGGGAACTCATGAAGGATTTATTAAAGAATGAACGGTCCAGTGGAAAAGACAAATAAACACACCATCAGAACACAGTGTGAAATATTTATCAGGGAGGACACGGAAGGCTGCCGCAAGCAGGTGGTTGGGGAGAGGAGAAGCAAGGATACAGGACGCCACACCCGGGGAGGTGACAAGTAAGAGTCACCCACGTGAAAACAACGACAGAAGACATCACGACCCAAGGTCTATGCCTTGGAGAGAGTAGGCCAGAGGCATAGAGTCTGAGGGGCATAGCCAGAGACGAGCAGGAAGCAAGGGAAGGACACTGTACACACTTTACTTGTTTGTACTAAGCTATCACGGAAATACGATGGAAATCAAGTGCACATGCCTTCAGTGTACAGCTCGGCAAATACTACTTTGTAACCACCTCCTAGAAAAAGAGATAAAACACTATTGGTCCTCCAGAAGCTTCCCTTGTACCTGTTTCACCCTCAAAAGTAGTCATTAATTCTGATTCTTATATCTATAATCTAGTTTTGCCTATTTTTTTCCACATAAATTGAATCCTACGGTCTACTCATAAATCTGTCTTCATTTCAATCAAGTCTGAAAGTCATCCACATTAATGCATATAGAGAGAGAGATGTATGGTTTTAATTAAACTCTTTTCATTGCTTAATGTGTTACATTGTATGAATAAATTAGAATTCATTATCCATTCAACTATATTGGGTATTAGGATATTAGATATTAGAAAATGGAATATTCATTTCTACTGGATACTATGGGAACTACTAAAATAGAGCTTCAAAAACATTAAGTACATGTCTTTGCTGCCCGTGAACACATATTTGTTTGATATATACAGACTTCAAACTGCTGAGTCATAGGTACACCTGTGTTCAAATTACTAGATACTGCTAACAGTGTTCTAAAGTGGCCCTATGAATTACAGTCCTACCAGAACTTATGAAAGCCAGTGATATTCCTCGTTTTCATCAACACTTGCTACTGCCAATCATTTAAATTTCTGCCATTTTGGTGATTGCATAATGGTGTATGATTTTAACTGTTTCATTCCTTGATGACTGATGACATCAAGCACCTTTGCTTGCTCACTTTTCTGTTGGGTTGTCTATGCTCTTCTTATTGATTTGTAGGTGCTCTTTATATATTCTGGCTAAAACCCTCTGTCAGAATATGTGTTGAAAATATATATACATCCTTCTGCTTTGTGGCATGCCTTTTCATTTTCTTAATGGGCTCTTTTATAGACAAAATTACTTAAGTTTAATGTAGCTCAGTTTACTAATCTTAACGAATTGGGATTATTAAACTTCTTACGAGTATTTTTCCTAGTCCAAGTTGACAAAGGTTTTTTATTATATTATTTTGTGGAAGTCTCATTGTTGCACTTTCTAATTTAGCTCTACAACCCATATCTACCTGACTTTTGTGCATGGCAGAAAGAGAAATCAAGGTCATTTTTAATGTAGCTACATAACCGAACCAACACCATTCTTTGAAAGACCATCTCTTTCCCACGGCGTTTCTGTGGCTGCCCCTTTTGTCATCGATCAAGTACCTGTCAACAATAAAATACACACAAGTCTGTTCTGTACTCTCTATTCTGTCAACTGATCTAGTCCATTATGCTGGCACCAAACCACTCTGCTCTAATTAACCTAGCTTTATAATAAGTTAATCTAGCTTTATAATGAGTTAATCTAGCTTTACAATAAGTTTTGCTATCTGGAGCAGGAACATCTAACTCTCTTCTTAGTCAAGATTGTCTTCACTATTCTTGGCCCTTTGAATTTCCATACAAATTTTATACCCATTCTTCAACACACACAAGCTTGTTGGGATTTTCATTGAAATTGTATTTATAGATCAATCTGGGAGACAATAAAAGAGGCCTTCCCAGTCTCATTAAGTATTTGAAATTTTTATGCTAGATTTATTCCTAAGTATTTGCTATCTTCATGCTAGTGTAAATGCTAATGGTTTTCAGTTTTATTTTGGAATTGATTTTTCCTAATTTAATATTGTATATTGATTTTGTTTCCAGTGGCTGTGATAAACCCAAAGATATTATTAATTCATTAACTGTATCTGTAGTTTACTTTGGATTTTCAAATGTACACAATCATGTCATCTGCTAATAATAACAATTTTATTACTTCCTTTTAATTCTTATATTTTTATTTCTATTTCTTGCCTTATTGCATTGGCTATGACCTCCTGTATAATGCTGCACAGAGGTCATGAGAGTGGACATCCCTGTGTCACAATCTACACAACTTTTCAATATTTTACCACTAATGCTGATCTTTTTAAAGAAATCCTGTATCAGAAAAATGAAGTTTCTTTTTACTTCCAGTTTATTTAGAATTTTATCATGCACAGGTAGAGAATTTCATCAAATACTTTGACTTCATCTATTGGGATAATCATGTGGATTTACCTCCATTCCGTTAATGTGATAAATTAATTGACTTCCAAATTTTATATCATCTTTGCGTCATGGAATAAATTCAGCTTTGGTATAAGTTATCCTGATATGTGACAGGATCCATTATTCATTTTTTAGCTGTCTATTATCCTCGTCTAAACAAAACCTTTGATGACAGTGTTTTATACTGTTTTGCACTTTTCTGTATTATTCAAAACACTATAATCGTATTATAACTGCATTTATAAACCTTAAACATACTGCGGGAGGGACCCTGCTCTATCGTTGTGTCTTCTGCACCGTTTGGAACATTGCGTGTCATATAAATGCTTGTTCAATGAAGTTCGATGCAGTTCAATGAACACAATAATGCCTCAGGTCAGAGGAACCACATGTTCACAAGGCTTGCTGTCTACCTAGAGGATAACAAACCATATTTATCACCCAGTGGCCGTGGCAGCCAGTCTCACGATACCTGGTCAGGTAGCTCCACTTCCTGTGTGACACAGCAGTGAGCTTTTCCCACGCACATGACTAAGTCTGCCTGGGAAGTCTGCCAAGCTTGAGGGCTTGATATGTTAATTTAGAAAATGGGCCCATTTTTCTCTGTTTCTGAGAAAATAGAAGTGTATTTTTTTTGTAAGAAACGGTCTGTCTCTCCACAACCACAGTTTTGCATTTCAACCGCTCTCAACATTTATGGCATCCCCTAAACGCACACAGCACAAGGTGTGACTCTTGGGCAATTCAGTGGTTTTAAATGTCCCCAATCAGTGTGTGCACTTAACGCAAAGTTTCTGGGCTGAGAGTTTACCACAAGATCTGCCTCTGCCTATCTATCCCCCCATCAGCCAATTCAGTGTGAACACATAACTGCCTTAGCCCAGAAGTTCAAAAGATTCATCAGATTTCTCAATCTTTGGAGCTAAAAATAAAAGAACTAAAAACCGTTAAGTAGGTTTAAACCTGAGATAAATACAGAAGCCTGTAAAGAGAAGTAAAAAACTTTTTAGAGGAACTGGTCAGAAGCTGGTATGTGGCTATTACACATATGGGAGAAGGGAGGAAAGAAATCTTAAATACGATAACTTGAGCTCCTCAAGTTAAATATATTAAATATGATATCACAGACTGCGATGTTAAAATAAATCAATAAGCCACACCCAGCAGAGTTCAAAGAAGTCAAAGGTTCAAAACAAACTGAACCGTCAGGCCACGGCGAGAGAAGCCCATGAATGGAATAAATACGCTACCTCCAGGAGTGACAAATGCGACAATAGACACAACAATGAAATCCATCAGAACACACGCAAGAGACAGCTCAACTTTCATCTCTTAACCGAAGAGAGAGAGGCAGCGAGTCCTGCCTCGCCCTGGGCTTTGTCTGTTCTGTTTCTCTAAAATCACACAGCAAATAATCCTGGTAAATGTTAATGTTTGTAAATGTTTGCCAGACTAAAATTATCCAGTCAGGCCAATAATACATAAACATAGAAAAGGATATTTGCTGCTTGTTTGTTTGATTGATTTTTAATGGAACATTTTAAAGACTCATTCCCTTCGGTTGAACTTTATCTTCGGGTGCTTTACTGATCTGCTCTGTGGGGGATAATACTTTCATGAATTTGCTCTGTGGGACATAAATAGCATTACATAATAATAGCCCAGACCACAGTGACCAAGTTTGCTCCAATCCATTTATTCTTTGCTCATCAGGTGAATAATTTATTCCAGGAGGCATGTGTGCACTTGGCATTTATTTACTATTCACTGGTAACATAAACTCTATTTAAGCAGGTGCAAACGCACACATAGAGGAGACATTTCTTTTAAGTGAGGCACTTACTAAGCCAAGCATGATACTAAGCCTGCGTACAAATGTGAACATTTAAGATTCTATCTTCCACTCTTTACAAATTCTCTCTTCTTCCCTCTTAATTTTAAATAGGCTTTCTGAGTCACTGTGCGCAGAGCTGGAAAGGAAAGCAGGGGTTGGGGACCAAGCAAGGAGCTGGTCTCTGCTAGCAGAGCCTGCAGAGAGTGAGAAAGAGAAGAGTGGCCAGGCAGGGAGCAAGCAGGGGCCCAGTGCCCAGGAGAGAGTCAGGCCCCCAGGGGACAGACTGGAGGCCAGGCAAGGAGGCAGCCTAACAGGCTCCAGGTGGTGAGTTGGCTTTGCTGGCTGAAGAACCCATATGCCCTGTGTCCAGAACTATTATGCAGACAGGCTGATCTCCAATTCGAAAAGTGGAAGCTCTTTGGATGGAGTGTGAGGGCTCAGCCAGCCAGATAGGCAGGCAATGTCTGAGAAGAAATTGCATTATAAATGTGGGGAGATTTAACATGGGCCATGCGCTGTGCTAAGTGCTTTATGAGTTGTAGTCGTCCTAATGAGCTAGTCCTGGATGTTCTCCTTCTCTTTCTTCTGGTTGTTGGCTGAATCTGCCTTCCTTTCTTCCTCTCCCTGCCCTTGCAGGAGAGAATATATATATTCCTTACTCAAGGACATTTTTTCATTGCTTCTAGAGAGAGAACAAGAGAAAGAGGAAGGGAGAGAGAAAGAAACATCGATGCCAGAGAGAGACTGGTTGCCTCCCATACACGGGGGACATATGCACCAGGACTGGGGATTGAATCTGCAACCTAGGCATGTGCCCCAACCAGGAATCGAACCCACAACCTTTCGGCCACAAGACGATGTTCCAACTAACAGCCATACCAGCCAGGGCCCTCATCTTCTCTGAAGCAGCTTTGGCCATGAGACTTTCTTTGGCCAATAAAAAGGGGTCAAATGATGTATCACTTCTGGGTGGAAACAATGAGAGGCATGACATGATTCACCAGCATCCCTTTAACTGACCTTGGCAATCATGAAAACAATGAGCAGGAGGAAGCTTCCATCAGCTCAGACAACTAAAATGAGGAAAATATCCTGTTGCTATAGACTGGATGTTTGTCTTTCCCCAGAATCAGATGCTTCTATTCCCCACAATTCAGATGTTGAATCCTAATACCCAGAGTGCTGGCATTCGGGGGTGGGGCCTTTGGAAGGTGACTAGGTCATGAGGGTGGAGCCCTTGTGAATAGGATTCGAGCCCTTGTAAAACAGTCTCCAGACAGCCCCCTCACCCTGTCCACCACGTGAGGACTCAACCAGAACAGGGCTGCCTGTGAACCCGGAAGCAGGCTCTCACCAGACACCAAATCCACCCACACCTTGATCTTGAACTTCCCAGCCCCCAGAACTATAGAAATACATGTTTGTGGTGTACCAGCTACCCAGTCCAAGGTACTCTGTTATAGCAGCCCCAAGGAACCAAGTCACCTGTCGACCTGCACAGATGGGAAGCATGAGGGGAGCACATGCTTTTGTCGTGTTGAGTCCTCAACATTAGGGCACTGTGTGTCACCGCAGGATCTCCTTGGATCATCCCAGCAAACCTGCAAGTCCTTTCCAGAGGACTGTGAGTGCACATCCTGGGGACTGTGAGTCCTGTGCCTGAGACCACAGAGCCGATAAGAGGTAGAGCCGGAGTCTAACCCCAGGTCGGTCCACGCTGAGCCCCGCCCTTATCCACACTTCAGCAATGCAAACTGAATATGCACGAGAGAAAATACAGCACCTGGAAACTTCCACATGCACACCTGACATAAAACCAGGTGTCTGGGCAGAGTAGCCTCTCCCACTCTGCAGAAGAAAAAAGAAAGAAGTTCAAACAGGCCATATACCACCAACAGACACCAGTCTAATGTTACACCATTCTCTGGATAGTGAAACCATATGAGATGGTGACTCTCAAAGGGACCCAGAGAGGGCTGGCTGAGCAGAGGGGGGCTGGGGTGTTGAAGAAGTGTCCACGAGCTCCTCTGGCTTTGCTAGGCCACATACTTCACTTTTACGTTATATCTAAAGTAAATACAGATCCTACAGAGAATACACTTCCGTTGTTCCCCAAACCTAACCCTTCTAAAGCCATAGACATATGATGCAGAACTGGAAGAAAAGTAATCAAAGAACCAAAAGCGCTGTTTGTAGCTAATAAGACAACACTCTACTTACGGCCAGCAATTTTACTTGTCCCTGAAATTTCTAAGTGGAGTTCAGTGTCCAGAACCCATGGTACAAACCCGTCTTCCTAGTAGCTTCTAATCATGACTTAGGAACAGAAGAACTCCCTCACGTACATTTATTTCTCCATGGGTGTTCATCTGAATTATCAACCCACCAATGACTGACAGGAATCAAATTTACGGATGGGTCAGAAGTATTCCAACCCCTCATCATCTCATGTCACTTTTCTCTCGTCCAACCTGGGGAGAATCCTTAAACTAGAACAGGAGAAAGAAGCTACGCATCCTCACATTTAGCGAAGTGGGAAGAAATCTATTCTCTAGTTGTCAGCTTTCCCCGTGTTATTGACTTTCAGATGAAGCAATGCCTCTGGAATCTGGACAGAGTCCACACACAGCCAAACGTTTCATTTCAGGGAATTCCATTACTGCAGTGACCCAGTGGGTGTGTCATCTGAAACCCTAATTTATCTTTGCCCTTAATACTAGAGGGACTCTTAAAGCACCAGCAAAGTAACAGTGGGTTGTTTCCATGCAAATGATCTCCATAACAATTATTAATTCATTTTTAACAATAAAGATCATTGGTCATCCAGTTGATCAGGCAGAAGAAAGGGTGTTTTTTCTAAACTACTGTTCCCTTTGAACTTCGGATGACACACTCATCCTAAGCTCTGTAACATCTAATTCTGAAGGTGCCACCTATGTTCAGAACGCCGTCTATAATAAAGTCAACATTACATTTTCATGCTTTGTGTGGCCATGGTACACTAGGTAACATTTGTTATGGGTTTTTAAATTTCTAATATCTAATTTGAAATGAACACCAACTACCTGAAATGTCCTAATACGTACACAACATTTGATATATACTCTGAACACCTAGAAATTGAATTCAAGGAAATTTGCATCTTTATGCTAATTTAATTTTTTCATTACACTTTCATAAATAGTATTTTATATAAAAGTTTTAGATGTTTCAAAGGAGCAAAAGAACATCATGAAAATTTTCCTTTTAAGCAAAGCCCCCTTTCTAATTGAAAGCAAGTATAGAGGAAAACAGAATACATTTCAGGAAATGTTTTTGAGAAAGCAAACAAACACACTATATGTTAATTTAAATAACAAGCAAGGCGATATATATATATGTATATACGTATACATATATGTCTATGTAAATGTATATATATACACTTATATCTATATATCTATATATAGATACATCTATAAATATATAGATATAGATTTGTTTAATGAATGCAATGCTCTCTTCTGGAGCACCTGAGTGAAGAAGAAAGCATAGATCCCTGCATGCTTCCAAAGCACCAGATTCCCCTTTCCTCAGTCTTTAGCTCTCAGGAGTGGCCGAGCATCCTCTACTTGTCCAGAAAGGTGACACTGCCGTGGCCCACCTGGCACCAGTATGTCTTCATGCTTTCAGTGAAAATCTAAATGGGGGAAACCATTTAAATATAATGCATGCCATGTCTGTGACTCAAGGAGACATACTCATAGGAGACTGCACTATTGATGATTGCACTATTGATTTTCAGTAAGAGAATAATGGAAATAGATCAGCTAAAAGCACAAGCTGCAAATGAACACACATTCCGAAGCTGAAATGAAGGTACACCATCATCCTAAGGCCAGCCCATTCCCCTTAGTACCAAAACCAGGTAACATCAAGTACCAAATTACACGAAGATGCTATTTGCTCCCCTTTAAACTAATAATGCCACCTTTGCTAATTCTAGAGCTTGCATTTTTAAGTGGATTCAGTGGCCTCTCCAACAACTCGCCATCCTAGAAATCTTCAATTACCTACGTCCCTGGTCTGAAGGATGAGATGTGCTTTTGATGTTAAGGAAACGGTTCTCTACACACAAGACAGAGGCCATCCCCCAAATCAAAGCTCTAAATTTGAGCTTTCAGTGACTTTTATCAGGCCCTTGGAGAAAAGGTAGAGACTTTCCTTTCGGAGTGTAAGAGAAATACCCTTTTGCAGGCTCCCTCCTAGTCTCAGCAAAGCCCAGGGAAAGGAGAAGGGTGGGAAGAGGGTGCAAATGGGACTCAGGTGGTGCAGCAGTAGGAGATTTGCAAGTTCCAGAAGTTCTCCTTCCTACCTTTCTAGCATAACTGGCGTTGTGACCCAAATACAAGGGAACCTCCACATTCCAGGAGCAGTCTCAATTTAGATTACGCAGCTCCGCGGGAAGAAACATCATCCTCTCCTTAGCGGGTTGTGCTGCACTCTTGAGATAACTCTATTTCATTTTAATATTTGGTTTAAGGAGATGCTGATGGGTCAGGTTTGAAATTGTGGATCCACTAAACGCCTTTCTGAAGGGACCTTCCTTCCAGAATGCTGAGCCTTAGGGGCTCAGTCCAGAGCCCATATGCTTGGCGGGAAGCCTGCACTGCATAGGAGTGGAGGTCCCCGCCCTTCAGCTCCCACCCTCCACAGTGGTGGGTTCCCGGGGAGCTGGGCGACCTGCTCTTTCTTTTTCCTTTCTCCTGGCAAGGCTCCAATCTCCCCAGAGTTGGGCTCAGGTAGAAAGGATTGCCAATTGCTCATCTCAGAGGTCACTCTGCAGAAAACTCTGCTTCTACATGGCCCCAGGGTGAGTCGCCAGCAGCGACAACTTTACGCATTTTTAAATTTGTTAGTTTGTGGACGGAGTTAAATAGCCTCCGAAGACGCGCACAAACGCCCCTCTAAAGCCCACTACCGCGCAACGCCGGGTTCCTCGGACCACGCGTGTGGCAGCTCCACTTCTTGTCACCCGCACCCCAAGGCACAGTGCAAAGGAGCTCTACAGCGGGGAAGCCTGAGGGGAGGTCGAGGTGGGCGGTGGCCAGGCAGTCCCTGGAAAGGAAGCTCCCCTTCCCTCCCACCGCCTGGTCATTATGGCAAGAAAGTGCAGGAGAAGACGCCCCGGATCGGAAGGAGAACGCAGACGTCCTGCCTCCGAGTCTGGCCACCCCCGAGGTCCCCCTGAGCCGCGCGCTCGGGCCGCCACCGGGGTAGGTGGGTGTGCGCGGCAGGTGCTGGCCGAGGCCCCAGGGAGCGAGCCGCCCTTACGTGCTCCAGCTTGTCTTTCCTCCGGAGCCAGACGCTGGCGCTGTAGTCCTGCTGCTTGACGCTGCTGTAGAAGTTCGCGCCCACTCGGGTCAGGCTCGGCGAGGGATCCTTGGGGCGGCTTTTGAGCCTCATCTGCTCAAAGCCCTCGTGCGGGGAGGCCGAGAGCCACTCGTGCTGCCGGATCTCCATCCTGACATGACCGGGCTGCGGGCGGCGCGCAGCGGGCTTGGGATGGTCGTGGAGAGCGGGACACTGAGGGCGAGCTGGAGGCTGGGTGGGAGCGGGAGAAGGAATGGGCGGGCTCGGGAAGCTCGGGAGCGCGAGGCCGGGAGGGAGGGGCAGCTCCAGAGGAGAGGGGCGGGTGCGGGCCAGGCGAGGTCGGGGGAGGGAGAGGGGTGTAGGAAAAAGGGGGGAGGATGGGCGGGTACGAGAGGGAGTCAGGGACCGAAGGGAGCCTGCTCTGGGAGGCAGAAGTGGTGGTGCGCGTGGTGTGGTCGCACAGTCATCCGCTGGCAGTGTCCCGAGCTGGCGCTCCGCACTCCGGCTCCTTGCTGCACCAACCTGGACCCAGGGTCCGGCTGGGCGGGAGCTTGGGGAGGCGGTGGTGCGGTGGGAGGGGCCGCCGCGGCCGAGCCAGCCCGACCTCGCAGGTTGGTGCAGTGGGGAGCCGCTGCCGCCGCCCCTCCAGCCGCGCCCTGGCCAGGCGGCCGACTAAAGCCGGTGGCCCGCCTGTCCTCCACTGGCTACAGAGCTCCCTCCCGCATTTTCACTTGAAGGCGAGCAGCCCCTGGAGAAGTGAGCGCTCTCTCCGCGCCTCCAAGCGCCCGCGGCGGGGCGCTGGGATGGATCCGAAGAAGCTAGGGAGCCACCTCCGCCCTTCCCCCACTGCCAGCCTGCAGCGCCCCCGCAGCCCGCCCTGACTGCTCCGGCTCCCGGCCCCCAATACTGAAAGTTCAATAACTTCCCACCTTCGGGGCCTGAGAGCATAGGGTGTGCCTAGCATCCCCCCGAAAATGGCCACAAGGGTGTCTATTCTGAAGAGCCTTGCACGCTACTTTCCTGCGAGGGTCTAACGGTGCAGAAGCTGGGCGGCCAGGTTTGCGGGACTCGCTCACCACCCTGCGTCCACTTTGAACAAAGCTCCCAGCGGCGCCACCCCACAGGATCCTAGGCGAGCGACACCTGGGCCTGTCCGCTAGAGCTCTGCCTTCACTGGGCTCACAGGTCCTCAGGGCCAGCCTTTACCCCCAATGGTTTTTGCACCAGCTTCCCTCCCAGGCCCAGTCTTAACACAGCCAGGCACGATGACTTTTTAGAAAGAAGATGGCATGTCAATGATTAAATCTTAAATCTTTATCTTTTGGTATCTTTGGAGTCAGCATCTCAAAACATTTTTTGGTTTGACGGCAACGCTATATAATAACTAGTGTTAAGGGTCCCTCGGGTCCATTTAAAAGCTTGGGAAATACATGAAAGCTGGGGAAGTATTCTGGAGATTTTAAAAAGAGACAGCTGCAGAGGGTAACTAATCTCTCTCCTCCAGCCCCGGGCAGGTGTCACTCGGCTCTGTCCAGTGTGCCTGATGGGTTTAAAGAAGAAATTCCGCGGAGGAATTTGAAGTTTTCTGAGGGCAAACATTGTGTCTTGTACCTGTTTAGAGCATCCACCGTAGAAGATGTTATTGTAATACCAGCAGTTGAAATAAAATCCGATTTCAATCTGGGGCTATAGCAACTAAATACAAATAACATAATTTTTTGTTATTCTAGATTGGCTTTCTTAGGAGTGAAACCCTGATGGTGGGTTATGTCCGAGTTTCCCAGCTATTCTGCAAGGTAAAGGTTATTAACCCCACGTTCCAGGTGAGGGAACTGAGGCTCAAGCAGAAATTACACATCAAAGCAAGGACTCAAACCAGGATTAAAAGGCTGCGAACACCACACATCCCATTGTCTTGTCTCCCATTTTTTGCTACTACAATTTAGCCTTCACTGACTTTGCTTTTTTCTAAGTATAAAGGCACCATTTAAATGACTGCCATTACATATATATCTTTTATAATACCGGTGTTAGAAAGCCCTGACTTGCCTTTCTGCAAAGGATACTTCTGATTTTTGCTTTATAGGATTATACCGTAGGTTAGATGACTTAGCCAAACCTGGACAGGTGACACATATCCAATTCAGAGTAATGACGAAGTGTCCCATTTAAACAAGTGGTGTCCATATCGAATCAGATTTTCATGGCAAAGTTGTTGCTTTTTTTTTTTTTTTTTTAAACTATGCCTCTATAGGGAAGTCCCTCTAGTGGTTGCTACCGTCTCCATTTTTTGAAAGGGGTATCCTGGTAGCACAAATGTCACAGGCAGACCACTGAAGACAGCATTACAATCAATTTATAGACAATGTTTGTTAGGATCAAAAACATCAGGAAAAGCACAAACTTTTACTGTCTCTACTCAGTCTCCATGGGTACAACACTCAAGGCGGGAAGTATCAAGAAGTAACTGGCAGTATTTTGTGAAGCCTTTCATAACAATCACGGCCATTTCCATAACACTTCATACCCTTTCGCATGTTTGCATACCCTTTATCCCAGTTACTTCATAGGAAAATTATCCGAAAGTCATCTTGGTTGTTGCTACCATCTCCATTTTGTTGAAAAAAGGAACCTGAAGTTTATGGAGATTAAATCCCCTGCGCAGAGCCAGGCGTCCGCAGAGTCTGTCCAGCAAGCCAGGTTCCCTGACTCTGAATGAATGATTCGAGTTTTTCACTGCATGCGTCAGATCAAAAAGTCACAAATGCTTCTCAGTACTTACTTACACGTTGTATTTTTCGTGTGCGTTTTTACGGAGTCTGACCAGCTTTTATTACAGGTTTATTGCTGATGAATAAAACATTTCAACTATGCGACCTTCCTTGGTAGTCTGCATTGTGAGTTCCTTAATTACCCCCACATTATGCGAGACCACATTAAAACACTGACCCAAGAAATTGTTCTTTGTTGTCAACAAGTAAGTCTGGCCGTTTTAGACAGCGTTACTTTCTTTCTAAGACTTTATTTTTTTAGAGCAGTTTTAGGTTCACGGCAAAATTTAGAGGGAAGTACAGAGATTTCTTTTTAGCTCTGCATAATCTTCTGCTACCTGGAGGTAGCTGGCATTTATCCACTCACTTCCTGAAGGGCAACTTAGTTGCTTCCAAGTCAAGATAATGATAAATAAAGATGCTATAAACATTGCATGCAGGTTTCCGTGTGGATGTAAGCTTTCTACTCCTTTGGGCAAATACCGAGGAGTGTTAGACAGCATTATTTTTTAAAGTACGTATGTTAATGATAAGACTATCCCTGGAGAAAATTTGAATAGTAAAATACCATTAGAACAAGACTAAAGTAGTCCTAGATTTAGCATGTTTCCTGAAAACATTAATATAGTGCATTACCCTCTGAGAAGGATCTTTTATTCTATATATAGTATTACTTTAGCCATGTAGGTATTATTGATCAATTATAAAATGATCATGTGGATTTTTAAACTGTTATGTTAAATTGTCAACAAAGTGAATTAATCTATATACAAACTCATTTTAGACTAACAACTCAATCTTTGAGTGCTTGCTGTGTTCTGTGTACTGAGCTGGTCCATTATCAATGGCATTATGTCATTTGTTTCTCATAAAAACCCTGCAAAGCAAACATGACCCACCTCCATGTTACAAATGAGGAAACAAAGACCCAGGAAGTCTCATATGCCCAAGAGACACGCTGGCAGGAGGGAACATTATGGCTGAAGCCCAGGCTGGCTCAACTCTCAATGCCTTCACACAGCACAAACCTGCCCGGCCTTGCTGGGCACCTTGCATTTCTGCTGAGCCGAAGCTCCAGAGTGACCTGGAGAGAAGCTGCAGAGTAGTGAGGAAGTCGACTAGCCCCCAGAACGGGGCCCTCCTGGAGTGAGGTTATACCATTTTATTCACACAAGGAGAATCAAATCAGACTGAGCTTTAGAGACCTTGCTTCTGAGACCAGCTCCCTTGATAACCAGCCAATAGGAGGGACTGAAACTGCTTTGCCTAATTGAATCTGTCAAGTTGCTACGGTGTAAGCACAAAGCTGGGTCTTGCAGTGAGCGTGAGGTAGATCCATCATATCAACACATCTGATGTTCTTGTCACAAAAAATTAGCCAACACCTACGCTGAAAAAAAAAGATAGTTGAAATGATTAACTGGACACTTAGAGCAACTAAAATATTCTGGTAGGAAAAAAAAAAACCCTGAACTATTTTAACTTCTAGTGCGGATGGATTAAGCCAATGAGATTATTGTTCAAATCATCACTTCCTTTGGCCTTTATGCCCAAAGCCTTGGACCTGTGAATTCTTCAAAATCAGCCTGATAGTTTAAATTCTACTATGATCACCTGGGACCGTCTTTCATGTATCTCTCATGGTATTCAATACTAACTACGTCCAACTCCACAGTAAAAAAGGAACTATCTGATGATAAGGTAAGGCACACCATAATTCCCACCCGTCCATCAATTCTTAAAACTGAAATCTAACATTAAATCAAGTGACATAAGAATGATGTATATTTGCTGGGTTTGGGTGCCTATGAAAAATAGATGTTGACAGTATGGTTTCTTATATTTTTATTCCCCCCGGGTAGTGGTTGGTCACGGCTTTCTTTTACTTTTTTTTTTTTTTGAACCTATTGCTGTTATTGAGACCAAAAAATGGAATTAGTAAATGTCATAAAACTATTTGGACACCCTTGACATCCCCCGTCTGTTCACCTGTGCTAAGGAGGAATTTACTGACCCCATAGATTTTTAGTATTCTTGGCAATTAGAGTACTTTTTTTTCTTCTGTGAATCACTTAAACAAATATAGGCTGATATGTATTATCTCAATGCTTGTCCAAGTTTACCGTTGATAGCTTCTGCACATTACACAAATCTCTTGAAGGTAGGGTGTAATATATTCAGTTCCCAACAATGAAATTCAAAAATCTCAGAGCTAATTTTTATGCTCAGTTGCTAGAACCTCCATTGGTCTTAGGTTTTCGAGGCCTCGGCCAACAATATCCTTCTTTTCCTTATTACGTTGTTCTAGTTCTTTGCCCTTGTCTTAATTCTTGACAATGCTTTTTTTTTTTTTTTTTTTTACTAATGGCTTTGTTAAATATAGGCAGAGTATAAATAATAGATGAAGAATTAGTTAATCTATTCATCTGTCATGAACCAAGACTGCCTGTCAATATGTCAACCTAACGGATTGGTTTCAAGTTATAAAACTATTAAATTGATATACAAGTAGAGACAGGGCACACCAGCTACCGTCCATTTCCTTCTTTTAACATTTCTATTCTAATTATGCTCGGCCACTCCCGTTCTTTCTGAAAGCATTCATTTTAGTAATTGATGTGTGCCAGGCCATGGAGATACAAGATAAATAAAACACAAGAAGATTAACACTTATTTAAGCCTGATCTGGTTGGAGAAGCACACAGAAAATGATGTCAGAGAACACAACCACCGGCGCGGAGGAGACAACTGGGGGTGGAGGGTGAGCTGATGGAAAAGTGCCCGAGAAAAGTGCCCGAATGGGGATAAGATGCTAAAGTGAAAATGTAGTTACACATTTAGAAGATCTTAGCAAAAACATAGAGTTGTGCTGTGCTAAATTGAACTCATAATTTCAACTTGACAAGCATGTATTGCGTTTCTAATGTGTATTTAGAGTTTAATAAGTACAACAGATTCACAAGTCTGAGAAATCATAAACCCTGATATAAATGAATGCACAATCTTAAAGATGGACAAATTCTCATGAAATGATAAATAACATTAGATAGGATCAAATGTTAAGAAATGATCGATCGTTCCCAAATGAGGCAGCATTTTATGTTGTTGAAAAATACGCATTCCCAGAGTTTGGCATACATAACCTGGTTCGGGAAGGCAGGTCCAAGTGGCTGGGGAAAGCCGGTAGGTTAGAGGCAGGAAGCTCACTCTCAGAGTTGTTTAACAGAGTTAAACAAAAAATACAATGGCTTTTTTTAGAAGGGAGACGCTGATTTGTTGGATGTAGCTAAGGCATCGCTGTGAAATCAAGTGAGTGCCTAGAGTATCTTCCAAATCTGCTACACCTGGCCTCGGGTTATAGGCGATAGTACGCCCAGCTTCAGAATGATAATGCAAACTCTGTCTCCTTATGAGGAAGGGACACATGAGGAATAGTTCATATTTAACGTTATAGTAACAGGTACATGCAATTCCCTCCCTTTCAGTCCTGCGAGCAAATTGCCCACTTACTTATTTTACTAGCACAGGCTTAAAAACCAGAATTCTAATCTAATAAACCAATAGTGTACTTGGATTATTCCAAGTGACCGTGTGACTACAATTTTACTGACAGAAAAAATTTAAATTATTGTAAGCGATTTGTTAAATCTGTGGTTACCTCTGAATATGTGCACTTCCTAAAATTTGGACAGAGAATCTCACAGCCAAGGTATACACTATGAGGGAAAGGCGATCGAAACTTCTGGGTTCCCCAAGAAGGAAGCTCCCTGACTTACACCTAGAGATCACAGCGTTCACATACCTGCAAGCAATGGATGAGGGAGGCTATAAGGTCCAGGAGAGGAACCATAGTACCTGGAGGACAGGTAAACCAAGGAGTCCCTTAGTGTGCAGGACAGACAAATCACACATCTGCAGGTCAGGATCTCAGATGGAACGGGAGAAAACAGAAAACAGGTTAACACAATCAGGTATCCGCAGCTAGGTAAGAACCCGCCTAGCAAATGCAGGTGAAAAACCGGTTTTGCTGATAGTGGGTCTAGTAAATTGCATATAAATTGTCGTGAATCAATGTAGCAGAAGATATGATTGCAACCGGCCAATTGAAGTTGCAAAGAATCATTGCTTCCAGTTACAATCTTAACAGGGAAAATAAAGTGGTATGTGATTGACGTGAACTCTCTTTATGATTCGCCCTGTCACACTCCTTGTCTGTGAGAAGAGACGGAGCCCAGCCTGAGACGTCACTTTCCGCATCCCCCCTTTCCTGAGAGACCCTCGCCTGGGCCAAAAGCGCAGAAGCTGTTCAGTAGAGCAGCAAGTCTGAACACTCACCCCTTTCGGAAGCTGTGCTAAGAGCTTTGGACACACCCCCCTTCAGTCCTCACAGCAAACTACTATCATCTCCAGTCCACAGTCTAGAAACTGTGGCTTCAGGGGGTTAGGTGAGCTGCTCAAGGTCACACAAGAGTAAGTGATGGACCTTGGAATCCAACCCAGGACTGATTTCAGAACCCAGGTTCTCGACATGCTGTAGGCATGCTGTAGCCAGGTCAGGAAATGCACAGAAAGCCTCTGGGCGTTTTCTCCCTGTTGAACCTGGACTGTGGACCTGTTCTCTCCCTGCTCATGGTGGACACTTATGGCATGTTTCACAGTTTATTTTGTCATTTTTTTCACTTTAAGAAGATTCAATCTAAGAATCACAAATCACAATTTGCTTGCAGTTGAAAGGTCCTCCCCTCTCTCTGGGAAACTGCAGTGGGGGAGGACGGCCCTGTGGACCCTACAGTTCGCTACCTGCTGCTTGGGGCCCCTCCAGGTGGGGGGTAGAATGCGGAGTGTTGCAGGTGGGTTCCCCCAGGGGGCGCTCTACTATGGAGAGTAATGTCAGGGAACTGCTGGGGATCAACACCTGTGGAAGAGAGGGGCCAAAGGGAGAAGCTGGTTAATCCCAACAAAGACATCAGATTACTCCAGGGGGCGCTCTGGAGATGGGGTGGCCTGAGATGGAGCAAGGGGCTGGAAATTCATTTGTATCCCACATGAATGCCATTGGATGGGCTGCTGCCCCGGGAAGGGTCGTGACCTTGACCGAGGTAATTTTCTTCAGCTGCAGCAATTCCCGAAGAAAGTTGATAGCTGAGGACTATCTTCCAGGAACCCTTATGGAGCCTGGAGACAAGCCTTTCTCTTCTGAAGAGGGATCTCTAAGGCACCCATGGCCGCTAAGGTAGGGCAAGGGAGGAGAACAGCCTTCCTGACAGGAATCACCAGGCCCTGATGCTCTTTGAGTAGATTGGATGCTGGTTGTTTTCCTCTCACCAGTTCTTTGGAGGCTTTCTTGGCACCAAGCTCCTCGCTCCTGTATGTTGGTGAGGTGTTCTCAGGCTAAGTACATAGAACATTTCTCTCAGCCCCTGTTCATTCTGATTTCCCCCAGTCCATCCACTCTCTGGGTCACTTCACCTTCCAAGCAGGCTTCTTGCATGGAGCTTTCAAAGATGGTCAAGGCTGGAAAAGCCTCCACAGTATCCCTGTTCCTGAACTCCAGATGGTCAGACCTTTTCAGTATAGCCTTGAGTTTGTGTGATTCAAGAGGAACACTAAAACTTTCATCTCTAGACTTTCCCAGAAAGGGGTTGGGTACTAAGTCTAGTGTCCCCACAAACTCCAGGGTTCACCCCTCAAGTTCCCAAACTGGTTCTCTGGAAGACCCCTCACTTGGCTTGAGGTGACCAGAGAAAACTTCTCTTCCCCTGATAAATCCTCAGCACCTAGCTTCTTCACCTGTCAGTGAATTTTCTTCCTTTTCAGGTCTGGTTTAGAAGTAGATGATGGGGCTGATCTGGGAGAATTATTCTTGAAGTAGGCCATTGCAAGGCTGGTCTAGCACATTAGGAGTACTTGGCATCTGTGGCATTATTCCCAATCAACGTCTTTATCACCATTCTGGGACATCAAGTCAGCTTTCAGCATGAAGTCTTACTAGACTGCCTTTCCCTTATCTGCCCACAGTGGCCTGAAAACCCTCTCTGATTCTAACACAAGGAGGAGTGTTTGTAGGTCACCCATGGGAAGCAAGGAAGATGGGCATACATGCTGAGTAGGTCGGAAAAATAGATCAACAGGCAGATTTTCGCCCAATTGCTATTCCTGCCAAGACCAATGTTACATGCCAGGGCCAGCAGGATCTGGCCAAAGTAGGGACTGAGAGGGCATGACCCCGGTGCTCCATGCGGAATGTATCCCATCTGTACCATGTCATCGTTTACTTGATTTAGAATGGACCCCAGCTGTCAAAGACTCTTCCAAATTGCTGGTTTGCTTAAAGGACAGGCCTGACAGAACTTCCTGCAAACATCACACTTCAGCCAACTCCTGGCCTTGAGGATTGGGTTTGGAAATTAATCCCCGTCTAATCCTTATTTGAGGTACCTCACATGGTTTCACATTACTACAACCCATCGTTCAATCCAAAAAAAATGTATTAGGCCCAGCAGGTGTAGCTCAGTGGATTGAGCGCAGGCCTGTGAACCAAATAGTCCCAGTCCCTGGTTTGATTCCCAGTTGAGGCACACCCCTGGGTTGTGGGCCAGGTCCCCAGTAGGGGGCGCACAGGAGACAACCACACATTGATTTTTCTCTCCCTCTCTTTCTCCTTCCCTTCCCCTCTCTGGAAAAATAAATTATAAATCTTTTAAAAATGTATTAGTGTCTATCTTGCTAATAAACTATGTTCAAATGTTCTGACAATGAAATCTTCAGCTTAATAAAATGAGGATGTTGGACTTTGTGTTGTACAAATATGCATGCTACCATCTAGGTCCAGCTCCATTCTCCTCCATTTTCTCCTTCCAAATGGCCCGGGTTGTGTTTTTATTTTTCATTTGAATCCACTAAGGGATGCTTTCATTTTCTGGCCAGGAACTGCTGGATCCTGGGAATCTTGTGGGAAGCCAGGTGGAGGGCATAGCCCTGTGAGCATCCCCTATGGAGGGGCAGAGACAGAGCCCGTCTACTCTGCGATAAGACCACACAACCCCTATGTCAAATATTTCTACCTCCCTGTAATAACACCGCCTCTGTTTTTACATGTCACACTGTGAAGACGAGAGACTGAGCCATCTCCCTGACCAAAGATATTTATGTTTTCTTGTCGCCTGGTGACTTGCCCCAGCCATCGGGGCCATGCCTTCACTTGGCATTTTGAGAGCATCAAGAGCTTTACTTTGCTCCGCGGTGACAGGCAATTTTCACAAGGTTACACAGTCCGCACGATCAACACCCGAACCCTGGTCAGAGACATACATTTTAAAATATGCCGGCAGGAGTGTCAATTCACTAACTGGTAAAAGCAAAAAATGGCTTTGAATCCCAAGTACCTGTTACTGTTACCAAGGAGTATAGCCTTGGCTTCTGTTATCTCTGTTCAATTCTCGTGAGTCCTCTAGGACTTAGCAGAGACTCAGTGCTATCCTCACTCTGTGAATCAGTGTGTTCAGACCACCTACAGTATTGGCCCCCATCTTCTGGCTTGGACGGGTATAAAGTCAAGGAGGGTATCGGGCAACATCCTCTGTATGTTAGTCCTTAGCGAAGGACAAGACATAGGGTGTTATAATCAGTAGAAACAGTATGGATAACAATACCATACATTCGAATCATGCTGGATTTTAAAATGGCTTTTACATATCAGTCCACAATGCACACGTGGGCAGCTTCATAAGATGCCCCAGAAGCCCCCTTCCCGATAATAGTAAATAAATATTTGGGCAGAGCATGTAGGGGCAACTAGCCCCCCAGGTGCCCCTGGACATGATTGCGCCTAATCCCATCTCACCGAGAGTCCCAAAGCAGCCCGACCTGAGCAGGAAAACCCACTCTCTACCCGCTGTAGCTTTTCTCTCATTCAGCAGCAGGAAACATTCAATCTCTTGCGCAGAGCTTCCTTACAAGTGCACAGATATTTTTATCGATCTACTTATTTCTTTGGCCAGCAGGAAATAAAAAACGGCAAAGGAAGGGGAAGGTTCGCATGACCAACCTAGGCTAACATATTGGTAGGGTCAAGAGACAATGAAATGGTTGGCACTGGCAAAATGCCCCTAGCCCTCAAGAAATAAACCCAATTAGCAATCAGTGATGGTCACAGGCACTGACCACATTCAAGTAATAACCGCCTTCTAGGAGTCACAGAAAAGAAGATCCCGCCCCACCCCACCACCTCTCCTTGTCCCTCCTGGGTCAGGCAGCAGCTGGGGTGATCACTCTGTGTGATGCCTAATTGATTCCAGGTGGTCAAGCTGGAACACTCTGTCCCTCAAGTGTCATTTATTGAGGAAGTACTTTTTATTGCGTAGCTATTCTGTGCACTATCTCAAGGATCTGATGGAGCTTTAAGGCACAGAAAAGCATTGCCAAAAAAAAGTCTGGGAATTCTCTCCCCGCCTCTAGCTCAAAATGACCCACAGCTGAGTATACTTCTAAGCATGAACTGGCTAGGAAGAGAGAAAATAGTGAACATTGCCTTCTGCGCTTTTCCAGGGGAAGGATTTGTATTGTTCCCACAGGGTGCACTAACACTATCTAAATCAAGAAAGTGCCCGATAACTGGTAGGCAAAGTGGCCGTTCCGTTTCTCTGCTCATAGCGGTGGCACAGTGCGATTCAAGATTATTAATTTCCCTGCCTCAAAATGTGATTAGGAATCAAGGAATGTAATGACATTTTTGTCTTACAAAGACATTGAGACCCTTCCGAAGTGCCGGCGCTGCTTTGCTGCCCTGGCACCTCATTTACCTCTGGAGGCAGAGGGTGAGCTCTCTGTGTGTCCCACGCTGTCCCTTGTGTGCTCTTAGAGCTGGGAGATGAGAACAGGCTCCTCCTGAGAGCCAACAGGCCAGAACGGAGGGCGAAGGGAAGCTCGCAGCCGGTGGGACTGGTGACAGGGCAATACCGCTATTTTAAATAGGTGCAGACATCATGACTCAAAGGGAAGACAAGTGACTGCAAGCAGATCCCAGTCCCCACGGAGGATGCGAGCTGCAGGCGGAGGGGGAAGAGAGCCGGACACAGAACGCCGTGACTGATACCACCTGATGTTTTACATGATGTTATGTTGACCAAAGGGAGTGATATATTCTGTTTCTACTTCCTGGAAATGGTTCGGGGGATTAGGATGGAGACCTCAGGGTCAAAGAGAAAAGCATCAAAGACCATCTGCCTGGGACAAGCTTATCACTTGAAAGACACTGTCTTTACTTTGTTTTTTCTGCCTCCCTCCCCCGCCCTCCTTCTCTCTCTCTCTGTCTGTCTGCCTCTGTCCCTCCCTTTCCTCTCCCTCCCTGCTCCCCCATTCCTCTCTTTTTCTTTCATATTATTAGGACTTATCTAGGAATCTGTGGATTTTAAACCTCAACACCTTTCATTATTTCTTTTAAGTCCCTAAGCTTAGAACGTAGAATAATTTCCAAAGATCTTCTTTCCTTTCATTTAAAAATCTTTTCTTTTTATTTGCCTCCACCTGTCTTCTCAATGAGAAGAGTTTCTTTTTTTCAGTTTTGCAGCAATTTGAACTCCATGGGCAGACTGTCCAGAGAGAGGAGAATGAAGTTATTTTAAGAGACTCAACGAGAATCCTCTTGTTAAAAAAATATTTCAAACGAGATTCTCTATGAGGTTATGTGACTTTCCTCCCAGAATTCCCCTGGGAATACAAATGCCCCCTAAGAAATTACCATCATTTACCAAAAGAGCATCTAATGTTAGGACTTGCCAGGAAAGCACAGAGCAGTGTGTGAATACAGGCAGTGTGAAGTCAGCTTTAAGAGGAGCCCGTATTGTTAGAGTCGATCAGTGTCACAGTACACTTGGACAGGAAATATACATCAAAAATTCGATACTCACAGTGATGATATCACAGTAAATAACGCATTCATCTTAGTTTGAAGGTAATAGCTTGCCAAGTCAGGACTCAATCATGAAGAATATTAGAGTTCTCACTCTAGGATTGTTTGCCTGTAGAATATTAATCACTTAGTTGTGTCTGTCGACCGTGTCGGGTTGGAGCCGCCACCTATAGGCTGCCGAGCGCAAGTGTGTATGCTGTTCTTCTCACGTCTGTGCCCCGTGACTTCAGGTTGGTGAAGGAGCACTTACACCGTGGAAATCAGCAAACACTACACATCAGCATCCCCCCCCCGCCCCCACCACCAAGAGCTGGGTGTTAAACATCCGCCAGACAACACTGCACATGGAAGGGAAAAGAGAGAAATGCGGCTCATGTTCCTACTTCATTGCAACGCAACAGTCCTATTTCATTAAAATATCAGTTCATGATGTGCATAGATGTGGCTGAAAGCAAGCATGCTGTTTACCTGGCTACAAGATCGGCTCCTGATGAGAATCAACAACAGAATGGACTCCCTGGGATATTATCCTATTGGTTAGTGTATTAAGCTGCTATAGCGTTTACCTTGTCGGCCCCTTCGCAGAGGAATCGGTAAAAGAGGAGGACATATAACTGATGCAACCAGTGTTGCCTTTGGCCCTGAGGGCTGGGACTAGGGACCACAACAGGGCTTCCTGGCCCTGTGAGCACAGGGAGCCTATTCTGGGACCCACGGCACTCCATTGCTCACTTACTTCCATACAATTTACGTCTTGGTTTTTGTAAGTCTCGTTTTCTTCTAAAATAAGCTCAGAGACTCACAGACATCACTTCTATCCTGTTAGCATATAACACATGAATAGGCTTCAGCAACGCCGCTGGACTCCAATCTTTCAGCTTTCTTATGCAAAAATCTGAAGGCATTTAGAAGTAATAGAGACAAACGATCAGAATCTTGGGGTGGAATGGCCAAAATAGATCAACCAGAATCATCGGCGCTTTAAGAACTCTCTGTTAAAAACAAACAAAAGTATACAATTGTATTCAGGTTCCAAGCGTTAAACAAATTGCCCTTCGAGGGAGAAACTGAAATGGCCAAGCGCAGGGGATGGTGTGGGACCAGAGGCCCCTCCCTGGGTCCCAGAGGCCCCTCCCCTTTGGAATTTACTTCCTTCTCTGTCCTCTGACCAATTCCCCTCCCCACGTTCCTCCACACACGCAACCCCAGGCCACCCAGCAGTTCTGGCCCATCGCAGGGGGGTTAAAAACACCTCTGCCACCTTTCCATTAAAAATTTGCTTTATCTCCCTCTGACCAGTTCCAGGGGATGGTGTGGAGGCCACAGGGGCCCCCGCAATGGATGTTCATTTGACCGGGAGGCAGTCAGCAGTGAAGGAAAACCTGATGTCGCAGGTAGGCTTTGTCTGATGCTCACTGAGCAGCCTCCTTCCTGTAATTCCCACTGGAAACAAGTACAAGCAGTGTGTCTTCACAGATGGCTCCCGAAGCACGGCCCTGGCTCAGTCATCATTAGTCATTGTAGTGGGAAGCTGGGGACTTGTTTTATGTGCAAGAACAAAAGAGCTTCTTTTTCCAATTTTGCAAAGCTGAGCCTCGAAATTCAAGGACAGGAAGAAGGCTCTTGTCTCTCCCCCTCTTATGTAAAACCTGCACCTCTCATTTTTTTTTCTCACTTGTCTACTCACGTGTGATACTCAGCATGTCTGGCATGTGTCTGTGAGGGGAGGGGGCTGTGTTATCTTCATTTCATGTCCCCGGTGTCACTTGCATACAATCCTGGTGGTCATAAACAGTACTGACTTAATCTTAGCTTTACCTTTTTTTGGAGATTTGTATGCACCTGTTATTAATTCAATAAATTTATTAAGCACATGGTATTAGAGTGAAGTCTCTGTATGCCTTGAATTCAATAAAATTCCCCTGCTATAGATCCTTTCCTGGGAAATGTTTAGTTTTTGAAACAGAGTTTATTGACTACTTAGTTTATTATATCCATTATATGTTAGAATTATTTTAAAATTCCTAGCACTCTGCTTGGCTGGCATATGTTGATTCTCAGCAAATGCTCATCTCTTTCCATTCCTCTAATAGACTCAGAATACTCAGCTGAGGTTGCTCTCTGATTGCAGATGTTCTCTGGGCCCCCCTTAGCCGCACATGTCCACAGGTAGGCTGGGCAGAGGACAGTGCACACATACACACTCCTTCCCTCCGGCCGCCACCCCACCACGACTCATTCATGGCCACATAGTGCTCCAGCGGGGTGGCAAGAAGCTTGGGTCATTGGCTCTGGGTCGAATGATCTTGTTTATAGCCTGGTTTAGTCACTAACTTGTTCTACTTTCACATGCTACATGCCTCTCTCAGCCCCAGTTTTCTCACCTGAAAAATGAGGATAACTCAAGAGGGTTGGTTCCAAATGGAGTTATAAAGGATGATATAGATAAAGACCTTAGCACTTCATTAACAATGGTAATTGCTGTTAGCATTATTTTAGATGGTCCCCTGTGGAGCCATTGCCCTGTCCCCTCACCTTGATGCTCCAGAGACTATGGGGTGGGTGTGGCTACAGGGTTGGTGATCCAGGAGAAATTCTAGGATGCTCGAAATTTGAATCAAAATCTTGTTCATGTTCTGTGCCTCCTCCCTGGGTTCCAGGGGCCCCTCTCCTTTGGAATTTACTTCCTTCTCTGTCCTCTGACCAATTCTCCTCCCCACATCCCTCCACACATACAACCCCAGGCCACCCAGCAGTTCTGGGTTAAAAACACCTCTGCCACCTTTCCATTAAAAATTTGCTTTATCTACCTCTGACCAGCTCCAGATGTGTATCCCCCACCCCCTTAGCTAAGTACCTGAGTCTCCTGGGCCTGGGGGCATAGGTGGACCAGGAAGGGTAGGAAGCAAGCCCCACTTCAAGTGAACATTAATGGGGGATCAGTGAGCAGAAGGTACAGGGAAACAGTCTTCAGAAATTCTATATGCAGAGATGGATTTGAGGGGGCAGAGGTAGCAAATTCCCCAACATGGAAAACTTTCAAGCACAGGCTGAGAGACCACTGCTATACAGATTTAAATACCAGGAGGAGGAATGGATAAGATGACCAAACCCGGGTACCATGGGTCTATCAAAAGTTCACGTTATTTGGCATTATGATCATTATGTAGCCATACGAAAACTTCATTCCTTTAATCTGACCTTTATCCTTTCTTTTCTTTCAAACTGGCCTCATCCAGCACCCTGACCCACCCACCTCCTTCACCCCTGCAGACCACTCCCTTCATCATTAGGCCCTTGGGACATTGAGGTTCCCGTCAGCATCAAATGATCTTAAGAACAAAGCCTCGGGTCTATGGACGCAGGGACAGAGTTTCAGTCGAACTAGAGATGACATCCAGGCCTCAGCTGTGTTTTAGCTCCTGGTTCAGAAAAGCCAAATATCCCCAAGAACCACACCCTTGTGAAACCAGACAGACTGATGCTAGGGCTGACCTCAGGACCAGATGGAATGATCTAAGTACCCCTTATCCTAGCACCAACCAATCATCAGAGACCATGACCTGACCCTAGCCAGGAGCCTCACTCCCTCAGTCCCCTATATGACCCATCCCCTAGAAGCCATCAAGGAGCCTGGTTTGGCACTGTTTCCTTCAATAAACCTTCACTTTCTCTGTTGCAAACTCCTGTTTGTGTCTTTTGGGCTTTGATGCACACAGGCAAACGCACCCCTTTAGTTTGGTAACAATTATAATATATTAAAAGTTAAAACATCTTAGACAAAAGTACGACAGTCTGTCTCACACATGCATGAGTGTGCACACGCACCCTTCATCCACACTTGCAGCTCTTTTTGCAGGCTGAACTAGGGTGCAATGGCAAAGAAAGCCAGTGAGATCAAGACCTTCCAATTTTCAAAAAGAGCACTCCAGACCAGCCAGGGCAAACTCACAGATGAGCTGCAATTCTTCATTTAGTTAATCCTTTTTGTTATGCAAAAAAGCAGTTCTGCCACTTTCTTTGGAGACTGAGCAGGGACATTTGTTAATAAAAATCCACTTTGCATGTTCCACTTGCATAAGTCCATTGCTTTAGGCCGACTTGATTTGAATGACAGGAATCCGTCCTGGTTATGAATGGACCCAATGAATTGGAACGTTTACCTGGGAGACAATGGGAATCTCAGTGTTCAGTGCACATCTGGAATCAGGCTGGTCTCCTGGGAAGAGCCTAGCTGCTTTATTACTGTGTCTTCAATTTAAAACCCATCTTTCATTTGACACTTGAATCTTTAGTCCCAGGGCCTCTATGTCTTCTACAATTTTCAGGAAAATATGATTCAGCAAGACTCATTGCAGACTTGCTGGGTACCAGGTTCTAAGGTAGGCCTTGGGGGAAAGAGAGAAACATCAGAAATAGAAAAAGACATGGTTCCTGCCTGAAGGAATTTAAAATCTTCTGGAAGAAGAAGTAATGGCTAATACTGTCACTTGGATTATTGAGTTATTGTATTTATTTAAAATACTTTAACCAGGAGGTGTAAAGAAAAGACTATTGCAGAGAAAATTCCTTAAGGAAGGAGACTGGGCGGAATGACATCAAAATGCTAATGGGCATTGTGTTGTGGTAGTGAAATTCAGCCAATCATTTCTCTTTTGCTATTTTTACATTGCATTCAATAAAACTATAATTCATTATGATGAATGAAATATATACATTTTAACATTCTTTTAGAGTATGTTCTTTCTCCTTAAAAACATAGCTATGATGTCTTTAATACAAGAACTTTCTTTGAGGGGCAAGCAAATATCAAGCTGAAATCAATATCGATATGAATAGAATTGATAAAATTTGAGACTTGTGTATGGTTCTGTAGATATATACATGCATGTACACCTACTAAATGGATATATCAATGCATATGAAACACACATATTATGTGTGAAATATGTGTATCCACATATTTCACATATATTTCACACATATATGTGTATCCACCTACAAACGTATATACATAACATATTCATTGGCCAACTCGAGAATGTTCAAGAATTAATGATGGTTGTTTGGTTTCTGTTCTTTGGCTCTCTTATTATTCTAGTGATTGGAAAGACAGAATTTCACATTTTAATTTTATTAACACTAGTATCTGTGGTGGAGAGTAAAGACCCGACTGGCCCCTTAGCTCTGGGATCAGATCCCGACTCTACCATTCAGTGTTGCCCCCTCTGTGTGCGTGTGGAATTTTCTCAGCCGCTGCCTGAATAGTCTCTGGAGGAATGGAGACGGCAGTCGCTGATGCCAGGAAGGCCACTGAGTCACCTGGGTTAGGAATAGAAGGAAAAATTGAGAAGAAGCACTTCTACCTGCATTGACCTTTGAGGAAGTCTTTGGAAACCTAGCCAATCCCCTCTCCACGCCTGTCGTACGCATGCTTTAACTCCCAACACGGTACTGGTTCACCACCTTCGGACCCTCCACTCCCCATCAGCTTGCTCCACCTACTTTATAAAGGGTGTTTCCATGGAGCAGAGACAGCAAACATTGGGTAGAGACCAATAATAGCTACTGCAAATAGCTATTCATCAAAGGTCCTCATTTAAGGTAATACCCGTGAGAATCCTCCCAATTAGCTTTTTTTTTTTTTTTTCTAATTTTGCAGATGTGGAAATGCAGTTCAGAGAGCCAAGCAACCAGCGCGAGGAGGGCTAGCTAGTGAGTGAAGGGACAGCGTATGGATCTGACGTGGGCAGCGTTCCAGAAGCGCCAAGGGCAGAGCAGCGCCGTGGATAAAACACGATGCAGAGTCGGCTGGTTGTAGGCCTCAAGGAGGACTCAGCAGGAGTTTGATCTGATTTTCCCTTTGCCAAAAGAGCTCTATTCACTTCAAGGAGAGGAGATAAATCTTCTGCTGTAGCAGCGCTGGGCCTTGCTCATCGGTACACAGAGAGGAGGGAGGGAGGCGGAGAGGAAGCAGATGCCACGGGAAACTTTTAGCCTTTGGATGACGAGAACCAAAACTTCAGTTGTGGGGTCTAGATCTTTTCACTAAGCCATCTGAGAGCCATACTCGACCGTATACTTTTCTCGGCGCCAGAGGCTCTCAATCCAAGTCCTCTGGCTTTGCTACACCCTGGTCCTTGCCTTCCGTTTGCATGAGAACCTGCGGAGCCCAAGGTTGTTGTGAATGTCAAAATAGAACGTAAGTGATATACAATTACTTTGAACATTAAAAAGAGTCGAGAAGGGCATAGGAGAATGAAAATCGAGAAATCATTTTTTAAAAAGAGGTCAGTGCCTCTAATCCTCTGCTTAACACCGGCATACAGAGTACTGGGCCCGGTCAGTTGCCCTTTCTCAGTGTTAAGGGGGGCTACCAGGAGTCCAGAAGCCAACACTGCACAAAGCCCTTAGGGAAACCAGCGTGGGGGGCAGCCACAGGGACCCCACAGTGACGGCTGCTGCACCCCCATGCTAAGGCAGGGAGCAGGTGCTGGGTGGTGGAGGCTGCCCCTCCAGGCACTAATCATCCCCAGGTGGTGGGCGGGGCTTCTGTGCCTAGCCCCTGTGGCACCATAGATCCCCAAAAGTGCAGGGTTAACCAACTCCAGATGATCGCATTGCCATTTAAGTTAAATCACACTGGGTTCCGGATCCCACTTTGGCCACTCAAGCTGTCTCGGACGTGGCCTGCAGGGAATAAAGTTTCTGGAATATGCTACATTGTAGATAGAAGGGACTACCCTGGCATTGTAGATAGAAGGGACTGAGAATGAACATCACATCCAGCGCTGTAAAAGTGATCGATTGCTTACCTTTCGCGGAGCATCTCTCAGTTTCTTTCCATTAAAATGAATTTGTTAGACTCTACGTTGAAAGGACCAAAGGAAGAGACCTTTCTTCTTTTCTTATCTCTCCACCCCTTCTTGGAAATAATTGGCGGAAATAATGAGATGAGCCAGGTCCTAAATGTCATGGTGAAAAATGTACAGCCGTAGCTAACACTCTGATTATTCCCTTCATCCCACAACCGAAGAGGACCCAGGCCTCATTATCTTCCCAGAGTCCAACACGGAGATGTAAATAAACTTTTCATTTCCCTTCTTGTCAATTTAATATTGGTAAATGTGAGCTTCACACTGAACGAGGGAGTTAATAGTAAGTATAATTTATAAAGGTAATCACAGTGGGAAAGACTATAAAACACTATCTTTTGAAGTTATTTTTTAGTAAAAAGTCTATATTTTTAGTCAAAATGCTATATTTGGGCTATAATTTTTTGAACTTGCAAATAGATCATATATTGAGAAGACTATGTAACATGTATATGTGTATTTGAAGGATGAAAAATTGAGCAAACTCCCAGATAACCAAACAGAACAGTGCCCGCCTGTCTTCCCCGACCTGAATGCATCCCAAGACAACCATTCCTGACTTCTGTGATCGCCATTCCTCTGCTTTACTCTGCATTTTATTGCCTATCTATGTTCCTTCAAATGAACATTTAGTTCCACTGGCTCGTGAACGTGCTTCTCCCTTCATTGCCACGGTTGTGAGACCCACCCACGCTCACTTGCCTTGGGGCAGCGTCGCCATTTGCACTCCTTGTAACATTCCATAGCATGAGTCTACCACAGGTTTTCACTCTGTCCTCTGTGCTGGACCCTGGCTTCTCTGCAGTTCATTCTGCATAATACAGTGAAAGGACACACAGACAGAGAGGCCGGAAGTGGTGAAATTAGTTACCCGCAGGGTGGGAAGGAAGTGGCTCCAGGGAGAAGAAAGAAGATTTTTCTCAGGACACCTTTTTAAACACACGTTCTGCCTTTGAACTGTGGTAATATGCTCCATATTCCAGAAATAAAAATAATTCAATAAGAAATGAAAATAATTTTGAAAAACACTAAAAGTTCATCTCAACAGAAACAGTTGATCCTAACTATATCAATGTTTAGCACTCAGAAGAAAACGACTAAGGCAGATAACTTTGACACCAGTGTATTGGCTGTAGGCTCGCTGACTCAGAGAAATAACGGAGAGGAGACTCTTTAGCTTTAACTCTGAATGCGAGAGGTCACCAGAGAGTTCTCAGCAGAGCAGCCTGACGACCTGCCTCAGAGACTGGCAGGATTTCTTCACTGCTGCTTTGAGGCCACTACTGTTGGTGTTCTCCTGCCCGAGGAGTCTCACCGACTTGTAGGAGACATTTCAAAGTCCTGGCAGGGTGATACAGAGAAGACCTCACCTGCTTTTATTGTCTGTCCCTTAACTTCTCACCCCCTTCAACACAAGGCTGCACTGGCTGGAACGTTCCTTCAGGTTGGGGGGTCTCAGCTAGCAAGTTGGGGTGGTCTAAAAAGAGCATAGCACAGAACAGGGCGCAACTTAAATTCTAGACGTTGCATCTCTGGAAGTGCCCGCAGGTATCTTCTTACCCTTGGGGACTGTCTCTCAGACCAGCTTTCCCCCTCGGTTTCTGCTCTGTGGCCATGCGACTGGCCCCTCTCTCTCCTGGGACTTTCCTCTTCCACCTACCTCTAGAAGTGCTATTGGATTTGTCAGAGCCATTCTTAGTGACCCTGAATCTGTCTGTAAGTATTTGGAGGAGGGCATCCATAACTGAGTCCACATCAATGAGCCCACAACCAACCTCTGTCCCCTGAGCGAAGGCCAAAGGCCGCATAAAACTATCAACTACTACCTATGATCCCCTTAAGACAATATGTTCCAAGACCCCCCGTGGATGCCTAAGACTGCAGATAGTACGGAACCCTACGCATATTATGTTTCTTCCTGTATAAACATACCTATAATGAAGTTTAATTTATAAATCAGGTGTGGTAAGAGGTTAATTAACACTAATAGCTAATAGTAAAATGGAACGATTATAAAAAAGTGCTGCAATAAAAGTTACGAGAGTGCAGTGTCTCTTTCTCAAACTATCGTACTGTCCTGTACTCACCCCTCCTCTTCTCTTGATGACGTGAGATGACACAGAGCCCACATGACGAGATGAAGTGAGGAGGAGGCGCTGGACCCAGGGATGGTTCGCATTCCGGGCAGGACAACGTGGGGCTGCAGGAGATTTCCTCATGCTGCTGAGAACAGTGTACAATTTAAAACTGATGAATCGTTTTATTTCAGGAAGTTTCTATTTAATGTTTTTAGACTGCTGTTGACCGCAAGGAACTGAAATCACAGAAAGCAGAATGGCAGATAAGGGGGGACTATTGTACAAAGTATAGTGATGGTTCATGGAGAATTAGGCTGACCAAAGGCATCTGCTCCTAAAGAAAATGGAAGTCCAAAAAGTTTAGACTTTATTGACGGCAAAGGACTCACACACACAGTATAGAGGGGATGTCTAGTAAGCTAAAAATTCTGTAACGGAGGGTGGGACAGAGAAATGCCCCTTAAAACAATTAGTTTGACCAACTGTGGTTCTAACCAGAGGTGACTATATCCACAAACTTCACGATGATGAGCAATATATCAAGAATTAAAGTTCAGCCCTGACTGGTGTGGCTCAGTGGGTTGGGCGTCACCCCACAAACCCAAAGGTTCAATTCCCCAGCAGGGCACATGCCTGGGTTGCAGGCCAGGTCCCCAGTTGGGGGCGTGCAAGATGCAACCAATCAATGTTTCTCTCTCACATTGATGTTTTTCTCCTTCCCTTTCTCCCTCTCTAAAATCAATCAATCAATCAATCAATCTTTAAAACACTTAAGAGAATTTTTTTAAAAAGGGAATCAAAGTTCACCACCTAGAAGGATTAACTTAAGACAGACTTAGAGGAAGAAAATCTTCCTTCCCCAGTTTTTTGAATTTTTTAGTACAACACTTCTAATCAAATACTCAATAGGTGGGAGTGTTACCCGGGTTTGGTAATCATGAAGTCTTAGCTCTGCTCTGTTCAAAGCACGTGACCTTGATTTCTACATCTAATTCAAATATACACTCTCTTGATATCAGACGAAATCTCCGTTTTCCGGACCTTGCTTACCAGATTCAAACAATCAGTAACCTCATCCCTACTCTACCCACGTTAGGGCGTCTGAGAGCGTAACTCTGATTTCCTCCCCCACTCCCCCCCCCACCCCGCCCTGGGTGGGTTACCATTTGTGAATAGGAAGGTGTGAGGCTGTAAAAGGTTCCAGGCCACAGATACATGTAAAGTTTTCCCAAGATTTATGGCACTCACTACTTTCCGCACTGCTAAGGATCACTTGTGTATAAATCTGGTGGAGAAATTTCCTTCTCTGCTGACAAATACGTCCCTCGGGGAATGGCTGACGCGAAAGCAATCTTCTGCTCCCTGGGCCTCAGGTAGTGCCCATCCATTCTGATGGGGGTCCTGGCATCTGGAGCCCCACAAGTGTCATTAATTCCACCGTGAGAGTACAGAGAATAAACACGGGCTCACATTAATCAAAATGTGGCCCGCGTTTCCATCAGGCAGCCCAGGACTTGACACGAAGCATGTAAATGTTATTGCAAGTGGCAGCAAACCCGTCAGCGAATGAAATCGGACCCCAAAACTGCTTGCTGCCAGAGAAGTGGGAGGCTGGGGGGACGGGGTGGCTGATACTCAGAAAGGTCAGTCTTCTTTCACCCCCGCCAAGATTTTTTCAGTGAGAACAAAACCCGAATCTTTAAATGTGTGAGTACTTTTTTTTTTAATTCTTAAAAATATATAATGTTGTCATCTTTCAAGCTTACCTTGAGAGGGATTGGTCTTTGGGCCCCATCACACCCCAGGGGAGAAATGGTGGCCAGCGCAGGAAGTGTGTCATATCCATTTCGAGGACAGGAAGTACAGTGTCTCTGTCACCCGTACACATAGGAGGTGCTTGATGCAAGACTGTGAAACGAATGAACGGGTTCAAGGACGCAGTAAATCACAAGAAGCTCCTCAAGTACGGAACATTTTGTTAGGTTCTGCAGATAAGCTATCTCCTCACTAGAATAACACACCGCTCAAGCTGATGAAAAATATTAACCTTGAGAATTAAAGCTCCTAGTTAAAATAAGGATAAATAGAACTGAAAACCTGGGCCTACAGACGCAGCCCAGTCTTAACAACCTAATTTCATCAATGCCCAATGTGAGATAGTTTTGCTCCTTGTTTCCTAGTCGACCCCCTGCTTAGGTGTGGCTCATTTTCTATCCATCCTCTTGTTTAGATGTGGCTTGTTTTCTGTTTATCCCCCCCCTCAGGTGCGGCAGCCAGGGGAATGCACCTCACAGCCCTCAGTTGAACAAGCCGCACTTGGACATCACCTGAAGCCACGCCCCCACCAGCTGTGCCCAGCCAATGCCCTAAGGCCTCAGAACTGAGCTCAGCGGAAGAGAAGGGACTCCTCAGATGGCTGACTTTGACTTGACTGTTTCCGGAAGGTGTTGCTAAACCTACCTAAGACAGCAGGACGACACCCTAGGGCCCTTCTCCCTGCCTTGGGTCCCTCTCTCCTTTACCTGGGACCAGACTGATGGTTCTCCAGCTTCTCTGACTCCCTGACTAGTTTTCCTCTCACAGGCATTTCCCCTAATAACATCTCTAAACATTTACCCCGATCTTGGCATCTGGGCTAACACACCAAGATGAAGGGAAGACTTTTGGGGGAAGCACAGCAGGCAGAGCATATGAACCATTTCTTTGACCCCCCCAAGAAAGTAAGACATCCAGCTCTGTAGGCTTCTACACCCTCTGCCACGCCTATAAAGAGAGAGCTGCTTGGGGATAAAGGAAGATCTATTGCTTTTAGGTAAATGCAATAACAATATAATAATGAACAAATAATTATATGTATAATGCACCTATATAAAGCACAAATTAGTTAAATTTAATTAAAGTAGAAAATCTGAGCACTAAAACAAAACACATTTTGTATTTTAAAAGGTGACAGAGTTAACATTTATTGCACTCTGTCGCTGCGCTAAGTCACTGAAATACTTGAAACCATCTCACTTAGATCTTCTGTTCCCTACGATTTACTATCATCGTCAAGTTTAGAGATGATGAAACCAAGACACAGACAGGCTCAGTGTCGTGCCCAGGGCCATACATGGCCTGTAGCTTGGGATTCCACAATTCTGAGCTGCTTTGCATCAAGGCTGGTACATGCTTAGCTGAGTGACTCTCCGGTCCCCAACCTTGGCTTGGTTATCCAGTCCCACTGTCCTTACTGGCCCCGGCCACTTAGGGCTTAGGTTCTACCTCTCGACTTATTTCAATGGATACATTTGGAAAGAACAAATTCGAGGGGGATTCTGCTTCTAGGAATACAGCTGATTCTGAAGCTCAGCGGAACTCCCACATAACAGGTGGCAGGGGTGGGGGGTGACTTTTAAACACGCTGCTGGGCTTAGAGAATGTGAGGACACGCTCCAGTGCCAATTCCCAAATAAAAGCAGACGGGCTAGAATGCACCTTCATTCACGACCTGAACAGTTTTGCAATCAATTCCTAAAAAAAAAAAAAAAAAAAATAGGTGGTGGGGGATTTGAGATGCTGATGTGTGGAGGAAGAGCAGTCAGCAGGAGAAGTTACCAGGATGGAGGCCCAGGTGGGAGTGGGGCGGGGAGGGCTTACCTTTGTCTATCCACATTCCATGCTCAACAGCACAGCCAGAGATCCGGATAACTGGTGGTTCAGATCGCCTCTTCCCTCTGTTCAAAACGTTCCCCTGGCTGCGCATCTCATCCACAGTAAATCCGGCAGTTCTTCCCGTGGCCGACAAGACCCAGCAGGATCTAGCTCCACGCCGCCCCCTCCCCGAGGCTTCCCCTCCCCCTCTGTCCTTGACTGCAGGTGCCCAGGGAAGCACGTTCTCCCGTTCCCTTGAACACTGTCAGCTGACTGCAATCCTTTCAAGGGTCCTCCCTTGCTGAGGGTCTCCGTGGCACACCCCAAGGCGGCCAAAATAGGCCAGGCTGAATGAATCAGATTCAGACCAGGAGAGCATATTTTTACAACCTAACTTTTCTCTTTTAGGCATCATACATATTCTCTCAAGTGAACTCCCATGTATTCCACTGAATTGGGATGAAAGATGTTTTAATTATAAAAACATAAATTATTAACAACTTTTGAGAACTTCGTTTCCATCTTTTTCTCATATTTACATTCCAGAGCCTCAGGGTAACCTCATGCTGAGAGGTAATTAGAAGGGAAATTAAGAGGGAAAAGATAGTCTTTCCCATTTACCCACATATGTATGAATTCTATACTTTTTAAAATTTTTTTATTTTTTAATCCTCCCCCAAGGACATGCTTATTAATTTTAGAGAGAGGGGGAGAGAGGGAGAAAAGGACAGAAACATCTAACAGCTGCCATACAGGCTCTGACCCAGGGACCAAACCAGCAACCCAGGCATGTGTCCCAACCAGGAACTGATCCCACAGCCTTTTGATGTGTGGGATGATGCTCCAACCAACTGAGCTATATTGGCCAGGGCAAATTCTAAATCTCTTATCCCTCCCAAAAGATTTGTTTCTATTTGGTGCCATTTCCATTCAGCCTGAGCAACTTCCGCATTTCTTCAATTTTAAATTGTTTTATTTCAGCTCCATTATGTTTTTCAATGCATAGATTTGAATTTTTAGAGCAGTTTTAGGTTTACAAAAAAAAATAGAGCAGAAAGTACTGGGAGTTCCCATAAGCCCCCTCCTGCCTCCCCTCTGTCTCACCTGTTATTGTGTCTTAGATTAGTTCAATATAGCTGTTACAGCAGATGAGCCAATATGGATACAGTATTAACTAAAGCCCACGGCTTACATGACTGTATACGCTTTGTGTTGTACATTCTGCGGGCTCTGACAAATGTACGAGGACATGTATCCAGCATTATACGAGCACACAGCACAGTTCCTCTGCCCTAAAAACCCCTGCTCTACCCATTCATCTGTCTCTTGTCGCCCCGAATCCCCGGCAACCACTGATATTTTTAAGTCTCTACAGTTTTGCCTTTTACAGAATGTCTTCTAGCGGGAGTCACACAGGGTGGTGGTTAGTTTTATGTGTGAACTTGACTGGGCCACAGGGTGCCCAGATATTTGGTAACATTATTCTGGGTGTGTCTGTGAGGGTGTTTCTGGATGAGATGAAACATTAAATTGAGAGACTGGTAAAGCAGATTGCTCTCCTTAATGTAGAAAACCTAAATAGGACACAGAGGCAGAACGTGGGAGAACCAGCTTCCCTTGTCTCACGGGCTTTGAGCCGGGACACCGATCTTCTCCTGCCTTTGGACTGGGACTCAGGCTGGAACTTCCATTACTGGCCCTCCCGAGTCTCCCGCTTTTTGACTGCAGATCCTGGGACCTGTTAGCCTTCATAATTGTGTGAGCCATCACTCCTTATAATAAAGCTTTACATATATATGCTGCCCATGGATCAATATAGATTTATGTAGGTCTATCTTTACTTATGAATGTATCTCCTATTGGTTCTGTCTTTCTGGAGAACATGACTGACAGGCATAGTATATGGCCTCTTCAGACTGGCTTCTTTCACTTCGTAATATGCAATTGAGATTATTCCATGTCTTTTGTGGCTTGATAGTCCATTTTTTATCAATGGGATATAAATAATATCCCATTGTGTGGATGTATCACAGTTTATTTTTCAATTCACCTACGGAAGGACATCTTGGTTCCTTCCAAGTTTTGGCTGTTAAGAACAAAAGCTCTGTGTGGAAATAGTTTTTCACCTCATGTGGGTATTTACCAGGGAGTGAGATTGCTGGGTCATATGGCAAAGTGTGCTTAGCGTTGGAAGAAATTGCCAACTACCTTCCAGAGTGGCGGCGCCCGTCTGCATTCTCACCAGCAATGTCGCCTTCGTTTCTGAGAGATCTTTTGCTGGATGTAGAATTCTGGGTTGGCAATTTCTTGCTTTTCATGGAAAGGTGTTTCTCCCTGTCTTCTGTGCTCCATCGTTTGTGATCACAAGTATCATTCAGATTGTTATTTCTGTGGCTGACTTCAAGATGTCTTCTTAATCTTTCACTTTCAGCTCTGGTGTACTTTCATGTGAGTTTCTCTTTCTCTACCTCCTCCAGCTGCATTTCTCCTGAAATTAAATGGCTAGATAGAATGTTTGAAAATTATTGAGTCAATTATTTTTAGGCAAGTGAATTTATATAAAGCATTTAGAAGCATGCATGTCACATAGTATCAGCTATTATTAGTTACCTGTGGAAAATATTTTTTAAAATAGCTATTTATTTATATATCTGAAACTCTAAATAGATAATATTTATTATGTAATTTTTTTAAAGAAAAAAATTGTTTCTCATAGATGGAGCAAAGGTAAACCATGGCTAAGCATTACTCATCATGAGTACAAAGTCCAGATTCAATAAATATAAACTAATATGGATTTTTCTGTGCACTAGTTACCCAAAGTGAGAGATGCAAATGTTGGCTTAATAAAGACTTTAATCATCTTGGAAGGACAAGCACGTGGGAAAGAGTAAAAGGCGAAATTGCTTCTGCTCAGAGAAAAGGCCACTCAGATTCTTTGGAGAGGAAAACACAGTACTTTGAACTGCAAAACACTGACATTAGGTAATGGAAGCTCCCATGAGAATTCAAATGTGTTTGCTTTGTTCCCAGGAGGAATGGCCTCTCTCAGGGCTCCTCCTACAATCATGCCCTTTTCTCCAAAATAATGGTTTATTTCCAGAATAATGGCTAATTTATGTGTGGTGCTTCCCCAGTCTAAAAAGAACTTTTCACCCATTTTATCTCATTTAAACCTCATAAAAGTTAATAGGATGATCATCTCTGCTTTATTTGCAGACTCAGACTCAGGCAGGCTAAGCAAGCAACTTTTCTAGGGGCCATGCACCCAGTTGGTAGTGGACTCGGATGTGGAAACCATACCTTTCAAAGCCAAACCCGGTACAAGTGAACACCCCACCATGTTGCCGTTGCAAGTAAAGGCTAATTAAATAGCCCCTCACAGGGTGAAGTGAACCCACAATAACTAAAACCCCAACACCAGAAGTCAGTGGGTTGGACTTCAGCCCAAGTCTGAAGCACTACAGGGTGTTCTAGAAACACAGGACAGAGTTATAGGATTACAGCAAACAGCAGCAGCCCCATCAGAAAGGAAAGGAAGCATAGCTCTGTTCAAGCACCCGCGGATGCATTCCCAAGAGGAGGAAAGGAAATGGGCTGCCGTGCAGACCACGGAACACAGACTCAGGGCAGGGGGTGGGCAATGGTGAGAAACGACAGGAGAAATGACAAGAAGAGGAGGAGTCCTCCAGAAAAGAAAGCCTCATACAAAAGATAAAAGAACGGAAGCTGCTGGCGCGCTAGCAGCAACGTAGAACCACTGAGCCCTGGTCTGTAACATGCACTACTTCCCGATAACACAGAGGGACAGAGGAACGAACAAGCCCCAGATCCACCGCTTATAAGAGATGACGCAAAATTTGGAACAGGTCTGACTGACTGTCCTAAGGACTCCGAGAATTCAGAATCGAGTGTAACAGCGCCCTCGTGGTAGGCACTGAGCACATCACAGAGCGAGGCCGTCAGTCCCCGGAGTGGGTACAAGAAGAGAGGAGATGAGATTCAGGAGGAAGGTGGGGGACAGGGCGGGGGGGGGGGGGGGGGGAGGGGGCGGACAGAGAACCAGCATCAGCACACTGACCTCTTCACCCCCGACCAAGCTGCGAGTTGAGAGAAGCAGGTAGTACAAAAAGTCACTTCAAGCCTGAAATTACAGAAACATCTTCCGTAAGGATGTTTCTAAGTTTGCCCAGCGTGTGGCTGCTACTCTCAAGCGACACCATTTTTATTTAAGTTGGCAGTGGGAAAACCTCCTGAGGGGGTATCTGAAGCAGTAATAACATTCGATAGTTGTACATTCCTTTTACAGTTTTTAGAGAGTGTTTGCACCCGTATCATTTGGTCCTGAAAAATTCTGTGATGATGTTATTGATGATTTGAGGGTTTTTTAGAAGAAAAAATCATCTCAGGAAGGCACAGACTGGTAGAAAAAGCACAAACCCGGCATTGGCAGACTGGGGTTCATACCTGGCACAGCTTGATGGTTTTATTAGTTTGTAACACTGGGTGAGTAACCAACTTTTTGAACCTCAATTTCCTACACACAAAATAAGGACCATAGCTCCCAGTTTGCAATATTTTTTGGTACTACATGAGATAACAGGTGTATGTAAAATACCAACCACGCCTGAGATAAAGTGGGCACTCGGTGAATAGCAGGTCTTACTTTAATTCGTCCGGATTCTTGGCTTTGAGTGACCAGATTCCGATCCAAATTACTTACTTATTATCCCGACTGAACTGTCGGAACAGCAGGGATGCAGCTGACCCTTGAGAATGATAATCAGCAACGCGAAAGCAGCTGGGATACACCACCTTCCTTCTCTCCCAACTCTCTTCTGGATGCACAGCATGAGCTGCAATGACACAGCTCCTTGGAAGGTCTCATTTTGCCTGAAGGTATTTGATACAACTAACTACACTATTAAAATTCCATCCACACGGCCCTGGCCAGGTGGCTTAGTTGGGTGAGCATCGTCCTGTACCCCCAAAATGTTGTGGTTTTGATTCCTGGTCAAGACACATGCCTAGGCTACAGGTTCGAACCCTGGTTGGGGCACATAGAGGAGGCAACCGATCAATGTTGCTCTCTCACACCAATGATTTTCTCTCTCTCAAATCAATAAACATATCCTCAGATGGGGATTAAAGAAATTCTGTGTACATCATACATTGAAATTTTGGAGTTAGTCTGTTTTGTGTGTCCAAAGGGAAGGAAAGTAGAGCTGTAACAAAATAGGATTCATTGACATAACTGATTAACCTTTACTACTAGCTCTTAATTCACATGAGCAGTGTGCTTTTTTCCTTTTAGAATTTACTGGAGTTCCCCATGAAACCGGATGCACGGGGCACAGTCCCACCTAGTTCTGTGTATCATGGCCCCCACCCCCCCACTGCAGGCTCCATCTGCGTGCCACACAGCGCCTCCTGGGCAGCCATGTAGGCATTCTTCCTCATATACACACGTGTCCCTGTAACCTGACTTTCTAAAAGGAACAATCGAGCAAGCGTGCTGGAGCCTTGTCCTTGTTCTGCCCCTCATCCCTCAAAAACTCCATTGTACTGAAAGTAGCAGTCCGTGGTCACGCACTGTTCCAGAGTTCCGAGGAGCTAACTCCGTGAGACGAGTTGATCACGGCTGCAGCAGCACGATGCCAGTGACAAGTCACCCCTGTGGTGTGTCGGGCCCACGGCCAGCATCAGGGGCTCTGGGGGAAGTCAACCCCGCTTGGCACTCTGGGCTCTCAACTTCAGGTGATGTGACCTTGAGCAACAGGCACTTTCGGAGCCGATGTTTCCTTATTTGTGAACAAGAAATAGCAGCAGAACCCACGGGGTGGGGCCCCTGCGAGGGGCGATGAGCACAGCGCACAGAAACTGTGGGCACAGTCCGGACGCGGAGAGCGCACCGAACGCACGGTCAGCGCGCCCGTCCTCCCAGAGAGGCCGGGGACTGGCTGCCTCGCCTTTCCAGTTATGGCTGGCAATCAATTCAACATACAGCCTTTGAGAGCCTACTGTGTGCAGTCTCCGCGCTGTACTTTCCTGATTCCAGCCCCACGTGGGTACCGGAAGGAGGAGAAAAAAATAGACCCTAAAGGGACTCTCCCCATCTCAGGAAGTTCTGGGGAGAACACAAGACAATTAGCACCTTGCTTTTCCCTGATGAGAAGGTGGAGGAGTAAATTCTACCTGGATGATTTTTTATGCTCGCAGGGACCATTTTCTTTAAGGCGATGTGTTGGTGAATCGCTTTATTCCCAGCTCTTGGGAATTCAAGAAATAGATTTGTTCTAGGAAAATTTCCAGTGCACTGCTTAGCATTCCTCGAAGAAATAGTGGGGGTTCTGGTGGTGGTGTGTGTGGCCTATTTACTTATCTGGTTGATTTGTCTCATCCTTGGCAGTAAGCGTGAAAACTTACCAGCTGCTTTTGCTCTGTCTGTTTAAGCAACTTCCCTTGCGTGCCAGGAGTTTCCAAGAGCGTGAGCATTTTGGACACATCTGGCACATACAACTATTTAACTTCCACAAAAGAAAAAGTGTCTTTTGCAGTAAGAAAGGCGCGGTTCTGTGTCCTGTGTCTTACTAGGGAATATTCTTGGGAAAGAGATGTCTGCACGTGTTGTGTTCACTTTCGGTCAAGCCCCTGTAGCGCTGGCTCCCGAAGACAGCATTTCCTAAGCAACAATAGTCGTTAGAACAACAGACCTTATTTTGGTGGCAGTCACGATGAGAGGTGTGCAAACATCTTCATTCCAGTGAACTTTAGTAAACGAAGACTCGTGGTGCCATTCGTAGTATTCATGAGTCAGTGCGGAAAAGAGAAGCCACTCGAAGTAGAAAGAGACTCTGTCTAGGGAAGTAGGTGCTAACAAGATTCATGAAAGGAGCTGATTCCATCTGGGCCTTCGGTACATTGTAGAAGAGCTCACGACCATCCCACTGGAGGGAATGGCACCTTGGAGGACATCCCCGGAGCTGCTCTGGCAGTGATCAGCTGCTGCTGCCTCAGCAGAGAGAGATGGAAACTTCACTGTAATCCAGAGATCGAGGGGCCAGGTCCCGGACCTGTGGCTGCCTCTACAGCTTCTTGACACCCAGGAAACCGGGGAGTGCACGCAGGACCCACTGCAGGGGGACCTTCCACTTCCTTGATCTCACATACCTGCAGAAAGGGCCGGTAGCTGTCAAGGATGGCCCCACCAGCCCTGCACGTCTTATGAGTGCATGTAATTGAGAGTCTGACATTCGGAATCCTTGTTGCAAGGGAGTGAGTGTAGAGATGCAGTTTTTGGCTGGTCGATGTCTTTGGCTAGCACGAGTGTGGACTGGAGGTAGAGTGAGTGCAGTCAGTCTCCAGCACGCCATTTACCGAACAGGTGGATCGCAGCTGCCTCCTTCCCTCACCACATTTTCCAGCACAGCCTTTGCATTCGCGTGTGCTTACTTACGTACGCCTTCTGGGGATGACATGTGTATTCCTTGGAAAAGGTACTTATATCTTCAGCACCTGACACGTAGCAGAGACCAAACAAATGTTTATTAGGTAAACACCTGCGTAATGAAATGACCTTCTTTGCTAGACTTTGGCTTCAAAGACAAAGACTATGTTTCATTTACTTTGGTTTAACTGGCTCCCACCACTGGGCCTGGTCTATATTTGAGAAGAAAGGAAAGGTGGCTAACATCATATAAAATGTATGTTTTACTGTGCTCATATCCAATTGGAGTACCATTCTAACTCCTTTATTACCAAGATTACCATTTCTTTGAGGAGATTCCAGTTTAAAGTCCTCTTTTATACTGCCACCCGCCACTCTGTGCTCATTTTTAATCAGCGATTACTCTACTCCAAGTTATGTTTCAAAGAGCTTTTCATGTATTATTTATCCTCATCCTGGGAGGCAGAGACTAAGATTGACCGCAATTCCTTATGTACAATTATCTGAAAATTAAATATCCAGTGTAATGAAAAACAAACACCTGTGTAGCCACCACCAAGGTCAAGAAGTAGTCCATGGTCTGCACCATAGAAGCACAGCAGCACCCCCCCCACACACACACACACTGCTGGCTCCAGATCACACCCCCTTTCCCCTCTGAATTCAGTGGCTCCCCCAATATCCATGGTTATCACTTCCTTACCTTCCTGCAAATGTTTATCTCCTTATGTGGCGTTTCTACAAACTATAGTTCAGCTTTCACTAATTTTGAACTTAAATGGAATATGCTATAGGCACACTTTTTGTGTGTTTGACTTTTCACTGGTGTTCAATAGTATGCTTGGGAGAGTTATCCCCATTGCCGGGTGCAGCTCCAGTTCACTCATTGCATTGCATATGGGATTCCACCGTGTTAATATTTATGAATGAACTACCCATGCTATCCTTAAACAACACTTGCGTGGCTCCTGTTATGGTATATTATACATAATGCTTCTAAGAACATTATGTACATTCTCCCGAAGCCAGTGGTGTGCTGGTAAATACTTAACAACTGGCTCTCCAGGGAGAAAAGCCCTAATTTGTAGCATCTGGCTATTTCCATGGTGTAAATACTTTCACCATGGCTGATTTCAAGCTGTCAGTGTGAAGTCCCTGAGTGTGGCGTTGGGGAGAGATATGCACCGAGAGCTGTCCCCAGCTGGCGCAAGCTGGTTCCAGCACATCGCCATCTGGAGGATATGTGCATCTTTGTGTTTTGGGTGAATACCTCGGAGTGAACTACTGAGTCGAGTGTATATTTAACTCTAGTTAAATAAATGTACCCATATGCCCTCCTTCCAGCAACACGAGACAGTTCCAGTTACTCTATAGCTTTGCCAACAATGTGGTATGTTCGGTCATTTTCTTACTACCATTTCTGGTATTTTGTGGTGGTTTTAATTCACAGTTTCCTGATATTAATAAAATTAACACCTTATTATGAAAGTTGGCCATTTGGAGATCCAATTTTAGGAATTTCTGTTCAAATCTCTTTCCCAATTTTCCATTGGGATGTGTGACTTTTCTAATTGATTTATAGTTACTTCTATGTTCAGGATATCAGCTTCTTGGTTAGTTATGTAGGTTCCAAATATTTTCTTCTCTTTCAGGGTGCCTGCTGTTTTTTCTCTCTTAGTGATTACTTTTGATTAATAGAAGTGTCAGCTTTTAAATGTATTCAATTAATTTTTTCATTGTGTTTAGTATTTTTCTTTTGCTTAAAAAGTATCTCCTGATCATGAGATTCTAAAGATTTTCTCCTATAGTATTCTCCGAAAACTTTGTTTTGCTTCTTACACTTGGGTAAGGAAGTGATTTTTGGAGTGAAGTAGAGTTAGTTCTCTTCACTCCAAAAATTTTATTGTTCCAGCATCCCCAAAGAAGGCTCTTCTCTCCTAACTCCTCTGTCATGCTGCATTTGTCATAAGTCATGTCAATATAGGTGAGTCTGTGTCTGAGCCTTCTTTTTCATTATTTTGTCTATTGCTACAACAATAATAGATTGGCCCACTCTTTAAGAGCCAATCATATTACTACCATATAGAACAATTTCTTTCCTATTATTGTTCTTCTCTTGTGTTTTGGCTTATTCTTGGCTGCATATTTCCCTATAGGCTTTCAAATTAGCTGATCAAGGTATGTAAACTTGGGACCTTATAAATCAATTTGTGGATAATTAACATCTTTAAAATACTGAGTTTTCAATCCAGGAAGGTGATAGATCTCTCAATTTATTCCGATGATTTTAAGTTTTTCTTAAGAATGTTTATAGTTTTCTACATAGAAATTTGTCCAGCTTTTGTGAAATTTATCTGGTTATATAATATTTTTGGTGTTATTGAAATTGATATTTTCCAAGTTTAAATTTTGTGTCTGTTGGTGGCACCAACACGATTGAATTCCATGTTTATTACGAAGGGTCTGGGAAGGTGTGGAGCTCCCTGCGGAGTCGTCGAGGCAACATTGCCTCCGCCTGGCCACGTGTGTGACAGTACGCACAGAGTAGTGCCAACCAGGGAGCTCACCTGAGCTGCTGTATCCAGACTCTGCGTTGATGAGCTAATCAGACAGCCCGCTTTCATTCTGCCAATATGCAGAATTACATCGATTAATTGTCTAACGTCAAAAACGTATTCATTGTTGGGATAGACGCAACTCAGTCGTGATTTGTCCTTCTTATGTGTTACTTCTTATAAGTCACTACAGTCTGTTTGCTGATTTTTCCCATTTCATTCATGAAGAAAGTTTTGGTGAAAATTGTTTGGAATTTTTATAATGTCCTTGTTGGATTTTGGAATCAATGTTAAGCTGGCTTTAAAATGCAAGTTTGGAGAGTTACCTTTCTTAGTTTTTTGGGTGACTATGTGTATTGTTGACAGTATTTGAAATTTGACCTAACTAAACTAGCTCATCCAATTCCAGTTTACCAAGTCACTCTATTCACTTCCTTGATAACTCCAAAATTAATAATAATTTGATTATTCTTTTTCTTATTTCTTCTCTTTCTCCTGCTACTGGAATGTGCGCTTTGAGAACTAGGCCTGTTTCTCCTGTAGTTAGCACAAAGCCTCATTAAAAGTGGTTATTCAGTAAAGAGAGCTTTAAGGAATGAAGCTGATATTAAGTACTGAGAATGTATTTTAAAATCATTGTTCTCATCATCACAGTGGCAGTATTAGTAGTAGTACCAGGGGAGTTAAAAACCATGACGCAGCAGTGAAAAGCAGAGTCACCCTGAGTTTGATTCACATTTTGTACAACGACCTCTGTGACCTTGGACGAGTTAACTGATTTTTCCGTGCTTCAGTTTCCCCATCTTTAGAAGAGGAATAATCAAGTCTTTATCCCTATCTAAATCCTGTGGCCAAAAAGGTTTTAAAATTCAGATTTCCTTCTATTTTAGAAAAGTAATATGGTAGATATGCCATATATTCCAAAACAATCCCAACAGTGCTAGGGGCGGCGTAAACCAAATTGCTTGTGGATTATGAGTCCACAGAGAAATACATAAAGATTAACTGCAAGTGGAATAATTAGAATGTAAATTGGTTATGTCACATCCCATTTTACTATGCAAACTTTAAAAACTTGTTTTTTAGGGCTGATCACCTGGCCTGCAGAATTTTAAAACTGGAAAGAATCCTAATGGTCTTTTTTTTTTTTCTAACAACTTGTCCAGTTTTCATGATGAGAAAAATTAAGATGCAGAGGTATCAGACAACCTTCCTAAGATTACACAGCTATTTTCTCATAGTGCTGGAGACCTGCTACACCACTACAGTTTTTAAGATAAAAGAGCATTTTATTTCAGACTTGAAAACTAAAACAAAATGGTCTTTCTTGGGATTCCTTTCAATCTTGAAATTGTTAAATGGGGACGACTTTCTTATGATCAACGAATTATTTTTCTGATTTCCCAGAAGTATGAGTTCCTTAGTAAATGATGATAATAAGGAGTAAAAAATACATCATAGGTATTTACAAGACAGTGAAGGAAATATATGCAAAAAAAGATGAGTAACAAATAAAAGTTAGCATGTGAACATTTCTCATGAATAATAAATGCTACAATATTATTGATTTTGTGTAGAAAAAAATTATAGTGAGCTAATAAAAAAGTTGGAGTTGGTAAATCAAACTCTCTGTAGAATTCTATAGATAGCCTCCCCTTTTCAAAATGGGAACTTGCAGTGTTATTACTCCTTATTTCATATGACAAGTCATATTCTGAAAAAATGTGTACTGACCGACATACACTTTAGCTATTGGGAATCAAGGCATGATTAGTAGGGGCTTATCAAATACTAGATCATAGTCATTCAATGAGCATACTCTAATTGCCTCTAGGGCAGTTCGTGCGTGTTTTTGTAAAGACAGAAGGGCATCTCAATTTACTTATAAAAATTTCAGAGCTCCCCCATTCTGCAGGGAGAAATTTTAAAGTTGAATCAAAATCAGATTCAATGGCATGAACATGGGTTGCAACCTCTTAATTAGCAGCGGCTACCACAGGATGAATAGAACCCCATGTCGTGTAGACTGCAGACATGTTTTTCTTCTAGATCCCTTAGAGGCAGCACAATCTCCCCAGGCAGGTATCACATTCGTGATGGGAGGTGCTGCACCAGCTATTCATAGGAAGAGGGGAAACTCATGCTCCAGAATGACAGTGCAATTTAAGTAGAAAAACGGACATAATTCTCTCTTACAAATACACTTTTTTCCCCACGAAATAATCTATAAAACTTCCCAAAGGCCTCTGGGCATGGCTAGCACATATATTTAATTATGTAGAAGGCTAGTTTCTTGGAAAAGAAAACTTCACATTTTTATCAGTACAACAAAGGACATATTTTTAGTCCCCACAATGAGCTATAAGACCATGAAACTGTAAGAGAAAAAGAGACTTATAATCTACAAGCAATTTGGCTCTTGCTGTAACCTAATCTACATTCAATTCCTTTCTTTGCTTGATAGATTTTATTTTATTACACAAAAAAGCAGAAATTGGGGGTTCCCATTATCCCCCTTTTTGTGTACCTTCCAGGTTTTTCCTATGTATATATTTGTGATTTTTAAATAACAAACATCTAATGTACAAGAGAAGAGTTTTGAGGCTTCTTTTTCTTTCAGAATCATAATGTGAGCACTTTCATGTTGGTAAATATTTTATGCATAATTTAATGGCTGAAAAAAGAATGATGCAGAGTTTTATAGAGCCAGCCGTGTGTTAAATGTTTACATATTTTTATTAAAATTAATCTCCCTAATAACCCAGTAAGTTCGGCATTACAATCCTAATTTTATAGCTGAGAAACTCAAAATGTGGCTTAAGTAATATATGGAAGGACACATACCTAGAGAGTGAGAAATACAATGCAAATCTGCATGCTTCAACTTCAGGAGTTTATTCCTTGAATTAGTCACTCTGCTTTTCCCTTGCGTACACAATGCACAATATAGCTACCTCCCCCCATTGTCATTCTAAATTGTTTCTTTTCTTTCTTGTTTCCCTCTCTCCTTCCCTCCTTCTCTCCCACCCTCCTTCCCTTTCCTTTCTTCCTTCCTTCCTTCATTCCTTCTCTCCTTCCTTCCTATGCTAATCAACTCTTTGATGAGCATCCGTGTAGCAGAATCTTGTCACGTGACTTCAAAGATCAAATGGCAGGAGAGTAATAACTGCTCGTTCCAATAGCCACAATTTGTGATCCTCTACATTCTGACCCTTTGCTGTCCCACAAGTTCATGGGACAAATTCTGGTAGACGTGACCTGTGTCACTTTGTGCACAAAGCATAGAAGACAGGCTGAGATCTCTGGGAGCTCTTCTTGACCTGGTGGCATGTGAGTGTTGAGATGGTGGCAGTATAAAGCTTGAAGCCACCATCAGCCTGGGTCCCTGAGGTGGTCACTGCAACTACACAGCTCGGCATGCCTGCCTCTCACTCCTCTGTTTTGAAACTGAACCTTGAACCACAAAAGCAAAATGTCTTTATGTGAAGTCACTGAACTATTGAGTTTAAACAGTTACTACCTACAATGTTTGTTTATGGGAAGTAGGCAATATCTAGCAAAAATTATACCCATTTACTCTTCAACTTAGCAGTCTCATTTCTAGGAATATTCCCCAGTTACGCTGGCCAAGAGAAAAAGAAAATAAAGAAATAATGTATGTACAAAGCTATTAATTGCAAAGGAAATGACTTCTAAATAATTTTGAGCAAACATACATGAGGAATAGGACCTTATCTTTTATATCTGCTTTTTAGGGATTTCCTTTTTAGGGATTCTTTACTGAAAGAATGAAAATTGAATCTATTCACTTTAGAGTTACAGTCTTGTGATACAGCGTCTACTTATCCCGTCTTTTTGCTTATTCAAGTATGCATCGTCCTAATTCTGAGGTAGGTCAAAGCAGTTTCCTATGCCCATATGTGGATTAGCAGAAGACATTGAGGCCGGATGCATCAGAAGTAAATCCTATTCCCAGTTGTCTGTGCAAAATGAAGTTTTTCTCATTGGGAAATCAAAGTGCCTGATAGTGTGAAGACAAAAGGCGTCAGAAGAGCATTTGTCCGAAGTGCTTCTTTGGGACTTCTCAGCTGCTGGCAAAGGGAGCTGTTTGGGGCAACTTCAAATATTTCAGAGAACACAAAACATTGTGCAGAACTGCTGGTTTTGGTTGTTAACACAAGGTAAGCTCCTTTTAGTTTTTATATACATAGCAGGTAGTACCTTAACTTCCCAGAGGGATTTAGCTTCATTTGCATTTGAGACAGTGCCATTTTTGCAAAATGTCTTCTTTCCCTTTCGGATAAATATTCTGTGCCAGTTCACTGCTTGCATAAGGTGCAGGGCTTTTCATGTTTTCTCTCAAGGTCTCACTAAATGGAGCGTCTGAGCAAATGGCAACCTATAATGACAGCCCCCTCCTTACACTCGTGTGTGCCTGCGAACACTCGTCGTGAACCACTGCTTTCAGGAGCTGTCTCCACATCAGCGCCCACGCCTTGGCCTTGGACCACATTCAGAAGGGACCCGTGATTGCACAGAGACTTGGAAACATCGCCGGTGTGATGAGAACGCCTAATGCACCGAGAGCAGCCAGATGCTGCGGAAGCACCCCTGACGATGGAAACAGTATCCTGCAGAGCACAGTGACATGGGGCACTGTGAAGAGGGAATCTCTGCACTATGCAGACCATGGCCTGGGTGTGACCGCAACATGTAACGAGCCCACAGTGCTGAGCGGAGGCCAGGCCAGCTGCTCCATGTTCCTACTATTGTCCATCTTTCCCTGGGTAAAGCTGGTCGCTGAACTGGTACCCACAGAGCCATCACGAGGCAGAACATAAACAGTGGGCTGCTGTACACATTGGCAATAAATGTGCATTGCACTGACGCAAGTGGTATAGAAATGGAGATGAAGGGAAGAGGCAAACTGACAGTGGGGAAACGTCTGCAGAGAGGGAGGCAAGAGAGATTCCCAAAGAGAAGCCGAGTTAATCACCTGCCAGTTGTGCTTTTCCTAGTGCAGATGGAAAGGGTGTTGGGAACAGCTGAGCCCCCTGCCCCTGCTATACTTCTGGCCAACATAAAGATTTGTATATACAGAGGCCCCCCGCCTAGCGCTGGTTGACACAGGCCCTGGTCCTGGGCTGATCCCATATTTAAAGCTTAATAAATGGAAGTGTCATCCATAGTGGTGGGAAAATAAATGGAATTGGTAATGGATGTCAACTTGGAACTTGTAGGGGCACATTACAATGAAAAGGTTTGGTAAAGGTACAGGATCAAAGAGGGGGAGAGATTTAAGCTGGAGGTACCTCCGCGGGCTCCGTAGGATTTGAAACTGCACCTCCTGGGTGGTTCTTCAATATAGAAAAGCAATAATTTTCCAAAGGAAGAAAGTCAGAGACAGGAAGGAAGCACAGAGGGGGAGAGATTATCGGCGGGTTTGTGGGAGCAGAAAGGGCTGACTTTGGAAGCAGTACAGCTTCACGGTCAGAGGACAGACTCTGGAGACAGACAACCTGGAGTCAAATCTTCTGCTAATTCTCACTGTCCTTGTTTCCTCATTTGCCAAATGGGTACTAATAATACCTACATCATGGAGTTTGGGGAAAGAAATTGAGATAGTATATGAATAAACATAGCACAGTGTCTGGAATACGGACCCCCTGATGGATAGTAGCTATTCATTTATTAGAACGTAAAAAATAGAAGTAAAACAGTAGCTAGTCATAGTCTATTCGAACACAGAGGGAAGATTAAGTGTGAAAAGAGGAATTGTGGAGGAGGGTAAATGCATGGTCTAAGATACAGGAATATGTTAACAGGCTCTGGAGGGAGCCAAGGAATGAATATAAATATATCCTCTAGTTCGTCATATATATGCATCGTAAAACCCCTCAAAAACACTCCGTCTTCCATTAGGGAGAGGTTGTTGTATGCCTGTTCTGTATATGCAGGCATCCAACCGCGTTTAACTGGAGAGTTAAGTTTTCTGCTGTACGTTCTGCACTCCCAATGACTTCTGGACTGCTTTACTGTTGAGGAAGAGGAGCACTGGGATAGATATATTTTGACGATATTCCCAGGGATCCTCGAGCCTTGTTCTGTTCTCGTCTCTGCCCTAGAATCAGGTCCTGCCCCAACACAATGCCACTCACTTATGCTCGGGAGAACATCTCCCTCACTTAACGCACAGATGATGCCCCTCTTTTGGTTTACATGGGCCACTCTGATCCATGGTTAGTTGGGGGTTACTGTCACCTACCAAAATACTGGAGCTTACATGAAAAGAAACATATCTTTATGCTGGATCTAAAGTTTATGGTAAAGACCTAAACTTTCGTTTCCCCACTCTAATATTGGCTTAATTCACAGAGTTGTGAAAATAAAATTAGCGGACATGAAAGCTCTTTATAAATGGTAAAATATCATGCAAGTGCGTGGTGGCATTGTTAAAATTTTTATCTTTAACAAGTTAATCCTTTCTTGGTCACTAGGCACTTGTTACTCCATTAGCTACTGGAGAAATGGCAGCACCAAGCAGTTGAACTCATAACAAATTCCGGATTCAATAGCTACTGAGAGGAAGCAGAGTTTGCATCCCTGAAATATGCCTTTTAGGGAAAATTATTTACCTCCTCCTAGTTGACTCACTAAAAGTGGAGGAGAGGAAAAACAATTTTCTTTCTACCCTTCTAAGTTATTCTGGCTGGACTAATAGTCAAATTGACATGAAATGGATAAACAGAAGAAAATCAAGTCTTATGACTTACATACATATGGGGGTTCCCTACAAATATGAGACCTTAGGAGGCATTGGGCAGTTGAGGTTTACATGACATTCTGGACTAAGGAGAGGGAGGCAGGGATTTCAAAGGGAAAGTAGGCACAGCTAGATGAAAAAGAGCGAACTGTACAAAATAAATTCTTGCTGGGTCACTGGGCGACCTAGAAACAATGGAACAGAGAGGAAAGTATCAAACAGGTTTTTGCTTGGATCCTCCCTGTCTGCCACACTTACATCCTATTATGCTAAGATGATACCTCCTTTCCTTTAACCAGACTTTTTTTATCTGAATCCCCTTCATGTAAAAGGGGAAGTTCAAAGGCTCTTTCTGAGCCTTTTGTTTCTTAAAAATAATAAGCTTAAAATAATCAATATCCCCCAAAGGCATATTTTGGGGTAGCAAATTCTGCTTCCCCTCACTATTCATCCCCAAGCTTATTAAACTCTCTTTCACTCTTTGAGAGCAGCAAGAACCTGTGTGTCTTAGATAATGAATACAACACATACCTCTCAAAGCACACGCATGCATTTACCCAACACATTTGTTAGATTCCTAGTCAAAGTCCATCCATTCACTACCTACATGTTGAAAGTTAAAAATGAGGGGACAGAGGAAGATAACAAGGTCTGAGGGGTTTTTTTTTTTCCTCACCAACAACCAATTCTCTAATTCTTTGGCACCAACCAGGCATCCAGCAATCGAATGTGATTCTGACACTATGAACCTAACACTAGTGTCAGATTCCACCGGTGAAAGGGCTCCAGTCTCACAAGCCTGATCCTACATCAGAGACTCCCATAGATTAGCCCAAGAAAGGAAGAGGGTGGAGAGAGGAGAAAGCATATTGTAGATCAAGGATGGGAGAGGTGCTTAGGCAGCCAATGACAGAACCCACATTTTGATGCAGCCTAAGAAAGAGGATGCTTTAGGGAAGTCAGTAGCAAAATATTATGGGTCTTCTTTTAAGTATCTCACCATTAAAGGAATTCAGATACCGCCAACTGTTTCTTCTAGTCTCTTCTTGCTGGCCTCTTCGGTTTCTATTTTGTATATCTTTTCTCATGATCAGAGCTTTTGCTTATTCATAATTATTCATCATTTAAATTTGTCACACTCCCTCATGGTCTAGACTGTATCTTATTATCTCGCCTACTTTTGTTATTCCACTGCAGACAGTTCATTTCCTTCCTATTTTCTCAAATAAAATTTCCCAAAGCCAGCATTTGATGGGTCCAACTCATCTTTCTTAGGCGTGTTTCTTCTTACACCCAGTTGACTTGTGGGTACTCTAATTTAGGTGCTGTTCAAGTCCCATGAACCACAGCTGGTAGGGACATTGCTATCAGATGTATATAACTTGGCTGTTTAAGACCAATTCCTCTAAAGGGACGGGGGGAGGAACCATTTTCCATAGCCAATCAGGAACCATGATTGATGAATTTAAGTATCCTGCTAGGGAACTTGCATATATTAGCTCATTTAATCCTTCCAACAAACATATGGAGTAGATATGATCCCCACTTTGTAGAAAAAGAAATTTAGGCTTCATAAGATTAAGCCCCAAAATCATGCAGCAGAAAATGTACTCTAGTAGACATTATTATGCTTTAAATGTCCCTGAAGCCCACAGCTTAATAGCACAATTTTTTTTTTTTTTGAGGGTAAAGATCTGGATGCTCTAAAAGAGCAAAGACGAGGTGTTCCTCTAGCCTCTGCGAGCACACGGGGAGTAGTACATTCTATAGCACCAGTTAATGCTGCTGAGTGTGTTCTGTGTACCGGGTACTAGTCCACGCATTTTAAATGGATAAATCTCCTTGAAGCCTCCTAATGACACTATGAAATAGGTGCAATTATTATCCTTGTTTTATGGATGAAAACGAGGACACAAAAGAGAACACAGGCTCAGACAAAGAGTAGCCATTGTTAATGGCACACCTGTGCCTCCAATCCAGGTTGACTGAATTCAAACCCTATAGACTTACTAGCGGCCACAGGGATGGAGAAGCGCCTCTCAAATCCCTCCCTCCACTGAAGGCAGGATAGTGGTAGCATTTGTTGATTAAGGGAGGGCAATTTGGATTACACATTAAAGATCACTTCATGGTTATGAGAACCGGACTTAATAGAATTATCCAAGAAGTCTGAAAATCACTTTTCTGTATATATTTTCCTCCACCTTCTTTTCTCCCTACCTCCAAAAGTCCTCGCCCCCCAAAGGGTAGCTAATTATTTTTTTAAAAAGGTTTTAATGTGCTTTCCTAGGTCTCTGGGCTGCTTCTGAAATGATAAGAAAATTCTGCTGCCTGGGGAGGGAGCGCAGGTAGTAAGCAGGAGTCAGAAGTGATTACAGTCCTGGGGGGCAGAACCTGTGTGAGACTTTGGTAGAAAGGGACTGCCATTGTCTCCCTGTCTACCATAGTCCCCATGGTTGGTCACACCCCCCAATGTCATCTGTAATAAGAAATGACCGTCAGTCAATTCAGTCTTGAGTGATCATTAATGGGCTGCTTGGCAATAACTACAGAAAGACAAAGGCCAATGACCAGAGCTCTGGAGAAGAGATTTCATTCTAGAACATCCAGCGGGTGAGGGGGACACGCTATCCTGTCCCAGACAGGAGAAAGGAAAAGGCTTTGCTGAGCGATCTCTCTTTCCTCTGGCTCCCTGCCTCTAACGTGGCTCTTGTTGCTTTAGTGCATCCGTCACCCTCACTGCAGTGTGCGCTACTTAAGGCCAGGGTGCATGTGCCTAGACAGAGCAGATATTCGATAGATATTTTTTGAATAGACTTTTTGTATTGTCCCTTGATATATAGGTGGCAAGCCAAGATATTGAGAAGGGTCTTATCCATGGCTATTCAAAGAGTCGATGAAACTCCAGTCTACTTGGCAATCCAATACCTCACCCATCCCTGTCTCAGGGGCCAGTTTTCTCTCCCTGGGGAGCTGAGTTCTATGGCATCAGCATTTGCTGGGTTCTTTCTCCCTTGGTTCCTTCCTCCTGCCTTCCTCCCACTCCAGACTGTGACGGTACATTATGAGCAACGTGGGACAACTCTCTGGGGTTTCCTTTGTCCATTTCACACACTGCGCACAGGAGGGCATCTGGTGGTGGGGCGGGAATGACCTTCTGCCCTTGATACTTTTCTCTGTGCTTCCCATAGATCTGAATGCGACTGGGGCAGGAGGGGACAAGGAAGGAGGGGAAGCCAGCTGCTGTTCCCGTTTTTATTGCCGATTTTAAACCTGCGTAGTCTTCATGTCATGTCCCACTTCTTTTCCCCACTCCCTTCACAGTCTTTCCATCTCTAAGATGTGATGAGGCGGGGTCAAAGAGCAGGTGCCATGGATGGGGTCAACCTTGGCAACATTCAGAGGCTATCATGTCTCTAGCACAAGTAACAATGGGAGAGTTTATGGAGTCGAATAATCTTATTTTACAAATAAGATTGCTGAAGCACAGGAAGTTCAAATGACCTGCCCGCGACCATTCCAATGGAGAGAATGGGTGGCAGAGAAGGAGGTAAGTCTGTTGCCTTTTAATCTCAGTTCAGTCCCCTTTTGCTACGGCAGACTTGTTGAGGAAAATAACATGAGCAGTAACTACATCTGTTTTGTTGCCATTTCAAGATCTACCACAAGGCTTCAGAGGAACAGAGCTCAAAAACACTTCACTTGCATAAAGACAGTAAGTATCACTTGCGCAGCTGGCGTTTTAGCGAGGACTGAGGTTGATTTGTCTTCTCTGTGTTTTGCTATTTTGCTTCTCAGTCCCCTAAAGAGCAGAACACAGCAGGTTAATTTTCCTGCACGGTAAGAACTGCTTCAATGCCCACACACAACGCTCATTGGTCAGTGTTTTGCTTCACAGTATGTCTGCTTCCGTTTTACAGCTTCTGCTACCTTGGGTTCAATAAGGACAGTCACAAGCAGTCCCCGTGACTCTGCAGACTTACCTACGTATTCCCAAAGCTGTGCTCAGGGAAAGGAGTTTGGTTATTATACATTTAAGTAATGGGCAGCCAAGCCATGAAACCAAATCTCAAGCCACGAAGGGCGTCATCTAGTGTCATTGGGAGCGGTGACGTTAGTAGACATATGGGACGAATAAAGCTTTAGTAAGCTGTGTTGGCTTTGGCATGTTAGGTGGGCATTTTATTCACAGGTACTTAGGGTCTCTAGCTGTAGTAGACAGAGGAAAAGGTATTTTTTTCGCTTCTAGTCTTTCCGGCATTTTAGATTGAGAAAAACCTACTAGAAAGGAAATACTCAGGCACAGTGCAAATGGCTGCATTGCTCTCTTCCCATATTCTAACGTTTGCTCCTGAACAGGAGAGCTGCTCTGACAAAATAGGGTTGGTTTTTTTCTTATCTTCACCAGAGGATATGTGGATATGTTCTTGATTTGAGAGAGAGAGACAGACAGACAGACACACAGACATTGATGTAAGAGAGAAACATCAGTCGGTTTCTCTCTGTATGTGCCCAGACAGGGATGGAACCCACAACCTAGGTATGTGCCCTGACGGGGAATAGAACCTGCAGCCTTTTGATGTTCAGAATGATGTTCCAGCCAACTGAGCCACCCAGCCAGGGCAACAATAGTTTTCAAACTGTGAACCGTTCAGTCTCAGAGGTTGTTTGAATGGACCTCAGAGGTAGGAGTTAGGAGTGGAGGGGGGACGGAGGGGAGCTGAATGGGCAGGGCTTTGGGGCTCCAACCTGTGCTTCAAGCAGACAAGCTATGGTTGATTTTCCTTCCTTTCCCTCTCTCTCTCCTCCCCTCTCCCTCCTTCTCACCTTCCTTGTTTCCTCTTTCCCACATTCCCACCTTCCTTCATGTCTTTATTTTTCTAAATTTCTGAATAAAGAGGTTCCATTTTGAAAAATAGAGTTATATATGGTACACCCATATTAGAGATTATATATCCAGTATCTTAAAGCCAGGTTTGCTGGAATATAATTTACAAACAACAGATCACATAATTCTAAGTGTACAGTCCAATGAATTTTGATGAATGCCTATAATTGTCTAAACAACACCACAATCAAGATAGAAACCCTTCCATCACCTCAAAACAATTCCTCATAATCAATATGCTCCTGCTAGCCCTAGCCCCAGGCAACCATTGTTCTGATTTCTGTCATGATAATTTGACGTTTTTTAGAATGTCATAGAAATGGAATCAAACAACACGTTGACTTTTATGTCTAGCTTCTTTCACTTAGCATGATACGCTTTTGAGATCTATGTCGTTAGGCATAGTCACAATTCACTCTTTTTTCATTGCTGAATACTGTTCCATTACAAAGATAGACCTCAATCTTTTTCCTCCAGTGATTTTTCTACTGTTATCTACATTTTTAAATTTAAATTTCTGAATTTTGTTTTTGAATTTTATTAGATTTATTTGTATTAAATAAATCATTTTTTATTAAAGGGTGGTTAGGCTCTTTCCAGAATTTTTGTTTATTACTGAGAAAGTTACTCTGATCGTATTTATGCGCATCTTTGTGTGGGCATGTTTTCATTTTGGGGAGGGGTAAGTAGCTAGGAGTAGAATTTCTGCATCATAATGATCAGTGTGTATTTAAATTTTTAAGAAACCGCTTAACTGTTTTTCAAAGTGGCTGTTTGTATCTCACTGTGGTTTCCATTTGCATTTTCATGTTGATTAATGATGTTGAACATCTCTTCATGTGCCCATTTACTTTTCACAAGTGCCCATTCATACATTTTCACCATTTTTAGTTGGATTATTATTTAGTTGGAAGAGACACTCCACTAACTACATGAACCTCCAGAGGGCCAGCACGGACAAGTGGTCAGAAGTTATGGAGAGAGAGAGGTTGGATGAAGCAGTAATTGTAACCGAGGCTGACTGAGTTGAGCTCTCTGGCAGCACTGTGCCAAGCACTCAACAAGTATCATCTCAGTTACTCTGTGCAACAACCCTATAAATGAGGAACCCCTCATGTACTTTCTTCCCTTTGCTCCTGGGTGTGTGTCTACAGGGTCATTTGAGACTTAGAGGGAGAGATTTATTGCATTACACAAGATGACTTGAAGTGACAATAACAGACATTATCATCATTTTTCTGTCCGGTGTTATCACTTCCTGGAAATTTTATATCTGCAGAAAGGTCATCATGCTTTTCAAAGAGGATGCCCTTGCATTTCTGTGAGTTAACACCAGCCTGATATGAGGTCACATGGACTTTAGTGGGTTTTAAAACTCACTTGGAAATTAGAATTAAAAAAAGGGAGGTCTAATTGCATTGTGTCTTCAGAATCAAGGATTTGTTGTCATCTACTTGGAATAGATTGGAATGCAAGAAATTTATATTCATGTATTTTATTATATAATAAAACATTAAACCTATTTTTTAGAAACTACACAGAAAGACTGAGAGGGGGAGTTTTGGGTGGGTGAAACAAGAAGCATCGTGACCAGGGAAGAGAAGAAGGTCGTGTCTGGTTTGTACACTCATAGGCACACTGCAGGTTTAAGATATTGTGGGTGCTGAAAATGCAGAAGACCTTGAACTGAGCATGGGACAGTCAAGGAAAAAAAGCTTCCCCATGTCACTGCCGCCAGAACAAACTGTGGCCCAAAAGCCGCCCTGGGAGTGGTAGAAGCTGCTTCTGGAAGTTTCTCAGCCACGGGTGTTGGGACTTGAGTCTCTCTGTGCTGAGCAAGTCATCCTGATAGTATTATTGAAACAGACCGAAATGAGAGCATGAAAGAGACAGGTGTGCGTGCCTGTGTGTGTAGAGGGTGGGGGGTGGGGGGAACACACGTTCCAAATAAATCATAGAGGTAATGTGAATAACAGAATGGGAGCTTAAAGAATGTGTGAGGTTAAGTGGAGAAAATGTAGGCATTCACCGCTAGCCCAGTGAACTCAGAATTTAAATCACTTATATCATGGTAAAGGTTAACATTATTTTATTAACATGACATTTATATTGCACTGCATATTCTTAAAGTTCATGGCTGTTATCACTGGGCATCTATGGTCCTTTGTAAAGATCTTAGAAAACAAGGCAGCATTTCCCCTGGGGGCCCGCAGAGGTAGCGCCCGCTGCGAGGCCAGCTTGCCCTCCTGGAAGCAGGAGATGCCTGAGTGGGTACAGCAGTGGGTACAAGCGCCTCTGGGGACCTTCAGAAACACCTGCTGCTTTACCTACACTGCCAGGGTCATGCAAAGGTCTTACTGTCTCTGCTGTGAACTGAGAAAAGTAAAGACCTCAGTGAAACGATTTGCAATATCTCCTATTGATTCTGAAATCTAGCAGAAGTCATTCTTTTTTTTTTTTTTAAATAGGGCAGAGATTATTTTCATTACACTTAGCTAAAAAGCAAGGGCTAGCAAGCTGAATACGTTTCAATTGCCTAGTCTACGGACAGTTCATGGATTAAAACGTACACCGTTTCCACTGCAAAAAGCAGTAGAGGAGACTGAGGCTGAGTTACCGTCCTGAAGCAACACAGCATCTAAGTCTGGAGTCAGACTGTGGCGAACGAGGACACAGAGGGAGCCTGATCTGCTTTTCCAGCATGATCCCAGGAGCACTAACAACAGCCTCTGTTCCGTCTGCTGTCCTTCCGTCCTCCCTGCGTCCCTCTCAGGGCCTCCTTCCCCCAGACTGATGCTTTGCTCCGCTCTATCTCCTGCCAAGTGAGGTCAGCCCAGCCCTACGTCATGCCTGGTACCCAAGACATCACAGGGGGGTGAGGCAGGGGTGTCGTGAGCCCCTGCCCTTACATTCACTAGGGGCTTTAGAGTTAGACACTGATCATTATTTTTCAAATAAAACCTATAGCCGTCTTGCAAGTATCACACACATGGCGTTAATTTTTTGTTAAAATATTAGTTTGGTAAATATAATCATTTAAAATATGCCATTATTTCATATAACCCTATATTAGCTATTCCTTTTGTTCTTTTATTTTTTTAAGAATTTATTTTATTTTCCAATTACACTTCACATTCGATATCATTCTGTATTGGTTTCGGGGACACAGTATAGCGGTTAGATAACCGTGCACTTTACAAAGTGGCCCCTCTGACATTTCCAGGACCCACCGGGCACCAGACACAGTCATTACAATGTTATTGACTCTATTCCGGGGCTGTACTTTACATCCCCGTGACTATTTTGTAACTACCAATTTGAACTTCTCGAACTCTTTACACTTTTTACCTAGTCCCCCAGTCCCTTCTGGCTACCGTCAGTCTGATCTCTCTCTGAGTCTTCCCCTAGCTTGTTTATGTATTTTGTACTTTGTTGGGAGCCTCACAAAATGGAAATCGCCCGAGGCTCTCTGGACATCTGCAAGACCCTGCGGCGCCCACTCCGAATGCACCTCGGGCCCAGCCCTCTTCTGAGAGCGTCCCCCCTCTTCGCAGCTCGTCTGCCTTTCTCCTGGGCTCCATCCTCTGCTCCCTAAGGCCCTGGTTCTGGATTTTCATTCATCTCCTGCTCGCAGGTCCACCCCATCCCTGTGGTCAGGCTTTCTGCTCTCTCAGCGCACCTTACGCCACAGGCTGACCTTACCCTTAGATCTTCCTGCCTCGCCCACCCGCGCAGTCCGGACCCCCTGAAAGCCTCTGCAGGTTGTTCCAGCCCTCTCCTCCACCCACCTCAGACGCAGTGGAACACCCTTACTTCAAATCCAGTAACCAAACGTGCCCGTTACTATGGCAACACAGATGCTCCAGTGCAGCGATTTTCCACGGTGTGCGGCAACAGGGTTCAGAACAGGCAATAAGTGACTTGACGGAGGGGCGCTGACCTCTTTTCCCTTAGAGTGTCAAGTTAAAACAACCACAACAGCCAACACAACCGTAGCTGTCTGGTGTGAATGAATCAAAATTATACCTCTTTTTTGTCACATCAGCACAAAGTACATGTTTGGGCGAGCCGCAGAATTTCGGTCATTCGCTTCTGTGTGCCCTGAGATGAACAAGGCTGGAAATCGCTGCTCTGGTGTCTCACCGCAGTGGCTTCCCCTGGAGAACCTGCTGAGTAGGGAAGATGCCCGTCTGCATATGCAGAGGTCACTGGTGCAGCAGAGGGACTTCTGTCACTTCTACCCCATGGCCCCAGCCGCCACAATCCCCGTGAGCCCTCTGGGACGTTTCTGTTCCTGCCCATAGTGAATAGGAGAGAGTCCAGTACAACGGCAGGACTTTGTGGGGTGGCTTTGTATTGATACGGAATCTTAGAGCCTGGAACGGACTAAGGAGTTGGAGAAGCGTCCGGTTGTGCTTTGCATCAGGGAACTACTGGTGTGCGTCCTGCATCCACCAGGCAGCCGGGCGGGGAGCCTCACAGGGCCGCACAGGAGTCTGGTTGCCGCAAGGAGGGAGGTGTAGAGAGGGATCACACAGGGCTTTCTGGCTGAAACGCGGGACATGAATTGTTGGTGGCCTGTGGCCGCAGCCTGGCATAAAGCCCTGGACCCTCCCTCACTGAAAGCCCCCAAGAATCCTCTCTGCCTCAGTTTCCCGACTGTGCCATGCACTCTGGCAGCTGGTTAGTTGAAGGTGCTTTCAGGTCCTGATCTCCTCCCATGGGGAAAGTGAGCAAGGCGTGAGGTAGACAGAACAACGGAGCAAATGTTGGTACTTTCTAGGTGTTCTGTGACTATATGCAAACTATATATGCCTATTATATAAAAAATGCCTGCCTTTGATTAACGGGAAAGTCCCCTACTCAGGGTGCCAAAAAGAGCTTTAGGTTCCCATTCTGTGCATGGTGCAATGTTTAACACATTGAGTCGGTGTGTTAATAGTGCTGTTCAAGTTTCTATAAATTAGTACGCTGCTGTCTGCCTATGCTGCAAAGTGCCAGAATATGCGTCCTTCAACTTTCTACTATGATTATAGATTTAGTTACTTCTTATTTTCACGTGTCAATTTTTTCTTTCTATGTTTTGAAGCTGTTGTCTATCATATCTTCATGGTAAATGAAAATTTTTACACTTCTGAAGTGAACCTCTTTTTTTTTTTTTTTTTAAGATTTTACTTATTTATTTTCAGAGAGAGAGGAAAGGAGGAAGAAAGAGAGGGAGAGAAACATCAATGTGTGGTTGTCACTCATGCACCCCCAACTGGTGACCTGGCCCACAACCCAGGCCTGTGCCCTGACTGGGAATCAAACCCATAACCCTTTGGTTCACAGGCCAGCACTCAATCCACTGAGCCACACCAGCCATGGCTGAAGTGAACTTTATCAGTAGGGATATTATGTCACTTCAAGTTTAGTTTCATTGATTCTTTATTAGTATTTATGTTATTCATCTTTGTCTGTTTGAACAATGAACCTTTCTAAATGTATCTGTTTAGAATTGTCTTTTGCAAATAGCATAGAGTTAGATTTTATTGTGCTTTGTTTTAAAACACTGTCTGATAATAATTATCTTCTAACTCAACATTCTGTTTACATAAAATTAATCACAAATGTTTGGATTCATTTTTGTCATATTTTCCATTCGTTTCCTATGTTTAGTGTTTCTTTAACTTTTTAAAATTTACTAAGCATATTTTATTTTTTTTATTTTTCTTCCATCAGTGTGGAAGTTTCATTCTGTTTCTGTTATTTCAGTGATTACCTTAGAAATGATAATATTCTTAATCAATCCAAACCTAAAATTAATCTAGATTTTATCCTCCTCTCAGACAATGCATGACTATTAGAACATTTTAATTCCTTTTACCTTCTTTAAAGCTCATATGTTACTTGTATCGTGTATTCTTTATCTTATTTTTATTTCCTTAACCTCATTAGGCATAATCACTATGGTTTTATACAACTCCAAGAAGGCAGAGGCCTGAAGACACATAATTTCCTGGAAATGTTCCATTTTTTTCCTTTCTTTGACTTTGCTCAGCCCCAGCAGGGCCTTCTCTGCAGTCCTCTGGGGATGGGGTCAGGTGGTCTAGCCCTCTGCCCTTACCCTGAGGGGTTCTAGTCTCTCTCTCTTGGATGATGATGCCTTCCACCCTGGCCCGCACAGCCCAGCAGCCAGGTCCCACATCTGCAGCATCAGCAAATGAACTCAGGGCCTGCACAGCTTTGGGGCTCCAGTGCTGTGCTTACCTTGGTATAGGCAGGTGTTCGTCCAAAAACTTACTCCACTGAAATTCTCCTCTGTTTTTTAAACTCTCCAAAGCTTATAAGCACCTTAAGCTGTTGATGTTTGTGGTTGTTCTATGAATTTACACATAATTGTTTTTAAAAGAAGTGGTAATTAAAATAATCATTGTTATTACACCTGAAACCTCAGTAAATATTACATTTGATTTCAAGGTGCACAAGGTAATAACCGCCAAGATCTCTTTTAATAACACTAATACCTTAATAATAGTAGTTAATATAGTGAACATTTACACATGCCAGACAGGGGCACAAACGTCCCATATGTATTAATCTGTCTAGCCCTAACAATTTAAAACAATACCTACTAGATGTTATTCATTCAATACATGTTAATTCTCATAGTTATTTTTATACTCACTTCTCAGCTGAAAATTTGTTCACTTTTGCCCCTCAGTATCATAAGGCTGCTGTCCAAGTTCCTATTCTCCCAGAATTTGCTAGAATTCTTTATTAGATTACTTAGGTCAATAAAACATGCTATAGTATTATAACATAGTTGCTTGATATATTGCTTCCCTAATAAGGTGTCATTTTTATAGGAGTCTTTAAGTGTGATATTGGGGTTGGTACACCCTCAAATCACACCGTGTCCTACTGACTCACAGAAAGTCTCACCTTTTCTGATGTCTCCCCAAAAAAGATTCCTCTCGGGCCTCAGTGTTCTCTCTTCTTCCTGTACGGATTACATCACAAGTATCATTGGACTAGAATCTGGAATTCCTCATTGCCATTTCTGTTACAGATCTTTGCGGGCATTTTCAGATTTCATTATAACAGGTGCAACTGACAGCATTAAGAAAACATACCCTTGACTTTGATTCTGTTTGTTTAAGCTAAATCTCAATGTCATTTCAACAGACGTGGACTGTAAGTAGTTCAAGTTCTGGTGCCAAGAATCAATTATTTGCAGCGAGCAAAAGCCAGATGATTTTATGCGGAATGAATCATGCGAGGAGCTTTTATTCTCAGTAGGCAAATTGGCTCGGACAAGATGTAATACTATTGCTTTATTAGAGATGAAGCAGCCAATTTAGGATGGCTGTTTTCAGGAGCTGAAGGGGGAACACATTGAATATTTATGTGAAATTTCCCAAATTTCACCATGAAGCAGGGATTCTATGTACTTCTCTAATTTGGGCCTAAGTGATTATTTTTCTCAAAAGCACTTATTTTTACTTGCCACTCTATTTTTTAATAGTTTTTCTAATTATTCATCATGATTTCTGGTGTAGGAACCAATATTATCTGAGACTAGAGAATGAAAATTATATTCCCAAAGAAACAATAGATATTTCTTCTGAATGTATGACTCCAACAATTCAATAAATTAGGAAATGCCACTAGTCCTTTGTTTTCAGTAACTCTGTAAATTTACATACGGAAAAACATCCATAGAATATGGCTTTTCCACTTATTGAACCATAAATTTTTTAGAAACTAATGAAAACTATGACCCTTTTCCTTGAAAATTCTCTCACATAACATTATACAAATCCACACATTTGCACACAACTTTGCGTAGAATTTTAGGCGATTCTCAGCTCTCTCTGAAGCTCAGTTAGACTTAAGAAGGACCTAAATCTGAGACTGAGCGTGTTTGCCATAAATCTCCTCGGAGACCTTAGGGACAGTTGGTATTGGGACCTAGAAGAGTGACATGACAGGTTACAAATAAATACATATTTAGCCAAGATAGGCATCTCCAAACAGAGCAGCCACTTTTTACGTATGCACGTACTGGCTTTTTCTGTGTAGTTTTTGTTTTACGCCTATTTCACATTGACTCTCGAGCTGAAACCTGGCCAACTAACCCACACAACTATGAGTAACACAAGAGCATATTTCCAGGGCAAAATGGCAATAAACAGTGAGGGAAACATGGCCCTCAGCATATTCTTTAAAAGTGCTCAAGAATCCTATTCACAGCTAATTAAGATGAATCGGGTGATTCATCTAAATTTAGTGAATCGATACCTATGAAGGAAAGACATTTTAATTATTTTGATCAGTTTGTCAGTTCTATATTTATCTTTGGTTTCGTTCTTTGCAATAAATATTGTAAAGTTCTGACTTTCTGCAAAGAATATTTCTGGTTCCGGAAATCTCTGTCTCATCACGTAAGTTTCCTTTTCAAGGAAAGAACTTGAACATGGGAGATATTGCTGCTGTGTTTCAGTGCTGTGGACGTGGCTCGTAGACGTGGCTCCTACACAGAGCACCGTAGCTCTGGGATGTCATCTTACAGTTGGTTGTAGACTTACCGTCGGGTCATGGGCGTTTTCTACTGAAGTCTTGCTAAGGAGCAAAAGGCCGTCCACGTGGTTGCTGGGACTTCCTGACACAATGCCTGGGACCGGTTTGGGGCTATTTAACTCAAAAGACTTATTGTAACTTAAATTAAAACCATCTGCACCGAGAAAAAAGATGCACCTTCCTTTTTCATTTCTGTTTGAGCTCACTTAGTGGGAAATTAGACAAACCAGCGAGCTTTTACTGTCACTTTAAAAAAAAAATGAACACATTCCATTACCCAGAAGACATTGTCCATAAAAGTGACATGTCCTCACTGTTAATTCTGCACTGTTTCCTGAGTAGGCTCTGCACTGGGAGTGCCAACGGTTGTGAGGGTGACTGAGAGACACTGCCCACCTGGGAGTTGTCCACTACCGTCGCCTGAAGAAGGAAACATCTAAACGCACAAAAGAAAACCTAGAAAGCAAGGCAGACACCTAATCACCTCCAATTATCTATGGCTCTCATCTGGTCCTAGTGACGCTTATCCTTGGCTCCTGTTGTTAATACTTAATGATTTGAGATTTCCTTTAGCAGTCCTGGCTGAAGGACCCAAATTAAACTTATTTTTCATTGGCCACGGCTTTCTGCGGAAGAGAAGTGCCTTATCACGCACGTGCTTTGAAGTTGAACTGATGTGGGTCTGATTTTCACCCTGCTCTTTACAAGCTATGTGACTTAGGGCTCATCACTTGACACTTAAGCCTTAACTTCTCATCTGTGAAAATTCCCTCATGAAATTTCTGTGAGGAAAACACGAGATAATGCATATGAACCCCAGGCACAATGGCTGGCCAACGTGGTGCTCAGTGATAGGCTTTCCTGTGGGAGGGTTAAAATATTTTGGCCAAATTATGGATGAGATCAGTGGGTGGATCTAGACAGACAAAATCCTTAAACTTAGAACCCAGGAATTCTGGGAATCCTTCTAATGCTCAGAAACACACCATGTGTACCTAAGAAATACGCAAACTTAGTGCCACCTAATCCATTTTTACACAAGAATAGTTAAGGGAGCAGAGAAAAATTCTCCCCTGCAGGACAGTGCAGTGTTTATCACATCATTACTTTCCAATCGAGGAGCTCGAGATGGAGTTCTCAGGGCTCCAACTGGGGTGCGCGGCGATGAGAGAAGAAACGGTTTCTTCCTCTTCAATATCTTGGTAGAAGAGAGGGGTTAGTAGCCAGTGAGTTCAACCCCATGGAATGATTAATCTCATGGCCAATTAATATCTCCAAGCACCCTGTGGTTTGATTTACATATGAAAAGTGAACTGGAATCATCATTAAGATAACTTTAATCAAAGAATCTCTTCAGCTCAATTAAGATAGCATTTCTGTACCTGTGATTAATCTGACAGTGACTTTCACTCGCCTCCCCTAATTGAATCAGTGTCTTCACGACACTATTTCGGTTGCTTTGAAAAGCCTGGCTTGACCCTGGAAGAACATTAAAGGTTCATTAGTGAATGTTTACACAGTTGTGTACATAGTTACATATACACACTGCCATTAGCGATTGGAAGGAATAATTAGCAGGCTTACAATTCAGGGTCTGCTCTGTATATGGGATATGAAGGCAAATCGTTTTGTCCGTGGTTACGAAAAGTAAATAATGCTGTAGTTGGAATTCTCCCAATCCTGCTTCTATGGTAAAACATTTAGAAATATTGTCACCTGTCACTGAGGCCACAGGTATGCTTGCCTTCTAGGACCAAACGCGATCTGGATGGTAGAAATAGCTTCCTCATTCTGGAAGGATAAATACAAGTTTAAAGTAAGGCAATGGACAATCTGCCCATTTCTCTTGGAGCATTCGTCTTAGAAAGCTTGTCCTGTAAGTGTTTTTCTCTTCTCTTTGGAATGTATGTCAATCCTTGTGATGACTAGACAGGTCTTTTGTGAGCTTTAAGACCCAGAACTGCCTTTCTCAGGAACCTGGGAGCCAGAGGCACTGGCCTCCCCTCTCTCCCCAGTTTCTGTGAGAGGATATGAGCCTTGTCAGGCAGCTGTGAGAAGTTTGGTGTTTCCTCCTGATAAAGCCAATTCCACGGCACAGAGGGTCACCCCAACTGCCAGGTAGCTAGGATGAAGGATGGGCAGCACACGGGATTGTCGAGTCCTCATACTTGAGGACTAGTTATTGTTTCTTGGGAACATGCATGGAGTGGGTCATGTGTGTTTGCCTGAATGACAGGGTGAGATTTCTCTCTGTCTTTGGGGATTGGGGACCTCCCAGGGGATTGCCCCTGTGAGCATCACATTCTGGTTTAATGCCTGTGCAATAATAAAAGTCCTCTCTTTCCTCACTTCCTTTGTGGAAATAATTTCTGGGTTAGAGGAAGGCTTTGTTTTTAATAATATTTACCTAACAATTTAACAACTGTTCGGTGGGTGCCTATTCTCGCTGGGCTGTCTTTTAGACACAGGGAGTTGGTCAGTAACCAAAATAGACCAAATCCCTGTTCTTATGAAGCTTATGTTCCAGTGTTATATTATTCACAAGTTAGTATTTTTAAAAAATTATGATTTGATTTTGTAGCATATATATATATGTCCGTAGCATATATATATATCTGGAATGGGAGTTTGCTTTTATCTTTGGTTGTCTGAATAACGGAAATCTGTCACTACTTCTGACATCTGAACACAGTGCCTGTCTAAGCGACCATTGCCACTTTATGCTGTAGTTTCTGGTGACCTGGAATGACAGTGCAGAGGTTAAGAACAAATCATCTCAACATGTGCCACTGTGGTAGGCAGATTATTTCAAGCTGGAACAATGAAGGCCCCAGAGACTCCAAAAGAAACTCTAACCTTCTCCCCAGCTGTCTAAAAGAATCTAGGTAGAAGGGATGTGTCACCAGAGACAGCTAAGGTTTAACATGAGCCAGGGGTGATCCACAGGGAGGAATTTAGCAAGACCCATTTGATCTCAGTCCTTGCTGCGACCCCGTGTTTCTGAATGGTCCAGCAAACATTTGTTTTCCAAACACTGACTCTCTTCACCTTCCTGTGAATGGCCTCATTTCCCTTTGAAGTACTGGACATCTCTCTCCTTCTTCTTAGTCTGAGTGACATCTGTACCTCACTTTGCCACTGTCTTTGGAATCTGTCATGTAGATGTGAGTTCACTGTAGGATTAAATTTAATATCCTTCTGTTAATCAGTCTTATGTCATTTTAGTTATTGGATTGGCCAAAAAACCCCAAAACAAGAGAAAAAACAATAATTTTCCCCTCCCCAAGAATAGCAATAGATGAGTTTATAATTTTCAATGCTCTTCAGTCCTCCATAGTTTATATAGCTCAAGGTTTACCAGCTCAAAGTTTTTTTAAAAAGAGTTTTTATAGTTCTGAGAAATTGAAAACCTAGACTGTATTTTGAAGATGCCTCAAATTAAAATCAATCAGGAAAAAAATTTGTAAATAATTTAAGACTACATATAGAATGGCCACCAAATACTGGCATAAAAACAGACATATAGATCAATGGAACAGAACAGAGAGCCCAGAAATAAACCCACACCTATATGGTCAATTAATACTTGGAAAAGGACGCAAGAACGTACACTGGGTAAAGTGTCTATTCAGCAAGTGGTGCTGGGAAAATTGGACAGGTGTATGCCAAAAAAAATGAAACCAGACCACCTTCTTCCACCACATACAAAAATTAACTCAAAATGAATTAAAGACTTGAGTTGAAACCGTAGAACTATTATCAGAAAGTCAACACATAACATGATGACAAATACCGTGTAGGTGAGGATATGGGAAAAAAGGGAATCCTCGTGCATTACCATTGGTTGGACTGCGAACTGCTGCGGCCCCTGTGGAAAAAAGTATATAGATTCCTCAAACACTAAAAGCAGATATACCACATGACTGCACTTTTGGGTATTTATCAAGAACTACCCAACACCCCTGAAAACACTAATTTGAAAAGGTGTATGTATCCCTATGTTCATTGCAGCATTATTTGTAACAGCCAAGACACAGAAGCAACCTAGGTGTCTATGAATACGTGAATGGATACAGAAGTTGTGGAATACATATACAATGGGATATTTCCAGCAATAAAAAGAATGGGATCGTGACTTTTGTAGCCACATGGATGGATCTAGAGGATATTATACTAACGGAAATAAGCGAGGCAGAGAAACACAAACACTATATGGATTCGCTTACACATGGGATCTAAAACAAAACAAAACAGACCCAGGGAAACAGAGACAGAAGGCGGGGGTGAGGGGATGGGTGAAAAGAGGAAGGGAGGTCTGGTCAATAATATTGTGGTAGGTTTACACGGTGACGGATGATTACTAGAATTAGTGGGGTGATCACATTGTACGGTATAAAAATGTCAAATCACAATATTGTATGCCTGAAACTAATATGACCAATATTTATTTATTTGTTTGTTCTCAGAGGGGAGGGGAGAGAGAGAGGGAGAGAAACATCGATGTGAGAAACATGGAAATAAATTTAAACTAAAAAAATTTCTTGATTTATCTCAGCCATGGTTCCAACATTTGTCTGTGTTTTTATGAACGTGATTCCCACTCTTTGTTTTAAACATCAGTGCTTGGGAGCTTTGGGCTGATATTTTGGATTTAGATGGAACTCAGATAGAATTATTCTGGTACCAGGATACAGGCACAGACTGGGCAATTCATTGCCAAGGTGGCTGCTACTTACACCTGTAGCCCAGAAGATTCCTGTTCAATCCATCTCTGTGACTTTATCTTTCTCCAAACTTGAAAATATTTACTTGCTTATTATATTCTAGGTACTACATATCCAGGATATGAACATCAAAAGTTAGTCAAATATTAACAGAGAGGGATCCCCTGGATTTTCTGAATCCAGCTGTTTTCCTTTAATATCAATAGTTAGGCCGGAAAGTCATCCAAAACTCTTGCACCCCCCTCCCCGTTAGCTTCATGTTTATTAGCTAGTGTGATGGTGGGGTAGGGGTGGGTGGCACAGATAGGACCACACTCCAGTGATGTTCAAGGGCTTTTACAGGGTGTGTATGTGTCCCTGTGACAGACAGGGGGCCAGAAAAAGACTCGGGACACAGCAGCACCTGAAATCAGGATGCTCTGGATGGAATCCACATATCCACGCCAATAAGAGTTGCTCTGTGTACTTCGACATCGTATAGAAACCAGGTTCCCAATAGAAAAGTCATCAGTCTAAGGTTAGGAAGGAAGAGAGACGGAGAGGGAGGGAGGAAGAAAGGAAAAGGAGTAAGAAGAACCAATGAAATGAACAGAGGGATTAGAATGGTCAGGAAGGAGAGAAAGGGGGATTTGTGTACCTGTGAACCCTGGGTTTTAGGACTTCAGGGATTGTCGCAGATGTTTCACGCCCTGCAAAAAAAGGAAAGAGCTCTGGTAGCTGCAGGAGTGTGACCCCTCAGAGGGCTCCAAATTTCCCGTGCCCAGTTTCCTGTCCTTGCCTCGCTGGACCCTCAGCATCTTTCCCTTTATCTGCTGTAAACTCCCGGGGTCCTTCCTATCCACTCGGTTCCAAGTTCTCGGAGAAAAGATTTACAGAGCTGCTTCTAGCTTGCAAACGGAGCCCCCGGGAACCTGAAACCTTCCTGGCAAACAGGCTAAACAAACATCCACGACTTGCTCTTTAATCTGACCAGTTGACAGGGCACACTCCCTCTGTACCACCCGAGTTACTGGGGCAAAACAGGCAGTCCTGGAATTGTCTTCGCTGGACGTTCCCATGTGTCTCTCTTTGTCTGGAAATGTTATCTGTGTTATGGCCAATCAGATGCGAGCAGAACTATTATAAAGCCTTGGACACCAGCCTCCTCTAGGCTGTCGTTACTCTGGCGATCTTTTTATAGCTCCCCATTAAGCTCCGACTTCCAATTCTGCAGCAATTGCCCAAGCCTCACCACCCTGCACCCCCTCTCCCGCATCAGCCCTGCTACGTAGGCACCGCTGGCCAAACTCTTGCCCTTTTCTCCTGAGTGTTAGAGGCCTCTCAGATTCTCCAGTGTGAACACTCCTGACTTTCTGCCTCAATACTGCTGGGGAGGAAGATTTTCCCTTCTACCCTTTCAGGTTCTTTGGCTAGACTAATAATCAAATTAACCCAAGACAGATTAATAGGAGGGGAAAAAAAAACCAACTTTAATTTCACATGTGAGGGCTCCAGGGAGTCAGGCACGTGGAGAGTATATACCACCCTGAGCTAAAGGAAAGCTCTAGGAGTCTGGGACCTCGCAGGGCGGAAGGCCTTTCATAAAAAGATGGGAAACCAATGTTCGGTGAACAAAAGTTGGCTATGCCGCGCAGGCAATGGGACACAAGAGGGGCTCCACCCCTCTGAGCTCCTGCTCCCCCCTACCACACCTAGCCCTCCGTCTTTATGGATAACTCTGGTGATCTCACCGCTATTCTTGGCCCTTTATCTAAGTTCTTCTAGGCCATTTAAAAGCTTTTCCTGAGTTTTTTGAGTCTCATTGTCTTCAGCTCAAAATAATCCCCATACGAAAGAGACATACTGGAAGCAAAATCCTGCTTCCCTGTACTACCTAGGAACTTCACAGGGCCTCCCACCTTATTGTTTGAAACCATGGATCTGTGCCCCTCCCAGCCCCACATAGGCACAAAATTCCTTTGTCTTCATCGGGCTGAAGAACCCCCATTCACTCCTTAAAAACCACTCAGCGATGCCTCTTCCAGCAACTGAGCAGCAACGATCTCCCACGGAGGAGACCCCACACACAGAATTTGTTGTACCATCATGGGTAGTTATTCCTTTTTTAAGTCAGTTGTTCTATACCTTTGAACATGGAGGCTGTCTTGACTGAAGAAAAACGAGGCAAAATCATAGCCAAGTTGTTCTGCAGCCTCTTGGTTATTTATCAGCAGTGTATGCATCTCTCTGCTGTTGCCCTTTCTTTTTAACTTTTTTTTTTTTTTTTCACAAATGGCCCATGGTTGACTCTTATCCTGGGTTTTGGTTCATCTGAGTCTTGAGACTTAAAATAGGTGTGTCATTTTGGGGGTCACATATTCTTCTAGCGCTGTCCTTTCTCATCAGGATGCTCTCGCATATAGCTACTCTGAGTTCTTTTGATGGCTTTTTCATAGTCAGAGGTACATTTTATTAATGATGCTCCATCTTTTGTGAGCTATATTCCCTATCACAAATTTTGTCATTGGAATAACAACATTAATTCTTTTGAGGAGTTTTGATGTTTATCTTCCTAAAGTCCAGATATAGCTTTAATTATTTGCATCTAGTGATTACAACCTGTTGTAGAATGAACTTCAGGCATAGTTTGCCTGAGATTTTTTTTAAAAAATTTCTAAATGACTAGTGCTTTTGATGAATAAAAAAGAAACAAGTATGGAATACCAGCTTTTCTACCATCTCCTGTAAATTGAGAGATGAAATTGTGACGAGGGCCAACTGGGAATTTACAATCATATGCTCTGTCTTTTGCAGAATAGATGCCAACTTAGTTGACAAAGCCTAATGCCACTAGACCTTACCTCTTATATATCTTTACATTTACATGTCTGTCCTTCGTCCTCTTTGTCTTATTGTTTGGGTGTGTAACTCCCATGTTCTCTGTCTTTATTTGTTCGTTAATTCAACAAATACAACTTGACAGAATAGAACACGTACAATGCAGCAACTGCCATCCAGCAGGCAGGCACTACCCCAGCGCCGTCTCTAAGTACAAGAATTTCTCTGAAAGTGCATGAAGAACATACTTTCCTCACATGAAGAAATCTTTCATTCAACAAATACTGAGAATGCCTACTAGGCGCCAGGAAATTTTCTAGATTTTGAAGTATTCCTCTTTTTCCTTTTCATATGTATACAATTTGTCCAGGAAGAAAAAAAAAGCCTATCTATTTATATGTTTCAGGCATGTATTCTATCTCACCACCACTCCGGGATATTTATGAAATCATTTTATTCCCTTTTCTCTGCAGGCTGCAACATACGCATTTGCGATCATAAGCAATTAAGTGATTTTTAAGTCTCCCAATGTTAAGGCTTTTTCCTGAAACGCATGATGCAGGCATATTTTCTCATCTCGGGCTTTTGTCTCAGCCTTTTTCTTCTTCTCCCTGAAAAGTCTCTCCAAGGGTTGGTTTGTTTTTCTAAATACTGGACTTCCTCTTCTCGGTATTTGTTACTTAGACGTGTCACGGTCATTAGCAATGTTTAACAAGTATTTCCGGCTCTCTACTTGGAGACCACATGTGTGAGTGCACTTCTTGGCCACCTTAGGGTTGGGTGGGGTCACGTGACTGACCTGGCAAATAAGCTACAAGTGGAAGCGAGGAGCGCTGCGGTTAGAACAGAGTGTCTCCTTGCTGGTGTGAGGTCCTCGGAAACCTCTTCCTTTGTCAAAACAATAATATTTGAGAGCGTGGCTGCTCTGACAGCATCACCCCTGGAAGGAGGAGACAAGGAGCAGGGCTCCCTGCAAATCTGCAGTGCCCCCAAAGCATGAGACAAAGATGACCCACCAACGTTTGGACGTCAGTTGTTACTACAGCACAAGCTAGTTAGTCCAACTGACACAACAAGAATCCACCACTCTAGCACGTAGTTATGCACTTGGAAATAAAATGCTGGCATGTGGCTCCGGCTGGTGTGGCCCAGTGGATTGACTGCTGGCCTGTTATCCAGAGGGTCGCTGGTTCGATTCCCAGTCAGGGATCATGCCTGGGTTGTGGGCCAGGTCTCCAGTAGATGGTAAGCAAGAGGCAACCACACACTGATATTTCTCTTCCTCCCGCCTTCCCTTCCCCTCTGTCTAAAAATAAATAAATAAAATCTTTAAAAAAAATTCTGGCATGTGTACAGGCAAATAAACACAGGCTCTGTCCTGTCTCTATTATAATGAAAGTCATTAGTTAAAATAAATGGAAAAAGAAACCCTTTGGGTTTTATATCTTGAGCTTCCAACCTAGAACTTCAAGGTCACCCAAGGTACCTCCTGAGTTTCATCTATCATTGTTTTCTTACCAAATAAACACCAGAGGTAATTTAGGGTGCTAATGAATCTTGGCAGAATTTCTCTAACATCTTAAACTTTAATTGCATTCCAATTACCTAATGGCATTTTGCAGGGTAGATTTGAGGCTATGCTTATTTAATGCATCACCAAATCAGATGAAGTTTGTACCAAAATACTTAACTTTGGAACATAACTGAGAAATACTCACTGACAGCAGCCCTCCAACACTTCAGAAGGAAACACCGTTCTTTTTAACACTTTTTAATTTATTTGTCTATTAAGCCAAACACACATTGTATTTGCTGGGTTTGGAATTCCAGTTTTGGAAGTTTCATTTCACTTCGTAACCTTGTGTTCGCAAGGCCAGAGTACAAGAAGCAACCTTATTTTCCCGTGCTTTCCACATGTAAATCTTGGAGAAAATGTAGTCTCAGAAGTATAGTTATGTGCTCTGTAAAGTCCATCTTCCACAGGGATGGGTAATTAAGGACAGGTCTTACCCAGTTGCATTGAAATATGATTTTTCTGTAAATTAAAACTTTCTCTTAAATGGTTAATAATATCATTGATTAGACCCAATTAGAAATACTTAATAAAACAACTCATACCAACATTTAAAGACAAAACAGTGAATATAAGTAGGTTCTAGGTACCTATTTAGTATATGTACATACTTTCCTAAACATGGGGACCTTACCACCCTTAATTCTCTGTCTTAAAGGTAGAATCTCAGTTAAACTTATCCATAGCTCATGCTTTTCTGTGCAAAAGCCCTTGTGGATAGTATCTTGAAGCACTTCCTCTCTTTCTAAAAGAGGTCATTGCTGACTACTCCCTGATTTTAAGAAAACACTGCTTTTAAAGCACGTTGAATCACTTCTTTGAACAATCTTTTTTACCATCCTGCATAGTCCTGTTCTTCTAGCAAGAGCAAGGAAATTTCAGGGGGATGCTCTTGATGTGTTCTGGATCTTTAGGCAACTTGGTTCCTGCTGGTTGGAGTCATGGGGTCATCTCCAGAGTCCTTGCTCCCCAGAACGGGGCTTAGAGGGCCCTCTTGTTGGAAGAGATAACACCCTAGGTCTCAGCCAGATGTCAGACTGAGTTTCATACACTGTACGGCAAAGGAGGGCACAGGGTTTCCTGCCCAGTCACTGCTTTCTGCGTAGGGGTTCAGAAGCCTCTTGAAGGTGTGATGGCCAAGTTCCTAACTTTCAGCCCAGGTAATCCATCTCTGGCCTCTTTCGAAGCCACACAAGTAAAATTGACTTTTGGTTGTAAAAGACCAGCCTTCTCTTGGACACAGAGGTACATATTAGCAAAGAGATGTTGTATGTGGGGGGTGGAGAAAGGCGGGAGCTCTCTCAATGGAATGGGTAGGTGGTCCATTGATTGGTAGCTTATCTGCTGCAAAGCTTTCTGGGATACAACCTGCTTGCTCTGGGTGTGTGACCACACTGTTTTAGAGCTGTTTCTAGCAGGAACCCCACCAGCCAAGGACCTTTAGTACAAGGTCTGCTTCAGGTAGTTGAAAGACAAAGATTTCATGACCTCTTGAGAAGAAATGACCCTAAACGTCCAGACGTTTGGGAGAGGCTCTGCTTGAGCCGCACAGGTAAGTGGACTCAGGTATACCTACCTCTCCATCAAGGAACACTCTTTCAGAAGACCTTCATGTTTAAACATTTTCTGCAGAGGGGGGTTGGGAAAATAAAGGCATGAGTTTGCTCCTCGGAACAGTCTGTGACTACATTTTCCAATCAGTGATTTCGCTGACAGTTTTTAAATTGCTTCAGGTTCTCTCCTTCCATTTATTTCTAGCTGATAGATGTTTACTGATTAAGTAGTGTTGCCTATAATTTGTCTTAAGTGTCCTAAAGCAAAAGAAAAAAAATGCAGACTCTGGAGCTTCCCAGCCACTGGTTGAGCCATGCGGGACAAGTTACTAAAACACCCTAAGTTTCAGTATTCTCACCTGTAACATGGAGGTAATCAGGGCTGTTTGCTCAATGCCGCTCCATAATTTGATCAAGAACCTTTAAGCAGGGTGCAGCAATATCTTAGGAAGAATATAGAAACTAGTTTCTTTGCAGAACAATGACAAGTAATTTTATATAAGATATTATAGGCAAATATAAGTTAGGCGAATTCTTTGACCTTTCAGAATGTAGTGTTTTGGTCACTAAGTATTTATTAACAAATATTCGTTGAGTGTCCACCATGTACCAGACCACAGGTTAGGTGCGTAGGAAGAGCGATTTGTGCAAGACAAGGTAGTAACAGGCTCTTGTGTGAGAATCGATTCAATTCAGAAAGCTGGGAAGAGATAGAAAGCCAGCGCCAGAATACCAGCAAACCTACAGTGTGGGTGGGCAACCCTGGCCACAGCTGCTGTGCCTAATTGAGCTGTATTTGCATTTCAAAAACCAACATCTGAGGCCACATCCAAATGATTCCTCCAGAGGTTACTGTAGGGAGTGTGAACTTTGGTAGATAATTTACAATACAATTTTTTAATCACTTTATCCACGGGAGAGATTCCGTTTACAGCAAATGAAGTAGTAATATTTAAAATTATATGTGAGTGGGCTGGGTAATCATTCCCCATCTAAATCTACTTTTGCTATTTTAGAAAGGAAGTTTGAACCTCTGACTGTGGGAAGAATCGCACTAAATAAATATCTCCTTAAAACTGAAACTGATATTGTCTTAAAAATTAGACTTTAAGAAGGGATTTCAGTTTCAAATAAAGTCAGTCTGGGATACACATACACGGAAGTACAGCTGGTCCACATGTGTGGAAGATGCTGATTCACGTCAGAGAATTGTGTCCATGAATGGTGTCCACACACAACTAATAATCAGCTAGTGGGCTGGCCAGAGCAACTTTGCACTAAGGACTTCTAAGGTCCCTAAAGAAAGAAAAAAAAATCCTCAAGGCATAGCAGCACTAATGTAGCTCCTTCATGTGCCAGCTCTATAAAGGGGGATCCCAAAAGCCTGGAATTTATTTATAAAAAATTGTGTATTTATTCTTATACATTTTAACTTCAGTTGCTTTCCAAGTACTTTCCATTTGACGCAATATACTTATTGAGACATTTTTCCCCACTGCTCAAAACAGTTTTTGAACTTGGCGACTTTGATACCTTTTCATGCTTCTGCTGGCTTTTGTTTTACCTCTTCCACATTGGCAAAATGTTTCCCTTTGAGGACTTTTTTCATCTGAAGAAACAAACAAAAAGAAGTCACTCAGAGAGAGATTGGGTGAATAGGGAGAATGGGGTATGGGGGTCATGCCATTTTTAGACAAAAACTGCTGAATACTCAGCACGGCATGGGCAGGTGCACTTGTAAATCACCCATCATGAAACGGGGAAGTGCATTGAAAGAATCTTCAAAAAATATTCACTGAAGCCAAATGCAGTCTCTCACAACAACGCCAGCTGGTACACTGATCCAGATGGGTTCCTAGGACACTCACCTAGCAGGGAAGCCTGTACTACAAGGTCCCCGCCCTACAGAAGATAATCCCACTTTTAGGGGTTCCTCCTCATATTCCAAGCACAACTCCACAAGGTGGGTACCATCATGATCCCCACTTTACAGACAGGAAGCTGAGTTTCCAAAAGATTAATTAAGTGGCATGAAATCCCACAGCTGATAAGGATAGGGACCAGGATCCAATCCCGGCTTGTGAACCACCAGGCTGTAATGTGCTGAGCTTGACTCAGCAACAAAGCCTGAATCATCAGAAGAAAGGTGGGTTCCCCAGGGTGGAAGGAAGCTCCATAAAGGGCAAGAACTCCTGTCCTTGTGAACACATAGGATGAGACTGGTGTGAACTCTGAGAACTATCCAGTACCAAGGTCTGCTAATTCTTTCAAAGACACAGTCAATCAACAAGCACAGACAAAGCAAGGGGGATCAGAAACACCCACCAGACTCCCCAGGTCCTCCTTTCTCACACTGCACACGAGCTCCCTGGCCTGGAATAATAGGTGAGGTCTGCAAGTGAGGTTTTGCTGATCCCCACACACAGCAGGTAGCAGAGTGTTGGTAACATCCTCCAGGAAGCCTGTCTCCTAGATTTCGGGTTCACACACTGGAACTAACCCTTTAGCCAGGGACAATCCACTAAGGTCACCCAGGTCTCTTTTCCCAGCATACATCATTGATGTATTAACTCGGGTGTGCAGGGCGCCTCTGGGGAGGGAGGCCCCAGGCGTGCGGTCAAGTGTGGGCCAAGAGTCACACTGAGGCTCCAACAGCAAACCCTCACCACCCCTTCCTGTAAACGCACACTCCGCACCTTGCTGTGTAGTATGGAGTGCAGTCCCTAAGGTAAGAGACTGTTTGAACCCTCTGTGTGGTTTTCTATGTATTTTTGCTGCCTGGTAAGCAGGAGAGGAGTGAACGGTGCTCAACTCTGAGAGATGAGTGTAGGCGCCACCATCACCAGCAGCAGATTCTGGAGAAGATGTGAGCAGCAGAGGGTCATGTGACTCCAGCACAAGGAGCCTCTGACCAACTAGTCAGGAGGACGGATTTTTCTGGCTTCCTGTTTGTTGTCTCCTAAAGCACCTGTAGGCCACAGATGATGTTTCTGGTGTGCGAGGTGACTATCCACAGTTTGCCCCAGTCCTGGCAGGCGTCCAGACTGAGTGAACAGACATTCTAATTCACCCGTCACACTTTTAGGCCTGGCTCATATATCTCCTCTATGAAGCTTTCTGAAAGAATGTTCCAGGTTTAGGCAGAATTCCATCTCCTCCTCCCAATGTATTTATTTATGCTTCGTATTACAATGTTTCTCTCCAGACAACACGGCCAATAAACAAGATCCTTTAGAAAGCTGATAGCATCATCTGGTGGGTCTATTTCTAAGCTATTTCGAATAACTCTCTAAAAATAATTTTAGGGAGATATCTGAAATCCCAGTCATAAGCTTCCCAAAGTGACAGGTAACAGAGATCTACGCGTTGCATTGATGGATTCCACATTGTGTGGGTGACCTGCTATGTTACAGAGATTATGCAGTAAGTTCCTCTCCTGTATTCGTACATTCCACTGGTCTCGGGGGCTCTTCTCTCCGCCTTCCCTTCCACCTACCCATCATTAAACCCCAGTTCAAGCTTTACCTGACAGTCAGCACCATCTGACTCCCCATTTCTTCCCCACCACCCCATTCCCAGGCACGGCTAGTGCCTGCATCGTATATGCCATCACGGCATTTGCTACCGACATCTGCTAATTCATTTCTGGAGCACGTTCACTCCCAGGGGTACCTGGCGGTGAGCCAAAACCTGTGGATCACTTAGAATACCTTCCTTCTACATCAATTTTACTTGAAGACTTGGAAAACTTTTTTTTATTGTATATTTTTTCCATTAACATTTAGTCCCCTTATAACCCTTCTCCCCAGCATCAAAACACACTGTTGTCCATGTCCCTGAGTCCTTTATCTTTTTTGCTTAATCCCTCCACCCCCTGCTCCACCCCCCACCCCGCCACTCTTAGCTGGCATCCTGCTCTCTGCCTATAAGGAACCTCAAACAGTTTCGATGCACCTCTAATCAAGTACAGATCAGTAGAACTCCACTTTTTCCATGTTGGTTTTCCTCACATTGCGTGTCTGCATTTGTCTGATGTGAATGTGAGCGCAGCTGACTGCAAAGGTGGCTACAAATTCTATCCACACCCCTGCCATGAGACTTTGTAGCCCTGCCCAGGAGGAGGTAGAGTCCTCTCCCCTCCCGGGAGTCTGGGAGGGTCCTGACAGCTGTGAATTGGGACGCTAACAAGATTTAGAGAGTGCCAGGCACTGGGCTCACTGCTCTCAGAACACTGCCACCTGGTGAAGGAGCCTGGGCTGGCCTGCTGGAGAGGGGCAGGCCGCCGGAAGAACCGGGCCCCCCAGCTGTCCGTCAGCCAGACCCCAAACGGTTGCCAGCTCACTAGGACACTCGAGTGAGTCCCAGAAGAGATCAGCCTTGTCCACATCAGAAAAATTGTGTGCTTAATCGATGACTATGGTTTTAAGCCTCTGCATGTGGGGGTGACTTATCACTAGCAAAAAATAACAGAGGCAATGATAGGAAAGGCAGGGGAAAGCCCCAGACGTAAACAATGCCTACTGGTTAGAAATGACAAGAAAATGTGGTCCTTTGGGGTTATGAGAAACGCCACAGTTGACGTTTGCCCTACCTGCGCTTCACATTCTCAAACTTCTGTCACATGAAACTATCACTACTGTGGAGATATTTTCAAACCGACACGTGGAAATTTAAAGACAGTCTCAAGAAGGTTGGCAACGGAAGTGAAGCACATCTTGACCAGGAAGAAAATAGTAAAATGCAATTGAACGAGCACGTTTGAAATCATCTGAGACCTTCTTTGAAGTCAGTTTCAGATGCAACTCTGCAGGACAAGACAGTTGGCCCTTGCACAGCACGGGTGTGAACTGCACAGGGCCACTTACACGCGGATTTGTTGCAATAGCTGCTGTAAATGTGTTTCCTCTTCCTGTGCTTTTCTTAATAACATTCTCTTTTCTCTAGCTTACTTTCGTGAAGAATGCAGTATATAGTACATATAACATACAAAATATGCATTACTCGACTGCTTATATAATCGGTAAGGCTCTCCGTCAACAATAGGCTCTTTGTAGTTAAGTCTGGGGGGAGGCAAAAGTTATAGGTGGATTGTTGACTGTCGGGAGTGGCAGGGGGCAAGGCTGGTGCCTCTAACCCCTTTATTATTCATGGGTCAATTCAGAATGTGTAACTGTGACGCAGGCTTAAGCTGTTCCAGTCGCAAAAAGTAGTAATAAAGTATAAAAGATACCCCTGTATTGTCAAATGATCTATTTTGTTGTTATCCACAGACATATATAAGTAGTTGGCTAGAAAACAAATTTAACCCAGTTGTTGACATTACATTTGAAGGAGCACCGGGACTCCATGAGCTGTTCCCCAGGTTGATGAAGATGATGTTTATAAAGTGTTCGTGCATGTTTAATGAGGTGATCGAAATGATACATTTTATAAAGGAAAAAGCGCACTAAATAATAATCTCATAGACAAAGCACAATACAATGGGAAGTGACTAGAAGCCTTGCCCATATGATATAGCAGTGACTTTTTAAATTAGGCCAAGGGAGCCATCTGTCCTGGGGACAGGCAGCAAAGGGATACATTGTCTGCAAGAAATTGAAAAACAATGGCAAACCCCATATAAGTAGGTCTGCTTGTTATCATCACCACGTGTTGCAGCAATTGCAGGTAATTTCAGCGATCATATAACTATTTCTCCCACAGCTCCGCCCACACCCCTTCTGCACCCGCCTCCGCACGCCGCACCGCTGTTGCAGGCCCGAACGCTGCCTTAGCTGGGGAAGGTGCTGTGCACAGCTCACAAACCGAGGCTTTCCTGGTTATGTTTCTCCGTGAGAAAAAATTGTCACAAAGAGGGAAAACCTGAGTTAGGTGAATGAGTTCATTGTTAATCATAAGAATAGAGGATAAATCACAAAGTTATAATGCTCCTAAAATCCTGAGAAAAGTTGCCATTCATAAACATGTATCTAAATGGGCCTAGATTTTAGAAATATTCTGAAAGCAAGACAGAGAAAAGAATTTCCTCATCCAGCGTCACCCCCTTTCGGTTCAGTCCTATTTTCTGATATTGATGGCGTCAATGTAACACTATTTTTGTCCATGAACCAAAAAGATAAATAACACTTTTTTTTTATGATGGCAAGTGATTCAGAACATAGGTACATTTTTTAAATTAAAAATATGAAATAGACCTCAAAATTCACATGAATTTTAAAGACAAAATGCAAGATCACAAATAATTTCATTTTTTACAGGGGGTCATTGTAAGCCACACCTCCATCCTTTCTTTGTAGATCAATAATATTTTGAGGAAACATTTAAAGCTGTATTTTTTCAGGATAAAATTTACCCTGTTGCCTTATAATTATTTATACTTCCCTCTTCTATGAATTCTTTCAAGAACATGGACCAAACTGTTTGTCTTTGTACAGTTAGCACCTAGCATATAGCCTGATAGATAGGCATTCTAAGCCTTCTAAGGGCTTTAGTCCTCACCTTAATCCCTCCCCAGAGCATCATCGTCAAAAAAAAAAAAAAAAAAAAAGCATCATAGTCAGCCGTGTTTGGTCCCAGATGACTCTGCTCCCTACTATAGTGCCCCCTATATATTTATTGCATATACATATTCCAAATATATATTGTGTATATATACAAATATCCATATACATACATATACATACTCATACATATATAAAAATATTAAAGAATAAAAATTTTGTCACACCTAAGCCATTAGTGCATCTCTTGTAGTTTCTTCTCACAGTTTTGTGACAGATAATTTGATCCTTAAAAAGAACTGTGTGATAAGGTTATTAGACTTCTCTGGATTGGCACTCAACGCATACTCCAACACCTTTCCAGCATTACTTCCTGCAGTGCTGATGCTGAGAAGTTAGAACTACAGCTCCCAGGCTCCCCTGAATTTAGAACTACAGTTCCCAGGATGCCTTGAAGCTAGGGTTCAGGATGTGACAGATTCTACTCGCCTATTGTATGGGACTTGTAGGGAGGGAAACACGCAGCATGGGGACATGACTTCAGTTGGCGTGCGTTGTGCTGAGGACAGTGTGGTTTTGCAGTCTGCAGTGGCAGGAACTGCCTTCCCCCTTTTTGTGGCCACAAGCACAGTAGTTCCAGGAGCTGAGAGTTGTTCTGGGAAGTTCAGCAGAGAGCTGGGTCTTCACAGCCTTTCATTGGTTCTGCAAACCATCTGTTAGTCTGGAGTGCCTTCCTCGCTGGGTAGACCAGCTACAGTGGACATTGTCCTTTGCAATTCAACTATGAACAAAGCAGTGTAATAGCATGGGAGTGTTAAGATGAACTTTGCTGTCAAGTTTATAAAATTCTAATGATAACAATCCAGCACAATATCTGACTTCCAATAACTTCCTCTCAAATGCAGTTTAACATAAAGATAAATGTTAAAAGTCTATGAGCGTGAGTAACGACAGTCCAATCCCATGTGCTATTCACTACAGCCTATCCGCTAGAAGTGTATGTTTTCCAAGTTCATTTTTTATTCATGTCTAAAAACTGGTTTCACGTGAGTCATTTGCCCAAAACAAATTAGAAGAGAATGTGGCTGATAAAGAGCAGACTTACAGCAAGATGTGTTATCTAACTTTCGGGCAGTGAAGAACGAGCCCGGAAATTAAGAGAAAAGAGGAAAACAGAGAAAGCCTGGCAGGCTGGCCCCTGAAAGAAGGCCAAGGGGAACTATGTTCTACAACAGCCTCAAGGACGCCTCTAGCTCATAGTACAGCAAATACAATGAGGACACTAAATCAAGGGGAAAGTTTTAAATTATGTTGCCTCTTCTCACTTTAGAAACAAGGAAGTCTGATGTTTAGCGCCTATGTGTTCTACCTTCCCAAGAAACTAGCTTCTTGGCCCCCAAGTTCAGGTGCAGGCCAGCATCAGGGACCAAGAGAGAGCCTACTCTGTGAGAGCCTCGCCTACATTATCGATGGCTTGCTGTGTCCCATGGCACACAAAGGGGTCAAGAGTTGCCATGGAGACTTCCGGGAGGCCCCTGAGCTCTATCGGGCAGCGTGACTAGGCCAGTCTGGTGGTTTTACATTTTATCTGTCACCTTGGCGTTTTCATCAGGGGCACTGGCACAACGGAGCACGAGAGACAGAAGAAAGGGAGCCATGTGAACAATTTGAGCAATTCATTCGGTCTCCTTATTTGGTGGCCTGGGTGGGTCTTGCCCAAGGACAGAATGCAAGATGCAAATCAAGTTTCGCTGGAGAGGATGCGAGAAGAGGTCAAAGAAAAGGGGCAAATGATTTTGAGCCCAGCATTTTGCTCTTGAGGCAAAATAACTGTAAAAAATGTTTATTATTTCTTTTCTTATTAAAAGAGATTGTTTGTTTCCAACCTCCTTTCCTAATGGCAGAATTTAAACCAGGGACCCTCAGGAAAGAGATGGAAATTACCAATTCTGGGAAGACTTAGGGTGAGGTGTTTGTGGAACTCTCTGGCAAGTTACAAATAACCGCCCCCCCCCCAAAAAAAAAAACTCTACAGAAATTATCTGCCATAAAAGAAGCAAAAACTCTATGGGAATCACTAGAATTTTTCCAGGCAGTGACCCCAGAAGTCTACCATGAGAAACACAAGTTCTCCATTCTCTGAAGAACCACAGCTCACCCAGGAAGTACTCAGAGACTTTTCCAGAGGTTGTCTCCAACACCACGGTGTTCAGGCGCAGGAGACTTGGTATCAGCCTTGGCCTCATTACTTGCTACAGAGAGAAGAGCCAAGACCCTCCGTTTGGATGAGGATATGCTTTGCGTTAGAGGACCTGAGTTTTGTTGCTACGTCAGGAAACTCCTGTGTATTTAGTTGAGAGTGAAACCATTCCTTCCCTCTGGAAATAGTTGGAGACCATAAAGTGTCTCTTGAACTCTTTAGCTGTTAGTACATCTTGTGATTTTCTATTAGAAGCCGGACAAGAAGCACTGAGCAGAGGCTCTTTAGTGATGTGATGTGAAGGGGTGTGTGTGTGTTGGAGGGAGAACACATTCTATGTACACACCTGGGATTGGGTTCCAGGCTTTCAGTGAGCCTGTGCCCTGCGCCATGACCTTCCAGGGGGCTTCTCCGGTGCCCCCCTCCCCCTTAGGTGGGAGAGGGTGAGGAGAGAAGGCCAGAGTTGGGTACTTTCTTTCCCTCAGGTCAGTTAGGTTCTGATAAAAACCCGGCAGGTTAGGTTCTGGTAAAATAGTTTCTCTTGAGGGAAGAAAGTTCCTGTCAGGAAAAACAGAACCCCCTGGTGTGTTTCAAAGTGGTTATTTTCTTCTCCCCAACCAGAAGCATGAGGGATTGTCTCCACTCATGACTGTGACAGCCTGGTGGAGTTCCTGGGGATGGCACCCTCGAGAGTGTAAGTCTTCCTTCCACAAGACGGGGCCTGCCACCCTGGAAGTTTACCTCTCAGGCTCGTGCACACCGAGCCCGCAGGAGTTCCTCATTAGGGTTCAGCGCTGGTGCCTGTCGGGGGGCCCCACCCTTGGGTCTCTGCTGCAGCAGGTTGTGACTCTGTGTGCGTGTGTGTGTCCCTCTCTCTCCAGTTTGGTGAAAGGGGCAGCAGTTGGCCTTGTGTTTCAATTCTTGGATGGATCCAAGACAAATTGATTTTCAGTTTATTCAGGTTTTTAGTACTTTAGTACTTTCAAGTTAGATTGAAGTGGCAACTTCCAAGAGTCTTACATGCCAGATCTGAAATTGAAGGCCTCCATCTTTTTTGCAGAAGACGTAATTATGTAACCTTATATAGGACATCTAAAGGAATCAATGACACAGCTACTAGAAGAAGTGAATTTAACAAGATCACAAGATATAAAGGCATATAGAAAAATAAGTTGTATTTCCATATACTACTAGCAAGAAGCGTTTAAAAAATAAATTTAATAACATCATTTACAGATATTAAAAACACAAAATACTTATACATATGTTTAATAAAATATGTGCAAGACATGTACACTGAAAACTATAAAATATTGCTAGGGGAATTTAAAAAGAACTAACTCCAGATGATCTAGAATTCCTACATAATTTAATGTAATCCCAATCAAAATCTTAGCGGGCTAGTACTACAGAAACGAATAAGCTGCTTCTACAATGTACATGGAAATGCAAATGACCTAAATTGGCAAAACATTTTAAAATTTTTTTTTAAATGAGGACTTCTCTACCTGATTTCCATATATATTATAAAGTCACAGTCATTAAAACAGTTTAGCGTTGGTACAAGGATATAAATCAATGGAATGAAAGAGATTCCAGAACTGTGCTGTTAAACATAGTAACTTCTAGACATGTGTGGCTATTTAAATATAAATTTACATGAGTTAAACTTACATAAAGTTAAAAATTTAGTTCCAGCTGTATTTCAAGTGCATACAGTTCATGTGGCCATGAGCACCCTACCAGAGAGCACCGAGATAGAGTACTTCCATCAACATGGGACCTTCTTTCTATTGCAGCGTGCTGCTCTAGAAGCTGAGTTTTGACATAGATGCTAACGAAGCTCAGGAGGGAGAGAGGATGGGCTCTTTGGCAAATGGTGCCGAAATAATTGGACATTTTTATGCCAAAAGAAGTAATAAATCTTTGCCCATACCTTACAACATAAACGTAAATTTCCTCTAAATAAATTAAAGACGAATCTAAAGGCTAACATAATCCTTCTGGAATTAAAAATCTTTATGATCTTGGCAAAAGTTCAAAATATATGGTCTAGACTTGTGTGGAGGGTTCTGGGTTAGGATGGCCACATAAGAGGCCCCCGAGTCCCCTCCTCCTGTGAACACACCGAACGCCCAGCTACACACAGAGCAATTCCCTAGGAAAGAAATCCAGAAACTAGCCGAGTGACTCCTGTGCATTAGGTGTGTGAGAAAATAACTACAGTAAATTGGCAGGGAAGGCTGAGACTCTCACCTTAAACCCAGCCCCAGTGCAGCACCATACTGGGTGTGGGGGGTGGGGTGGCTAGGGGAGACTCCCAATGCCCAGCTTCTCCCTGAGGAGTGAAGACTTTGGAACTCAAAGCTAGTGTCCCTACTTTTAAGACTCCCACCTGAGGGATGAGCCACCCAAACACCTAGCTCTAAAGGTCAGTGGGGCTTGTCGTCCACAATACCCACAAGACAGTAGCAAACAAAGAAACACTTCTGCCAGAGCCTATGGAGAGATCACATTAGCAGCTGTTATAATTCTGTGCTTTGCGATACCAACTGGTAACTATTACATGTCATAGAAATGGTAGGCAAGGTCAATGACAATGAGTGTGAAATCATTTAAACGGCACGCAGCACAAGATACACATAGATCAATCCTATTTCAAATCTGAGAATGAATGAAAGTAGCTGAGAGTATTTAATGAAAGAAGATCAGAGGTTTCCGAAGGTCTCCAACAGATATGTTCAGCAGTTATAACAATGAACTTAGGATGAAGTACCAACATTTATATTGAGAATACAGGGGAGCTAGTGCAGACATTCAGGGTAACTATGAGTTGGTACATCTTTCAGGGAGAATCAGAAAACTTAGAAAGATTTCCAGAGATAGAGTAGACCTTTGAAATACAGTCGAATCTTCTTTACAGATGAAGAAACTGACTCACAGAATTATATGCCTTCTGCTTCAGGTTAGTAATGAATTTTAAGGCTAGTCTCATGAAGCCCACGGCTTTTGAAAAGCATTGAGAGCTGAGAACCTATCAAAAGCAGTGGGGGTTGGGGGATGAGGGTGAGGGTGAGTGTAGGCAGGTGAGAAGCGAGTGACCTTACGCAGATGGGAATTTGGGCGGTTCAGTGACTGACTGGTGACATAAACGCAGGTTGGAGTGGGGACTGAGTATCCACCATCTTCTGCAACACACTCGAGTCAACAAAGGATGAAGACAGGACCCAAACCTCTCCTTCACATGTCACGTAGCAATGCCTGGGCTTCCTAACAGGTGGGGAAAGTTGCCCTCTCCTCCACTATTAGAGCAGCAGCTCTCGAGTAGGGTGCACACGGGCTCTGAGATTCCTCGGGGCTCAGCAAGGAATGACGGGACTTTTATATGGAGAGACATCCCAAAATTATAGAAAATTAAGCCTTACTAATATTTTACATATGACTTGACACTGGCAATAATGAGTTCCACGTTCTCCTTGTACAAAAACACAAATGTTTCAGTGCTTAACCATTCCGTGATGACAACAAGTTCGTGGTCTGCTTCTTCACAAAACAAATACAGTTCATTTGTCCCTTCGCTGTGAAGGTGACTTTTGAGAAATGAGTGAGAACTACTTTTCAAGAGAAAAAACTTGCGTGATGATGAGAACGTTTGAAAAACTCACAGTTGGAAATGCTTTCGTCGTTTCAAAATTCTGTTACCTGACACGGTGCATGTCACTTACACAGCCTCCCATTTCCACACACTTGGACTTGGAATCTGAATTTTCCAACTTGTTAAAACGTTCTTTCGAATGAAGCATTTTAGAGAGTTTTACATTTTATTTGTTGGAAATACAAGGTAGCACCTTTTAATTAGTGTATTTGGGTACTGACGGACATGTGGGAAAATGGACATTTACTACAAGAATTTCAAGGCAAAAATGGACCTAGAGAATGTGATTTAAAATAAATACTATGGTGTAGTGCACTCATTCCATGCCCAGCTGCCAGTTAAATCTAGGAATCTGTGAGTTATCTTTTCCAGCTATTAAGACTGACCAATGAAATAACGTGAACTAAGAATAACATCTTCAGACTTTTGTATAACAAATGTTTAATACAAGATTTTATAGTAAATCAAAATCACATTGTACTCCTTAAAAGCGCAATTAATAATAAATAAAACCATTAATAAGTGAATTAATTTTTAAAGATTTGATTTCTCTCAGCTCAAAGCACTTTGAGACAGACCACTTCTTTTTACTCTCATTACTATGTATGAGAAAGAGAGACTGGGTACCATTAAGCCCATTTTATAGATGATAAGCAGGAACTGGGACAACTGGATGTTAGTAATTGTCAGAGCCAGGGTTTCGATTCTAATAATCTGACATCTTGTGAAACACTTTTTCCTGCATATTTCCACCCAAATGAAGCATCTCTAATAGCTCAAAGCATGCTTCTGAATTCCCTTGAACTCCAGGTTCATGTTGCAGGGAACGCAAATGGCTCTGGCATGGATGCCTGAGATGCAGAAATATCAAAGTTGCCAAAGATAGTAGAATCACAAGACGAAAGAGACCTCACCTTTACTAGAAAAGCATGTCCTAGAACCAACCCAGCATGCACCTTCCATGCTGTCAACCACTCAGACTGTGAGCCTCCAGAGGCCCTGGGATGGGGAGGACAAGGTCGTAGATCCGCTCATCAGTGGGCACAAGTGCAGGCTCGTTGTGTGACTCATCGAGCACGAGCACAGCCCCCTCCCTCTGCCCCACCCTTCTCTCTTCCACCTGCTCCTTTCTTCCAGCTCCAGGCCACAGGTCACAGTGTTTGGGAAGCCTTTCTCAAACCCAGCTTGGACTGAAGTCTCTTCCTCTGTACTTGAGGTAGGCCCTGGGCTCACCCCATCACGGCACTGGTCATCCCCTTCCACAATTCTACTCCTTTTGTGTTCTCAGCCCAGCACTAGAACGTTCCAGCAGTGTTCAGTGTCCTTGCAGAGTGAATGCCTGGACCCCTTCATTTGAATTGCCCTTGGGGTTAAGCTTCCCACTTCTACGGTAACAAAGCATTTCTCTCTTCTCAAACTGAATCTAGGATGCTCTCAGAGCCCCGTGTGAGGAGGAGGTACTGTATTTTACCATGTATAATGTGCACTTTTTTGCCCAAATTTTTGAGGGAAAAATAAGGATGCCCATCATACATGGGTATAATGATTACATACCACGGGTATAGTAACCCCATGTATAATGCGCACAAGAACACAGTGCATTTTATATGTGGGAGCGTGTTACACACCCCAAATACGGTAATTATGGGAGTGAAAGCCTATTCAGGAATAACAGCTGTGGATCCAGTCATTCCATTTGGACTCTCTAGGCTCAGCTGAACTCCCTAAAATAGCCTCTACATCTTCTTCCAAGTCTGAGACAAGCAGAATTTTTTCCCTTGAGTTACAGAAAGCCAAGTTGTCCCAGCACAAATCCCAGCAGGTCAGACCTTGGTAGATCCATGCCAGCAGCTGCTAAGCTCCTCACCTCAGCATCTGACAGAGAGGTCCTGGCACCAGGCATGTGGAGCATAAAACGGGGCTGATTCAGGTGCTGGGCTTGGTTCTTTAGAACCCACCATCTGGATAGTCTCCACCCTGGAAGAAAACACCAAGCTCAGGACTTTCTCAGGAAGGAGGGGGCTCCAGGTGCATTTTGGAGCAGCATATCAAGTGAGTATTTTATACTCATTGGACCACAGCAATAGCACATAATCAGACACCGTCCACCTGCCGCAAATGCCTTAGCTGGGCAGAGATCGACATTGTTTGGTGTCAGTCTGCAAGGGGACACGTGTAAGCTGATAGAGTCCTGGGTAGGAGTCCAAGCTCCAGGTCAAGGTCAGAAGATTCAAAGCAAGCACCGTAGAGCTCATCTCCCCAACACACCTGCCAAGTGCTACAACCCTGCTCTCCTCCCCAGTGGAAAGTCCTCTCTGCTGAGTTCACTGAAAAATAAATAAATAACACAAACTTGTGGGCAAAGGGTAAGCACCAAACAAGAGCAATAGAAGGAAGACATTACTGGATGAATGGAAATTTTTAAGTAGGAAGGCAAGCTTTCTTTACCTCAAGCCGTAGACACAGAAAATTATTTATGTTTTGTCTTCAATCAACGCATCAGTAAATGAGTTTTCACTTTGCAAAAAAAAAAGTATTTGCTTCTTCTGAACATAATTGCCAAAATTTGTTGGCTCTCGTACAAAAACTGGATTTTGCCTCAACTGATCTTATTTCAGACCTTAAATGGCTGGGCTGCTGAGTGGATGTAATCTTAACAACAGCTCTGCCTGACTTGTAGGATACCTTCATTTCTAAAGTTCTGCTGAATATTATCTCTGCTACACCTCTTTGAGGCCAGGAGATGGTTACAGACAAAAGCTGTGGAGAAGTTCAGTTCAGTTTCCTCATGGACATTGCAGCCTGGAGTGAGGCCAGGAGCTAGGCACAGAGCTTCCCTCCTCCCAACCCTTGGCGTGTGAGGTATTCACTGGACTGACTGCTCCCAAGGTGGGAGCTGACTTTAGTGCATCCCTGAACTCTCTCTGTTCTCCGTTCATTCTGAGACCCTAGCTGTGACTCGGGGCACAAACAGCACATATTCAGGCCTTCATCTTCCCATTTCCCCCTCCACTTGCTGCTTAAAAAACAGCCAGAATGTGATCACTAGTGGTTTCACATAATCATATGTGTTGCTATATTAAGCTTAGCTAATAGGAAAGAAGAAACAATGTGCTAATTAATATACTCTGTACTATAGCCCTGGCAACTAATTGTCCAGGGTGCTGCCCTGACTTGTTTATTATATGATTCACTTCCTCAAAGAGGTAAGAGTTTCTCTTAATGCAGGGGCAGGGGCCAGCCCCAATCTTCCGTATCACCACTCTGCAGCCTCCCTGCACCCACGTCGCCTGCTTCATCTCAGGGCTGTGTCCAAAATGCCTTTCATTCAAAACCGCGTCCCTTGCCAACTTTTCATTTTCCACCTCCGATGGTGCGCCAGGCACACATCTGGTGCACGTACAGAGGACCGGCCAAGGCGCTCTGCCTCTTTCATAGCCTCGCGAGCAGCAGTTAAGGCACTGGATCTGTTCCTTATTACCAGGCATCATCTACATCATTTATTTTGAGATGCCGCCTCTCTCTCCTCAGTAATACGGAGAGGCAGAAAGAATACAGTGGCAATTAAGTGGTATTTATAGCAGTTCTCTATGCCATCAGATTGTCCTTTCCACGAGCGATACAATTACTGAATGGGACTAATAGAGAAAACTGATGGTGAGATGAATAAAATCCTCTCTTGGACAAAGCTGCAGCTAGAACAACACACACAGGAGGGTGTGGAGGTGGTGGTCCGGCAAACGCTTCTGGGAAAACTCAGAAGAATCTGCGCTGTCCCTGTGGGAGACACACAACCAGCAAGATGGGAAAGGCTAGGAGTCAAAGGTAACCCTCCCAAGACATGACCCAAGAGGCACAACCGTGGACTAAGGTTCGGGACTGACTTTTATCCCAGTCCCCACCCTAATCTCAGGCTTTCCTTGTCTGGCCTAATCATCATCAAAAGTCCTACTCCTGCTCCTTCGAGGCCCAACAGCGACTGTAATTCCTTTCGCCACGCTTCACAGCACTCTGCCTTTGGTGTCACTGCCTTCACCTGTACTCATAGCATCTGCGGTGCTGAAATGCACACTTGACCCCTCCCCCAGTGCTATGTGTTCTTGACATGCGTATGTGTGTATATGTACATGCATACACACATTCGCATATACATAGCATGCACACATTCACACACATACATATTTTTATCCATGCATTTGTTTTATCCACAAATATTTCTTGAATACCTACTATGTGCAATACTACAAACAAAATAGAAAATAAGAATCAATATTTGGCCTTGCCCTGACTCATGTGGCTCAGTGGGTTGGGCATCACCCTGCAAAGTGAAAGGCTGGCTGTTCAAGTCCCAGTCCCGGCTCATGCCTGGGCTGTGGGTTTGATCCCTGGTGGGGCGTGTACCAGAGGCAACCGATTGATGTTTCTCTCTCACATCGATGTTTCTCTCCCTCTTTCTCCCTCCCTTCCCTTCTCCTTAAAGGTAAATGAATAAAATCTTTAAAAAAAAATATTTGGCCTCAATAGGACAGTCAGAAAAGAAAATACATGATTTCAATAGGGTAAAGTAGGGTAAAGGATCTGAAGGAAGAAAGACAAAATTCTATTGGAAACACAAATTTCTACAAGGATCTAGAAACCATTTTCGGGAGAAGGTGAGGTTTGTGATGAAACGTGCATTATCCAGAGGGAGAGAAATTTTTCACACTGACCTGACAGGTGACCTTGACCCCTGGGGGCTCTGACCGCCATAGAACAGGCATCTTATTTATGTGATGTTCCCTCCCGAGCCCAGCCCTTGACACGGAGTCAGAAAGTTCTACTTAAATGACAGATCACCGTGGGGAAACTCCAGTATACCAGCACATCCAATTCCCCACTGCCAGTTCATTACATTAGAGTTTAGCCATAAAACTCTCTTCCTGTGCACTCAGCATGTTTTTAAATTACACATTTTTGCTTTTGTCTATGTTTATTAAGATGAAAGCTCTGGTTTTACCACCATCTATTTGCTTCCTATGGTTTTAAAATCAAGATTCTGAAACATAATAAGTGAAACCCAATCAATAGACTCTTGGCTTTGGTCCAAAAAAAAAAAAAAAAAAAGGAAAAGCTTCCCACAGTTCCTCCCACTCTAGAGGCTCACAGTAAAAGGACAAGCGAGAACACCAAAACCTTTAATTTTGTTTCCAGGTTTGTCAATTTAAAATTGAATCCCGATATACAATCTCTGAGTTTTAAAAGTGTATCCAAAATTCAATCTCCAACATTCTCCAAAATTCAATCTTTGAATAAAATTCTGACACAAATACAAAGTGACTTCAAATGGATGAATCAAGGACATACCACGTTTTCTTCCCTTAGAAAAGTACCCATGGGCTATAGTCAACCCAAGTGGGAAATTTCTGATGGTCAGTAAATACCTCTATTTCCAGAAACTCCCGTGGCTCAACCATCTGCTTACTGCCCCCTGGCAAGGCCCTTAAGCATGGAGTTCACCCAGAAACTTCTCCCTTGACCTCTGTCTACCACGGGGCCGCACTCACTAGCGCACATGCGCTGCCTCATGTGTTCGTTGATTCTTCCTCTAGAAATGGATTTTGAGAATCAATGGTCACCTTACGAAGAACAACAGGGTAACACACTGTGCACAAATCCACCTGATTATGTGTGTTATAAAGCCATATACCAGGCACTGCAGTTCAGTACACATGAATGAGTCTACCTGTCAGCGCTGCAGCCTAAAACCCAGAAAATCTCAGTTAGCCTGGGCAGGACCACTGGGCAGTTCTGAGACCTAAGCAAGGGACTTACCCACTCTGAGCCTCAGATTATTTGCCCCTAACGGAGGCGTGGGAACGAGAACTCATTCCATAAGACTAGCACTTTGGGCTGGAACCAAGCTATTGTGCTGTGGCCCTTCTCTCTTATCAAACTCGTTAGCTCTTTGATCCATTTCTTTTACAGTAGGAGAAACAAGTGCCATATTATATGAAGAGATATCGCTAATTTTGAAATTTAACAGAAATAGTATCGCGTGTGTTACTTGTCATCCAGCCCTTTGTCTTGAGTGAATAAATGAAGTCAAATATTATAGCCTTTCAGGCGACACCATGCTCACGAAGAGGTGAAGGGACTTGGGATTTTCAATCCACAAATATTTATTGTATGTCTACCCCGTATCAGACTCTGTTCTAGAAGAGAACAAAACAGACCAAAACCTCTCCTCTCATGAAATGAATGTTCTGATAGAGGAAAAAATAATAAAGACGATAAGTAGGTAAAATGCAGAGAATGTTAGTAGTAAGTGACGGGAGAACCAGGTAATGGATCCAATGTGAGGTGAGAGAAAAGGGAGGAATAAAAGGTGGTTCCCTTTGTCTGTGTGATTTGCACATATGTATGCTTTGGGCCTGGGCGATTGGGTCGATGATAATGATGGTTACTGAGAGAAGAAACAATAGGTGGGAAAAGTGGAAATGCAAATTAATGGAGGACAGAGTCAATTATTCTGTTTTGGAAATATGCGGTTTGAAGTGCCTGTTAAATACCTAAATATTATGCTAAGTAGGCAATTAGACAAGTGAGTCTAGAGCTTTAGAGAAATTAGGGACAAGCCTCCCCCTTTGGACTCGTCACTATAGGCAGTTGTTGAAGCATGGAGCCTAGATGGTGGGTGTAGGTAGCCAGGAGGATCCGGGATGAAGCCATGAGGGAACCCGGTGTTTAGAGGTCGGACAGGAGATGGAGTCAGCATAGGAGACTGAGAATGATCAGCCAGAAATGTCAGAATGTCAGAGATTTAAGACAGTGTGGCGACTCAAAGCCAAGAGAGGAAAGAGTCTCTAAGAGAAGTAAAGGTTCAGCTGTGTCAAATACCACTGACAGGGGGTAGGTAGACAAGGAAAGACAGGTGTCCACCGGACTTGGCAATATCAGACTCACTGCAGACTTTCCAAAGCACAATTTTTCTTAAATGGTGGCATCAAAAACCAAACTAGAACTAGTGAATTCCAAACTTTAGAATAAGTGGAGTAAAAGAGGAAAGTAGATAAAAGGACAGATGGACAGGTCACGAAATGGAGAGCCTCTCCAAGGTGACATGACTATGTGAGCTCTCTCCTCCTAGGAATTTGCCAACCTGAAATTCAACTTCAAGTTCATCGTTCTAATAGGTACTTCTATGAAAACAACATCATCTGACCTGGATTCTGTTAATGATGCACAGATAAATACGGATTCCCTTAAACTAGAGGCATCGGCAAGCGACTGATTTATGAGAGGCAGAAGGAAGAGAACTATTTAGACGAGAACATGACTCAGCTCGGTTTTGAACTGGTAAGAGTGAGGTGAAACGTGTTGCTGGTTCCGAGGGAGCTGCGTTTGGACTCACTGTCGCATTTCCACAGGGCTGCCATAGTCGCTATTGGTCTTCAGGTGAGTGCTCGTATGAACTGGGCTGTGGGGTGGGGAGGGTGCTGAACGAGGGACCAGAACTTCTGACCAGGTGAAGTGAAGGAAGGAAGAGTGGAGGAGAAGGTCAGGTGTTTGACCCGGACATTTTCCTGTAAATCCAAATCTGGGGAAAAGGGATTTGATGATTCAAATTCAAGATAATTTTAAATTTGATTATTCACATTCAGACAGAATGAATGATTTCTGTTCTAGCATTCTCTATTTATAACGCTAAAAAGAGAGTGCAAGTGTGTACTGTATCTGAAACAGTTAGGATGTGGACCTATGCCCATCAATACTGGTACATTTATGAGGAAGGAAACGTTACTGAGTTTCAGTTTTATTTTCTGTAAAATTAGTAGGAAGAACTAGGTATCATTAAAACTTCTAAAATCAACCTGTAACTGCTTCTTCTGTATAACAAACTGAGATAATAAGACCTCCCCCAACAACCCCACTCAGGTGTGTGGCTCGAAGGAGATGACGTATGGGAAATTACACACCACAAGCAATTAGTCAAGTGTAAACGTCTATTTCTGCTCTGAGCCACATTAGGGTTAAGTGAACTGCCTAAGATAACACCACTGGTCCCTGGTATATCTTCATGTCCCAGAACACAACTGAACTCAATAATAGAAAATTAAAAATTGCTTTTTAATGAACAAACCTATAAGCTGGGGTTTGAACCCAGTCTGTTTGACCCAGAACCTGGGAGCTTAACCACTGTACTATGCTGTGTTATGTTTGCCACCAAAGCTAAATTAAAGCTAGCCATGGAGGAAAGATGGAGTAATTCTTTGGGATTAGTACCCATTTAATTTAAGAATAATGGAAACAGAAAGCACCGCACTAAGTAAGCCACAAGGCACTGTCCTACCAGAGAAATACTGGGGAATGAGAATAATTTTCATGAGTTGAAAACTTTTGAGACATTGGCAAATTCCAAAAAGTTGCCATGTTTCAGATATTGTGGTACCACAATGTCCTTCTTTTCTGTTAGAAAAGGGAAAAAATACACAGATTAAACTGCATTTATTTCCCCCAATACACTGAGCCATCCTTGAGGGGGTAGTACATTTACAGGATGGGAATCATGCCAGGCGCTGGGTCTAGACAGGGAAGGCCACGGTAATGGCAGAGCTCAATAAAGGAAGTTCCATTTCATCCGGTTCCCGAAGCTCACACGAAACTTGCTGAAAAGACCAATATGATCCTCTTCTCCTCCCACACTGCTTACGCGTACAGTCTGCTCCCGGGCCAACGGCCTAGGACACTGAAAGCTGACCTTCCCCTAGGAGTCAGCCAGTTGTCTTCAGCCCAGTCCGAATGAAACCTTCTCCGGCCCCAGGCCTCCTTCCAAAAGTAAAGTGCCTAGCAGCTCTACTTTTCATGAGCCTCTTAAATATACTTTGCTAAAGCAATTCCTTATAAAATAAAAGGCCTTTTGCTTACTGCTGAAGTAAAGTATTGCAGAAAAGTTGGAAAATGTTGAAAAGCATGTTAATGTCATTACTCAGAATCAATCACTATAGTGTATTTCTCTCACAGGTATAGAAATCTCAATTTTATATTATATATATATGTCTATATTATTTGCTTGGTATATTTTTAAAAATTGTGACTACCTTTTAAAATACAACATTTTTTAAATTCAGTATTATACTGTAAGCATATTCTTATATGATAAAATATTTTTTTAAAACATGGATTTTTAGAATTTCTTGTCATGGAGTAGGTTATTTCAAATCAACCTTCTGCAGAATGCAGTTATAAAAGCTGGACAACACATCAGAAATACACCTACAATACAATTCATGAGGGTACTGGCGGACACCGAGCCTGCCAGGCCTAAGGGCCGTTATCCAGAGAGAAAGGAAATGCTCTGTTGTCAGATCAATATTCCCCCGTAGCTCCTCTCAAGGCATTTATCTGTTTGTAAGAACTTCTGGGTGCACAGGCAAACAGAAAGCCAAGAGGCAAAAATTACTATGCTCCAGAACTTCAGGAGTCAAGCAAAAAAGAAAGATAAAACAAAACTGCAGAAAGATAAAACAAAATTGCAGAGATAAAACAAAACACATTTGCAAAAACAAAACAAAATTTGCAAAAACAAAACTGTCCGCCCTGCTTTTCCCCTCAAAGCACACGATGTTTCTTAAGTTTCTTAAGTCATGAGGAGTGAGACGCCACACAGCCAAGCAGGAAGTGGCCAAGGAAAACACGAAGGCTAAGTATGTTTGAGTGTGCAGTGTTCTTACTGTGCTGGGGAAGTAAAAATTGGGGTTCAGAACCCCCTATGGAGGAGGGGTCCCCATAAACAACATAGGCCTTTAGGGGAGACCCAAGATCAGCTACACCTTAGGAAATAAGCAAACCAAGGAAAGACCAGCCATCACAAAGGGTATGAGGCAGTCTCACGGCCCAAATGTCTGATGACATCAAGATAACCTGGCCCTACTCCAGCTGCCTTCCAAATGAAAACGAATACTGATTTCAAGAAGAAAGTCGGGAGGATCTGTATAACTCTTCATATACAAAATTACAACATTTAAAAATGACCAGATATATGATTAAAAAGTTAATGTTTTAAATGCCTATCTCAAGAAACTAGCAAAAATCAATTCGTTAAACTTCAAGCATGTAGAAGGAAGGACAGTGTGATAGTGGCCACATGCTGGACATGGGACTATGATGGAGATAAGGGTCAGGAATGGGCCCACACATATGAGGGCACCTGATGCGTGAGAAGGTGCCACCGATGTAGGAGAGAAAGAATGGTCTTTCCAATAATTGGTGCTTGGTCAACTGGAGATACAATTTATTTAATGGTTCTTGGTCTATACTTCAGATTATTTACAAATATCAATCATAGAGAGATTGGAGCTATTGCTATGTAAGATCAAACAAGACTTACAGAAAATAAGAGAATATCTTCAGTACTTAAAGTGGGTCAATATCAAACAGGAAAAGTACATTCACCATAAATAGTGAGGAACTGGACTGCGTTAAACTTCTGTTTATCAAAAGACACGAGTCAGTGAAAACACAAACCAACCAACTGGAGAAGACAGGCCCAACACAATAGAATAGTCATTTCCAGAATGAACATGGAACACTCACACTTCAATAATATAAAGTCAACCTAATGAAAATGGGCAAAAGACCTTGACAGGAAATTCACAAAAACAATGTAAAATGATCAATAAATATTTATTGACCATTTGCTTAACCTTATTAGTCATCAATAAATATGAAATAAAACTATATGAGATACTACCACATATTCACCAGAATTGCTATAATGGAAAAGGCTGACAATACGAAGAGTTGACAAGGATATAATACAAATGGAATTCTCAAACATTGCTAGAGGAAGTCCAATTTTAGATAATTTGACACTGTCAAATAAAGCAATTTTACTCCTAGGTACACACCAACAGACATAACTATACATTGGCTCCAAAGACAGATGTGAAAATGTTAACAGCAGCATTCTTTGCAATAATTAAAAAACTGGAAACAACCCCAATGTCCATCAATGATAGAATGTACAAATAGATTTGGATGTATTTATAGAACAGAGCACAACACAACAATGAACTGTTCGGGCATGCGACGACATTGGAAAGTCTCCTCGCTTCTTTGAGCAAAAGAAGACACACACTAGAGCACACACCGTTAATTCCATGCATAGGGTTGAAGATATCCAATATTGATCTATGGCAATGGGGCTCGGGATAGCGACCACCCCTGGAGGGTTAGTGATTGGGGGGGTGCATGAGAGAAGCTCTGGGTGCTACTGTTTTATCTCTTAACCTGCATGCTGGTGACAAGGTATGGTCACTCTAAAAATTCCTGGAAAAGGACACAGGATTGCGGCACGCTTCTGCGTGAATGTTATATTTCTATCTTAAAAGTTTACTCAGAAACACAGATTTCATAGTATTTGACCATATGGATAGTCACCGTTTAACCCACTTCCCCTGATTGTTTATTTATATGTCTGTGTTATATTTTACTATTACAAAAAATACTTAACTTTTTTTTAATATAATAATCTTGTTTTAATTTCTTAATTCAAATCTTAGACTCTTTCCTAAAGACACATTCCTGGAAGTAGAAGTGCTGAGTCAAAAACATAAATATTTTAAAAACACTGAATACAGACAGCCAAACTGCTGTCCAAGAAGATCACCTCACTAGGAAAATACTGACGGTCAATCTAATGAAGACAGATTTGAATGTTCACAGCCCTTATCCCACCTGACCTTTAGAATACTTGACACCGTCGACCACCCTGTCTCTCACTTGATATTTTGCTTTGGTTTTCTTGGTACCACGCTGCCAAGTCCTCTCTCCTCCCTCTCTTCCTGGTGCTCAATTATGCCAGTGCCCACAGGTTCAGTGCTGGCTTTCCCCCCTCTCCTCTCCTTTAGAGAAATTGTCTCATGAATTTTTACTTTCTCTACAGTGTCCATCACTTCCTATTCTGTAGCTGAACTTCGCCTTGCTGGCCTCTGGATTTTTCACCTGTAAAATGAGGAAATGCCCAAAGTCACATGGTTGCCCAAGGCAGATCCCAGACTAGAAGCCATATCTTCCAACTCTCAGTCTGCTTGGTTGGTTTTCCCAGGAGCCGGTCCAGGAGAGGGAGGCAGAGGAAAACAGCAGCAAAAGCAGATGGATTTGGGGCCAGCTGTGACTCAGCACACGGACATGATGGAAAGTGTAACGTTAGGGGGGACAATGTTATGTAGACGGGTGGGGACCAGTCCCACACAGAAAAATATTAGAGGAGAAATCTGTCTTTGGGCACTGACTTCCCTCTTCCATTTCTGCTTTTCTTTTTAATTCACCCTCTTCTTCGGTCTCTCCCTGCTCCTATCTAGTGTCTACAGCCTGGCTGCCTCAAGGTCCACCCTCCCATCCAGAGCTGCTGGACATCTTCCTGCAGGATCTGCTCTCTCCTGCCTGTGAAATCTCCGCTGAGCTGAGACTCTCCTCTCAATCCCTCTGCTCCAGCCACACGGGACTCTGTGCCAGGTTCCCGGATTATAGCCAGCCTGCCTCCCACCGCAAGGCCTTGGCACTCCCTGATCCGCCAGCCCAGATTGCTGCCTGTCTCCCTCCCTGACTGCTTTTCAGTCTCTGTTCAAATGCTACCTGATCTTAAAAAAAGAAGAAAAATAGCTCTTTCCTGAGAGCGCTCCTGTAAAATTAATCGTGCGTCCCCCACCCCTCTCCCCTGACTTATTTCTCACGATCGGACACAACATATAAGTATTTTAGTTTCTCTCTCCCTCCTCTCACCAGGAAGTCTGTTTTTGAAAGCAGGAAATTAATGTCTGTTTTATTCAAACAGCACCTGACACATAGTAAGCACTCGATAAATAACCAAATGAGTCACCCACAGAGCAACAAATGCAGCTCCCGCTCTACGGGAAACCAGCTCTGAGTTCTGCTCACACAGGTTAGAGTTAATACCTTATCCTTTTCCAGGTAATACATTTGCATTTCACAAGGATTTTCAGGAGAAAATCTTCATTCACATTTCACAAGGATTTTCAGGAGAAAATGTTCTAGCCCTAAGAACTGTCTCAAAGGTAGCTTAGTGCGGCATTTGTATCTGTCTACTGGCGCTGACACTTTGAAGCCCATGCTCAGCCACCCCGTAATTACTACACCGTCACTATTCATCACTATAAACCGGGCACCCTGCGCGGGGGGCCTGGCACGAGGTCCTTGTTCAGGGACTGCTTATTGAACTCGATGGTGTGAGAGGCTGTTTGCCCACGTGGAAGGCCTGCTCCGTGTCTAATTCAATCGTCGCTTCCGTGAGGCTTTCTAATCCACTGCTGTCGCCCCTTCTGCTTACGAACTGTGACCTCACAGCCAGCCTGACAGACAGGCACCAGTTCAGGTCTTGCTTCTCCCTTTGCGGCTCACCTTGACGTCGGTGATTGCTGTCTGGCTGCATGTGACTTACAGACAGCACAGAGTGCTCGCACAAAGAACCCGGATTTTCTTTAGGGAGCAAATAATTGCCTGAGTGGACGGGCAAGTTTAAGGAGTTTGAGATCCAAGGGCAGGTTTTGCATCCTTCTTTCCTACTAAGCCATTTCCCCAAGTGGGAGAGAAAGCAGTTGTGCTCAATAGCAACTGTACCTTAACCCGTCTTACAGCTCAAGGATTTCATTATTTAGTCAGGGCTAAATTTATCAGATCTGGCTTGGATTTGCTGTAGAGCAGTTGCCAGGTAATCTGTGAAGGAGCAGAACGCGGCGACCTTCAGCTAGAACCAGCGTGGGGGAAAGGAGCACCCCCCAAGTGATCGCCTCCGACAAAGGGAATCCACACCCCGAGGCTTTGGCAAACACCCCACACGCCTGTCCATGAGCCATTTTTCATGCGTAGTAAAGCATTTCCCTCCAGACAAAGAAGCCAACACAGGGAATCCATCTTTAAGTGCATCCGAAGTCGGAGTAATACTCAACTCGCCCCTGCCTGCAAGTTTCATCCACTACCAGGGCTTGCTCTTCAAGACCATGTTCATTTGACTATTTGCCTCATTTAATGAATATAATTGAATACCTTCTGACTCCACCGTATCTGTCTCTATTCCATCCAAGGTTGGTTCCCCCACCAAAAAATTAGTTAGCATATCCTAGTTCTCACCTGAATGAGGGACTCTGTTGAGCCTATTTCAATTTTTAAACCCCTCCAATATTCTCTGTTATTGTTTTCTCATCTTATTGTCCTTCAGAGCAGTCATCACTATCTGACATGCCATTTCTCACTTATTTTATTTACTGTCTGCATCATGCCCACCCAGTCCCACCAACTACCCTGTATGCTCCACACGGGCAGGGGCTCTATTTGCTTTGTTTACATAGAGCATGCCTGACCTGGGGACTGTGATCGACAAATACTTGTTGAATGAATAAACCAGTGAGTGATGGTTAAGAATATTGGCTTCAGAGTCAGCCTCTCTAGAGAGAAGCCCAGGCTCTACCACTTGAGGACGAGGTTGAGCTTTTGAAGCCTCAGTTTCTTCTTCCGCAGAATGGCACTGAAAATAATAGTAATAATGCAACTCATAATAATGATGAATCTCATGTGTTATGAATAGCCAATAAATGACACATGTGAACAGTTAGCAACACTGTACAGAGGATCCCCTTGGCTATTGGTTGTTCTGTGCCCCAGGTCATGTCTGGTAGGATTTGGGGCTCTCCTCCCTTCCCCAACGATTGCACAGGTAAAATCAGGTTATCGTGAGACTTCAGAGCAAACTTGATCTCCTGGATTTGCTGAGAATAAATGTTAGGGACAATAACGTTTGGGGAGATGTACTCAGCAGTATTTCCTCAAAGCTCGCTCAGAGGTGGCCTGATTTGGGTCAGCAGAGAAAGCCTGTGAGGTTTCGGAGCCTCCCCCAAACAGGCTGCACCCAGCAAACTCATCAGCTCTGCTCCTCGCCTTGCCTCCGCCCCACAGCTGGAGATGCTGGTCTGGGGTTTGTCCACTGGATTCCACGTACTGTCCTCATTCTACAGGTGAGGAAATTATGGAAGAGGAACTGCGTGTTAAAAGGCCCGTGACAGGTAATGGCTCAGAGCCCGAGTCTGCAGACGCCTGGCGGGGAGCTTTCCCAGGGGGTATCGCAGTATTTCATGTTTTGTAAAATTCTACAAACTATTAATTTTAGAGAAGCTATTCCACTTCTTCTGAGTCAAAAAAGAATGAGTACAGGGCCGCTTGAAAAATGGACACATGGGGGGAAACCCACATGTGGTCACCATGGACACATAATCCTGCCAAGCTTTGAAAATTTTAAAAAGAGGTTATATGCATGAAAGACCTCTCACCACGTCCTCCAGAGTCTTAGGGAGACTGGCATGGTCAAGGCCATTCCTACTTTGGTGACCTTGTAGTGCAGTGGAGAGAAGATTTCATACTCAGACAGAGCTGGGTTCAAGTCCAAGACCATCTATTTTCTACCTGGAGGCCTTTGGGCAAGACAGATCCTAGGAAAAGGTGGGGTACGTATACAAGTACTTATGGGAAAATTTATCGGAAAGAAAGTAGGTCCAGAAAGTAAGCAACATAGATTGTTTTCCCATAATCCCACCTGACAAAGACTTACCTATTTATCGTTAGCATCTTCTGTGAATAATCAAACAGGAAAGCAAATCTGTTCTGCATTAAACGGTGACACGAAAGCCTCCGTAACACACCAGGAGCAGTGTTACTATAAACAATAAAGTGGAGAGTCCCTGCCTCTCCCGCTTTCCTTCCACGTGGCTATTATATACATTTATGAGATTTTTCACCTTGCCAAAAGCACTGCTTTATCCCATGGTCTCACAGTTCTTAATTAGTAGAAGCATCAACTACATCGCGTGGGTTGCAAGAGAATAAAGAGTTTGCAACCTTAATGTTGTAACCACAGTTCTTAACTACCCATGCAAATAGGATCTCCTGAACATCTTTCACTTAAATTATAAAATGGAATTGCGTTCTGCTTCCGAGCCATGCACGGTCTCTCCGAGGCAGAGCCTGGACTGTGCTTTCTGTTCGTCCAAATGGGAAGAACCTGCTGGCCAAAATGTGATGGTGAGTGGGCTCCGCCTCTGCAGAGCACTGTGTATACACACAGCCATTTGCAGGCGTGCTCATAACTCCTTTTCTCTCGGAAATTGGTATCAGGGCCATCTGAGAAGGTTATGTACATGGCATGCCAATGACCCTGGGTCCTTTATGGACCTCTGCAAAGCCGGAGGACCCAGCCAGCCTGAATGACAGCCCCAGTCTGCTGTGGCTCCTAAAATAAAAAAATAAAACAAAATAAAATCTTCAGGTCTTAAAGGGCAAGATCGAGGAGAACATACATCTTGGTCTTTTTCAATGCATATTTAAAGTGACAGTTACTACATGACTTACGATCACTGCAGACTGCGTCTTGTTTAATTTTCTAGCTCTCATTATGTTCTTCTCACTCTGCTCAAATGTTTCCCCTTGTTGTGCAAGCTTCTTTCTCCAAAGCGTTTAGGGTTTTCTGTCATTTCTGAGACATGAAGAGGCTCTTTGCTTTTTTTCCTTTGCAGTTACTGTTTGAAGTAAATAAATAAAACCAATGCATTATTTATCTTCTGGGTGGATCAACAGGAGACCAAAGGACACGGTGCTTGTGGCTCAAGCCTTCACCTTGAAAGGGATGGAAGTGAGGGAGGGAGCCTGAGGGTGCCATCTGTCCCTCCTTGTCACCCACCCCAGATCTAACTACAGGAAGACTTCCATCCACGTTTTCCAGAGACGTCTACCTTCCACAGACTTCCCTTCAGTATAGAAAATTCAACACACAAAAGCAAAAACATTTAACTGCTTCTAAGTGACTGGGGTTTTTTTTTTCAGAATTTTTGAGCTTACTGTTGAGGTCTGCATGAAAGTAGATTCAATATTTCTGGCTCATTAAAATCTTCATGCAGCCCTAGTTGGCGTGGCTCAGTGGATTGAGTACTGGCCTGTGAACCAAAAGGTTGCTGGTTTGATTCCCAGTCAGGGTACATGCCTGGGTTGCTGGCCAGGTCCCCAGTCGGGGACGTGCGAAAGGCAACCTATTGATGTGTCTCTCACACATTGATATTTCTCTCCCTCTCTGTCTCCCTCCCTTCTCCTTTCTCTAAAAATAAAAAAATAAAATCTTAAAAAACTTCTTCAGACAGATTAGCAGGCTGTTAAAAGAGAACTATTCTAATACAACCGTCTTCAGGCTCCCATGTACCCATCTGTTTATGATGTACAGACACACAGATCTAAAGCAGCTCCCATCTCACTGTGGTCTGAGGTCCCCCTGACTGCCCATCATTTCAATCCCTTCATTGAAAGAAGAGCACCGATAGCATGAGTTGTAGCAGGGCTGACTTTTACTATGAAAACAATAAGGAGCTCACTTCTGGGTGGTCAGAGGGTCAGAGAAGCCCAACTTCTGAAAGGCAAAAAAGAGCTTCCTCAATGCTTGCCTGGTCCACTAAGAACCTGGGACCTTCACAAACAGGTTATCCGGAACTTCGATACAGGAGGCACGGGAATGTGCAGCAGCTCTGGTGAGGCAGAATGAACTGATGGTGGGGGACGGGGAGCTGGAGAGCAATCGCAACCCTGCCCATTCCACCTCTACCTTGAACCAAAATGAAAATTTCAGGTATTCCAAGAAGAATCCATCCCTACACAGATCAGAAACTACAATGGCATGGGATTTCAACACTCCTTCCCGTAATTTTTTTAACCACCAGAACTCGTTTCCTAAACAATTTATGTGGCTTCTTTTTTCAGTGCTTACTCTACAGTCTAGCACTAGGAACTATTGGGAGAGTTTCAAGCTGTCTTCTAGGCTCAGGCTTCATCCCAGTGTTGGTTTCTTCCTCCATCACTTTTTCCTAAGGAACCCAGGGCAGGATTGGGAGGCACTCCTGAACTCTATTTCCCATGGGAGAGCCCTGGGAAGACAGGTGAAGGCCTAGAAACCTGCTTTTCCTGCCACCCAGAGAGGAAGAGAAGCATGGCCCATTCCAGCAGGCAGGGTGTGGAGGGGAATTTCAGTACAGAAGATGGGAAGGGGGTGGGGGGATGGCCACAGTTAGATATGCTCTCAACTAGAGGTGTCAGATTTAGCAGGAAGGATGGAACAGAGGTAAGGAGGGCGGGAGATAAGAAAGAAAAGTAGAAAAGGAGAAGGATACCACGGGATATATTTATACTAAAAAAATTATTCATTGTTTCTCTGAAATTCAAATTTAAGAGAAACCCTTGTATTTCACCTAAAAACCCTATCTCTAAGTCCCCCTTCTCTCTTTCCCCCCACTAAAGCAGCTCCACCATGAAACTGTTTTAAAGGGGAGTTCTGATGCTTTAAAAAAATAATAAAATGAGGCCATTGTTGAATGGCACCCCTACACTGTAGCAAAAAGGTTTTATCTCCGGGTATATAAGGGAAGAAAAGGGTGTGTACATGCTATAACTTCATGGTGAGAAATTGAAAATTTTCTTTTATTATAATTTGATGTACTCCAAGAAAAGCTTTGTGTGGTATATGGACTCGAGTTCTTCATCATTTCCTGTATCCATACCTGTTGCCTGTGTTTTGCTGTTATTTCCATTAGGGGCAGAATACATTTCTCTGGCCCTTGGACTGGGTGGGGTAACAGGTCTGCTCTGGCCAGTGGGGTATGATCCCATGCACTTGCATGACTAGGCTCACTCTCCTGTACTCTCCCATCACCCTGAGAAGAACATGCCTCAGGGGTTCATCCACCTGTCCTAGAAAAGTGAAATACCTGCACCAGATCTAAATTAAACCTGGCCTACAGTCAAACCCAGCTGAATCCAGACAAGTTCACTCACATATTCACGAGCTAGACATAAAGAGGTTTAGTTGTATTTTCAGGTGGCTTGTTATGCAGCATTCCCATGGCAAAACTGACTGATACAATCTACATCATCCCTTTCAGGGTATCTATCAAGGCTGTCCATTTCTCCAGGAGCCCACATTCACAGCAGCATGCATAACACAGGCTTTAATGTCTAGGTAAGATATTTTTTCAGCTGCAAGTGTAGGGGCATTGACTTCCCAGGGTTTTCCATGATTCGCAGAGAAGCCACTTACTAAAGGAAAAATATTATCGAGGTTGCTAATAAGATGATCACTCATCTGCTCAATTAAAAAGCCAAATGTTCTTCTCAAGGTTTTAGAAAAAACATTTCAAAGATGGCAATGAGGACTAACCACCATGACAAATTATGAAGTAGCACATCTGTGCAGGCAAGTCATTTATTAGAGTAAACATCCCGCTGAGCAGAAGTTGGCGAGCGTTATTCTCTCTTCGATGTATTTTACATTCAGGGTGTATGTTTCATTAAACTTGGTATTTGCGAGAGAAAGCCAGTACATAGCAGCTGGAAAGTTGGAAAATGATTTTTTTTACTTCAGTCAGCGGTGTTCTCCAGAGATGTCACTGAATCTCCTCCCTCCAGCTCCCTCCTTGAAAAATATGTCAAAACTCCACTTCAATCGCTATGCCGCTTGCCTCCTACAACCACACCTTTCGATGTGATAAAGCCAAACATTTGTACTAGTATTTCTAAACACTGCTAGAGGGATTGGGACTCTTTGAAAATCATGCTGTAAACTGCATCATGCAATCTGCCCTCATTTGGAAGCCAACAGGTCCTCTTCAAGGGGGCACATCAATATAAGCACAAAGGCATCAATGGATTCCTGAAGTACAACGTGGCTTTCAGGGGTTGGTGCACAGTTTAAAATCTTGCTTAAACACGGGAACACTCGGCCTCAGCTATAGCATCAGGGATGGTAGGTTATTGAATTAGGATTGTGTTTCTCAAACCTTTCTACCCAAAACACTACTTTTGGCAGAGGGGAAAGGGCCTTATTTATGGATCTGATATCGGGTTAGACTAAAGTGTTTTACTGCAAGTTAAGTGTTTCATCTTGAAAATCCATCATTTTTGCAAGCTATTTCATAATATATTCATGTGGTTTAGCATAAAAATAACATTTTCACTTGTTGTCAGGGAAAATGATTTTCTGCAAAGCTCATTGGTTAGTCAAAAAGGTACCGAATCTATCGAACTTGGAAAATTGGGCTGCATTCAAGGGGGAAAATAAACTGAAATATACTAAACAGAGACTGAGATGCCCCGGGAATAGAACAGAAAAACCTACATGTCAGCAGTGCCCAGGAAAAGAGGAGAAAGAGCAGCAGGACCGAAAACGTAATCAAAGAAGTAATGACTGTATACTTTCCAATGGAGCAACAATAAACAAACATATAAATAAACAGAACCAGCGAAGTCTGACCGAGATGTTTTGTAGCTATAGCAAGATTATTCCAAAATGTATAGGCAAAGGGAGTGAAGGTAGCTAACATAATCTTCAAAAAGAAGTGGGAAGGAGCAAATACCTAATTTCAAGAATTGTTACAGAGCTGCGTTCATCAAGACCTGGGCATTGGCAGAGCAGGGGACGTGTGTCAGTGAAGCGGAGTATGAGCCCAGAAATTAGCCTTTCAGTGGAAGGAGCGATATCCTTCTCCACGCACAGTACCGGAGCAATTGGATACCCATGAGAAAAAAATGGAATGTTTCCCTAAACCTCAAAACTAATATGAAAGGTAACCCAGAATGGATCATAGACTTAAATGTAAAAATATGGAAACTTTAGGAAAAAATCATGAGAAACTTTCAAGATCTAGGACTAGGCAACGAGTTCGTAGACTTCATGCCAAAAGCATGATGCATAAAAGAAAACGTTGATGAATTGGACTTCATAAAAGCCGCACTTCTGCAAAGCTTCTGGTCCGCAAAGAGACCTGTTAAAATGGTAAAAAGACATCTGCACACCAGGAGAAAACATGTCCAAATGACAAATCCAACAAATGACTAAGATTTAGAAAACATGATGAACTCTCAAAACAACACTAAGAACAGAAACTAATTAAGAAATGGGCAAAAACACCATAAATAGACATTTCACTGAAGAGAACGTCCAGATGGCAAATAATCACATACAAAGATATTTACATTAGTAACCATTGGCACAGGGCAAATTCAAACCACCGTGAACTATGGCTACACACCTACCACAGTGACTGAAACAAACAAGAGTGACAACACAAAATTCTGTCCAGGCTGTAGAAAAACTGTATCATTCATTCATTGCTGCAAAACAATGATGCAAAACGATACAGCCACTCTGGGAGAAATTTTAGCACATTTTGAAAAAATTATGCAACTACCATCCCACCTAGCAATTTCACTCCTGGGTATTTATCTCAGGGAAATGAAAATGTATGTTCCCACGAGAGCCAGCACACACATTTTTATAGCAGCGTTCCTCCTAAGAGCGAAAGACTGAAAACGACCCAGATGTCTCTCCGTGGGTGAGTGGTTAAATGAACTGTGTTAAATACTCCACGCTGTGGAATATTGCTCAGCAAGCAAAAAAAAAAAAAAAAAAAAAAAAAAAACCTATTGAAATATGCAACAACTTGGATGAATCCCCAAAGAACTGAGTGAAAAAAAAATTCCAATTTTAAAAGGTCACATACTACATGATTCAATATATATAACGCTCTTGAAATGACAAAATCATATAAATGGAGGACAGATTAGTGGGAGCCAAGGGTTAAGGCTGGGGAAGATGTCAGGAGAAGAGGGTGTGGCTATAAGAAGGCAACACAAGGAATCTCTTTGGTGACAGAAATGCTCTGTATTTTACTGTATTAACATCAGTATCTTGGTTGTAATATTACTTTAGTTTTTCAAACTGTTACTATGGAGGGAAATTGGATAAAAAATACATGAGATCTTTCTGTGTTTCCAATAACTTCATGTGAATTTACAATCATCTCAAAATAAAAGATTTTATTTTAAAAAAAAGAGGAAACTTTTCAACTCATTCCAATAGGCCAACTCATTCCATTAGTCCATTTTAATTTTGATATCAAAATTGGACAGGGAGAGCCTATAAAACAAAATCACTGCCACAGTAAACCCATGACTATATATATTAACGAACTAAATTCAGTAATGTATGAAGAAGACATTACATTCTGAATAAATTGGATTTATCTTATCTGGTACGTTCACACAATAAAATACTATATCATAGTGAAAACAAGTTGACTATAGCTACCTACAACCCAATGAAAGTACCTTAGTAAAATGAGTGAAAAACCAAGTACCCAGAAGACTACATGCATCAAAAACTTTTATAATTGTTATAATCAACTGAAACCCACAACGTACTTCATACATGCACATTTATGTATTTTTTTAACCAAGGAATCAATAACCACAAAATTCAAGATGTTGATGAGGCGGTAGGGCCACGGGACAGAGAGAAGTTCATTGGTAGATGTAAATCATTGTTAGTGTTCTAGTTCTTGGGTTGGGTGGTGAGGTTATAGGTGTTCATCACATTCTTAAAATATATTTTTAAATGAATGATATAAAGTGACTGAGGGGTAAATTAAAGATGACAGTATGACATGAACAGACCGATGACTCACCAGTATTGTATTCCCGAAGTCCACTTAAGAAAAATAAATTCTGACAAATGCTTTCCCTTGGCTAAGCCAGCTTACTACGTCTGTATAACACAGACAGCTTTCAAAAACATCTCTGATTTTCTGACAAATGTATTGTTTGAGTGTGAGATTTTAAAGCAACTGGTTTTTTGGAAGAGTCATAATTTTGCATCCCCCACCCCATGGAAGGGCACACTTTCTGAGCTGGGGAACCTTGGTGAAAGACCTAGTGGGCGCTAGCCTCTTCCTGGGTGCTCTGAACCCCTCAGAGGGTCTCTCTTCTCTGCTTGGCCTTTCCAGGTTTAGCCCTATCTGGGCACACAGCCATGAGATTTTTTGGTAATGGATATAGTGCTTGCTAAATACCTCATGAATTTTGTGAGAATGTCTGCACCAGTTCTTTTGCCAAAAGTCCTTTCCAAGTTATAACATCTTCACAGACAATATCATTACCCATGTGCGAACCTAAGGCCAGTAAAACAAGCATATTATTCATGCCCACGCCTTCCACCATCTGTAACGGAAGGAGCCAGGTCGACCCCAGTCTCTCAGCCCGCTGTTTAAGTGTGTTTGCTGAGCACATCAAAATGTATCACATAATAGCGTCTCTTAATAGGTGCCTCCTTTAAGCTTGGCAGTCATTTTAGACCCAAAATAGACTCCAGGTTTCCTCCAATGGTCTCCTTTTAGATAAGTGGAACCTAGAGAGCAACCTGCAATTGACTTTATTGGAGGCATCAAAACCACTTGTAAAAATTGTTTATTTAAGGGTATTTCTCGCTGTATGACCTAGCCAAGATGTGTCTTATTCAGGTACAAGTCTTTCATTGTAAATGAATGCTACTAATTTTGAAACTGTGGGTTGCATGCTGTTGGTACAATAGGTTCTCACATGACTTGGTATCCTTTGCATCCCCCTAAAAATGAAAAACTTATTGGCTCAGCTGCTCCCATAACCATTGCTTGTCTGGGGGGGTTGAGGGGTGTCCCCACTATACCCAGGTGGACTGCGGAGAGCTCCTCGGATGATATCTGATGCAGTATGACCTTGAGACTTCCCTTAGGCTTCAAGCTAAGGCTTCTAACTTCTTGTTGTTAGCTATAATTTTATGTCCCTATCTTAAAATGCAATTTTGGAAGTTATTTCTCTTTTAGAAGATAAATACTGACATTAATTTATGAAAGAATAACATTTGGCAAAAAAAACAATATTGGCAAAATCAATGAATAGGAAGTAGATTAAAGTGCAGTTGCAAGCTGATCAAGGAATGGTTTATTGTGATCAAGCCGAGGGAGTTATACTGATTTATGATAGCTAATGGTTTTTTGGTCTAATTAGATGCTTTAAAAAAAATCACTTGTTTGTAGTGAAATGTGCATTAAGACAGACAAGCAAAAACCGAACCTTACCTCGGCAGCCAGCCCCGCATCTCTGGGAATGCTAATATGGCAGCCCTCCCTCTCTGCGCCAGCCTAGCACCATTGCCCTCTGGGCTCTTTTGTTAGCAGGGCTGAGAGCATCAGACTGCCTAACAATTCAAAACAACCTCATTTTTCAGGCTCTTGCTCCTCATAGATTGTCCGATACATGTACACTGATCTGCTGAATTTCTTGGCGCATTTATGTTACAAAATATTGTAGTGTCATAAGAATTGGTCTTCATTGGCCCAAATTTTCAGGTAAAATTAATTCTCCAGCACCAGCTAGCATGTCCACCTTGGCGTCTCCAGCTCCCCTTGACTGGACCCATGTAAGAAGATGCCAGACAAAAGAACCAGGCATAGAGAACTGCACATTCTTTCCAAAAAGAACTTTGAAAACATGAATAAAATAGAGTTTCCAAAGGAAAAATATTTTAAAAGCTCTGCAAAATCTAAAGTGCAGATCTTAACACAAGTGTACCTCATGTGACAGAATTCATGTTATTCTGATAAGTTTTACATTTAATTTTGATAAGTCATATTTTGAATGTACTAAAGAGATCACTATTTCCAACAATAAAATCATTTGGCAATCAAGCCAATCAGAGCAGACTCTTACTATGTTATTTATCTATTGCTATGTAACAATAGCACCACAAACTTGGCAGCTAAAACAACACAATTTATTATTTCACAGCTTTGGTGGGTCAGAGGTCTAGGCACAGGTTTCTCTCCCCCTGCAGAGTTCCACAGGGAACCAACATGTCACCAGGGTCACAGTCTTATCGGAGACTTGGACAGGGGCCAGAGCAGGTATGTAGTTATGTGTCCTTGAAATAACATAATTGAAATTCAACTTCTGCTCTCAGTAAACTGCTCTTTCTACATCTTCACCATCATGGTTAATGGCAACTTGGTTCCTCCAATCACTCTGGCCAAAATGTTGGTGTCATCCTTGACTCCTCCCTTTCTCTCATACCCTTCCTCCAGTCCATCAGCAAATCTGGATGACTCCACCTTCAAAGTGTACCCAGCATCTGACCACGTCTCACCCCCTCCACTGCTACTAGCCTGATCCAAGCTTCCAGCACCTCTCAGGGGAATTAATGCAACAATCTTCTAATGGATCTTGCCAAATCTGACCTCAGCCCCTTGCATCTATCATTAACATAGAGACCCTGCAGTGACCTGTTAAAATGTTAGTCGTTTCTGCAGCTCAAAAGCTTCTAGTAGCTCCCCATCTCGCTCAGACTAAAAGCCGATGTTCTCAACGTGACTGACATTACACAGTTTCTACCTCTGACCCCTCCCCTGCTGGGTTTTCACTTTAACTTATTCCTCCTGCTGCCACCTTTCACATGCCCCTTTGCCAGAGAACACCACCTCCTGGCCTTTCTTGCCCCCTCCACAAGCTCACTTCCACAACAGGACCCTCACATTGAAGGCTCCCGGATCTGGAGCTCAATTTCCCATGACAGCCCATTGACTTCGCTCTCTCTTCCTCTGGGTTGTTTTCAGGTGCTATCTTCCACCTTTTCAGGGATGTCTTTACCTTGTTGCCAGAGGCAAAGTGGGGGGTGTGGACAGGTAGAACAGGGGAAAGGGGGGATAAATGGGGATAGCAGGAGAGTTGACTTGGGGTGGTGAACACACAATACAACATACAGATGATATATTATAGAATCGTATACCTGAAACTGATATAATTTTATTAATCAATGTCACCCCAATAAATTCAATAAAACTTAAAACAAAAAGCAAAAAAATAAAATTCTACAAACACTATGCCCCTGAAGTCCTTCCTTCACTCCATGCTTCTTTTCTTTCTAGAGAACTTATCTAATATCCCCCATTAATTTTTTATTACATGCCTTCTCCCTTTAAAATGTAAACCTCATAAGAAAAGATGTTAATTTTGTTGAATAACATTCTCCCAATACCCAAAACAGTATCTGGCTCACAGATACTCAATACATTTTCTTGAATGGTAGGTAAGTGTAGGGCCCAATGGAACATGATAAGATGTTTGTATTCTTAAAGAATTAAAATAGGAAGCCAAAGAAAAATTTTAACTAGATGGGGAAATGACTAGAATCATGCTTTAGCAACATCACCATGGTTGCTTTGTGGAGATTGATTTCAAGGGGTCAAGACTAGGAAGAAGCAGAGGACACGGGTCTATTTCAATTGTCTAAGTGAGAGGTGGTAGAGCCTTGACCTAGAACTGTAGCAATATGAGAGCTGAGAAGCTGTATCCAGGACATATATGAGGTAATGCTGACCCAACTTGCTGATGGATCAGGTATTGGATGTGAAGAATCATTGGATATGACTCCTAGGCTTTTGACAAAGAAGACTAATGAGGAGAAATGTGTGGCAGAAGGAAAACCAGACAACTACGGAGCCTAAAAAAGAAGGTATTTGTTAAAAGATAAGCATGATCAAGTGTATCGGCCAAATCAAAACAGATGTAGAATAAGAAAAAGAACAGGGATTTGACAGTGAGTTTTGTTAAGACAGAACTCATTACGGATCTCGTTAACTGATCTTTCAATAAAGTGGTGGTCAGGACCGACGGTGCTCTCGGAATCGAATGAGACAGGAGCGTGAAAAACATGAGTCAGCTCACCGTCAAATGTCACAAAAAGGTTTGCTGTCACATGAGCAGAAAAGTGGGTAGTAGGTAGAGAAACACACGGGATCAAAGAAGTATTTTTAATATACACTGTGATGGCACATTTATCTACCGATCGAAATGATCAAGAAGAGAGAAAAAGCATAATGATGCAAAAGGGGAACTGTAGGGAAACTGTAGAAATAAAGTCCTTGAGAAATGGAAGGTAAATGGGACCCAAGGACAAGTGGGCGGGTTGGCTTTAGATAGAAGCGGGATGCACCTTACAGCACAGCAGGTGTGAAAGGAAGCCACCTGAGGTGCAGGTGGGCTGCCGGACTAGTGGGTGGCAAGAGGAAGGGCTTCTCATCAGAGTTTCTTTTCTTAGAGTTGGAAGAGAGGCTTTGGGACTTAAGGAGAGAAGGAAGGAGGGTCTGAAATAGTGGAGTGGGGGAGGGATCTGACAATATCCTGCCAGTGTTGAATATTCATATGGAAATTTATGGTAATACATTAAAATTTGACCAGCCAACCTAGTTTTGTGCTTTTCTTCTGAAATATTGAGCTGCTCAGGCATAGGCACAGGGTAGGAAGATGGTTAGACAAAAGTCAGAATTCGAGAATTAGAATTTTTTCTAATTCTAATTAGAGGGAAAAAGAGATGAAAGAGACAGATGTCAGGAATTGAGGGTTGCTTACCCTGGTATCTAATAGGGTAAGAAGCAAAGCCAGGATTTGAAGGAAGAGAATTTGTGGGGGGAAAGCAGTGGAATCGATGGACTGGAGATCTCTGTGCTTAAAGGTGTCTGGGGAAGAGATTCTAGAGAATTCGAGCAGAATGGTTAAGTGGTAGCAATGCTTGTCGTTAAAACAACTCACCTGAAGAGCCCATTAAAACATCCGTTCTTGAGCCAAATCTTAGAGAATCTGACTGTGTAGATCTGGGATGTGGCCTGATAATCTGTAGTTTTCCTAAATGACCAAGGTGACACAGTCTGTCCAGAGAACGATATTTGGGAACGATTGACAGGAAATAAATATGAAACTGCCTATAAAAGGATATGACCACTCAGGTCGCGAAGAGGGGACATTGTCGTACTTGCTTACTGGCTCATTTATTCCATGGAAAATGCTAGTTGGCCATTTTCTCTGGAAACAAGAATATTGGAGCACACAGATTTCTTCAGGACTGGAGAGGGAAAAAAATCAGAACAATACCTAGAAAGCTAAAGAAGTTGGCCCATCTCTAAGTGACTCATTTTTTTGGTGTGTCTTTCCAGTTATCTAATCCTTGTAGAATTTTGTACGCCCATTCACAATAGCCCGAAGTAGCCCATGTTACTCCTCCCAGGTGAATGCATTCCTATCTTATCATTTCATTACATTTCCATAGATGAGAAAATATTAATGCATTCGCCCAGATACCCTGGAGGAGAAGACAAAAACCACTGGAAAGCCATTTAAAACACATTGAGCTGGAGCTAAAATATCTCAGTGCTCACTGGCACGTTATCCATCCTGAGTTCTGTTGACAGAGAGACAAAGGCTTTCTTTTCGCTGAAGCAATTTGCTCCTTCCACGTTCAGATGTCACAAAACCTGGACCAGACCCCTGTAGCTCTTTTGCCTTACCCCGGGCTTCCTGCTGGTGGGGAAGGCCATGGAGAAAATAAAGGAGAAGCAGCTTTTCACTCTCTGCCAGCCGAAGTTGGGAAATACTTTTTTCTGGCCCTCAGTATTCGCTGCAGAGGAACTGCCAGGTTTATCCAAAGGGCCAGGTCAAATTGAGAAAATTGTTTGGTGCAGAGTTCTGACTTAATAGTGTCTAAAAGAGGAAAGTGGCATGTCAGCAGGGTATGAGAAAAATAAACAGGTTTTGTCACGGAAGGAATAGAAGGTATTCGCCCTGGAGGAATAGTATTGGTGACTTCAGGCTATTAGGAGTGGGTGTACAAAAGTCTACAGGGATTAGATAACATGAGAGACACACCACATGGGTCTATTTCCAAATTTTTACAAGTATGCCTCATACACAACTTTTTAAGCGATAATAAGGGCAGGTTATAACAAGGAAGGTAGAGGGTACTGAAGAACTGTCTTCTGAGTTCAATGTCACTCACTAGTTTTATAGCCCTGCTTAAACGATCTAACCACTGTTCTGTTTCAGTTTCTTCACCTAAAAAACGGTTGATAGCAGAGTATTTAGTTTATAAGATTGTTTTAAGAATAAAACGACATGAGAAAAGCAGTATAGACAAATTGTTTATGTCAGACTTTATGAAAAATGTTTTTTTTTTTTTGAGCTGGAAGACAGCAGGCCTGAAATGAATGAATAAATAACATCCAGTGTAGAAAAGAGAAGGATTTTTTAAGAGATGATATTAGAACAAAATATACTCCAGACTTTTTGGTCCAGCCAATGTCCTTATCATTAATCTTCCCATCAACTCAGTCCAACAAGCATTTTCCCACTCTGTCTCAGCTACTATGCCAACAATTACAGAGAACACCACGATAGAGTGGGAGGTGTGGATAGAAATAAAATAATGCAGCAAACTAGAGTGGTCAAGAGCATATAAGGTATGTTCTGGTTTGTAATGAAATTGGCCAACTTAACCTAAGTCCCCATTTCCTCGTCTACAATAATGGGGATAATAATAGTAATTATTTCTGTGTGGTTGTTGCAGCGAGTAAGGGAGGTGATGAATACAATGCGTTTGATACAGTGGTGGCTGTTACTGTTAATAATGATATACGCACATTCCTAGCCCGCACGTTAGGGCGAGGGTGACTGGAGGGTTAACAGTAAAGAGAACCAGCACCAGATAGCTACGACATTAATTCATTCAGCAATCGTTACATATTGTGCCAGGAGCTGATGGTATGACGGTAAATAAAGCAATTCCTGAGATAGCTGTGAGCCCAGGGGGAAAGACGGAGGAATGAAGAGGGCAATGTGATGAGACAGGAGCCGGCGTGGGGGGCAATCGGAGGAATCCCTAAGCAAATATCAGGTAAATCTAAATAAGGTTCAAATTAGAGCCGGAAAGCAGGAGAAGGAGAAATCACCCACTGGGGTCTGAAAGACTAAAATTGAAGCTTTAAAACAAGGAGGGGAAAAGCTTTTCTGTAATATTCAGAAATGAATGGACATTGAATCATTTCTAATGAAACACTTTAATGCGCTGGCCATAGGGTGATACTACCACTCGATAAGGAGCATCTACTTCCGACCACGAGATAATACCATGCTTAGCAGTAGAAGATTAAGGGGCGCCTATTGAACTAAGAGAGAAAGATGCCTATCATCATCTCGTCCTAGATGTTTTCTCCACGGAAACGAGATGTGAACCAGAACAGAGAAAATGGTAAATTGCTATTGGAGGCACAGATGACACGTTTTTTCATCTGGAAACCCAGAAGTAGCCCTGGAAAAAGACCCAGTTTGATGAGATCAGTACAGTGGCTGGATGAAAGACAAGAAATCTGTGCTGAATAGAATTCCCTTTCCCCGTCTCCAGGAGGACCAGTTCACACCCGTCCCGTTCTCCTCGCGCCTCCAGGCCCCTCCCCCTCCCTTCCTCTTGAAGTGTCACCTCAGACTTCTTCAAGAGCACTATGGGGATCACCCTGCCGCCTCGTGTTCTCAACAAACCCAGAAATCCACCTTGTCCGTAGCTGCCACTCTGTCTTTGCTCCCAGCCCAAAGAAGTAGATGTCCCACCCTCTCCAGGCCCCGGGCCCCAACGCATGCTGGGCCCATGTACTTCATCTCTGCCCCAGGACGCTGGTCTCACAAATCTCCCCTCCCTCTCCTGCCACCATCAGTGTCTTCTCATCCCCTGAACCGTCCCCACGAGCCTGGGAACGTGCCTTCACACCACCCCCTCTAGCTGCCACTCCATTTCCCCACGCTCTTTTGGAAGAAAACCACTTGAGGTTGTGGGTGACACTCGTGTTCCCGTTTCCTATTCTCTCCTCAGCCCACCCAAAGTCTCTGACCGAACTTCCCGAGTCCCCATTTGGTCCCAGCCCTGCCCTGCTGAAACGGCGTTTCCCAAAGTCACTCACCGGCTCCATCTAAACCCAGGCCTTGGTCAGGCTGGCCCCTGTGGTCATCTCAGCCCTGCGGGCCTCACCATCAGACAAGACGGACCACTCTTCTCCTCGCTGAACGCTTTCTTCTCCAGCCCCCTAGGGCTCTCCTCCCTGCTTTCTTCCCAACCTCCCAGCTCCTTTCCTGGGTATTCCCTTCCTGGCTTCTACCTGGAATGTTTGTCCCCAGGGCTCGCTCACCACTCACCCAGATCCCTGGGCAGGTGCCACGACCTAGGACGAGCCTCCTTTCATCTTCCCTTTTAAAATAGCGGCCCCTCCCCACCCCTTTGCGCTCTCATTCCCTCTCTATTAGCGGTTAGCACTATTCTTAGCGCTACACACTCACTTGTGTGTTTGGTAACTTTCTAGGTCCCCGTTACGTGTCTGAGGATAGCGACAGAGCTGAGAGCATGACTGTGGCTCCAGGGCACAGAATGGGCACTGCCACACACACCAGGACCCACGATGGCTTAACAATTCGGTGCTGGCAAGAGCTATTGCAACTATATAAAATTAAAAACAACTTAAAAGTCTGGTTAAATCTCAGGCTTTGCCTAAATGGGATAAATGTTTAAAAATATAAATTAGTATACATAGCTATATACTAACGTATTTTAAAAGTTTAAACTAAATTAAAAACCAGTGTTAACTGTGACTTGCCGAGGAAGGAGATTAAAGGTTATAATTTTATCTTATTTTCATTTCCATGTGTTTTTCATTTTTCTGTATTACTTTGGGGTTTTCTTTAGTAAGTAATTTATCATTTTAAGTCTTTAGAACAGAGAAATGTTTCTGTTAATGAATAATATTAGTGAAATTTTGAAAGTATAATCATTTATGCATAACTGAGTAGAACTAGCTCGGTAATTATGAAATAAATCTATAATTTATAGTCACCCATGATATATGTTTTTAATCAAAACAGAAGAATGAATTAGGCTAATGCTGAAGCAGGTGACAGTGTAAGGAGACATTACAAACTTTGCTCAATGCCACCATTGTTATACTCTGTGAGAAAAAAAATTTAATTATCTACCCATTAAAATATACCAAATTTGACAGAAGCTTAATTTTTAATGTTTTAATTTGTGTGTCTCCTGAGGAATAGCTCACTAAACTTTACCTCAAATCTTCCATCCATATTAAACTTGAATTGCATAATTTTCATAATTTTACTAGTTAGCTGAAAAATAGGCCATAACCCAAGCAATGGGATAGCCACAAGATTTCCAGGAACGCATGGACGGCCCACATGGAGGGGCGTGGCAGCTACTGGAGGGCATGCAGTGCACAGAACCCGTGGGAAGGAAGAGCACATTCTTCCTTTATCTAGTGAAAGTTTGTCCTCACATATGAATCGATTCTGCATCTGTACAGGGTCCGGCACAAATAAAACCCCTAATTTATCACAAACTCTTTTATTCCAGAATCATAAGCATGTCATTTTGTAATCATAAGCGTGTAACCTAACAATATCACATTCAAGCATAACCATAGGAGATTTTGGGTGAAGTGTTCAAATTAAAACTCTAAGTCATTACACCCATATCATTATCCTACCAACCACACTCAAGCCGGAGGTGCCTCTGCTGGACCCTGTGCCCATCCAACCCTGGACATTTTTATCACGGAGAAGATATCTTTGTCCATATGCCACAGAATGAAGTCTGTCTCCTTTCCCTTGCTATGTTGGAATGAAGGCAGAGGTGGGAGCTTTGCACACCTTTAAGTGAGAGAATTGTTATATGTAGCATCTTCCTATGAAACTAAGCAATTTCATGTGTTTAAGTCACAGTGTACAAATACCTTGAGTTCACCCTCATATTTTCTCGGATTCTCCAAGTCATGGAGAAAGCTGCTTTTTCCACAACGCGTACTTCGTACGTATCTTGTTGACCCATTAAAGGCTGCAGTTGTGGAAGATGTCTGCTGAGGAATGAAGCTCTGATCCCATCTTGTATTGTACCACGCATTTTATACTCCTTGCAATGGGCCCACACAAATGCAACAGATGGTGGGAGTTCTCCCATTTGCCACCATCGCTGCCTCTGGCTCTTGCTCTTAAGTAGAAGATATTCAAAGAAGTGAGGTTAATTATTTGAGGCCACATCCCCACTGAATTGACAGAATTCAACCATAAATTTCTGGCTCCAAACCTCCTGCTTTTGTTTTGTTTTATTCTACTGAAATGTTTGCCAATTTGTTGTTTATCTATATCAGAGAGCCTGCATCAGACAACTAAACTCTAATTCTTTCTTCTCTGATTTTACCTAGATAGATTAAGAGTGGGCCATGGGGTCACTTTATAGGTGGGTTTTAGGACTTACATGTCCTGACAAAGTCCTCCATATCCAACTGTGAATCAGGATGTTACTACGCAGGTCCCCCCAGCCAGGGTGCATGGACTTGATGACAAAGCCTGCTCTTGTCTGGGAGGGATATCCGGGAGGAAAGTGCCTAGATTCTGGATGGGGTTCAGTTCCTGGATGAGAAATTTCGCCAAGACAATGAGAATAATTATCAAGACAGAGGACTAATTTTATCTGCCTCTTTGCCACCAAGGTTGAAAATGACAGTTGATCATTAACACAGGAGTGGAAGCAGAGAAAAGACAGGAGCCCAGGATCAACAAAATCCATCCAGGAGAGAGGATCTGCTTAGTGAGGCATCTTGCAGTCTTCCGAGATGCCAGAAAGGGCTTGGAAGTAGTGGATGGTCTAAAGAATTTGCTCAAAGATTACGCTAAAGAGCAGAAGCAGCCTGAGGCAGGTCACATAGCCTCTTCACTTCAAAAGATAAGTCTTGCCAGAAGCTTGCCCCCCCTTTTCCTAGCCTGAGGCGGGAAATCACAGCATCAGCGGCTCAGTTCTTCATGATGAAATCTATCTTTTTCCATTAGGACTATTTTAAAATATAATTATCTTAGGAGAGACTGTACACTAAATTCCTTACAACATCACGAGGATTCCTTTGTCAGACCCTTTTCCCAATTGGAGGGACGGTTCTCTATCCCAGATTATGAACGTAGAGAAGATGGGAATGGGGCGATGGGGAGGAGTGCCGGTGGGTGGAATAAGGGATTTCTCTGACTTGCTCATTTTATTTAGGGCGTGGCCAAATAATAGGTCCTCCGTTGTGTTTTTGTTGTAGTCTGCCAATGAAGTTCATGGCCTAAGAGAGCAGTCCCCCTTGTAATGGAGACAGCCATGCTGTATAGAAGCAGCCTGGCGGAGGAATGGGAAGAAGTGCGTTTAGCCAAGCAGACCTTTCTGGGGGCCAGGTGGAGATGACTTCACTGCCCCCTCCCCACTACCACGCAGCAGAGTTACATCCCGTTATCATTAGTGAAAATAAATGATGGCCACTCCTCCAGACTCCTATTCCCCTCCCCTGTGTCTGCTTCTCTTCTCCAAAGGGTAATATGTTCGATGACATCACTTGGAAAATCTGAAGATCATAAAGGTCACCACAAATGAAATTAACCTTGGATACACTTTCTGAAAATTGCATTTTTGAATAGCAGCATCACAGGATGTTAGAGCAGAAGAGAACCTCAGAGATCACCCGATCCAACTGTTCTTCTTTTGCAAATGAGGGGACCAGCAAAATGTCTTAGACCCGTACCTGCTTCCTGATCTTTCAGCAGAAACACACACAGAGATGTCTGTCCTATTCTTAAACCTCTCCTGGAGAAAATGAAAGAGACATGAAAGGGTCTTTTGTATTCTAAGAAAAACTCAATTAGAAAGATTTCATTTTGCATTGGAAAGTATTAGTAACCTAAATATAATGCTCAGCATTCCCTGTTATTCTTGGGCATTTTAGAGCACATTGACGTGGGGGGCAAATGGCCACAAGGCTTTGCATGGGTTGAGGTGTCTCTGGAATCATGCTGATTCAAGGGATAGCATGACTTGCATTTTGCTTAAGAAACCAGGGGCCCCACTGACAGCAGTGGAAGAATCTGGTACATTATCTTGTTCTGACTTTTGAATCATGGCTTCCAGGAAAGGGAACAGTTAAGATCTATATCTATATCTGTATCTATGTGTATTTACATCTATTCTCTATAGCACATGTATGTATGCATGCATACATGTATGTAGCATACACACCCACACCCACACATGTGTAAATTCATAGCATACAGATGGAGATTTCTAGGTTAACGTGGTAGCAAATAAACAACACATAACAGGGATGCTCATAGTTCTCTAAACACAAAAACAAGACCATGTTAAAGAGAAAAAATCAGCATGAAACTATACGAAGACTGTAAGTCTAATTGTATCATAAAAGATAACTACATATACCCATCAATGCTTCAATCTTAATCACGATAGAAGAGGCTACATATGATAAAAATAACTTCAACATCTCAGTGATTTAATGCGATAAAATTTTATTTCTCACCCAGAAGGAAAACGCAGATTGCTCAGCCTTCTTTCGCAGCTGCGTCACCTTGGACACAGGGCCTCCAAGATTTCGGTGGTAGAGAAAGACAACACAGAAAGAGGCACACAGCTCTGACCTGCCTTGGCCCAACAGTAACCCCTGTCACTCCCTCACATCAACCAATAACTAGAACTCATCACACAGGATAGACCCGATTTCAAGAAAACTCTGAAATAAAGGGGAGCTCATGATTTATGGCGAGCTTTAGCATTTCTGCCACTCACCTTTTAACCACAAACCTAGAGGCTCAGAGGTTATGATCCACTCCAGTGACTACCCCTAATTCATGAGCCCTGCTAGCAAAAGCCAGACAAAATCTAGTTACTCTGCGATTCATCTTGGTATTGTGTGACTTAAGAACTAGATTATAAAGAAAACCATTACAGCATAACTGGTGTTTAAAAACTGGGGGAAAGGGACAAGATAGAATAACAACATTAGTTTAAAATCTAGAATATATACAAGTTGCAGCAAGAGATAAAATACACAAGGCGGTCACTGTTACATCCCTACTTCTGCAGGTATTCAAAAGGCTGCGGTTGATTTAATGATTTCCTTTCTCTATGCCCGATTCTCAGTTCCCATATCTTCAGCCAGCTCCAAAGAAGGTCAGGTTTCTGTACCTGGTAGGGAGAGCCAACACTTCACTCCCAGAATTTCGACAGTCCTGTCTGTATGTGGCTATTGACTTGAATCCTGGCCTGGCAACACCAAGAATGGCCCCCAGAGGATCACCTCTTCTCCTGGCCCGTTCTCCTTGCTGCTGTAGCGAAGGGGCAAACATTTGTGCACGGTAAGCCTCTCTGTTTCATATTCATGGTGTGGCCTAAGGAGCTCTAACGAACACGTGGCAGTCTTCAGCATTGAACTTGTAGAATATTTGTGACAACCCATAGTGAGAGCTCGTGTTCCTTAGAAACTGATATCCAAGCAGCAGAGGAAAAGGCAGTAAGTTTTTAAAAAATAGTATAAGGTATTTCTACAGTTTATTTCTACCTTTTGGTCCAGCGACCTTCGCATTCTGACTAAGGGAGAAATCAGACAATATATGGGCCAGTGAAACTGAGCAGACCACAGCTGGAGGCCAGCTCCCCAACCGGCCAGTGCTCACAGAGGTTTCCCAGAGTCACTCCATCTGCACCAGGGCCAGTGGCTCGTAGGGAATAGGTACGTGGTAAGATTCACGAAACCCGTTTGCATCAGCTCATCGTATTACCTGTTTCTCTACAAAGTTAGTTTAGGAATTTGGGGATTTATCAGTTCTGCGTGGGGTGCGGAGAACTAGAAAGACTGTTGCTCCTCTCCTTACAACAAAACCAAGAGCCCGATAAACTGCAAGTTCATGACTTTTTAAATGCATCCTCAGGAACCTGAGGTTACAGTAAGGCAGCCAATTAGCCTGAACTATAAGGAGAGATGGGCACCTTCTGGGAGAAATGGATCCTGCGCCCTTGCTTATCTGGGGCAGACGCAGCTGGAATTGTTGACAAAACTGCAAATAACCACAGATGCCAAACCACAGGTTCCAGAAGCTCAGACCACACCAAAGTAAGTATATATGCTTAAAAAAACCCAAAAACCAACCCCTACACTCAAATTCAAAATGTTCAACGCCAAAGATAAAGAGAAAATCTCGAAGGCAAGCAGAGAAAAAAAGACATTTACATAAAAAGGAACAAGGTAAAGACTGCAACTGAACGTGTCTGACACCACGCGAACAAGAAGGCAGTGGAGTAGCATCCCTTTAACACGCTAAAAAGAAAAAGCTAACCTATCAACCCAGAATTCCATACTGAGGGAAAATATCTTCCACAAATAAAGCAGAAATAATGATTTTTCCCCACCTCAGGCAAAAGCAAATTGAGAAAATCCATTGCCAGCAGACCTGCACCACAAAAATGTTAAAAGAAATCTTCAGGTAGATGATACCGGATAGAAATTGGCATTAATACAAAGAAATAGATGGCCATGAATGAAATAAATTACCTTAAATTTTTTTATATTTTTAATTGCTCCAAAAGATAACAGTCTAAAGCAATAATAGGAGCAATATATTGTGTTTTTAGACCACATATAAATACAGAATGTATGAAAAGTAGCACAAAGAATGGGAGAGATAAATTGGGAGTATACTGTGGAAAGGTCCTTGAACTATGGACCAGGGGGAAGAGCCCCTTGAAGGGATTTGGTACCAACTCTCTTAAAAATCTTGAAGGTCACTTCCAGGGCCCGCACATGCCCTAGAGAAGCTTTCGCTCCTCAGAAAACATCTAACGTAAGTCATATTTTCTCAAATCTGGCAATAAAACCATCAGCAAATAAAAGATGTTGGCATTTTGGTTGGCTTCCCACCGAGCTTCAATTCCTTTTTGCCATCTTTCCTGGCTGAGACCACAATTCTGTGCAAACTGCATGGAGGTTTGCTGATAATGAAAATTACCAACTGTCAGCTCTAGTCTACATTCTGGCAAAGGCCTTTCCTGGGCCCTGGGCCTGGGCACCATCCAAATTTACAAAGTGACAGCCAGCGTCACAGCCTTCTGACGGTGTGGGGACATGGTGCAAAGCGTTGTTTCTTAGATCACCTGCTTGTTCCACTTCGGTGGGATTTTGGCAGTACAGAATTGGGCAGGGTCGAAGACGTTGTTTATCAATAAAAGTAACTACCAGTTAGACTAAAGGCTATGCAACTCTTCGCTCAATTTTCTTTTTTAGGTTAGGAAGGAAGTGTTTATGTACACACTCAGGGAAACAGAAGAAATGAGCAACTTCAAACATTTTTACTCCTCACATTTGTGAGTTTTCCTATGGAACGTCTTGTCTATGGAGATCTCTCACCAATTTTGCCTAATTTGTAATCCTCCGCCACGATCAGCCCCATGTCTCCTTCCAAGGAACCCTCACCTTTCCCTGCATAGGTGGTCACCCTTCCTTCGGCCTTCATAGGACCTGTGCTTCGTCTTCCTGGCATATAGACTATTTGTCATGAAACCATTAATCTGTAAACGGGATGCTTGTCTGACTCTCTGACAGAATGTGATTCTAGGAAGGTAGGGACACTGTGTCCCATTTACCACTGAATCCAAATATTTTGTACATAATAGACACTCAATAAATATTGAGTAAAATCTTGAGTGCAAATTCAAGCTCTTAGTGAAATTAAATAGTGTGAGTAAAGCATTTAGCCCACATACTGGAATTTAGTGAATCCTTGATAAATGTTAACTTATTGCATTTTTGAGTCTCGTGTCAACCCTGAGAAACAGGCGGGCAGGTGGCATGTAAAATTCTTGATTTTTGAGTAAGGAAATATAAAGGGCACGTGACTTGCCCAAGACATATCATTGGCAATAAGTGGAGGACAGAGACCAAAGTCTTCTTGATCGCTGGCCCACGCTTTTTCTAGTGAACTGAACCCTACAGAGAACGCCTGGGATGCTGAAGGAGCCCATGCCTCTTCTACATCTACTAAACTGAGGATTCCACCCCTGTGTCTTACACGTCCAGACGGAAGTAGCTCTCTATTCAGCTTCTTTTCTTCATCATTGTATCAGGGGCAGCTATCTCCCAGCCAACATCCATTCTTCCTGTCTTCAGGATAGGTAGACAAGTTTTGTTCAGACAGCAGTGCATTCTAATAGAAAATATATTCATCCCAACTTCCCTCGCCTCCAGGTGAAGTCATTTCATTAAGTTCTAATGAGTATAAATGATGTGTTTCTTGTCTAGGAAGGTTACTTAAAAAGGCTGACTTTCCTAGAAAGAATACTTTTTGTCACAAGATGCAGGCGTGATGCCTGGTGCTCCAGCAGCCATTTTGAACAATGAGGTGATCTAGAGGTTAGGAATGATGTGATTAGGATGTTAAAACAGCACTGTAGGTGAGTATTGAATAGTCATCCCTGACTGTGGAGCCATCATACCAGAATGAACTAGCTCCATCAGGATTTATTATATGAGAGAGAAATATACTGCCAACTCACTAAAGCTTCTGTTATTGTTTTTTTATGCAGCCAAATATAATCCTAATTGTTGCAATCATTTACAAAGAGTTATGGGAAAAAGTGGAGGTTGAGCTCATTCTTTCTTGGTCCTCTAGTTGAGAGCCTGAGAAAATGTATGCTTACCAGAAATGTATTCTGTCAGCTTTACTGGGGTATATAATTGACAAAGTTGTGAGATGGTTAAGGCACACCTCAGGATGATTCGATATACATGTGCATCGTAAAAGGATTCCTGCCGTGTAGTGACTTACCACATTCATCGCCTTGTATACTTGTCTCATTTGGGTGTTTTTTTGGTGAGAATATTTAAATTCTATTCTTTCACTAAATTTAATTATATAATACAGTGTCATCAACTATAGTTACTATATGCTATATAGTAGATTCTCGGATCTTATTCATCTTTTAGCTGAGATTTTGCGTCTTTTAACCAACCTCACCCTATTTACCTGACTCCCAAGCCCCTGGGAAACACTTTTCTGTTCTTTATTTCCATGAGTTTGATATATATATATTTTAGATTCCACATATAAGTAATATCCTGTTGTCTTGTCCCTGATCTTTCAGCTTTTCCTGTTGAGTATGATGTTAGCTATTGGTGTGTCATAATATCCTTTATTACCTTGAGGTACTTTCCTTCTATTCCCACTTTATTGAAATTGTTATCATAAATGGAAGTTGTATCTTGTCGAATGCTTTTTCTGCATCTGTTGAGATGATGACATGATTTTTATCCTCTATCATGTTGGCACGTTGTATCCTGTCAGTTGATCTGTGGGTGTTGAACTGTCCTTTAATGTCTTGCTGAATTTGGTTTGCTAATATTTTCTTGCGGATTTTTGCATATATGTTCATCAGGAACATTGGCCTGTTATTTTCTTGTCTTGTGGTATCTTTGTCTGGTTCTGGTTCAGGTTTTTTTTTTTGCTGGCCTCATAAAATGAGTTTGGAAGTGTTCCCTCCTCTTCTATTTTTCAGAAGGCTCTGAGAAACAATCGGCATTAATTGTTTGATAATGTTTGGTAGGGTTCACCGATGAAGCTGTCTGGTGCTGGACTTTGTTGGGACACTTTTATTTACTGATTCATCTCCTCACTAGTCTTTTAATTGATTTGTTCAGACTTTCTATTTCTTCACGATTCAGTCTTTACACATGTTGTAGGTTTTTAGGAATTTATCTGTTTCTTCTTGGTTGTTCAAGTTGTGGGCGTATCATTGTTCATAGTGGTCTTTTATGATTCTTTGCGTTTGTGTAGTATCTGTTGTAATGTCTCCTCTTTCACTCCTAATTTTATTTGTTTGAGTCCTCTCTTTTCTTGGTATGTCTAACTAAAGTCTATTTCGCTTATTTTTTTAAAAACCAGCTCTTAGTTTCATTGATCTTTTCAATTGTATTTTTAGCCTCTATTTTATTTATTTCTGTTCTGATCCTTATTATTTCTTTCCTTCTGCTAACTCTGGGCTTAGTTTGTTCTTCCTTTTCTAGATCTTTGAGGTGTAAATTTAGGTTGGGTTTTTTGACATTTTTTTCTTAATGTAGGCACTTAATCACCATAAACTGATCCTTTTTTCCACTTGATCTAGTCTGCTGTTGAAACCCTCTGTTAATTTTTTTTCAGTGCATTTACTGTATTTTTCAGCTCTATATTTTCTCTTTGGTACATCTCTTTTGGAACATCAAAAAGATGTTCTGTCCTATTGTTGAAATTCTCACTTTGTTCAGGCATCGTTCTCCTGACCTTCGTAAGCACCCTTATGATCATTGTTTTGAACTCCTTAAGAAGTACATACTTATCTCTGTACACCAGGTTGTATTTCTGATGTTTATCCTATTCTTTCATTTGGAACATATTCCCTTGTTTCTTCATTTCCCTGACTCTCTGTGTGAGTTTCTGTGTCTTAGATAAACCATCCACCTCTCCCAGTCTAATGCAGGGTTTGAACCTTATCCACACACTGGTCCAAGCTCTTGGTTGACTCTTAAACTTTTGTGATTGTCTAAGACAACTTCTTTGTTCTTAGTGGCTCCCAGTAGTTGAGTATATGACAAGACTTGTCAGTGGCCAAAGGGGAGAATCAGAGTCAGCACCTAGGTGCAGGATGGTTAGAAGCTGGACACTCAGGCAGCTGGCAGAATAGTGCAAGTAGGGCCCTTCCAGAAATATAGTGCAAGAAAAACTGGGAGGTGGGTAGACCAGGGTATATAGCCATGGAAGGGGGCGCTGCTGTGCCTGATAAGATAATTCTTTGTTTGCTAAGGTTCTGTAGCTCCCATTGGCTCCCAGAGCTAGGCAATCCAGGGACCCATGCCTTGGGTAGTAGCTGCAAACGCTAACGTGGGAGATGTGTGTACCAGCTCCATCCACAGAGATACTAGTCATTTGCAGTGAGCAGGAAGGAAAAAGCCGAGGTGGCATCTGCTGGCTTCCCCTGACTCTGGGGAGGATCACAGTAGTCCCTAGATGTGTGACAAATCAGAAGCTTGACTTGGGCAGCAACACTTAAAGTATGCAAATGGGCACCTTTCAAGGAAAAACTGGGAGATTGGTGTTTTTTGGCCTGCTTCCTCTCTGCTGAGTCCTGGGGCATGGAAGTAGGGGGTCCTTGCAAGCTACTTAAGAACTATTTCTTTGTTTGCTATCATTATATGGGTCTTGTGGATACAAGCCTGATTGGCTTTTGGAGCTAGGTTTTTGGGGGGCTCACTCCTCAAATGGAAGTCTTAAAAGTAGGGTACTAGTTGTGGGTCCAAACCCTTTGCTCCTCAGGAAGAAGCTGGGAGCAGAAATTCCCTCTTGGGTGCGTGGCATTCTGCCCAGGATGGGGTTTATGGAGAGTGTGTCTCAGTCCTTCCTACCCACCCATTCCTCTGCGGGTATTTTCTTATTCTCCCACTGTGTAGGAGTTGATGTGTACTTTCTGGATTACCTGCACAGGAAATTGCTCTGGGTACAGTGTGGCTTCAGTGTGTCCACACGGGGGGCTAGGTATAGACACGTCAGTGCTACCGTCTTGGACTGGAACTGCATTTTAAATCAAAATCTTGAGATTTTGAATTGCAAATATTTCAACATGTCAGTTCACTAAGTCTGTGTGAAGCACGCTATTTTAGAACTCATTAGAATAAGATTTATGAGATAATTTGGGGTCACATTTGTCTGTTTCAAGCTTTTAATCAGCTGCATTTTTGGAAAAGATTCTTAGCAGAATAGTAAGAGATAGACTTTGAAGTAGTCTGTAAAAGTTATAAATATAGAATTTTCAAGCAAGGAGCTTCCTTAGAAGTTACATAGTCTACCTTTATTTTATAGCCAACAAAACTCGGGAATAATCGTTATAAAGACCTTTCTACTACTTTCTCCCTGCTTTACTTTGCCCCACCCCACCACCTCCTGCCCCTTCTCTGAACCAAACACCCAAACCCCGACTTCCTGATCCCACCACCTCATCACAACGTCCCAGAGCACAATTAAGCTGTTATAGGGTGATCAGGGATCGGACGGTCATCCAGCCCTAACAAAATTATGTTTAGGTCATTTCACCAACTTTTAAGAACCAGGGTGAAAAGAACCAATCTTTTGGATGGTTATCTTCTTTGTAAACAGTGGTGTTAAAAATAAGAAAGGCAAGTGATATGGGAAAAACTTACAAACTTCACACTGCCTATGTTAAATCTATGAGTGCTAAGATTCTGCTTTATCTGAGTAGCCAGAAAAGAAGCAATGTGTATAATTGATTAAGTTACAGAGCGGTAGACGTGACGTCAGATCAATATAAAGACGGGATTCTAAGAGCCATCTGAAGGCAGGGAGAGAGGGGAGCAAAATGGTCGAAGGGATCAAAACGTACAAACTTCCAGTAATAAAATTAATTAGTCAGGGGGATGTAATGTACAGCATGGTGACCTAATAATAAACCTATTAATAATCATTGTATAGGTAAAAATTGCTAAAAGAGCAAAGCTTTAAAGTTCTCATCACAAGAAATAAAATTTGTAACCATATATGATGATGGATATGAACTAGACTTATTGTGCAGATCCAGTGCTCACCGCAGGGTACTCAAATCATCAAATCACTATATTGTACATCTAAAATTAATATAATGGTATAAGTCAATTGCACCTTAATTTTTATAAAAAGAAAGAATTCAATAATATTTGGCTTTCTAACATGCAAATAGGATTAGTGTTCTTAACTGCTTTTTCCTGCAGTTGAGAGAAATGTACTCAGCTTCTTTAAACCCACTGTTGCTCCATGAAAAAAATAGACCACCAAGGCAGAGAGATTCATTTCATTCCCAGCTCATCTGAAGATGCCAGTGTTCTTATTCGTATAGTTTTATACGTATGGTAACTCGAGGAAGATATGATTTACGTTTTAGTTTGAAACACGTACAGACTTACAGGGCGTAGCGAGAGTGGCCCACACTGTCCCAGGTCTTCCTCACCAAGCTTACCCCACTAGTGGCATTGCCAGTAACTGCAGTTGAATTAGGATGGCCCTATAAAATATAAGATCGTCAGTTAAATTTGAACTTCAGATAAGCAGCAAGCAATTTTTCACATAAGTATGTCCCAATATTGTATTTGGTTCTATGAAATTCAAATTCAACTCAATGTCCTATATTTTTATTCTCAAAATCTGGCAACACCACGTATAACACCTAAACTAAGGAACTGGCATCAGTACAATATTGAAAACTGGACTATAGACCTTATTCCATTTTCACCATTTTTATATGTGTGCCTTTGTAGACATATACATAGTTTGCTTTTTTTTTTTTTCTTATTTCAAAAGCAAGAACCAAAAGAATCTGAGGATTTTTGCAATGCAGAGCTCACCACAGCCGCATCTAGTCACTGCCTGGTGTTCCCGGGCCCAGTGGCTCACCCAAGAGCCTGGCTGGATTACCAGAAGTGGTGGAAACCGGTCAGTTCAGATCTTGCTCTTGTCTAGAGAACTCAATTAGCTTTCCACCTGCCCGGGGAAGGTTTTCCACTTGATTTTCCTGTCTTGTTATTTTCCCTAGACCCTGATCTCCTGTGTGAATAGCCACTTTCGTGCTTTGTAACAGGAAGAAGAGCCAAATTCCTTTTCTTGAGCTGTAATTTATATTCTGCAACCAGCGATTCCATAGTCAATCTTTTGGATGGTTATTTTCTTTGTAAACAGTGGTGCTAAAAATAAGAAAGGCAAGCGATATGGGAAAAACACGCAAACCTCACACTCCCTAAGCAAGGCTGACCAGGTGGTTCTCACTGAGGACCACTGGGCAGAGACACAATGGTGTCAGCAGCCAAAAACACCCCATGGAGCAAGGACACACCTTGCCCCGTTTAGGGACACACACATGCGCCTGTGAGGAACCCCCATTGGGCTGAGGCTATTTCAGCACACGCTAGCCTCTCAGGAACAGCATACTTTAAATGCAAGGGCTGTGTCTTGCCCTTTGAAGAGATTTTTTTTTAAAGAGATTTTTATGAAAGATACATCACACCAAATAATACCCTGTGATACAGGCAAAGAAATAAGCAGAAACTCTGACTCATACTTGGGGGTGGGGATGTCGTGGAGATCGGGGACCTCTCCTGGGGGACCTGTGCCCAGACTCTTGTCCCAGGTGAAGACTCCTCCTAGTTACCCCCAGACTTCTACAAGCCTCTGATGACATGTTCACAGGCCCCCCCAAAAAATGAGGAAGATGGGAATTCTGTCACGTGTTTTTCATAGTTAACTCTTTCAATTTAAAGGAATGTCCTTTCTTCTAAGTGATGTCCTTCCTGTTTTTTAGTTAAAAGATGTTCTGTCTATTGAGAAATGATGGCAATAACAAGGAGAATTTTCATCTTGGGTTGCTCTTGTTTAGCAAATGAAATAAGATGCTGGGCAGACCTGTCAGTTACAGCCACAGTAGTTCTGTGTAACTCGCTGCCCCCAAACTCAGCCGCATATAAAAGCAAGCATTTATTTCTTGGTCGCTCATCTCCAGACTGGCTGGGGCAGCTCCACTCCACTTGCCTCATTCCCCTGGGGCCACTGGGTAATCAGGGCCAGGTTCCTTCCATGACAATGGCAGAGTATCAAGAGAACAAACCCAAACATTCTTTTGGCCAAAGTCAATCACATGGTTAAACCCAAACTAAGGGTGGGTAAGTCCTCTCCACTCTCCAAGGGACCAAGGTCATGAAAGAAGAACCATAATGCAGAGGAGGGTAAACTGTGAGCAATAGTTCAGTCCGCTACACGATGACAATTATATTAGCCCCGCCCCCTTTTCTACATATTTGCTGACCTGAGAAAGATACAAAAAACACTGTTGATCAGAAAAAAATCCTATCATAATAAACAGTAGTTTAGAAAACCTAAAAGTTAGAGATGTGGCATTAGAACTTATCACTACAAAACTATGGGTCCTCATTAGGCTATGAATGTTCTGTTCACACAACTCTCCATTCATGAAATGTGACACAAATCTGGGGCAATTTATAATGACCATACTGTGTGAGCTACACTTCTAAGGCATTTTTGATAGAGTATTTAGGAGTTTTGTTTCGTTAGGGCTATTGGAAAGAAATTTCCTAATCAGAATTCTGTGTGAGATCAGAGGTAATTGATTTATTCACCTTGTCCCGCTCTTGCCGTTCACATGCAATGGATTCAATTTCCACCCTGGGCTTGCTATATGAGTTCATTATTAATTCATCGTTCACGCTGTCCCTTCGTGACAGATTACGTTCTTTCCAGCCTGAACAGGTTCAGCTTTGCCAATGAAATCTTTAGTGCCTTTTTAACTGTTTTTATTTTTTAATAAAAAAAAAAAATTCCTGGAAATCCATCACCATGGCCACGAGTCAGAAAGTTTAATAAACATTGGAAATTCCAAGAAATGGTTACAGCATTTTAAACAAGGATCTGTTTGCCCTGGCTGGTGTGGCTCAGTGGATTGAGCACCGGCCTGTGAACCAAAGGGTCACTGGTTTGATTCCCAGTCAGGGCACATGCCTGGGCTGTGGGCCAGGTTCCCAGCAGGGGGTGCAAGAGAGGCAACCACACATTGATGCTTCTTTCTCTCTCTTTCTTCCTCTCTTCCCCTCTCTCCAAAAATAAATAAATAGTTTAAAAAAGTAAAATAAAAAGTACCTGTTTGTTCCATTGCAGGTTATGGGGGCATAATGTCTGTTCCCCTGGTTCTATATTTACAGCTTGGAGCTCGATGGGATTTAAATATGTGTTTGGATGTGTTTCAAAGCTCTTTAGAAGACAAATGATAAAAACCTGAAAATCATGTCCTAATCCACAGCAGGATATAAAGCTTTAGCAGAGTCCTGGAAGGTCCCAGCAGGGACCCAAATATCTCCCTTCTCAAAAGAAAGCAGTGACCACGCAGCCACGGGTCTCCCAGCCAGAAGGGTGGGTGCAGGCACACGCGTGGGAGACAAAGGCCTTTTGTCTCTAACCAGCTGCACTGGCCCCCTGGCCTGCTGGAGAGTTCTGCCAAGCGGTGTGTGCCCTCAGGTCCTGGGCACAGCTGGGCTCCTGGGTTTCTCAACTGTACAGTGGCCGGGGGTTAGCCCATGGCTGTAACATTCTCCACTTTCTCCAAAACTCAGTCCAGAGAGGACTTTGCTCAGTTTGCATCATGTAAAAGCACTTTTGTGGGATCAGGTACTAAAAGGAGGCAGAGCCAAAGGGAGTGGGGACCCCTGTGCTTGGGAAGCCTCCTGTTTCTGGGGCTTTAGGTGTTTTGTTCTGTTTTTCATCCCCTGCAGGTGAGTGGAGTTCCTCTCATCAGGCCAGGTAGCATTTCACACAAACGTGGCTGAGAAGGCTAGTGTAGCCTCAGCCCTGTGGCCAATTGCTGAGCAAGGCAGAAATGGCTCTTCCCCAAGAACAATTGACAGTGAGAACTGAAACCCTGTGGTCCCACAAAATGACAGAGAGGAGAAGAAATGAGTGGAACACACCTTCGAAAGCTCTGTGTGAATGAGGTCTTAGAAGTTATGAGAAAATAGGTCCAGCTTGATGAGGAACAAGCCGAGAAGACACAGAAATTTAGTTCCACAACCCTCCAGGGTTTGGGGAATCCACAGCTCTGATTGCAGGGCTAAAATAAGAGAACTGGGCCAAGGTGCCTTTTGTCAAAATCTGGAACCACAGATGTTTCCCCCGACTCCGACTGGCCTGACCAGCACCCCACCTGAGTCTGGAAAGAAGCCTGACATTTATCCTCTGATTGGGTAAAACGGAGAGTCTCTGTCAACTTCTATCACACGTATCTTTACTCTTAAACAATGCAGAGAAGTCACGCAAAGAGCTCCTAGGGTATGAGAATCCATTTTCTGGTATGGTGGCTGGAACATCCTGGTTTTTTATTATTAGTCTTATTAAACAATGCATATTGAAATCTGAGGGAGAGCATTTTTGTTAGTTTTCCCTCAACATTTTGAAACATTCCGAATTTAACTGATTTAGAAAGAAACTCATAACCCTTCCCCTCGCCCTTCCCTCTGTCTTTCCAGTCTCGCCAGGCTATCCACCTAGTTGCTCAGACAGCCTTATTGTAGTCATTTATGACTCCTCTCGTTCTCTTGTAATCCATATCCAATCTATCAGTAAATCCCATTGGTTCCACCTTCAAAATATGCTCAAAATCCGACTACCTCTTATCTCTATTCCTTGCATCCAGGTTCAAGCCACCGCCATCTGTCATCGTAATGATTGAAAGATCCGTAGAGCTGTATCCTTGCTTTTGCCCTTGACCTGCCTCCACCCCACGTAGCAACCAGAGCGATTATTTTAAAATCCACATCAAATCACATTATTCTTCTTCAAGCTCAGGCAGAGTAAGAATCTGCAGGGCACTGCATGCTCTGGATGACCCCCCAGTGCACCTAGATTCTGCAGAATTTCTCTCCCACAGGCTCCCCTATGTCTGCCCCTCTCCAACCATCTGCGTTCACGAACAAGCTTGAGCTCTCCTATCCCAAGGCCTTTGCCCATGCTACTCATCTTCTACCCGGGAAGCTCTTTTCCTTAGTAGTCTCTCTTCCCAGATGGCTGGCTCTCCATCACCTCCTTCACTTCTCAAATGCCACCTTATCGGCAAACCCTTCCTCACCACTCTCTTTAAAACAGCACAGTGATTGGCAGAGGGAAGGGGGTGGGGGAGGTAGAAGAACGTAAAGGGAGAAGTCAATGGTGATGGAAGGAGACTTGACCTGGGGTGGTGAACACACAATGCAATATGCAGATGACGTATTGTAGAACTGTACCCCTGAAACCTATGTAATTTTATTAACCCATGTCAGCCCAGTAGATTCAATTTTACAAGGGGGGAAAATGGCATTCTGTGCCCACCAGCACACCTTATCTCCCTTTCCTGTTCTATTTTTCTCCATAATACGTACCACATTCTGCTGTATCTTTTCACTGTTTGTTCGTCGTTTAGCTTCCTTCACTGAAATGTGATTTCCTCGAAGGCAAGAGCTTTAATCTGTATTATTCCCTGCTCTAGCCCCAGCAATACCTGCAACATATAAGTCTCCATAAGTATTTATTAAATGGCTGGGTGAATGAATAAGTGAATGAATGCATATAAACAAGCTTCTCACTTCCTTCACTTTTACCAGCTCCCAACAGACCCTTGCTAACCCCCTAGACCCTTGCCTTTTACTTGTCCCTAGCCAAATTCCAGGCCAAGTCAAAGCGGTATCAGCGCCTGGCCCAGTGATTTAGCAATGGTCATTACAGGTTCTTTCTCGGCCTTCTCTCAAAGTCCCAGGAGATGCGGCCCACAGTTTTTGTCTCTTTCTCCTTTAGCATCCCTATAGGCTGTCGCAGCACGGGAAGCTTGAAAATGTGTGTCTCCCCAACTGAAGCCGTTACCTACTCGTCCTCCATCACTGATATAGCCTGTTGTCGATTTTAAGGATATTGAAGCTTAAAGCCTAAAGGCCTTTGAGTGAAATATCCAATTTTTCAGTTTTAAAAGCCTGTGTGGCATCTTTGGGTTTAATGTGACACTTAGAAAAATAAAAGGAAAAAAAAATAGAGTCGATTTACTCCCCATCCTTCCTCTGTTTTGGAAAATCTTACATCAGATCCAAAAAACCTAAATTTCATTTAGTTTACAAAGTGTGCTGCCTCCTGAATAAATGGATTTATTATTCAAGATGCTAGTGAGTACATTTTATTATTCAATATCCTTGGAACAAAATATTTGAAACGTGGGATGAAATATTTTCCAGCTGCTTCACTAAAATCAGGCAGACCGGAAAGACCATTAGCACATGAACATAAAGCATCCATCAGGCGGTCCTGCCACACATGGAGGGAGGTGGATGCGTTTTTTATTGCTAATAAGTCTTATTCAACGTGTGGCTTGTGCCCACTTTCTGTACTTATTCTGGAACTTCCCTAAGATCATGGAGGCTATATCCAAAGACCTTATCAACTCTCCCCTGCAAGAAACTAGAACCTTCCAGAAGCGCTCATAATGATTAAGAAACTATGAATCACCCATCAGCCTAAACATCAGTTGGTTTCATTACGTGGTTTGCTCAAGAGCTGCAGTTCACTATTTCTATAACCCAGGAGCTTTAAACAAATGCACCAGGCAAGAAAAACTGCTTTCAATTTTTAACTATCTTGCTCAATTCAAATGTCCTGACTGATCCCCGAGTTCCCTCATCTCCTCCCTGAGTTTATGATACACGGATTTGTCAAGGTCAGATTCCAAAGGGGTCATGTGTCTCACGATTTGCCTCATAACATGTTCAATAAATGTTGAACCCTCAGGGTTTTCAAGGCAATAAAAGATATATATATATTTTAAGTTTACTTTCAAGAAAAATTCCGGGGGTCTCATGTCTCACTGCTTTTAGAACTAAGTATGATGTGCTTATAAAATAATAATACAAAATAATAATAAACTTCAATTGAAAAAATAAACAGAACACTTCATTGTCTTCCTGTTGTCTCTGAAATCAAATCTGAGCTCAAACATAAAGTTGTCACCACTGTCTGCGGTCCCAGCACCCCTCATTCCACCCCCATAAACTCTCCATTAGTCCCAGGGAATATTTCACATCCTCCTTCTCTCCAAAAGAATCTTTGGTAATTCTCATCCACTGGCAATACATTTTGTTTGTGTGACTAATATATAGCAATAAAACTGAGTGAATTACAGAGAAGAGGTCAACATTTTACAAACATAAGTTTAAGAAGTCATAGAAGAATACACAGGTATGATTCCAATTCTATAATACAGTCAGAATTAATCAATATACTGTATAAAGATATAAAAATGTCTAGTTAGCAACAGTGAAGCAAAACCAGGGAACAAAATTGAGCTTGGTGACTACTTCTGGCAGGTGTAGAGTAGAATGTGGCTGGAGAAGGCACGCAGAGAGCTCCTAGGGTATGAGAATTCACTTTCTGGTACGGTGGCTGGAACATCCTGGTTTTTTATTATTAGTCTTTAAGCTCTATACATATGTTTCCATGTTCTCTCTTTATAATCTATGTTTCACAACTTTTTGAAAATCTTGAGTAAAAATTAAATCTTGGGCATGGGTGATAGAAGTAATGGTTATTTTTTCTGTAAAATAAATAATTCTCTTGTGTAAATAATAATCCTCTCATTTGTAATTCTCTGCATCTCTTGGCTTTATTGAAGAATGGTTGTCCTTTCACTTTGAAATTTTTTGTCCTCCTCTCCTTGTGGGATTAAAGAGAAAAAATAGAAAAATCACAGGTCCATAAAAGCTTCTTTTTGAGCATTTTCATCCCATAGTAGTGGAAACAAACAACTATTCTCTCAGCATTCCTTTGTTTGTGCTATTTTAGTGGGTTTCCAAAAAAATTAAATACTCCCCTTAACAATGTTCCCAGAACAATAACTTTAGGACCTTTTAATTCTCATTATCATCCCTGCTTCATTTTAATTCCCATACCCTACCTGCTCTGTTTAAGAACTATTTGGTTCACTCCCTTTTTAAACCTCAAGATAGATAATTTAAAAAATGTACTTAGTAAATACAATGTTAATATAGATCTACTTACATTCAATTTTTTCTTCTTTCTTTCTTTCTTTTTTTTTTTTTTGCTCCCATACCTCTTGCATCTCAGAAAAATCTTCCCAGGATCCTTTGATTTCCTGAAGTATCACTTGTAAGCTCTTTGAGAGTCTCTTGGTGGTAAATGCAACTCATCTTTCTTCTATTGAAAATGTCTTTATTTTACACCAGTTTCTGAAAGAGATTTTCTGGGTACACAATTCTAACTTAATGATATTTTCTCTTAGCTTGGTGAAGATATTAATCCACTCTCTTCAAGAACCCACCGTTGCTGTGCAGAACTGTTCCGTTGCTCCACTTTCACTTTATATGTAGCTCGTCTGTCTTTTCTCCCCATGCACTTTCATGCTCTTCTCTTTGTCTTTAGTGTTTCACAGTAAATTAGGGGTTCTTTTCACTTACTCTTCTGTGTATACATTGTTCTTCTAAAGTTTCTTTAGCTGTTACTTTTTCAGATATTGCCCCTCCATCATTCTCACTATTTTCTCCTTCTGGAACATTAATTAGCTGCTTGTTAGATATTTCCACTCTGTTGTCCAGAGCTCTTACCCTCAGTTTTATATTTTTTATTTCTTTTTATCTCCTTGCTGCAGTCTGGGTAAGTTCTTCCAGACTGTCTTCCATCCCACTGATTCTTTTTATCTGTATCTAGTCTAATAATTGAACTTTTTATTTCAACAACTATATGTTCATTTTTAAAATTGTTTTGTTATTTTGTAGAGGGCCTAGGCATTTTGTAAGTCTTTTGTTTCTTGCTTATTTTTGCAATCCTATCTCTTATTTCTTTAAGCACTTTATACATGATTATTTTATTTCCTGTGTTTGTTAGTTCTAATATCCAAAGTCTTGAGGTACTAAGTGTTTTATGTTCTTCTTACTCTGTTTCTTGTGCATTTGCTGATGGATGCTTGTGAGATAATATTTGATTGATTTCTACCCATGGGAATCTTGGAAGACTTTTATCCGGAAGGATTTGTTTTCTTCTCCCCAGGCTCCAGGGGTACCCCACCGACCTGTGACCATTCCAGGCCCCTTTCCAGAATTAACATGGGATCCTCTGGCCAAGTTCTCCCATTTTGCTGCTGACCCAAAGATTAGTCTTTTAATCACAGGGCTGATACTCACAGGGCTTTGCCCTCAAACACGTCACCATTTGTGGGAAAACAAGGAACTTTAAAGATTTCTTTAATTTCTTGGAATCCTTGCCATGCATTAAAAAGTATGGGTTTGTTTTGTTTTGTTCTGGTTTTTGTCATGGTGATTGTTTTAGCTTAACAATTTTCTATACCACAGTTTATTCCACTGTACTGCTCTCTAAATATGTTCATATCTCTGTAAAATCAAAGAGCAAGCTAGTTTATTCTGCTTCATTGGCAAGTGTGAGCATATCTCATAAATTTATTGGATTGTACGCCAGTGGCTCAGTCCAGCACGGCTGGATTGTTCACCTGTATGACACAGGCCCTTTGACTACACACTAGCATCATCTTCATGCTGGACACGCTTCCTAGGAGCACGGCGTTGACAGCAACCTGAGACCCAGGCTGGATAAATGCAGCACAATAATATGGTTTCAAGCAATAGCTATTTCAAGCATTATGACCACCTATTTTTCTGTTATAACCCACAGAAATTCAAGTCTTAACCAACAAAATGTACAAACCTTTCTTGCCTACCCTCCCTGCTGTAATTTTTCTCTCCTACACCACCTGAAAAACCCAAGTTGCAGCTAGAAAGCAAAATCTTAAGACTTCAAATATTGCCTTTGGCTTGAGGTTCAGGAGAGTCTTCTAAGGAAAAACAACACGGCTTCTCGAATTGTGTGTTGGATTTATTGAACCTGCAGTTAGCCTTCTGGGTCCTTCCCACACAACCCAACCTTGAATAATACAAAGACTGAGGTCTGCTGCTCCTCTGAGTCGAGTTTGAGTGAATTTTCTGGAATGTTTTGGTCCTGCCAATAGTACCCACAATGCTCACCTCACATTTTCAGAGCTACTCACCCTGTCCTTGTTCCCTAAGTTCAGACTCTTTCTTATTGTTCATATTTGCTTCAAAGCTCACTAGTTTTGTAGCGTCTCTGGGTGGTTTTAGCTGCTATTATATCCAGGGCAGAATAAGACTCCAGAGATTTAATAGCGGCATGTTCAGGGCTGACTCTAAGAAAGTTTTAGAGAACTTTGTATTTGGATTTTAAATTTCCCTTCCTTCCCTGGTATTTCCCTCCTCTTTACCCTACTAAGCTCCAATAATGTAAGAATTTGAGTTCATTCATGGTATTAAAGGCTCTTCCTGGGTAGTGGACATGCTCCAAAAGTGTTTCTTATTCCTCTCAACCAAACCTTCAGTCTCTTAATGATGCTATCCCTGAACAAGTGGGGAAGGAAACTCACTTAGCAGGGAATTCATAGCAATGTGGGAATCACGGATAGCTTTTAGGTTCCCAGAAGTGTTCTCATTTTAAAACTGAGTGTCCTAACCCTAACAAACACTCATTTTCAGAATATGTAGCAAGAAAAAAAATTTTTTTTTGGCTTTTTCTCCATGTCTTTACATCCTTCTCCATTACCCTGTTACACAAAATTGGATGGATGAAAGGGTGGATGGATGGATGATAGATGGATAGATAGATAGATAGATAGATAGATAGATAGATAGATAGATAAATGACACATATAGAGGGATTAAAAAAAGAAAGGAAAGGAATAGTGAAAATGCTATCACTAGGTAAAGCAACAATACTATAATTTAGAACAAAGCTAAGAAAATGAGAAAGAATCAGAAGACACTCAGGGATAAAAGTGACAGTAGGAGCTGGGAGATAGTTGTCGGTGTTCTTCTGAGTCACCAAGACAGCAGGGCAGGCTAAAATGTGAGTACTGGGTTATACATAACTTTAGGTCCATTTCCTTCCCCTCATTTAAAGGCTATTTGATCAGAAATCCAAAAATCGCATTTCTGCACTCCTGCCTCTACGACCTTTAGAATCAGAATGCTGTATCAGAGGTCCCTGAGGGGAAGGTACTAGAATAAAAGCACATTATTTACTAAACAGGGAGAGGGAAAAGTGAAACAGACTCATTCTTTAGAAATCACCGCCTAACAGAGGAGCAAGTTCAATGTGGAATAATGTACTTTTCTCATGACAGACAAAAAAACTGAAGTCAGCAGAAAGGTCCCTTGGTGGAAGTTGATTAAATAAATTATAGCACGTCTCGTGAATGAATCACTATGCTTCCATTAAAAAGAACAATTTAGAGTAATGTGCACTAAATGGGAGATATTAAGGTCGAAAAGGTTACAGAAATGGGTAAATCGAAACTTTAGAAGAAGTTGCAGAGAGAGCAAAAGGACAGAATACAACTCAATACCTGATTACAACAAGATTTGTACATAAAGAGAAAGTTGTAGGCCAGTGAGGTCCATGTCGAACATGCAAAAATTCTAGCATAAAATAAAAGATAATACATAATGAGTGATCAAGGATAGTGTTTTTAAAATCAGAATGAAAGGTGGGATTAATATTTGAAAATACAGTATAATTCATCACAGTAACAGATTAAAGGAGGAAAATGGCAAGATTATCTTGATAGCTGCAGGAAATATATATATATTATATATAGAAATTAAAATTGCACATGCATTCATGCATGAAAAAATAGAAGAAAATAAAACTCTTATAAAATTAAGAATTGATAGGAATTCCTAAATCTAATAAAGGATATCTACCAAAAAACTAACAGAGATCAACTCAATGGCAAATATTCAAAGGGATTCTGTTGATTAAAAAAGATAACACAGAAAAGCTAAAAGCAAAGCTTCCCTTTTCCACAATATGCTAAAGGCCCTAAGAGCACTGTAAGAAAAGAAATTAAATTTAAAGAAAGGTGTTAACCCCTCAGGTATATATTCAACTAATTTGGGGCAAGGGTAGCAAAACCCCACGATTTGGAAAGGATACTGTGTTCAGTAACTGGTACCAGGAAAACTGGATATGCACGTGCGAAAGAATGCAGCTGGACCTGTACCTCACACCACTCACGAGCATGAACTCCAAAGGGACCGAAGTTTTAAACGTAAGACCTAAAACAGTAAAATTCCTAGAATAAAACTAGGGGAAAAGATCCTCGACATTGGCCTAGGCAGTGATTTCTTGGATGAGTCACCAAAGGCAAAGGCAACCGGAACTACAATAAACACATGGGGCTCCTCTAGAGGGCTCTGCACAAGCAAAGAAAGCAACCAAGACATTGAAGAGGCAGCCTGCAGAATGGAAGGAAATATTCACCAGCCATGTATCTGATGAGGAACCAATATCCACCATATATAAAGGACTCATCCAACTTGACAGCAAAAGAGAAAGTAACCCAATTAAAAAATGGGCAAAGGACCTCAATAGACATTTTCCCAAAGAAGACGTATGAATGGCCAATAGGCATATACAAAGGTGTTCAACATCACTCATCATAAGGGAAATGAAAATGAAAACCACATTGAAATATCACCTTACCCCTGTTTGGATGGCTTTTATTTAAAAAGAAAAACAACGAGAGAGAACAAATGTCGGTGAGCATGTGGAGAAAAGGGAACCCTGGTGCACTATTGGTGTACGTGTAAACCGCTGCAGTCATTACGGAAAACAGTGTTCCTCAAAACATTGAAAATGGAGCTACCGTATGACTTAGCGACGTCAGTCCCAGGGACACATATCTGGAGGAATGGAAATCGGTATCTCAAAGGGATGCCGGCACAGCCACATTCACTGCAGCGCTATTCACAATAGCCGAGAGAAGGAAGCAACCTCAGTGCCCATCAGCAATGCCTGGATGCAGAAGATGCGATGGCACACACACAAAATGTTATTTAGCCACGGGAAAGAAGGAAATTCTGCCATCTGTGCCAAATGGATGAAACTCGAAGGCTTTAGGATAAGTGAGATAAGGCAGACTGAGAACAAATACTGTATGACATCATTTATATGTGAAATGTTAAAAAAAACCCCACAAACCTGGACTTGTAAGAACAGAGTACAATGGTGTTGATCCGGGGCTGAGGGCGGGGGAACCGGGGAAATGTGCTTTAAAGGTTATAACTTATAACTTATAACTTATAACAAACTTATAACTAGGTAAGTTCTAGACATCTGGCACACAACACAGTGATTATAGTTAACAGTGCTGTGTTATAAGCTTCCAAGTAACTAGGAGACGAAAACTTAACTGTTCTAAACACAAAAAAGAAAGAACAGATATGTCACATGATAAAGATGGTAGCTAATGCTACTGTAGTAATCACGTTGAAAATGTGCCAAATGACCACATCATACGCCTTAGGTTTGCAAATGTTATATGCAAATTATTTCTCAATTGAAAAAATAATAAGAACTAAAATGGGTCCTTATGGACATTTCCACTTACAGAGAGACAATGCGATAACAAAAAAAAAAATTTAAGGTATTAAGATAAGAAAACAATACTATTGTAGTTAGGTACAGATCTGATGATGCTTCACACAGAAACCCCTAGAAATCAATAATTAATAACAGAATTTAGTAAGGAACTAGGATATAAGACAAATACAAAGAAATGTATTGCATTTCTACTCCACATTAATAATCATTAAAAAATGTAATTTTCAGTACTATTTTAGTACAATAGCATGGCAACGTAAAAGTAAATTGGAATAAATCTTACCAAATATGGGTAAGACATTTATGGAAAAATATTTAAGCTTTGTCCTATTATTTTATTCTATACATATGCATTTTTTAAAATCTTTAAAGAAATATTTTATAATACAAACTGAAGAGAAAAAATGCTTTTAAATTATTATAAAATTAGCATGGGAAAAATTTTATATATAAACTCACCAAACCTACAGATGACAACATTTTATTTGGAAATTAGCTTATTCACGTAAAAATGGGTTTGTGTAAATTATATCTGTGTGTAGAGAAAAAAAAAGTCTGAAATGACATAAGCAACAATTTTTCACACTTATTTAACAAAAATATATTACTTATTGCGTGGAAGACACTAACCCTCGTGACAACTCTCTGAGATAAGCCCGTTGCCCTCGTTTTCAGGGGTCGCTGGGGCACATGGTTACACACGGTCGGTGCTGAGGCGACAAGGGTTTGAAGCCCGGCAGCTGGACACCAGAGCCTGAGCTCTTAACAACAGTATTAGGCTAGGCTTTCTGTGGTTATTTTTAGTTTTTTCTGTATACTTTTTGACCTATATGTGTTATAATGAGCACATTTTACAATTAAAAATTAAAAGTTAAGCCAATCCATTTGGGACAGCAAAGTAAGGCATTTTTTGGCTTTGCAGTGGGATGTGAAATTCAAATAAGCAGTGTAAGATGAAGGACAAAAATGCCAATATATCCCCATGCTGCTTTATATAATTTATGCTTTACTATTAGGTTCTGCATATTCAAATGTTTCAGATAATGCTGCTTCTGCAGGGGGAAAACATATGCTGATGTTATCTCTTAATCCTGTTGTAGTTCCACCCTGGTTCTTCCAGAGAAGACAGTTGGTTCAAGGAACCTGGTTAAACTGCTTACTGGGCGTAATATGTTTTCTTCCTTGCTCATGTTGGAAACTTTCAGCAAAGCCATCAGATTTCTTGACAAGGGAGAAGGAAACTGACTACAGCACGAAAACCTTCAGTTCATTCACCTCTTCCAAGGTCATCCTACTGCCAAGCGGGGGAACTGGTAATTTTAAAGTTTTCATTGAACACCTCTGCAGACCGGTATCACAGCCCAAAATTTTGACCTTGAACCAATGCTTTTTAGAGGGAAAGCTGCTTTCTGTTGCCCATCTTAGCTCACTTTTGGATTCAATCTGTATTTTAATGAGCACGTTAATGATGTGCCAAAGACTGTGCTAGGCACCATGAATATGGCAGCGAGTGGCCATGGTCCCTGACTTCCCCAGTGGAGGGGGTGACTCAGTCTTCTGATTCTGGGATCATCAACACCAATGCCCCCAGGGCCATGCAGACAGCATGGGCCAGAGTGCTGGCGAACAGGAGGGAGGGAGGATGGGCAGAGAGTAATTTAGCAAGTATCGTGTAAAGGAACTGTCATTATTCACTTCCACCAGAGTGTTTCTATGCTAGAATGTGATATCAGTGTTTCCGTGTCTCTAATTTTTCAAAGAGAGCCATACATTCATATTTTAAAAGAAATATCTCCATTCCTAAGAAGACAGCAAGCTATTCAAAGTTTATTTATTTACAATAGTGTACAACTCAACACAATGAATTTGGGCGGCAGCTAGACCCTACGAGCCAGGAATTTGTAACCTTTGCTTTGCTTGGTTTTGTGGTCTTTCCCCAGACAACTCGGTATGTCTTTCCCTGTTAAATCTAAATGACCTCTCCAAAGTAAGTCGGGTTAAAGTTCCTGGACTCCGGGCGGAGTTCCCTGAGGCAAGAGGTTCATGTTGCTACACCTTCCTCGTTTCAAAGTGCCAAGTGCGCCTGCACGCACACGCGCGTGCACACGCAGAGTCCTTCCCTTTTTGACAAGGTCCCGTGTGAGCCAGCCAATGCACTGGCCTGGGCTTTTGACCCTCTGTCTCTCCACACTTTGCCCTGAAGGCAACGAAGCCACAGTACTTCTCAGCTCATGGTTTTGCATGAGATAATTTTCTTCCTAGAAGCTTTCCTCTCCCTTGAACCTCATTAATTCCTACCCATTATTCAGTCGGCAGTTCAAACGTCCACTCATTAAGAAAGCCTTTCCCATCTCTCAGCAATCTCAGCAAAACAGCAGGGATTCTCTGGGTCAGAGTGCAGTGGCAGCTTGGTGCTCTCTCTTATCAATGGGCAGCAGATGCTGCATGAGGTTTCATAGAGTATGCAAACAGGCAGTCTGCAAGCATCTGAAAATCTGCTCACTTGGGCTGTTTTTAAAACAATTGGTTGTATAAACCTTTGAGTTTAGCACCAGCAAGCTTTGGAGCTAATGGGTTTCTGCCTGCAGCAAAGAAATGAGCAACCTAGAGACATCATTGGCTCATTTATATGCAACACTAGGCAGGGGCCCCCATCTGCTGATGGGCTTCTTAATGTTTGCTGGGGCTAAAGGATTCAAACATATTTCTGTGTAAATGATACACGAAGAGTCCAGATTCTTGACAATCTCTATGTTGAGTCCCCTCACCCCATGACAACCAAAGGCAGTTGGATGGATAAGGTAACAGAAAGACGTGAGACTCCAAAGCCAAAGGCCATTCAGACTACCTTGCTTTATCTCAGCAAGGTAGTCTGAATAAACAGCTTTATCTCATCTAGTCCAAACCCTTCATTTTACAGCTTATTCCAGACAGATATACCCAGAGGAGATTCTACAAAAGCAGAAGTGATTCCAAAGAGAAGGGGCAGTATTGGAACGTTCCAAGTAGATCGTGGAGGAAACTGCTACCCTTTTCAGATCTTTCAAGTAAAGCAGACTAAAAAAATTCTAGCCCTAATACTAGATAGAAAAAGTGAGGAGAATCATAAACACAGAGTCTTGGGCTGCCTTAAAAATTAAAATGAAGTGGAATGGTTGAGTTTTCCAACTTACAAGGAAAATAAGTTAGATAGATAGGATGGATAGGTAGGTGGGTAGACAGACAGACAGACAGACGTAGGCACACCTACATACCAAGGACTCTTTTTTCCCTTCTGCATTAGCCCAGTTTTGTTATTTACTCACTGTCTTAGCCCAGACTGCTAGAACAAAACACCAGACACTGAGTGGCTTAAACAACAGAAATCGGTTTTTCACAGTTTTGGAGCCTGGGAGGTTGAAGATCGGGGTTCCAGCACGGGTGGGGCCCGCTGGGAGCTCTCTTCCTGATTTGCTGAGCACTATCTTCTATGTCCTTTTACAAGAACATGAGCACTCATTTCCTCGTGCAGACTCCATCCTCAGGACCTAATTACCTCCCAAAGACCCCACCTCCACTGAGGATATACCATCATTAAAAAATGGTAATACCAAATACTTGCTTTCTTGCCTAATTTAATACGAGTTTTTCTTTAAACCAGGAGAATAAAATTAAACCATGGTGGGACGCAGGAGAAACCAGGCAGGCAGGTATTAAACGTGCTATGGAACACTTCAGGTGCAGGACAAACAGACCTGTGTTTAGAGCTGGTTAGCCAGATCACAAAAGGAAAAGTGAGAATCAAATGACTCTTTAATCATCTAATGTTGGTTTGTGTTTCAGGACGGTCTTCACTCAATGTCTCTTTTCTAAGGTGCAATTCACTAAATAATGTATTAATTAGGCCCAAGTGGTAGACCAGAGGGTGAATTTCTCATTATCTCGGGTGGGCAGTAAGTCATCAATCCCAACATATCATTAGCTTCATCCCTCCAGCAAATCAGTTCTGGCTGACAGCTGATAATTGGTTAAATGGGATGTTCTCTGACATGCAGCCTTGGGAGTGACGAGAAAATCACGGGTCTCTCCTTTTGGCAGAAGAATAATTAGCAATAAGGAGTTGTCCAAGTTCAATTATTTAATGATTTGCCAACACAGGGAGAATGGAGAGCCTAGCTGAGGATTAATCTGAATCAGAATGAATCAGCCAACCCAAACAAAAGACACCCGTTCGCTATCTCTTCCTCCCTTTTGCCCCATTTCAAGGCATTTATTAATGGAAAAAAATGAAAACAAAAACCACTGACCTGCCTGAGAGAGCAGTAATAAAACATTTCTTCTGTTTGAAGATCTGGGTCCTCAGGCCACATCTCAGAACTTTATACTAAAGTTTGAGGATTTCACAGGTTTATTACTAATCCCCCAAATGTGTCGATAATGTCCACTGTATAAATACTAGAGCAAGAGGCATAAGAACTAATCTGGAATGGCTGGAAAACTTTAGGCGTGCATTAATCCATGAAGAAACTTATTTTCACCTATGTTTTCCCAGCTAAGAGTATTCCCTCCACCAAGACCAGAAGTAACTTAGTGGGACGCAAGGGCTGACCAGAGAAATATGACCCCGCTGACATTCCGAGGTCTCTCCAAGTTGCTAGTCACTGACCAGCTTTAAATTGTTAGCACCAGTTGTAGCAGTTGGTTTGATATCACATAAGCAAGGGCTGCTCAGTCAAGTTCTGCTTGTTATTTGTAACAGGAAAAACACTGGAGATCAAATATATGACCATCAATAAAAGCATAGGTAAGTTATCATACACCCACATAATAAAATACTCTCATTGTTAAACTGAACTAGATTCACCTGTATCAACACGAATCAACATCTGAGAGAGAAAGAAATTGGGGAAATTTGGGGAATAAAAGAAATTTATTTCTTTGGGAAAGAAATAAAACTGCAGAATATTACATGTAGCATATTATACGTGTACTTGTTAAAAATAGTAATATATTGTATTTATGTATGTGTGTGTGTATAGTAACATTTAAAAATATATAGACTGAACAAACATTAAATTCGTAAGTACGTATAACTCTGGGGTGGATGGGAAATACATGGAATTGGGAAAGAAAATCCAAAAAGCTTTGAAGCAAATGTTAATATTTATTTGGGTTGATTCATTTTGTGTGTCTTTGTATATGGCACATGTTCTTAAAATAAAATAATTATTCCACTTCTCTTGAACAAAAGCACAAACAATAACCTAAAGAAAGCTTTTCTAAACCACAGCTTGTTCTGTTTGTATTATAAACAAAACACTGGGATTTAATTTGTACCATTTGTCTAAAACCACCCATAAAGGAAATTCTAAGTAGAAGGAGAACCTCCTTCTTCTGGCACTGTATTCTGGCGCAGTCAAATTCTGTCATTTTCCCCAGCTCCTGTGATTTCCAATAGCTGCACTTAATTTTATCATTATTTCTCTTTTGAAAAGGTGCATTCATTATTGAGACAAGAAAGGAAATCCAAGCAACGCAAAACCAGGCCAAATTCAGCTCTCTACCCCAACTCTGATAAGGACAAATGTGCTTGGTATCTCATATTTCAACTCCTCAAGGTTTCAGATTTATAGGTGCTCATGTTCCCGTCCCAAGAACACCTTGCTTTATTCATCAAAATTTGCTGGCAGATTAACAGACTGTGAATGACCTATAACAAACAGAATTTGAGCTATGAACTAGATGTACAAGCAGGAAATAGATTGCTAAACTGTGAAAAACTTTCAAATGACCTAATATGCTCCTTGGTGCAGCGCTATCGAGAAAGATGCCTCATTGATGGCTCAACGCCCCTCTTGTTTTTCAGAGAGAATTCCTTGCCCACTGCTTTATGTGCCCATCTGCCTTCACATGGCCATCACAGGTCAATGCATGCAAGCAGAAAAGTTAGATAAAGTGACAATGTTAGATAAAGCACTTCTAAAGTGCTTTGGATGCATTTTCCTATGTATAAATACATCACAGCTAATCACGTCTCCCCATGAAAGCTACATGTTTTGAGTTCGTTTTGTTTTGTTTTACTCTATTTCAGGCTACCTTTCCCCAGAGGTAGTAAGAATCAGGATTAATTCAGTTCAACTCAACCAGTGATTAAAAGTCTGCTACACACCAGCAACACACTAGATATTCCTTGGGCAGGGAAAAAAATAGATACTACAGCTCACCATCATCCCCATTTCTGAACCACGGGTGGGGTTGGGAGCCCCAACACTAGGCCCAGTGAGGGCTGAGGTTGCACGAGTTTGGGGATGAGAACAAAGCCGAAGGGAAGTCCCACCAGTGCGCGCTGACCTCAGACAGATGCACTATTATCCGACCCCGAAAGCTCACGTTCCCCGGGCTAAGTGAAGACAGCAGCTCTGTGCCCGAAAAGCTTGGATTCTGGAGCTAAATGTGACTCCTGGTTAGACACGAGTGTAAACTTTACCCGTGGTCTTGTACAGAGAAGAGCCTGATAGGCCATGAGATATTATGAACCTATATTCATAGGCCCATCTATAAAGCTTAGTGGATTGTGGTATATATTCCATGAACTGTGATTTTAGATGTTCAGCCTGAAGGCAATAACTCAAGAAAGCCAGTCAGTAGGAAACAAGAAGAAAATCAGCGCTGAACTTGGCACACATGAGTAGGAGACTGTGGAACAGCCGGGTGGAGAAGCCCAGTGAGTGGCTGGGCATCTGTGTCTGGAGGGGAGAAGCAAGTCTTAACTAGAAGTACTCATTTGGGAATTACCATCTTGGTTGAAGACTTGGGCATGGATGAGAAGAGAGCTGAGCTGGAATCCTTGGAACCATTCACAATCTTGGGGCAGGCAAAATAAGAGGAGGCCCTGAAAAGGAGTAGGAAATAAGTAGCAACTTATTTTTTTCTTTTCCTTTCTTTTTTTAAATATATTTTTTATTTTTTATTTATTGATTTTAGAAAGAGAGAAAGAAACATTGATTTGTTGTTCCACTTATTTATGCATTCACTGGTTGATTCTTGTACGTACCCTGACCAGGGCTCGAACTTGCAACCTTGATGTATCAGGACGATGCTCTAACCAATTGAGCTACCCAGCCAGGGCTATAAGTAGCAATTTAAATGTGGGAAAACCATGAGAAGCTTCCTTATTAAAATACGGTGGAGTAGATGACCCAAAAAGCTTTCTGTTACAAAATGCTTGGATCAGCTGTATAATATACAACAAAAATATTTTTATGCATAGCTGAGCTTCTAATAAATTAATTAAAATGAGAGGGGGGAGCAAATAACAATGGCTCCCTGCTATGAAGACATATTTTTGATCTCACAATATTTTTGTTGATTTCAGCTTGGATGTTAACTGATCCATGGAGAGAGTTAAAGCTAACACTCTTGCATGAAGCTGTAATATTTTATATATATTTATATGTGTTTGAAATTTTACACACACGCACACACAAAGTTTTTAATTAAAAAAAGAAATTGTCACCGAGAGTGAACCTTAATGTAAATCATGAACACTGTTGTTTGGATGTTAAGTTCATCAATTGTAATAAATGTATCCCTTGGGCAAGGGGCTTTGATGGTGGGGAAGACTGTAGGGGAGAGGGGTGCAGGGGAACTCTGTATTTTCTGCTTAATTTTTCTGTAGACCTAAAACTTCTCTAAGGTCTATTCAAAGAAGAGAAATGGGGTTCTGGGTTTCCTGGCAGAAGCAGATTCAAAATCTCTCTGGAGGACAATCCAGGCAGTACAGGATTCCTACAATTTACTCACAATCCCATAATTACAGATACGAAGGAACAAGCCTGCAAGAGCATTAACAGACATAACCCCAGTGAAATTAGAGCTTCAGAACTTTAAAAATTAATGTAACTACTTACTGTAGTATAAGAAATAAGTCTATATTATTAAAAATAGGAAAACAAACCATAAGAAAAAAATGACTTGCTTTTTAATGAAAAAATACATATTTTAAAAGAAATGACTGAAACTTCAGAAATAAAAACTCGGCAAACAAAAAAATTCAATGACTTGAAATGCAGATTAGACACAGCCAAACAGATCATTCTTATATCGCAAGGAAGATCTGTAGACATTATCCAGGAAATAACACAGGGAAACAAGGACACATAAAATGTGGAAAGGGAGAATAACAATGAAAACTCTTACCTACTGCAGAAGGGAGCAGAACTTGGTACAACCAATTTGAAAAACAAAAACAATTTAACAAAATCTAGTAAAACTGAAGGCACACGCACCTACTACCCAAAGTTTTCCACCCAAAATACGCCTGTTGGTGCAGGTAGTGGCCTCATGGGATAGTAAATAGTTAACCTCCTGAGGGCAGCCTACGCCCAGGATGGGGTGGGGGGGCAGGGAGTGGGTCAAGGTCAAGGCCCCTGGCCCCAGTTTGGGACAACTTGAATGACCACACCAGCTGCAGAGCTGAGGCTTCTTCTGTAACTACCTGTCAGGGTAATTTTTCCCTCTGCCCAATCCTGTTTCATTCAGTCCCTCACAGTTGTTACTCCCAAGAGCTCTGCCCAGTAGCATCCTGTATATGGCAACTTCAGAATTTCCTTCCTTAAGAAAACTTTATACTTAGAAGAAAAATAATCAAAAGTTTGACTTTGAACACAGTAAATCTGAGGTACCTGTTATTCATCCGAGGAAATGGGTCTAATATCTTGGTGAATATAGGGGTCTGGAGTTTGGGGAAAAGTCTGGGCTACAGATATAAATTGAGGCTCCATCGATATGAGAATGGAATTGAAAATAATGAGACTGGATGAGCTCATCAAGGTAATTAGAGAAGAGAAATGAAATACAAGGACTGAGCCCTGGACACAAATAGGGATTTGTAACTGCCAACAAGTAACTGTCTTTGGCTAATTATACTCATTACCTAAACTATTGAGGGCCGATTGAGTAGGTACTCAAAAAATATTTAGTGAATGGCTGATTGGGCTTCTGCATAAATTTGTATTTGAAGATAATGCTTTAATTGCTTTTTTGAAAACCCCTATATTGAGGAATTAGATATCAAGAGAAACCCTAGTTTTATTTGACATGTCTGATTAATAAAATTTTACTAATACAGTAATTAGAACTAATAAGAACTAAAATAAGTTGAAAAAGTAATAACTCCATGAGACTAAAGAGCTAGATCAAAATAAGGAATGAGTAATATGGCCAAATGTCACAGAATTCAAAAGGACTGAAAAACATTCCCTTGATTACATAACTGGAAGGTCACCCTGAGGGTCGATCCACCAGGCAGTGGAGCGAGACATGCAACCAGGGCTTGTTACCTGTCTTTTGCAACATCTCTCCTGCTGAATGCTCAGCGTGCTTCCTAATTCCACCACTGGAGCATAGAGCAGCATTGCCTAATGCCCAGGTGACCATCCTGAGCTCCGCAGTGGGCCCTGGCAGTGTACTCCACGCAAGCGCACTCGCGGAAGTGGGGGCCGGGGTGGGGGGAACATCATAGAAGTTACAGATCGACAAGGGTGCTGAGCCTCTGTCACTTAGTGATACAAATATTTATGCAGCTAAGAACAGTGACGTACTGATTTTGACAACGAGGTGCCGGGAGAGACTGTGAGGATCAGCGTTCGAAAACATGGTTCCCCAGAGTGTCTCAGAGCCAGAGATGCTCTCAGGCAGCGGACCCGGCTGACGATATCCCGAGTGAAACGGCCACTCTGGGTCTCGAGAGCTGGCTATTTCTGTTGTCCCGCATCGTTTAGAGTCGGCAATTGCTTGATTATGTACAGAGTTCTGAAGAATCGCTTCCCCCACTCACAATTCTAAAGCAAACCTGCGGGTACGTATTGGTCCTGGATAGAAATTTCATTACAAGTTTATTACCCTCAACTGTGTGCTTGAGGCCGCTGGTTCTTACCAGCTCAGACATGGAGTTAGAACCAGTTCTGGTTCCTGCCTCATCTCCTAGCTTATAAAAGTGCTAAATCCAATTCCATCACCCCGTCCGCACTAACGGCATATGTCTCATTCAAAAGAGCACCCCCGGATCTGTAGAAGGGGGACTACATGCTTCTCCTATTATGTATAAATATATACACAGGGTCCAGCACAAATACCACCCCTTTTAATTACAAAATCATAAGTATATAATTCTGTAACATAATATCACACTCAAGCACACCATATGACATTTTAGGTGAAATGTTCAAATTAAACCCATAAATTTTTACACCCATATTACTACCCCACCAAGCAAGCCTTACTTCTGCCGGACCCTGTATACGAACAACCTTAAATATTTATAAAGAGACTCTCACGTACACACACACACACACACACACCCCCCAATAGAAATAAAAAGCAAAGCATCTGAGTCCAGTAAAGCATTATTAAAAACCCAACTTTGCACTTCTATTTTCCTGCCTAGAAGACATGTTATATTTTTGAACCCTGATGGACATTTGGTTAAATTCACAATTAAAATATTTTTAAGCCTCCTGATTTTTATTTGTTTTAAGGCTGGTTTATGTGTTTATTGAGATACTTACTATTCCCAGAAAACTAGAAAAGATAAATTCAATCATTTCTTCTTTTATTTAAATATTTGCTAAACACTGACCACCCTCATATCATGCATTCCAAGCATTTTAAGAACACTTCGAATATGAGATGTTAGACTTTTTTTACAGATGGGAATGCCCGTACACAGAGCAGTTGAGATAGGCTGGCTCAGCTCCCGTGCCAAATCCTTGACCAAAATCCTTGAAAAAGTCCGGATGGAGTTTGTCTATAGAAGGTTGTCCTGTTGCCATCGACGAAGTCTCAGCCTTAAAAAGACCAAGACACCTCCTTCTCTGAAGGTCCATATCATTTTTGCTTTCTGGGTTTCGGAATGACCAGCATACCTGACATTTAGAAAGGAAGGAGATGGATAATAGCGATGGGAATGTAGATTAGTTTTATATACAGCTATGTAGGCCCAGAAAAAGAAGAAAAAGAGTACAGACCATGATATTAATCACTGTATGATCGCTGGGGTATCTCTGGATGTTCTGATCAATTTGAGTTTTCTACCTTTTGCTTTTTCTGGTTCTATATATTTTTAGTAAATACTTTTATAATCAAAAAGGTTAAGCTGCTTTCTCTTTTCTTTGCCTTCCTGAACAATCCAATCCTCAAGCTGTTAGTGAAGGCAGAGTATGATAGGCTGGTGGGGGGGGATGGGCCACAGTGCCTCCCAGTGGGGTATCAAAGCCCACACAGGGTGAGGAGGGCATCTTACAGGAAGGATGCCCAGCATGGGAACCCAAGCAAGGGGAAGAGGGGCTCCTTCGAAGAGGGCAGCCTGGTACTGGGAGTCAGAGCCCAAGTGGGTGAGGGGACAGGGAGACCAAGCAGGGTTAGGAGGGCGTCCTCACAAAGGGGCAGCCTGGTGGGAGTGTTGGAGTCCAGGCAGAGTGAGCGGGGTACTCATGCATGGGTATTAAAGACCAGGCTCCATGCGCTGAAGGCCAAGGAGATGAGGACAGTGTCCCCGTGGGAGGCAGGTAGGGGGCAGGAGTTGGCAACATAGAACTGGGTGCCCTAAACCAAGCAGGATGAGGTGGGCTCAAAGTAAGTAATTCTAGTTTCCCTTGTAAATCATATTATATCTTGACAATGCTAATATCTCAGCATCTAAAATGTATCTTCCAAAGAGGAAAGGAAATAGAGCGAGGCTGATGTCAATATGATGTTGATGCCATTGGAAAAAAAGAAAATCTGTGCCAAAATTTTTTAAAGTTTTTTGAAAAAAGTCTGCCACTTTCCATCTGGCACCGCTGGTGACAGTCTCCCCCTCCTCTCCTGGGTCTGCAGCTGTGTCTGTGCGGCGAAGCTTGTTGAGCTCTGTAATACATACTCTTGGCATCCACGCTCAGGCAGAACAAAGGCGATTTCGGTGCCGGATTCACCACCCCACAGGGGTCAGGCCTCGGCAAATGATAAAAATTCAGCAAATACAAGACCAGCAGGCCATCCCGCCAGGATTCTCGTGTCCACAGCAGATACTAATAATTGGTCAAATACTCTTTCCCACCAGGAACCAAAGCCTCAGAATCTTTTGCAACACAGGACTCCAATTTTCCCTTAAAGTTGGTACAAAAGACAATGACATTTATTTTGCCAACCTTGATATAAAAATAATTGAAGTTCTTGTTTAACATGAGTTGTAGCTTACATTTAGGAAAAGAAAGTGCGGGTAGTTTTAACTCCATTTTACAAAGAAAGTACTGCTACAACTTAAGGGGGTAAGTCCCATGTTCAAGGCCCCGCCCGCAGCGCTGGGATTGAAACTTAAGCTGTTTGGCTCTGAAGCCTGGATCCTTAGCCTTAAATAAAACTGCCCCTCCACCACATGCAAAAATGCAGTGAAAAGAAGGGACATTTCAGAGAAGGCAATTGCAGGGGACGGTTGGGGTTTTCAAACTCCATTGCTGGCAACATCGGGCAGTTAGTTCCTTGGCAAGCTTTTTTTGTTGTGGTGGTGGTTGTTATAATTAAATATTAATTGATGTGAGCCTGTCAGTTGGGCAGAAGAGAATGATAAACACTGTCTTCAGGAGGGAAAATACTCTTATGGGCAGTGGGAAGGGTTTGTACCTCATGCTATCATCTGAAAGGCAGGGAAAGAAGTGAGCTTCGGACCCACATCAATGTTTCACTGATGCAGCCACTGCAGGCAGCCCTGAGCTTCCGGGGCTACGAGACGGGGAGACGGCACTGGCTCATCGATGGGCTTATCACTGGCCAGGGCAATCACACAGTGAGCGATGTGGAAATAAAGCTACATGTTGAGCAGAGCAAAGGAGTAAGTTTCACCACAAGCCTAATTCAAGTTCTGAAGGATGCACACCAGAGGCATGCTGGGTGACTCGTGCTTCCAGCAGGACAGATTTAAATACGTATTAGAGCCATACAGGGGGTGGAGGGCAGGGATGAGCAAAAGCATGAAGAAGTGAATGGGCCACTGGGATAGCCAGCAGTCCGAGAAGAGGGGGTCCAGCGGGGGACCCCGAGAGGTAACCCTGGAGAGCAATGAGGAGGAAGTGGAACAGTAGAGAAGGAAGAAGAGAAGGGACAGGGCTGCTGTGGCTCTAGTGCAGCTGTAGGTTAGAGAGGAGCTGGGCAGGGTGAGGACTGCGGAGCGCCCGGGCTCTGTTACAAGGTTCTGGAAATTGTGCATCTGTCAAGAACGCTGGAAGTACTTAGCAAACATTAACTCATTTAATCCTCAGAATAATTCAATGTTATAAGATAAAAAAGTATTGACCCCATTTTACAGACCAGGAAATTGAAACTCTAGACAGTTTCAATTGTCCAAGTCACACAGGAGGATAGGAGGGACCAGAACTCAGCAGTTCAACTCCTCTCCCCATTGCCATTCTGATGCTTTATACATTAGAAACAGGAAGGACAAAATTGCCTGATCCCAAAGGGTTACATTTGCAGGTACTACAGCATGGAACATCTTTTATCATTTAAAACCATCTATCGAAATCAAAGAAAACCTGTTAGGAGCTGAACTGTGCCCTCAGCACCCCCGAAAATCCTGTGTCAAAGTCCTAACCCCAGTACCCCAGGATGTGGGTCTTCAAAGAACTAATTAAGTTGAAGTGCGGCTTTGATGGTGGGCTCTCATCCAACAGGACCGGCGTCTCCAGAAGAGGAGATTCAGACAGACCTGCACAGAAGGAGCAGCGTGTGAAAACACAGAGCGAAGACGGCCATCCGCCAGCCACGGAGAGAGGCCTCTGAAGAAACCCACGCTGCTGACCCCTTGATCTTAGGCTTTAGCCTCCAGAATTGTAAGAAAATAAATGTCTATTGAAGCTACCGAGGCTGCGGGACTTTGTTACTGCAGCCTTAGCAGACTAATACAGTATCTGACCACCTGAACTGCTAACTCCTGTGATTTGCGCTGACCGGAAAAGGGTATCTGAAAAAGCTGTACAGTGACACATAATGCAGAGTCAGAGGTATTCAAGTTAGTAGTTAGAAGAATGGTTTACCCTCGTTCCTGTGTGTGAACTAGCACAGGGACAGCCCAGGGGCAGACAGAAGATGAACTGGATTTAATTGTTGCAAGAATACTATATTGTTTAGGAAGTGGTAAGAGTAGTCATTGAATTTTCATACAGTGAAGTCAGACATGCGCATTGTAATCTACACACTCACATACAGGAATTTGTATCCAGAACTCCTACAACTTAATGGGAAAAAGACAGTTCAAGCTTAAAAAATAAGCTAAGGACTTAGGCACTTCATAAAAGAGGATATACAAATGTCACATAGGTATATAAAAAGTTGCTCAAAACCAGTCCTTATGAAGAAGATATGAATCAAAACCCCAATGATATACTTCTCCTGCACCCCCGTCAGAACAAGGAAAATGTGAAACCGTGGGTACTTTCTTAGATATTGCTGCTATTCAGGGAAATCAGCTCAGCCACTTGGAAAAATTGGAATTATTTTTGCATTATCTATGAAAGCTACCCATGTGACTCATGATTAGATGGATACCTGAAATAAAGTGGATTTGTCCATCAAAACACTGTTCATGAAGCTTAATTTATAAAAGCAAACTAATTGAAACAACCCAAGTGTCCATCAACAGGAGAGTGGATAACTGTGCTGCTTCAAAACTGTCCTGAATTGAACTGAAAGCACTAGATCCGTCTTCTCCAACATCCACTATTCATTGGCATTGACCTCAGAAGGGCTGTGATCATGGCCAAGTGGCTCTCTTCAGCCAAGGGCAATTCCCTGAGCAAGACTTAGCTGAGAGCTATCAACTGCCAAGTGTCCTGTCACCAGGAAAGTAAACTTCTGTCCTGAGGGAGAAATAGGAGCTTCCGGGCAGAGGACCAGAGCTCCCACCGTTCCCTACCAGGTGGGAGTTCACATAAGGGAGGTTCTCTGACTCCAGGGTATTCCCAGAAATCCCTGGAAATCTGTCCAGTTGTTTACAGTAGGGAAGCAAAACACTGTGGGCCAAGTTTATTATGTATATATTTTACATTCAAAATAAAAGATGAATTATTTCTTTAACAACAACCTTTTATATTTTTAATAATGATTATACTCTTAACTGATCTGTTTACGCTAAAAGGGTTGATAAATCACATTATCTTCATTAACATTCCAAGGCCCAGTGCATCCTGGCTAATGGGTTTTTACGTCGCGCCGGCGTATGATGTTTTATTGTTTGATTTATTTTATTTCTCATGATTATTTTCATGCATTCCATTTCCAAACTGACAAAAAGGGATTAGTGGCTCTAAAAACCATGTGTTGATGCATAAAAGTCGTGATGAAAATAGAACCCAAAGACAAGCCAGGGTGATGCAATAATCACAAAGAGGGATAAGAATTCCAGTGTATGGAGACAAGAGAGGATTTTGCAGCAACTGCTAGGGAAGCACATGAATAGGAAATATAATAACGAATACACAAAGATGGGATTTTACTGAATATTTGCTTCCAGGGCTCCCGCTGTATTGTCTGTTATGAAACTCTGTCAATGTGGGGGGAAAGCCACTGAGGAATTTTTCATCATCTGCAAAGACAATGCCCGAACTCATAAACTAATGAAGCTGTCCTGGATCAGCTGCAAAATAACGCTTTTATAGTACAACATGAATGAGGTTAGTCGCTAAAAGTAAAGAACTAAAACGACAAAGTCATCATCCAAAGCTGCATTCCTTGTAACAAAAACAGGGCAAGCTCCATGACGGCCAAGAGTCTCATGAAACAGGAGGCAGGTTTACGAAATAATGCTCCGAGAGAACGCAGCAGGTGCCGTCGGCACGAATCCTTTCTGAAAAGGAACGTCAAGCAAAGGGATGGCCTTCGATGTGGAGGAATTGTCACTATCGTAGGCGTGTGCTTGGGGTGAATGATACCGCTGATGTAAAAGCATGCGTCAGCACTCAGCAAAAGTGTAGGACGTACAAAAGGGAGACTTTTATCTGGTGAGGATTGGAAATCATGCCATTGAAAACAGCAATAATGATGTATCGGCCTCATTTTTAGATTGGAATAAGATGCGGTGGAATCCTACTAATGAGCACCAAGCTTCCTGAATAGAAGTTTCTCTACATCTCAATCTGTGTACTGCTTTATTAACAGACAACTAACTATAGAATGTGCCTCTTGCCAGTGATTCTGTGTTGAAGAAAATAGTAAAAACTGTTAGAATGGTTGTTTTTCCTTAGTGTACATCTTCAATGTGTCAGCAGAGAAATGGGCAGTGAGGATAAGACCTTGCTAACTGCTAAGAAAAAAAACGAGGATGTGAGTTTCTGAAATGAAAGAAGAAATAAACATGGTTTAATGGCGTGGAAATCGTAGTCGAGACCATTTCTGTGATCTCAGGTGGCTTCATTGAAGAGATTAACTCAGAAATGTATGTGGGGTCCTAAGTCACCTGTACACACCAGGCCAGGGCTCAAGCCTCATGGTTTTAATCAGGATGTATACGTCCAGCTAAGGAATTAAATAACTCGATTGCTAAGAATTCAATTCTGCCCCAATATTGCACATTTGCTTTTACTTATTGGCTGAAGAAATTAATCACGGACCATGATAAAATGTAAAATCACCTTAAAATATTTGAAGAGTATTTTCTAATTTTCAGAACCGCATGCAGCCGGTGAGTAAGTTCATTAGTAACCTATTTCCCACTGTTTCCCAAATTACACTTTCGAATGCTCAGCGTTTCATTGTGACCAGGTCTCAGCACTGACAGGGCCGCCAGATAAACACGCACAGCCATTCCAATAACTATCACTGCAAGTTCAGAATTTCCAATTTCATTGAAATAAAAAGTAAAAAAAAAAAAAAGAGGACATGAAATCTAATTTATCTCCCAAGTTATGTGCCCTCAAGCTCAGCAGTTACACGGTGGAAGCTGAAAACATCATCCTACTCTCTGATATAAAATATATTTATTATTATTTTTTTAAGATTTTATTTATTAATTTTTAGAAAGAGGAGAAGGAAGGGAGAAAGAGAGGGAGAAAAACATCCATGTGTGAGAGATACATTGATTGGTTGCCTCTTGTGAACCCCCAACTGGAGACCTGGCCCACAACCCAGGCATGTGCCCTGACTAGGAATCAAACTGGTGACCTTTGGGTCCTCAGGCCGGCACTCACTCTACTGAGCTATGCCAGCCAGGGCTATTATTATTCTTAAGTATAATAATTTAAATATATTTGTGACAAATCTTTTAAAAACTCATTTACTTAAGTGGGTGGTCTGTGTTTGCTTTAAATTGGTGTATGGATGCCAAATCGAGAGCCACTACAAAAGGTGATTCTGGAATTATGACGCAAAGGCCCCTGTCTGCACAAAGACCATGCTGGCGCCCAGACTAAAAGCCAGAACAACAGGTTCCTTCCCTCCAGTGTGGGTGCGGCCATGCAAAGTCCCAAGGAGAGTGCTTGGCACGCAGGGTGCTGGAGAGAAAATCTGTGTCCGCTCCCTCCTCCCATCCCTGATGCTGACCATTCGTCGGATTTCACTGTATTTACAAGTGAGGTAGAGAACATTGTACTCCTTTTTCTAAGGAGATAGTTTGGATGGAGCCTGGAGCATATGGGCAGGAAACACATCACCTCAACAAGGAGACAGAGACTCTGTAGTGGGTAAAAGATCCAGTTTTCATTTCCTTCCTGGGCACATGGGAGCCTACACTTCCCGGCCCCAGGGAAGTCAGACGAAGCTGGGGCAGGTAGCTGGGAGCAGAAGTGTCCTGTGTCCAAGGCCCTGCCTGCAATAGTCACACACATTCGTGCATGTAAAGTTGCTAGTCTTTAACTAATTACAGGGGCAATTAGATTACTCCTGCCAATTTCAAATAAATCACTCTTTATTTTTTAAATTAAATTTATTGGGGTGACATATTGGTTAATAAGATTATGTGTTTCAAGTGTACAATTTTATAATGCATATAATTTCTTTTATATTAAAAGAAAGAAGTAGTCTATCCGTTTCGTGTGGGCAACAGTGGCTCGACATTTGTATACCTTACCCGGCGATCACCACGCTAAGCCTATCACCACCTGTCACCCCGCCAAATTGTTACCACGTTATTAACTATTTCCCCCCATTGCACACTGCCTCTCCATGTCTATTCCTTTTATCACTGGAAGTTTGTACTCAACTGATCTTTTTTCTAAAAACAGAATTAACAAACTGGTTCTGTCAAAACTGTATGCCCCATCTAATCCCACACCTTTTCCACTCAAAAGCAGAGAGGAAAGATGTTACAAATAAGACGTTACTGAGACAGGGACTGTAAACACCAACTCCTCTCTGCAGATGAGAGTCGTCCCACTGTTATTATTTTTGCTGGATTTTGGTACTTGGAAGGAAACATTTTAATAGCTTTCTTCATGCTAAGTTTTCTTCCTTAATTTAAGTGGTCTGAACAGCTTATTGAAGGTATTTATTGTTATTCTAGCATGGCACAAAAGAATCTCATTGCCTTCTGCAATAAAAATCTCTGGGACAAATGATTTTCCCCCTATAGTTTAAGTATGATAGAAAAAGGGGCTGGCTTCTGCTCTAGTGTATGCTTGGGGAGCTGGCAATCAAAATGGGACTCCAGATCCCAAGTAGGGTAGGACAGTCAGACAGCAAGACTACATGCGAGATATCTCATCCTAAACTGACTACTCAGAGCTACAAACAACTGGTGCCCAGTGGCTGGTGTGGTGACCCAAGGCCTGGTTATCCCTCCATGCTGGTGGCCCTTTGCTGCCAAACATCTACGAAGCAGGATGTGACTCCACAGACTTGGTACCAGTTCAAAGAGCTGGGGGTAAACACCAGCCTTGAGCAGGTCTTCTGTGAATCAGCAGGAGGAAGACTCTTTTTAATCTTCAGGATGGAGAGGCATAGGCCAGGCAGACATCTGGAAACCAAGCAATTGCCATTAACTGTATCTTTTGCTGCCCTTCTACATATCAGTAAGAGAATAGTGGGAGATTAAAGGAAAAATATGTTCAAGCAACCAGAGTGACTTGTGCACTTTATACACATACTCCTGATTTTCCCAGCTCAGCATTTTTCTAAGAGCAGAGAGATCCCCAAAGCCATAGTTTTATGCTTGAAAGGAAGTGGATTCTTGGACTCAATGTTCAAGGGTAATAACAAACTTTGTAGGTTCCATATATTTCATAAAATAACTAATGTTTAACTTAGTTGAAATTGAAGAAAAACCAAAGCTCAAATTTTGTTCAGATTTAATGAAAATCCTCAAAAGAAAAATGAGGTTGACCCCAGATCTTTCCACAGTGCAGCAATGAGGCACTCATGACTTTTTCTCATTCTGGTTACGGGGGAAGGTGGAGAGTTACTCCCCAAGTACACCCAGTGTGCGAGGCTCAGCATCAAGCTGGGAGAGAAACCTGGCCCCAGATGCAGCTTCAAGACAGGGAGCTTCATACACGTTACAACATAAGGCTATTACCCACCCAGAACTAACACGCCCATTCATTCAGACAGAACATTGAAAATGAAAGTGAAGTGGATCGTTTCATTCCTCAAAGACAAAATAACTAGCTCACTAAATTTTCCTATCAGCTAGTGGCAGACACGGTGTCCTGGGCTTGGATCCTCAGCAGGTTTTCTGGTGACCATGATGTCACCCAGTGAGCCTTCTTTCACCCACTTCGAACCTTCCCCGGTGATAAAGGCTTTTCTGACATTCAGCACCTGACAGATTTTTTTTCAAGTTCAGGACACCGTGCATCCTGCTTTGAGCCCCACTGGGCATCCAAATGTCCCCTTCAGTGTGTGTGCCTCTCTCTTCTACTGAAAATTTAATTAATCCAGATGCTCAGAGTCATTTGGCAAATTTAATGTCCTGATTAATTCTGGATTAAGCAGAGAATTCCATTTGTTTCAAGCTGTGTTGTTAAAAAACACTACTAAGCTGTGTTAGTTCACATTCTTACATAAATATCAAGACTTCTAAAAGCTCTGTGGTGGAAATAATTACTTGTTGCCTGAAGGGTGCTGTCCAGTGCTGAAATTTTGAAAGCCATCACCCAAGACTTTATTCAGTTTTTAATATAAACCTAAAGTTTATTAATGTAATCTCTCCACTCACATCCCAGCATTACATGCTGGCCACTTTTTTGTCTTTGTGTCTTCTGGATCTATGTATGCAATGACCTGCTTGAAATAATATCGAAAAAGAAAAATCAAGTCCAACCTTTTGAAGTTTTTTCCTCTGTGTCCTGCCCATAAGGCTAGGCTTATATTTGTTAGACCACGTGTGAATGAGAGAGTGTAGTTTACTGGAGTTCATGTGGGGGAAGAGTATTCTAACTAAGTGAAGAATAAATAACTGGAGGGGAACAATTAATCTAAAAGGCAGGAGATTTAATTTCTTGTCCCAGCTACTTACTAGGGTTGGGATTCGAGACAAGTTATTTAACCTTGATCTCTATGTTCCCTGAGTTATAAAATGGATGGGGTTTATGGTTATCTTTAATATTCTCTCTTGCTCTACCTTTTGACAAACCCAAGAACTTCTTCAGCAGCATTCAGTCAAATGGGAAAATATTGATTGCTGATTAAGACAAATTTCCAGAAATGGATTTCAATCTTTTTAAACCAGCAATTTATCTGACACTGAAAACACATTACAATTTTTATTCTTCTCCTATAGTCTGACATCAACCAGTGGCACCTTGCCAACTAACCTTTAGGGAACGATTCCACAAATTTCAGTAAAAGACATAATTTTTCTCTAAAGTAAGTGTTGGATCATTTCATCCTTCATGTACAAAACATCCTATAAATTTGGGAAAAAAGCATAATTGCATTTCAAAAGGAGCCTATTTGGCATGTTCCACTGAGTGCTGGACAAAGAATCTGAAGTCTTTTATACTCCTGTCTGCCATCAGGATTTGGAAAAATCGATAGACAAATGGAAGTTCCATTTTTAAGCTCATGATGACCAAAGGTCACTAGAGATTATTTTGTAGCAAAGATATAAAGTTATTATTTTTCCATCCAACCCTAAAGTTTAGAAATAGCATAAATCAGAAGAAAATAAGAAATAGCATTATTATGCACTTGGTGACTGTAATTTTCATTCAGCTTACTTCTTTAGGATACTATACATCCTCTCATTTTGTTTTGCAATTTCCTTAGTATATTTTCAAATGAAGATGCTCAAATATTCTTTTCCATAAATACATATTTCTTCATGTAGATTTATGTCTGTTTCTTTCTTCACCCTCAATATGATCTTTTATATAAAAGTAGATCACAGAAAAATGTTACTATCAAGCCATTCAAGAGCTATTAAATCACTTTCCTGGGCTTAGAAAGCAAGATCTGGCAACTTCAGGATACAATTTCATGTAGTATTTCTAGTTCATTTCCCTGTGGAAAGGTCTTTGTGGGAAGGAAATGGCTAATTTTAGATACTGCACTTGTTTTCAAAGTCTCAAATTTTAGGCTCAGAAAGTTAAAGAAAAACAAAGCTTTATTATAGTACATATTATTTGACTTTGCAAACTACTCTTTTGAAAAACCCTTTGAACAAGAGCCGTGTGAGGAAACAGTGAACACGGTCAGAACATCCAGGTTTGATAGCTGTGGCCAATCACCCAGTCTCTACTGGCTGCACTTTCCTCGCTGCAAAATGTGGATTTCATCTTCTAGAAGATCTGTTAGGCCCCACGTGATTGTATGCCCTTTGGAATGCCCTCTGATTCTCACCAGTCCATCCAGTTTCTACACAGGGACTGAATTCTGAACTTGTGCTGGGCTCTGTCCTAGGGAATGGAAAAATAACAGGTGACATGCTAGACTCCTGACCACTCAGGAGCCCAGTGGGGTGCATCGACAGGGGACACTCTGAGTTGTGGCTGCACCTGCCCATTATCCCCCTTCTCACCATCTTGCTACACACACAGGCACTTCCATCCACACCTACGTGTACCTACCCACTCAAGAATTCTCCCCAACACAAAGACAGCAATTAACCCAATTCAGTGAGTCAGTTTCCACTATACGCCAATTCGCAAGGCTAAAACGTATCTTTCTGAATGGCTGAATTCTCCCAGGCTATACTACCAGGTTACACTACCTGGTTGTTAGAAATTTGAATGGGAAGCTGAAAACCCTCCATCATGACGATGGAAGAGAAAGTAATGTCAGGATTATATCCGACTGTATGTTAAAAAGAAAAGCACTTCAGTTGTGACCAACTCTGGGAGAGGGTAGCCATCTTGCATGAAAATATTCCGTCCATCAGTTCCTCTTTTTTCCCCTTCACTCTTTGCTTATTAATTTCTTGTATTGTCTGAAAATCAACTACCAGCTGTTTAGTGCTTTGGTTTAAAGTGTTAGCCCCTGTTAAGAGGCAAATCTTCATTACATAGTTATTTGCTATGTGTTTTTCAATCCTTAACTGCTTGGTGTGGTGTGAATAAACTTAACCTGTTTCTAGTAAGTGCAGCTGACATAGTCCAAACCCCTCTGGTAAAGGTGGAGGCTGTGGGTAGAGGTTTTGGGGGAGAGATGGACTAAGAACTGGGCTAGGCTGAGGGCCATGGAGACTGTGGCCAAAAGAGACCAGAGATGGTGTCTGGAGGCAAAGTCACAGCCAAGACTAAAGAATATAGCCTTAATGACACATTAACCCAGTGCTCGCTTCGTCAGCTCCTGTACGAGAGAGGAAACATTAATCCAGAAGGACTGGGCAGGCTGGGAAGCAGCAACTGGGGCCAGGAAAGGGCCAGTAACAGGAAACCCTAATGCAGAGCAGGCAGGTTCAGAGAGGAGGTTGAGTGTGGCATTCAAGAAAGTTCCTAAGACACTGGAATATAAAGTCACAGGAAATTTTTATTGAAAGCTATAAAAAGGGTCAAACCCAGAAAGAAATGTGGTGCTGGAGAAATAAATTAAAATCGGGGAAGGGAGGAGAAATTGGCCCAAAATTTACGAGCATGTCTTGAAGACGAGTTAGAAAACACGTTAACGGCCTTAAGCTCTTGGGAAGAAGATGAAAGGAAGAAATATAGGAGCAAAATCTTGCTTTTAGCCATCACCTGATTTAGTGCCCAAATCCTAGCACCTCCCATTGAGAGGGGGCAAGAACACAGTCACCTCCATTTCCTGTTGTCTCGTTTCTTACTAGTGTTACAGCTCCACCCTCCCATCCCCACCCCTCTCAGGTGCCAGGGGTAAGAGGATGGACACAGAGTTCAGAGATTAACAGAGCCACTGAATTAGTGAAAGGGTGTTTTCTTTCCACTACTTTACCCACCACCATTGGAGCAGCAACTATGTGGCAACTTCCCCAGTGCCGGACGCCTGCTTTGTTCTTCCAGACACCGCCTCCTTAAACGCTGTCACTACGCTCACCAGACATCATTACTAGCCCTGTTTGTCTGCTTTCACCTCTAGAAAAATGTTCCATCTGGGCAGGGATCCTTCTGTCTGATCTAGAGAGACCCCTCCACATACTCAAATCTGGGGCATTGGGGCATGCTAAGTCCTTAGTACATATCTGTGGAATAAATGACTGAAGGGATCAATTCATCATTTCTAGGTCATTTTACAGATCAACCACCCAGACTTAAAAATATTCCCCTTTTTCATCTACAATAAACAACCACCCAGATCTCTGTAAATGCTGGCGTTGTTCTGAAGTTGCTTTGCCTACATTAGATGCAAGTCCAAGAGAAAGGCATCTGCTTAACAAAAGCTCTTTGGGGCTTAAAAAAAAAAAAGTCACACACCCAAATCTAAGGTCTTTCAGTGTGAACCAGAGGCTTTCTTTGGAAAATTTCTTTTCTTCCCTGCCTTTCATAAGCATCCTGCTTCTGGAGTCTGTTTCTGTTCATACATCCTTTCTATCTTAGAATGCAGCTTTATAAAGGTAGAAAAGATAAGGAAACACAGTTCTGAAAAGATTATGAGAAAGCAGTTTGCCTGAGATTTTAACTGCACAGGTAGAAATAGACACTTCAGATTAAACTCTGCTTGGAACGTTGAGCTCATTAGCGTTCCTTAAAGACAAAGGGACCCCGAAGGTAATGAAGAAACACTGGGTTGGTAAAAATAGGTTGTAGATAAAACAGAATGCAAATACTTTTTTTTCTCTAAAGGGTATCCCTTGGGAACAGACACAGGTATTTTCTGGTATAACTGAGAAAGATTCCAATAAAAATGTTTTAAAATTGTTTTAAAGTTTGGAAGTATACAGTGTTAAATTCTCAACTGACAGGCCTAGGCAGGCCTAGGAGGAATGGAAAATCACCAGGTGGAATCACCAGGCGGGAAACTGTACCGTGGGAAACTGTACGCTGGGAAACTGCCTGCCGACCCTACCCAGGACAAACAGCTGCCCGGCTGAGATTGGGGTCTGGGGTCGGCCTATGCGGCATAACAGGATGCAGCTTTAACCTGAACCTGACAAGACGCATCAAGAACAATGGTCAGCAGAAACGGCGCCCAGAACCAGCTCCAGCCAGTCAGACTCTGACACCCGAACCAGTTGCCCTTCGTGGGCTTTTATGCTTAAAAACCCTGCCCTGAGAACAACTGAGCGAGTCTTAACCTCCCTTGGGTGGCTCCCCAAACTCCCCAGGTTGGCTCCACTTTCCCTCTTATTCCCCACCAATAAGCCCTGCTCCTTGGCTCGCTGTGTCCATCTGGTTTTTTGAGCAACTCTGACCTGACATCAACCATCCTAGAAAACTCCAGAATAATCACATCTCCAGCAGTTGGCAACAGTGAGCTCTCCGCCTAATTCCAACAGTTTTGCCTCTTTCTTTCACACAGACGGACGCTGACATTAGCCAGACCAAAGCGAGAACAGCAGAGGGAAGAACACAGAGCCCTCATTATGGAGAAAGGGCAGAGCTCCCGTGCACTGGAACCAGGATTCCCAGAGCTCCGTTGCGGTGCTCACTGGGGCAGGTCCCCAGGTGTCACTCAGTATGAGCAATGCTGGAGATGTTCCAAGCAGCAGTGAGTGACCCCTCCGATGCTTCCGCTTTCCCCCAACAGGACTTACTTCTGTGGTATAAGCCACCCAGTCTGTGGACTTTGTTATGGCAGCCGTAGCAAATGAGTGACACCCGCTACCCCTTCACTTGTAAAACTGTCCCCAGAAATTGTGTCTAAACGTCATCTTAGAAAATTCAGGCCCGAGTCGAGTGATCTTTGGTTATGACCGTAAAAGGGGTGGCCATGGACCGATGTCAGTGTCCCTCCCAGATTCCCTTGGGTCCCCTTTGTGCTCTGTGTGGACCCCTCTACCCCCTGTCTCAATGTGCTGTTGCTTTGGACAATCATGCCTTCAGTAATCTTTGTGCGGCTGCCTTCAGACTCCTGGAGTTCACACAAGCAGAGAACTGGGAATTTTCTCCCCCAGCCCCTCGCCTTGTCATTTACAAGATGGTTACTTAGGATACAGGTGAGTTCTCTGACCATATGGGACAGAACGGGGAGACCCTGGGACAGAGGCTTCGGTCCCACACATGGAACAACCTGACCCAATAGTTACCTTACACTGATTACCCACGCAAATATGGTAACAGTGCAAGGAAGGGAAACACAAATAATCATTTCCTTTGAAAATTATGTTCCTAGAAAGGAAAAATCTTTCACCAAAGAAAATTTACATATCAATACAACTCTTTTTTTCCGCCAAAGGGATATTAGCCCAAAGTATCCATTTTTCAGAGGGTTAGCTCTCCAACAGATCTTTTGCTCAACTGACTTAAAAAGAAGAGGGGAGACATGGGCACCCTTTTATGTCAGTTGGAAGTGGGGGCTCCTCTTTGTCGCAGAGGCAAAGGCTGTGTGTTTGGAAACTGCTTCTTGGTGCCGAGAGCCTGTGCGCTATCTGTAAACATGCGTCTTGTTCTTTGGCAGGGCTGGCAGCTATCTTCAATTTGGTCACTTCTCTTTCGTCAAAACCTTTGAGTTTCCTTATCTCTAAAATAAGCCCTGATGGCTGTTTTCTATTTTGGAGGCAGGGAAGGGCTTATCTTCGTTTATTTAGAGATTTATATGCTGTGCATTTCCAGAAGGACTCGAGGCCAGCTCACAGTTTTGACACGTAGCCCAAAGGCACACCGGGACATTTAAACATTGAGCTACAAGAGCTCGGGAAGGGGAAGAAAAGTGCGAGCAGGTGCTGCAGCCGAACAAATGTCCACACTTGGGAAATTCTTACCGATTTCCCTTTTCCTGCCACTGAAGGCAAAGAGAAACTTGTCCTTTACTTGCCTTTGGTTTCCTAACACCATACAGCTCATCCATTTCTCTTCAGAAGTGCAGTTATTCTTGAAACAACAGAGCTCTCTCTGGAAACTGCTTCTCTGCAGCAAAGTTGCTTAGATGCTGAGGGTCCAACAGTTTCAGAATTGCCCTCTGCAGTGAGAACTAAGGATGGGGTGACAGTGGCTGTACTCACCCCCCCTTCACTGATCTGGGAGAGCCTGGTCACCCAGGGAGAGGGGAAGAAAAACCCAGCCCTCCACAATGTGGCCACCAGGTCCCTGGGGAAGGCACTGTCTCCAGGCATCAAAAGAGTCAGAGGACTGTGTGCAAACTTCCCCCAAACCAAGAACGGAAGAGGGAGATTGGCAGAGCTCTACAAGAGAAAAAACACCGAAACACAAGCTTGGGCTTTCCATATTTTTTCCAACTCCGCTCACAAAGTTCCTGACAACCAAGTACATCTTGCAGTTCACCTTCTCCACTCATTGATTTATTACCCAAAACAGTGAATGCCTCTTGGAATGGCCGCCACAGTGATTTCCCTGCCACGGGGCAGTTGCTTCTCAGCTAGGGGACCCCAGCAGCCTCTCTGTCTTCCCTGAAACAGACAAGGTTGTTCAATCATATTTCCTTTCTTATGAATCTGACACTTGGAATAGAGAACTGTAATGGTGGAAATTGTACTGATGGCCATACTTTGGGGGTAGGAGAGGTCTATGAAGGCTTGCTACTAAATACCTGGGTGGTGCCTTAACACAGGGGTCCCCAACTTCCGGGCCGCAGACCAGTCCCAGTCCAGGCATGTTAGGACCTGAGCTGCACAGCAGGAAGTGAGCTTGAATGTAATGCACTTGAATCATCCTGAAACCATCCCTTCCACCCCCGTCTGTAGAAAAATTGTCTTCCACAAAGCTGGTCCCTGGTGCCAAAAAGGTTGGGGACCACTGCCTTCACAGGATTCTGTGAGCTGCTCCAGCATCTTTCAAATTTTCCTCTTTTCCTTTTCCTTTAGTTGGCCAGAACTTATTTCTATTTCTTAATTCATAATACACATACAAGTCCTTGCATAGGATTCTTGCAAATGACACTAAGAGACACAGGAGTAAAAAACTAGCCAATGATTATGTGTAAGAAATACAATCACACCCAATAAAATTAGAAAGGACACAGGAAACCTGGGGGATGGCATGTGGAATTCATGGGTCTCATAGCTCCACATAGAAACAGGTGCTGCCACAGGGTGAGTTATTCTGAAGCCCCTGTGACTTGATGGGTCTCACAGGTTCTAGCTCATGGTGAGCAAGTCCAGCTACATGATCATCTGGAGTCCACGGTCAGGGTCAATCACCTGGCTGGCTGCCTCTCCCGGGCCCAGCAGCATGCCAGGCGTTGTTGCAGATGGCAGAGCCACGCCTTGGACTCAGGGGCCTGCACCATGACCCTGCGCCTGAGGCTGGCCACAAACCCCACACAGCATTTTCTCTTCTGTCCCTGATGTACCTGCGGCCCATCGCCAGGGCTGCTTGCGCCACAGTCTGGGTCTTCTCAGAGCCCTGTGCTGCCCCGGGCTCCGCATTCGGAGCTGTCAGCTATTGGGTCCCCCAGTGTGGGAGGCCGCGAGCTCTCTTTAGAACAAAAAGAGGTCCACCAGACGTTGCACTCATTTCTTCTTGATAAGAGGTCTGAGATCTAATTACATGCCTTTTCGTTTAGAGTTCAGCGTGCCTGTGACCCCTAGACACCGTGACCATGTGACCATCCCCTAACCTTGGAGGGGATTTGTCACCCGCCCTCTGGGGTACATGTATCTGAGCAGGATCTCCAGCGTGTGTGCTGCCTGTTGCTCGTCAAACTGACTGACGCAGCTTTTTTGATGTAGTAGGTGTCCAGATGATCGCAATCTCTTCAGGTGTGGACAGAGGGCAAGAGAGTTAACATAGTCATGTTGCAAGCTGTCAATACTCATAACATTGTCCATTCCACTAGATTGGAAGCTGTTTCTAATAGGATTCTTGCAAGAATCCTATGCAAGAGGAAGCTGATCCTCTTTTATAATGGGGAGAGAAATCAATGCCTTGGCTAAATCAATAGCCACAGGTGAAGTGCCTAAGGCTACCTTCCCTGCTCTGGCAAAGACAGTGCGTGTCTAATGGCAGCTGGGATTGAGGCTATGACTTGGCTGGGCTTGCGGAACCCATCTAGCTTCTGCAGGGCCACACAGATGAATTGCATGGAGATATGCGGGGGCCACCACCCCTGCCTCCTAGACATCCTTAAGGTCAGTACTAATTTCTTCTGGTTTTGATTTACTTTCTTAGCCAGGGACAGTAGTTTCAAAGGCCTCTTCGTACAGATCCTGTAAGGCCTCAACCAACCTGCGGGGAGCTCCAGAGCTCGTGGTGCTCGACAGGATGTTACCATGCTGGGTGGAAATGGCCGGGCCTTTCTGTCTCTGTGTCATCCAGTCCTCAGAGGCGGGCTACCCTGGGAAGGAACATCCTCAGGTAAGGCAGGTCTCTGCAGCTGAGCAGACTCTGAAACGTCTGGAGGCCGTTTCGTTAACCACACTGCCCACAGCTGAAAGGGGAACCTAGGCAAAGCTATTCTCTGTGTGCTGTGAGCCAAGCTGCTCTGGAATTCCAGTGCCACTTTGTGATGGGATGGGGTGCGGGGAGTTCCAGGCTGTGGGGCTAAAATCATTGCAGTTAGCATGGAAGCAGCAGCCCCCATCCACCGGGCACCTGTTATGAAGGAGGCAGCGTGCATGAGTTATTTCACCCCCACGCCCGATGGGGTGAGTACCTTTATCATCTCCATGCTATACATGAGCACAGGGAGGCTTGTAACGCGGAAATGACTTGCTCAGGTTCGTGCAGCTAATCCAGGGAGAGCTGGGACACCTTGCCTCTTGCTATTCTGTAGCACTATACGGAATAATGGAAGCTCAGCTCCTAAGCCAAAAATCAATGAGCAAATGCATGTTGCCATCACACGTAACTTTCTTGTGCTTTGTATTTGCTTACTAATTAATAAGTGGAGAACTAGTTTGGCTTTATCGTTTTCATTATCAGTTAATTATTCTTCAGACTTTCATGTTTCCAAATGGCCCTGAATCTTTTCTTATTATCATTATTCAATTAGAAATTATGCCCCAGTTTCTACCCTCCAATAAACGCCGGACTGATGTCTGTCGAGTACGTGTATGTGTAAGAGAACGATAAGACAGTCTCTTAGTCCAAAAATATATCGAAGCAGGAAAAATAGGCTGTGCATTAATTTTTTTTCTATAGAAGCTCAAAATGACATCTCAGCTCATTAACTCTAGAAATACCCTGTGAAGGCAGTTACCAAAGAACTTTCCTATGTTTGAGAAAGGAGGGGAAGCGAAGGGATGGAGAAAAGAGAACTCAAATCTTTAGGGAGAACAACTAAGTGACCGCCAGTGAAGGAGTTAAAATCAGATCTTAATTTAAAGTCTCATTCAGGAGACAATTTCTCTTTTGGGGACTGGTGGGAAAGGGCATGGAAAAAGTATTTTTAGAGCTATCTTGCTTTTAATTGAGAAAGGAGAATTTGGAGATACATGGGTATGCATTATATTGTTATTCCCACTGTCCTGTATTTTTTCAAACTTTTTAATACAAAAACCATTTTAGAGATATCTGAAAAGAAAGAACTTTTTTTTCTACACTTATTTTTCTTCCTAAAAGGAAAATACTACTTTCAGAATCAATTGATAAAAACCACCATCCTAGCTTTTATTCCTCTGCTATCTTCCACATTTAAAAGCAAACATGAAAAATAATATCCCTCCAAAACAAAGTAATGTAATACACTTGAAGAAAACCCTGACCTGATGTTGTCCTTCAAGTAATTCCTTCCTAATAAGAAGCGACTGACGGCTAAGCAGCGGGAATGGCGTCCGCTTGGGCAACACGTTAAAGCCCCTCGGCGGCAAAGTGGCCTGTGTTGAATGTGCAGTTCTGTCATTTAGTAGTGGCGCGGCTCGGGCAAGTCATTTCCTCTTTCAGTGCCTGACTTTTCTCACCTGCATTATGGAGAGAAGAGAACCTCATCCCAGGGTTTTTTTAGAATTAAATGAGATGCTTTCCATAGTATGCCTGGCCAAAGGCAACAGCCATCAGTAGTAAAGCCCCTAAGTGCCCAGTTCTTTGGGATTTTTTAGTGTATTTTATTGATTGTGCTACTACAGTTGTCCCAATTTTCCCCCTTTGCCCCCCTCCACCTCATACCCCCCTTCCCTCCAGCAATTTACCTCCTTAGTTCATGTCCATGGGTTGTGCATATAAGGTCTTTGGCTTCTCCATTTCCTATACTATTCTTAACCTCCCCTTGTCTATTTTGTATGTACCAATTACGCTTTCTAATCCCTGCACTTTCCCCTCCTTTCTCCCCCATTCCCCCTCCCAGCTGATAACCCTCCAAATGATCTCCATACCTATGATTCTGCTCCTGTTCTGGTTGTTTGCTTAGTTTGTTTTTTTTTTTAGAGTCTGTTGTTGAGAGTTGTGACTGTTGTCATTTTAATGTTCATAGATTTGATCTTTTTTTAAAAAAATAAGTCTCTTTAACATTTTATGTAATAAGGGCTTGGTGATGATGAATTCCTTTAACTTTACCTTGTCTGGAAAGCACCTTATCTGCCCTTCCTTTCTAAATGATAGCTTTGCTGGATAGAGTCATCTTGCACCGAGTTCTTTACAAACCACTGGCTAAACACGGCAGCTGTGTCTGCCTGGGAAAGCTGGGCTCCGCAGGGCACTTCCAAATGCAGCACATTTCACCAGAGCCTGGAGCCCTTCCCTGCAAAAAAGCCAGGACGGGCTTATTCCCATAGCTCTGTTAAAAACACAATTCCATTGAGTAAATTTGAAGATCTGATTGGCTTTATTAAATGATTCATTAATCAAGCAGCATCCCACCTAGCACCTCGAAGGGCACTTCTGAGGAGCGGTACCAAATGGCCAGTACTGGGCCACAGAAACTGGGCAGGTCGAGAGGTCATCAGCAAAAGAAAGGACCATTTGCAGCACATCTTTTGTGGGAAAGGAAATGACAGGGGTCACTAAAGCTAATGAGGAAATTTCAGATTGACTGTTTAAAGGTCAAATTGTTGGGAGAGGTTGAATACTGCAATGAAATTTGGTTTGCTCTCTGGGCAAGTCACTCTAACTTGGGCCTGAGACCCCTTTTATTTCTTAACTAGTCACCACCAGCATGCCTGTCCTCTTCGAGGGGAGCACTGAGAGAAGCAAGCATACACCATCACCTGCCTCCTAATAAGCCTCTAATTTGCTGGGCTCTGCACCTGTTTTTTTTCCATGATCTGATGGTGCCTGAAGCCACTCTAATGGCTTCCGAGCAACTCCAGACTCCTGAGCTCTTGTAGGTTAGAAAACTGGAGTGGTAAGGAGGGTCAAGCAGGACCAGGGACGGGGGAGGAGGGGGGAGTAGATGGGGTACCAAGAGAGAATAAAAAGGAAAAGGGAATAATGTAACAATGTAATTAAAGGCCACCGCCTCCGGTTTTAACTCAGTACAGAGTGAATTTCTCCTTTTCGCAGCGTTTTTCATATCCTGTCGGAGCAGGATTTACCATGAGTGGAATTAGAGAGAATAAGTCCCAATATCCAAAGGGAAGGTAAAAGACAGATTTTATGAATGGCTGGAAGGCTCAGGAATACTTCTGGAGAAAAACTTAACAGGCTTGTTAAACATGCTGCCTCGTTAGACTGTCTTGGTTGGAATGGCCCCTGCTCTCCGTGGAAAGGATAAAGCGATGCCACAGAAAGCAGGTCCCCTCACATGGCTGTGGTCACCCTCACTGCCTCTCAAGCTGGGCACAAGTGGCTGCAACAAGCAGCCAAACCCTTGTCCAAAAGGACCCCAGTCCTGTCACTTCAGCTTTGTCTTCAGTAAAGACCCTCTTCCCAAGACTAGATTAGGGGCCACTATTATTTATCTCTAAAACATTTTGTCATAGATATTACACAATTCCTTGTGTACGTATTTGTTTTAAAAAGGTGAAGAGATTAAGCAAAACAAACCAAAAAGAAACTCATAGACATAACACAGCATGGTGATTACCAGAGGGAAATGGGATGGGGGGAGGTCGAAGAGGGTAAAGGGGGGTCAACATTGATGGAAGGAGACTTGACTTGGGGTGGCAAGCACACAATACAATACAGATGATGTATTATAGACTTGTACACCTGAAACCTCTATAATTTTATTAACCGATGTCACCCCAACACTTTCAGTAAAAATCAAAATAACAATGATAATAATAATACATTTTGTTTAACCAAGATGCTGATCAAGCAAATTTATTTTTAATTCCCACTCACTATGCCTTTACATGTATTCTATGGGTGTCTTTTTCTTCTCCACACCTGAATGAGGATTCAGGCAGTCACTATTTCTTATCTGATCACTGTAGGTAACAGAAGATCCTGTGGAAATGAACTAAAATGCTCTATTTAGAGGTCAGTCTTAAGGCCAAGGGGAGCATTCTCCCCACCCCAGCCGCCACCCCCCGCCAACCCTCATTGCAGGCAGGAAGGCTGCCTCTGGGGAGGGATGTGTAGTTAGATGCCCTCCCCTTCTTCTATCCTTCCTCCTCCACACTGACTACCTCTTCTAACCATTCCAGAGTTGGAGCTTGAGGAGAAAGAAGAGATAAGAACAACAGTAAAGTTCCTCCTTGAGTGGTGTTTTCTGGACTTTGTCAATGTGTCTTCCGACCTCCATCGTGAGTAGAGAACAAACACATCTCCATTTGACTGGCTGGTTTCTACTCCCTTGAGCTCAGCTCTTGCGACCATATAGGAACTCGTTTCTTTAAGATGACTTTTTCCTTAATTCAAGCTAGTTCTGTCCCATCTTACAGCACCTTGGTGTACTGCATGTCCACTCCCTGAATCATTAAGCCCTTAGGACATCATGCCCTGGTGAGCATCAAACTGTCCTAAGTAGGGCCAGGGATCCCTGGGGATTCTTGAGACGCCTTCAGAGAAATGGCAGATCATAACAGTGAAAAGCTCAGCCTCTCCGCCTCCAAGCCTACTTTGTTTAATAGCTTCTGCTTAGTCTTATATATAGACATGCTAATCATTAGAGGAATTCTGCTTGATCCTTGAGTCTTACAAAAACATCCCTTTACCAGAGAATGCCTCTCCTGAAGAGGTAATGGGATTATGTATTATTTATCAAAGATTAGCAGGAACCTTATCATAAAACTCACATCAACTATAGTCAACAGACTAAGCACAATCTTCCTGGGATCCCTGTTCAATCACCTCTTGCCCCACCCACTTCCCCCATTCCCTTGACTTAGAAGAAGTCTAAACGCTACACTTTCTTCAGATGGATTTGAGGAACCACTAAGTCTCCCATCATCTCCATGGGCATCTTCTCAAGCAACAAAGCACACAAATTTGGTACCAAGATACACTTTACCTTCCTCATTTTCTTTCACAGCAGCACAGTGGGGTTTCTGAGAGGCTATGTAAGGTACTCGTAATTATCTGAAAAGACTGTTCAGTTCTCCTCTTTTCTGAGGGCGTATCTGTGTGAGGTTGAACGATATATCTCAATAGATCGAATGCAGAGGCAGAACCCAGCAGTCTCCTGTGAAGCCAGGCATTGAAAAGATCTGCAAAAATGGGAAAGAACGCACCACTTTTCTCTAAGTTACTTTTCCATTTTGGAAAATTAGTTACTCTATTTTAACATGTTATTGCTGCTATTGTTCAATGAATTAATAAACATTTTAAATTTCTTTTAGGTTCAATTACTGATATAGTAAGAATTGATGACTGTAACCCGTACACACAGAAACTCTTCAAAGGTCCACCATGATTTTAAAGGTGTAAAGAGATTCTAGAACCAAAACAATTGAGACCTGCTTCTCTAACCCTAAATATCCAGCAACTCTATTTTTTTCTGCTGTGATTGGGTACCCCCCCAAGGCAAACCCTCTTTAACAAGATATAAGATAATAATATTATGCTGACTTTGTGCATGCCCACTTCTGGCCCACTAATATACTTTGCCTCAACCAATCGGTAATGCAGGTTACACATGCAGTTTCCCCTCAGCAGCCACAGAGAAGCCAGCCTGCCTCTGGTTCTGCCCCATTACACTTCACAGTGTGAGTCGGACACAAGGTCACTCTCCCTCTCGCTGTGTATGAGGGACATTTCAAGCTCACAACTTGAAGGACAAAGCACCACCTCCAAACTTCCTGGTAGGCGAGGGCACTGACGTAATCCAACAGCTCGCTCCAGAGATGCTCTGTCTGTTTCTCGAACAACTCTCAATTCCTTCATATCCACAGTGTGGGGAGAGGCAGCCAAGGGTCTGAGAATACTGTAAATGCTCAACCCTAAGACTTCCCTCTTCTGAACGCCTATACTACGTTGCTTGTAGTCCTCTCATGGTTTTGAGGTCTGATTTGCTTATAGTTAGTTGTTCATGGGCATTTACAAACCCCTGGACAAAGCAGAGCATTAGCTGCTTGGCGGTGTGCTTTATTTGTCTTTTATTCCCCAGCTCTTAAAAGAGTTGGGGGGCTTTGGAACCCATCTCATTTTATATTTCTAACTTGCCTTTGTTAATTCTTGTATTTTATTTTTGTTTCTATGATTTTACATTTTCTTTGCTTTTTCTCTTGATGTTTGGAAAGGTCTATAGACTATGTTGGGCCCTGCACTGGGTTCTCTGTATCACTAAGTTATATACCTTCGGCTACATGACTGAGACACTCAACTTCTGATGTAGCAAAAGCAAGGAATAATCAACACAAAATGCAGGAGAGCAATTGCCTTTGGGAGGTAGGCTGTAGGAGGGGATACGGGTAGAACACAGAGGCAGATGCAAGTTGTGGATCTTTGCACAAGACCCTAAGTTGGGTGGTGGGCTTCAGGTAGTCATTGTGCTATAATGTTTTGTAGCTAATATAATATTATTTACATTGTCATGTATATACCAAATGTTATTTAAAATCTAAAAAATCCAGTTACCACGAAAATTCCTAAGTGTTAACTTCCTCCATTCCCTTCCCTGGTTTCTCCCCTCCCCTGCCTCAGCATACTAATTTTTACTGTTATCTTCTTGATTTCTTACCCTGTTTGCTTTAGGTAAACTACTATTTTGAGGCTATGGAGCTTATAGTTAAAGAACACCAAAAGAAAAATGGCATGCACACGATGATTTCAACACCACTAAGACCTATAAATCATACAAACAAATACTAAAGAATCAAGCGCAGAAATGAAAATATTTTGTTAGTGTTGTGGGATCACACGTGACAATTTTTTCTGAGGAATTGTTCTTTGCTACCTCATCATTTGAATTAAAATGTCAAAAAGAAAAAATAAAACTAACAGTAAATCTTCCTCCATATGCAGTGATAGAAATATACTATAGGGTTTTTTACATGTTGTACATTGTCACATTCAGAAGAGTTTAAAATTTTCAGAATAAAATAGGAAACAGTCTTTTTAGATGAATGGCTCTAGCGGATTATAAAAGCCTAAAATTGTTGGCAAACTTGCACCTAAAAAAAGTAAGCTAATGCTAATTAGCTTTCTAAACATGCAGATGAAAAGCGAGAGGAAGGGAAGAGAAAGTCAGACCTGTCAAAATACACAGCACACAGGAACACAGAACTCCTCAGCGCTGGGGAATTAAAATATCCCTCCATCTCCTCGCAGAACAAAAGAGAGAAAATATTCTGACATCTTTGTCCCAATAGTGTGGAAAGCCGATGTTTGAAAGAGTTTATCTAGCAAAAAAATTGCATTTTTTAAATTACCAATGAACTTCAAATGTCCATGAGAGCGTTTCTACCTGGAATGGGTCTCATTCCAGTCTCAAGTAAAAACCTGAAATTTTAGTTAGTCTGAGCAGCCTGGTCATGGGCAAACATGTGAGCTCTTTTCGGGGTTTGGAGATACAAAAAACAGTCCTGGACCCCGGGGTTCAAGGTCAGAACCAGAGCTGAAGGTGGACTTTGCAAATCAAACCTCCATCTGCAACAGCAAACCTTACGCTAACCTCGGCGCCCCTGGGAGAGCTGAGTGCACATAGCTGCCTTACTTTCACGGGACCCTCTTCTTCAGATACCAGTGGCTCCCTCGGGATAGCCAGGATAACTTAAATGCCCCCTAGAGAAAAAGCATGGGTTGTTTTTGCCAAAATGTTCAATGTAAGACACGTAAAACGTTTCGTCCTGCTGGACTTCTTCACCCTCCTTGACCTTGGGGGTCACATCCCTTTTCTTCCCTGAATAACTCCCATCCAGAATGGGGCAGAATGGAGCAGGGCCTTGGGGCCTCACATTGGTTCTCTTTCTCCTTGTTTCTCTCCCTCCGAAAGGGCAGGACTGTATCGAAGCTCTCGGGTTTCTAATGTGGCTTTTGACTCAGAACCTTTCCTTTAATGTCTTGGTTACGGAAATGCTGCCTCGGTCTGACACCTTTCATCCTCCACGTGCTCCCCTGGTCCCAGCTCTGTCTGTTCCGCACTGAGTGTCCCTCCGGGCACAGCCCCAAGACTCATGCATGTCTGCAACCTGTACTCAGCAATCACTTATCGAGCCCCTGCTGGACACCAGGCACGGCACTAGGCCTAGACAGAAGATTTTAAGGTGCACAATGTACAAAAAATAAATAATCTCAACATAGGATAGATAATGAGATGGCAACTGAAGCAAGTGCTTCAGGTTCAAGAAGCAAGCAGAGGCTACTTCATGGGAAAACGGTGAAGTTCCCAGCAGGAAGCCACATTTTAGAATGGGAAGAACTCAGAGAAATAGAATACTCCTGGATGTCTTCCAAGAAGAGGTCATTGTATGCACTTAAAAACATAGAGATGAGAACGTTCGGGAGGCGTCTGGGAAAGAATAAGTAACCCCACTTAGCTACAGTGTCAGGAGCTCGAGGAAAAGAAACGAGGAGGGGTGCAGCATCGATTTTACAGTGGCCTTCTCTTTTCTGCGTCTTCTGAGGAATCCATTCAGCTGTTGGTCCTGTGGAAATTTTAAGTTGCCTTTTCCCTTTATCTAAATAACACCACTTTTCTAGGGTCTAATTTTGGTGGTCCTTTCAAAGAGAAATGACAGCTAGCAAGTGACTGGCCAGCTTGCAGGGACACTGCATGACTCCCTCTCGAAGGACGTGGCCTCATTTGATTCAGCGCTCTCCTCGGGCCATTCTCAAGGCCAAGTGCAGGGCTGTAGTCCAGCCGGATTGGCTTATCAACTGCCAACATGACCCAAATCGAAAGACAGCCCAGGCCTACGGAAGAGCTATGGCGTGAGTTGACCCATGGAAACACTCAACAAACAGAGGGATGGAAGGTCAGCTAATGTCCTAGTGAATTGTGTTCTGAAAGAGCCACAGGTTCTCCACCAAGTGAGGCAATCCCCAGTAAAGGGAAAAATAAATCCTGCTTCCGGTCACAGGAGCTCGGAAGCTGGTATGGAAAAAAAAACAGACAAACAATAAAAGTGGCTGCTAGAGAAACAACAGGAACTAAAAGGACAGTTTAATATGAAATATGTGGATGGGCCACCAATCTACAAGCTTTTAATTGACAGAGGGCAAGGTATGGTCTGTATATATAATCCTATAGAAATAAAAGAATGGAATTTTTACATTATAAAAAATATCTTTAAAGAAACTACTCATAGTACCTTAATTACATTTCTTTCTTTGGAAAGACATTATAAAAACTAGCCACACTGTTTCCATGTATTCATCTATTGGGTATTTATAAGGTATTAATAATAGTGCAACTAATTTATTTTTTCTAGAGAAAGATAAGAGGCATGCTGATTTTTTTTTAAATGCTTTTCTATAGTAAGGATGGTGGTGACTCATTCATTTATTCATTCCCTGGGGTTTATAGAGCCTACAGTTTTTAGGCATTCAAACTGTAAAACTAAATGAAAATTGTCCCTTCCCTACTGTATAGTGGAAAAACACTTATGTAATCAAAACGTTGCACAATGCAGAGTGCTAAGCAGTGTGATAAAAGTATGAGCCACAGGCTCTGGAAGCTTGGGAAATATTTAATCTGTGATGGAAAGAAAATGGTGTGTCCTAGGCCAAGTGTTAAGTGTTGAGTAGAAATTCTACAAGCGAAGATGAAAAGAGAGTATTTTTCAGTCAAACAATTACAAAAGATGCCCACAACACTTTGGTGAAACTGCCAGGAGATGAGCTAGTCTGAGAAAACTGGGCAAAAAGAGAGGGGAGACTGGTGAGGCTGGAAGCCCCTGTGATAACAGGCCTCCCATGTCCTGGCCAGAAGTTTGGACTTTGCTAAAGACAAAGGGGAATCAGTGAACACATTTATGGAACATGGAGAATGTATTAAAAGAAAGCCCATTTGGAAACACACAGTAAGGAAGTAAATCCTAACAAGAGATGACAAACCAATTTGTGACAGTGAGGACAGAGAAAGGGATACATTCTAGAAAAACGGAGAAGTCTGCAGGACTTCGTTTGAATACGGAGAGTGGAGGACAGAGTTTGAGGATTAGGGAAATAGTTGATGGTGGTATGACTCATCATTTCCAAGAGGTTCTCAATAACACTATCAGTGGCTTTCTCAGGGGAAATCTTTCAGTGGGGATGGAATGTTTAAAGTATGGAAAGAAGAAAACTGTCAAATAAGAATTCCATATCTGCAAAAATGTCCTTCAGAAGTGAGGGAGAAATAAAGACACTCAAATAGAAGCTGAGGGAGTGCCTTCCACTAGACCTGCCCTACGAGAAAGGCTAAGAGTCCTGGTTGGAATGAATGGGGAGTTAGAATTTAATGGGCTCAGAGCTTCTATTTCAGATGATGACGTGTTCTGGAAACAGACCGTGGGGATGGTTGCTCTGTCCTGTGAATGTATTTAATGCCCCTGAATTAGACCTTGAGAGGTGATTAACATGGCAAATTGTATGTTATGTGTATCTGACCATAATTTAAAAAAGCAAAAAGCAAAAAAAAAAAAAAAAAAAAACCCCACAGAGTGGTGTTTATTCTCTGCTCTTAACCCCCGATTGGCACACTAGTCAAACAGTTGATTCTCCTAATTCAGCCAAGTAAACCATTATTCATTTCATGTTTCAAAATCCACCAATGTCCTGAATAATCAGGTTACCCACAATGCCTGGTATTTCTGTGTGCACGAAGTCTGCATGTGGCAGCGAGATGCCTCCCATAGCGAGAACAAAAGTCTCCCGAGAAGACTACCCTCAATAACCCCTACCACGGCACGACTGCAATCTCCAGACACAGCACAGCCTATTTTTAATTTTTTTAGCAGTTTCTGCAGCACCGTTAATACATGACTGCCCAACGGTAAGAGCCACGAAGGCCGATTCTTTGTGATGGGATTTGAAGAGTCTCCCATACAGCCATTCCCTTCCATTTGCCTCACGGTCAACACTTCGTACCTGTAGAGGTAATCTGAGGTCACGGGCATTTTCAGTTCCATGGGGGCCTCATGTTCCCTCCATGTTTGTTAATTGTGTTATTCAGACAAGAATATCAACTACTGCATGGCACTGAGTGGTAGGTCCCTAAAGATTCAGGCAAGTGAAATGTATTTCCTGGAGGTAGGAACACGAAAGAACCAAGAAGCTCCACTGGGGGCCCTGATGGGAAAGCCATCAGCTAATAGGGACCTAAGAAAGCACCTATGACACACTGAGATGCCAAATAAATAACCAAGACTCAAGTGCTGGTTCCACCATTTGCTACTGTGAACAGGTGCAGCATCTTCAACTTTGAGGACAAATAACCTTCAAGGTCTCACTGAGTTCAAGCTCAGATTCAATATGGATGTCAACTATCACAATAGCACAGGTGACTGATGCCTAAATAATTATCTTGCACATTTACTCTATAATGCACGCTCTGTATTCCACATGTGTTATTTCAATTAAATCATATAACGACAGTTCCAAAGAGGATTACCATCAGCCCTGCTTTATAGCTGAAGTAACTGAGTTACAGTTTCTTGCCCCAAGTCATGTGGTTCGTATGCAAGAGAGCTGGTCTCTGAGCTTAGTCCAGTTTGACTCACATCCCCATGCCTTTTCCACCACACTATCCCACTGCAACAGCAGAAGCCAGGGCAAAAGCAGCGATCATTTTGAAAGGACTTTTTAACATGTCAGGATGTAGGAGGTATGCATGGTAGGAGTTTATTTTGCAGCAAGGATTTGAAGGGCAATATAAGGATCCCTGCAGAGATACCTGCCCGAATCCCAGCACACGACACTTCCAGACCATTCTGTCACGTTATGTCCTGATGGTAATAGACCACAGGGCTAAAGCTCTCGGGACAGCAAGCCAGACACAAAGAATGGATGGAGAGTGAATATATGAATATATTATTCCCCTGACCTATTTCTAACAAGTCATTTATTAGTGATTTCAATAGAAAACTCATTAAAGCTTTTCCTCCCCGGCAGACCTTTCCCATTTCCTTCTAGAAGCCTGCCCCTGTCCTATAATTCACAGCTGCTTAATGCATTCAGGCTTCAGACTGGAGTGATTCCCAAACTGGATCAAAGAACTTCTCAATCCCTCATTTTCAAAGTCTTCCTAATTAGGACGCTTATCTCCTCCCCACAGAAAGACACCACTAGCTTGTTTCTTTGCCCATCGAGTAAGACCCACAGGTGAGTTCGTGGGCAGCAAAGCTGTGGGTGTGGTGTTTGGAGGGCTGGAAGGACGGGGGTGTTTTGTTCCGTTTTGCTTTGTCCTGTGTCACTGCTACTGCTGTGGGCACAGAGCGAGGTTCATCTGAAGCCCCACTAATGTTTCTCTTCATTTCCCTATTTATTTCCACCCGAGAGGGAGATGGGGGTGGGAGGAGGAGGAGAGCCCAGTGTGAATCTCAGGGCAGGGTTCTGTGGTTCGAAAACTTGGGATCCTTGATTTTGAGAGCCCTCCCTCCCTGCTTAATTATCATCCTTGAAGATTAGAGGCCCACCTGACTGAATTAGGAGAAGAGGTTCTCAGAGGATTTTTAGGGATGGGGGAGGGTTATCGTTCAGTGTCCTCCCCCATGTTCTTTTGGGACAACTACCTGCAAAGTTTCCCAGCCACAGCCAGACCAGTAAACAAAAAGTTCCCGGAGCTAGTACCCAGTGGCCAAGCAGAACTGGTCACTCTGTCACGTTGGGCCATAGAAGACACCTCCTTCCTTAGTCAGCAGATGCCTCTGAACCTCAAGGTGGGAGGGAATGTTGAAATTCACTATCTTCTCCCCAGAGTGAACTCAAGGTCGGGAGAGAGCTCAGTCTTCCAGGTTTGGCTCAGACCAAACTATAAACAATCCTTGCAAGAGATGTTGGCTTTCGGTTCTCACAAAATCGAGAGTTACAACCTAACAGAAAGCCAGGAGACAGAGAAGCTCGATTTTAGGTGTCATAAGACAAACCTGAAACCCCCATATTGGAAGACAATGGACTGGTTCTGGTTTCCTCTTTCCTTGTTTTTAGGGATGAAAGAATGAAAAGAAAAGGCAAGTGCTTCATGGGGGCCTGTGCTGGAAGACAGAAATATGGCACCTTGGCTGCATTTATTAACATATTTTAGTTCAAAGAGGGATTCCTTACTAGAGAGAGAGCCGGTAGAAAGGTGTTTTAACTCTTCATTTTTAATACACTGTCAGTTTCCATGGAGACCAAGGTAAAGCTGCTCCACAGATTTTCCTTATAGAAGCCAGAGTGACATCATTGTGTCTGGGGAGGGATTCCTGCCTCTGTCTTCTGGCCGCCTTTTTAGTCCACTTGCTCTTCATTACACCCCGCCCAGGACCAGGCGCTGTGGTGGAAGCTCGCCATTCAGACTCTGCTGAAGTGGGAGTCGGGTCAGGGCCAGCTATGGCATTCGCAGGACCCATTGCAAAATAAAAGCACAGGCTCCTTGTTGAAGAAGCAAACAAAAACATGTGAAAGATGCTAAAATAATAAGCTTTACCCTTCCTTTCACAGTCTCACTCACCTTGTCATGGTGCTTTTTATTTGCAACGTAATGTTGCTCTAAGGAAAGCAAAATAAAAATTTTAAATGTACAGGATGAATGTTGCCGTTCGCCTTTTTATCGTTCATCTTTAGAATGCCCGTTTGAAATGCAAAGAAGAGCACTGAACTAATGCATCATAGAAATTATGCAATTCCTTTTTCATAGCTCATACATGCAATTTTTTGTCTTACCAGAACAGCTGAAATGCTGCCCTGAACTAACTCAGCTCTGTTTCCCCTCTTTGTATATGTGCTCATTCTACCAACACACCCTCCAGTCAACTTACTGGTGAGAAAGGACTGAGAGGAAAAGGAAGTACGGGTTTTGCCTTTGCTTCCAGCTCATCACTTTCAGTGTAAGTGATTGGCTAATACAGGCAGGAAACATGAGTAAGAAAGAGTATGGTAGCATTCCTTTGTCATAGGGGTTTCTTAAACCCATTTTCTTTCTATTTGGAAAGCAGGTTACGGTTGAAATGGAAAGCGTGGGCTTTGGGGGACCTTTGCACTTTCCTTGTTCTCCTTTTGCGCCTCCTAGGCTCCCATGCATCGTGGTCCACCTGAATCCCGCTTGTGCTGCGTCACCGGCACCGCATGCAAGCGGTGTGACACAGAGCATGGATGTGCATTCCTCCTCTGCCCCATCCGGCGGCGTCACTTAGGAAGCACAAATTCAAAAAGAAGATTAAGAATTTCAAAATGGCAACAGCAGAGCGATCAACCCCACATGCAGAGCCCTCAAAAGCGCAGGGCTCGTGGGATGACACTGCCCAGGAAACTGGCCTTGAACTGGCGACCTGAGTTCTTCCTCTGATGCTTTTTGTGGGTTAAGTGCCTATTGAAGGTTCAGTTTCCTCCTCTGTAAACGGAGGCCAGAGCACAAGCTCCAAGCTGCCTTCCAATACAGAAACTTTGTGCTTCTGGACTAAGGACTAATCCTAGCCCTGAGAACTGGCTTCACTGGCCCAGGACAGGATTTGAGGGAGCCACTGCCCAAGCAGAGCCTTTATCAGTTTGGTTAGCTTGACATCGGAGCACTTTACTAACCTCTGTGTGCTCCCTGCCCCGCACCATCCAACTCCCGCGCCAGCTCTGTCTGATACATTTGCCCGACCTACGACCCCTCTGGGTTATTTGCTTATCATGGAATGCAGAATCCACACCACCACCACCCCTCCCCACGCCTACCTCACCTCCACATCCCCCTACGCTGTCTCCCAGAACCACGTTCAATAGGCATACTGCTATTTTATTCCACAGGTAAGTTCGAAACCCCTGGCCCTGGAATGGAATAACTTACAGTGATCAATTCCTTAAAAGATGCCCATTTTAGCCAGAAGCAGACCTCTCACCCAGCCAAAGAACTGATTATTCAGTGCAGCATTTCACAGGCCCTTCATGATCTGTGCGGGGCACAGCAGGGTAGGCACAGGTCCAGGGGCAGCGAGGAGCCTGCCCATCACAGAGGGGTTCAAGGTGAAGGAAGGCTTAGGCTCGCTGTGGGTCACACAGAAAATATCAGACTACGCTGACACTCAAACCAGCCTCTGGCGTTCGCAGCAGCACAGGCTGATAGGTGTTACTTTCAATCAGAACAATCCTCAAGTGAAGAATCTTCCGGGCACACCTGCTACACAATCTAATTGCCCAATTTCTTTTCCCCTCTCTTTGATTTGCAATGTTGGCAAAAGCTGCTGTCTTCAACCGACGCATTGATTCAGGCGTAATTTCAGTTCTTTCGTGGAGCAAAGTCGGTAAAGTGGGTCGCTTGGTTCCCTTGTCTAAAAATAAAGGCTGTAGAGACCTCACGTCGACCCAGCGGAAGATTGGTTTTCTCTAATGTCCCTTCTCAGCTGCTAATGCCTCCAGAATACTGGAACCTGTTTACAAGAAATCAATTGTTGAAGAATGAGAAGAACGGTGATGGAGCAGACAGCCTTCCCCGAGCCCAGCTCCTAATCAGAGCAGAGAGAGGTGAAACTTTACCAACGTGTTAAACAGGACCTGTGGTGGGCGGGCTCCCCAGGGAGTAATTCTCTCTGAAGTCTTGTGGCGGAGACCACCGTCAGAATACTTCTCACCAATCTGGCAACAGAGGTCATCTTTGTCCCTTAAATTAAAAAGACCTATGCTGTCTGCCCAGGTGTGCATCCGATGAGTTAAGGAAGGGGTGGATCACATACAAAATTTCTTCTAAATTTTGTAGATGGGGAGGAAAACAACCCCTAGATTAACTTTTCTGTGTGCGTTTTGATGATAAAACCCTTGTAGTGGCCAGAAGAAGAAATTCGTCCATGAAATCCTGTTTATGTTATTATCAGCACAGCTTAACTTTTACATAGAATGGCAACCCCTTCCGCATTTCTGTGCTTTTTCTTCGAGAAGAAAAAAATCAGTAGTCAGCTGTCAAAACGATAGCCGTGATTTCGCTCATTCATGCTATAAGGTTTGACCTCCGGTCGTTTATCTACCGACTCAGAGCTGCAATTTATGGGAAGGAGAAACTCGCAATAAAAAGGGAAGCTTATTTTTATAGCTTGGTTTTCCTATATTCCTCAGAGAATGCAAGTTATTACCTCAGTAAATTTCTGCAGTTTGGTTTTGGTATTAAATATTAAGTAAATATAAATTTACAAATGCTGATTTTGGCAGAACTTTCCACAGCTTATATTCAAACCGCTGATGTTGCTATAAATGTATTCTTTTGGAAATAATGTTATGTAACCACATTTACTCTCTTTCTGGGCTTGTAGTAGTAGCTTCCATCCTTAAAATAATTAAGGTTTAATGTACCCTCTCAACAGCTGTTGGATTATTTCACTTGCACAATGCTTGAGTTTCATCCCAAATCCTAAGCAGTTTCCTCCCCCTGCTGCTGCCTGTAAAGAGGACTCATTCTTTTACCAAATAAATATTGAGCACCTACTGTGTGGCAGGCGCTATTTTAGGCATTGCAGGATTAAAGGATGAACAAAACAGATTTAGGTCGGTCACTATCTAGAGGAGGGAGGTGAAATGAACAAGTAAACGCATTTGTGAACTTCAGAGAGTCATATGCTTGGGAAGAGCCAACACAGGGTGATACGGGCGGTGAATCCCGGTGCGGTACATGAAAGGCGCTGGTGTCCGCAGAGCCCTGGAGAGTGTGGCACCCGGCACAAGGCTGTGCACAGCTGAAGGCAGCCAGCTCAGGACTCTGGCTACCCCAGTCCTCCTCAGGGCTGGACACCTGTGTCTCCGCTAGCAACACGCTGATGTACCGAGGCGCACTGGCTGGGAAGCTCTGCTACAAAGGATGACTAAGGTGCAGGGTGCTCTGTTAGACAGGATAATCAAGGGAGGCCCTTTGGGAGGGTTACATTGGAGCAAAGACTTAAATGATGGGAAGGAGCCTTTATATGAGGGTCTGGGGAAGAGTATCCCAGGCAAAGGGAAGCAGTACATGCACAGGCCCTGAGGCAGGAAAGCCATTGGTGAATTTGGGGAAGGAAGACCAGTGAGCTGGAGGATGGTGAGCAAGGGCGAATGGAAGGTAAAGAAGGACTGCGGCAGCCGCAGGCCACCTCACCCAGGAGCCTGGGAGCTGCAAGGAGGAATGGAGACTGATCTGACAGCAGGAGAGTGGCGTGATCTGATCTACAATTTTCAAAGGTCACCCTGCGCTAAGTCTGCAGGAGGACAAGGACGGAAACTGGGAGACCACCCAGTGAGAAAGAATACTCAAGTCAGATTATGTGGTTTTTAATTGTGTTTCCTCTACAAAACACGTCCAAGTGACCTAACTACTAGGTGTATACTTTACAATCTATAAAATGGAACGACAACAGTTAACTTATATATATCTGCAAAACATATTGCTAGAATCAAGTGAAGTCTTATAACTGAGGGCACTTTGAAAAGCGCCAAGCATTCCCTGGCATCTAGGGATTAAACCATCCATTTCCAGGCACCCTAAGCTCCCCGAAACACCATATCTGACCTTATAACCCTACATGTTCCTCTAGTTACCCATCAATTCCTTCAGAGCTGCTGTGGTGCGCTGTAATGGAAAACATAGTCCACAGACAAAGCATTGCGCTGGAAAAACCTAATCATGAAACACACCCCCAGTCTGCTTGCTGGACATACATGTCTCTCTCAGGAAGGGTGGTGCGTTTGGTTTGCCACTCAGAAACCTGGATGCCACCAAAATGCCATTCTCCATCACAAAGTGTGGAGAACACACGCTACAAGCACAGAGATTTCTTAGAGATCCAGAAGAGTAAACATTTCAATTAAGAATTCAGGTGATTGAGCTCTTAAAAACCAAAATCGAACTGTGGAAAGAAACAGCCCCACAACCAGGCAGAAACTCATCATACTTGTCTTCGTTCTGTCACTAACCCAAGCTCAGGCTCACTCATCTGCAAATGCATTGTTTCAACCAACATTTATTGCATTTGGTGCCTGGTTTGTGCACACTGCTTTCTCTTTTCGCTTTGCACAGCCCTGTTGGGTGTGACCTAGTTGTCATCATCCCCATTTTGCAGGTGAAAACACTAAGGTTTTGGAGAGACAAATGACTTGCTAATAGCACCCTATTAGTTTGTGTACTATTAGCCAATGGCAGCACTGAGATTCAACCTCTGGTACCCAAATCCAGTGCTTGACCCTCTCTGAAGTCCAGGCTACGCACCTGCTCCTTCTAATGATGGCAGGTGGCAGGGAGGAGATGATGGGAAGAAACTCAAATATGAATTTCAGCACAAAGAAAAACCCCACGCCAGAGGAAAACTAAGATAAGAGTTAAACTTTGAAAAATGTCGTTGTGGATCTCTCCTCCAACGTGCAGACATAACTGTAAGACTGAAAATGAATCCAACCCACTTACACAGCTGTAAAGAAAATGTCATTTACTTCCCATTTCCTGTACTCTCCTTTCCAATTGAGTGAACGTGGGGAGGAGCTTAGTGAACCAGTCCACCAATCCAGTATGGTTTGCTTAGAGATCAGGACATAACCCATTCTCTCAGGACAAATGAGCCTCTGCCAGGTCACCTCTTCCTCCCAGGACCCTCCTATTCAATGTGATTCCTGGGCAGGACCAGAAACCCATTCACACAGCAGCTTCAGTGACTTACTGAGGCTTAAAATGTGAGGCATCAGCAAACCTCCCTTCTCAGGGCCTGCGGCTTTCTCAGGAGTCAGGATCTTAAAGGAAATGTCCTGCTTGACCAATGAAAGGGAGAGAGTGCTCAGCACGGCTGAGAATACTTGTGTTGACAGCTGCTCTTGACGGTAATGGATGAACCAGCCCTGCCTGAGACGCCCATTCAAGGAGGCAATTCCAGGGTTACACAGCCCCTCGTGGCTGCCTAAATCTGTGCTGTCGTTCAGGAAATTATTCTCTTTTTCTCTCTCCTCCTTTCCTCTCTTGCTCTCACTCTTGCTCTCACTCTCGCTCCCTCTCTCACACACACAAAATCGTAGATACCAAAAGTATCTCAAGACCCTCAGTCTGCCCAAGAAAACCAATGAAACTCCTCCAAACAAGAGGAGAAACATCGTCAGCCACCCTCTCCTACTTTCTGCACTCCTGGATTACACACATAGGTATTTTTAAATTTATTTTTTAATTATACCACACTTGCAATATTATATTATTTTCAGGTGTATAACATAGTGATTGGACATTTATGTGCTTTCAGGAGTGATCACCCCAATAAGTCTAGTATCCACCTGATATCACATATAGTTATTATAATACCGTTGATTATATTCCCTATGCTCTATTTACATCCTCATGATTCATTTTATACCCAGCAGTGTGCATTTCTTCATCCCCTTCGCCTTTTTCATCCATCCTCCTACCCTCCTCCCATCTGGCGACCTGATCAGACTGTTCTTTTTATCTGTAAGTTTTGTTTCTGTTTTCTTTGGGGTTTTTTTTTAGATTTCCCATGGAAGTGCAATGCTACAGTATTTGTCTTTCTCTGACTTATTTCACTCTACTACCCTCTAAGTCCATCCATGGTTTTTGGATGTTTCCTTGGGCAAGGACAACAAAAGCAGAAGTAAACCAATGGGACTGCATCAAATTAAAAATGTTCTGTACAACAGAGGAAACTACCGACAAAATAGAAAGACAACCTACTGAATGGAACAGGATATATGCAAATAATATATCCTATAAGGGGTTAATATCCAAAATATATAAGGAATTCATACAGCTTAACACCAAAAATCAAACAATCCAATTAAAATATGGGCATAGGTCCCACTGTCCTAGTTGGGGACACTGAGACAGGAGAACTGAGTGCTGTCTTCGAGAAGAAGGCCAGGCTCAGGGACATGCGCCCCGGCCTCCAGCCTCTGCCTTTCCACTTACTGGCTTTTTGACTTTGGGACAGGGAAGTTGACTTTTTCCTGCCTCAGAGTGCATGCCCCCCAAATACTGAAAGCCATGTCTGCTCTACATGGCAACTTATTTGTATACAGTGATTCCAGTGGTAATAAAAGCCAAAGTTCCCAGAATCTAATTCACCTGGACAAATACTGATTGTGCCCATAGCTTTGCCAGCCACTGAGGTGACAATAATGAGCACCCCAGACAAAGTCCCCGACCATGAGGAAGATTTGATCTAATGGTAAGGCACAGGGTGCGCAGAGAAGCAAAAATCTACCCGCCATGTATGCATTTCTGTGGTCATTTCTTGTTCAAGAGTATTCACTGGCAAAGGTGAGAATTTAAAAAGAATCCGTGAACACCCAGAACTTGCAGAATTTTCTATGCAGCCTCCTGAAAGGCACTCAAGGTTACACCATCAGGCCGAATGCACTGTGTTTCTGTCATAACCACTGAGAGCATCATTTTCATGTTAAGAAGACGCCTCCCCATCAGTACGGGCTCCAAAGCCTGCACAACTTCTATGTCCTGCTAATTTTTTTTTAATTTTAAGAAACTAAATAGTTTCATTACAAATAGAAAACATATTGGAGATAATTATATGGTTAAAAAAAGAGTCAAGATAAATGCCTCAGAGCCTTTTCTATCCTCTCTTGCACGGCTAATGTTGGCAACAAGGTTGGTTTGAAACTGGACTCTTGGTATTTAACCTTGAATGTCTGGTTTGGGTTTGCATAACAATAAGTTCTGGCTACCATATGCTCTGTCCAAAAATCTGTTATTGCTTGGCTTAATGGCCTGTGTAACCTAATTTAAAATGGGAAAGTGAACTTCAGGTTTCCTCTGTCCAGTTTACAGTGAAGTTGGCATTAGGAAATTATTGTCTGCTTGCCATGATTTACTGTTTATGGTTTCTTCTCGCAAGAAGAACCTGCCACATCACAATTTGTTTCAGAGGTAGCTGGTGACACCTGCCCCTAGGGACACGGGGTGGGGGGGGAACACAGCAGACTAAATAGAAAGGTTGTGAACTTAAAAGGCACAAAATTTACATTTTAATCTAAATGCTACATCTCACTGATGAGTCGGTGTGACCCTGAGCGTGTGACTGGGCGTATCTGAGCGTTAGTTGCTCATCTATAAAGGGGGGATAGTTACTGCAGTAGACAGCTCCTTCCGTGCTGCCATCTCTGCAAACAATGGGGTGTGGGTCCCCGTGGGCCACATCTGTACCATGTAATCGTCCCATCCCTGCTGCAATGGACTCATCCCAGAGCGACGCCTGGCTCTGTGTAAGGCAACAAGTTCTCTTCGCTGCAAACTGACGTTCGCACAGAGACACAGAAACCTAGAAGTCTCATAACAACAACAATAATAAAGTAAATACAGATAAAGTTTGCTGTGTACTAGACACTGTTCTAAGCTCTCTCTTTATGATGTTTACATCTTCACAGCCCATCGATGTACCTGTATTTAACAGATGAGGAAACCGAGACCAGAGAGGTAACCCTGTGGAGAGAAGACGCACAAAGTCCCGCTTCTCAGCTCCCTGGCTCTCACCTTTTCCAAGTCTTAGTGATTCCATGGGGGACATCAATGGTCCTTGAAAAAATTCCATTTTGATTCAATTGGCCTTAGTGGGGTCGTTTGCAGACAAACAAAAAAATCTTAACGAATGCAGTACTTCCCATCAGGATTGTTAGAAATAGCTTAAGTAAGGCAGCTATCAAAGGGCCTAGCACAGTTACAAGACAGATTCTGGAAGGGTCTTATCACTGACGCCTCTCAACTCTCCAGGGTGCTCTGAGCCCAGGCGTGGCTGCAATGGCACGAGCGACTGTCAACAGTTGTCGGACTACTGCTCTGTGCCCGGCACGGAGCTGTGGCTTTGCCTGCATTCTTCCCGTTTGAATTTGGGGAACTGCCCACGAGGTGAGTACTTTCATTGTCTCCACTTTACTTGTGGAAGAATGCCAGCTGATTGCTTTCACCCTTCCTCACCACCACGTGGAAGGAAGGTCAGCTGAGGGTAAAGAGCAGATTCTGTGCAAGTTCATGTCTCTGAGGACCTGGCCAACATCGACAAGAGGAAAGGTGGCTGGTCTGCAGGTGCTACAATTTGCAGGCTGTGACAGCCCTATGCAGGCATGTTCAGCCTGCAGCCCACAGGCCTCATGCGGCTCAGGATGGCTGTGAATGCGGCCCAACACAAAATTGTAAGTTTACTTAAAACATTATTTGATATTTTTGTGATTATGTGTCTCAATGTATTTAATGTGTGGTCCAAGACACCTCTTCTCCCAGTGGGGTGCAGAGATGCCAAAAGGTTGGACACTCCTGTGACAGCCACCCAAGCAAGCAACACTGAGCTATCTGAAGCCAGAATCCATGGTCATGGGGACTGGAGGCACCACCGGAAGGAGCTGGGACTCAGGAGAAAGGGTCATAGGAGGGGCCCAGCAGAGAACAGCCTCCCCAACACTGCCTTAGCCCAGCCCAGAGAACTGATGAGGAGAGAGGGGATGTCGTCAGGATGCTGGAACACCCACCTTCGTCAAAGCCAAGATGGTTTCCTAGCTGCTCGTAAACAGCCAGACCTACGAGACACTGCACAGCACTAACTTTCCATAGGAATGAGAACACTTCAGCTGAGAAAGTTTAAGTAACTCACTCAAAACCATAGGGCTGGAGTGGTAGATACAGAAGTGGAAGCCCAGCTGTCTGATTCTCCTTAGCCTCCTAAGCCCCCTTTTCACCTTCTGGGAAATGGGTATGTGGATAGAGGGATAGACTTACAAACAGACATATTCCTAACTGATCTCCATGCTTCCACGTCTACCCCCAATTTAATCTTCAATTTTATCAAAATTATATTTACATATCCTTCAAAACAATCAAAGAATTCTACAAGTTGTCTTAATCATCCTTTTCCCTTCTATTCCCTCCTTCCTGGAGAAGCCGCTTAAACTCTTTTGAGCTGCTGTGTTTACCTTCTTATCTCTAAAGAGATCATGATTGGTCAGTTTTAAGCATTAACTATTGACTTTCCAAGGTAAAGGACCAGGAAGTGGCTTCCTATGCCCCCTCCGCTCCTTTGTCTATGTATCCTCTAGCTGTACAATCGACTAAGTTTGACTTGTCTAATGATTAGGATTTACCTTATCATGTCTCTGTGAGCCAGTGATTTTCATCCTGGTTCAGTAATGCCCCTTTCATGTGTTGGGACAGGGTTTGGTGTGCCTGTGTTGGGGGGAGGGGCTGGGTCAGTGGCGTTTAGTGAAGCAGGCCAGGGATGCTGAAAAATCCTGAAATACACAGGATGTTGGTGCCCACTGATGTGCAAAATGCCACCTTGTTTGATCCTTCTGCAGGATCACAGCTTTGATTGCTATTTGATGTCTGTCTTTGTCTCAGCACCTAGAGGAATAGCCCTATTGGTCAGTGTTCCTGGGAGAAACTGAACCAATTTGATGTGTGTGGGGGTAGAAAGGGGGGGAGGGGGAAGGGAAAAAAACAGGGAGGGGGGAAGAAGGGAAAGAGGGGTGGTGGGAGAGAGATTGAATTATCATAAAAAAATTGTTTTACACTATTATGTTGGCTTAGAAGTTCAGACCCAGGAGTTGGCTCCAGTAGTTCCAGTCCAAATATGAAGACCCGAGAAGCAGGAGGGTTGAAGTTACAATCAGAGTGAGAGGATAAATGCAGGGGAAGTCCAGTGTCCCAACTCAGAGGCAATCAGGCAGAGAGAAGTCTCTCTCACTCCGCCTTTTATCCTAATCAGGACTTCAATGGATGGGATGAGGCCCACCTACACTGGGAAGGGAAATCTGCTTTTCTCAGTCTACCTGTTCAAATGTTAGTCTCAGCCAGAAACACCCTCACAGACACACTCAGAAATAACATTAACCAACCTGTGGCCCAGTCAAACTGACACATAAAATTAACCATCACAATGCCTGGTATTGTTCAACAAATATCTGTTGAAAGAATAGACTAATTCTCTGATCCTCACAGAAGTAAACCCTGTTGAGATACACTAGAAAGTGAATGGAGATTGGTCCTTTGTGCTCCCCAGCCCCACCCACTGCCATGATACTTCTGCCAAGCATCCCCTACGGTTTGCAAAATTAGCTCTAAGCCTCTGCTTGCCATCCAGGCTAAAGCCACTCTCTTCCCAGACTTGCAGCCTTTGCCTTGGCACTGCCACCAGGGAAAATTCTTGAGAACCTGCTCCAGAGCTTAGCTTACTTAGAGGTTCCAACTCAGTCATTCCCTGCCTGTTTGGCATAGCTCACAGTGCTGATGGAGAGTATATGGAGGAAGGATGTGATACCCCGAGTTTCAGAAGGGGCCTTCTGTAGGGATGGAGGGAAACTTCATGAACATAGGAGATTTCGAATGGTTGAAAATGCTGCCTCATGCTCCATGGACTAGAGTGTGACCTTGGACAGCCCATCCCCACAGCCCTTCTTCAAACGACTACCAAATGGTGTCCCTTCCGTCATGGGTAAGGGTACCTCTAAGGAATCCACTGATTGACAGGGCAAGTCCTTCCCACAATACTTTTCAAATGATGGGCCACACAGCCATTCCTTTCCTCCAGCATCTGTTTACGGGACTCGAACTCCTGAGCCTGTGTGAGTACTGAAGTTGTTGTGATGCTACAGAAGAGACAAAACATCCTCTCCAGCTGCAAGATCATAACTCTTGTGTTTGGCAGGGTACAACCCACCACTAATGCTCCTAGTGTTTAACTTGTCAGCCCACAGTTGCTAGGGGTGGGGAGGATGGGAGATTCCAGCGTAGGGAGAGAGTGTAGGAGATTAGTGTATCTAAGAGACATGTATCTAAATAATCTGTGACTTCAGTAACCCTCCAGGGCCTCAAGTTTGAGTCCTTGAGGTAGGGATTTCTGAGGAAGCGAGCATTCTAACGTTCCTGATGCAGAAATACTCTTCCCAGATGGCCCAGGTATTCCCACACAGAGCTTTTTCTACAGACAGTACATAACCTTCCAGTCTCCCAGAAAAAAAAGATCGCAGGGAAGCTCCTCCTCTGTTTTACCTGGAACAGCACTTGATCTGCATCCCCAGTATTTGCCCTAATGCTTTGGTTAGTTGTCTATGTCTTTGCCTCCCCTACTAGACCACCAGCTCCTGAAAACACAGGCTGTGCCTTATTCATTTTAATATCCTAAATGAATGTTTGTGAATGCATTAGTGGTCAATTGCTACAGTGCGTCCAGGCAATAACCGTAATAACACTGTGAAGAATCAATTTTTTTTTTTTGCAATCTAGAAATAAAGTGGTAGTAGGCAATGTCAACTATTTCACTCATTCTTAGCAACCGTAAGTAGCGATTAAGCAGCTTCACCAGTCATGTGCCAGGCCCAGAATGGAAACCCGAAAGAGCACGGAAAGAGCACATTATATTACAAATTGCTTTAGGACATTCAGGGACTACCGATGACTTTGAGATGGGAAATGTACCAGGGTTGGCCTGCTTACACCGAGGCTCTGATCTGCTCTATCCGCCTTCCCGGTGGCAACCCCCCGCACACACTTGAGCCGCAGTAAAAAGGCACACATTTGGAAGGCCTATACCATTTCCTTGTTTCTTCCTGTCGTCCCCGTTCCTCCAGCACACAAACTAAGTCAAGGGATAAGCCTCCCCCTGGCGGCATCAGATGCTGGGCAATGGCTGCAGCACTTCCTGGTGCCTGGGCTGCTCACATCCCACAGAATGGAGTGAATTCGTGTGCAAGCCTCTCCCTGATAACTCCTGGTTCGGACCACACTTTGTTCAGTCGCCAGAAGTAGAAATGCTCTTTTTATATTTTAGAAGTTTAAAAGGTTTCTTCTTTTAGAACCTTCACATTTCACAAAGAAATTGCCGATAACCATTCCAAAAAAAAAAGTGGCCTATCTTTCCAGCTACTTACTGCCTACGGCATCTCCTTTTTCAGACCTGAAGACTCAGGGCCATTCATTTATTACGTGCACATCCAACAAGCTCCGAGTCCACGGGAATGTTAGAAAAGTGCCATTTGGGACATACATCAGCCCCTCCCTTGGCCTTGGAGTTTACAAATATATAGAATCTGATCTGATCTCATTCAGGCAGCTGAGGAGTTTCAAAGGAATGATTAAACTTGACATCCAGTCTTCAGTTGTGGATGCGTCTCTAAGGATAGTCTCTCCTGGACTGCAGATGAGGCGTTGCCTTCTATGTTGACAAGAAATCAAGATCACTGGACTGGAACCTAAGAATGGTGGCTCAAGTCGTCTTCCGTGGCGTATGCATCCTCAGGTCAGCCAAGGCCAAGCAGGGCGTGCTTCAGCTTACAAAGCACAGAAGTAGACTCTCTCGGTGTGGGGTGTGGAAGAGATTCGCTGGGAGAAGGCAGCCAGGCAGTGTGCCCCTGGTGGCCCACACCCAGCTGGGAAGTCAGACTTCCCCGTCTTGAGCTGGTTACTGCTCTTCATTACCCACACACGTGAAGCACAGAAGTCATGGATACTTGTATTGTTTTAATCCTCACTGGAGGACATTTTTTCATTGCTTTTAGGGAGAGAGGAAGGGAAAGATAGAGAGAGAGAGAAATGTTGATGTGACATAGAAACATCAATATGACAGAGAAACATCGGTTGGTCGCCTCCCATATGCACCCTGACCGGGGATGGAACCTGCAACATTTCGGTTTAAGGGGTGACGCTCCAACCCACTGAGACACCCAGTCAGGGCTAGTCATGGGTACTTAAAAAAAAAAAAAAAATCGACAATGGTTTCAAATCATCCTCCCCAGAACATTTCACCCGAGTGTGACTAAGCGAGATTTGCTGTTCCTTACACTTTTTCTCTCCCTTAACTTGTATTCACCGGTGCTAACAAATTCAAAAAGTGGCTGGGAGAAGAAAACAGAGGAAGAAAGAGTTCAAATGAGAATAGCTGGACCCTTGCCCCTCTAAAGTGTTAGTCTCTCAATGAGTGTAAACACCAGCTGACTTTAGACTCATTAACTGATTGGCCCTTACCTAGCATCTTTCCTCAGAGAACGCAGCTGACATTTCAAATAGTTATACTCAGAGGCCTGTACAGGATGAGGAAGGATGGCCTCTCAAAGACGCCAGATGGAAAGATTTAAACACAAGAGTGAGACAGCAGAGCAGAAAATCATCTGCGATCCGATGACCTTTCTCCAGTCACCCTAGGCTGCCCCAGGGCAGGTTTCAACTTCGACTACAATTTTCTTACCCACTTAAAGGAGGATAATCAGAGCAATGGTGGAGAACAGTCTGCTTCCACCATGTACATCAATCAGAGCATGACCTCAGACCCCGGGCAGAGGCATCCACAATGCCAGGAGCTCCTGCAGGAGGTGTAAAGGAAGATGTACTTACCTTGGCCAAGGGGGGAGAGAGTTCTTTTGGCAGAACTTCTAATTTAAAGGCTAATTTGGTGCTTGTTACACCGAGACAGCACTCAAGAAATGTATTGATGGGCAAGTAGCTTGAAAAGTAGTCTGGATGCTCCTGAAATTAATGATTTCTTAACCCTTGTTATCCTGTCTTCAGACTGGCATCCGAAACATCATCTTCAGCCTTTCTGTTTTAAAGAATAGGGTCATCGTAGATTCTTTTAGATCTTTAAGAAGCCTTATAATTTTGTTGATCGCAAAGGCTTGAGCTCAGTTCATCTAAGATGACTAATGTGAATAGAGGAGAAATGCCTTCTAAGATTTAAAACAATTATTTGAATTGGGTTGACAGTCACTGAATACACAGAGGAATACACCCCCCTTCCCCTACTTCCAACTGATGTTCTAGGTGCCCTGGTACATAGAAGATTCCAGGAGGCAGAGAGTGAGGCCTACTTCCTCTTCCCACATGTCTTAACCTGTCATTTCTAATTTTTAAATGTATTGGGCAATGTGACCAGGAAAATAACATAATAGCTTCTTCCTTCCTTTTGCCTGTTGATGTGAATTCTGTCCTTGTGGACTTGCTTGCCCAGAAACAGGGTAATGAGGGGGAGGAGGAATTCTAAGGCAGCAAAACAGACTGAAGTGATTTACACTGGACATGACAGAGAATTCTTGGCCCCTGAGTGTAGACCACATACAGAAGATGATATAGGAAGGAAAAAAAGAGAGCCATCAAAGTAGGATTGGAAAGCAGGGGTTTTTTTTAGAGGGATGGGGAATGAGTTCGGATAAGGGAGGAGAGAGTTATTATGGTACTTGTCATATTCAAAAGTTGTTGAGAAAAACAGGCAATGGGAAAGAAATTTTAATAAGCTTGCTCTGTATTAAGAATGACTTGGAGAATTATTCATAATATTGAAATTGCTTTTCAAATATTGTTGTTGGATGTCAGCCTGATGTTCCTGGGAATGCCACATTGTGCTAAGCCTGGACCGCCGGGGATCTCGGCTTCCTATGAATTAAAGAGGCTGTTACAGTTTTATCCAAGTCTGGTCTACCAGTTGAAAAGGTATTTAAGTGTATTATGTCATTTTACTTGTCTCAACATTGGCTAATAAGAGGCTCCTCCTTAAAATTTATTTCCGTAGAATCTAAGTATTATGCAGGACTTTACAGGAAGTACAATCCAGTTCTCATAGGCTTATTTTTTTATATTGAAGGAGAAACCTTCTATGATTTCTAAAAGTTTTGTTGATTGATTTTAGAACTTAGATATATACCTTATCTCTTTATGTAATAGGCTCTATTCCAATCCCCAAATCCTCAAGTTATTAATTCAACCTTTTTTTTTATAACAGCACTATACACAGACCATAAAATTCACCCATCTAGAGTGTACAATTAAATGGTTAGTATATTCAGAGTTCTGCAGCCATCACCACAATCAATTTTACAACATTCCACCACTTCCAATAGAAACCAATACTCTTTAGCCACATCACCCCATGAGCCCTCCGTAGGCAATCACTAAGCTACTGGCTCCAGAGGTTTACCTATTCTAGACATTTCCTATCAATAACATCATTACATGTCAGCTAAGACAAACATCCTTCGCTTAGCATAATGTTTTCAGTGGTCGTGTTGTATCACGTAGCAGTCATTTTTTTTGTCTTTTCTGTTTCTTGATAACATTCTTCAGAACACAAAAGTTTTTAATTTTAATTTTGATGAAGTCCAATCATCTTTTTTTTGTTTCCTTTGGCTGCTTGTGCTTTGGTTTTCTTTATGGTCAGGAATATTGAACTGTCTTGTTTTCTAAGAGGTTTTTTTTACGATTAGTGCCTACATTTAGGCCTTTGATTCATTTCAAACTAATGGTATATATAGTGTGAGGTAGGGATTTAACATCGCTTTTTGGCACATGAATATCCAATTGTCCCAGCGTCATCTGTTGAAGATTACTCTTCCTTCACTGAGTGGTCTCAACAACTTGATTGAAAATCAACTGGCTATAAATACATGGTTTTATTTCTTGACTTTTAATTCTACTTTATTGATCTATATGCCTAAAATTGTGCCAGAAAGTACCATATTTGTCTGATTACTATTGCTTTGTAGTAAGTTTTGAAATTAAGAAGTGTGAAATTTCTGACTTTTTCCCCCCCCCCCAAGACTTGTTTTGGCTATTCTGGCTTCCTTGGAAATGCAGATAAAGTTTAAAATCAGCTTGTGAATTTCTGTAAATAGGTCAGAGGGGATTCTGTAGGACTTATGTTAAATCTGAGGATCAGTTTGTGGAAGAGGGCCATTTTAACAATATTACAATCTATGAAAATGGAAGACCTGTTAACTTATTGAGATCTTCTTTAATTTTTTTCAACAGTTTCATAGTTTCCAGGGTATAAGATCTGCACTTTTGTTAAATTTATTTCTAAGAGTTTTATTCTATTGTAAATGTAATTGTTTTCATTTCACTTTATTTTCAGATAAGCCATTGAAAATATATAAGAATATGATTACTATTTACATATTGATCTCATAGTCTGAAAAGCTGCTGAACTATATTAGTTCTAGTAGTTTTTTTGGTGGAGTCCTTGGAGTTTTCTATATACCAGATCAGATAGTCTGTGAGTAGAGATACTTTTCCTCCTTCCTTTCCAATCTGGATGGCTTTACTTTCATTTTCTTGCCAAATTGCCCTGGCTAGAACCTCCTGTACTGTGTTGAATAGCAATAGTGAAAGCAGATATTCTTGATTTATTTCCTGATCTTGGAGGGAAGGCATCCAGTCTTTCACCATTAAGTATGAAGTTAACGGTGGGTTTCTTACAGGTACTTTTTATCAGGTTGAGGAAATTCCCTTCCATTCCTCATTTGTTGAGTGCTTTTATCAGGAAAGGTTGTTGGATTTTGTCAAATGCTTTCTCTGTTGAGAAAATCGTGTGCATTTTGTTTTTATTCTAGTGATAGGGTGTATTAGATTAATTAATTTCATATTTTAAATCAAGCTTGTATTCCTAGGATAAGTCCTATGTCTTCTTTGTAGATGATCCTTTGTATAAGTTGCTGGATTCAGTTTGTTAGTATTTTGTTGAGGATTTTTGCTGCTACCTTCCTGAGAGATGCTGGCCTGTAGTTTTCGTTCTTGGGAAGTCTTTGGTTTTCCTATCAGGACAATCCAGGCCTCATTGAATGAGCTGGGAAATATTTCTCTGTATTCTATTTTTTGGAAGAGTTTGCAAAGACTTGGCACTCATTCTTCTGTAAATGTTTGGTAGTGTGTAATTCATTTTTTATCCATGAATATTTGTCCAGGGCCTATTAGGTGCAAGGTACTGGGGATACAGTGGTAAATAAGTTCTTGCCCCCAAAAGGCGAAGGCTAACATTTTGCCAATTAGCTAACTGAAACATGAATATTCAGCTTATTGGTACCCTTCCTCATGTTACCTTAAGATTTAATAACAAAATAGTATGAGATAAAGACATAAGGAAATTTGGTATTCTAATTCCTATGAGCTGCTTTTAGCATTAAGCATAAAATTACTCTCTCCCTCTTCCCCCTCACTCTCTCTCTCTCTCTCTCTCTCACACACACACACACACACACACACACATGCACTCACTCACCTTCTTCCCTTTCTCTTCTCTCTCTTCCTCTCCCTTTCCTCCCTGATTTTAAGCTCTGCCTGGATCTTTAAATCCTACCTCCCTACTAACACCTACTCTCTCAATCTAAGACAGGATTCTAAAAAATATGGGCACATTACTTAAAATGATCCCTGCTACTGTGCCAACTATCAAATGTGTCATCTTCCTTAGATGTCTCAGTCTTTGAGAAGTGATGAGAATTTCAGGCTCTGCAGCACAGAGGCGGTATTCCTGGGTGTGGAGAGAGTCAAGGGCTTTTTTTTATTATTACTCCAATCAGAGCATTTTGACAGTTTCTACTATAAACATGGCTTGTTCTGGCCTTTGCCATTGAATATTTCCCCTGGGGGTTGTAGAACTTGTTTGTATTCAAAGCCAGACTACTGTATCTCTAACACAGACTCTGGGGTTGGCTAAGGCTGCCTGGGGTCACTGAAGCCATGAGGAACCTTCCAAACTGCATCCCTCAACAAAAGAGAATAATTTGTTCCCATCTAGGCAGGAGAAGAGAGTTCGATTCCAGGCAGCCACAGGACCCACTTTGATGGGCTGACCGAATGCTCTAATTCGAAATTCTTCTGGACAATATTACCATGGCGTCTAACAACAGTACTGAGAGTGACCCTTCTGAAGCTGACTCTGAGCAAGAGCAAATGTCTACACAGGTGATGACTCATCGCTCATGTGATCATGCTCATAGAACTGGTACAAGTCCTTCTCTGGTAACACATTCATTCACTGCCACACAAACGTACTTACTATGTACCCAGGACTGTGACAAATAAGTAGGAAGATAAGTAAGAAGCCCTGGCTGGTATAGCTCAGGAGATTGAGCACCAGCCTGCTAACTGAAAGGTTGCTGGTTCAATTCCCTGTCAGGGCACATGCCTGGGTTGCAGGCCAGATCCCCAGTTGGGGGTGAGCAAGGGGCAACCAATCGATGTTTCTCTCATACATCAATGTTTCTCTCCCTCTCTTTTTCCCTCCCTTCTCCTCTCTCTGAAAATAAATAAATAAAATATTTTTTTTGAAGAAGAAAAAGAAGAAGTTAAGTAGGAAGAGGTTCTGTCCACAAGGGTCCAGGATGAGTGAGGACTTCCCAGTCCAGTGGAGCATGTAGAACAGAGTACTTGCCCCCAGATTAAAGTCCTCATGCCACCAGGGGATCTAGAAAAGGCCTTATGATGGCTTAAAGTCACAAGATGCATTTAAAGCTTCAGTACCATGTAACCAATACACGAATACAAGCAGGGGCCCTGGCAGGTGTGGTGCAGTTGGTGAGAGCATCGTCCCAAAACCGAAAGGTTGCAGGTTTGACTCCTGGTCAGGGCACATACCTAGGTTACAGTTTCAATGCTTGGTCTGGGTGCATATGGGAGGCAACCAATCAATGCTTCTCTCTCGCATCAACGTGTCTCTCTGTCCCTTCCTGTGTCCCTTCCTCTCCCTCTAGAAGCCATGAGAAAGTGTCCTTGGGTGAGGATTAAAAGAAAAAAAAAAAAAAGAATGTAAACAGGAAGTATCTACATACCCTAGAATTCCATAACAATCTGAACAACTACACATGAGCACCTCTGTGCGTTGGGCACTGTGCCGAGGGTTGGAACACAACGCTAAATAAGGCGCAATCTCTTTTCTTAGAATGGACTACATGCAATTCAGTAACTCAAATAAGACAGCAACTCTGTCAAAAGTGATGAATTTCTAAAAGAAAAAAAACAAAGAAAACTATAAATCCAAGCTGTTACTGTTATCGACCACACTAAAACCATGCAAGGCACAATTTACTAATTAATGATGTTCTGTAAAGGCTCAAAGTCTCTGGCATTTTCCAAACTAAGTGTCCAATTACTCCCTTGATTGATTTGTTTCTTCTGTGACCAACAGCATGGACAGAAAGACACCTTCCCAGAGCCCTGCGGCACAAGGCATTCGATATCTTAAAGTGGGAAATAATGTAAGAAGAAACCCCTTCTAGGCCAAACTATATACTTCACACTGGTTTTGTTTGACTTAAAACATTAGTGTCAACATCTGCCGCGTGCCCACTCTGTGGAGATGGAGCAACAGCGCTGAGTGTGGGGAACAGGAGGGGCCTGGCTGAGCAATGAGGTCCCTGTCTCGGGGACTCTCTGTGCTGGCTGCAGGGGAAGGTTCGGCCCTGGGTCCTGCCCCTCAGAGAGGACTGTCTAGGGTGAGAGTGAAGACAAAGCCAGGAATAATATTTTAGGTAGAAAGTGAAGTCCTGATTAAGCTCTGCTGGGCAGGGAATTAACAAAGATGTAAGGCGTGGCCAAAACCCTAAGACTGATTTTCATATGGATGTAAGTGTATTCTTAGGAGTTGAGAATCCCATCTCAGATGTGGGAATGCTACACGCACATACACAAAGATAGGAGGATATACAAGGTTAGATTGCTCAGGGATACACACACACACACACACATTCTTAGGGTTACTGGAAAGATTGCCCACCTGAGCTCAAGCCAGGCACAAGCTTGGCAGGACAGGGTCTCAGAAAGGACACCTGGGCCGGAAAACACATCCTCTAAAGATGAAAAGGTGGCATTATAGGAGTTCATCCAACAGGAAAATTTTTTTGCAACGCTGGTGATTGTGTCAAATTCCTAAACCCTGGTTGCTCACCACTAGCCCCTTGATCCCCCACCCCATACCCCCTCGCCCAGCCACTAGTCTTCTTCTGGTTCCCGGGTGGGACACTCTTCCTACCTGAGGGGATTAAATTGAATGAAAGACCTGTGTCTAGAGGGTGGGGTTCTGTGCAGTAGAGACAGACTCAGGTGAAGCAGCTCTGTTGGGAGAGGTGGCAGGTCAGAGAGGGAAAGATGTCTCTGGCTGGGGACAGTGAGGAGTGAGGAGAAGGTTGCCAAAGGGAGGGGATATCAATTTGCCAGGGCCGCCATAACAAAGACTGTGCAGCTTACACAACACAAATTTATTTTCTCTTGATTCTGGAGGCCAGAAGTCCGAGATCAAGGTGTTGTCAGGTCTGGCTTCTTCTGAGGCTCCTCCCCTTGGCTTGAAGATGGCCACCTTCTCTTTGTGTCCCCAAATGGTCTTTCCTCTGTGTTTGTGTGCACATCTTAAGACCCTCTTCCTGTTACAACCCTGGGGAGATTAAGACCCATAATGACCTCATTTTACCTTGTTAAAGGACCCAATCTCAAAATGCAGACATATTCTGAAGAGTTGGGAGTTAAGATTTCAACATGAATTGGGGCGGGAGGAGTGTAATGACACAATTCAGCCCACAACAGATAGAAAGCAGGAATATTGGATACAAATCTCACGTATTTCACAATTTAAATCAGCATGGCCCCTTATTCTTAGTCCTGTCTCCATTGAAATGCTGCTACTGCCCAGGAAAAGCAAAGGAAGGCAGAGCAACTGAGCCCACACCCATGTTCCCTAGGGAGGTAGACACACTGGGCCCGTAGTTTATAACGCCTGGCTCATCAGAAAACTTTAGACCAGATTGTTTAAAAATCTAAGTAATTGGGCCCCCTCTCCAAACCAATGAATTAGGAATATCTAGGAGTTCTAAGAAATCTGTACCCTTTTAAATGTCCCTAGATGTTTCTAGTGATTAGATTTGAGAAGCACTGCTTCTAATCTTCTGGCAAAACTAAGGCTCATTTTCACGGAAAGAAAGGTGCCGTAGGAAAAACACCTACGAAATGTGCACCAGAGGGAACGCTTGTGCACGTTGGTGGCAGTTGGTGTAAACTGGGGCAGCCACTGTGGAAAACAATGCAGAGGTTTCACAAAAAAACTGCAAATAGAGCTGCCGTGTGACCCAGCAATTTCACTTCTGGGTATTGATCCAAAATAAACTAAAACACTGACTCGAAAAAACATCTGTACCCTCTTGTTTACTGCAACATTATTTACAATAGCCAAGCCCTGGAAGCAACCCAGGGGCCCACTGATTAAACGGATAAAAAATGTGGTGTATCTATGAATGGAATATTATTCAGCCATGACAAAGAAATCTTGCTGCTTGTGACACTATGGATGGACCTTGAGGGCGTTACGCTGAGTGAAATAAGTCCAACAGAGAAAGACAAATGCTGTATGACCTCATTCATATGTGGAATCTAAAAAGAAAAAGAAAGAAAAACAAGAACTCATGGATATAAAGGACAGATTGACGGTGCGAGAGGTGGGGCAAGGAGGGGAAAATGTAAAGAAAGTCAAAAGGTGCAAACTTCCAGTTATAAGTCTTGGGGATCTAATGTACAGCATGGTGACCACGGGTAATAATACTATATTGTACTTTTTTAGGTTGCCTAGAGAGTAGATCTTAAAAGTTCTCGTTGCAAGGAAAAAATGTATAACTGTGTGTGGTGGTGGACCTGAAACGAATATCATGCTTTATGTCAGTTCCGTCTCCGTTTTAAAAAGGATATCTGCCCTTTCCACAGTATGTTCATTTTTTTCTTCACTCCCAAGGAAACTCCGCGAATAAGAGTAAGTAATATAATTATTTGGATTGAACATTACCATTCAGTTTGCAAATAAGCATGAGGCTAAAGCTTAAAGAACATACATTCATTCATCCAATCATTTCCTGTAGTTATTTATTATCGACTGTTGTGAAGCAGTACTTGCCAGGCTCGGTGCTAGACAGTGAGGATGGAGAAGAAGACCAAGGAGGCTCCGGCCTGACCTTGCCCTTGTCTGCTTCTGTGCACATAGTCTACAGCCTGAGAGGAAGCACTGGACATTTCCCCTTGTGACTGCTATCTTAGCTTGAAACAGGCTAGGAGACCCTCAAGGCAAAGAATGGATTTGTTGCCTGGGTAGGGTGGGGGCTGCTCCTGTGGGCTACGGCTTAGTTGGAAAGCCAACCACAAATCGTGCTCAGGTTGATAATACTCAAGAAATAAACTGTAGCCTAGTCGTATGTGGCTGGATGGTGTTTTCAAAAGAACAGCCTCCTCCTTTCAGCCCCTCAGCAGGATTGCACCCGAGCCAACTGGGACAAGAGTGGTAGCTATGCAGCTGGACGTACCACCTGGTTCAATGATCACCCTCCCTGCTCGACCAGCTCTTCCAGGATTTTTTTCTGATGCTCACTGGCATCTATGGATCCATTTCCAACTCAGGTCCAAGGGTAACAACAGGCCTGCCCTGTGGCCTGAGAGAGATAGCAGTGGCGTGGCGTTTTGCCCAGCTCTATCCCCCTGGCTGCTTTCTGCCTCCAGTGTCCAGCCCAACTTGTTCCTTTACCAATGGTTGACTGGATCAGTACAATCTCGCCAACATCCAAGAGCACTAAGATACTCCCGATCCTTAAGGACACCAAGCAGGCATGGTGAAACACAAATTAGCCTCATCTGCTCTTTAATTGATGTGTTGGGTGGCTGCAAATTGCCGCGTGATTTGACACTTTTGATCCCAGGCCAGCTGGTGCCCACAATGAGGAAGTTCTTTGGGACTGAACAAACAGGACTCTCTCACTTGAATCTTGGTTTCTTGTTTATTGCTTAGCTCTTCTCTTGTCTTATGAAGTACATCCTATTTTTCTAGGACTATACCCCAACCTGCCACTGCTTTAGAGCTTGCTAAGTCTCTCCGCTCCCCCCTGCTCCTTACAATGTTGTTTTTCCTGCCTTTCCAATGTTCATACGCCCCTTAATTAAAATCTATTTAGCCTTAAGCCAGTGTCTAGATGATCAGAGATAAACATCAGAAAGCTAAGATCTGTCCTTGCTTTAGCCAACAGCTCTTTATTTGGGGAGCCTCAATAGCCAGAGGAAAATGGATTTCCACTAGAGCCCAGAAGAATCAATGTGATTACGGTTTATTGATGATCAGACCCTACTGTTATCAATGAGCAGTTTGGTCTCTTCCTGACCTGAATTTGATTCAAATACTTTGATGCCCTGGTTCACCTAGGTGAATGCATGTTCGTTCTTCACACCTGGGGAGAGAATTGGGTCCTTGAGATAAGCTGGGATGTTCGCTCTCTCCTCACTCCAGTGAGCTCGGACGATAACGCACCATCAGAAATACACTCACCAAAGTCCTACTTACTCTCTGCAGACCCAACTCCCAGCAGTGAATTACAAGAATAAAGATCTGTCCTCCTAAGCAATGAAATAGGGGGCAGGGCATTACTAACAAGAGCACAGCACAATTACTAGTTCAATTTAATTGTTTTTAATCTATGTGTTCCTTTCATTATCAGAGTTGGGGTTCAGGAGAATAACGAAGTCAAAGACGCTTACAGGATACATGTGGCTGAGGTTATATAATATCCTTCTAATAAAATAATAAAACTGTGTAATAAACTGCCTGGCATTTAATATTCAGAAGGACAATGAGAAAAGGATTAAACAACTTAGAAACTTCCTCCAGAGACGATGAGCAGCACATCTGTGGGCTTGGGTGTCTGTTTGCTTTTTCTTATGACATAGGATGGTTTGCTTATGAATTGAGAAGAATACCTATACCTACATGCGCCAGGTAAAGGGTAAAACCGGGAAAACAAAATCTACTTATATTGGCCCTGTTGAGTAAAATGGAAGCTTTCAAAGGAGTAACTGAGTAGTTTGGGGGCATTTGTTTTGTTTTTGTCTTTGTTTTAACCACAAAGAAGAGAGCAGGGCGGGGTGGGGGAAGAAGGAGAGACAAGCCCTCTGTTGTTTGAGAGACAGCACCAGATCACCTCTTTCTGGGATGCATCCATTTGTATGCAACGAAGCACATCTGGGTTTGGGCTTTACTAGGAAATGGGTCCAACAACCTGGTCACTAACCAGAAAACATAGAGCGAATGATTAAAAACCTGATTCATATATTTTAAAGGTAACTTTATAAGTAATCTCTTCGAGGATACTCACTTCTCACGGTGATTCACCTAGGTGGGCAGCAGTCCGATTCAGCTGTCCGTTATATTTTTCCCTGCCCCATCTCTCAGCAAAGATCAGAGGAGTAGCCCTCCATGGGGCTAAAGAGGAGCCCTACAGGGGCGTCCACTCTGGCTTAGGAGGTAAAAGTCACAAGAGAATGTCACCCCCACCCCAGCCACCACAGCAAGCCATAGAGTCCACAAAAGAATAACATCTTCAGCCTTTCAGAGGGCAAAGGCTGTAAAGTAACCTAATGAATTCCAATCGTGCCGCTCCGAGGAGGCAGGGACATGCAACAGTCCCACACGGACTGGCAGGCCAGAAGTGGGGACAGCTGACAACGAACCAAGGAAGAAAAGAACCCCATAGGCTTCCTTAACATTTCAAAACTTCCCGTCAAGCTAAACCACTTAAAAAAAAAAAAAAATCTATCAGTCACGTGACAATTGTTCACTGATAATAATAAAAGCTAAAGTCCCACGTGCTTTGTCTACACTTTGCTACTTGGTGCGTTTGATGTCTTGAATCACCCACTGCAGGAGGTGAAACTGTTTCATAGGTAAAGAAATCAAAACTTAGCAAAGTGAAATAACGTTCTCAGCGGAATCCCGGTCTGCGCGTCTGCAAAGCCCTGTGTGTTGCTGCTTACAATCAGAATGAAAATCAGGGCTGCTTATACTGTTGCAGTTTTCTGGATTTCTGGACGAGATTTGCTTTTAAATCCTAACAAACTCCTGTGACACTCCAAGGGGAGTGGAAACACACGACTCCTTAAATACATGTACACTTTAACATCTGAAATCATCTGATCTGATGATTTGGGCTCTTGAAGGAATCGTGCAGGAAATTGAAGACACAGGAATGCTAAGCGGTCCTTGAAAGGAACATTTGGGCACCTGAGTTCCTTGCTGCATAATCAGTCTTGACTTTTCTGCCTATGGTGATACATTTCTGAAATTATTATGGAAGTTAAGGTTGGAGTCAGTAGAATTCAAAATGTAAATAGTCACTCCACAAATGACCTCTACAGGAACATTACAAACATTTAAATCACGAATAAGCTATATTTCCATGGTATTTAACACATCAGTAATTACGCTGAGTGAAATAAGCCAGAGAGAGACAAGTACCATGTGATCTCAGTTACATGTGGAATCTAATGAATAAAAATACTGACGAACACAATAGAAACAGAGGCATGGACACATGGAACAGACAGCTGTCAGAGGGGAGGGGGTTGGGAGTCTGGATGAAAGAAGGTGAAGGGATTAAGCAAAACACACACACAGCTTTATATTTATATATGTATATATATAAAACACATAGACACAGACAACAGGGCAGTGACAGCCAGAAGACTGGGGTTGGGGACAGGTGGAAGTGAGCAAAGCAGGGGGGGGGGGGGGGGAATGGGGGCGGAGACTTTGCTTGGCGATGGATGCGCGATGCGATGCAGCGTGCAGATGGGGTTTTATTGACTTGTACACTTGAAACCTGTATGGTTTGGTGAACCAATGTCATCCCGATAAGTTCAATAAAAAATATTTAGAACTGAACCTAATTCCAAGTTCCACAAACTAGATCCGGAGCTAGATGGCATTGCCTGCCCTTCGCACTTGAACAAGTTGTGGTAAAGACTGTTCCAAAGAGGAAACACATTTTCCTAATGGAGATACAAACGTCATTATTTTGTGCCTCTTTTAACCTATGGTGATTGCTTAGCAGCTACACATTCTCATTAGTGTCATAGGTTCTTCACATTCTTCGCTGGGGAAGAAGGGCTCAGAGGACCTGCCTGAGCGGTCTCTGCCACTGACTAGCTGGGAAGCTAGAGATGACAATGTCATAGAGCATTAGCAAATATTCGCCAGGTGCTTAATATTAGATCACCTGATTTAATAGTTACAAAGGCTTCATGAATGGGAGAGGAGGAAAAAATTCTCCTCTACCTTTATAAGTTCTTTTGGCAGGCTGGTCTAATTGACATGAGACAGCTTCACAGGGGAAATAACTGGTAAACTAACCAAATTTAATTATAGATGGGCAGACAGGGCTCGGGAAGATTATGGAGCAGTAAACCCCAACCAGCGCTGCTCCTGGAGCTCAGAGCCTGGGGTCAGACTTCCTGATAAAACGAAGCTGTTCTCTTCCAGGGAAACAGCCTGTTCCCCACAGCGCTGTCCCTGGTGACAACGCTTTTCAAAAACTAATACAACCCAGCGTGTTGAAGAGGATTTCTTCATTTTTATCACAAGGAGTTGGAGATGAGCCATCTGAGAAATACAGATTCAATTCCAAAATAAAGGAGTGCCCAGGACATTTTGTCAGTTTACGGGACTAACAAGGCAGAACTTTTGAAATCAGCTGTCTCCAAGAAATCTGAGATATGCCATCTTTGAATGAGGAATGGCCAAATAGACTTATCTGGTTCAAGCATTCACTTCTCTGTTTCTCCAGGGGTACGTATTAGATTTCTAGCGCTCAGCCATAATTCTAAAACTCATACTGCAGGGGAAAGTGATTCAACTTATGTTTCAAAATGAAGAAAGCTACATGGACAGAAGACAATACTTTTCTCTCTCCTGGCAATGGGGGTCAGAGAGAGAATGGAAGGCTGACAATAATTACATTAAGATTGCTCTTAGTCGGCTCACGTGACCCTGATGCTTTTGTAAAATCCTCAGGAACTCACCCTCCACCCAGGCTGGTCTCAGAAATGGCCCCCTATGTAATAGAATAATACCTATCTGCCAAGCACCTTTCCAAAAATCTCTATCTTTCCGGCCAACAGTAGTTTGGGAACCCAGGGGTTACGTTTTGTTTCAGGATTTGATTTAGCTGACTTGCTTCAGCTTGGGCAGAAGCAGCAATCAACATGAGGGATGCTAATTGGGATGCTGGCTGGTTTCTGTTTTCTTTCGAATTAACTGCTCGGGGAGCAAAGTTATAAAAGTTTGTTTTTGCTGGCAGGCATCGGGAACAGGGCTGCAATTACCACCCACTCATTTTCCAGGCTGCAGCTATAAAGAGTGAGGGATGTCAGTGTCTCCTTCCACTCCAGTGACAATTTCAAAATTGCTAGTCTGTAGGAGTTTCTCTGTTGCTTCCTGGTTAATGACTAGACATATAGAATTGAGGCATGATTGCTAGACACTGGACTTGGCACTGGGGCTCCAATGGTACCAAACTTTAGGGTCTGCAGGCTAATTGAGGAGACAAAGGTAAAATTACATACCATGGCGTCTGTAATCTCTTTTTCAACTCTTGACTATGAAACATGGCAACACTCACAAAAGTGAAGAAATAGTACAGAGTGAGCACTCATGGGTTCATCACTTTTATTTAAAAAAAAAAAAACTAACATTTGCCATTATTTGCTTTATCATTGTGTGTTGAGAGAGACTATTGAATAACCGGAACGTAAGTTGCCAATATCATGGTACTCAAAGCCCCTAAATAGTTCAGCCACATCTCATCTCTTAGAAATAAGAACATTTTTCCTCCCATTTAATCACAGTATAAATATCATATCTCAGAAATTTTGTAATAATTTCCTAACACCATCGAAAATCCAATGTATATTCAAACTTCCCAACGTGTCCCCCCAAAACATGTCTTTTAGAGCTATTTTGTTTTGTTCTAACCAGGATCCAATTAAGGTTCCCACATCAAATTCAGTTGTTACTTTTCTTAGTGTCAGTTAATCTCCACTGTTTCTTTTCTCTTATAATATTGGCTCCCTGACTCTTTGATGCAATCAGGCTAATTAAAGAATGTCCCACTTTCTGATTCTCTGATTTTTCTAATTGCTTCCTCCTGTAAAATGATGTTTCCTGTAAACTGAAAGTTGGGCCTAAAGTCTTGATTAAACACACTTGACAAGAAAACTTCCTATTTTCATACATTGCTGGCAGGAATGTAATGATGCAGCCACTTTGGAAAACAGTCTGGAAGTTCCTAAAAACTGTTAAAGATATTAGGCACAAGGCAAGAATGTCTCCTCTCACAACTCCTTGTCAACATCTTACTGGAGGTCCTAGCTAATGCAGTAAGACAAGAAAAGGAAATAAAAAGTATATAGATTGGGAAGAAATAAAACTGTCCTTATTCACAGAAGACATGAGCACCTATGTAGAAAATTCAAAAGAAATGACAAAAAAAAAAAACCTCCTGGAACTAATAAGCAATTATAGCAAGGTTGCAAAATACAAAATTAATATACAAAAGTCTATTGCTTTCCCGTATACCAGCAACAAACAAGTGGAATTCCATATTAGAGACAATAGCATTTATATTACTAATACCCCCCAAAATGAAATACTTAGCTATAAATCTAACAAAATATGTCTATTATCTATGTGAGGAAAACTACAAAACTCTGATAAATTAAATCAAAGAGCTAAATAAATGGAACGATATGTTATGTTCATGGGTAGGAACACTTGATACTGTCAAGACGTCAGTTCTTCCTAATTTGACCTATAGATTAATGAGGTCACAATTAAAATCCCAGCAAGTTGTGTTGTGGATATTGACAAACTGATCCTGAAGTTTATATGAAGAAGCCAGAGACTCAGAGTAGCCAACACAACACTGAAGGAGAAAAACAAGCAGAAGAACGGATGCTACCCAACTTCCAGACTTACTCTGAAACGCGAATAACCAAGGCAGTGTAGTGTGGGGAAAAGAATCAACATGGAACAGAACAGAGGCCCCAGAAGTAGACCCACGTTAATTCAGGGGAGGGTGGTATGGGGGTGACTGCTAATGGGTATGGAACTTCTTCTGGGGACAATGAAAAGGTTCTAAAACTAGATTCTGGTGATGGCTACACAACTCTGTGAATACAAAAAACATTGAATATTATACTTTAAGTGGACGAGCTGTATGGCATGTGAATTGAATCTCAATGAAGCTATTTGAAAAAAGAGAGAACACATCCGAGATAATGCTGTGGATTTCACATCGCATCGCATCAAGAGGCTCGTAATTTCAGCTTGTCCCACAGCTAATGATGCTCATTTTGATCCCTAGTGAAATGCTGACTTGATCTCTCCAGAGTGAAGGTGTGCTTTCCTTTTGCGAATAGGAAGTGAGCTGTGGGGTGAGACGCATAGACAGCCTGCTCCCCAACACCATCTCCCCTGATGTTTTAGCACACACTGAGGAGCCCTGCCTGAGTGTGCAACTTCACTCATTCTGGGATTGCAGAATAGCCAACACTTGTTTGTACAGATTCAAAAGCTCAGATAGCTTGGCAGGCTTTCCAGGGTCACTAGGCATATTGGTGGCACTACAGGAAACAGCTCGGAGGCCTTCTATTCCGAACCCACTGCCTTAGGCTATTGTCTGACCATGTGAAGAAACTTCTGCTGCAACACAGAGTAGGAACGTGCTACAGGAGGACCCCCACAAGGACCCAGGAGCCGCAATGCCCTGGCAGTCCCCCCATCTGTCTTTGCTTCAACTGTGTTTGGAGGGAACCGACCCACGGACGCCTCTTCCTCCAGCCTCCGACCACCCTCCAACCTTTTTCTTGTCATCACCTTTGACACCACCTTAGTGATCTTCAGCCTCCAAGACCAGCCAACACCATGTTTTGAGCTTAGCTCCTTATTGCCCAGCAACCATGAGCCCCCAAATTTGTCAGAATCATTCCACTCAGGTGGAGGCCCCGTCAGCCTGCATCTTCGGGCCTCCGACACCTACCTACCTCTCTCTGGGCTTCTGTTTCCACTACAACGATGCGGCCCGAAGGGTGGGGGCCTCTCCTTCTTAGAGTTGGCAGAGGAAAAGCTCGAGGGCATCCAGCATCTCTTACCAGCGAGGCGGCTGCGCCCTCTCCCAGGATGTGCAGAGGCCGTCCCACAGTGAGTGAGGTGACACTCAGGACACCGTGGAAGATGCCCTGGTCCTGGAGAAGAACCTGACCCAGGCCCTTGTGGATCTGCAGGCCTTGAGTCCTGCCCATGCAGACCCTCAGCTCTGGGACTTTTTGAAGAACCACTTCCTGGATGAGCAGGTTAAACTCATCAAGAAGACGGTGACACCTGGCTCACCTCCACAGGCTGGCCAGCCCCGAGGCTGGGCTGGATGAGTCTCTTCAAAAGGCTCACCCTCAAGCACCGCTAAGAGCCCGTGGAGCCCAGAGGCCTTTGAGGGACCCCGGTGTGCCCCCCTGGGGTCTGGCTCCTGCCTGATCCTCTCCCTGCAACCACTAGGCAGCCTCTCACCACCCCAGAGCTTCTCCCATGCATTGGACCAAATGGAAATAATAAAGCTTTTTGCAAAAAAAAAAAAATCCAGGGGCAAAAAGTATTGCCTTACAACCAAGAAGGAATCCAGGAAGACTTCTCAAAAGAGGTTGGACTTGCTGTGGGTCCTAGAGGCTAATTAGGAGGAGGACTCCAGGCTGGGGCACAACACAGTCACAGAACCCCACCAGGAAAAGCTTAAGCACAAAGAGAGAAACAACCTAGACGGCGAGCAGAATTACAACTAGTAATAGCCTAGTGACAGAGCATGAGCTCTAGAGCTAAATTGCTGAATTCCTTGGCTGTAAAAAGATAATCTTAGCCCTGGCCAGTGTAGCTCAGTTGGTTGGAGCATCTTCGATTTCCAATTAGGGCACATACCCAGGTTGTGGGTTTGATCCCCGGTCCTGGCACGTATGGAAGGCAACCCATCAATGTTTCTCACATCAATGTCTCTCTCTCTCTCTCTCTCTCTCTCCACCCCCTTCCTCTCTCTCTAAAGTCAATAAACATATTTTTAAAAGATAATCATAGTATTAACAACCTCATAGGGTTTTTGTGAGCATTAAATGAGCCTGAGAACAATTCCTGGTAATCGTGAGTCCACAAATACCGGCTCCCATTACATCCCAGAAAATGTTTGGGTGGCATAAATAACAGGAATGCTGCAGAGGTTAGCAACCAACAGCCTTTTCCTCTGAAACATGGCCTTGCCCCTGATCGGTACTTGTGGCAGGGGACTTCTACTGGAAGAGGCCAAATGGACTCTTGAGAAAAAAAAATCAGAATTGGAACCAAGAAATCTGGGTGGTAAACTCCTCTCTGCCACCAACCACTGGGTGATTCAGGGCAAGTCGCCTCTCCTCCCTAAGCTTCAGCCCCTGCAATGGGAAAATTGAGAGGTGGGACCAGTTGACATCCAAGGGCCCTCTCCACCTCTAAGTGTAGTTCTAGGAGATTTCAGTCAGTGCTCAGAGCCGCTAGGGTGATGTAGAATCAGTTCTTAGAATTGTAAGGGCGGAGTTGACTCACGTCTGAACACCCAAGGTGGCCCGAAGTCACCTCCAGTTATCCATTTCTCAGAGGCAATCATTTGGAAGGAGCCCCCTGAAATCACCAATTTCTCTGTGAGTACATAAGTTTTTAGGTAGTTACTATTTTTATAAGTCCCATGTGACTCACTGTGTTGATGTCATGGAAGTTATCCTTTCTTTAGTTTATTTTCTACTTCTTACTCTATCTGAAACTTACCTTATCAGAAGATTGTTTGGGCCAGAAAACAGAATTTATGGGGGAAAACTGTAATTCTTTGGTTGCATGAAGGCCTCTTTGAGGCTCGTCAGTCCAGGAGAAGAAGCATATCTAAGTGTGTACACTTACAGTCACAAAACGTCCTGTGGAAAATGACAAAGGTGGTGTGTCCCCAACGAGACATTCCATCTATAACATTTTTCTTCTTTGCACCATTCAAGACAGACTAGACATTCAATCAGCAAACACAATTGGTTGAACGTCTGACATTACAGCCGAGAGCGGGAAAGGGGCCTTGAAAACTGTCTCCAAGCTGATGCGTTAACGTTAATTATTAAAGTTCATGACATTTATGTTGTTGACATCTTCATTGTTTTCTTTACTTCTGGATCGCTAGTGCCTGAACTGCTGCCAGGTACAAAGAAGGTACTGTGTAAATATGACACTCTGGTGGTTTTAAAATACATCCACAAATTCTTTGATGTGCTTCCTTTCAAAAGGTGGAACTTAAGTCCTCTTGCCCTTCAGCTGTGGGCTGGAATTATGACTCACTTCTCCTGAAAAGAATAAAGCAAAAGTGACGGTGTGTGATTTTAGGGACTGGGTTGTAGAAGGCACAATGGTTTACTCCTTCCTCGTTCTCTCTTGAATCACTCACTCTGGGTGAAGTGATCTCACGTGCTGTAAGCAGCTCTATGGTAAGGCCCGCCTTCTGAGCAACCGAGGCCTCCAGCCAACTGCCACATGAGTGCGCCACCTTGGGACAGAGTCCTCCAGTCTCAGTCAAGCCTTCAGGTAACTGCAGCCCCAGCCAACACCTGTACTGCGACCTCATGAGAGACCCTGAGCCAGCATCAACCGCCTAAGCCATTCCCAGATTCCTGACCTTCGGAATTTTGCGAGTTAATGAATGATTGAGGCTGTGAGCCACCAAGGTTTGGAATAAGTTGTTATTTAGCCATAAGTAACTAACATAGATGCAGAAATGAATGAGTAGAAAATGTGTTGCATTTATATCAGGGGAAGTCAGTATCCAGACATCTTTCTTTTAAAAAGAATTCTCCAATTTATTCCTTATTTGATCATGCCCTTATTTAATGTATTCCTTATATAATCGAATTCCATGAGTTATTTTCTGGCAAAGTGGTCAAAAGTGATAATAAAAATATAATCAAATGTGATATAATATGATCCAGATCGAATGAGAGATGTGGGCAGCCTAGTTAACTGGAGGAAAAGTCCCGATAAATCACACTGAGAAGTGGCAAAATACTCTCCCTTCTTTGTCTTTTCCACACTCATACATAAGCTGCCAGTTCGCTGTCCCTTCTCTTTATAAGGAGTAAAGTTGCCTCCTGCTTCTTCCTTTTTGCTTAGGAAAAAAAAAAAAAATCAAGCAGCAGCAACTAGCTCTAGAGTAAGCCATTTATCTGTGAGAAACAGGAACGTTTCAATCAGGGTAAAAATGATTTCTTTAAGGATAAGGGACCAAATATATCTCAAACGGAATTTTCCAGGAGAGGAACATATTGTGAGTCTAGCTCCCAAGTTAGCTCACGGTCTAGCAGACTAAGAAGACAGGTCACTATTTGTGTCTTTTTCAGACCGGCATGACTATTTCGACCAGTTTCAACAAGGTGTAAATAAAGCCCAATCTCTAAGGTTAGTAATTGCAGCGACAGAGATAATGCCAACTGCTTCAACAGTAAAAAAGTAATGTTCAACAGCTCAAACACCATCCAAGTTTATTTGTGACATCCACAAAGTCTGAAACACATGTTCCTGATCAGCAAGAGGCTCTCTTCGGAGGCAGAGACCCAGCCCCTCCCATCTTGTGGCTGCACCACCTGCAACATGTGGCTTCCAGGTCGCCGTCCTTGTCCGCCTCCAGACAATAGATGGAGAAAGCGCACGACGAATCGCAGGTCAGGGAATTTGTGGGCCGGGCTTTGAAGCAGCACTGAACACTTCTGCTCATGTTTTATTGGCTAAAACTCGGTCATGGAGCCTCCTGACCACAAGGAGGGCTAGTGTGCCCAGGAAGAAGGGGAGACAGATTCTAGAACAATTAGCCAGTGTCTGTTGCAGGAATGGCACCATGTACCTCCAAATGGCCACACATCACCTCCCCACCTGACTCTCTTCCTGGGTCCACCCACAGCTCTGACTGCACCCTTGACTCAAGAGAGATCAAACGTCCATTCTTTATGTTCCTAGGAAACCATGTACCGGCCTTCACTGTGTTCATTAGTGCTAAGTTACCATCACTTATGGACCTGTATTAGCATCTGGAGAGCAGAGAGCATGAGTTTGTGCTTGCATGCCCACAGTCTCTAGCAAAGAGTAGGGACTTATTCTGAGCAAGGAAGGAAGAGATTAAAGGATGAATAAAATGTTAGAACAAGACCACGTCCGAGAGTCTGGGCAGTTGTGCATCATGACCCCTCTTGGACAGATGTGACCAGGAAAGGTAAGAAATAGCTGGGCCACGACGGGTTTATAAAGCGCACCTTTCTGTTCTGTAACCTGTCCATGGCCAAGAGAGAAAGAAGTCTCGTATTCACTCAAGTCCAATAATGGACAATGTGAAAGCTCACTTCAACACGTGTGCTTTGAAAGGATCGGTATTCATTGCCAGAGCCATTACAAGGAGAAAGTTGAACCCATGGGGAAAAAAGTGCAGGGAGTTGGCCTCTGACGCAGTTTAAGAAAGGAAACAATGCTGGAGTAGCTGTCGGAAGCTCTGAAGGTCTAGTGTGGATTCTGCCCTTGACTAGTGGTATATTCTTGGATAAGTCATTTAATCTTTCTGTGCCTTAGAGTTCTTGCCTGTGAATGAATGAGATTGAACTAATCGGTCTCTTAGATCTTGAATTCTAAGGTTCCTTGAACTAGAGCTTCTCAACCAGCTAGTTCATGAGGTATTCGCTCCACATCACTGAAAGTATTTGAGTTGACGACCTTAACAACAATAACAGGTACACGTAGTGAGTGCTCATTGTGTTCCTAGCATGTGCTAAGCACTTATTTCCATATTTCCTGTTAAGAATACTATGAGGCAGGTACTAACATTATCCCCATTTTGTAGGAAAGGAGACCGATGCTTGCAGAAGTTAAATAACTTCCTAAAAGTCTTCCCGTGCCAAGCAGTAGGGCCAGGATTCGGGCACAGGCAAGCTCTAGAGCTTTGAATGCTGGATTTCCAGCCTGTGTTAGAAATCCAACAGACAGCCTCGCCCGATGCTTCCTACTTAAAGACTTCACACAGTAGGAACGTGAGTGACTGGCCTGGGAAGGAGAAAGGAGGAATCCCTTTTCTTTAGGATCTCAGAGTTTATCATTGCGTTTCTTTTGTCAGGTGGGGCTCTTGTGGGTGTAGGAAAGCTTTCTGAGCTGGGGGAAGTTGTCCTGGGTCTCGACCAAAGAAAACCACGAGTGCTTTGGAATAATACCCTCTGCTCCGCAACAGAGTGCGGAGCAACCAAGGCTCAATTTAACTGACATGGAAACAGATAAAAGACTTGAGATGGCTTGATCTGTTTCAGGGGGTTGCTTCTTTAGTTGCTTCTGTTTGCTTTTTAATGAATGTATTGCCTTCTGAAGGACCCACAGAAAGGAGACATAGCAGCATAACCCAAGAAGCGCCTTGATCCTATGTCTTTGACAGTTCCAGGCATGTAGTGTTTAAGCAAATGCTCATAGGGAGGACATGCAGGGGCCTTGTGAGAAGCCCAGGTTCAAGGCCGCTTGGGCTCTTGTCTTGACCACGCGCTCTGTCCTTACCAAACCTAACTTCCTTCACCTGCAAAGGGGACAAAGTGACAAGACCTGCCTCTTTAGGGTCGCTCTGAAAAGGCCATGAGTTAAGCATGTTAGGTGCCAACAACTGTGGATGACACGTAGTGATTACTTAATGTGACCATTCCTTTCAGCTTCCAGTTGGTGACAGGAATTTTATTCCTTTTCCACAATTTGGGACTAAGGGCTCAGGGGGAAGATCGCTCTCAAGGTCGTAAAGCCAAAGAGCGATAAGAACTAACTCAGAAGCATAGCACTAGCGCCAGGAGCCAGGAATATCCCAGAGGCATCTGGACTCAGCTTCACAGGTGTCACCAGACTGGCCAGTCCCGTCCCCTAACTGAGCCCTGATCATGGGAAGACCCTTCCATATAGCCTCTTCTTTGTGAAACAGTTTATAATTCACCGGAGTGTTTGTTTTTTAAAGCTTCATCTCACTGGATATACAGCATCTCTCTTGGAACTATTTGTATCACCTTATGCAACTGCGAAATAAAAGCCTAAGGATGTGTTAATAAAGACGGTGCTGACAGGCACAGAACTATAAAGTAAGGCCAGGCATCATTCATATAAATTGATGGAAGTGGGATTCCAGGGACAGAGCACATTCCCAAGGAGCTGGCCCACTTTATTATTTTTATGCAGTTCCCAACGTTCTTATTTCTCAGGTATGGTGTGAAATGATCCTTGGTTCCATTAACCACCACCCAGGCACGCAGCGTCATCTCATTCCCCAAAGCAATACAAGCAAATAAAACTTGAGGTAGCAAATGGAAACGCATTCTCTCTTCTGTAGAACAGAATTCACAGATTTTCCTAAGAGTAGGCTTTGCTACCTCAGACCTCATCCTCAGTCCCCAAGGGGGAATGAAAGGGGATCCGCTCCCCAGATATTTTGAAGTCGGGGGCCTGCTAATTCATTAAGATTGAATAAGAGGACTCAATAATGGCTGTGCTGACGTGACATCAAGCTACTCAAGTCATCAAAGACTCGGTGGAGGTGATTATTTTACGTGAAATAAACCAAACATCTTGACAGCGGACTTAATTACTCAAACGCCACTCTGTGTACCTTCGATGTTGCAGATGCAAAGCCCAAGACAGTTACATTTAAGCCAAAGTGCTAGTTCATTTCTGAGCAACACTATTCCGATAGGCCAGAACGACTGGGAGTGGCCTAAACTTTTTACACCCTTAGTTGAGGGGACAGAGCAGCAGCGACCTGGGATTCATGGAAAATTACTTGTGACCTGGCCTCACTGGAGCTTTTTCTGTTAGTTTTAAAAAATCCATTTGATTCTATTGATTAAAAGCAAAGGAATCAGAGGATAGGTTCAAGAAAACAAACTATTTCCCAAATGGGCAGTGCAGGTCAGGACTGGAAGCAAACATGGAATTTTAATCCCTTGCTCATCTCCTCACCCAGCCAAAAACAAACCAAAAAAGTCGATATTGATGGCCCATGTCACACACTGAGCTCACACAAGAATACAAAGAAGTTGAACATATGCTTCCTACAGGGTCCTCCTTCATAAAATCAGACGCCCGGAAGCCCGATAGGCACCCTCAGCTGATGCACTTTAAATGACTGAATCCATCATCGGATGGGTTGCTTGCTGTAAGATTCCAAGAAACGTTTTGAAACACCACTTAAAAAAAATTCATATTTCTGCACCCCAGATGTGGCCCATTGTTCTCAACTAATATTGGTTTTCCAGTATGAGGACCAAAGGCAGCCCTATAAGATATTCCTCCTCAATAGTCTCCCATTTTTCAGCAGCTGGAGAGATGTGAGTAAAAAGTAAATCTGTGGCTTGTAGGCCAAAATTAATTCTAGACTGTGATAAAGAATAAAAAGTACTTATTGGCGTCAAAGCTGCTGGAAGCCAAGGAGACACAGGTTCAAGCAGGAACTCATATTGTGGTTCCCTGAGACAAAGGGGAGGCTGTACTTTATAGTAGAAGTTCCCACCCAGGTTCCCAATTAGGACTGTTTTATGGACAGAAGCTACCCAAATTGTACAGTTCTGACTGGTCTAAATCATGCAGTTCTGATTGGTCAGGAGAGATGCAAATGAGGATTTCATTTACATAGTTCTGATCAGATGGGGCAGGCCTCAGTCAGTTGGTAGAAAGGGAAAACTAGGGTTTCCCTGCAGCTGTTGACTCAAGACAGTATGAACCGGTGGGGAGTTCAGCCTGAGATTCTCCCTGGTACACAGAGGGCATGAGGAGTCCCTGACAGCCAATGGTCACTAGGCTCTTATTTATAAAATGTGAGCCCTTGGTTCCATCTCAGCAGATAAACTCCCTGTCAGGGTTTACATCAAATGAATCTTTCTTCGCAGAGTCCACAGGCCCTATACCCAAGGCCTGGGAGCTCTCAAAGGCCGCCACCAACAGGTTCCTGGGCACCGGCTGAGACCCCCTCCAGTGTAAGTCAGCCAGACTAGCCAACGGAACTGCCACCCTCACCTCCTCCCCAACGGTCCTTGCTGAAAACTTCCACCCACGGGAGACCGGGGACATTCCCTGATTTGGGAGCCCTAAGTCTCATTTTCCCACCAATCTTGCTATTCCTATTCCTGCTATGCACAAGTCCCTGGGCACAGTCTCCTGGATTGTGAGTTGATCAATCCCATCCTTGCTCACCTCTGCACTTCCTCCCTCCAGGAGTGAGGATGGAAGAGCTGTCAGCTGCTGGTGACGAGTCTCCTGAAGTTGAGGGGGTGGCATCTATTTGGTGCCTTCTTCCTGTCATTCTGGTGCACTGGTTACTTTAAACAATCCAATTTCAAGCACCAACAGACCTTCCTCCTTGGAGACACTGAAAATGTAAGCAAATCACAGAATGCCGTCTCCACAGATGCTGAATGGGGGAAGTGTAAAGCCAACCACAGAATCGAAGGTGCAGCTCTCAATCCCAGCATTAATTTAATCGCGTAGGAACTTTGTTTCTTTAATAGGATCTTTAACCGTTTTTTCCTCCTAGACGCAAGCTGGCTGCATCCAGCACCCTGACTCACCTGCCTCCTTCTGTCTCAGAAGGATGAGGTTCGGCCCAGCTACAGGTAATGTCGGGAACAAAGCCTCGGGTCTGTTGACCACAGAGACAGAATTTCAGTGAAAATGAAACCGGAAAAGCTGGCTTTCCTGCTGCATGTCACCTACCAGACCCAATTAGCAGAGACAGGGCTTGAATCTCTCTGGGCACTATATTCCGATGGCCGGTGACTGAGAATACAGTCGGTTATGTTCCCTACCAGACCACTTTAAATTCCATTTCAAACTGACCCTTTTTTATAAGAAGAAAAGTATAGGTAAGGGGTTTGGAATTCAGGGGGAAGGTTAATCAGATAAAAGCTACAGAGTTCACTCATTTGCATGCCTGCCTGTGGAAGTTCTCACCCTGGAGCACAATGGCTCAACCGTCTGGACAGCCTGCAGACCTCCTGGGGCACAAAGGTGGAACTGCCTGTGGTCTCCTGGAATCAGGGTGGGTTTCAGTTCCTGGAACAATAGCTTTTTATAGGCATCGATTACTAAACATATTAGCTATTACCTAAAGTCAAATTTTCCAAGTTTTGATCCCCCCATTAAAACCAGAGATAACATCTAGGCCTGGGTTGTGTTGCAGCGCCAGGCCCAGAAAAGCAGGAGAAGCAGACACGGAAGTGTCGTTGCTGTCATCAGACCGGAGGCAGTGAGCAGCTGCTACCGGACCCCTAGCACCGACCAGTCAGTGGAGACCACACCCTGACCACGGTGGTGGGCTCCTCTTTCTCATTGTAATTCATCAGTGTTCCTCAATATAACCCATTCTCCAGAAGCCACCAGGGATTTGGGTCTTTAAGAATCAGCTCACCGATGACTCTGGGCGTGGGCCACTTCCTAAACAGAAACGCTTCCTTTCTTTGCTGCGAAGTCCCACTGGTATCTTATTGGGCTTTGATGTGTGCAGGCAAATGGACCCCTTGAGTCCAGCAACATTAACTCTGCACAGGCGTGGCAAGGGACACGCTGCAGGACAGCCTCAGCCCCTGTCTCCTGGTTGTTCAGATGCACAAAGCCTGACCAGCAGGCGGGGCTTTGCACCGCATCAGGATTTGGGAGCTTTGGTTTGGTCTAGCCTAATCACATTTGCTCCGTGGGGAATGCCCTGCTCCAGTATACTGGTAGTGAAACCGGGAAAGACACGGGCGTTCGGGCTGCCTGTCACTACCAAACCCAATAAGCAATGGCAGCGATTGAATCTTTATGGCGCTTTATTCAGATGGCCAGCGATCTGAGAAGATGGCGGGTTCATACCTTAACAGACCATCTTGTCTTTTCTTTCCAGGCCAGCGTTTTTCATAGCAGGGAATAAACAAGGTGCAGTGAGGGGTTTTGAGATTCAGGGAGGGTCAGGTAGAAGGAACTGCAACATTCCTGTCCTGGGTGGCTAGCTGTTCCCAGGGGCGGGTGGCCCTCTGTCTCTCCCTGGAACACAAAGGCCTGGATGCCTCCAGTTGTCCCCAGGTGGTAATCTTTAGCAGTGCCCCAGGAGGTCAGCTGTTTTCCCAGGAGCCAGGAGGGGTCTTATCTGTAGTTTCTGAAACAAAACCTTTAACATATACATTATTTGTTAGACTTACAACTTTTTACCTTAAGCTAAAATTTTCCAACTCTTGAGTTCCGTATCAGTAGGATATTCTCTGTGGAAATCTGTCTCAGCCCAACTAAATCTCTCCCCCTGGGCAGTGAGAGGCTGACAGGAGTCCCGTCCCCAACCAGAAGACAGCACAAAGCACTGTGAGCTGCAGGCCACTGTCCCCACTCTGGCTGGCGTGTGGCCCAGGGAACAAAGGCTGGTCCCTGGCCAAGTCTCCTCTTTTGCTTGTCCCTTTCATTCCCTGTAACTCCAGTGGCAGCCCTCAGGCAGCTCACTGCTCCATCACCTCCGACTGGGTGGGGAAGGCTTCCCGACCTGCAGCTTCCTCCAGGGAACAAAGGGCAGCTGCTTATCTTACAATCAACTCCTGAGCCTCAGGCCCCTGCTCAGCGGCAGCCTGGGTGGGGGTGAATCATCCTGAGCTTTTCAGTTTGAGTGAAATGGCCTCTCACGGGGAGGGAGGAAAGGGATTTAATAAAGGAGGTTCTCTCACCCTCTCTTCTGTCTGAACCCAGCTTATTAGCTTCCCCTTTGGATTTCAAAAGAAAATGCCGCTTTGCCTCTGGGTCTGTGTACGGGTAATAATGGCAGGTTGGAGGAACCCAGGCCTGTTGAGACAGCTGGGTGCTCAGAGAGACATTGAAACGGGAAAGGACTCCGGTGTTTGGGCTGCCTGTCACCACCCAATAAGCAGAGAGAGGGATTGAGTCTTTGTGGGCACTTTATTCAGATGGCAGGTTCACACCCTAACAGACCATCTTAAATTCCATTTTAAAATGGCCTTTTTTGTAAGGAAAACAAATTGTAGTAAGGGGTTTAGAATTCAGGGAAAAGTTAATTGGATTAAAAAAACAACTTCAGCATTCTCGCCTGGGCAGTGAGTGGTCTTAAGCTGTGCCCCAGGCGGTGGTCTTCAGCTGTGTCCTGGGCAGCACGGTCATCTCACCCTGGAGCACAGTGGCTCAGATATCATCTTGAATGGCTTGCAGTCCTCCTGGGGCACAAAGGTGGAACTGCTAATGGTCTGGAGTCAGGGTGGGTCCTACCTTCAGTTCCTGGAACAAAAGCTTTTACATGCATTGATTACTAACCTTATTAGCTATTACTTAAACTAAAATTTTCCAACTCTTAAGTCCCCTATCAGCATCACTGACAAGGCTGGGGTGGGAGAGGGCACGGGATGAGGAAGCCATGGGGACTTCACAAGCAGAATGAGTGCCTGTCCTGGCTAGGACCTGAGAGCCACAGCAGCAACAGTCTCCCCGGAGTCCCGGCAGGTTCCACAAGGGGCTAAGTGGGTAATTGCTCCTTGAATACACTTTGCCTACACTGGCAAAGCAGCTGCTCCCAGGGGTGGCTGGTGGGAGAAGACATCCACACCCCTCCCAGGACAGAGTCCCTTTGTATAGGGGGTTAATAGTAAAACTGCATGGTGGGTAGTCACATAGAGAGAACAATGCATTTCTAAGTTACCAGATAACATGACGCAGTTATCCATCCTATACATTCATTAGACTCCTTCCTGGGGGCGTGGTGTTTATCTTTGGGCAGCATTCCATTTCCCAGATGCCTTTGCTGCTGGAGCCACATTGCATCTGAAGCGAGTTCCCTTGTGGGCGGTCACTTAGCATCCATTTACCCTACTTCTGGGAAAAGGCCCCCAATTTTTACTGGAGAATGCACCACAACCACCCCCACCTCAGTCTCTATAGTTCTTGAAAGCTAACCACCACCACCCCCTGGTCAGAGCCCTCCATCATTCTGATCTCTGCGACAGGCTCAGGAATGCACAGGACACCCTATCAAAGCAGGAGAGAATCTATAAGACTTTGATGGCAATTCTGAACTTGAACTTGCATGATGCAGAATATGGCTGCTTCATGCTCTGCCACATAGGTGGGTGCCGTCTCCCCTAAGCACGCTGCCCTATGGACGCATTGTAAGGTTAGCTGTGTGTTCATGGCACAGAAAGGTAGGCCTATACCTGTTGGTGGCGAGAACAGCACCGAGTGCTGGTTCGGCAACCTCAGTACTTGAGCTCTCGCTAGGAAAGAAGTCAGAGCCAAGGCTCAAATATAGGAGGAAGTATATTTAGAAATAAATAAAGTTTACTTAGAAAATCACAGAAGTAGATGAATGGGCTCAGGAAACAAGATACAGAAGCAAAAGAAGGGGTGCTTGGTGCTTAGGAGAGAGAAGGGTAAAGGTAAGGTCTCTGGGGGGAAGAGGAGGGAAATGGGAAAGGTACTGGTGTGGGAGTGGCTTGCTGGGTCCTCTCTCTTGAGGGCTTTTAAGGGTGGGGATTTTAGGGGAGGTCCCAGGGGAGGATCTCCACAGAACATTCATCAGCTCTCCAGGCGTGTCCCTTCAGGGTCATGGTCTCCACCAATTGGCTGGTGCCAGAGCGGGTCATTAGTCAATGCAGCTGGTCCTGAGGTCAGCCATGGCCTCTCTTGCCTGGTTTTGCTGCTTTTGGGGGCCTGGAGCTGAAACACAGCTGAGGCCTGGTTGTGTTGATGTGGGTCAGAACCTCACTGTCCTGGGGGCTTAATGCTTAAGGGCTATTCTCCAGCCCCCTCATTCATCTCTTCTAAGGGGGTCTAACCTGCACGCCTAGCAACATGCCAGGGGAGGAAAGGTCAGGGGAGGTACAAACAGCGTGACCAGCGATCATGCTGGGAGAGGAAACGTATCTGGGGGGCGGGTCCTTGTTTTTCCGGTTTTGCCTGTTGCTAGGCAGTGGGGGCTTTCTGTCCTGGTGACCGTCTGTACCTGACAGGAACCTGGTTCTAAGGGCATCAACACTCATTTGAGTTCTTGGGTCAGGCTGAATTAGACCACGCGTCTTACTCAGAGATCATTCCAAGGCCAGAAGCCCACTGAACAGCTCAAGCAAAGGAAGGGGGTCCAGGTGTGGACCCCGGAATCTTAGAGAACCCAGCTGAGAACCCAAGATCAGTCCCTGTAGCTTCTCCCCACCTCTTTCTGGGATGTTAAATCTCCGGTTTCTGCTTCTTTTTAAAAAGGTTTTTATTAATAAACTACACTAATAGGTCTTAGAAGAAAAATAACATAATATCTATCTCCATAAATACTGAAAAATCTTTAACAAAACTCAACACTCAAGAAAATAATAGTTGGCTACTTCCTCAATGAGATAAAATACAATACATATACTTAAATCCTAAAGCCAAAACCTTTTTTTAATATACTAATAGTCATTGTGAGTTTTCTTTTATTAAATTGAGATAAATGGACATATGGCATTGTATCCATTTTGGGCATAAAACATTATGATTTGATATATGTATATATTACAAAAGGATCGCCGTCATAAGTCTAGTTAACACCCATCACTGCACACAGGTACACACTTTTTTCTTGTGATGTGAACTTTTAAGATCTAGTCTCTCAGCAACCTTCGAATATCCAACACAGGACTGTAAACTATAATAATCGTGCTACATATCACACCCCAACGACTCATTATCTTAGAGCCGGAAGTCTGGACCTTTGCCTGCTTCTCTCTGTGCTTCTTTTTCCATTCCTTTCTGTCTTCAGACTGACTTTTCCATTCGCTCGTCCATTTCAGGGCCCCTCAAACTTCTTCCAAAATGGCACCGTGATCACTCGAGTCAACAGGACCTCCCAGCTGAAATCCCCCGCCATCTCCCAAGGCCCAGTTGTCAGGAGAGAAGTTCAGGGGTCCACTCCCACCCCATTCAGTCAGCTCCACCCAGACATGGCCCACCAGGCGTACAGAGCTGCCCCCCTTTACCGTCGGTAGAGTAGCTTTTCCAGGAAGAGAAACAGGCTGAAAAGAAAAAGGGAAACCTGAAGAGAAAAAAACCACCATGGAAAGAGAACATCCTGGTCTCAAGGGAACCCCAGTTTAATGCTGCCACTTTTCCAAATCTGTCCAGCAGAAGACACGTTTGAGCTGCGGGGACAGAAAACCTTGCATAGCCTCTTGGGTGCTTCTTGGGATGTGAAGGAGCAGGAGGGCCCCCCACCTCATCACTCCCGCCACCAACCCTGGGGTGGCTGAGTGAGTGAGCCCACCTGGCCCAGAATTCATCCTCCTAATTCTGCAGGTTCACCCACAATCTCTTGCACATCTGCCTTGGAAACCACCATTGAAAGGGCTGCAAGAAATGGGGTCTTTTCTGGGAAAAGGACATAGAATGGGGCTAAATCCGTTTGGCTCTCTGCCCTGAGCTTCAACGGCCAGCACTTTATCAGCAGCCTTTCTCTCAGTACAAATAATGGCTCTATTTTGAGTAGGGATGTATATGGAGCCAGGAGGCGATGAAAAGCACGTTATACAATTATCATTGTCACCATCCTCCCCCCTCAGCACACCATGCACAGTGACAATTTCTAAGAGCTTCATATGCGAAAAGGGTCATGTCTGTTGCAAATAGAGGGCCACCAGCGCTGCTCCTGGGTCCCCTGTAGGATACCAGACCTGAGTCATCACCTAGCCGCTGGGGTCCCCTGGAGAGGCACGAACATCATTTCCATTCGCTAAATAGAAGAAATGGAAACGCTATGAGATGAGGCTAGGGCAGTGCCTACCTGTTCTTTGGACAACCAGTCAATTCAGCATCAAAGAAAAGCTCAGTCCACCTGGATGCCTTGCTGTCCACACGCAAAATAGAATCACAGAAAGAACACAGAACAGAGGAGAAGGCTGAGCTCCTGTGGGAGTCTTTTCCTATTTAGTCAGGCATTGTTTCACCCAGAGGACTCCTTCGTAAAGGACCTGTCACTTCTGATTTCAAGGCATATGAAACAGATGTGGCACCCCTCCCTAGCCAGGTGACCTTGAGGAAGTCACTGAAACTCTGTACCTCAGTTCCCTCATCTGTAAAATAAAAAGGAATAGTACAGTATCCACTCCACTGGGGTTTGTGGGTTAAATGAGCCGACACAGGTGGAAGATTTAGAATTAGTGCCTGCTACATGAGACGGCTATCAATAAGGACTATTAATAGGTATTATTCCCATTGTTTATCCAGACGCATAGGAGAGAAACTGAGACAAAGAATAGACTTACTCAGAAAAATTAATATATGTTGATAATCACTGTGGTTATTTGAATGGCAGCATCGGAGACATTTGAAATCACTTGAAGTGCAGAAGAGTGATTTCCCAGAGTTGAAATGAAGCTCTCCTTATTTGCTTCTGCTAATTAAAAAATTAGAATTAATGATACTTACATTCTACAGTTAAAATAGTATGGCTATGGATTGGCTGAGTGAATCCCCTTATGAAATGAATTCTAAAATGCTACCACTCGTAAATTGTGAAATGCCATCTTCCTTATTCTTTTACAAGCTTTACAAAGAATTTTTAAGATCAGTGTTTATGTTCTGATCTATAGGTTGTGTGGTAACTTTTGGCCAGAAAAAATAAGATTCTAGCTTGCTGACTTGTATGTATATTTCCTGTAACCTGAAAGGAAATACTTTTCATTGAAAATGGACAGTGATCGGTGGCTTCACTTGTACTTTAAGTTCACTTCTGACCTCTTTAAATGTCACTCTCTGTGTGAAGCTGCCCATCCGAACCCTCCATGTGAGTGCCGCTTCCTCAAACAACATTTGAAAAACTAAACCTGGCATCTATCCTTTTCCTTCCAAATTTGATCTCCCCCGCTCCCGGGATTCTCCATCTCTGGGGCTGACACTATTGTCTACCCGGTTTCTTCAGCCAATCAAGTCCCACCAGCTTTGCCTCTTTAATCTCCCGCAGATGTCTGAATCCATTTTTTCCTCGGACGCCTGCCCTTCTCCTCAGTCTACCATCAACTCTTAAACAGCCTCCCAGACAAACGTCTTCTCCAAACAGTCTTCTGTCTCAAGCCTTGAGACCTTTTAATCCGTCCTCTGCCTGGATGCTGGAGTCACTTTCTAAAATGGAAGTCCAACCATGTTACTCTCTTGCCTACAGTCTTGGATAGCGCCTTGGGTTTTGATTATCTATTGCTGCGTAATGATCACCCCAAAGCTAACCGCGTGATTTGCTTTTTGCCTGGACTCCCACATTTGACTGCTTGTAGGGGAAAGTTTCCCTGGGCTGGCAGGTCCAAAAAGGGCTCACTCACATGACTGGGAGTTGACCTGGAACCTCAGTTTTCACCCATTGACTTCTCATCCCCAGTTGGTTGGACCATCTTACTTACAATGGTCTCCTTTGAGGCATTTGAAGACACTAAAAGCAAAGACTCCAAGGCCTCTTGTTGTCTAGATTTGAAAGTCTCATAACAGTGCTTCCTCCATATTTTTACTGCGACAACTGGCAAGACCTGTCCAGATTCCATCAAGTAGGCTCCTGCCTTTGATGGAAGGAGTGACAAGGTCACATACACATGCTCATGCAAAGGGACATGCAGACCAGCTCAGGAGGAATATGCGACTGCATTGTACATCTGAGACACCTACATAAACTGAATGCTTTCCAAAGGGGATGAGGAGAAACCAAAGGGACCTTGGCCACTCCACTGAAATCCAGGAGGCCTAGGACTGTGGCTAGCTGCAGGCAGAGAGAGAGTCACTCAATGGGAGGGACCTGGATGTTCCACTTACAAGAAGGTGCCCTGCTTTCCTCTACAGTCACCATTCCCAAAGTGCGCTGAGCCACGACAGCTACAGAGAGCGGTAGAAAGGAAGTAACCGAGATCCCCATCCATTTTCAGGACCTAGTCATTGAATCACATGGGATTCGTGTTCAAAATTCCCCAGTGTTAGGAAGTAAGAACATTCATTAAACTAAGCACTGTTTATTTTGCTTAGATATCCAACCTCAATGCCTACCCATCAGGAACAATAACATCAATACCCCCAGTGATATGACAAAGGGCAATTTCTGAATGGCATCATGGGTTTTTTTTATTGATTTTTGCCTGCTGCAGAAAGTCCAGGTGTATCTAAGGAAGAAAACAAATGTCTCCCATAATCTCATAGCCCAGAGCTAAGTGCTGTCAAGTATTAGGTGTCATTTTAACCAGCAGTCTGAGTCATGTTCATTAGAGATTCTCAACCTTCCTGAGCTGCAACACAAAATATACAGCATCTCTGGTTTTGCCAAGGCTGCGGGTTTCTTGGCCTATAGCATCTGCTCTAAGTCAAGCCCAGAGTCAAGTTGGGAGCCAAGCCCTAAAACAGACGTGCCAGCCACACTGGACAAGGAGAAAGTGAGTCCATCCAAGGACAAATCAATCACATGAATTCCGGGGAGTCAAGAACGCCAGTTACCAGTTCCATTATGCTGCTTGGTGTCGCTGTAAGGAGCAGCGGGAGAGACCATCCAAACTGCTGTGGGGGTCCCTCCCCAGAGCCTGGACCTTCCTGCTGCCCAAAAGCTAGGAAGCAGGACAGTTGGAATCAGTCACACCTCTTGGCTAGATGGTAGCCCCCTCAGTGAGTTATAAAATGGCTTTTGCCCTGGCTGGTGTGGCTCAGTGGATTGAGCGCTGGCCTGCAAACCAAAGGGTCACCAGTTTGATTCCCAGTCAGGGCACATGCCTGGGTTGTAGTCCAGATTCCCAGTAGGGGGTGCATGAAAGGCAACCACACATTGATGTTTCTCTCCCTCTCTTTCTCCCTTCCTTCCCCTCTCTCTTAAAATAAATAAATAAAATCTTTTTTTTAATGGCTTTTCACATTGAGCAATAAATTAGTTCAGGCAGCCATTCTGGAGGGCAAATGGGGACTCATGCTTCAGGGTGCATGCCAACACTTCTGTCCACCCTGGGGTGAAAATAATTCACCAAAGCCGCTGGGTGTCAGCAGAATGGGCTCAAAGCATGCTTTTCAAAAGATGAACACCACGCTTAGGGAGGAGGATTGAGCTGTTAAAGGTTCCAGTAGACTAAGCGAGAGGAAATGAGTTTTTGGTTTTATTTAGTCGCTCTAAAGAGAAAGACTGATTCCTAATAAAAGCAAAGTTGTCGACACAAATGAAATTCCAGGAGCTGGGTGTGTGTGTGTGTTGTTTCAGGACCAGGCGGTGAGAAAATGAGAAATAAAGAACAAGCACATTCAGCCCAAGGTCTTCCATTCAGCAGATGGTAAGCTGTAAGAAATACAAGCACCATCTTTAGCCAGGACTGTGCATCGGCCCGAGGCTATATGTCCATAATGACACGCTGGGTCGGCTTTCTGTCATCTTTTAGGTTCCTTCTCGGCAAGATGAGGACCCCCAAAAGGTGACTGAATACCCCAGTTTTCAGGAATAACGCCACCCATAAATTTTGTTTTCTAAAGAAACATTGGCTATGTTTTTGTATGACCCAACTACGACTTGATTTTTGGCAACTTCAGCAAAAAATCCAAACCAAATGCTCCTTTAGTAATGTGTTGACTTAGCTATTGAGTTGTTTTCACTTTTCTGCCAATTATTTAATACATAATTAAATTGAAGTGTGTCAATACTACAATTGTTTTTGTCTCAGTTACCTTAAAGGGTCACTTAAATTTTTCCTTTAGTCTATGTTATTTAAATTTTAAGCCAATTCTCAATATTTTGTTTTATTGAGGAGATTGATTTCATCAGTAAGAATATTTGTCCACCATGTCAGAGTCACAAAAGTAGATCTTTTCAAGGAACTTTACAATGATTTTCTTCATTTAACAGCTTCCTTTCCAGTTGGGCATAAAGGAAAACCACACAAAGAGAACACAGTCAACTCTATAAGATGGGCTATAACCATGTACAATGGCTGTGGCTGGGGATGGTCACATACCTCCACACCCTCCTTGAAGGCAGGCAGGCCCCTGTGATTTGTTCTGGTCAATGAAATATGAACAGAAGGGATGCATTGTTTCCAGTGGAATCCATGAGAGCCTGAGAGTGATTCACACCTCCTGCATCCTGACACCTGGAGGTCTGGTTCCCATGTGCCAGTGATGAGCAGAGCTCCCGGTGGAGGATGTTTGTTAGCACAGCATAACCTCACCTATCCTGACTCTTCAATACAGAAATGTGTAATGGAGACTCGGCCAATGCTGAGAAAAACCACATTGGTCAGAGGCTTAGGTAGCAAGTCTCAAAATCTATTCTGAATAGATTTTAAAATAAGGGATTTATTTTAAAGTACAGCTGGCCAGAGAGGTTCACAGGAGGGATGGAGAGTTGGAGAACAAAGCTTGGAGAACAGGTCAGAACAAAGGGATCCCCCCACAGTGCTGGGCACAGAAAATACAGGCTTCCCCAGACATTCTAGTCTACCTGCGCTCATGTAGCAAGACTGCCCATCTCTCCTCCACTGTTCAAAACCTCACAGACAATGTCTGAGCATCCAGACTAAGTCACATGTCCTCACCCACAGGGAAGAATTCCTAATGAAGGGAGATTGCCGTCAAAAGGTTCTTGGAAACTGCAACTTTAAGCAAAATGATGTACAGTGAAACCGATTATACCCTGAGCTATTTGCTGTAAATAAGGGTTAAGTTTCTACAACATATTTCTGGTCACAGAACATTACCAAATTTCTGAATAAAGGCCCCAAGATACTTCAAATATTAAACAATGAAATCCATGTGAGCTACACATTTAAGAAAAATAAATAAAAACAAGTAAGGTCATTATTTTCCAACCTGTTATTCTAGTTCAGGGCTGCGGCAGCCAGAGTCTGCCCAGGGTGTGAGGCGGGACCCCATCCTGCCACGATTTCCTTCGTCACATCACACACACCTGAACTCACTCAACAGGGACCACGGAGACACGCAAGTTCGACTCTCACGCGAATATTTGGGATGAGGGAGGAACCAGGAATCCCTGGAGAAAACCCACACAGACGTGGGGAGAACGCGCCAACTCCACACAGACAGGGGCCCCAGCCAGGAAGTGATTTTGCTTTTTCTCGTCAACATTTATAATGAAACAACATTGAAGGAAATGACCTTATTCGAGGACCTGTTGTATCCTTTAGGGGCATGAGCAACAGTCCCTGAAGCACTGTTTACACTTTGCACTAGAATTTAGATAAGAAATTAGGCAATGGATCCCCAAGAGCCCTAATCTTCTACCATCCTGTCCTAACATGCTGTCAGCAACTTCCGAAATGCTTCTGCAACCTGGTGTCCCCTCGGATTCCTTAGCCTGCCAGACAGCTTCTTGGAGAGACCACACATCTTTTTCTCCTTTTGCTATTGCTGCTGACTCATTCCAGCTTTGAAAAACTTTTCATTATCCGAGAACCTCCCTTCTAGAATGGTCATGCAAGGGCTCTCAGGAGGCGACATGGGGACCTGGACCCCCCAGCCACAAACTGGAGACCGACAGAAGTAGAAAAGGGAGCCCATTATCATTGTCACTAGGAGGTGGCAAATTAGCACACTCAGGGGCAGGTCTTTGGAAAATGTGGTTCTCTTTTCTTTACTTCTGCTCTGGTAGCTTCTAGTAAATATCGCTGGCTGAGATTGACTTCATAAAGAAAGGGTCTCCATAAAAACTAAGGGATGCCCTTTTTCTAGCATTTGATACATAAGAAAATGCCTTAGGAAAAAAGCCAAGGTGCCTTAATGACTCTCAGCATAAGGAGAAATGCACTGATGTGCCTTCCTAGTAACAGGTTTTTAAAAAAGTTGAATATAAATGAAGCTTGGTGTGCTTCTGTGTGTGTGATAAATAAGACCCAAGTTTACTATACTGCAGTCAGGAAAAAAATGCTCCCAAGACCCAAACCAAAGAGCTGAGGCCACCGTGAGAGCCTCAGGATGGCGTTTACAGCCATTCTCAATGCCCATTGCAGGCACGACGTCACTTAGTCCTTGGGAGTATTCTGTGCAAAATCTGAAAAATAATGACAAACCTTCCACACTGAGGTTCTCCATTGAAAAGAGTAATTAGCAAATTTATAAATTAAGTGCGTGCTTGCTTTTCTTTGGAAGAATATAAATACTTGTTAAAAGATACATATCTTAAACTGAAATTTTTCTCCCAGGAAATAAACATGTTTGCATATCCACACTGCTGCATAACCCTCAAACCAGGTACCCAGATGTAGTTACGCTGTTTTATGTGATAGTCAGCATTAATCAATACGTCAGTGTGAACTTGGAGGGGGAACTGATCATATGTGGTCCATGCTTCTATTGGGAAGTGTATCACAGTGTCAGGTGCAGGTTGCAGATCACCATCACAGGTGATATCTTCGTGAACTTACAGAGTGTTAACTTCTGACTCCCAACCTTATAGATGTTGAAGCTGATTTATCCGCATCTGAGAAAGAATGAGAATTCCTGGAAGTGGAGTCATTACGCAACTAAGCACACAGAGAATAATGTACAGAACCAAGGTGCCAAGTTACCAAATCCGTACTGGGATTTCTGCAGTGACATGGGCTGAAATGTTGGCATCGTCATGCCTGGTACATTCTTCCCTGCAGATGGAATTATATGCGACGTTGAATTATAATTTGAATAATGTTTATTGAGCAAGGAACCACAACGAGGAAGCTAATTGGATGCTTAGAAACATCCTTCAGCCAAACACAGCTCAGGATAGTCTTCCTCACAATAGGGAGCATTTTGCCCAATGGGATACAAAGATCGAACACTAGGAATGACCTCTACTTTGGACAGTTTCTGGACTTGCGGAGTCCATTAGCTTTCTATTAAGTTTTATGCAAAACCAGAAATCAACTCAACATTTTAAGATGACTCTCCATATTTCTTCTTTACTCTGTGATTTATAATGTTCAAGATACTGAAATAGGGGGACGAAAGTGGGTGGGGTGGGATGGGGGGGAGCTGTCCATGGTGCTGAACCACTGCCCCTCTGAGATCCTACTGACACTCATCAAATTGCTCCCTGGAGTTTTCAACCTGTGCCCTTCACACCAGGCCAGGTCAGATTCAAGGGGGAGCTAAAAGTAGCTTATAAAGGTAAAATACAAGTGTCATGCACCAAAAGCATGATTTTTTATATATAAAAATTTCATGATAAAGGTAAAACCTCAGGAAATGCAGAGATACAGAAAAAAAAATGATGTCGAGACTTTATAGCCTGTTTTAGTCCCAAGTAGACAAAGGATGCAACAAAGAAAATATTTAGAGGTTCTAATACACATACCTAAAATTATATCACAAAACTTACAACTAGAAAACTAAACACTGAAGTTTTATATTTTCAAGAGATACTCACACCAATTTTTTCAGTTATTATGCTTACCTTATAGATGAAGAAATTGAAGCTCATAGAGTTTAAGTAATTTATCCAAAGTCACATGGTTAGTAATTCAAACCTAACTCCATGTACTTCAAAGTCAATTTTTCCTCACAATGTTATACTGCCTCTCCGTGGAAAGAGATAGAGATCACACATTAATAAAAATGTGTACACATTAGCAAATTGTTAAAGAAAAAAAACAAGGCTAAGATTATTAATAAAATCAAGATCCAAGTTATCTCAACAATCTTAAAGGATTAGTCAACACCAACATAAAGAATTCTCTGAGTGCTTAGTTCAAAGTACCATATTGGGGACTTAAAAGAATAGTTTTACACATACAGAATCGGCAGATCTGTTCTGGTCCTGTTTGCATGAAAAATGTTTCATTTTAGTTCTTGCATGGTCCTTATATCAGTCTGTGTCTCAGCAGGAACATGGCAGTGACCGAATTGAACTAAGAGGAGTTTAATGAAGGACAGTTTACAGGATTAAGGCAACTAACTAGTTATGGTGAATCACCCAGAGACTAGCACCATAGCTTCCTAACAGGGGCTGAAGCCATGGGTAGGAGAATACACCAATTAACCTTATTACAAATGGTTCAACACCTTTTGGCACTTACCTGCAAAACTCCTGCTTGGGTCTCCCATTGGCCAAATGCAACCAGAGGCTGGAGAGCAGGGCATCCTGAGAGGTATATTCAGTAAAGGTCAGCCTCCCAAGGAATTTTTCAGGGAGGACAAAGTGGGGGATCTATCTGGTGGGGAACGAACAGAATAACGGTCATAGTCACGATTATCCAACACAGTGGCTCAGATGAAAGACGAGCAAACAAACGAATCCAGTCTTCTAAGTCTCGGGTGTATTCATATATGTTCTAGGTTTGGGTCATCAGAGGGCTCAGCCCAATTGTCCCCCACGCAGAACAGAGCAAACACGATGCAGATCACACGCAATCTGTTGACTCACAGAGAAGAAAAGTTACACAGGGAGTTCACACCACCAAGAAATCCAGTGGGTCTGTCAGCCGTTACAGAAATTAGAGCGTTTTCGGGAAAAACGAGTATGAAGGCTCGTGCAGAAGTAGACCAATTTCTGGGGGCCCAGAAAGCAGACATTTTAGGCACATGCAAGAGAGTTATTGGGAAGCAGAAATTAGCTGAACATAAGCAATAAATTCCTCATCTCTAGAATGATCCATCAGTGACATGGGGTGCAATGTAAGAGTACATCTTTATGAAATTCAGTCAGAAGCTAGGCTGCCACCTGCTGTTGGGGCCACTGTAGAAGGGATTCCTGAACTTGGGGGGACATTTCCCTTACACCTGAGATTCCGAGTCAGCACCCTGATGCCAGCACTAAACACACTAGTGTGTCTTTCACACTAAGGACCATGGAGACAAGACCCAAGAGTCTGAACATGCTTCTCTGCTACCGACATGTCGGCATTAAACTGTCCATCCCCCCGTAAAAGATACTTGAGTTTTGCAATTCTCAGAGAGTTTAATGGATGGTGAACAATGTCGTGAAGCTCAGCATGCTTCTAAATCCTCTCAAAACAATGACATAGTCGTCAAACAGAGCAGTTCCACACTCAACTTACACGTCACCTTATACTCTCTTTCTTGGCCATAACTAGCCAGAAGAGCTCTTTCCAACAGACAGAATAAAGGCCTGTTGAAAGTATGGGGTTTCCAGAGAGAGAAGCAAATGCCTGATTCTAGAATACCTTTGAGAAAAAAAATGCTGTGGTAATAACGTAGATAACTGCTCATAATCTATTCAGTGAGAAAAGGTGAAACAGTATGCAAGTCTATACCTATATATCTATATTGTGTGTATAGATTTATGCAGCCTAAAAGTATATGTATATATATGTTCCCAAAGAAATAATGATTATCTGTAATGAGTGGAATCATAGTTGCCTTCTGTTTTCTTCCCTTTGCTTCCTATATTTCCCATTAACTAGGCAAATAACTTTTCTGCTGTGCTTTTTACTTTTCTTTGTTTAAGAGAAAGAAGGACTGTGTAATTGGGCAGAGTTTCAGAAAGCGTGACTACTCTGGAAGGTTGACATGCCCTTAGTTTTACATCGTTTGGATTCTGACCTAGAGAGGACGCAAATGTTTGCTTTGAACCCTGGCTCGGGTGTGCTGGCTGGTCGCTAACGTGTTTTCATGGATCACGAGCTGCAGAAGTGACTTCAACGATACAGAGCCTGAAAAATGGAAGGCGCAGTGATCCGAGAAGAGGAGGTGACTGAGAACAAAGAGCAAGTCGGGAGAAGCAGAGGCCTTTCAAAAACACATGATTAATCACCTTTTGGAATTAAGCTGCACGTCGCTCTGCCCCCAAATTCCCTTATGTAATTATGGCTCAAAATGGCTTGTTTTATAAAACCCGGATTTCCTCCAGAGATGTACCAAACGCAGGGGTGAAGGAAATGGTCAGCCCCCACAGGATAAGCAAGAAGGCACTGTGTATAGAGAAATCAAAAACAATAATAAAACTTACTAAAAGTGGTTTTTTTTTTTTAATCCTCACCCAAGCACATGTTCACGGATTTTAGACAGAGAGAAAGGGAGAGAGAGAAACATCAGTCGGTTGCCTCCAACAGGTGCCCTGACCAGGGATCAAACCCACAATCTGGGTATGTGCCCTGACCTGGAAAGAAGCTGCAACCTGCAGACTTTTTTTCTCCGCCACAAAGAAGAAAACAACCTTTTGTGATCTTTGGCGTGCACCTCCCTTTCCTCTTACTTTTCATTCCCTCTCTCTTTCTTAATTCCTCTTCTCTTTTTGTTCTGTTTTGTTCTGTAGGGTGTGGAAGGGATATGTATTCCTTTAAGCAGAAGTAGTGCCAATGGGCAAGGGACAGATGTCGAGACTGGAAGATTTCTCTTTGTTACTTTCATTAGGCCAACATTTCAGCTTAACTGGGTTGCAGGGTTGTACTGCTCTTTCTCCTCTGAGTGGCCATATTTACCCCCAAGCGTTCCTCAGAGCTTTGAAGAATTAATTATCTTTTCTTCTTTTATTCAGTCCTGCATTTATATGCAACTTTTCTGCAAATGTTAGGGTTTGATCAGTCAAGGAAAACACTTTTTTGGAGAAGTTTATTTCTTCCATGCTGCATGCTATTTTCCAGGCATCTTATAATAAATATTTTTATGCCACGTTGAAGCTGTTTTTCCCACCCCCATTGCAGGTAGGGCCTCCTGGAGAAGATTAATTAGACTCGCTATAAAGAAATAACAGAAGCTATGCTTTTCTGGGCACATCAAAACAGTGTGAGAGTTAAAGTTTTAACCCTGCTACGAGGCTGGAACAGATGCTTGGGATAGGAATTTGGTCAAATCCTAACACCGAGAGCCAAGAAGAGTGTCTGGTCCCCCACTGGCAGAAGTGTTGAAAGTTCAAGTTATACCCCAAAATCAGGGGTGTGGTCCCCACAATGAGAAGAAAGATTCATTTGATGTGAACCCTGAGAAAGAATTTTCCAGCTGAGACAAACTCCCTATAGTGAACGAAGGGCCCAAGTTCTATGGATAGTAATAGTCTTGCAGCCCATGTACCCACAGGTCTGCCCACGTGCTCTGCACACTGGGAAGAGAGGCTCAGCCTGAACCTGGCTTGTTTCAACTGAGTCAGCCACTGCAGAGAAACCCTGCTTTTATCTTTCCACCAATGGACTGAGGAGATCTGCCCATCCAATCAGAACTGCACAATGTGGATAGCTAATTTACACAAAGCAGGCCTAATTAGGAAATTTTGCTATAAAAAGTAGCCTCCCCTTTGTCTCCAAGGAAGACAATGGAAGTTGCTACCTGAATCTGTGTCTCCCAGGCTGCAGCTCCTTCTGTTTTGTGTTGTTTATTGTAAAGTAAAACTAATTTGGGGCCCTGGCCATGTAGCTCAGTTAGTTAGAGCATTGCCCCTATCTGCCACGGTTGCAGGTTCAATCCCTGGTCAGGGTACATGCAAGAAGCAACCAATGAATGCATAAATAAGTAGAACAACAAATTGATGTTTCCCTCTCTCAAATCAACAAATAAAGGGAAAAACTAACTTAATTTTGGTTTACAGGGGCAAATACCACATCCCCATCCCTACGTGTACCGGTTAGGAAAGCCGGAAAGCAGGTGGCTCCCCAACTTTCTATCATAAAGTGGGGAGGATTTGGTCTCCCACTTTGTGTATTTATTGCTTTGCTCATAGCACATTCAGAGGACCACGGGAAACTTTTACAAATAACTAATTGGTCAATTAAGTTAAATCCAGCAATGAACACTTCCTTAAATGAAAACACCTGAGATCTTCTCTCCAGGAAGGAATTACGCTTCGTACTTCACAAAGCTTTTATGAAGATTAATAAATTGAGAAGTCTGGGTAACAGTGTCAACACTGCAACTTTGGGAACTTTATAAAGATTTGCATTAATGAGGTGTTTGCTTTGAGCCTAACAAAACATACTAGAGCAGCTCTGTCCCATAATGTAGCTCCCCCCACATGTGGCTGCTGAACATGAAGTGTAACTAATGTGGCTGAGGGCTTGAATATTAAATTGTATTTCATTTTAATGAATTTAAATTTAAGTAGCCACATGTGGCTAATGGCTACGTATTGCACAGAGCGGCGTTGGAATACTGACAAAGTAGCAACACTGAATATTTAAAGTAAGGTTCTAATGATGATGATAATCATAGTGGCACTTACTATTATTATAAATATTTTAACATTTTCATCCGAGTTTCCTAAATTGATTTCACAAATACCACTTTTCCCTCAGGAAATACTACGTTTAACAAAGTGTTTTATTCACCAAAATTAAACAGGACTTGCCAGATTCCTTTTTTTTGTTTTTTAAGAAAGAAATTCCTGTCATTTACAAGCTACATAGTTTATGGTAGTTTGTTATGCTAATATGCCTTGTGCATACCCCGAACGGAAGAGTGTATGCAGGCTTTTGCGAGGTTTCTCCCAAACTTATTCCCAGAACTACTTTTGGCCTGTGAGCATCTGAACTTGCATTTGGGAAATCCTCGTGTGGAGAAAGGGACACAGTGAAATGGAGATCTTGAACTTGCCCAGTACCGCTTTGGAAATGAGCCTGTGTCGGGACCCAGCATGAGGACTCGACACTATTCATTTTCTTGAGTTGCTACATTTCCGCTGTCACTAAGCTCACTTCATTCCTCGTCCCTCAGCTGCCCCCCCCGCCCCCGCCACCCCGTATTCTTTCACAAGTGCATCTAAGAAAGTTTCCCTGCCAGAGCCTGAAACAGTTGTTTTTTTACCTTTTTTTTTTTTAAGAAAAGCACAGGAGCATGCTTTAAAAATAAGTTCACCTGGAAACATGCTACAATCTCTCTCTACATAGACAAAAGAGTACCCCAGTAGTGTAAGTGTGTTTTAGATATATACATTTGCATTGACTTGTCAGGGTAACTAATAAAAATAATAATGATGATGACTTTCAAATTGGGGACTCTGGATGTTAAATAGCCATCTTACATCATTCTTGTCCTGTCTTTGAAATTCATTCTTGTGATTTGGTATTAAAAAGTCATGACTTACCTACATACATAATCATATGTGGCAACAGGGCTTTTTATGGATTTTGTCTTATTGTTTTGTAGTAGCTGACTTACAATTACAGATACTCTTAGGTTAAACAGATTTGGCAAGAAAATGTTTCTCTCAAAATTTGTTTATATAAATGGAGAGTTCCACTTCCGCCCCAGATGCAGCACCGGGAACCAGATTTATCCTTTCTAAACAACGAGAAAAGCTGACAAAATATTCGAAATAAGGGTTTTCGGACATTGCGCATCAGGCATTTCAGGAGAGGGGTGTAGACAACTTGAGTCTTACAATTGTCCCAACTTGCTGCCTGGACAATTGTCAGGCTGCAGCCTGAGAGGGACATCCCAGGTGGACCCTAGCTGTCTCCCGGACATGAGGACACAGACTTAGGAGTCCAAAGTGGCTAAGTCACAGGACCGAGTACCACAGGAGACAGAGTTGAACCAAGAAGGAGTTGAAATCTGCAGAGGGTGTCCTCTCTCTCTCTTTTTCAAAAGATTTTGTTTATTTTTAGACAGAGAGAGAGGGAGGGAGAAAGAGAGGGAGAGAAACATCAATGTGTGCTTGCCTCTCACATGCCCCCTACTGGGGACCTGGCCAGCAACCGAGGCATGTGCCCTGACTGGGAATAGAACCAGCGACCCTTTGGTTTGCGGACTGACATTCAATCCACTGAGCCACACCAGCCAGGGCAAGGGTGTCCTCCTGATTTTTTAACCAAGTACTAATCAGCACATAAGTGGCAGAAAACTACCCTGGGAGATCACATAAGGCTGGAAATAGTTTGTGCCCCCCCCCCAACCCCCAGCCAGAGTAGAAAAAACTCCTAATTCATAGGACACTAGGGAGATAGCCTATGAATAGAAAGCTTTTGCCTCAGTAGAGAAGCCAAATTAGCTCTAGACTGAAGACAGTTTTAATCCCATCCAACAAAAGCAAATCTCAAAAAAAAATTAATCTGTTTCTGAATAACTAACTATCCCAGAACAAAGCTAAAGGATATTTTTAAAAATGCAAACACATCCAGCCCTTGAAAGGGTAAAATTAAAAGTGTTTGGCATTCAAACAAAAATTACCAGGCATGCAAAGAAGCAGACAAGTGTGACCCCTAATAAGGAGAAAAATGAACCAATGGAAACAAACCCTGAAAAGACAAAGATGATGGAATTTGTAGGCAAAGGACAGAGAACTGTTATTAAAACAACGTTCCATACATTTGAGAAGGTAAAGATACACTATGTTAAATAGCCGTGGAAGATATAAAAAGATTGAAGACCCAGATCAAAGTTCTAAAGATGAAAACCACAAAATCTGAGATGAAAAATATACCAAAGGGATTCATGGCAGATTAAACATTGCAGAAAGCAAAGTTAATCCTCCTAAAGACATAGCAATAGACACTATCTAAAATGAAACAAGGGAGAAAACGACTTTGAAAATAAACAGCACGTCAGGAGAACTGTAGGCAGCCTAGTGCACAAGTAATTAGAATCCCCGAATAAGCAGCGAGCGAACGGAGTGACAAAATAAACATCTGAAGAAGTAGCAACCACATTTCCCCCCAAATTCGATGGGACCTATAAACCCACAGATCTAAAAGCAAAACCCCCAAATACCAGAAACATGAAGAAAACTACACCAAGGCACATTATAATCAAATTGCTTTAAACCAGTTTTCAAGGAAAAGAGAAAATTTAAAGCAGCCTGAGAACCAGGAAGTGAGAGAAGATTTAGCCCAAACCTGGGAAGTACTGTCAGAATTACTCTACCTTCTACAGCCCCTTGCCCTCGCCCACACCTTGTTACACTCCAGAATAGGACCCTTTGCTTTCCCACCTTCTTAACACTTACCTTCCCCCCAGCTGCTGTGGTTTGGTTGGGAGACCTCTGACCATATCCATTGTATTAGTCAAGGTCAATCAGAGAAGCAGAAGTTCTCCCCCTCCCCTAGTGAGGGGACTTTATAGGAGATGTAGACCCACAGGGCAGGCAGCTGGGAAGGGAGAGGGATGTCCGTAGGGGAGAGCAAGAGCAAGGTGAAACCCACAAACTTGAACCTGAGCCCCCAATGGAAGGAAGTCCTTGTTAGTTCTTGCTGCATCTGACCTTGATGGAATGGTTGTCTTGCAGAAGCCATGACCCTTCATCCCAGAGCCAAACACACACCCAGGAGTGGGAGGCGCAAAGGGATCCAGGGGAGGGGGGAGCAGTTACAGACCTGACACCTGCCTCATGCTAACAAGGTGAGCGGGAAGAGGAGTGACAGGTGTGTGAGCTACAAATGGCGGCCACATCACTTGCTCCCCCCACAAACCTCCTGTAAGACTCTGCCTAGTGGTCTAGCTTAACCAGAAACCAACAGGAAGGAGATTTTCACAAAAATGTAATTCAACCTAATTGCCACATTAAAAACCACCATAGCAACTAAAATAGCCTTTGTGAGACAGCAGAGAATTTCAATTATCCAGGCTCTTTCTGGCTTCAATTAGCATTGATAATCGAAAATGTGTCTGTGGGTGGGCTACCTAAGCTGACTGCATAATGAGCTGTTTTATGGTCACCTTTCTCTGTGGTTAGAAATCCTGCCAGAAGGCAGTGGTGAGTTCACCAGGCACAAGCTGCAGTTTTAATACAGAGGGCCCCCACTGGACCCCAAAAATGTACTAGAGACAAGCCCACTAAATAATGCCAAAGGAAGCTTCCGTCTCCAGAGAATTTCCCCCTCAAACCTCAAGGTTGCGGGAAAGGGGTGAGGGTATCTACTCTCAGAAAGGAAGATGGATATTGGTGAAGTGCAGAAAGACCCGGAATGGAATTAAGGCAGTTAATGAACTTGAATCTTGACTGCTTCCAAAGGCTGGTTTCCCCAGCATGAGCTCCTGAGGTTAATTTAGTGTAATGCGGAGGAGAACTCAGTGGTCACAAAATGCAAGGTAACAAAGTCTTTCCTGTGGGTGGCCGGGAGGCCCTTCTCTCTGCTGAGGGAAAGATCTGGAAACAGCTTGACTGGGACAGCAGGGTGTTTCTGTGGTGCTCACAGCTGGGGAGAGCAGCAGCCGGTTTTCCACAGACACAGAGGCAAAGGGGCTGCCCTGTGAGAAGCAGACACACTGCAAATAGTCTGTGGAGAATGGAATTTAGGGAGATCGGTGGTCTGAGGGGGGGACCCGGTAAAGGAACACCTACCTGGTGGCTACAAAGTAACAGTGCAGAGCAGCTGGTAACAGGAGGAGCGTTTCTGGGAACCACATGGGAAAGACACACACACACACACACATGGCACCATCACCTCCACCCAGGTGGCCGTTCAAGGAGGAGGCAGACAATGCCACAATAAAGGCTCCAAGTCCTTAGTGTTGACAATACTTAGCGCTCCTCCTGGTTGACTTCCTTAAGGTTAAAAAGCCGTGAAGATGGAACAAAAGCACACACAGGAATGACTCATTTACTTAGTGCACTTTGGGATACTGGGTTTTTGTTTGTTTGTGCTTTTGCAAAACACCCTTCACCAGCCAAAGATTATCACTCACTGCAAGCTCAGGGAATGGCCTTTATGGCTCAGATTATGGCTCAGGGGATGGCCAGCCTTTTTAAAACAGTGAAGTATTGTGTTTAAAGATTAAGGTGTGTGCATTGGCTTTTTAAGACATATTGCTATTGCATGCTTAATAGATGAAAGTATGGTATAAACAACTTTTTTATGCACGGGGAAACCAAAACCTCGTCTGACTCGCTATGTTGCGATACCTGCTTGATGACAGTGGTCCGTAGTATTGACGAGCTCTGCCTGTATCATGTCACTCCAGGGCCACTGAGTTCACAAGAGATGCCAGGAAACTTGGGGAGTTTTTAGTGTGCTGAAGTGGAGTTTTACCTCCTATACTCCAAGTTCCAAATATATACACATTTCCAATTTCTTATCTCTGGGAGATTTAGGGACTCAGATTTTTGCCCAACGTCCTGTTTCCTGTAGAAGTGCTGACATACTCTTTTCATCCTCGCAACCCTCCTCTGAAGCAACCAGAGGAAGGAGGGAGGTTTTCAACTCTCAGCTGCTAAAAGCAGCCATAGTGCCGCGCTGGGGACCCCTGCGCGTGGAATAGTCCCAGGCACCGACCAGCATCAGGCGGGACGCACAGACGCCGCCGCGGAAGCTCTGTGCTGGATTGGAGCCCTGCACTTAGGCGCACAAAGCGTCCTGTCTGTTGACATAATTGCCTCTGCCCGGAAACGTCTAATGGTTTCCCAGGATGAGGAAACTGTAGGAAGATGTGAGATGCTCACTGTGACTAACTGAGGATTATTGAGGTTTTAGTGACGCTCGTCAAGTGTTAAATCACAAACAAGTCGTTTGTAGCCACATCTACTTCCACGCTTGCATTTTTCTCCAAGCCACCAGAAGAAAAGCGTGACTATAGATAGGATTGCCTTTCACCGCTCAGGAAATCCCAGAGGGCTCCAAACGTGTCCAATGAGAGTATTCTCTTTCTTCCTTCTCCGCCTAACACTACGGCTGGCCCTTGATATTTTTATGTTTGGCTTGTTAAAGAATGTCAGATGTTATGAATTACCACTACCGGTCTTCATCAAGCACCTAGAGTTTGTAATTAGTCTCACGTTAACCTTCCTAATGAATCAATGATGCAAGTAATTCATTGCCACAGCGAAACTGCTTTGTTTCCCCATTTCTCTAATTCTGTACTCCAGCCAGTATAAAAATTTGTTCTGCTCGTGTTCGCTGACTGTGGGAGATTGAATTATTGGCCCCAATCGCTCACTTTTCTCCACGGAGGCATGCATGCAGTCCTTCCCACTAAAGATGCCAACCTCCCCGATCTATAACTTCGGGCTAATTGGATGCGGGTCAAGTACCACTTTGCTAGTTCCGTGCAGGAACCTTGTGAGGCTACACTTGTTTTCCTTTGCCCTCGTGGGCTTCTGCCTTTGCTGGGAGAACGTGTCCAAAGTAGGCTGCTGGCCGCCCGGGATACGGGGCTGCCGGCTGTTTCACGGGGAGCAAGAAAGAATTCCAGCATAAAGCAAAATTGAAATTCGGCGTTGCCCTCTGGAACTTTGCATCCACAGCTGATTAAAACTGTCTACCTGATGTAATTATAGTTCTGCCTTGCCTATTTTAAAGGGATTGCACAATATTGCAGAGCAAAAAAGAACTGAAAGAACACATAGGAGAATGAGGTTCGAGTTTGCTCTGCATGCGTACGAGTTACTCTTGGACACAGAGCAGGAATTTGTTTTGCTTTGTGTTGTCTTTTTAAATGGAATTCTTTACCTTGTAACTCTCCTCCCTGGAGACCCTGCCTTTTTAGAAACCACTCAACATTAATTATTAAACTCGAAGTAATTTGAGAACAAAGGAAAGGAGATTATAAAGTGCCATCTTTTGCCCAAGAAACACATGGCCAAAGAGTTGCATGTGAATCCAATTGTGGTGGATCAAATGACAACTCTACTTCAATCAGGAACTGCACCATTTAGAGGAATGCTATGGAAAAGTCTTTTGTGAAACCAAAAATCCTCTTAAAATATATAAACAATAATTACCCTTTATATTTTTTGGTAAATACAAATTTCATAGAAATGCACAGGCCACTTTTCTATACCTCTCTATAGACTTATCTTCCTTTCAATTTGCCCGAGCACTTGCGTGCATCTTCATTCTACCCTGGCTATTTATTACCTTCGCTGTTCCAGTCCTGGGCCTTCCCAATACTTACATTCTATCAGCACCTGTCTCGTGCCTGAGCGATGCAGGCACTTGTGTCTGTAAAATGAGTGAGAATCTGAAGGGTTCAATTCACACTGTTTAATACAGCAGCCAGCACACACCCCTCTCTCCCCACTACCGAGCGGCAACAGCAATTGAAAACATGAATCAGCCCTGAAAAGGTTTCACTGTGTTCAGGAATGACAGATCGACTGATGGTATTATTATCAAAATGACATTGCTCTGTATTTTTGAGGACAGCTGACATTTTTTCTCATAAAATATTCCTCAGTGTCATTGTCAAGAAAGGAATCTGATATTATGAACAAGGGTTTAAACCTTGTACTATTCCTTGTGTTATTATAGTCATTCGCCTCAAAGGTATTTACCATTTTCTTAGCTACCTGCACAAACAACCTGTAATTATTCCCTGCAGACCGATGTCTGCTCTTTCTAATAAGCTGTCACCTGCTATCACACCATGTGTTGTGTCCTTTACAGAATTAAAATCATTTTTATCAAACTCCTTCAAGGACTGAGGTAGGGTTTTTGTTTGAGAGTGTTGTTTTTTCTTACACAGATCATCATGGTTTTACATAAAAAATATAGGGGCTCGGGAATACATGTCTGGGTTTCACTGAAAATAGACCATGAAGAAAACACGCCATGGATGAGATTTTTTTTTAATCGTTGAAACCCAGCTGGGTGACTTTTTCAGCACCATGGAGAGCAGACGCACACTCCAGTTCTCGGCCCTTTAACACAGCCCTGAAAAGGTTTTGCATAGCAAGGAAGCTACTTAGGAGGCACGGCGGAAACGAGGAAACCTGTCTGTGATGCATCAGGAGGCAGTTAGTGTCGCGAGACTGGTCTCCATGGGGCTTTCACTTGCTTGTCTTGAGAAAAGAGGACTTTCTTCTAGACCCTCCTCCAGAGTGTTTTTTGTTAATAGCAAACGGTCGTAGAAGAATGATAATGTCTCTTTCTCAAAGGACAGGTTTTCCTACAGCGTGGAAGATAGAGATGGTGTCTCCATCCATAGCAATGGGCAGCCAAGCTTACTGTCCAGTAGAAAACGGTCAGGTTCCTGAGAGAGGGGCTCTTCCCCATCACACCCACGGTGCGTGCAGTGGCCACTGGGTGCTCGGTGTGTTGCCTGGTGGGAACTGGGGCTTAGGGAACCAGCTCAGGAAGGTGCCGGTACTCTGGCACTCCTGGGGCTGTGAGTAATACAGGCTGTCTCTGACCCACGTCTCTTGCACACCCTGTCAGCATTCATGAAACGGTGACAGTCAACTGCTCAGCTGAGAAGTGGGGCAAAGTCTCATGTCCATCACAGTGCTTGGTACGTAGGGATTCACAGTTTGTATTCAAACCCTGGCTCTTTCCCTTTATAACTGGGGGACATTGGTGAAGTCAATCCCTGTTCTCCTTTACAACATGGAGATAGCAGTCCTCATAGCTGGTATCTATGGTCTTTGGTACATGGGAGTTGCTTAATAGTCAGGAATGGTTTTTACCTTTCAGAGCCAGCCTATCCATGCAGACACATGTGGAGTAATTATTAAGACAACAAAATACATTAGTTGGCATTTGACACGAACATTGGAAATGCATGACAGAGGGCTCCAGTGATCTGTCAGGTCAATTCTGGGGGCCACAAGAGTTCCTGTTGTGGTTTTCACTTTGCCATAGGTAAGGGGTGGGCAGAGAGAAGAGGAAGGGGCAGCACCCTGGCACAGCTGATGGCCTGAGCAGGTGCTAATGGATCAATAGTGTTAGTAAATGTCTCTAAGCCAAACTGGGAGTCTGCTGCTGTTAAACTCTTAGCACCAGGGTGAGAAGTACAGAAATGGGTAAATGGCAGTGATTGGAGCCATTTTTCCTGTGTGAACCTAGTACTCCTTTGACAATAAAAGCATTTCAAACCTTTACAAGAATACAAAAGGTAGTAGAATGGATGTTTTTAATTTTGTATCTTAAGTAAGTTCCTTAACATAATTCATGTGCTTGGTATACATTGGAGCACCTACTATGGGCTAGCCCTTACGAGCAAAGCTGACTTACAAATATAAATATAAATTATTCACATATCTGCCTTTTCAAAGCTCACATCCTAGTTTGGAAGAGAATAAAAAAAAACACCGAAGTGCAAAGCAAGGTAATAATTGTTACACATGCATCACAGTCCAAGGGCATGTAGGGGCTCAGATAATCCAGGTGTCCACCAACAGAGGAATGGGTAAATAAAACCAAACGCATAAAACCAACAGACTCTTATCCAGCCTTTGAAAAAATGAGACTCTCTTACACGCTACCACATGGGTGAACATTGAAGACATTTTGCTAAGAGAAATGAACCCACCCACAAGGTCAAATATTGCATGGTTCCCCTTATGTGAGGTACTTAGAATTCTGAGTCAAATTCAGAGATGGAAAGTGGAATGGTGGGTACTTGGGGTTCTGGGGAGGCGAGAATGGAGAATGATTATTTAAAGGTACAGAGTCCCTGTTTGGTATGATGAAAGTTTTGGAAATAGATGGTGGTGATGGCTGCAAAACATTGTGAGTGTCCTTAATGTCACTGAATTGGACCCTGAAGAAGGCTAAAATGGTAAATGTTAAGTTGTATATATCTTATGGCAAAAAAAGGTAAAATTATAACAACTGTGTATCTTTCTGGCAAAATGAGGCCCTTAAATTTCCTATTGAAGCGTAACATAATTCCACCAGTTATCTTGTTTGGAAACTGGCTCACTTAAGCCACCGGGGAGCTCCCTTCACCCTGGTAATCGGGTTTGGTGAGCACGTCGCCTGGGCTCCCTGCCCTCGGAAGAGGCACTTTGCAAAGTGTCCTTCCTGACTTTCCGAGGAGCCTACAGTTACTACAAGTATGTAGGCGCCCCCACGCCCAGCATACTGATGTTTCTGGTGGCAATGTCAGCTATTTGTAAGACAGCCTCATTACAAATTCTTCTTCAGCACCTTGCAGTCCAGCAGCAAAAATAATGTTTTCAGATATTTTGTTCTTCCTCCAAACCCAGTGAGGGTGAATCTTGGCTACTTAAAGAATCCAAACTTGAACACTGAGATAAATAATGCAGTTTAAGCAATACGTTGCCCTAGGAAGCCCTGTGTTATTGTCCTCAGAGCCATGTGGAGAAAAAGACTTTATTCTTTGCCTATTGCTTCAAGAATGAATGGCCCCGATGGCATTCAATGAGTGGTATCTTGTCCAAACACACTGTACCGGCGCACTCCTGAGTGATTCTGAATGGATTTCCCGCTTTCTCGGAAAACCAGGGCAGGACTTTACATAATACCATTTCAATTCAAGTGCATAGGAATGAAAACTAATGATTTCCAATGTGAATAGTCAGCTGCCCTGATGTCATTTTGCTCCCTGACATGCATTTGTCCAATACTGTCTCTTGTGTGATTGAAATAGAGTAGATAAGTGGGTTTTAATTTTTTACCACGCAGGAGATTGCCATTTTTGCACTGGCCACTTGTGGACAAAATCTGTGGCCTGCCTCGCATCCTCTTGGTCCACCTCTTGCTCCAGCCATCACTGCGGGAACCAGTTTTGAGCAGGTGGGACCTGGTGACACGTCCCGTCTGCTGGAGTGTCTCTCTTGCTGTGGGCACCACAGCATGAAGCACCCACGGGGACCAGCCCAGCACTCACACCAGCATCACCTGAATGTCCGAGGGAGCTGATGCCACAGGGGCAACCCTCAAACGATGGTAGGCGGGAGCTGGTGAGTAAATGCTCCCCTCCCAGTGCTCAGTCTCCATGGTTCCTTAGGTGGCCCTCATGGGGATCAAGTCCCCGTTGCCCATAAGAGAGATGACCTCAGAATGCGTCATTACTAACTTTTCCTCCTTCCTGGGTTCCCTGTCTCTAAATCTCACTGTCTTCTAGGAACACTTCCCATAATTAGAAAATTCTGGACATCAATTAAGACATATTCCTGAATGGGAGGCAGGAGATACCGAGGCCTGGTTGCTGGATATAAGCTCTAGTGTCTATAATTGCATGAGCTTAGTGGAGTTTGCTCTTTTCAGTAATGCTAGTTCAGTTTCTGAGGTTCAGTGCCAGTTTGGTTCTTACATTTTAACTCCTTCCAGTGTATGCGATAAGAAGATTGGTAAATTACCCTCCTTGTTAGATATGCCATAAATTCAGTATCAATTTGTGATACTGACTGACATTCTCTAAGTACAAATGAAATTTTTTTAAAAAGGGAAGGAAATATCTTAAAACATTTTTTAAAACTTGAAACAATTCAGGCATACAAAAAAATAAAGGCACAGAAAATAAATTCTATGGCATACCAGCAAGACGAGACAGCTATTAGTACTTTATCTTATTTGCTCTGAACCCATTATTTCAGTACTACAGTACTATTTTGTTTATAATACTATTAACAAAAATACTATTTTTTTAATACAGAAAATATTTCAGCACAGCTAAAGGCTCACCCAATGTCCACCTCCTCCCTCTCCTCTCCACCTGCAGGGATAACGCAGTTCAGAAAATAGTGTTATTCTCACACTTTGTAGTTCTGTACAAATACGCTCCCATCAACGATACGTTAGTTCCCTGCATTCTCGCTCTCATTACTGTGGGGAAGTCTAGTTGCAGTTCTTGGTAAAAGCAAACAAACACGCAACCAATCTTTCTTCTCTGAGTATTTTTTAAGATTTTTCTCTTTGACTTTGGTGTTCTACAGTTTCGGGACAACGTAACGACAATATAACCAGGTATTTAAGAAAAATGTATGAGGCCTGAGACTTGTTGTGATTTATAAAGCTGAGGATCCACGTTTAAACTCATATCTGGAAAAAGAGCCTCTTGCCCAAGCCAGGCCCCCCTCCTGGAGGTGGCTCACGCGACCACCCAGGTTCTGACTCAGCGTGTGGCCCCTGGGGTTAGGCACTGCCCCCGTCCTGTGCTCCACGTTGGAGATCGGTCCAGCAGGAAGCGGTGGGCAGCGCCGTCCTCAAACCTGGGTAAACACATGTGTGATCCAAACAGACACTTTGGGGGCCTGAGGGGGGACTCTTAATAATGTGCCAGGGCCGTCTCAGGTGAACTGCTCTGGGCTCAAACCCTGGCTCTGCTTTGCCCAGCTGCACACCTTTGGTTGTTAGGCGGCCGTGGTTCTGGGGTGCTGGCCTCCAATGCGAAGTCCCCAGGAGTGGCCGCAGCGCTCCGGGGGCCTGAAGTTTGTCAGCCACTCCAGGTCTTCACGGAGCTCGTTGTCCAGACCGTGGGCCAGGACCTGACTGTATTTTCCATTCCTCACGGCCTTCTATGTGTTCAAGGGCCAGTCTGGGATCTTGTGCTGGCGAGGCGCCCACCTCGTCCTCAGCGAGCCCACCTGCCGTCCCTGGCACCGCCACTCACCGCTTCACCCACACCCGTTAACTGCAGCGATGGCGAAGGCTCTTTTCCAGGGCCCATCGATACTGGTGACGAGCACTAGCAAAATGTGCCACAACTTCCCAGGGGTCGCTCGAGACACGGAGGCAGCCCAGCAGCGCCGTGAGCTATTTTTCTTAAGAAATATGAAAAACTCCCAGGTCTAACAGATCAGAACAATTGTTTCCCTCCAGAAGCGGGGATACTGGACACTAATGTCAGTTTCCCCATGTAAGCCACCGGCTCCAATACTCTTTGATTCTGGTTCTTCTGAAATTTGTATTTGCTTCCAAAACTGGGCAGGCATAGTAATTCCCACTCAGGCCACTGGCCACGTCAGCGCTGTGGGAGGTGCCACAGAAACAGGCATGGACCCCCTCTGGGCAAACAGCATGAAAACCACGGAGTTCCCCAGGTGCCCCACCGAATGTCCGGGGCTGATATGCCCGCCCAGGGTCTGCTCTGGGAGTGTCTGCTCAGAAATCCAAAGAAGACAGGGTAGCCTTCACTGCCTCTTACCTCCTGGCTGTTCTCGCACATCAGTCAGAGCTGAAGCATCTTTCCTGTGGTAGGCTTTGAAAAAATGATGTATAAATGGCAACTTGGCAAAGTAATGAAGTATTAGCAATCCAGATGGTAGAAGAAATAAAATGTGCAATCATTGTATAAAGTTCCAGAAACACTTTATTTAAAAATGGAGTCGTAAATGCATAACAAAATAACATAAGTAATAAAAGTAACAAAAATAAATAAGGAGAATAATGTATTCATTAAAAAATAAAAATAACATAGTAAAAGGCCAAATGTTTAAACAAACCTGTGTAAACACTTAAACGATAATGTAAGGAGACAGATGCTACTGTGTTCCTAATCAACTCCTTACCTTCTACCTTGCCGGGGACATGATCGGTACCCAAACATTCAATGAAAGAAGGAACAATTGATCGTGCTGTTTGACTCTTTCTTCAAACGGACTGACCCTGTTCGAGCATTTCATTTATTCCTTCAAAGCATTTGTGTCTTTCCATTCGTGTTCTTTAAAGGCTTTTTTCAGTCTTCCTTTACTAGAACGGGGTATTTAGCTTCACCAGGAGAATAGTTCACTTACCCTTTTTTAAAAAAACTTTAAAGAAAAATACGAGATCCATCACACAACAGACTTTTGTTTTTACATCTCTACAAAAGGGTATTTTTTGCTTTTCTTTTCTCTTTTTGCATCCTCATTAACTGGCCCAACAGTACGGGATTTTTGTAAAATCCTGTAAAGTTCTGCGGTGTATAGTTAGTTTCTTAACACAAATGTAGCACAGGGTTATCGCTGATATATTCTAGACCTTTTCACTAATTTGCAAAGGTTGTAGTTTTAACCTTGATAAACTGATGGCATCAAGGGGAAACTCCAAGTCTACTAATAAGATTTAACTGAATTAAGATTCACCCAAATTATAGTGTTCTGGAAACACAGAGATACTTGCTTTCTTTGAAAACTTATCCAAATGTGACCTTACTGGAAAGAGGAAAAAAACTAGTTTACAGAAGATATTTTTCATAGGCTTTCTGTTTAGTAACACAGGCCCAAAGCCTTGGTCGCTGTCGTCTTGCAGAGTTCTTATAAATGAGTAAGAAAGACTGAGACAGAATTCACTATGGGGTCCTACAGGGAAACACACAGAAGCAACTCACTCTGCCTGGGAGGGAAACTATCAACTAAGCTTATCGACTACTGGTTCTCCAAGTGTCCTAATGCAGAAAATTTTAACTTCATGATCGTTTCAGGGAATTTTTTTTCAACCGTCACATAGAAACTCGGTAACACGGGACCAATATACATGTTCTTAGTTTTAAAAATATACTCCACCTACACTGTCTGTCCAGTTTAATCTTCCTAGTTATCATGGGCCCTAACGTGAGAGACAAAATCTTACTTCCATAAAAAAAAATTTAAAAAGTGCCAAATTCATCTGTTTTGAAAGTGGAGTAAAACACTGCAGGGTTAAAACAAATACAGTATTCAGTCTCCTATGTACAAAAAAAGGCGGTTAGTCCTTACTGATCTGTAGATGTGCCCACCTGCCACTCCCAGGAAATCTTAGTGCAAACATAATAGTTCATCTCCGTAAACCCCAAGACAATTTACGTAGCAACAAAATTATATAAATCACATGTATGTTGGAAAATTTTAGAACATAAGAACGACTTTTTTTAAAAGGTCAGTTTGACTGTGGAGAGATAGATCGCTGTATCCAATGGCGATGAGTACTAATATAAATCCTATTATTGAGAAGTAAATATAAGTGTTTAACAAATCTGTACAGGTGAAGAGAAAGTCCGTTTCAGGGAGCAGCTTGGCACAGGAGACACGGGGGTCAGAAATGTTGGGCATTTAGTTTGCTTGTAGGTCACAGCATGGCTTAAAAAAAAAAAAAAAACAGAAACAAAAATCTATGCAGGCAAAGGATGTAATTATATTCAATTTGAAAATCATGAAACCACAAAAGGTGAAATCGCCACAATCTGCTTTTTCCTACGTGTGCGCCAGGCGGCTATCTAAGTGAAGGGATGAGTATGATACCACGTTAGAGGGGGAAATAAATAAATAAAATTAGAAAGCCAGAGATAACAAGATTGTACTTGACCAAGCTGTCTTGTTTTGTGCAAGTCAACACGACACTGCCGCCGGTCCTCCCGGTCACTCCACAGGTAGTCACTTTCTGACAGTCAGGAGAAGGTCACTCGGGGACCGTGACGTCCTCCTCTTCCCCGTCAGGGTTGAACCTGTTGAAATGGATGCTGAAGTCAGCCTCCGATTCTGTGTTCTCAAATTCAGCCGAGACCGAGACGGCGGCGGGATGAAGAACCCGAGCTTCCGGCGGGCAGAGGGACGGCGTCTGGCCCGGGCTGCCGTGGTTGTTCACAGGACTGGACTTCTGCTTCGGCGGAGACGGCAGGAGAGCACTGGGAAATCCCAAGTTGTTCAGGGCCTCCAGGGTTCCATCCGGGTCAATCATAGCATTGATCACTGACGGAGAGAGAAGGAGAAGGGGAAAGACGACCGTCGATGTGGTGAAGTCTGGGTCGGAACATTGCTATGACTTGGATAATATTTTGACTACTGATGCTTTCATTTGATGCTTAATTTTGGCTAATCCTTTCTACGCTGTTTTAAACCCCATTTAAATACTTTGGGGGCTGATCTATAGAGCTTACAGACCTGAATGCTTTCTTTGGTGTGCTGAGCAGCTCACTTAGGGGCATTTCAGAGCCTGTTGGAAAACTGGTATTTGGAGATGTGGAATTCAGAACAGATCTTTTTAAAATTTGCTTTCCTTTTTTTAAGGAGGATGAGTGAAAATACCGGTTATAATTTGAGTGCACACTCCTAGCGGCATTAACCACTCCGGGAACTGGGGACGAGTTGCTGTTGACAGGGTTCACAGTAACTTGACAGCTGGGGAAACTGAACAGTACGAGCCCACTCTGTGTGCCACCATGGCATGCCATCATTCATCCCGGTGACAGTGCCAGGACATCGGCCGTGAGCAAGTGTGCACGTGTGTGCCACTGAGCCCTGAGGATCCTCTCGCAGCCTGGAAACTAATATCCCCGGGCAGCCCCAGCAGGCCAAACGGACCCTGCTACCTCCATGAGAGGGGCTGGTTAAAACTGGCTTGGATTGGGTTTTCAATCCAAAAGACCTTTGAGTGGACGAGGAAAAATCTTAGGCAGTGATTTTCCACTTGGCCTTGGGTAGAGAGGGGTTTTGGGAGAAGGAAGCACCGATAGACTTAGGAATGACTTAAGAGGTCTTTTAGGTATACGCCTGTTCTATCAGCTAACAAAGCCACTTCTACTCATGGGGTTCATCCCAAACACTCAGGGGTGCTTAGGCTGAAGACAGACTGAAAATCATTTCGGTAGGACTCACATATCATGTCTATCATAAATCAAGCAACAAAAATTGAGTAGAACTAGCAGTTCATTCTGGAATCGGCTTGCTGTACCGCTGGGACCTCTGGGCACCGGTGCATGACTGCGATCTGACACAGCCGATACGAGGTCCCTGTCAAAGTTCAGGAGCTGGCCAACTGAGCCTCTCTCCCGCCTCTGGTCCCTGTGGCCAAAGTGACGCACTCGTTTCTTGCTCATCCACACTAACGTCGTTTGTGTTACCAGTTCATTTGGGTTATACCACGGGCATAATCTAAGAACTTCCAGGCCAGAGAAAGAATGCTAACTCTCAATAAGCATTTTCAGTCGCATACACATATTTTAGTACATTATTTTATGTATTTTTCACATATTAGTATTTATGTATTTAATAAGTAATACACATAAGACTATAAATTAGTTTATAACATATAACAATATGCCCAAGATTTTCCTTTGCTCTTTAAATTATTTATATTGCTTTAATATATTTTAAATAAAAATATATATTAATATATAATATACATTACAATGTATATTATGATTCATTATATATTATTCATTACATATTATAATATATAACACATAATGTATATTATATTAAATAAAATAATATATAATGATATAATATATAAAAACTTATAATAACATAGCTTTAAACTTTCTTTTTATGAGTAATTTGGATAAGTACAACTCTATATTTTTATCTATGTCATTACATTTAGTCAAATAATGTTCTAATATTAAGAATATTCTAAGAAATACCACTTACTATACACTGTTCTAAATCGTTAGCTCTTCCCACTTAATTCAGTAGTGAATTTACCTTGCAGCTGTTTCTCAGCTCTTTTTAGCTCCTGCAAGATGGAAGAGATCTCCTGTGGGGAAAGCAACGACAAAAATTACCTGACTTTAGGAAAAACACTTTTATTCGATAGGCAATGATTCTCAGACTCCTCTTATTTGGGATATTTAACATTCTCTACACAGCACTATCTATGTTTATAGCAAGATATGAAATGATTAGGATACCCAGTCAACAAGATTCAAATTTTAAAATCTTTAATGTTAAAATAAAATTACTTTTTCCCATGAGATAACGATAGAAGATGGCAAGTTCAAAATACTACTGCTATTAAGAAAAGGTTTTGAAAAACTTATATTGATTAACGACTTTGCAGAAGTGCCTAAGGATCTGACGTTCTTTGGAAAAATGTATAAGCTTCCAACCTCAGTTTTAGGATGACTCTCTGATCAATGAAAATCTATGCAAATTTTGAGGAGAAGACAGACAATTTATTAAGCAAATGGAAATGACTTGTGTCAACTTATATTTGAGTTTGGCTCTCATTTCAAAATTGCCTGCTTCTAATGTATAATTATTATAAGAACATGAGTGCATGATACTCATAGGAGACATGAAAGGTTCCTCCTTCATACCCTTGTAACTTTGAAGCAATCACTATTTTAAACTCCTGCAAGAGACTGTTTAACGCATACAATTTCCCAAATATTGCATTCCTATCTTCCTTTAAAAATGTAAATCAACAAACAGCTCAAAAATAAGCACATCAATCCCTTAAAATAAAACGTGGCTACTAAGATGTTTTACTAGTCAGGGAAAACTACCGTACCATGCTGGAGGTTTTCACAATAGGGACTTCACTTTCAGTTCTTAATTTGCTTTCTATTTCATCCCAATTCCGATCTTTATCTTTAAATAATATTCTACAAATCAAAAAAAAAGAAGCGTTTTAATTTAGAAACCCATCATATTTTTAATAATACAAAAACTGTATCTTTTCAAAGCTAAGCAAGGATAAAGAAGCCACTAAATATTAATAACTGCAAATAAAATACTGAGCCAGTGTCACCAACAAAATCATTTATGTGAGAGATCTGTATTAAAAAAGTAACTGAGTGGTTATGAATATGTACATACCTCTTGGGTATTTATCTCATTCTTTATTAAAAAAAAAGTAAAACAAATGTAGATGATGGTATAACCCCCCAAATTTTATCTGATATTTGTAATTAGCCACCAGTTATAATGAAAACAAAACTTTGTTCAGACAGAACATATGCAGTATAAACACAAGATGACATTCAGATTAAAATAGGTTAAATTAGATATGAAAAATTTGTGTCTCTTAAGACTTCTTGATATAGGAAAAGGAATCTTACCAATGAGGTGAAGTGTGAACATTATTTTAAAGGTTAAAAATTGGAGTGCTTACTGTGTTTCTCTTTGAAAATGTTAATTCATATTATTATATTGCACATAATTACTAGCTGTTAGGAGTGAAGACACTATCCTTTTGATAAAAACAATCACCAGTAAAGATAATTATCCCATGTTAGAAATTAAATTCAAATACGTTAACTTATAAAGCACCACCCACTTTGCTTTGTTGTTCAAACACGGTATCTATCATTCTTGCCCCAATGCTTTGGAATCTGAGACATGACTCAGGAGTTTTAGAAAGATGTGAATGCTGGGCATCCTTTTGTTCTCTTTTTAAGTTTCTTTATTGAGCCCGGAAATCTAATTTACTGCCTTATATAAACATCAACACTGCACAAGGAAGTAAATTACTTATTTGTATTTCTTCAGAGATCAATATGCCAGGTTCAACTTATTTAATCAGCTTAACAATAACCGACAACCTTTGGACCAACTAGGTTCAACTTATTTAAAAACAAGAAATTCATGAATATCAAATCAAGTGTAAAATGTCTATGATTACTCATAACCATGCTGAAAAAGGCAGTAACGGTTTTAGAACCTGATATAAGAACATCCTGAATATAGTTTTTTTTTTGTTTGTTTGTTTTTTTTTTTTTTAGAGAAAGGGAAAGAAAGGGAGAAAGAGGGAGAGGAACACTAATGGTCTCCTCTTGCGTGCTCCCAAGGGGAGGCTTGGCCTGCACCCCAGGCGTGTGCCCTGACTAGGAACCGAACTGGTGACCTTTTATTTTTCTATACAACACCCAGCCCACTGAGCCACACCAGCAGGGCTACTGTTGAATTTTCTAAACCTCCAAAATAAACATCCTTGCCAGACACCTAAGGGCTGTTATCCTAATGACTATTACATTCAGCATAGGTAAATTATTACGTGTGTTGTGAGAGCCCTAACAGCATTAGGATTGGTGGGCAGTGAGAAAACAACGACTATTTCATGGACCAACTTGGAACTACAATGGTCTTGCACTAAATAGGAAGTCTGTGATTAGCCACACAGTGCTGAAAATACAGTGAATTTTGCCAGAAAATGGTTACTGGGGAAAATGTGTGTGCTTCAAATTGCTGAACCACACATATTTTGCATAAAGCCTTTTCACATACATTTCCTGACTCTTTAAAGAGTACATAGACTGTCTGTCCCCTTCACGGATGAAGAAGATCGAACTAGAATAAAGATTGAGGTCTTATAAAAGAAGCCCCAAAGTCTGTTAATTTAAAGTACCAGTGTAACATGGAAGAGAAATTGTTTCTGGTTCCTAATAAAGTTAACCTCAGTGATTGTAGGTGCTCACTGTCAATTGTAAGGTGTGTAATTAATTATCGGGGACATTTATTTCTCTGTCTGTCCCCTTCGTGCTGCCTAACTAGCCCGTGGCTATTACTTCTCCCTCAAAAGGAAAGAACGTGGTCAAGGTAGAAGGAAAAGTCAGTGCCACTGATTTCCCTCGTCCCCTGGGGCTGTGGCACCGGGCTTGAGAAATGGGGAACCGGTGTCGGTCAGCAGTATAAGCAAGCGGGCTCGCGGAAGAAGACGGCACCTGATCTTTCCGGCGGTTTTATCTATGGACTGGCGTATCTTCCTGGAGAACTGGAAGACGGACGACAGCAGCAGATTGTCCCCCATGACCTGAAACAGCCACAGAAAACGCAGGCTTTAAGCTCCCACCTCTGCCTTGTGTTGTCACCAGGAGGAACACTAGTCGCGGCTCACTGTTCTTGGGGGCTTTTAGTATTTACGCCAATTTTAATAAAAAATCAATGAAGAATGTAATTCATGTATAACTACATCGAGAATGAAGGAAATATTAGCAAACGAGTTCCTTTTTATTAAATAACTTGTGAAGTTTCCACATGGTCTTGGTCATATCACTCTCAAACATCCGTCCATGTTATCCTACCATCCATTACTATCAAGATCCCGTTCTCTCATGCCTCCAACGAAATCATCATAACGGGGACAGCAGAACTAATTTAGAATACTAAATTCACTAGGCATTCTTTCATCAAATAACATCAGCAGAAAGAGGCAGAAGATGATAGTCCTCGTTCCCCAGGGCAGAGTCTAATGGGACAGACATATTTTTCAAATTTACTCAAGATACAAGTTTTTGTGATGGTGGTCGGCACCTCCCCAGCTGAAACTCACGAGCAAGACCAGAGGTCAGCACACTTGTGTAAAGGGCCAGAATGAAGTTCGGGCCAGTGGTCTCGGTCACAACAGCTCAGCTGTCACAGTGGCGTGAAAGCAGCTCCAGGTTCTGCACAAGCGAGTGGGCGTGGCTGTGCTGGAGCAAAACCTCACAGAACGGGTGGCAGGCTGGATTGGGCCTGCGGGCTGTACTTTGTCAAGGGCTAACCCACGAGAGACACAGCTAGTGCAGAATGCTAAAAAAAGGACTAAGCTTGGGGCTCAATGGTGCGTTCCCAAATCAGCTCCCGAGACTGTCAGAACTGCGTCTGGACACTAGAAGACAATCCACAAAATAACATACGGCTTTGGACACTAAAAAGCTTTAAAGGCCGGTGGGGGAGATCATGGTAATACACAGGAGATACTACTGTTCTGTAAGAATGAATGTAAGTGCTAAATCTGTGATTCAGCGCTGTGGGAATTCTAATGAGAGGGAGTTCTGGCACAGGGGAAAATAAGGAGGGCATCATGGAAAGTAGTCCTGAGAATGACAGGGACTTGAATTTAGGGGGATAAAAGGTCACTTCCAGTGTGAAAAGTGACACATGGGGTGATGAAAGGCTACCTAAGCACACTGTTATTTTGTGAGCCTCGAGGAATCACATAAAAAGGGTGGAAGAGACGTATTAATTAGGACGAAGGGAGAAAAGGCAAGGTGGGCTAAGGAAAGACTGTAACAGAAAAGGCCATCTCTCTTTTCCACCCCCATAAAGTGTAGTTCGGCGGTACAATATATTAAAGATTTTCTGATACTAATCTTGAGATAACTATCAATCTAGATGTTTCCATTCTCTTTAAAAATATAAACTGCCACACAGTTTAACTACATTTGGAAGAATTTATCTTCCCAGACCTCAGGACAGAATGACTGCAGACAAGATTAGCAGGCGGGCCCTTTTCAAATCATGGTCAGGCCAGGCCAGAGGGAATGTGCTGTACAGCCATGGAGGGTCCTGCAGCCGCACCTAAGGCGGGGGGCCAGCCACACTCTCTTCCCGCAGGTAGATGTTTGCTACTCGGTACCACTGCAAACCTACGTATTCACCCAGGCTGACTTCCGGCTCCTGTTCCATAAATCCAGATTCCACAAACGGCAGCCTGGGATCACACCCTTCTGTCGGCCGCCCCTTTCTCTATTCTCCTCCTACCACCCCTAAGCCGGTGCCTGGACCGTCTCTGCGTGTCACTCCTCAGTGGGCTCTCAGGTATTTTCCCTTCAGGAAAACACTGTCCATGTTTTGTTTTTTCCCTCAGATTTTCTAGTGGGTTGTTTTGTCTTTTTAATTGATTGGTGAGAGTTCTTCATATTTTCTGGACACTAATCCTTTGTTCGCTGTATGTTTCACAATAGTCCTTTATATACTCAAATTTATCTTTGAAGGTGAAAACTTCTGTCTTTTAAAAAATCAATGCTTACTGGAATGTTGAAAGCTATTTAGAATCTTTTTTTACTACACGTTTTAAAGTCTTGCTTTCCGCTGTTAGAAACCCGATTCATTTGGAGTTCATTATTTGCATAGGAGGTGAGGTCGAGATGAAATTCCATTCTACCCAGAGAGACAAGCGCTTTCCCCCAGCCCTGCTCATCAGAGAGCCCCTCCTCTGCCCACAGGCAGGGCACCCCCCTCTGCCAGTCGCCCGTGCTCCCCGCAGGCTCACTCACTTCATCTCTGCTCCAGGTCCTCCGCCGGGTAATTGTCAGGTGATCGGGCGGCTCCAGCGGCTGAGGTCGTGATTCGCTAGACCGACAGTTGTTTCCTTCCGGTGTTTTAGAATTAACCAGTGGGGGGATCTTGCGGAAGTTGAGACTTTCATCAAAAACACGGTCAACCAACTAATAAGACAAGAGCAAACCCTTATGAGAATGATTTGAAAAAGCAGAGATATTGGCATTATAGTTTTTTATGATTAAACAGAAGTTATTTCATTCTCAGGTAGTAAGAAAGCGTGATGTCTTCAATAAACCAATTACTCTTTCTTTTTATAAGTACTTCAAAGGTGCCTGTTTTATAAAATAGATGTTCATCTACATGGATTTTATTGTCAAAATCCAAAATAGATAGGTATTAGAAATTTGACTCTTTCGTGGACGAGATTTCCCCCAAATGAAAACACGTGGCAAATTGAAAACTGGCCATGTAGATGGACAAGGAGTTCATTTTACTCGCATTGCCTTACCAGAGGAAAATAACCTTTTTCTTTTAGTCTCCTATCTTGTTTTTTCCTTTTTGTTCTCACCAAATCCAGGTGACAAATGTCTTCACAGATACATAAATTGCAAATTCCAATTAAGCTTACAAAAGGAAAAAAACTTTAAATCCACAAAATAAGCATTTTGGTCTTAATCAGATAAACTTTTGACTGCTACAGAAATTACATATTCCAACAAAAAGGATATACTGCCACCTAGAGTGCAAATTATGCACATACACTACAAAGTAACTAAGGTTTACTGAAGAAGGAATGAACTCTAGTACACTACTCAGAAATCAAATAAAAAAGAAAAGTCTGTTCCATGAGATGTTTGGATGACTTTACTGGGTCTGAGTGAATATATAATCATGTTAGGTAAGATGTAGTTAGCTGAGAAAGTATTAGCTTTATCGTTGTACATGTACCGGAGGAACCGTGTGTGTCTTGCCACCAAGATCCTTTTGTTTTTCACCAATAAGGATGACTTTTCATACATTTACAATTGATCGGTGTGGTAACAAAACTACACAGACAGATGAAGCATCATTTACCAAATCGGACAACACATAAAGGGAGGAAAAGCCCAAAAAATGACCATTCAAGAAGTAGATTATAAAAGGCACGTGCGTGACAAAAAGCAACCAAGGACAGTATTAGCATAGTTTACCAGAATTAAATTCGTCCAAAAGGCTAGCCATTTTTGGTTACTACTGAGAACATTATTTTCTAAAGTAAGGAAGTAGAATCATCAAGGTCAGAGGCTGGCACGTTTTTTTTTCTGTAAAGGGCCAGAGAATAAATATTTTCGGCTTTGCGGACAACCAGTCTCTGTCCAACACCTTCATTTGCCGCCATAGCCCCAAACAGCCAGAAGATAATTAAACAAAGGAGTGCGGCTTTGTTCTGACAAAACTTTACTCTTTCAAATGCCAATCGGTAGAGCCAGCGCGACCAGAGTACCAGCAGTTTTGTGCCACACGGCAAAGGCGCCTTCTGGAGCAATGGTATGTGACAGTGCCCCTGGAGTTGGGGAGCAGGAGCCCCGGCTTTGGAAGGACAGAGTCCATCCGCTAATTTACATCCCGCACAGTTCACAAGGACGTTTCAAGACTGAGTATGTACAGGGGTGGGCAGAAGTAGTTTTACGGCTGTCCATATGGAAAAGAATACAGTAACTAATACATGATAAACGGTTTTGCACACGTAACTCTACAGCTGCTTTCGCCCAACCCCTGTATTTGTGTATGCGTATACGCATTTCGATTTTCAAAGTATGCTGCGTGTACGTGTTTGTGAGTGCGTGTGTATATATTCATCGACAGAATGTTTAAAGTAGGAGGGCCAGAATTTCTCTTTCTTTGCTATGAGAGCTATCTCCTAGTTAACTAGCTATGAAAATACCTTTTAAAGTGAGGTATTTCACAGCCAAACTTTATAGAAAATTTAGACAATAATTTATCAGATTCGGGTTTGCTTTTCACATACCATTTATGTTCACGTTTTAAGTAAAACTATGCACCAGTAATGAGCAAAGTACTTATTTTAAATAACATCACAACTTCCTGTTAACAGCAGACCCAATGTTAGCCTTTGCTAGGGCTGCCGCCAAACACAAGAGAAACGTGTGAAAGCAAAGACGGAAAATGCAGAGCGCCGTGCACACAGGGAGGGAGGACGTGAGTAAAAGAAATTAAGCAAAAAGCTAAAAGCAAAAGAAATAAAGAAAAGAAAGAACCTTATGCATCGCTCCATGAGGGTCTCCTACCTCTTCTCTAGTGTCTATGGCAGAGCCAGGGGTGGTAGCAGCAGTGCTTACTGTGGTGCTGGGGGCGGTGCCCGAGGACGTCACCGAGTCTATCTCTCCCGCCACATCGTTGATTTCCCGAGCAATGAGAGCGAGATCTTGGCTGATCCTGGTAACAGTTTCAGAAGAGCAGTGTAAGCCCTTTTAATTAATAGCTCTAGAAACGACAGTTAGTATGTTGCACCTGTAAAGATGTGTACCCCAGACTTAAGACCCAGAGGACTTCTCTAGCTGATCATGAATCAGGACACACTCTCAGAGAAGCTGAGTGGCTTTGCTCACGACCACGCAACCTGAGGTCGCAGCTGTCGGTGTAAGGGAGCCAACCAGGACCACACGGGTCCCAGGCGTACAGCTCATTTCCATACAGCCGCCTATATGTGTTGCCAGCCACATGGAATGAAGAACTAAATAACCGTCGTCAGTGATAATCAAAGGAAAAAATTTGTTTCCTTTACTGCTACATTTTTAAGAGGGGGGAACTTACAAAATCTACCATTGATACTAATGTTTTTCTCAAAAATATTGCAATTCAAGGAGACTTGAAAGTTTTCTAAGTTATACAGCCGCTGCACGGGAACTCCGTTTTGGCTTTTCCACGGGGAAGGTTTTAGAAAGACAGAACATTCTAAAAGTACACGTGAAGGTTCCTTGCAACTTCAAAGTCCAAAGTAGCATTTTTTAACTTACGCAAAATGCAAACTTGAAAGACTTACAAAGAATGTAGTAATTGCATAAAAATTTAACTATAGATTGAAAATGAGAAGCAAAGTTGAGGGTTGTGGCCAGTGCCTTTTTTATTCACTGGTACATAGATTTACTGGTTCCTTCTTACGTGTCAGGCACTGTGCTAGGCACTAGGAGGTAAAGAAGCAGATAGGGTCCCTGTCCTAATAAGCTTAGAAAAAATGTAATGAGCACATTATAGTAAAGCACAATGTAGTCAAAACCATTATATTACAATATAATGCGCACCATTAAAAACCTTCAACTCATCAACTCATTTAATTCCCACAACCACCTGTAAGAGCGGTATTGATCTTCTTGTTTTACAGATGAGGAAAATGAGGCTCAGGAGAGGTTAGGTGACCACGTTTTCGTTAAGGTCACGAACAGTAAGTGGTCTAACCAGATCTTATGTCACGCTACCTCTGGCATTACCATGCTATATATAATTTTTAAAACTTGATTAACTATTGATATAATTCTTTTGAGAAAGGGTTTAAAGTAGTTCCTTCAATAATATACTCAGTTCTTGCAATTTCCTGAAATGAAAGAAGTAGGATCAGAACAGAATAACCAGGCTCAGGGAGATAAAAAATGATCACCAGCTTCTACAAAAATCCATTTGTTCTTTAAGGCTTTTTTATGCAGGTACCTGTACAATGAAACTTCCGACATTTGTGCAGAGTAGTATGAATTAATTATAAAGAACATGGACCGCGGCAATCTCAACACGCTGTGCAGCGAAACTGCGCTAAACGAACAACTCAGTGTACATGCAACACAGTACTGTTCAGGCAGGAGACACTGCAAACCTGCTTGTAATTGCAGCTGTGCTGTGTGTTCGCCAGCTGTTTCTTCGCATGGCCATTCCTATCTTAAGGTTGACCTAATAATATAGGCCATTAAATTAACTTAAATCCACCCTGCTTAAAAATCTCAGCATCTACTGAACCCAGTATTAGTAAAAGGCAAGTTATATTAAAAATGCAATTTATTAATATCTTCGAGTAGAAATAGCAGATTCATGATCCAACATAGGGCATGAATCTCTTCATAAGGTTGTTAAATCTGAGCTTGCAAATCAATTCTGTGATGCTCTCCGTCCATCTCTTGTACCTGTGCTCTTTCAACGCCACGTTTCTAACGCCTGCTCTTATTCTCAGTCTCCGCAGCGTCAATCTGGTAGAGGAGGAAATTCTAAACTGACGGTTTATTTGGAGTTTTGCAATCCATCTGCTTCCTTTGCAATACCAACAAAACTCAAGCCTTCAATTTTGAAAACTAATAAAGTTTTCACATCTCCTTTTCTTTTTTGAAAATGTGAATAGGACAATAGCCCCAAAGGAAGGAAATACAGTTAAAGGTTAAGTTCTACAACATCAGTGCTAATCTCCCATCTTCCTGAGCGTCAGAACCCATGATCCAATTTCAAAAGTTTGGGTAGAAATAAATGTGCATCACTTGTAAAAAGGCGGGATAAAATGAGGAAGCTTGGGATTTTCTTACATACAGGATTTCAGTAATACCACTTTCTCATTTAAATTAATTAAAAGTTATTTTTTCACCAAAGGGTTAAGTACAGGGGTGAAAATGTATTAAAATAGGCTTTGAGTGTACTGGAAGTTTAAAAGAAATACTGAAAACCAGAGTCCTTGTGAAATGCATACCTTATTAAACATGCAGTATTTGCCAGTGTGATCTAAAAATGGAAATCAGACTTTACTGATTCAAATTGCCAACAAAAACATTCTTTTAGGTTTTAAATTAACTATAAAGGGATCAAGTCTGCTTTATCTTTTTAATAGCATATTAACTTTCCAAAGTTTTTATATCTAAGTAGAGTTCCAAAGGATACACCTACAAACTGTTACGATGAGGTTACCTTTGCTATTACTGGACGAAGGGAACGGATGAGCTGTGAATGAAGTTCACTAGCTTTGGACTCCTCCCACTGAAGCTAACGAAACAAAGCAGACCGCCTGTTGCTTTCACTGTGGCTAGGAGATCATAACTACAACTTCAGTTACTTAGCTTTTAATAAATAATTTAGTCTAGTTTTAAAAGGACAAGTGATAAAATGTAAAATCAGTTTAACAAGAAACATTTAAGGATCATTCCAGAAAAGTTTATGTTGAACCTGACACTATAATGAAAAAGTCAAGCTCTCAACAGACTTAAAGATTAACTCACATATTTGGTATAAGTGTAGCCTATAGGGAAGGTTCACAAAAAAGTTTCCTACCAATAATATCTTCCTTTACTTTTGGAGGAAGCTGTCAGTTATATTTATTACATGGTGGTAGCATTTTGACCCAATACTGCAAAACCTTAATGAAAGAATTATGGCAAACCACATCTCACATGGACCTTCAATGAAAGCATGAGGAATTGGGACAAATAGGTAATCTGAGCCACAAAAAGCTGGCTCAGGGTGGGTTAACAATGAGCTGAAATTGGAGACTTCTCTTGGGCAGCCAGAGAAATTTAATGAACGGCCCAAATGGAGAAATAAATTACTGGAATCTGTTTCTGGCCACTGAAAGAGGTATTTAATTATAAAGAAAGGGGTACTTCCCATTGTCAACGTAACTAACTCCAAATACTAGCTTAGCACCACAGAGAAGTTGCATTTGGTGAAATGTGGGAAGAGTCTTAAAACTAGGCTCATAAATACAAATATGCATATGAATAAATGGAGCAAGTCAGAAATAAAAAGGTAAAAAGATAACTTTGAATGTCTCAGCACACGGCTGGCCATCAATAAACATTTCCTAATTGAATGAGAACAATTTGATTAAAAATCCTAAGCATTCCATTTGCACCAGAGACACAAAGCCTGGCAGTTAAAAGAAGAAGAGGGCCTGAGGTCGTCTGATGGGATAGTCCCGCCCTTGCTCAGTGAGCAATGTTCGAGACAGTGCACATACATGCAGAGAAGTGGCAGAAGGTACCCTCGGGCCAGAGAACGTGACGGAAGCAGACTGCAGTACTGGGAAATGTTGAAGAACTAAACAAACTGAGGAGTAACTGACACTTGAACTTGAAATCATATGCACGCTCCCTGGCTGGCACCCACAGCCTCCCATTATTAAGCTGGCTCGGCGCTGTGTTCTGCTGGGTCATCCCTTCACGATACACCTTCGCATCTGACACCTGAGCAAAACTTCATCCTTTTTTAAACCTCTCACGTCACTTTGCCTTCTATCAGGTATACACACCTTCACTTTCTTCCTCTGACTGTGAGCTTTCTGAGGACATCTACATCTAAGTCACCTTCACGGTCCACTCAGGCTATAAGACTGCTATGCTCAGAGGAGTTGGCTAAGACTTCTTTGGAGAGTGTGTGGGGGCTACGTACACGTACAGGCATACCTCTCTAGTGCGTTTTGATTTACTGTGCTTCACAGATGTCGTGTTTTTTTACAAATTGAAGGCAAGACCCTCCCCCAGCAAAAGTCCGCATGCACTTTATTGTGCTACTTGCTGTACTGCAGCGGTCTCAAGCGCCTCACAATATCTCCAAGGTATGTCTGTACGTAATATATAAAAAGAACTTACATGTATATATGTTTTATATACATATTTATATATGTAAATATGATCCAAAACAGAACTTCAGAGGTATATAAAGCAATAAGTTATGACCTTTGCAAATAATAACCAGTCAAGAGTAGGCTAAAACATGACACCTTTATCATTTAATTCTCTTATGGAATATAGCCATAATGAACTAGTTGCTAAGCCTCAAAATAAGATATTCTGTTAATAAGATATTTTATTAATAAGATATTAACTCGAATTTCTCCTAAAATAATGTAATGTTGCAGTGGTATGTGCAATAATGACTCTAAAACAATGAAATGTCTTTAAGCACCTTCTGATTCAATTAGAAATAGAATAATCTTCTAGTATAATTTTTAGGTTAAATGTATTTTTTAAAATTTTATTTATATATTTTTAGAGAGAGGGGAAGGGAAGGAGAAAGAGAGGGAGTGAAACATCAATGTGTGGTTGCCTCTGGCGTGCCCCCTACTGGGGGCCTGGCCGGCAACCCAGGCATATGTCCTGACTGGGAATTGAACCGGCGACCCTTTGGTTCACAGGCTAGCACTCAATCCACTGAGCCACACCAGCCAGGGCAGGTTAAATGCATTTTTATTCGGTCATCTATAAAGGTGGTATTATAGCTTTGTTTATCCTAAAATTCATAAAACCAGTATAATCTATCAAATTTCTACTAGAAGGAAATCTGTATCCATGTTATAATAAAGAAACTGAGGCAGCAACTACCAAAACCATTTTATCAGAGGTACCCAGAAAAAGTTTCTTTAATTGAAAACCAAATATAATACATTTTGCTTATACACTTTATTTCCAAATGGACCTTGTTTTTGTGCTTTAAGTTTATATGCAGGTAAATAAGTACTATGGACAAAGTGTTAGTTAAGTGATATAGCCCCAAATTCTAAACAAAAAGGATAGTGCCAAAGCACAAAACATCTTGTAATAAATTAAAATCACTATTATGATTTCAAAATAAAACATCCTTACCCACCACCTTTCAGTAAGTACTGCTCCCAGATTGGGAGTTTCAAGAGACAGCAGTACCCTGTTCACAAAAATTAAACTCCTTCTCACGTTCCATCCAGTCTGTGACTCGGAGCTATTTCAAAATAAGTCTTCTCACGGCAGGCAACCTGACCAGTGTCCTAGAGGGACGCTAAATATCAACCTTAACTTTATTTCCTTCCATGCTTTCTCTCCTTCCTACCCATGGGGTTTTTTGGGGGGTTTTGGGGATTCTTAAAAAATAAAAAAATAAAAATAAAAACTTCTCTGGCTTTGAGATATATGGCAGAAAAATATACCTTGAAAAATTAAGGTCTCAAAGGCAAGTTTTATCAGTACGGTGCTACTGACAAACTGCAGGGAGAAGGCATAAAATCGTTCAAGGTTAATGCACTTGGCCTTAGAGCCCTGCTCTAGATAATAAAATACGCATGGACAATAGTAATAAAACGCACATAATAACACAATGGAACCAGGGGAAAATATACAGTTCCTATTCACTTTTCCTCTTTTCTGTTTGGGGGCAAGGATGTGGGTTTGGCCAAGAAGGTGTTCAGTCATTCTAGCTTGGGGTCAAGAGCTTGAGAGAAGAGGCCTCCTAAGACATATACCTTGGTCCCTCAGGTAGAACTTGAACTTGAGCAGTGGGACATCTGTCCCAGAAAGGACAAAAGGAAGAGACAGGAGCAAGGCCTGCTGTTGCCAGCTTTGTCCACAGGAATAAAAAAGGTGTCAAGGGCCTCTCGCTGCAGGCATCTGTGGGCCCAGAATAATCCTGGCCCTTTCTCTGACTAGAATGGGTTTACCATGCTGCAGTAATTATTCTCATGGGAAGGCTATTTACACGGTAAGATAAAAATGGTTAAGCAGCACCATGGGATTAGAAGGGCATGTTCTCTGAGATTTACAAGCAATTAAGAAATTATAAGTAAACCATCATTTAAGACGAAAACTCTAAATATTACATTAAAATAATAAGCCAAAAAAAAAACCCCACACCACAATTCACAGAAGTGAACAGAGAAAGAAAAAAAAGATAAAGAACATTATATTATTAGTCTGTTGGGTTTTTTAAAGCATCTGTGGACTAATATAGAATTCTTTCATAATGTTGCCAAATGTAAGAGTTGATAATTTTAGCATATATACGGTGAGAGCGTTTAGGTAACATACGGTATACTGCAATAAAAGTTAGCATCTCACAAACTTCAAAGAAGTTATATTTTAACCACTATAGCATCTGTTTGATTACAGCCTCTCTCAACGTTCAACCACAATCAATTATTGATTAAAAGTCACACCTGCAGCATGGATTTTACTTTTTATTCTATAACCTAAAGGTTATAATAAAGAAATTTATTGAACATTGAAAATAAACATACTTTGATTTAATTATTACAGGGCTGAACTAAACAATAAACTCATAAAAGTGGGAGTAAAAAACCTGCCCACTCTAATTCCCCACAGAGAACATTAACAACACACCTCTAACAAGTACACTGTTACCTCTTTGATAGGTAAAAGCAAGAAAAAATTCAGCTGCATAATTCTTAATTATGTAGAGCTGATACTACCTTTTAAAAGTTATATTCACTCATTAGCATCTCTACTAGAAATAAAAGCGTAATAAAAATAAATTGATTCCACAATTATGTTAGTAGCACTAGCATTGAAAATATGAAAAAATAATGGATGGAAAGTAATATTTACATCTGACAAAACTAAGTTCCTGTGGATTTCATCTCTTGGACTATTAGGCCCAATCAGGTAAAAGCTAAACTTTGTGATCAAGTTGAAATGTTGGCCCAAAATTGTAACTCTTAAAGATAATCCACCAAACCAACCTGGCTATCTCTTCTCGGTGAGCAGTCCAGTCTCGGATGTAGTCTTCCTGCTCTTTTATCCGGTGCTTGAACGAAGAACTCGTAGGCATTGCTGACCCAGAGCTCTGCAACCGAGTCGTTTTCAGGGCTGGAGAAGTACGTAGACGGGTATGTTTAGGGGAATTACGGTTTGATCCAAATTCATCTTCTGAGGTGGAAGCATAATCAGTAGGAAAGCGCCTCCATCTTGAATTTACTAAATTAGTTTAATTATTAAAAAAAGAATTATTATGTTGTCTTTTAAAGGAGATAAAGTAAAAAAATCATGATTTCAAAAACACCATGAGCACACGCATGACACAATTTTCAGTAACCGACACACACATACCTCACAAAAACCGTAAGGCTACTACTCTTTAAAGATAGAAACGTTACAGTTGGGTAAACTGAAAACGATGAATAATTACAAATCATTGAAAGACCGTGTTTTCTGCAGTATGGTGAATACACATGTAGATGCAAAACTCACTAATGGTAGACAAGTAAGCAAGCTCAGGTACTTTTTAATTGCAAGTATTTGTCATTTGAGTGAAGAAGACATGGATTTTAAAAAAAAAATGACGGCAACAATAACAACAACAACAACAAAAATAAATTAAGGGAAAAGATTTCTTCATGCCACATGGACTTTCAACACGGAGATGGTAAAACCCCTCTTTTCCCACATACAAATGTGCATAATTCCTGCTGTGGAAATTATGGCAGAAAAAAACGTTACCTCTGTCATTCAACATCCTGTTACGCTACGATTGGAAAAAAACTTTTTACGTGGTAAAAACACAACAAAGCATCTTCAGTACAACTCTGCTGCTTTGACACAAAGCATACGGTGAAAATAGACAACGGCATGTTTAAAAAACCACAAGGAGCAAAACTCCACGAGCTATTCTCACAACCACTGACACGTAGGCACAGGAGATCACATTTGAAAAATCAGCAGACAAGTTAATGCAGACACTTCGCTACTACTGTTATTTTCAGAATCAACCATGATTTGTGAAACATAAACGGAGGTTAAAAAACGAGGAGATAACGGTGAATCTACGGCAGACTCCATGAGGACGGGAACCGCGCCTGTTTAATCCATTACTGTATTGCTCTAGCACTTAGCAGAGTGTCTGGCTAGCAAACGTTTAATATTTTTGAACAAATGACCTAACTCCTGGATAGTGACCATTTGCTTTTCTTGGATTAGGAAACACCTAATAGAAAACATGAGATGTTTTTGATGGTTAAAAGTAATAAAACCTTAGCACCTGCTATAAGTTCTGACTACTGTTAATACGAGGAACATTTTTCTCTTTCTCTCTCTTTAAACTCAGCCCAGGCTGCGTAGGCTGGTGAAGTCTAGAATGCCTTCATGTTATTTCCCTAGAATTTTACACCCTTCCTGTCTTTTCCTCCACAACTACATTTCTGCATGGGGCTCTGTAAGGCTGAGATGGCTCTCGGATGAAATTGGTATCTGAGCTGGTCTCTGGTAAAACAGAGAAATCTGTAACAGGAATACGCCACGAATCAGAGTCTACCCAATTGTTCTGACTCACGGTCCGAGGTGAAGCTCCCAAAGCTTAGCACTAGATTCGTGGGTATAAGAACAGAAAGATATGCAGAAACTTCATGATTTTCTATAGAAGTGTCTGCAAACGCACGTACAGAACTCTGGGTAATTGATTGCAGAGTTTTATTTTGAAGGGGGGATTAAATATTTCTGATTTTAACACTGTATCATTAACATAAACAATACTTTAACCCTGGGCATAATTTACTCATTTCTAGATATTTAAAATCTCCCGTTAACTGAACTGACCCTGAGAACTTGAAAACAATTTTAGAAAAAATTTAGGAAGAAGAGCAAAGAGGTTTTAGAAAAAAGTTAGAAATATGGCAAACTAATTAAAATATGGCAAATCAGAAATACGGCAAAACAAACTAGTACTTTTGAATAAAGGCATTGCATGTAATGTTTATTTTGGTACCTTAGAATATGATTCATTAAAGGAAATGCATAAATAAGAAAAGGATCTTTTGTTAAATTACATTTCCCAATTTTTGATTCGGAAACGATGGTAACCATGCCTGTTACTGAAAACTGTTTGGGGACAGAACAATACTAATAACAAAGAGTTGGAGTAAATTGCAGGAGCTATGAAACCACAAGCAGGTGTGATGGGTCTGAGGTGGGTAGGTCAGAGGCAACGTGGAGAGAATGGCCACGACAGCTGACAGTCCCAAGTGGCCGCGTACAGAATAGGAGAATGAGAAAGGGACAACCTAGGGCTACGAATGTAAGTTAAACATCCTGTGACACTGTATACGTAGAGCCTTATGAGAATTAACTTTTAATAGTCTGAGTCTTAAGATCAGAAAATTATAGAGACATTTTAGAGAAAAAAATAAAAGAAAAACTTTTTTTTCAAAAGACACTTGCAAACTTCCTGGGTTTTTTTTTAGATCTGCCTAAGAAGCCAGTAAGAATAGTGATAGCTTCTAATAATATCTTTAGAAAGAAGAGCAACTGAAAGAATAACACATATTTTAAAAACTGAAAGGTAACTTTTCTAGGTTTGCTCTCTTAAGATTTAGGGTAAAGGGAAAGATAAAGTAGGGTGTAGCAGAGAAATGGAAGTATGAACACTCTTGCAATTACTCAGGGTTAGCGTTGCCACAGGAAAACACATCATATACAGTGTGCTTGGCGGCAAAGCTCGGGGGACCTCTGGACACCACATAGCCTGAGTAGTAACAGCACAGAGAGGGGTCAAACGGCGTGGAAGTGACTACAGGTGACGAGGGACTGGGAAAGAGACTTGAATGCCAGGACCTCTAATCAGTTATTTCTCCAAAACCTTCTTTTAATACATTTTGCTGTCTTAAGTTTTGCTTCCAAACAATGGCAGGGATCCATTTTATCTGAAGAAAATCCCAATGCTTACTTATTTCATAGAATTTCAGAACAGAATGCCCTCAGGCATTAGATAGTCTAAATTCTTCAAATTAGGGAGAAGAAACACACCCAGAGAGGTCTTGCCTTGTGTAACTCAAAGTTTAAGTCAAGTCTACTGACTCCCAGAGTTCTAAACTCATTCCTTACTATTCCAATTGCTTTACAAGTAAACGTTAGAAAATTTCTTTCTTTTTTTTTTTTTTTTTTTACATTTCCAGCCAGACTATTTTTTTTAAAGGCATCCTCAATTTCTCTTAGAATGATAGATTTTCTGATTTCTACCTGTGCTAACGAAAAATGTTACTTCCTCTTCTTGAATTTTATTCTGCTTCGGTAAAATCATACAGAGAATTACATTTAATTTATATCATTAGGTTTACTTGATATATCAGCACTACTAAGGCATTTCAGATAAATCATTAAATTGAAAACATGTACTGAGGTGTTTGAAATGCCAATCTCTGAGAGGCTTCTTGGATGCTGTGATGCTGAATAGCACATCTAAACAATGAGAGAATGTTCCAAGATGGGCTTAATTAATTTCATAGCTGACCTGAAATCTGGATCAGTTACATTAATTATAAACTCATTTGTACTATAAAATTATGCAACACTCCCTCTTGTGGAAGTAATAAACTACATTCACTATAAAAACATATCATGAAGTCTAGAGAATTAAAAAAGGGAAAAGGGGTTATCAGGAGCATTTATCTAGGAATGCTCCGTTTTCTTTTACTGTCACCAAAACTTTGCTGGCTTTAAAACACATCCACATTTACAGATGTCACAGAAGCATTCGGACAATAAACACTGCATCTTCATATTTTATATGAGAGTATTTGTTGTGGGAATTTAAACCACAAACACGTTTCACATGTATATTTATGAGCACGCAGCAGTAGCATCCTTCGAGGGACAGAATCCCTGACAATGTTCTTATAAGGGTCTTTGACCTGGAAGAAGAAATAAATCAAGCCACGCATGCCCACCATTTAATTTCTACCCTCTACGAAGTTTGAGGACTAGAATAAAAAAGCGAAAGCAAACAGTCTAAGAAAATTCTAAGGATGTTAACATGATGTTTTTATTTTCTAGAATGTGCACTTTTTAAAACATAATGAAAACCAACTACTTTATTTTAATAATTCAGGGTACTCAGTTTCAAATATATCTTATTAAAATAGACCTGGCTATTTCTATCTAACTCGATATTAAAGGTCACTGAAGGAATTTTGGGGAAAAAAACTGGTTAAACTAAATGTAAATTACATCAGAAACAAAGAAGTATTAAAGGACCTTTACTCTTAATTTTGCTAAATCAGATATTCCCATTCTACTTCTGTCATACACATTTCTTCCGAAAAACTTTTTTAGGCATAACCTAAAATATAAAATTTGAGTTATTACAGAATGATTTTTACATATGCCAATATGGGCAACACCACACAGGGTCTAGATTCAGATATTTCAAAGATCCTTTAAGTTTATAGTGTGTAGAGCAACACTGATCAGTATGGTTTCACATTCTTTTAAATCATATTTCAGAAACTAAGAATTTTATTTTCTTTTTCTATTCAAGATATGATGACTACCTTTAATAGAAATATCATAATATCAAAGATACCTCAATTAGCAATATCAAAAAAGCATGTTTGGTTTTTGTTTTTTTTATACTACCTACCCCATGTAGCTATAATAGTTTAATATGTTACCACAGACAGAAACGTCCTGGCCATTGTCTTCCTAGATAAAATATCATAAATGGGCATCTTGAGAGATTCCAGATATACAATCCTGGGTCTCAGTGTGGTTTTAGGCTCATCAGGAGGAACATGAACTTGGTAAAACACCAGAATGACAGATGTTACAGTGAATAACCCCAAGACCCGTAGATTGTAAACTGGCCTTCTCTATACTCCTGATGATAATCAACAGAGTCTAGCAGTCCTCTGATAGCCCGCGTGCCAGCAGACAGAGGCTGTTTTTCAGAGCTACACTAGATGTGGCGGGAGAAATGAAAGGCTGGGAATTAAAAGCCCTGGATTCTCACCCCGTCCCTCCCACAGCCATATGACCAGGAGAGGGGATTTCAACTTAGCTATTAGCTCTCTAAACCAAATGACCCTTCTAGCTGTTAAATTCCATGATTTTAATTATTTAATATACTGCTATTAGGTATGAAGGAGGCCAAAATCGTGTACCTCAATCTGCCCTAAAGAATTTCAGTAACTAATTCAAGGTACTTTTTGGACATAGAAAATTGCATGTTTATCAAGTTCTGAAGTCCAAGAAGCCAAAACCAAAACTTAGCCTTAAAGACATGTATATAATATGACATCTTATAGCCATTTCTTAGACTTGCAGAAGTAATCACACTTGGTTTGCAATGCAAATAAGCCCCTCAAGTTAAACACTGAGGAATGACACTGAATCACTCAGGTGCTAAGAGTTCGACAATCAGGACGGGAGGAAGAGTCGTTCCGAGCAACTTGGTAACATACAGCGTGTGTTACAGCCTGCGTCATGTTACAGCCTGTTAGTCCCGGAGAGCACTTACGCATTTTTATGATCTTAGAGATGAGGTGACGAGACACAGAATGCGACAGAGAAACTTTATCAGAACACACACCAGAGCAAGAAGAACAAAGGAAATGTGAAGAGGTAGGGCCATAAGGAACAATGCTGAGTAAACGTAAACCGAGAGATAGCAGCAGTCAGTTTGAAAATACTTGGCAATGGATCTAGGAACCACTGAGCAAAGCTTGAGGCGTAGAAACAAGAGGATGGGGGTAATAAGGAAGATGCACCTGTTGTTTTTGGAATCATGATCGTATGTAATACACCTTCAGACTCCACACATTCCCACCACAGGTACAGCCACCATCACCCACTGACCCACCAACCCAGACAGGGATGGAATGTGAACAGAGTGGAGGAAGCAGCAGTGGAGAGAGGAGAGGAGGAATAAAAAGTGAAAAAGTAACACACGCAAAGCACTGTTCGTTTTGAGTCTTGTAGGCCATACTGCGGCAGGTGGGAAAATAAAAAGACCACATACCGACTTTCCCTGCATTCTAACTCAGGACTTGGGGTTCACTGAGATGCCTGCTGACTGAGGGTAACACACGCCCAAGTTTGCACCAGCTGGTTCCCCCGCACTGGCCTGTTCGGCCACACCCCTGCAGGAGGCTGATTATGAGGTAATGAGGCGGTGTCTGCCGGACACACACAAATATCTGCCTCGGTACCAAAGGGGGTCCCGTGTGCTCACGGGCCCCAGCTCTCAGTATGAAGTCTGTGAACAGACAAATATGCCAGAGGCAGTTAAAACCTGCTGGGGGATAAGTCGCTTTTGTAAAGATTACAGGTAATGACAGCTAACTACTATTCTTAAGTGATGTAACAGTGCTTTATGAGCTGACGCTCATAACCTGTTAAATGTCTACAGCCCAGTTTGACCCACGGGCTAAGTGACTGCCTCACGAATCCATCTTCCTCCACTGAAATAAATCAAGGGTTAGTTTCACTTGCCCCACCATCAACAGACCTCACTTTTAAAGGTGGGTAAGATAAGACTGCATGCCAAAGTAAGGTGTGTAAGACATGTCAAAAACAAATGGGTAAAAAGGGTAAAATAGCGGTCATTTCATTTAGCTCTGAAAGGAGGAATAAAAGGTCTACTGCTTTTCTTCAGATCCACAAGGGCTTGGAATTAGGTGAGGATATGTGAAAGTTAGACTCATGCTTTTAGGAACACAGTGTTGACTCCTATCATCTAAACCAGAGAGTGATTCCTAATCTGATGTTTGACACACAAATCCAGGTGGCTCACCAACAACACAATTAAATCTCCTGTATCAGTTCAGTGGGCCTCTACTTTTGAAATCACTATTTTACTCCGGGATATTAACTGGAAGTATATATAACGTCTGAATTTTCTATTTATTAAACTAAATAACTTTTATAGGAAAAAACCTCTCTATAGAGTGCCTCTTCTGTTGAATATTTTGAGAAACAATGCTGGAGACTTTTTTTTAAAAAGAAACCCCAAAACATAAAAGAAATATGCTAATATTATAAAAAGTCTGGATCCAATTTACCTGAAGGAGAGCCATGCGCTGAGGACATACTTTTGACCTTGGAGTCTGAGAGTCGAGAGATGCTGTTGGCTCTGATTCTAGGGGAAAATTTATCCGAAGGTACTAGTCTGGCTCCACTGCGAATGATGGCTTCTGCGGTCCGTGAAGAGGCACTACTTCTAGAGATGGTTGCTTCCGAGTCACTGCGAGCTGACAACGAGCCCAGCCGGGTTCTCCGAGGCTGGGCCAATAAATCAATCCTAGAGATGTTCCGCCTTCCTGTGGGAGGTTTTGACGTTGAACTTGTTGTGGACACTTCAGAAGCAACGGATGCTTTGTCAGCATCGGCCAGTTCACTGTCTGAAGCTTCACCAAGTCGTGCTCGGCGCAGGAGGGAAGTCCTGGTGGGTCGCGGCCTTGGAAGAGTGGTAGATTTACTGGACGAACCGGGCGCGGCAGGGGAGGTCTTGGACTTGGTCGCCTTGCTTCCGTCCAGTTTGGAATGCGCATGCTCATCGGTTGAGGTGAGTGGAGTCCTCCCGTGAGGTTTACAAGAGTAGGTTTCCTGATCGGATGACAGAATGTCAGAGATGGCAGAATGAGGTACACTGGAGGTTTGGTCATCGTCGGTCAAGTCCACCGAGGGCTGTCTTATTCTCCCACTGGACTGTACGAATTTACGCCCATCTGCTCTTGAACCTATATCCGTGGAGCGGCTCTTTGTTTTCTTTTCGATTTTCTCCCTAGCACCGGAAGATGATTTTGCAACATCTTTGGAAGGAGAACCTGAAGAACACCTGTCTTTATAGAGACTGGTGAAACTCTTCCGCTTTTGGGTTGACTTTCTTTCGGTCTCCCCAGTCACCAGGCTGATTGTACTAGCGGTGTCCACATCAGATTCTGGTGAAATAGAGTTGTCCCTGTTATAACTGGGAGTATCTGGGCCTTCGTCCGTTTTATTATCTTCGCGCAGTTTAGCTTCTAGAAAAGCCATCACCGCCTCTGTGTCTTTTAGAATAAGGGTTGTGTCCATGCTGGAATCGGTTTCCATGGAGTCGCTTCTTTCGCGTATTCTGCTGGCGGATGCCAGTGCCAGGGACGGGGGTGTAGACGAAGTCTGCTTATTGATGTGCGGAATAAGTTCTATGGGGATGTTCGGGCTGGGTTTCTCTATAGTGAAGCTTCCTTGTCGCACTAAGGACTTGGAGGACTCCTTTTTGTCTCCTCCCTTCGAAGCGTGACTTTTCAGAACGTCCTCGGGTTTTCTTCGCTTGCCCTCGCTTTGTATCACCCTTTCTCCTTTGCTTGCAGAATGTCCTGGAATTTTCTCTTGAGATAGTGACTCCTGTTTGAAAGATTCCTCCCTACTTCTCTCTACCTGACCTGAGGCATTTTTGGAAGGTAATTTCGGTGTCCACTGGGCCTGATCCTTTGGCTCTTGTTGCTGAAGTTTAGCTAATGTTTGCTTCACCAAAGAAGCTTCCTTATCCGCTTCCCCTTTCTCCTTTCCTGGGGAGGAGCTGCCTAGGAGCAGCAGGGCTTTACTGTCCCCGCCAGTTTTCAGGGGCTCCCCGTTCACCGCCCTGTTCGGTTTGGCCAGGCCTCTGTCAGCGTCTTGCTTGTCTTTCTGGTATACCTGTGTAGGGGCTTCCTTCTCCTGAAGCTCTGTGTCTTGCTTTTCTCCTATCTCCGACCTCTGGCTCATAACCTTGGCTCTGGAGCTCTCCAGGGACTTCTCTTCATTTGGCAGCTGGGGGAGGGTCCGTCTCCTCCTCTCTCCCTGGCTAGCCAAGGAAGTGACTGAGCCAGCACTTCGCATGGAAATGCCAGATTCACTGATATCTGCATCTGTGACATAAAACCACAAAGAAGCAATTAGGGCAAAAAGTAAGTATAAAAAGAGTATCATTTTACACCAGGTTTTGAAGTGTAAGTTAAGAGATGGCTTCAGTAGAAAATAAAACTTGGGCTAAATAAGCCAGCATTGTGACAGAGTAGTTTAAAAAGCAGGCGCAATGCCAAGTGCACAAATGGCCAATTACTGACGGGGGAGCCAGGAAAGTAAGCTGCCTGAGGTGGAAACTGGGGTCATCTGATCGGACACCTACTTCTGTTGCCTCTTTTACTTTTACTGTGTTTTATAGAAGGTCACCGTGTTCATTCTTACTTTTGGGACTTATCCCATTCTCTAAACTTTGCTCATGATAACAGACTCTAACTACTGTATTGTACAATTGCACAGAGAGTACCTAATAAACGCTGTTTATTTGCTGTACTTTCAGTTTACGTAGCAAAAATCTTGTTTTTAATAAGCATTATTATCTAACTGGAAGAATACGTTGAATTTCCTGGGTAAAATGGAAAACGTAGGACTTAATAAGTTTTTCTAAAAATAAAATTCAAAGCTGATTGAAAGAATTTTTTTAAATATAAGTATGAAAAAAAGGTGATAGGACTTGTTTTAATTTTATAAACAGAGGGATTTTAAATTATGGCCGCCTGGTGCATTAAGGCCTCATAAAGAAATACACAATCACTTCCTCTTTCTCAAGTAAGTAGAAGCCAGTGAGAAAATGCATACATTAATGTTTCCATGCGAGAGAATTTGAGAATACTTATGAAGGATTTTCCTGAATAGATGGAATGTTTTTGAGAAAAGGGATACATCTTTCAGAGAACTATAAATTAACATATAAAGGATCCTAATTTTTTGAAAATAACTGGGGAAAAGATGCTAGATAAAGCTTCTATAGATCTTTTTTCCTTTACAATTCTTAAAGTTTAACATTAAAATTTCATAGCAATACAATGACCATGATGCAAGAAAATGTTAAACTTACCGATTTAACTAATTTAGCAATTAATCATGTGTTATTTTGTTATGGCTTATATCTTGCTATTTGAAGCATCTAAAATGTCATAGCTATTTTATTTTTTGTATTTTTCTAGATTTCTCACCCTGGATAAGTGGTTAACAAGAACACTGTAGATTTCAGTGGATTTATCAGCTTATCTAAATAAATTAATTTACAACATGAAGCCTGAATGAGACAATGAAGGCCAAGTGGTCTACTGTTTCTTATAGCAAGGGTAGAATTTTGCTTTCCAGAGCTAATGCTTAATAATTTTATAGTGGCTTCTTCTTATAAATGTACCTCGCTCCTCTGCCCGGTCTCTGTTTCCCAAACACGAACTGGTTTCTGTGAAACAACTTGCAAATCCCTGTCTTTCCAAAGATTTTTGGTAAAACTACAAATTGTTCTTTGATTTCTGACTGATAAGTGATACAGCTTTTCCTGTACCCCGTCTTGTACCTTGGTCAAATAATGCTAATGTTTCTAAAACTCCTAAACCAAATTTTTAGGGAGCCGTAAGTCAGAGACAAAATAAATTTCTATTTCCATTTCTAAGGATAACAATATTAAGACTATAAATATAAAGCCACATGCAAATTCTTCTTGAATGTTTTTTTAAATTAAGACTGTAATTAACTGAATCCAATAATATTAGAAGCATAAAATTTGTTTTCTTTAAAGAAACTGTATTTCAGTTCATAGAAATAATTAAAAGGTAATCAAAATCACATTACATAGATTCAAGAGATGTAGTAAGTAAATTATGTATTAAGCAAATTCTTTTTTAATTGATGTAAGGCATAAAAAGTAGCATTTACATATTTATTGTATTAATGAATGGGATAATTTGGAATATGTTGGTCTTCTTTGTAAATTTTCATGGTATACAAATTTGTGTATGTTATGTGCTTCATCTACAAATTATCTCTCTATCATCAGTTAATGTGAATGGTTTCCACATCAGTGAAATTAAAATTATACATGTAGTGTAAGCATGATCATATCTGAAAATGCTTATTTAGGTTTAATTTACTTCTCACTCTATAGATTCAGCTTGTTTTTAAAAAACGGACATACCGTTCACACAGACACACACACAGGAAGAAAATACCGTTCTCTAAAGGAGTAGGTACAGACAGTTCCATCGTCCTTTCTTCTTGGTCATGTCTTGTGTGATTAGCAGCCAAACTAGCCCACTGTGAGACCCACCGCTTGCTTCCGGATGAAGGTGGGACTTCCTGGAGAAGAAAAATAAAATAACAAAATAATACAATCTGGTCAAATCTGATTCTCACGAGAGACAATTCCAGTTAGTCACATTAACCCGTCATACAAAGCAATATTTACAACTCATATTCTTATGTTCTCACTTAGTAAGTTTCCTCATATAGTATAAAATGAATATTCTCTAGTTACCCCCTTTAACTACAACATTTTATTATTGCTGTGAATGTAGTATAAATCAACTCATGCAAGTCTAACAATGGTACTAAAATAAACTCTTGGAGCTGAAATTCACTGCTGCTAGGTAAACTTAGGTGTATCATCTTAGCTCTGTGGCTCTAACAGTGGAGTTAGTTCTATCCCCTTCTATGGAAGAGGGGGTCTAAAGGTCTGTCCCTAAATTGTTCTCTAGCCCTCTGTTTCCAGGAACCAGAGTGGCTCCAGAGTCTCAAGGAGTATTAAATCTGCCAGGCCACGTCTTCAGGGATTTCAAAGACAAGCCCAGAGCTCGGCACTTCTTTCTATGACACTTTAATATTTTCAGAAAGAGAAGAAATCACTCAACCTTTAAGAATTTTTCCATAACCACTCTGAACCTACACCTTGCCCACGTCTACTCTGTCCTTCAAGCAAGTGCTCTTGAGCCCTTACAGTCAAATGTGCAATGGAATTTAGTTCATGCTCCAGACCCACACACTTAGGGACGTAGCAAGGGGATTCTTAAGACCAGAGCCATCTAGACATTTAATATGGAAGGGGCTAGGGAGTGTAAAAAGCCCTATTTCCTCACGAAGAAAGTAAGCCAAGGCTTAATACTGAAACTGAAATGACAACTAAGGTATAGGAATGACTGAAGGTATGACTGAAAATTTATTTTGAATTATTCAAAGCAATATTTTATTAAGAGTACCGGATTTACTGTATTACTGGTGACAGGCCAGAAACTGCTAAAGTAAATATTTCATATAGACTGTATACGACATGATTTCAAAAATAACATGTTAACAATACAGGACAATGAAGCCTAAGGAATTCTTGCCGAATCCTTGAATTCCCTTCCAAGATTTTATGGGAAGTGCCCATAACTCGGGCACTGGAGCAAGTATCTCAGCCATTTCCACCACGCCGGGAACACCCAGAATAGAGTGAGTTTCAAGGGCACATGCTTATGTAAAACAATGGTGTAAAAGTTGTTCCAATGGCCTTTTTAGGCGACTCTTTCAAAGGCGGGTACATACTGGCACTATATACACATTTTACATGGCATGGGTTGAGGGGGCAGGGAAAAGAAGAGAGACTCTATTTAAGTTCACATTCACCAGAACCCTTCCTAGATGAATCAGAAAACCAAAATGCTGCCTCGAGTAAGTACTGCTGGCTTTCAACAAGTAAATGAAGCGTCTCGTGTCTTGTAACACAGAATAACAGTTCTCTAAGACCAAGGGTCTTAGGAACACTAAAGTACAATAATTACTTTGACAGTTTTCAGGAAATGGAAGACCATGAAAGAACAATTTTAACATATAGGTAGGTGTATTTATCTATTATAGAAATATTTTATTTATACTTCACACAAATAAAACTATTATATTTTGCTTTATTTGTACCTTAAGATTTTATTTATTTTATGTATTTTTTACCATTTGCATATTTAAAATTAACTCACTTCCTGAGAGGGAGTAGAGCACAATGAGTAAGAGAATGAGCTAAGAAATCAAGGCTACTTAAAGTTCAAACTCTAGCTCCACAAGGTACTAGTTTTAAGACCTTGGCCAACTTAATGATTACATACTACAGTTTCCTGCTTTGTAAAATGGCACACAGAAAGCTCCCACTGAATGTTAGCTCTTATTATCTGAATAAATTATAATCAATTAACACTTCTCAGTTACATGCATTTTTAAGATTTTTTCTTGACACATCCGCGTGGAATGAAGTTCTAAGATCATTTCCAATAAAGGAATGAACATTTAAGTGCATAAATCTCAGACAATTACTATGTTGGGCATTTTATATACCTCATTAAACTCTCTGTAAACAGGTTTTATTAAAAATTATTTTCTCATCATTCATAGGGATGAGAACACTGAAGACAAGCAAGGGGAAGCAGCTAAGTCAAAGGCACGCTGTCAGAAGCGGCAGTTCTGAGACTCGAACTCAGGTCTTTCTAGCTCTGCAATACCACGCTGAGTCTAAACTACCTTAACCCAGCCATCCTTAATTAACTTCACATTATTCTAACTACATCCCAGCTGTACTGCAATGGCACCGTTTGAGGTTTGTAAGTTGTATCTATGAGGCGCTACCTTGCATGTTTCCTGGCATGATAACTCTTTCCATCCCACATACTTGGCCTCCTAGAAAGGATAAGCAGTGTGTATACTTTTCATGTTATCTCACAATGCAATTAGAGCAGCGAGCATATAGCTCATCAACAGCTTACTAAAAGTTAACATTTCTTCCCTCACTACAAAACAATATTAATTTGAAAGAACACAGCAACAAAAATTGAAATGGGATTACTGAAAAAAACAACTGCTTCGGGCTTTCATGAGAAACAAATGATTCGTGAGACTTAGTTTTCAGAAGCACCTCACAAGGGGACGGATCAATAACTTGATGTAATTACGCGTGACAGAAACGTAATTTGTGCGGACAACGTTCAGCACGAGGGAGACGTATACCTCTGAGTTGTGAAACCCAGGAGTGCACAGTGGTTTCCTTTCTTCCATGACTACGGCGGCGGAACTGAGGGCCCAGTCTTTTATCAGCTCTTTATGTTTCTCATGGATAATAGGCCTAGTATAGTCCTGATTGTCATCTAATCCAAACACCTAGGAGGAGAAATCATTTGACAGGTGAAAACTCAGAATAACATGGGAATACTCTCAGTAACTTCAGAGGCAAATACAGATACCCTAAATTAGCTTCCCCAGCGACAGAAAACCTGCTGAACGACGAGGTAAGCTCCAAAGGGAGGGAGAGCTGGGGAGGAAGAGGGGACAGTGGCAGCCCTTGGAAGTGTAGCTGCCCGTTGCTGATATCTATCTAGCTAATGCACTGATTGCTAGTACGAAATATTCGGGATATTACAATCCATCTGTTAAAAGAGGTCAACAATGTTAAACACTGAAATAATGCAGAGTTAAAAAGCGTACCACTTGAGCTTGTTTTCAGTTTGTCTCTTTGTTCTGTTATTTTTGAGAAGCATGTTGGGAAACTATAAATGTAGGATGGATTTTATGTGTTCCTTCCCTACCAAATGTTTAACATCTACATACATGCATTAAATGTACACATGTAACTAAGTTCACACATAACAGATTTTATTGCATGATCTTTATATTGGGTATAGGATAATTCTCAAACTATATTCACCTAAAATAACTCACAGGCCTTCATCTGAAGTGCAGATTTCTGGGTCTCCTCACACAGGTTAGCACTTTGAATAAGCAGACTGCCTCTGGTGGACACTTGGGGAATATTCTACATACAGAGATGAGCAATCATGTGCTTTTAGGGCAGGAGCTCAGTCTTACTCATTTCCTAGCTTGTAACAGGCCCTGATTTTGCCAAAGAGGCTGAAGAAAGAGGTTTAACTACATGAACTTCAACATTCCACAGTCTCACTTGGCTCCCAATGCTTATTGTTTACAAGTATTGGTTGTGGCTCTAATTATTACAATCCAGAAAAACACTGTGTTTGAATTGGCACTTTGTAGAAAGGAGTTATAGAACATAACCAGAGAGACTTCATTCTGTATAAAAGGGGAAAATACATTTGTTTAAGCTATTTTCTAGAAAACTTTGTAATGATTACCCAGCACATCTATCCGATAAATTTTGAAGTGCACATTTAGTAAGGCAGATGACAGGATTTTAACAACTATAACCTGGGAATGTTACCACTAGATGGCCTTATTACTTACTATTTAATTCAAATATGACTATAGTTTTAAAGAATTGTGATTTCATAGTCTCTTGAACCACTCAGTATTCAAATTATCTTTGCTTTAGGAGCAAATTGTATATTATTAAATTGAAATCAAGTAGGAATTTCAATAACACATACAAGTGCAGTATAAAGAAGGGACGAACCTGCTTCATTTTGCTCCACAGTAGAACGAGTACGTTTAGCAACGACAAGCAGTGAAAGCACTGCGTGTACTTTTCTATGTGCTCGGCCTTGAACCCCACTTGAACAGAAGGCAAATTAGAGCTACTCAAGTTATTTGTGACCATCTTAATTCAAAAATTTTCTAACTCAAGCTATTAAACTCCAAATATACTGATTTATCTCTTTATTTTTATAACAACTACTAGAAAAATAATCTAACTCAAGCTTGGCAGCAGATGATAAAAATAACCACCTGTGATGGTTACCTGCATTTGTATCTCTTTGGCATGCAATTTACAAACTACCTTAAGTGATTTTCTGATTTGCTGATATTGCATTCAAATCATACTCACAGGGACTTCCCAAACCTTGACTTCCTCAAACATTTAAGCACCGGCAGTTTGTAACAAAATATACTGAATCTCTCCAAATCACTTCTGACCCTAGTTTGAAATGATAACCAAAGACATAAACACAAATGAGCGGTAATGCTTTAGGAAGGGGAGTGTGGATTCCCTTGCAGGGGGGTTCAACCTTTTGGCGTCTCTGGGCCACAAGGGAAGAAGAGTTGTCTTGGGCCACACGTTAAATACATTGTGACAAGTAATCACAAAAAATCTCACAATGTTTTAAGCAAATTGATGATTTTGTGTTGGGCCGCACGCGGCCCCTGGGCCGTAGGTTGGATGGACACCCCTGCTCGAAAGCCTCAGAGACAGCTATACGTGTGTCTGTCAGAGAAGTGACATTTGTTTATTTTCCAGACAAGCGGGACAGTCTAAACTGCCACTGCAAGGGGAAAGAAGCCTTTAAAATTCATCCCTGTATTTTTGACAGTGCTTTGAAAAATTAATGAGAGCAACGACTAACGTAGCTTGAAATCCGTATCATCATTTTTGTGTCTAGGTACAAAACCCCCACTGGTGACAACTTTCATGTGAAAACAAAGGACAAAGAGGATATAAAAAACTTATACTGTCTACATACTTTAAAGGTATACTTTTCACATTTAAAGAAGTACATATATTCTGTCACACGATCTAATAGTGAAACAGAACTTGAGAGTTGCTCAAAGCAGAGGCCAAGTTTGCTACAGTGTCTCCTCTTTTCCTTCTAGAATTTGTCCCTAGGGGATTTCACCCACATCCAAGGCTTCCTTTCAATTTCCAACTACAGACAACTGCTCACCTGTCATCTCTCCTCCTAGATGGCTCAGAGGTATTTCCAGTGTAGTACTGACACAGACTCATGATTCTCTCCTCTTCCCCACTCTGGCCTCAAATACCCAACTTGATATATGGTACAATCTCTGGAGTTTTCATTCAGCTAGGGACTTATCTGTAGGCTACTGAGCTAGCCACCATAAAGGATATCATTTACAGTTAGCCCTCAGTATCTGTGGGTTCCACATCCACGAATTCAGCCAACCACAAACTGAATTTTTTTTTTTGGTAAAAAGTTACGCTGCCGGCCTGTATTATGTAGTCAGGCCAGTGATTGTGTCTGTACTAGATGTGTATGAACATTCTTTTCTTGTCATCGCTCCCTAAGCAATATAGCATAACAACTATTTACATAGTATTTACATGGTACTCGGTAGTACTAGTAATCTAGAAATCATTTAAAGTATACGGGAGAATGTGTGTAGGTTATATGCAAATACTGTGCCACAAGAATGGCATCCTTGAGCATCGTTGCTCAAGGGACTTGAGCATCCTTGGATTGTGGTCTCTGCAAAGGGTCCTAGAACCAATCCCCTGCAGATAACAAGGGATAACCATATATGACAGTCTCTGCTCTCGAGGAGCTTAGGTCTCATACAGAAGCTTATGGAAAGAGAGAGAAAGAGAGAGAGAGTCACCTGACCCATACAGAGGTACTCTGTAGTCCAAACAAAATTTCTACAAGAACCAGACTATATTTTTAGATTTTAGTTTTAAATTAAAAAAACCTAAATATTCTTCATATGCTAAAGAACTAGTGTGTATAAAATAAACCAAGCCTATGAAAAGTTCGACTTTGTTTTTTTTCCCACTAGCATATTATTATCGCAGTCATTATTATTAAAAGCTCAGACTCTACAGAAAATGCCCACAGCTTCTACTCCTGAAACAGGAGGGTTGGAGAGGGGAGAATAATGGTGCATGAAGCTAAAAAACACAGGCCAACTTTCGTGGGGATAAATGCCATGCCTCCTGAGTACTTGTAAAGAGAGGTCAGATTATATTCCACGGTCATGCTTACTGGGACAGGCAGAACCCACCAGTGTGGAAGGGGTGGAGGAAGGGGGAGGACTGGTCTACAAATATGATCTCTACCAGTTCAAATCCACAGCAGAGGTTCCCATAGCCTGTGCAAATCAACTGGCACATAATTACTTTAAAAACTATGCAGCCGTCTGGCCACTAACATCAGAAAACAAAATCAGGATGATTTAATAGAGAAGAATGTTTCTAAATTTGCAATTTTCCAGGCAATTTTAACTTCATTTAAAATCCTTTAAAATTCAGTGCAAGAAGTCGTTCTGAATGTTTAACGTAGGATTTGTATAACATGTGTAATCAACATTTAAATTTAAAATTTACACAAAATTGTTAGAAGAAAAAAGCCCAGAATGGAGGCAGGCGAGACGCTTTGTAGTTGATCACGGGACACCAATGTTCATGGCAGAATGCTACTCACAAGAGTCAGAGGTGGAAACAACAGACAAATCCACGCAAAGACACACGACCCAGTCATAGAAGGCGTGAAGTACTGACTGATACATGCTACATCATGGATGAACCTTGAAAACATGCTGCGTGCAAGCAGCCAGTCACAAAGGCCCCTTACTGACTGATTCTCTTTCCATGAAATGTACAGAATGAGCAAACCCTCAGGGGCTGAGGGAGAGAGGAGAGGAAGTGACTACTTAATGAGTGTGAGATTTCTTTCTGGGGGATTAAAATGGCCTAGAGTTAGATACTGCTGATGATTGCGCAACTTTCTGAATGTGCTAAAAGCCCCTGAATTATATAGTTTAATGGCTAAATGGGCAAATGTTATGTGAATTTTACTTCCATTTTTTTTTTTTTTAAAAAAAGCACCATTGGCTTTCTTTTCCCTTTTACCTCCATCCAAATGTTTTGCCCCTCCCTGAAGCTGCCCTGTGTCCAGAGCCCTCCCATTCCTTAGCAGAGTCATACCCACAATCCCCTACTTTCCCATCACTGCTCAGCATTCCTTTTCTCTAGGACCTCCTTCCATAGCTTCACATTCTGCCCAAGTCTAAGCTGATGTTTCTATAGTTAAAGTGTCTAAATTCGCTCCTCTTCACGGCTCATTTCCCTGTCACACATTCCTTTCATCCCTAAATCTGGCAGCTCATCTATGACCATCTTACCCTTTCTTTGCCAACAAGATTTTTAAGTGCTAAGTCATCAGTGAGGGATCGCTGGAAATCCAACGGCATCTCTAGTCTTCCACTAATCAAGGCAATTCTCCCGAAACTTCCACATTTCTTCTGACACAACCTATACTCCTTCTCACCTTTCATACTATTAGATGCTAAGCTTATACAAGGTTTTAAAGTATACATTTTTAGCAAGTTACTTTAGGATCAAGATAGAAACTAGTTTCAACACATAAGAATATAGGAAAACCTGTTTGTGGGGGCCTCGTCGGATTTGATCAATCTATAAATTCCTCAAAATAAATTAGTTAACCACATACATATACTGACAAAAATGAAAAAGCGTATCAAATTTTTCTTCTCGCTCAGTCGTTCAGAAGATACTGAGTGTCAAAAAGAAAGGTAATGAGTGTCTACTATGTACCAGGCACTGTTCTAGGCACAAAAACACAGAACACTGATCAAGACAAGATCTTCCTGGAAAGGAAAGAGAAAGACACTAGCTAGCGGTAAGTTCTAGAATGAAAATAAAACATGTTAATTTGACGGCGACCAAAAAGGTAAATGCTGGGACTACGTTAGCCAGATGGTGACAGAAAGCCTCCGCAAGCAACTGAGGGAGGAAGCGAGGCACCCGAGGAAGGCCTGAACTAGACCGAGGGCACAGAATGTGAAAAGCCTCTTAAGCAGGAAACTGAGTAAGATTTCACACAGTAACCCAGAAAAGGGAAATGGGGGCCGACCTATTAAACATTAAGCTTCCGGCTAAGAAAAGGTGAGCCTCCCTTGTGAGGCTGTGGGAATGACCCCAGCAGAAAAGGGTTTCCTGTACCTGATGAGGAGGACGTGGGGATGCAAAGCAGGGAAGAGGAGCATCAATCAGAGCGACCAAAGTAAATTCTCCTGATAAAAAAATGTTTTTGCACTGCCTAGGGAATAGGGGACAAGGAAAAAGATTAGTATAACAGGAGGAAAAATCAAGCTGCCAGAATTTACCTTTTCAGAACCACTATTTGCTTTTGCCCATTCACTCAGATTATTTCTGGACTGGTGGGAAGTAGACAGAAGTATCAAGTCCAAGTTGAAACGCTGCCAAATATCAAGGTCCGCTCTTACCACTCAAAGCTCTTATCGGATCTCTGTCTCCTTCGGTCCCACACAAGTCTGGTTTTGTCTGAATGGACTTTGAGGGTGCTGGTTTCCTCGGGGTGCCGTCTGGCACTGTCCACCCAGATTTGGACTCCGGTTTTTTATGGTTCCCCCTGGCTCTGATTTGGGTCTGATCTAAATTTTTGCTGTAAACTTCAGGGTCTGGGCCAGCCCCACCCCAAACCGCTTACACCTGGACCCAGGTTCTCAGCGCCAACTTTTTTGGGGTCACTTGGCTCAATTCTGTGATGTTCTTTATTCTGTGTTTCCAGTCTTGTTATAGTTTGCCTGGCCCAGGAATCTTCCCTACCAGCTGTTGCCTACAGAACCAGCACCGAGAGATAGCAAGACTCCACGAGGGAAAAGAAGATGCTGGGAATGGAGACTCAGCCCAGGAAGAGTATCTGACAGAACTGCTCTAGGGTGTGAAATTTATGGAAAGGAGAAATACTCCCCCCCTACCCCAAAGATAGAGCCTGAGGCCTTCTACAATGACCAATTTTCTTCTTGTTCATTTAAAACTTAGCTTCCTGTGTGCACTATAAGTTTTTCCCATTCAGCCCGGAAGGCTAGGAAGTAGCTCTGACAACATTCTCCTGTTCCCTTAGCAGTGCCTGTTTTGATGGAGGAGCACAGAGAAGAAGCTGGTCCTATTGACACTATGCTGGGTTTTCTAGACAGAACCGGGTGTCTACACAGGGAGGGCTGGGGGAAGACAATGACTACTGGGGGAGACGATTACCTTTATCCAGGCAGTCAACAGCGCTTTCTCCATGGAAGCTTAGATGTGAGACTTAACAGATCTTTATAAATAACAGGCATTCGTATTAATACTCTAAGAAGTAAAATTTGGACACAATGCATAAACTAAGATTACCTACTGACAAACACACAGCACAAAAATATAAATCAAAATGCTGTAACCCATCACTTGGGGTTTGGGGAACGGATCTCTCACTGCCATTGAACTACAACCAGCACAGAAAAACAAAGATGAGCCATTTCTCCTTGGTCATCTCTTTAAAAAGACTCTTTTTAAACTGTACACAATGTCTTCCAAGTTAATGTGCTAATATATGTCCAGCTTATCTCCCTTAGACCCAGGAATAGAATGTATTTTGGGGGAAAACTAAGGCATTCAGTGCTTATCATACTGAACATCGTTCGGTATGTTAAGTATCACACTAACATCATTAGTATGTGCTATGTGATACTCTTGCTTACTCACTCGTTTTTGATTCTGTTTTGGGTTCCAAGACGCTATTTCTCTTATTCCTGTTTGATCTTTTTCAGGCTCCTCTGTCCATCAGTGCTGGTGTTGCTGAGAATTTCCTACTTTCTCTCCTCTCACACTGTGCCTTCTTTCTAGGTGAACTCATGTATTATTTCGCCTTCAGCTACTCTCTAATAATTCCCAAATTAGGATTTTAGCCCAAACCTCTTGCCTAAGATGCAGACATTTCTATTCAAGTGACTGTTGGGCAAATCAGCAGTTTTTTAATTGCCTTCTCCGCTCCTGGTCTTGCCCGTTTTCAATTCGTGCTTCACACTTCCGACAGTGACTACATTGTCGCTGTCCTACTTAAAAGTTTTCAGTGAATCCCCACTGCCTTCAGCATTAAAAAAAACATAGAGTCCTTACGATAATGTGCAAGAGCCTCCAAAATCTAGTCCAGCCTCGTCTCTCTACAAGTAACAGTGGTTCCCCGAACGAGTCCCCCGGCCTCTCGTGTTTTGGAACACGTTGCAACATGTGGAAAACCCTTTTGAGCCATGCCTGTTATGGGATTAATTCCACCTGTTTCAAAATGAGCTCAGTTGGCAGTTAAGTTCCATTTTTATTGAGAACGTATAAAATACCAGGCACTAGCAGCCCTGGAGTTCCCGCAGTCACAGAGTTAATACTCTCGTGTGTGTGTGTGTGTGTGTGTGTGTGTGTGTGTGTGAGAGAGAGAGAGAGACAGAGAGAGACAGAGAGAGATAAGGGAGTGAGGAGGTGAATAAATAAATAGGAAACTTTTAAGTAGTGATAAAGCATATGATTAAAACAACACAAGCTGATTGGACAGTAAGTAGGAAGGTTTCTCTAACTGCACAGCTAAGACCTCTCTTTAGGAGGAAGGGACGTTTAACCTGAGACTCCCTCTGGGAAGCTGCTCCTGCCCTTCCTCCAACAGCTTATGTCTACCAGAATATTCATCGCACTATTTTTAATTCGGGTTTTTACTTGTGCGGTTCCATCTCTCTACATACTCGTTTCTTGAAGGGAAGAACTCTGTCTTTTCAGTTGAAATCTCTCCTAACATAAAGCCTGGTGTAGCTGATGTTGAATAAAGACTGCGAAATAAATAAATCAGTGAAATACACCAGCTCTCACATGATGGAGGAATAAAGGAAGAAGGACACAGAGAAGTTTTCAGGACCAAACAACAATTGAATTCAGATGGACAGAGCCAATGGCCCCTACGTCCATCCCACATCCCCCAAGTTCAAAGGCTGAAAGGAAATCGGTGGCAGAACTCACCAGCCACTGGGTATGACGCCTGTATTTACTCCTCCCCAAGTTCTTCTTATGCCTCGATTCTGGCCATTCCTGGCTTTGTTTTCTCCACACCCATAGGTCTCCTCATCTTTCTCAGATATTGATTCCTACTTTCCTGCTTCGGTTTCCCCAGAGCCTGAATTTAGTTGGCCTGAACTGGCATTCTGGCTTTAGCCGCAGCTACTGGAGCCTCAGCTTCTCCTTTGGCGTTCACAAGCTGATGCAGAGACTCTTCCATATCCCGACTCCTACAGCCTCAGCTCTGTTTTCTGGTTTATGCAAACTAAGAATGACTATGAATTACCTGCTCAGGCACATAGTGCCATTACTCCCTTAAACAAATCCTGCCTAAACATCTTGGTTTTCTGGATCCGTAGTGTGACCATGCAATTTGTCATTGAAACCGAGACTCTCTTTGAGAAGGAAAAAGAAGATGCTTTGGATAACGACAGACAGCAGGTGGACACCAGGTTTGGTGGGCACCCTCCTCCTAGCAGTTTCCTAAAGAGTCTCAGCTGTCACAGCGACTGCTTTCTGGGCTCCCTGCCATTCTGGCCAGGCTGCTCCCTTGCACTGGAACTTCCCCTTGGGGTTCAGACCTGATCTCCTGGGTGCTGAAAGAACTTCCCAGGATTCAGTGCATTGGGTAAAGATTCGTATATGGAAACTTCTAGTAAGGATGTTAACATTTATAGACCTCTTATTATAAGATAGGCATGGTGGCCCTGCCTGGTGTGGCTCAGTGGATTGAGCGCCAGCCTGAGAACCAAAGGGTCGCTGGTTTGATTCCCAGTCAAGGCACATGCCTGGGTTGTGTGTCAGATCCCCAGTAGGGGGCATGCAAGAGGCAACCACACATTGATGTTTCTCTCCCTCTCTCTTCTTCCCTTCCCCTCTCTCTAAAAATAAATAAAGAAAATCTTTTTTAAAAACTGTTAAAAAAAAAAGATAGGCATGGTGAAAAGCATTATATATATATTTTATTGAATTCTTTTTATAACCTAGGGAAAGCTCTTCCATTTTAGAGCAAAAAGAAACAGAGGCTTAAAGAGGTCCGTTTACTCAAGGGCATACATCTGGTACACGGAGGGTTTCTATTTAATCCCACCCAGATGTGTCCATCTGCAAATGTTCACATTATACTGTAGTATAATCCCTTGCTGCAGTACCTTTTAGCACGGAAAACACTGATCACTATAAATAATATATCCATACTCCAATCATAGGCATAAAATATTAATCTGAATTTAAAACTTCTTACCATTCTCGTTTTTTCAAAACCCATTTTTCTATGCTCTATTTGACTGTATTTTAAATAGGAATATACTTGTTTTCCATAGAGGAAAACTTATGAACTTTAAAATAATCGGAAAAAAATGTCATTATCAATTCCCGAAGATCAAAATAGTTCTCAATCCCCAAGAGTCATTTTCTACGCTATCCCTGTGTCCTTGGGCTTCCTTTATTATAATATGATCATAAAGCCCACTTGGTTCATCTGTTTCTTACCTGCCAAACCTCTCTTATGAACAACCATCATAACACTGCTCCCATCACCACTAGTCCCTGGACTCATGGGTCCCCAAGGTTTGGAGCTGCCCATCTCAACAGTAAAAAATATGGAGCACGTGCTCAATAAATGCATGTTTAGAAATTACATACCTGCCTCAGTGTAACTACAGAACACACTCCCGAATGGCAATATAAACAATGAGATAAAAGAAAACGTAAGTGCTGATAGTTCGCACGTATCCCACAGGGTTACCTTGTCCACTCCCTGAGAGCCCACTCTGTAAACCCATCATTTAAACCCGTGCGTCTCATGTTAACGCGCATCCAAATCAGATTCTGATTCAGTATGTGTAGCGTGGGCCTGGGAGTCTGTATTTCTAGCATGCTCTCAAGTAATGCTAATGTTGCTCAAATGCTGAGTAACAAGAATTTAAGAGATGGTTTAACCAAGCTTAGGTTGCTATTTTCCCAGGAGTAAAAGAAACAGCTGACTGTAAAGTCAACTTTCCATTACCATGAGCAAAACGGAGAAAACCCACTTTTTAGCCCATATGACAATCATTACACATATTAACCAGCAACAGAACAGATCTGAAATGGAAATGATAATCATGCCTGCGCATATACTTGCTAAACTCAGAGTATCAGAGACAAATTGATTAAACAAAATGGATTAAAACACATGCATTTTCATCTGCTTCCAACATGAAATTGTAGGCAGGGAACCTGTGATTAACTATCATCAGCTAGCATTGATGTTTACATGAATATTAACAAGAGTCATAGCAATCTGGGGTTTTTTTGCTTTTTAGTTTCAAATAAATGCAAATGAGAGTGGTCAAACAAAGGATACTATTTTAAAATCCTATCTTAAATTTACACAACATTAATAGGTCCCACAGTTTAAATGTTCAGGACTTCACCTGTGTTCAGAATGTAAGCGGAATAAAGTCGGAAGGGATGCTGGCTTTATTGTCAGTCTCGCAGTCCCCTAACAAACCCTAAAGTTCCAACACCGCTGACTGCATGAGAGCATCTCGTGCTGACTCGCCAACAATTTCCAACGTCAAACACACCCCACGAAAACTAACATCATACCCGAATTTCAGTTATTTACCTTGTCAATCATCTTTCTTGCTTCCACTTCCTCACTGTTGGGATTCTCTAACTCAATGGTATAAGTACCCTTGTCACTTTGGTCATCATCATTATCCTTTTCAGAAGTAGCAGAAGTGGCTTGATTTTTTAACATTTTATCCATCTCCTGGCTGGGTCTGTGCCCGAGACTCCCTGAACTTCTTAACAATGCAGTTTGTAGGAAGGGGATTGACACCGCTGGCTCCTCTGATTTCTGTTTTAACAATTTCCCATGCAGGACACCATGCCCCCCTCTGTGATGCGCAGAGCTAGTCTGTAAAGACAAAGAAACCACTTTGGCGTCTGCTGTTGGAGATTTGGGCTTTTCAAGTTTTGTATGTGGTGTTGAGTAAGTAGTGTCCTCGCACAGGATGCCCGCACTCAGAGAAAAGGAATGTGACCTTCTTTTTCGGGGATTGTCTTCATCAAAGAATGCAACCATAAAAGCAGTTTGACTTACAACAGCCTGGTCTTGATGCTTGTCGGGAGCCTGGGCCTTCAGCAGCCTTTTCTGCTCTGAGTGGTGGCGCCGGAAGTGTTCCTCCAGAGTCGCCCGTTTGCTGCAGCGCCGGTGAGCCCCGGCGTTTTCGGAATCGCTCTGTGTGCCATCGTCGTGCTTATTTCCTGGGCGTGAAAAGGAAACCACATAATAGAGAAGGAAGAACTCCCATGTAGAAAATAAGCAGCATACACAAAAGTGTCATTTGTTCTGCCCCGTCCCCTTTTCGACCCAAAGTCATATGTTCTCTTCAGTAACAGGCTCTGCAAACTCCCCTCCACCGCAGTGCCCACATTCAGATTGTATCACCCAACAATGAGCTCCTTTACGCACTGAACAGGACCGTCTTTCTTTCTCCAAACTTTAACTTTATAGTGATGCATCGATGCCTTAAAAGATAAGCAATGCTCTATCATCCATGAGAGTCTGTGTTTGCAATATTAATAAACATTACTCCTACCTTGTACCTTATTTACCTTATTTAAGCAATCCAAAATGTGTCTAGCATTACAGAGGAAGAGATGGGAAAAGGGTAATCCCACTGAAATGCTTATCATCACACAGGAAAAGAGATTACAAATGCCATAAACATGCGATCCATCTGACTTTTGATGATATCCGCTACATCCTTAAGTATAGCATCTTTCTAGTTCCTGCCAATTAGTATACAATTGTTTACAGATGTCTTTCTAGCTATGAGAATTTTTGAGTATTTGCATTTGAGCTCTAAACTCTGGTGGCCTCAAAGAGTTAAAGAGAGCATGCTAAAATGTCTGTCTATAAAATCCTATATAAATCAAGCATCTACTGGGCAAATGGCATGGTGTTAAACATAACCATAGAAAAATCTACTTGTCTTCACCATAAAGCAAACAGAGTCAACTTAGAATGTATTTGAATATTGAAACATCAGCTTTCTAACAGAGGTTTTTGCTACCCTTCATAGTTGTATTAGGAATTAAATGTAAAACTTTATGAAAATTACTTAATTTTCCCCTGATTTAGAATTCTCATTATATAAATAATAACATGAGAATAGTTAAAGGATTATTATATTATTATAGCATACAATTATTAGAAAGTCCAGAGTCACTCTCTGCGTGTTAAGGACCGGAGCATAAATGAGGGCTTCGAGGCTGGCTTCCTCAGAAAAAAGCTACAAATGATTGTAGTCCACCAGGGCTTCCCGGACCAAATCTGATTTATACATGCTCCTGGGCTACAGGTTTAAATTTGAAGACATGTTAAATAATGTGGCATCAGAGATAACAATCAGAATGAAAGACTTGGAGGCTGGGAGGGACGACACATTTGTCCTAGGAAACAACTGAGTTTTAATATTCACGGGTTTTAATATTTATTCTTGTCCTAATAAAGTCAGAGGTTACCAACTGGTGCCAATGACTTAGCAAAAGAAGACTAGCTGAGAAGCCTCAGAAGAGAGAAAGGCAAAGCACGTACAACAAACAGGGTGAAGTTTTGGAAGTGGGCGAGGGGCACCAAGGGAGTTAGGATGGAAACGAGGGGTTTAGGGGAGCACTCTCAGCACAGCGATGGTGAGTAATATTATAAACAACAGCTACGACAACAAATCTGAACCTGTCTTTAAATTAGCAGCTATTCAAAATGCAATCTGGAAAGAAAAAAGCCATTTGTTTAATTAACAGACTCCTCGCCTCAGGTAATTAAGCCAAGAATTAGGGATAGCACACGGAATGCAAAACCAAACAAAGCCACTAGTTCAAACACAAACTCATTAAAAACATGATCTTTTACAAACTATGTCGTTGTTGCGTTGGATATATTGAAAGAAATCCAATTTGTAAGAGCTGGATATAACTAAACTCCAATATTTCCTGCATAAGAAGTGCAAATAACCCAATATTACACACACACAACATGGAAACACCATTTTTACAGAATTTAGTCCTCGTAGCGATGTATAAAATTTGGCACTTAGTGCTATCAGGCCCTTTCAGTATCTTTCCTTTAAGTTATAGTTTTAAAATTCTATTTTAATTTAAAGAGTCGCCATTTTCCTCTTTGGAAAATGTATTATTTCTGCTTGTATTTTTCAATGTCACACAAGGTCAGACATCTGATCAGAACTGCAATTTCTGTTTTCACACACCAAAAAAAAAAAATCCCCAGGAAACTCTCCTCACCAAGCTTCTTTCTGTATTGTCTATGCTTAACCACGCCTAAATAGGCTGCCGTTCTTTAAGTACTTTTTAGGGTAGGTTAACTGTACTATGTCGGTAGCTGTGGCCGAAAGAAGCTGCAACTCCCTAGACAGTAAAAGGATATGGTCTTTGTGAATGTTATTTTCTTCACTGTCCCGAAGCACGTGCACTTTACTCTTGCAGGAGCAAAGTTTTTTTGTTTTGTCTTGCCTATTTTCAAGTTTCTGGGAAAACATCAAATATCATTTGTAAATATATCTGGAGTAATAGAACGGATATATTTTGGACCAAACTGAGTTATATTCACAAAGACATATTTAGGTGGCTAAAAAAGTGGCTTGAAGGCATAATTCAAAAGAAGGGTTCTAAGCAATGGCAGCATAGAATATATGTCTACCTCTAAATCAACTTTGAGGAATGATAGTGATTTGATTGCACAATGTCTGATAGGGCTTTCAAATATACAGAGTCCGGCACAAATAACACCCCTTTTTTGTTACAAAATTTTTTATTACAAAATCATAAGCATGTGATTCTGTAACATAACAGTATCACATTCAAGAATACCATAGAACATTTTAGGAGAAATGTTCAAACTGCTGTCTATCTCGTGCGAGACATTCACGTACCCTACCAACCACGCTCCAGCAGGCCTTCCTCCCGCCGGACCCTCTACTTGTATAGCCAGAGTGTGAATATGGGCGTTAATGCCTCTCCTTGGAATTAGGCTTGCTCACGAACAGAGAACGTCACAGAACGATGGCTTCAAAATAACAGCGAATATAGAAAATAGTGTAATGACTGAAAAATAGTTACAATAAAGGATATATTTTTAAATGGTAGCTTTTAAAAAGGATCTTTTAGCTCCCTTTTTATACAGTTATTAAGAGTGGTTTGAAAAAGATGATGTTACTTCTACATTTTCAAGGTTTATGCTACCTTGTATATTACACTAGAATGTCAGTATTATTTATCCAAATCCATAAACGGGTTGGTTTACCAATGGGTAGCTTCTGTTTGTAAGCTTTAACCTACACATACATGTACAGGGCCCAACTCTGTATTTAATGTTACTTAGTAGAAGTACAAGATAACAATCACATGTCAAAGCACATCCCAGGGAATTGCTGATGATTATAATCAAATATAGCGAGAGGCCTCATCGAAGATTTAGGTAAAATCTCACCAGCTCACTATCCTGAAATACCTTCAAAGCGAATCAGAAATAGGCATTTCTTCATCACTTGATCAGATTCCCGGGGCATAAAGTATGAGTTAAGCAAGAGCCAGCCTTGCCATGGATTGTTCATTCTAATCACTGAGGACCTATCGCGTAGTTGAGTCTCAGGGGAAGTGTTAGGAATACGAGGTAAGTACTATGTAGTTTCTGGCCGCAATGAGCACTGTTTTAAATGTTCATTAACTCCTTGTATAGTAACAGAATAATCAGGTCAACATACAACCATTTCCCTTATAGATAGCTTATTCAATGAAATATAGAGTAATACAAAACTGTAAAGTAAATTTAATTAGCGAAACCAATGGAAAAATTTGATTAGCTAATACCTCGATGCACAAATACAAAGATTTTGCAATTTTCGGCTATTTGTTACACTAATAAAGCAGATACAAAAACCATTTCACAAATAAATAATTCAATTGTGATTTTCATAAAAGCCTGACTATTGAAAAAAATTTAATTCAATTAATTCCCAGTAAGTTACCTCTATGCCCAAATTTCTTGTTTCATGAGTAACCACTGAGAACAGTTTGAAACACCCTGTCAACAATGCAGCTATATTAGCAAAGAACTTTTGACCTATTATCAAATGGATTAAAATTTTCAAAAATTTAGAAAGTGACATTTTACTGGAAGAATCACAATTGAGAAGAATAGAATTGAATATCTTTTCCTTAAGTCAAGAAAATGATGAGAATGGTCTTCTAGGGAATTCTACTGGTGAACTAGATAAAACTTTGATTTCCGCAGGAAAAAGAGACATATTTAGTGGCATAAATCTACATTTACAAAACCAATCTGGTTTTGGCAAGAAAATGAAGGCTGACTGTGTTGAATGAGTAAGTTGGCCATGGCAGTATGGCGTGCTTTGGAGCTTTAAAAGAAAACATAAACCTTTGAAAAAGCAGTTCTCTGCCCCGTAATTAGTTATGCAATAGTAGTTTGGTAACTGTGAAGACTGCATTTTCTTTAGCATAATATAGGAAGTTCTGAAATGATCAATTCACTTTACCTTTCAACCTTTTCAAGTAAACTGGAACGTCACTTTTAATACTCTTGCAATCCTCTTCCGTTCTTTCCCAGACCATCTGCGGAGGGTTATTCTGGGCTAGCCAGTCAGCTACTTTGTTTTCCGGTGCCATCATTCCGCTCTGAATCCCCGGCAGGTCTTGAGTTCCAGGAGCAGCCTTCTTGGACTTGTGCCGCTGCTCAGAAGTAAATTTCGTCACATGGTCTCTAATAGTTACCTTCCCTGGGGTACTGTCATCAAATTCAATGGTAAAGGAAGCATGCCCTGCACCTGTCGTGTGGGAACTCGTTGTGTCTTTTGTTGGGATTTCATGAATGGTGCTTTCAGTTAATTGTGATGGTTGCTGAAATTCTTTTGTAGGGATCTCAAAGTAACTTGGTTCCCTACAGAAAGGAAAAAGTACTTCTTCATTTGCAGCTGCAGATTGTTCCTCAACTTGCTTGGCATCTAAACTGCACCCTAATGAGAAAAATAAGAGAAAATTCAAAATACTTGGGAGCTTCTAGCATTTGAGGGAGTACAGTAACGGCCATTTGTATTTCAAGAGAACCAGAAGTCAGAGCACAGTCTGGATGAAGAACAACGGCAAATGTCGCAAAGAGGAAATCATTTTGGTAGTAAACATGGTGCCCAGGTACCGACAGGAGACGCTAGCTAAGCGGCAGCAGTGGTAAAGGACGGCAAAGCAGTTAAGAGATGGATCTGGAATGGCTAGGGCCATATTTTTTCCAACTTGGATCTAGAAATCATTGACGTGCAAAAGGATTGAAATCAAATGCAGATGAAGATGCATGTTCAATGTATATATTATATATCGCAAGTGACAGAAAAAAGTATGAGGGTCCTTATCAAGTGAGGAGAATGAACCGAAATATCTGTGAACACAAGCAGAGCTCCCAAGGAGAGCACGTGTTCAAGCGAGGAAACAAACATGAAGCCAATGTGTGAGCGATGTGCCAGAAGTAATGATTCCACTTACCATTCTTCACCACTACATTCAGAACCATTACTTTTAGAATGACCAAATAATATGCTGATGTGCGACTCTTGCAAGAAGATACATTTTATAAAGAGAAGAGAATGTTAAAGACAAAACATGTGGCGTGCCTGTAGCATTGCAATCCAAGCAGCGGTGTGAAAAAATAAGATAAAAATAGAAATTCAGATGCCAGCCATTAATCGCAGGAGGAAACGTGTACATTTCTATACAACAGAATATGCACAAGTGTCAAAAATCTGTGCAGAGAAGCTGAACTGTAAATCTCAGATCAACAAGAGTGGGCGGAAGAAGCAAACACCTCTGGAACACTTTCATGATTCTTCTGTTGGCGCAGAAATGCATATAAAAGTATAAAAAGAAACACATTTATACATAAAATATATAAAGGTATACAAATGAAAATGATAACTGAAATGTTTTAAGTACGTGTTATTAGAAGTGCAAGTGCAAACTATATAGACATATAAGATTAAACTGCCCTGGGTTTCAGGAAGCAAATGACCGTGTCTATTATCAAGATGGTAAAGAGTGAGTTCAAGTGAAAACTATTTCCTGAAAGCTCAAAAAGCATTGCTTTTAAAAATAAACTCATAACAAAATCACTTGCAGGTCATTTATTAGGAATCGAGATCAATACAGGGATGCCTAGTTGTTTCCAATCATTTATAATTAAGTGAATTATATTCTTTTTGGAACAATCTTTTTGAGTGTTAAATCTTGATGGGATTCTTCAGGGGCTGAAACTGACTTCTTGGCAGTACTCTGAATACGAAGCAATCACAACACTCTTTGCTTTGAGGTCATAGGAAACTGAGACAGCAACGTTCTGTAATCAAATGTATGGGGTAGGGTAGGGTATAGAAGACAACAAGCTTCTTTTCAAAAAAGAAGCACACAAAATCTACGCAGAAGATACAAATATCTAGCAAAAACAATTTTCAATGTAAGAATGATCCTTTTCAAAATCTACTTAGTTTTTTCACCACTGAAAATGAACAAAAATTATATCAAGAAAAACTCTACATTATCAGAGCAGATATTTTACATGCTATTTGAGGGAGGTTACACAAGAATCTTAATAATTTAAAGTCACATTTTAAAATTTTCTTTATTAGAAAGTTAGTAGATCTTTATCTTAATAATAAATGGTCCACTTGGATTTCAGTGTTTACTCTACAGGCGTGTCACTTAAAATTTCTGGAAGAGTAAAATGCATTAACCACTCCCCCTATAGTAATAAACTTATTAATAAGTGTTTCTTTTTTACTTTTTCATACAGTGACTGATTTACTCCATACAATGTGCTGTACTTGATCACTTCCATACAGCTCCGCTGGTTTATAAACTGTACCACCAGCATATACGGGTACTCACTCATTCATTCACTGCTTTGCTCATCCTTCAGATAACAGAAAATGCTAGGGACAAGGGGAGGCAGCTTTCTACCAGAGCCACCTGGATACCCGTATATAATGATGTGGAGGAATTACTTAGCAACAACCAGAAAAAGCTCATCCAGGGACATATGATTTATCATCCAGTTGCCACTCAGCATTCAAAGAAACATTTTCCTCCTTTGTGAATGAATAGCTCCCAGTTAATACTAACAGACGTTCAACAAATTTTCACATCATTACGGCAGAGATCAACAAGTGCCCACCACTGTTTTTAAGGTTACCATTCATTCCCCTAGTCCTGCTTCAAAATCGCCTTTTCTCCAAGCGCTAGGAACCTCATACTTGTACAAGTCAACACCTGCTTTATCTGGAATCAGTTATCTCACACGGCAAGTAGCAAGAGAGAGTGGGACGGCAGCCTGTAGGCTCTCATGGTTGTAACTAGGCAGCCTGGTTTAGTGAAAAGCAGGGACAAAAGCTTCAAATCAGACACGTCCTGTCTCCACCAGCCTTTAATTCTCATTGTCCTCACTGTAAAATGCGGAAACAGTAATATCTAGCCATAAGATTGTTGTGAATATTTAGTGAGGTGAGTATAAAATGAGATAATGTTAAGTTACCCAGAACAAAGCCTGGCACAAGTGGGCACACAACTAAATGTTTCTTCCTTGCCCTCCCCCAAATCTCTAAGACAGCTGAGAATCAGAGAAAACAAAAAGCTAAAACCCAAAATTTAACTCTGAAAAAACCATGAGAGATATGACAACGCCTATTCTCTCCTCTGTGTGAACTTTGCTAAAGAGGAAGTCCCTCTTGAGAGCCTTTTTACTACTTGCTCAGAGGACATGTGGCAATCGTGGAGGGGTGGGGAAGTGAGGATCAAGGCCAGACATATCATGCAGGAGTAAGGGTCAAGTTATAGGGAGAAGTCTACAGCGATCGAGAGCAGAGGCAAGGCTCAAAGGCATGCCAGTCCAGACCCACGCCCTGCACAAGGCCACACACAGCCCTTCAAACTCTTCCCACGACACCACGGTAACATATCACAGTTCAATCCTCATCACTCAGCGTTCGTAATGATTCCAAGTCATAAAGCAACAATTTTAACTATATTCAGCCTTCTCTGCTTGAAAAGGCAGCGATATGGGTAATTCATTTAATAGAAATACAGAAAATGGTTCGATTTTGTAAAAAAAAATTGTCGGTTACAAAAGTTAAGTTTAGTCATCTGGAAAACTCATTATGGAAAGGAATTATTTCTCTGAAGATAAGAAAAACAGGTCAAGTGTGGGCCTACTATACTTGGGAAGTGTAGGACTCCTAGAAAAATTATTAGGGGTCTTCTAAATATAGAGAAGTAAAAACAGCTCTCCTCGCCTAGGACAAAGGCAGAACACACTGGAATTTATGACTCTAACATTCATTTCAAAATCTATTTTGTTTATGCTAAATTAAACTAAATAATATACTAATGCTTTATTTATACTAATTTTATACAAATATTGTATTTATACCAATACTGTTATTCATCTAAATTCTAGATATATAAAACTCTTTAATAACTGATTATGTTAGAATTAATTATGTTTACCTAAACCAGAGCAATTGGTGATAATATCCTTAACTTCTTAAGGTATTTTATTAATATCCTTTACTTCTCAAAGTATTTTTTGATTGCGTGACCTTTCAGGGAAACTTGTACTACATATAATCCAGAAAAAAATGTTCCCTTCATTCTTCTGTACTCATTAAGTAAACTATTACGCTAATTCAAGATGACACAGATTGTAAGTATAAAGGCTTATTCTATGTGAGACATCCATCCGACCTACTATATGCAAGTGCCTAAAATAACAGAGACTGGTAAACCGCTTTTGCTTAAAAGGAGTTACAACCTGTACATTTTCAAGTTTAGTTTCATGAGACTAAAAATCAATATAATAAGAGACAAAAATCTCACTGTTGTATACACCTTTTCAAAATGTATGCAACACTTAAGGCCTCCATTGTAACCCAAATAAATATTTCAACCCAGTTAGCAGGTAGAAGAGCATACCTGTAGCTAAAATGAGGACTAATTTTTCTCAACAGAACTCAAAATATTCACAGAATTTCAGGAGAACTTGACTGCTCTGATGCACAGATTTGCTTCTAGGGTTTTTCAGCTATTTGGTTAAGTCTATAGAGATTCTGGATGCATGGGGGCCCTCAAAGAGGAACATCAAAAATAACCAGGTAGTAGATACTCGATTATCTTTTCCAGAGTGTTCACCTGTCATGATTAAGTACTGAGATTTTACGTTCTAAAAATTTGTAGCCATGAAGCCAGTGCCTTTTTTTCTAAGCAAAAGAATATGCTCAGAGAAGAAATAATTAAACTAATTATCTGTATTTCACAATTGGAAAGATTTCTTTTTTATGAAAACACCTTAATTTCAGAATGATGAAATGAAATGAACATTTAGTATATATTTTCAAATTGATTCCAGCATTACAGCTGGCATAACAAATTAGGTCAGTAAACTGTTTCCCTCACCCTATATTTAAAAAAAACTACACACGATAAATCTGAAACAATATCCTTATACCACAGTGGAGGAGTCGCATATAAGCAAGCAAGCAAGACTCATAAGGCTCTTAATCAGCCGACTCTGACAGCAAGCTTTAAGCTATTTAACACAAGATCTAAATCACTTAATTCCTTCTTACTCAACCATAATCCCAAGATTAGGAGACAGTTTCTGTCTTCTGGCAGAAATGATACTCAATGAGAGGCCAGACAAGCTAATGATCATTTAAGAATTTAGTTTCATTTACAAACTGGACGCTTCACAGTTTCAAATTGACTTTATTATACCAAGATATGATCAAGTTTTCACGCCAATTTATTTTTGGAGTGTTTGTTTAAATCTTTGTTCTCTGTGAAGTGTATCTTTTTTGGGTGTGTGTGTGTGTGTGTGTACAAGTATGTGTAATGTCTGCTGAAAGGTTAACTGCTTGGGGTTACGAGCTGGACTCTGGAGTCAAGCTGCCCGGGTTCAAATCCCAGCTGCATTACTTGCTAGCTGGGTAAGTAAATTCACATCACTGCACCTCAGTTTCCTTACCTATAAAACAAGGAAAATAACACTACCTTTAGGTGCTGCTTTGAGAATCAAATGACTAAACATATGTAAAGGACTTAGAAGGGTGTCTGGATAAGCAAAGGCCACTGAAGTGTGAGCCATTGTTAATCAATCACCTTTCTGTCTCTAGGAAAAAAATCACACATACACTTCATTTGAAAGTTGTTTGTGTGTGAGGGGGGAGAAGTGGATTTTTAATGGCAAGATAAAAATCAATATCACAATTATTTTCAGAATTTGGCAAATTAGACTCTGTGTTTTCTTTTCAATTTCCCACCTAATAATCAGTACATTTTTTTCCTCTTCTCTCTACTAGGTGGCTCTAGTGCACAGTGACAATACATGATCCATGAAATAAGGAACTTAAGTTTGGATAGGAAGGCATACGCACAAAATAGTGAATGAATCTGTTACATATTAGCAATACATATGTCCAGATATATTATTTAGACTACTCGATCACCTGATATATGTGCGTACACATCTGTGGGAGAAAAGTAGGCAGGAATTATATTATAATTTAGTGGGGAAGGCATTGGTGGACAGTACTAAAAAAGAATTGGTAGTGGGACATAAGGATCTCTCAGGAAAGTAGGACAAAATTAGAACTCTGACATAAAATCTATATGGCAGGCAAAAGGCAGCCACTGTAGGTTTGTTTTGTTTTTTTTTAATGAAAATAACAGCTAAAATATATTATGCAAAATGAACTGCAGGAGGGTTGAAACTGGAAGTAGGAAGTTCAATTATGAATTAGTGGGAGGAAAGACAACAGAGGTAGGTAATGTATTAGGGGAGGGGAAGGGAAGATACGAAGATTTCAGATGACACAGACATTCCTGATTGCCTTCCAATACCCGCTTCCTGTGTCTTGCTGCTACAGAACTCCAACATGCCTGGGTATCTGCTCTTCCCTGACGCGGCTCCTGTGCCTTAGGGTGCAGGTAATCCCACATTCAGCTTCAGGGGGCCAGACTGGCTTAAGGATAGTCTCGTAACCCTCGCCAGCGAGTGGTGCAGAAATAAGCAGGCCACCTACTCCTGGGCCTGTGAGAGGCCAATAAGATGAGAGAGGTGCTGGAAAATTTTGGGAAAGTTCTTCTTCCAGCTGCTGGGGGTCTTCTGGAAGCAACCTTTTCTATTTTCCACTGGCTGTGATCTAAGTAGCATAAACCCTGACAGCTGCTGGCAGGCAGCCATGTACATGAGGCGGACACTCCCCAGTATGCAGCCACAGTGGACAGAAGGGCCGAGAGACCAAGAGAGACTAGCTAGCTGACGTCCCTGTTAAGATGCTGCATTAACACTCCTGAAGAGATTCAATTATGGAAGTCAGTAAATGCCTTTCCTGTTTAGTCTCGGGAAGCATTTCTGTTATTTGCACCCGAGGGTAGGCTCCTTAACAGTGCCTTTCTGAGCTTGAGAATGAAGAAAACTGTGCTCGTCTTAGAAACGAGGAAGCTGCGATGGGAATTTATTTGCAAAGTTGATTGATTTCAGTTTAGGGCACTGTACAATCATGTTGATAAAGCCAGCTTTCTGAGATGTGTCATGGAAAAATTAGAGCACATTTAAAGAACCAGTGGTCTTATTCTCCAGCTAAACAAAAAGGTCTTATTTCTCTTGTAGAACTAGGGTCAAAGGTAGAAAATTGAGGAATGTTCTGATGGAATCTACCCTTGACTCAGAGTCAGAGCTGGTTTTCCACACTGCTCCCTGGGGCCTCTATTTAATTCCTCCAGTTCTGGGTTCTTATCTGCTGTTACCGCAGACTGCGCCTGCTTCAACCTTCTGTGTTTATGTCTTTGCTAAATCCTTACGTGACTGACAGTTTATACTGCCATTTACTTCCTGAAAATCTTGCTTTGCTGGCTTATGGACACTTAGCTCATTACTATACCAACTACTACACCAAGTGTCCATTAGTAAATGAGTAGATAAAATAACTATGGTACATTTACACAATGCAATAGTATTTGGCTGTAAAAAGAGAAAGAAAATATTACCCTTTGCAACAGCGTGGAGAAACATGGAGAATACTATGCTAAGTGAAATAAGCCAGTCAGAGGAAAACATATACCATATGATTGCACTCATACGTAGAATCTAATGAACAAACTGAACCAACAAGCTAAATAAAGAGAGACTCATAGATGGAGAGCAGGCTGCCAGCTCTGAGGGGTGTGGGTTTAGGAGGTGGAGGGATCGAGCAAAAAAGAAAAAGGACTCATGGACATGGACACCCACGTGGTGGTTACAGTGGGGAGGAGGTGAGTGGAGGTGGAAGAGGGCATTAGGGGGATAAATGGTAATAGAAAAAGCACAGTAAAAAATAAACTATTAAAAAAATAAAATTAAAATACAATTATATCTTTTTCTGAATGTAATGAAAACATACCAAATTAGTTTGTATCTCCTATTTTGGTCCAATTGAAACATTTTTAATAATTATTTTAAAATACTTATAATGTCCAATTACATTATTATCTTTCCTGTTTTAACAATCTCATAAATAAGCTGAAAAAATATTTTGAAATGATTATCAAAGATACTGGAAAAATTTATATGAGAATCGATCAGAATAAATGAATTTAAATTAAAATGTCAATGTCATTAAAATGTTCACCAAGTACTTTTTATCACATTAAATAGTAAATATCTCCTTTAAGGGTATACAGATTTTTTGCTTGATAATAAATTCTTCCCCAAATATCCCCGAATCTCATAATCTTCGATTTTTTTACCTGATGTTCCAGCTTCATGATTTTTTTCTTCTGGTTTGCCATTGGACTTGAAAGCTCTTTTTTCATCCACCTCACCATCCCCCCACCATGCAGGCTGCCCATATAATGGAGTGCCCCGTGGCATGGCAGAAGTATCTGGAAAGAGGGGGGAAAAATCTGTCTATAGCATATGAAACAGAAAAAAATACATGCTTTTGCAGAACGCTAGAAGTGCCTAGTTGATTTATTAAATGAAAAACAAAGGACCATCCCGAAAGCTGAAAAGCACTTAAATGAAATAGCTCGGTATTTGTGTACGTCCTTATTCGATGCTGGGCACGACCACATAAGTGGAATTTTGCGCTTGCTCCTATTGAAGTGATGAAACTGCTGTAGCCCGGTAACTTTTTACGGCAGTGTAATCAGCTCTTTGGGATATAGAAGTGACACATTAAATCTAAATATAAAGAGAAAAGTAAATTGTGGCATGAGTGGCCATTTAAAAAAATATTTAAGGGCCGAGGGGTGGGGAAAAAAAAATATGTAAAGCTGTAAGGCATTACAGAGGAACTAAATTTAAACTAGCTGTTAACAGGATTAATAGGTTTACATTTGAACAAATTCGGTAACGTCTATCAGTTTAAAAGTTGGTTTCGTATGAATGTAATTATTTATATAAAGCATTGTTTACAGTTTCTGGAACGTGATGAACGTGATCATTATGACAGAGCACCAGTGGATATTTCCTACTAATTCATTGCAGTTATTACAGTCCAGAAGAAAAAGCAAGCAAACGTGAGTTAGTAAAAATACTATAAGGTAAGCTACATTTAGTTCCCTTAAATATCGAAACATTAGCCCTGGCTCGTGTAGCTCAGTGGATTGAGCATGGTGGGCCTCTGAACCAAAGGGTGGTTGGTTCAATTCCCAGTCAGGGCACATGCCTGGGTTGTGGGCCAGGTCCCCAGTGGTGGGGGGGAGTGCAAGAGGCAACCACACATTGATGTTTCTCTCCCTTTCTTTCTTCTTCCCTTCCCCTCTCTCTAAAAATAAATAAATAAAACCTTTAAAAAAAGAGAGAAAACTTTAAAAATATATACTGAAACATTAAACACACATACAAATGCCCCATATAATGTGTTTTGTACTGCTTTGCAGTGAAACGCTGCCTGCATTAAAACCCACTCTGAAATTGCCATTAGCATTCATATAGTTATTTGTACATGGACATGGCCAAGTTTTTGAGAACAAAGGCTGCCACTTCCTTACAATCGAGTATAAAGAACTTATTTTCCTTGAGGTTACCTGCGGCTTTCTCCTCCGACTTCAGTGCCTCTGGAGCTTTGTGCTGCACTTCCGTTGCAGAATCTGCTACCTTTGAATCCACGCTTTTGGCACATGCAGATTTTGACAATTCTGGTTCTGAAGATTTCTGGGACAACTGGAGCTGAATGGTAAACTTCTCATGCTACAAAATATTTAAGTGAAACATCCACAAGTGAAATCAACCGTAGCAGATGGTAGGTTTACAAAAGAAATAAGGAAAACCTTTTTACCTTTAGAGCCTCTTCCGGGACCCTCATCTCCCCTCGTACTACCGTGAAAAGATTTGTATGTGAACGGGGGCTAAGGAAGACTCTAACTTCAAAATTGGACTAGTATAATCAGGTCATCATAGCAGAATTATTATATTCCCCTAAGAATTAAATGTTAAACTATGCTCACAAATATAAAAATTTTCATTTTTAAATACCACAGAAAATCTTGAAATCTGGCTAGTAATTCTAAACTTAGGTAATAATGGCCTTCAAGCAAATCACTGGATCAAGAGAGCACAAAAGACATTTTCAGCCCAACAATATGATTACAAAGAAGAAAAGGCACCTGGATCAAATTATATTGATAGGTAATCACAAAAATGGGAAAGGAAGTAGCTCATCAGTGATTAACCATCAGTAAACCCTGAAGGAATTCGATGACTCAGACTCCACCAGCACTGATAAAAATAAAGTCCATGCGGAAAATTCGAAAGAAAGGCTGTAATTAGGGTCCTTCCAGCAACCACCGCCACCTCCCTACCCCGCGAACTGCAATCAGGGTCGGCTTACATTATCAAACAACTGATTCTATACAGATTAGAACCAAGTGCTGGGTAAAATGAATGCTTTCATTATTATGCCAGAAAGGAACAATGCCTCTGTATATTAAAAAGATCTCCCAGTAAACAGTAGAGGTCACATTTCCCACCATTACTTAACCCTGCAATGAAAGGACTTTTATAACCATGTACTAAATTTGATTCTTTACCAATTCAGAGCACCCAAGACTTCAAGGATAGAAAGCTGTAATTACCATGACTACTGGGGGCGGGGAAGACTTCTCAAGCATAAGGAGCAGTACACTTGTAAAAGAGTATTTAACCTACATTTCTACTCATTAAAATAATAAAAACTCAGAATTACTTTTTGGAATTTTAAAGAGCTTTGGGGGAATATACTCTTCAATTCCATTAACCTGGCTTCCTATTCCATAGCTAAGGAACCTGAGCACTGGAAGGGCAGAACCCAAAGACAGTAATTTACTCAACTGACCCCAGTCTGGGGCTTCCCTATCACTTTACATTGCTTCCTACAGCTGTGAAATATTAAAAGTTCCTTTTTTGTTATGAACATATACTGGTATATATTTGCTGGTATATATGCAAGTGTGTATTTCATTACTAAGTATATTTAATGAAAAATAAAAGTTTACCCGCAAGAAACTCATTAATAGCTAGAGAAGATTTGTAACATTCTTATGTTTTCAGTGGAAAACGGAGCATGTTTTAAAAAGTGAAAGCCATTTCGATTTTTTCAATGGAAACAAATATGATTTTAGCTGGCTGTGAGGGTTTTCTGGTGCTGGCAGTCAACTCCTGGGCAACCCTGAAGACGATTCCCCAAGGCCACTCTGGGGTGTCATCTTTAGATGAGACTCTTTTTAATATCAGGAACAACCTGAGACAGGTCATACGCTTTACCTACCAAAAAGATTCCTCTGCGTGGAACTACCAAAGAAATCAAGAATCCTCTTGTTTAGTTCGTGGATTTACCTGAGAACTCTGGCACAACCATGAGATTGTGAGGCTGCCCTAGCCCCAGGTTTTATCCCCAAAGCTACCCTCTTTCTAGTGGTAGAGATCTAAGTGCCTTTAACTTGCTAATTAAGAAAAATGACAAACTAAGGTACAATTATTCATGACATGTCAATAAGTTACAAAATATACAACAGTATTATTTACTATAGTCATACGTCAATCATATCTGAATTTTTAAAAATTAAAAACAAAAGTTGAAATTCTTGTTTACTAAAAATCATATTATTTATAGGCCATTTTTCTGTTTCTTTACTTTAAGACTATGATTGTTATTCTAAGTCATTCCTATGCTCAATTTATTCAGGAAATGTTTATCTAAAAGTGACATCATGGAACTCATCTACATTAACTAGTAATGTGTTCTTGACATCATCCTTTATCTTAATGATACTCAAGACTAAAAAGAGAGCAAAATTTTAAATAGTTTCAGTTACTCCTAGGGGTCTGGCCTTAAAACCCCAGGTGTCAGACAGCCTTGTGAGCACATCTTTCAAACATTATTTTAAAAATGAATTCAGTAAGTTGTTTCACTGGAGAAATACCAATCACAGAAGAAATGAGGACAAATATTTAAAATTTTCCAAACATTACACAATGAGACTTTGTTACTTGGGACAAGATTTCCAGGGTTTCAGAAGATGCTGTACTCTCAAACAACTGAGCTGGGTATTAGTTTTCCCTTAAAAACTATGATAGATTAATTACTAAAATACTGACACCCATGGTTTTGAAGACAATGGTGAAAACGTTTGAATACAACTATTTTATACAAGGGAAGAATGGGAGGAAAGCACTTTCCTCTAAATTTATATACTTTCATGCTATTTTAAAATATATTCATAAGAAGCTTATTTTTAAAAATTCACCCTAAAGTTTTTTCACCCCAAAACTTTTCTTCTTGAATCTTCTCATTAGGGAAGTAAAAATTTCCCTTATTGGATGATATCTGGTGATGAAATACACAATAATGCTACATTAGAGTCCACACTGTACTAAGACTCCAGAAGACGCCAAAGGGTTTTTAAAAAGTCATGGCAGAAAACCTTTCAAGGGAAAAGTTTTAATCTATTAGCTTAATGTTGCCCATAAGCTCGTAGAGGACCCTATTATATAGGGACACAGTGTTTAAACAATGAGTTTAACTTTTCCCTCGTGGCTTTATGGCTCCTCTCAATTTCTTAAATTTTGTTCTTTCATGCTTTGTAAATGCCCTTGATTTTCAAACTTGAAAACTGTGCTTCGGTCTTGGTGAGGCTATCCACCATATTAATCAGGGAAAGTCTCAACTTCTCTGCACGAAGAGCATGTCTTTAATTACGTTTGTCTCCCTCTCGGCTGCCTTAGCAGCCCTTACCTGGGACAAGCAGACGGGGTCCCAAGTACGGATAAAGCATGACCACTGGCCCAGATGACCACCTTAGGCTATGACAATGATTTTTCCCATGTTTCTGTTATGATAACCTAATCGTTTTGTGGGCCACTATGGCAGGAATAGCCAAGTTTGGGAAAACATAACTCTATTTTTAAACATACAATATGTAATTATGTATATAACAAAATATCTAATAAAATCCCATATGACTGGGATGGGGAGGAGTGAGAATTAAGGTGTTTAAGTGATGTTTAAATCATTTCCCACTGAACGCAGAAACCATACCAGACTCCGAGGTTCCTCCCAGGTCACTAGGTTCCTTCTTAGCCCTTTATCCTTGTACTAGTTCCTCATCTCTCCCGCCTCTTAACCATGGAATGTAACATTTCTCAGTCTTTGGACTTTTTACCCATCTATATTCAATTCCCTGGTGATCTCATTTGGTCTCAAGGTTTTAAATATTATTTATACGATGAAAATTCCCAAACATCTCTCTCCACTCTACCTCTCTCCTAGATTCCACCTGTATGTCAAAAATGTCCAAACTCAACTTGCCAGACGTCTTCAGACCAACATGGAATAAAAGGAACCAGATTTACTCTCCCATTTTAAAATATCAAAAATGTGGACAAAATATATGAACAGTTTCTATGACAAGCAACATCAAGCAACAAAAGAAGTGATTCCTGAATGAAGAGAAACAAATCAAGCTGAGCCCAGTCACTACCCCAGCTCACTGCCCTGAGAGCTTTGGGGTCACACTGTGAAGAGGAGTCACCCTGGCTGGTAGGCACCCTGGAGGCACTGGGTTGAGAGCTAGCGTGCAGAGACCAAGGTGACTCAAGTTGCACAGAGAGAACAGTTCAAGGGACTGAGTACTAAAGAGAAGAGAGTTGCACAGAGAGAATTGCAGGCATTGTCAAAGGGTCCTGCTCAAGTATGCAGCTGAGGTCTGGTCAGCACATCTGTGAGAGCACCACCTAGGGCCAGGGCAAGAACCGCCTGAAAGCATGAAAAGTAACAGTGCTTCAGGGCTCACACAGAGCCAGGAATAGTGTCTGCTCCCAACAGCCAGGCTGGAAAACCTCACGAACCATGAGTCACTGGACAAAGCATGGGTCTGTCCATTTTTTCTGTACAGAGCCAGAAAGTAAATATTTTAGGTTTCTTAGGGAAATATGATCTCTTCTGCAACCACTCAACTCTGCTGGATAGTGCAAAAGCAGCCACAGAAATATGTAAATGAGTGGGTGTGGCTGTGTTCCCATACAACTTCATTTACAAATACAGGCTGAGGGCCAGATTGGCCAGAGGGCGTGCTGATGCCTAAGGTACAGTACACAGAAAGGTCTTGCCTCTGTAGTGGGGACTGACTAGCTCAGACTAATCTTAGAAGCCTAACAAATCCTAAAGGCAAGGCCCAAAGTGATGAAACTATTTCCAAGTAACCTCTGCTTCAGCACGAAGCTGAAAAATTTTAATAGAAATACAAAAATATGCATGCAATAGTCAACTAGGTAAAATGCACAATGTCTGCCATCCAATCAAAAATAAATATGCATGCAAAAAGCAATCAAAACTGACACAGAATTAACACTGATGTCAACAAAGATATTAAAATTATCACAACCATATTCCTATGTTCAGAAAGTTAACTAGAAACTTGAAAGGTATGAAAACCAAAATCCAAACTGAACTTCTAGAGATGAAATCTATACACATTAGATGTCACCAAAGATTAGTAAACTTAAAGACATGGCAATAATAACAATCTAAATTGAAACAAAGAGAACAGATAATTAAAAAATAAACACAGCACAAGATGGGAGATGACTTCAAGTAGCCTAATTTAATATACATTTAATTGAAGTTCTTGAAGGAAGAAAGGGGGGACAGAAAAAAACTGTTTGCAAATATAATGGCAGAAAATTTTTCTAAATTTGATTAAAACTCTGAACCTACAGATTCAAGAAGCCAGACAAACCCAAAGCATAAAAACATGAGCACCAGCCAGGGACGTCATAGGCAAATGGCTCAAAATCACGGACACAGGGAAATAGTACAAGCAAGAAGGTAATGCGGAGCAATACATAATGTAAGCAACATCTTAAAGTGCAGAAAGAAAAGAAATGTCACCTCAAATTCTAAACCCAGCAATAATAGCTTCCAGTACCTGCAATGAAGTACTTATCCAGAGAGCTGAAAGAATTCATCACCAGCAAAACCATACTACAAGAAATGTGAGGCAGAAAGGAAATGATACTGGATAAAAATATGAATCTATAAAACTGAAGAATGTGAGAAAAGGTAGCTACACTGGTTTAAGATATGAGTACAATGGGCATAAAAATACAAACTTTTTCTTATCATCTGAATCTCTTTGAAAGATAACTGACTTCACTAATGACAATGGAGCTGTCTACGTTCTGGCCTCCCATATTCTACTCTACGGGGCTCCAGCCTCACTCACTAGTCGTGCTGTTCCTTAAACACGACAAACAGGTTCTGCTTCAAGCCCTTTGCCCTAGTCTCTTCCATCAGCCTGAAAAGCAATTTCTCCAGACACCCTGTGGCATCCTGTTCACTTTCTCCCCCTCTCTGCCCTGATACCGGCTTCTCAGCGAGGTCTTCACAAATATCCCTCTTAAAGTTTAACTTTGCACCTACCACCTCCAGCCCTCTGCATCCTTCGCTCAGTTTTTCTCCATAAAACTTCTCACCCCTCCATTGCCCTTCTGTGGGTGTGTGGTCAGTTCTCTCCAACCCATTAAAGTGTAAACTCCAGGAGGCCGGAGGCTGTGGTCTGTTTTATTCACTACTGCATCCCCAGACTTTGGGGACAGGCCCTGTCTGGCACAGAGGAGACATTTAATAAAAAGTTTTGAAATGAATGAACATAGGCTTGCTCATCTGCTACATTTTTGGCCACTTGGAGATGTATGAGCTCTTTTTGAAGTTTATCTTCATTATTGCAGCATTTTACTATCCTTCCTGAGTTTACAGGTCATTTCTTCAACTTGGATATTTTACTACTTGCTTTCCCAAATATTCAATTACTCTAGCAGAAAAAATATTTTTGGCAGATAAATTTTGTTTCTTAGTTCTAGCCTCAATTTTTGGTAAAGTGTTCTTTCTACTGCTGTAGCATTTTTAGAGTAGTCTCCCACTCCAAAGTATAATAATTTGTACACTGGCTAATTATTATGCTTAATTTTCATATAAAGTACTTTCATTTAGGATAGCTAAATACAGAACAAGTAAAGGTAATATATAACTTATCTTGTAAAATTTCATCCTATATATAATAAAACTTCTACCACTGTAACAGTCCAGTGTTCATTTATATCAAGTGCTCAAAACTCATTAGCAACATAAAATATTATTTTATTTTTTATAATTTATTTTATTTGTTTTAAGATTTTATTTATTTTTAGACAGAGAGGAAGGAAGAAAGAGAGAGGGAGAGAAACATCAATGTGTGGTTGCCTCTCACACGCCCCCTACTGGTGACCTGGCCCACAACCCAGGCATATGCCCTGATCTGGGAATTGAACCAGTAGCCCTTTCTTTGGTTTGCAGACTGGCGCTCAATCCACTGAGCCACACCAGCCAGGGCTGAAATACTATTTTAAAATAATAAAATCAACTGAGCCTAACTTGAGGATTTGGTTTGTAGTTCTGGCTCAACACTGACTTACAACCCTGAAAACGTCTTTTGGAACAAAACATTTCCCCAGCGATTTGAGTGTATTACTGTAAGAAGGAAATGGTAGTTCACGGTTAAGTAATTATTGTACAACCTGTGAGCCATGAGTTATATCTCAGTAGTTTCTTCTTAATTTAAAACTTGAAGCAAACTTTAAAGAGTTTTACTGAAACCCAAATTTCTTACTATTTTCTCATGTTTTGAAATAGCTGGTGCCCAATGGATTAAGGAGGTACTTAGATACAAAGTATATTTGCATTTGTTTTTTGATAAAACTTATTATGCTGGTGGAAAATGACCTGTGAATCAAAGGTTTTAATGCTAATTCTTAAATACTTTGTGTGATATATATCTTAAAAAGAATTAAAAATATACAACTCAAAAGTATTAATGTTTAATGGCTTCATTCACATGTTCCTTTGGCTCTACAATTATAAAGGTTACGTGATGTGCTACAAAGCTATTTTTTCATAAAGATTTAAGTTAAATATAAAATAAAAACTAGTTATGCTCTAAGAATGATTTTATAGTGTTAGCGTACATTTGCTTTACCTACGTATCAACGCTACTTATCTGAGACGCCATTTTCTCTGCTCGTGAGAAAAATCCATCCAAGTAGCCAATATGTTTAAAGCATTCCTTAGTCTCGAACTCTAGATAAATGTAGTAATTGAAAAAAATTAAAACTCAGGAAGAATTTTCAACATAATGTGGAATATCTGAATTTTAAATATAAGTAAGTCCTTTTTACAAAGCTCTTGCCTTGTATAGATAGAAATGTTTTGATTCTTCTTCAATCAATCATGTCTCTTCTCTTCTCTAGCGATTCTTTGCCCTACGGTAGGAAGTAGACCAGTCATGCCCCTGTTCAGTTCTTAGAATTATATTTTTAGACAGGAGATTTTTAAATATAAAGTGCATGATGTACTTAACAAGGCAGCATGGGTCTTAGAATACATAGGATATTGAAAATGTTGAATTAAATAGGCAAAGAGATGAAATAAATAAAGCGGAATAAAAGTGTGACGAAGGGAAAGGCAGGGTTAAATTTGCACATTCCTCTGGTGGGAGGGGTCTGGTGTGTGCCATTATCAACCCCCCGCCCCCCAATATCTCTGGGCTGAGCTAATATTAAACACTTTCCTCTCCTATTTCCAGTTCCATGCTTTGATATCCAAACTACATATGTAATAGCACTGCAGGAAGACACTCTGCTAAAAATACATATTGGGGGCAGTATACCAACTTTTCCAGGATAATTTTTAGGAACAGGCATAGTAACAAAAATTATATATTGTTTCTAAATATGCATTTTAGTATGGGAAGACACAGAGACTTCTAGCATGCTTATATTGTGAATATTTATGTCTCAAGAAATGTTAATGTACACTGGAGTAAAGATTTTTGAATAAATTTAATAAATGCACAAAACCATATAAGGATATCATATCCAAATCTCAGCTTATCTTCAAGTTTCAAGGTGATGTAAGTCTGTTCGGGAATCCTTACATCATTCACAAATGTCTACAAGGAAAAAAAAAACAACAGATGTTAGGTAACATATGAAGTATTAATTATTGCATTTCAGACAAGCAAATCCTCCAAACTGATACTTAACTGCACATATCATATGGTGGCTAATACAGTTGGTGCCTCATAAAATGTGTCATGCGTCTTATACATGATAAAATATCCCACACTAAGCCCTTTATCCTGTGACTAGGAACACGCAGAGAGCCAGGCTCTAGTTCCTCTGGGTCCACCACGCTGCCAAGGCAGATCCAGGCCCCTAAAAACGCTGCCAAGAGGAGCTCCCAACCTGAAGCTGGTGAACTGTGAAGGGTACCTAACTCTCGATATCATCAGAATGTACTGAACTCGTGTTAGCTTTTTGGGGCAACTCTAATTATTTCTTAGAGTTGCTCTTCCATTACTTTTATTCTTAGAGTCTTTCAAAAGAACAATAATACTTTGAAAAAACTGAATAAAACCCACTTTAATTCAAAATTACAATGACTCCTTTGGACCCTTTCCTGAAATTTTACATTTTGGGGGTACTTTTTCAAAAAGTGCATGTCCAGTGCTCAGCAGCCACATATGGCTAGTGGAAACTGCCGTGCAAAGCACAGCTACAGCAGGGTGATGCAATCGTGAAATAAATCATCATTTATTGCACCAACCTTCAGTTTTCTTACTGCACTGCCCAAAATATTGCACCATCTTTCCAAGAAAACATAAAACACATCTGGAGTCACTATCTGTCCTTTTTTTATTTGTTTGTTTAGCTATCGACTGAGAATTCAGAATTTTTCCTTGGGCTGGTGAACACACAATACACTATACAGATGATGTATTATAGAATTGTACACCTGACACCTACATAATCTTATTAACCAGTGTCACCCCAATAAATTCAATTAAATAAGCAAAAACAATTTTTTCACCTAATTTCCATAAAGGAAAGGAGAAGAAAACAGGCACAAAGATATTTCACAGTTATTAGATGAAGTCAAAAAGACAGAGCATCACTCCAGACTGTAGGAACAAGGGTAAAACTGATAATTATGTAAGCAACACATCAGACCATGAGTCTTCACATGAAGATAATCCTAAAATGAATTTTCTCTAATATAAGCATTTCTCTATCTCAAGAAGACAGAATGTTTCAAAGACAAAAAAATCTAGAGTATTTTTCATCCAGTTAACCATTCAATAAGAAGAATCATGTAATATTTTTCAACAAAAACCTAACCTAAACCATCACGTATTTTTAAAAAAACTTTTTGAGTGGATTCTTTGTCAATTTTTGATGCTTTGGTTCCAACACTTACTTGATTTAGTTTGGAAGTACTAAAGAAATCCTTGAGGAGAGCATTTATATAAAGGTTAGATCATAAGCATTAAAAATTTTTTAAAATCCAGTCAAAAACTTTTAAAATACATAATGGTTTAGGTTAGTTTTTGTTGAAAAACACTGTATGATTCTTTTAACTGTTGCTTACAAATCTAAAAACAAGAAATTTTTGCAATTGCAAAAAAAAAAAAAAAAGGTCATCCTCTTAATAAAATTTAAGCTGTCTCGTGATGCATTTTGGCAATATAAGAACAAGAACTAGAAGTAACGATAAATGAGATACCAGCTAGAGATGTACCTGAAATCTGAATTTGAAATTCAACATTTATAAAATGAATATATCCCAGGAGAATGCATGACAAGTAATGAGCAGTTAGGGGTATTCAAAGAACATAAACCATTTTATGTACCATATATCTTTCAAAAGCAGGAAAATATGCAAAAAAAAATTGAATTTGTCATGCCTAATGTTTTACTAAAATTTCATGTTTTTCATTATCTTTTTATGCTTAATTCTACAGATTATTTGCGAAGAGTCAAAGGCACCCTGGACACAGCAAACAGTGATGACTGTTATTTCCGGCCTGCTGGAAGTTAAAGACCTCCAATTTGCTAAATTTATAGAACACGTAACAATGTCATACTTAATTACCCCGAGTACAGACATCATATAAAATACACAAGGTTTTCTTTGATAAGTTGAAGTTTTAAAAATTACTTTACTCTTTCCCTTTGAATTGCATTTTTCCATCTTCAATTTTATTGCATTTAAGGTGACCACAACACCTTACTTGGGACGGCTACGACACCTCGGTGGTGGGGAAGTTTAGAAGGGTCCCGAATGACATTCAGTAAAATACACCAAGGGGATTATGTTCTCGTGGCCATATTCTCAAATGCCTATTCATAACTGGCACTTTGTAATACATCACAAATACTAGTTTCTAAGACTACAAAAAAATTAGGAGAATTTTTATCAAGCACGGATAACTTGGAGACAGTGTAATACTGCTAAACTCAGGATCATACTTCATGTGGTTGGTTTGTGAGTGATCGATCCTAAATCGTACGATCCGACATGCTTCACAGAGAGGCTGAAATGTGCATACAAAGAAAATTCGAAGGTTTCAGTCACTTAAAACTCTTAATTTCAGGTTCGTTTCCAAAATGAGTATTTTAGAGTGTTTTAAAACTTGGATCTTGAGTTTGCCAAAATATTCTATATATAATTACAAAACAAAAAAGCTGAGGTAAATGATAGAAAAGAGAAGGATAAAAGAAAATATTAATTCTCTAATGGGTAATATGCAGCAGATAAACATTAGGTACACTGTGTCAGAGGAATACCATACTTCTAAGCCAATTTTATTTAAAACTCTCTCAACCTAAAATACCATATTTATTCAAAGTGCTTAAAATGACCTATAAGATCCATTTTAAAGCTTAAGATTGCTCAACTCTCTTAAATATTAAGTACCTATTGTGTGTTTAACACATGGACTAGGCACTTCCAGAGATCAACAAACATGCAATTTTAACATGCTGACCTTTATGACAGAAATATTCCCTAAGGTCTAAAAAGACGTAGGAAATATGAGCCAGACACAAAGTTTCAGCTCACAAAAATGCAAGTGAAAACAGATGCGAGAAAATAGTTTCCTGAAGGTCTAAAACTATAAAAGGAGGAGAGAAAATTTCAAAGAGCAACACATGCAAAAAATCATTTTATTACAGCGATTATAAAGCCTTTTAATAAATTAAGTATGGAGAGAAAAAGAGGTTTTGTCTCTTTGTGTCATTTGATCGGACCTCTACCTGGAAGGCGGGACGTACAGGACAACGGGGCCCAGAGAGCGAAGTAACAGTTGAGATCTCCAGGTGCAGACGAGGAACCACGGAATTCAAAGTCAGGTGTGTCTGAGCTATGTCTGAGCTACAAAAGCCGTGTTCTCTCCTCGTCAGGGAAGCCTGGGAACCCAACCTAGAGCCCCAAACTCCCCCATGCAAACCACTAATCTCACAGAAGCAAACCCAACTAGATAAATACCTATTTAATTTCTATACAACTAAATTACATAATTGATAGTATGAAATGTTATAACCACCATGTAATATATTAATTTTCCTGGAAATCTGAACGGAGTGGCCGGGAGCACAACCACTTCAATCCCATTGCCAGTGACAAGTCTGCTCCTCTTCCCAGACCGTTCCTTGGTAGCTTCCACATTCCACACCACACTGGTCTGATGCTGGCAGGAACTGCAGCATGAAAGAGAGGGTCACAGCAGCGGCTGGAACACAGGGAGCTGGGGGGCAGCCCAGGAACAACAGGCAGAGCCAGAAGGGATGCGAGGGGTACTGTAGGGCCCGGTGCCATCAGAGGGGCGAGTGCTCCAGTGGAGCGAGGTGGTGGGAAGAACCGAAGGCGCTCAAGGGTTGTCAGGGACAGAGGCTTCAGGGGCTTGCAGGGAAGTGACTCACAACATCCGCTACAGATCCAGGGGCTGCTTCCCCAGGCGGAGCAACCTCATTTCTCGTACCAGCAGCATCAAGTTTAGATCTAGGTCTCTTGGGGGTGTATTTTAGGGTAAGAGTAGAGAAAGACAGGAAGTGGTCATAGGTAGAGTTATGTAAAAACTGAGTTTAGGTGGTAAATGCTTTAAAAAAAAAAGTACACGAGTGTATTTATGGAAAAGTATATAGGCTAGACAGGGGTGCTAAACTTGTTTTACCTGCTTTTCTTACCAAGAGGGCAACTAACACTTATGAATGCTTACTACTAAAAGCATTTAAATTATTACCTTATCTATAGTTTCATAATAATCTGAAAGGACTACCAGTTTACTATTTCTATTTTTAAAAAATTGAGGAGCGGAATGATTAAGTAACCTGTCTAAGGTTATATCGCTTGCATGATTGCAAGCTGGGCTCATAACCACTACATTATCCCCTTACTCCTGAAATTACTACTTTTAACCCGATGCTCAAATTTCTAGAGTTGTATGAATGTTAAGAGTAAGTAGGCCGTGAACAAGAGTCTACATGTTCTCTCGTGAATAAAGTGCGTGGCAGTCGGGAGTTCACAGACTTTGGCCCATTGCCAAGGCTGTCCTTTGGGTGGACAGGGCATTTATCATTTGTGTAGTGCTTTGAAGTTCTGTAACGGGCACACACCCACAGGTACTGTCAAATTTGATCCTTTTAATACTACAGAGAGGCAACTCTTGTCTCACTGTCTAAAGGCTGAAGAAAGGTAACTAAATTTTGCACTGAGTCTTAAAATTCATAAACTTTAACTCATTACATTTTCATACAACTTTGGGAACTAACATGAATATATATGAGGAAACTGACATTCAGAGAGATTAAGTGATTTGTCCCACTGGTAAATTACGGATTGAGATTCAAAGTCAGGTCCCGATTTCAAGTTCAAAATGCAGTTGTTGTTCTCTGTGATTTATTGTATATCATAAAATTATTCAATATAATCAAGTTATGAGAAAGGTCAGCCTAGAGTAACTTAGGACTTAACGTTTCACCTGATTTTACAGTCAACACCGAATGATTTTTATACTTGGTCGTAATCTCTTACAAATTACATTGTGATGTCATTCTCACTTATAATTTCCGAGGTAATAATATGAAGACACCTTTGAACAGCATTGTGGTCAAGGTCAAACACTCTGGTCTTAAAACCAGAACGCAACATTATTAAAATATTCTACATATGGAAGTATCTTAAAAGCTTCCTCTGTAAAGTTCTTCATATGGAAAATTAATTCAATTCCTGACAAAGAATATTCAGTGGGTTCACGCACCAGGCAGAGCCCAGAACTAGTCGCTCTAAAAGCAAAAGACACACCAACTGTTCAGGAGCCCGTAGTGCAGCAGAACAAGAGTGCAAAAGTAGATTTAACGCAAGGCTGAGAATCAAGCGCCCCGAAACCCAGAGGTGGGGAGAAGGAAGACAGTCATTCTGCAAACAGGAACTGGAAGCAAAAGGGCTTGCTTACTTACATGTCTCATGTTAAACCAGTTCCTACCTAGTCTGCCTATTTCCTTCTACTTCCTTCCTTCTACTTCAATCCATTCAACAAGTGAACAACATCAGCTAGTTACCATTCCTAAATACCTTTTCTTTGCTTCCTTCATGAAAAGCTGGAATTTGGGTTTTACTTTTACAACTAAGTACGAATTTTATAAATGACAAGGCGGATGGGACAAGTACCAGGCTGGAGGAACCGGAACGAATTCTCTGGAGCAGACAGTATAGCATGAACTGCCGTTTTGGAGGTAGAGCGGGGGAAGCACGATGCAGCCTGAATCTGGAAATGTGGATGATGCCAAATGTGAGATCTTTCAGTTCAAACCTGGAAAAGGCACACTTCGTTCTATGTGCCATGGGGAACAAAGGCTTGGGTAAACCCAACAGAAAAACATGTCTACAAAAATTATCTCAAAGAATAAACACAAAAGTCCTTCAGCGGCAGGCCAATTCAGAGCGAGAAAGTGTTTCACTGTATTTGCCAGTTTTCTGCATATGTTTTTGCATATAATGTTTAATGTATGTTTTGAGAAGCAGAAGCAGTTAGAAGCAGTTGGGATACATTTAGTTCCTGTTACATTCATGTTAAGATATTCAGCAGCACAAATATGAACAATACTGTATTTGCTTATGTTAGCAGAGCCATAAGAAAATTGAGAAAAAAATAAGATAAATTATTCAATACTTCAGCTTTCTCTTATTCTGGGACTACTATGTTCTGCCGATGTAAAAAGATAAAATGAAGAATTAGGAAAAAAATAACTCACTGGAATAACAAAAATATCTTCAAAGTAGGACCCCAAAGCAACAATAATGAACACTGGTGTTCAGAGCGTATCTGTCCAGCTAACTGGGTGTGCTTCACTTCTTTTTAGTCTAGAATAGAAGGTCCTGCGTCCTCCACCATCCAGCACCAGACTATCCTTCCACCTTTATTTCCTAAAGTCAACCCACACTTTCCTGGCCCCCAGGAATGCTTTTTTGTATTCTCATAGCCATGGCTTTCGGCTGTTTTCCCACATACAAATTCAAGTCATTTGGTGAGGTCAAGTTTTCATCTCATCTCCTTAAAGAAGATTTTCTTAAGCATCACAGGTGATAACCAACAAAATTCTGAGCTCGTGTTTATTTCCTGGGCAGTTTCTTGGGAACATGGGCTAGTTTCATATTCTCTTGTATGGTCCCCAAAGTGCTATGTACCTGGTAAGTATTTAAAAGGAAAATGCAAAAAAACGTAAAGGACATATAATACAATACAATACAATACGGGAAATGTAATCTGATGAGTCTTCACAACCTTAAATCAATAATCAAATAAGACAAAAAATAAGTAAATGCTTAACATACCCCGTTTAGGCTGCCCAGATCTTTGACCAAATGTTCATCTGCAGAGGCATCATAGTTGATTACAGCGTGCTGCTTATCCACACTACGAGACTGAAAGACATGTTCTAAAGTTAATACATGTAAGGAAATACTGGAACAAGTAACAAACCCGGAGATTTTTGGCTAGATACTTTAATTATGTTAATAGATTAGTAGATGAAGATAGGAAAATGTCAAAGTGAAAGTGCATTAAATTGTATTTAATCTGTGTTACTGTACAAAGGCAACCTGGCATCACCCCCGCAGAGGAAAGCGGCCATAATTTCAAGACATTCTTTCGTACCAAATTCACACATTCTACTTTTGAGAGAATTTAAATCAGCTGGCTTTATTGAATGTATGAATATTTTATTATAACTTAAAACTGTTATATGGAAATCATGCAAATTGTAATTTTATGTTTTATGCATGTTGTAAAAAAAAAAAGTACCCTATAGAATTTTCTTCTTTTAATACTGAAAGCTACAACATAAATTGTACAAGAAAGGCAAAAGATTCAGAGGAAAAAAGTTCTTATTTGCAGTATTTAACCAAAAGGGGCTGGAGGGAGAAACAAGGGAATAAAATTTTATTCTAGGTTGCCAGTACCTATTAAAATATCTATTCTTCAAAAAGCTAAAGATTCATTTTTCTACTAATTATCTTACTCAAAGGTATCTTAAAAGTATTTGCTTTTTAATCCCCACCTGAGGACATGCTCATTGATTTTAGAGAGAGGAAGGAGGAGAGAAGGAAACATCAGTGCGAGAGAGAAACATCAGTTGTACGCACCCTGATGGAGGATTGAACCTGCAACCCAGGCACATACCCTGACTGCGAATCAAACCCACAACCTTTTGGTATATGGTATGATGCTCCAACCAACTGACCACCGGCCAGGGCTCTTACTTTTTAAAACTAACTTCTTTAAACCAAATTCAGTAAGTGCCAACAATATTAAATTACGCTCAAACTACTGGAAGGTACCACAAAGAACATTTCCCAAAGATGCAGTGAAACTGATTATCAGTATCACTGAAGTGTCTGTGATTGATATGCAGTTTTACGTACACTAAGCTAATTTTATGAATTGCTTACAAGTCTTATTTTAAAAATTGCTTCATGTGAAACTTCTTACTTCTTAAGAATAAACTTTACTCTTGAAATCTCATTTTTCAAAATACAGGGTCCAGCAGAAGTAACATCTGCTTGAGTGTGGTTGGTAAGGTAATAATATGGGTGTAATAATTTATAGCTTTAATTTGAACATTTCACCTCAAATGTCACATGGTGTGTGCTTGAGTGTGATATTGTTATGTTACAGAATGACATGCTTGTGATTTTGTAATAAAAAAGGGGTGTTATTTGTGACAGACCCTGTATAATCCCCAAGACTTAGAACTTGTTTTTAGAAATGATTCAAGGAGGAGAAAACTCATTAATTAATTAAACTGGTAGCTAGAGCCAGAAAGTTCAAATCGATGTAGTGTTCTTCTCCAAAGGAGTAGAGATATTTCACACCCATTCCAGATTTCGAGTAGACACAGAGAAAGCTGATTCATTACCTGCAACATGAGCTCACAGTCATCTCTCCCGACAAAAATCATTTCTCGCGGCAGCCTGTGGCGAGTGCCCCCGCTGCTCACCAAAAACCAGGATGTTAAGCTCATTTTCTGCTCAGCTTCTAAGTCTTTGGCAAAGCTACGTCATCCTGCAGAGAGATGTTCAGAAATACACACATTCAGCTATTTTTAGCATTAGCGTCCAATCACCAAACCCCATCAGTAGGTCTAAGAATAGAACGGCATTCAACATTCATCCCTGACTAGAGACAGTTACAGGTCCCAGCAAATGACATATCTACCAAATCCTCATTAGTGAAGCCCAGAGATTCTACTAAGAGTTCATTCATCTATAAAGATACTAGGTAATTACATACATAGTCAACATAATAAACTTCTATCACACTCCTGAAAGACTGAGCATCACTTATAAAGGCCTATAAGTGCTCAAGAAAATGGTCACATTAGTATCATGTTAACCTCAGTAAACATAGCAATACTGCACAAGTAAATATCTAACTTATAAATGATTTGAGAAAGACAGACTAAATTCAAATGAATATATTTGACATCTGATTAAGAACTAATAATGGAAACCAAAGAAATTGCTTCATTGTCTACCAAGTGTGGTCAGCTGTTAGGCTTATGGTGGTAGAGTCAAGTTTTCTGAAACTCTTATTTTTTTCTTGAAAGCTCAAATATTATTGGCAAAAGTTTTTTTTGTCAATACTTTTCTTTGGAGTGAGAGGCTCAATGTCTTCCAAAAACAGAAGGTCCTGACTTACGTGGTTCCACTTAAGGTTTTTCAACTCTATGCTTTATGATGGCACAAAAGTAACACACTTTCAGTAGAAACAGTACTTCAAATTTTGAATTTTGATCTTTTCTTGGGCTAGTGACAATGCAGTCTAATACTCTCTCATAAGGCTGGGCAGCGGCGGCAACAGCCCCAGCTCCCATTCAGCCACGTGGTGAAAAGGAGGAAGGACTGGTACTCTACAGTGTGCGGTGCTGACGCCTTTTGGGGGATAGTGTACTTGTGTTTTCACATCCCATCACGTCTACAAAACACGTCTCCTGCTTCTGATGACAGAAAGAAGGAAGACAATTACCCTTGAGGTACAACACAAGATAATTGCCCAACTGTAGGCTAAAGTAAGTGTTTTGAGTTCGTTTAAGGTAGGGTAGGCTAAGGTATGGTGTTGGGAGGGTTAAGTATATTAAATGCATTTTCAACTTAACAGTATTTTCAATTCATGATAGGTTTATCGGAATATAACCCCATCATAAGTTGAGAAGCATCTGTTCTCAAGTCTACAAACCATAGTTTGCCTGTCGATCATTACTTCAAGTAAAAATGGTGTTCTGGGGAAGAAGTGGCCAGTTCAGCTCACAACTCCAACCGTGGCACAAATGCTTTTCCTTGAGACAACCACGGTGCTTTGGTAAACAGCGGTGATTTTTAACTGGTATGCTGCAGGAATTTTTAAAACGTACAATTCTTGACTATTTAGTCAGGGGAACTGACCTCTTTTCCCTTAGATTGTCAAATTAAAAAAAATGACAACAGCCAACACAATAATAGCCATCCAATGTGCATGGATCATAATTATACCTATTTTCTTCGTCAGATCAGCAAAAAACGTAATACACTTTTTGGTGTGCGGCAGAACTTGAATGATTAGTTTATGTGTGCCATGAGATGAAAAAGGTTGAAAACCACCGGTATACAGCATTAGTGCTTTGGATGAGTTTGCACTTAGTCATACAGAGTATGAGAAAGTTGTGACTCAAAGGTCAAGATTAAATAAAATAAGCATTTTTACCACTTCATCAAGGGCATTCTCAAGCGAAACCGGCAAGTGCACGGCAGTGAAGGATACAATCACTATTAGTACAGTTTGGTGCGGATGCCTCGATCTATGTGCTCAGGAGCCGGCAACTTCGCCACCACTTGTTTGTGCTCTCCATTCAAGTATCAGTACAATAAGAAAGGTGAGTGCTGTTTTGTATTATCATAACAATAGTTTTAATCTCATGACCTTGAAGTGGTTTAGGACTCCGAAAGATCTAACGCACAGAGCTCTGAGAACTGTTGTCCTGGAGGATGCGACTAGGTCATAAGGACAGAAACCTTGGAGTCAGACAGACTGACAGTAAGAGTTCGACTCCTAGTTCCACCACTTCTTACTCTGCAAGTCACCCTGAGTCCCTTTGTCTTCTCTTCTGTGAAATGAGAATAATGACAGCGTCTACTTACCAGTTTTTTCTTATGAAATCAAAAAAGTAGTACCTGTAAATATTTTCCCATGAAGTGGTACATTCTGATACAATTTAATTAGAAGCAAACTATACTACAGTGGAATGAGATCTTGTGCAATAAGAAATATACCTGTACTTTAAAGAAAAATCTTGTAAAATGTAGAATTCTGCGTTAAGGTAAAAATCCCATATAGTATAAATTTATCTACACATTCATGAAAACAGGCATATATTTTCTGTAAAGTCAAAAGTCGTATTCCCTTTAGCTTATCAAATGGATATGATCAATTTATGTGGATTCCTAAATCTTCCCTCCAATGCCTAACTCCTTGATGCGGGTGTTCTTAGTCTTCCACACGTCTATTTGCTGTCAAATCGGTTTTCAGTATCTCATACACACTTCCTGGGCAAGCAGAGAGCATCAAACTAACTTCGCCTGAGAAAATCCTCCCATCTAAATACAGTATAGAATTTGCATACTGCCTTTTCAAGGAAGGACAATTTTAAAACATGACACTAATAAGTAGGTCAATAGCTTTATGATTATTTAAGAGCACTGAAGAAAAAATATTACAATAAGATGTTAAAAGGAAATCAAATTAGCCTAAATAAACTAAAACACCCGAGCCAAACATAGGCAACAGGCACAGTTTCTTAACATTTTCGAAATCACAAAGTTATACATAAGCATTATTCTTATGCTACAAAACCATGTTTTAAGCATTCATAAAACATCAAGCATAATTACATAACATATAAATACATAATATAAAACTCCAATATAAACACATAATAATATTAAAAAAGTCATGGTTTTTTATAAGCTTTTGATTTACAATGAGGCTTTAAAAAGGTAATTAAAAGGATATAACTTTTCTAAAAAACAAAAATAAAGCACATAACCCTCAAGGTGAGGGGTATTTTTTTTATTTATTGGGGTGAGTCCTTTTTCCTTTATGTTAGGTCTCACTCCGCCCCCATGTAGTCCTTGTCTACAATTGGGGGGAGTGAGACCTAACATAAAGCTACCATCTCTCAGTTTTCATAAGGGACTCTGTACTCCGTAACTCTGACGCATACTTGTTTTGGCCGATGGGATGACGTCAGTAAACATGATACATACTGCATACAAGCAGAGGTTACATACTGTGTTTGGGCAATTGGGCCTCCCTCTTCTGCCTCTGCCATCAACAGAAAAAGAGCATGCCCTGGTTCAAGGTGAAAGAGACATGTGGAACAGACACAGACCAAAAGTACAAACTGAAGCCAGTCTCAGTATGTCATCCGACCCCTCGCTAAACGACAGATACATGAGCAACAAGAACAGTGGTTGTTGTTCGAAGCCACTGGGAGACATGAGGTGATGTGCTTCATCACTGACTGTAACGCACCAAACGTGAGTGTGATTTACTAAAACAGTATTTTTTTAAAAAGTGCATTCATAATCCAATATACTAACTTGAATGTTTTTAAAAACAATCCACAAATGGAATTTTTGTTGAAGTTGTCTTTTTCCCCCAGTTTACTCTTTTCACGATGGTAGCGTTCATTGGTACAATAAACGTAAGGCTGCTATATATTACAGAACTACCAACAGCATGTAAAGAAAATCCATGCCTTATTTTAATAAAGAATCCAACGACTGGAGAATCCAGCAGTGGGAGAAGATTCAAGCTCACTTATTCTGTAGGAAAAAGGTCAACGTCCACAGTTTTCTACCACCACCACCATCATCCCCCACCCCCCACCAAATTTACAGTCTCCCCCAAGAGTGGGCAATAAACACACTGCTGATGTTACAAGAGATGCGTCAAGGAATGATCTGCAGAGTATCAGTTCCCTTAGTTAAGCACAGGACTTTACCCCATCCTTGCCTACAACTGATGGCCACATGTTTGGAGTCTCTCTGATTTACTAACTTCAGATAATAAACCGACTCTCTTGTGGGAAAGGGGGTTTGGGAAGTGGGCCCTACGTGCTTTCTTTCTGGGCTTCCAACTGATCTTGTTTTTGATTCATACCTGATCTCTGCCTCCAAGATTCCCAGTTATCTCAAATTCCTAAGTCTAGCCAAGACTTAGCCATTCATTTAATCCTTTATACCTCCTTAGTAGGCACTTAGGTTTCACCATCTTCCTTCAAAAGCTTCCTCTCTTCCAAAACTTTCTCAACTTAACTCTTCCTAAGTGGTTTCCTCTATCTTCACTTTGGTGAAATTTTGGTAAGGAATAGAGAAAACTCCAGGGCTTCTACTTATTACATTTCTTGTTTACTTTTCTTAATAAGAGAAATAAAAGTGAAACCATTCCTAGAACAATACTTGATGAATAATATTTTAGTTACTTGAAGCTTTCCCTCCTTCTTTTCAATTATATGCAGGTACACAAATGTCCTGATGATTAGGATTATATAGATGCCAAAAATAACAGCCCATCATTTTCTAAGCCTAGTTATCATATGATTTTGAAATAAAATACAGGAGAGATAAAGGAGAATAGCTATGCGGAATATAATAAAATATCTCAATGACCATGTATTATCTCAATATTCATTATGTGTCATAATTTTTCCTTTAATTCTTTTTTGCAGAATGAGTAAAAAATTTTAGCTACTCCAAGAGAAGTAAATTCCTAATAATAATATCTGCTCTCCATATTCATAGTTTGGCTATTTCATTCTCATTTTCCTGAATTCAAATTTCAGGTTAGGTACTAATATTATTGCAAGCACCAGCTATGATGCAATAGCAACTAAAAATAAGGGGCAAACGTCTCCACCAATCATGTTAATCTAACTCTGGATACACCCCCAGTCACTGGAGCCATGGGGATAGTGCAGTTCGTCATGTAACACATGATATGCTAATACGTTTCCTTACTCTCGGGTGAAATGCCCAAGGGATTATTGTTGGTAGATGCATGAATTTGGAAAGAAGCTAGGATAAGGAAAACTAATCAATTGGTTGAAAACCTGAGCTGTATGAGGAAGTACTTTGAAATACATCTGTCATCAGGTACTTACTCTGCCCTTATCAGGAACAATTTTAGGAGCTGATGATAAAAGCAATGAACGAAACCTCCTTACCTTAATGCAGCTGACATTCTGGTCCAATCATAAATACATTAAGATCTGTCATCCTGTGCCCCAGCTTAACCCTTACCTTGGTAAATTCTATAAAAGCTACATAGGGACATCATGGAATACGGAAATAAGAAGCCCTACAACCCCATTCCTCCACCTTAACTACTAATGAATTGCCTGAGAACTGTCTAGAGTACCTATTTTAGGACTCTGGTGTCTTGTCAAAGAGGCTGGTAATTTTCAGTGAATTTCAGTCTCTCACATGGTCTCCTATTCTCCATTCCAAAAGCTGTTAAGAAGCAGCCTGGGGAGAGCACCCTACATTTCTCAGGTGGCTTTCTGGAGCCAGGATGTGCAATAAAGACTTTATCTTCCGAATATGCTTGTGTGCTCTGATTGCTGATTGCTGCTTTTGATCCCTGAGCCTTTGAGCTGGCCACCACTGCTTCAATTCCAATGGGCTTGAAGAAACTTTCAAAGAATTTAAAGAGACAATGTACGTTTATTGGTTTGTTTTCTTTCCCCTTTTGAGAGCTAGGTATTTAAGGAAATCTTTGGCAAATCACTCACTCTCTAATCACAGAGATGATAGAACAGAAATTTTAGTGACCAACAACACAACATCTTGCAAAAATAGTTCTGAAAAGTAAAAAATGATTGGTTTAAGCCCTCACCAAGAAAGATTCAGCCATCCCTTGGGAGTGGGACAAATGAAATTCTAATTTACCATAACATAATTCTTACAGTGTTTAGTTCTCCCGCCTTCCCTTCCCTCTCCCCCTCTTCCTTTCTCTCTTTATGAAATATACGTATTTACAGAAAATAAATACATATACATGCATAACTTGGAGATATTGTGGGTTTGATTCCAGACACTGCAATAAAGCAAATATCACAGCAAAGCAAGTCACATGAATTGTTTGGTTTCCCAGTGCACAGTAAAGTTATGTTTACATTATACTGTCTATAAATGTTAAATAGCAATATGTCTTAAAAAAAGTATACACCTTAATTAAAGAATATCAAGGAACCTCAACTAACTCCAAGCATGATGAACAAAAAGATCCACACTGAGACACGTTATATGTCTCAAATTGAAAACTGTCAAATTGAAAGAGAAACACAATTTTGAAAACATCAAGATAAAAGACTGGTCACGTACAAGGGATACTCAATAAGACTGACAGCTGATTTCTCCTCATAAACCATGGAGGTCAGATGGCAGTGGGATGACAAATCTAAAGACTTGAAACTATGACTATCTTTTAAGAATAAATTACAATTAATACAAAAATAGTTGAGGACTTCAATATTCCTCTTTCAACAATGAAATACCCAACCAGACAGAAGATCAGTAAGAAAATAGAGAACCTGACAACACTATAAACCACTATGACCTAACAGACGTAAACACAACACTCTACTCAACTGAGCAGAATCATATTCTTTTCAGGTATACATAGAACATTCTCCAGGACAGACCAGTAGATGAGGCCTAAAACGAGTCTTAATAAATTTTAGAGGACTTAAATCCTACAGAACAACTTTCCCAATCACAATGGAATAAAATTAGAAATCAGCAGTAACAGGCAAAGTGGAAAATCAGCAATATGTGGAAATTAAACAATACACTCTTTAACAAACAATGGGTAAAAGAAGCAATAGTAAGAGAACAGAACAATACAGAGACAAAAGAAAAAAATATACAACATACCAAGCCAAAGGCTTTAGTTATTTATTTTTGAAGCTTTAGTCGGCAAGCAGCATAATTCTACAGGTGAGATGCTATTGTAAAAGCATCACCCTTCCAAATTAAAGATTGAATTAAATGAGAATATACGCAGGGTACTATTATTATTTACTATCTGATAAAATGTAAGAATTTATCCAATAAGGAATTTAAGAGATTAAAAGATTAGTCCACAAACCTACTAGTAAAGTTTCAAGGATTAGACTATATGGCATATGTTGACCCATTAATCATAAAACATATAATTAACACATGTATGGCTTAGGTTCAGAATTAACAAGCTAAACAGATTCAGGGTCCTAAAAGTTTTACATATAATTCTGAAAAAATCAACAAAACTCTAAATATATGTGTTTGAGGTATGAGAGAACAGGTAAAAAGCCTTAATTATAAATAGTAAAAATTCCAGGAAATCTTACTTTAGAGTTACAAACATTAAAACCTATTCTGAGATATGAATACAAATTTTTGGCTTCATTTACACAATTTAACAATTTAGTGGTTTAACAATATAACTAAAACACAATTCAAAACTCTTTCATTTTTGATACCCGCAAGCGTCACTGTGAAAAACACTGGAGTAACTTAATCTTAAAAGTAGATGACGTTAGATATGCAGACTAGACATAACACAAAATTTTATTAGTCTCTATTTTCTGTGCTTATCAATTTCAGCATTTAAGAAATCCTGGAGTATGACAAAGTGCAAAACTAACAGAACTGCCTTTCTCTCTCTACGTCTTTCCTCATGGCAGAGCAAACAATGTTTTCTCTGTAACCCTAAAATACTTGGTTCAAACATCTATTATGTTATAATTTAAACCATAACTTACAGCGCTAAAGAGACTGCATGGTTACTACATGATTATGTCTGTAGCTGGTGACCTCTTTCAAGGCAGGAAATACCTGTCTTCCTCTACCCTCCTTCTTCCAGTAAACATTTATAGAGAAACCTACCAAATCCAGGTACTCTTAGCATTTAGGAAAACTTGCTACCTGGAACTCAGTCCTGGGGAACTCCAGTCAATAGATGCCATGAGAGGGATAAGCCTAAGGTGGTACTAGACCAAACAAGGAGATGTCATTACCCAAGACCGGGACAGGAACACTGGGAGTGGTATAATTCCAAGCAAGTGCAGAGCTGAAATACAGACCTTTCTTCATCTCTGTATCCTCAGAGCCTAGTTCAATGTTTCACGCCTGGTGAGTGTCTCAAAAGCTATTTTTAATGAGTGAATGAGTAGCTCTGGAGCTGCTACAAGTCTTTGAGGTGAAGATAATCTTGAACCTCCAGGGAAAAAAGGTTAAAAATTAGTCATGGAATCTTCACTACAATTAATTCTAGCCATTAAGTCCTAGTTACTGTCCCCCACCCCCCCCTGCCCCGGCCATTCTTCAGCCTCTCTTGTCCTCTTTATCTCCCTGCCACAGGAAGCTACCTGACGAAAGCTTAAGGCTCTGACATTTGAAGGTCGGCTGGAGGTAAACACTGAATCAGCATCCCAGTCCCATTTCTGTGTTCCTAGTAGCTGTAATTAGCTTTAAAAATGGACTATCCTGTTAGATCAGAGCTGATTTCATGATCTCTGAACTAAAAATTTAATACTTAAGCTTTAAATTTTAAAAAACAAAATGAAGACTCTGCAGATATTCAGCAGAGCACGCAGCTTCACCGTACTAATGAGTTTCAGCTCTGGTTTATTTATACTAAAAAACGTTGCTTCTAGTCACTTCTAATTCACATTGAGGAGTGATGGCAAGAAGAGGCTGAGTGATCTTACTATGTGAAGCTGTGAGACAGTAACAGAAGTGTCCTTGATATATAACAACATTGCAATACAGCTATGAACTAATACATCACATAACCCATGGCAAAGAACTGTTTACTCAGAGTAGTCGGTTTTAGGGGAAATGAAAGCAACTATGATACGAATGGCCATCAGTGTATGCAATTACTTGAGCTGAAACACATGTTAAGAAGGGCAGTCTATCCTTTTGCTTCTGGCAATTGGCTGGCTGATTCACCACCAGATACGGAGAGTGAACCTTCTCTGACGCCACAGCCCCTGCTAACTGAGGAAGGAATAACGGACTTCGCACTAGGGCTATCTGCACAGCTGGCAATGCTTTCCTCAGACCTATGCAATTCTCCTTTTAGCAAAATATCATCAGTGTATGCGATCACGTGACAATTTTTCTTCTACCAAGCGGTATGAAAGGGTGCCAATGATCTCCATGGGCTTGGCCCAGTGCCTGGCTAGCGCTATGTTTCCTGAATGAATAAACAGTAGGAGAAAGAAGATATGGCTTTCCTCACGAAACAAAAACTTAAAACAAGGGTGGGGGGGGAGAGTAATAAAGTTCACCACCCAAAATTGTCATCTGAACAAGTAGTTAAGCTGATAAATTAAAGTGAACTAAGCGACTGTGTCAGTTGTTGTACAGGCTTTTTAAACTTCCGTTGTGTCTTTGAGCAAAAAGGAAAAAGGGCTCACGGACGTGGACAGCAGTGTGGTGACTGTGGGGGCTAGGGTGTGTAAGGGGACTAAAAGATAATGGAAAAACAAAATTGGGGGGGTGGGTGCAGCGGTTTCCCGATACCCCAGCACCCATACATGCACAGCGCCCCCAAGGGTGACACATTTTTTATAACTGTTGAACTGACACACCATCATCATGCAAAGTCCATAGTTTGCAATGCATTACGGTTCACTTGGTGATGCATATTCTATGGGTTTGGACAAATGCATGATGGCATGTACCCGTCAGTATGGTATCACTGAATATTTTTACTGCCCTAAACATCCTCTGTCTTTTCACTCTCTCCATAGTTTTGCCTTTTCCAGATGACATATCATTGGAATCACACAGTGTGCAGCCTTTTCAGATTGGCTTCTTTCATTTAGTAATAGGCACTTAAGGTTTCTACACATCTTTCCATGGCCTGATAGTTCGTTTCTTTTTAGTGCTCACTAATATTCCATTGCCCAGAGGTAGCCTAGTTCGCGCATCCATTCACCTACTGGAAGACATCTTGGCTGCTTCCAAGCTTTGGCAATTATGAATAAAACTGCTATAAATACCGTGTCTTTTAATCCCATCATATACGAAGTACACCAAAGATAAGTGAATAAACTTTAAAGAAATGTATACATTCAGGAGTCATATTTAACATTTTCCCCCTCCTAAATCCTTAATAGAAAATATCCTCAACACTAAAGTCTCTGCCTTTCAACCCCACATATTTCCAAAATGAGTAAGTTATTAGGGCTGCATTTCAGCTAAGGAGTCAAGATCAAATACAGTACATATACGACCGATCACATTTTACAAAAGCAAAGGACAGGATTTTCGATCATCTCTTACTTAGAGTAGGTAGCATTTGCTCTGTGCCAATGTTCTAGCAACTTTATACACACATTGTTTTTAACCACAAGAATTGTATAAGTTCTAGAAAATGAACCTTATCACAATACATAAACTACACAAGAGGACTCCATTAGAGAGAGTACTATAAAATGAATTAATCATTTTCTTCATTGACAAGTATTTCAATACCAAGCACGATAGATAAGAGTGTGATGATCAAGACAGAAAAAGTTTCTAATGTCACAGAAGCAATAATAGGCAAACAAAAGTGAGGCAAATGAATAAAACAGCTTCAGTGACAATGGAAAGGCAGGAACATGAGAACACAGAGACAATGGCATGATGTAACAGTTTCAGGGTGGCGCTGGGTGGTCCAGGGAAACATCTCTGAGAAAGTGACACACACTTAGAACATATTCAAAAATTCGGCTCCGCTGTATAATTAACTTGACCCGGGACAGATAATGAAATACACTCTTGGGAAAAAATTATTTCTTTTAAATCTCCACCCCCACTTGAAACCGTATAGCCAATCCAAAAAAATAAATCCACAGCTGTGCTTTCTTTGGATACCTACCAAGATGCTTGTTCTAGGCTCATGTGAACAAACTCTGCACTGGGAAAGTTCTTGTTTCCATATACTCCTGATTATTTTGGAATGAGTGCTCCAAATTTTGCCTTTATCACTTGTCATAAATATAATTAAATTTTTTAAAAAACAGTTAAAGCAAACATGTACTAAGAAAAAAAAAGGTAATTTACAACTTTTGCCTGAAATAGTACTTGACTGTAAAATTTTTTTCATAAAAAATAAGTGAAGACAACATGCCAAATATATAACAGTCACATATACTATATCTGAGCTTCTTAAATATTTTCAAAAGGCTTAGATTTGATGGGAAAAAAATAGTAATTTACTAGCACATCATTTCTTCATAAAAACCATTTTATAAAGTACTTAAAGAAAATGCTTGAGAAAACAAGTTATACTTTTCCATAAATTATCTGGACATTAAAGCTCTTGCCAAATTTTCTCTGCCAGCTTATGAAAAATGTTAAGTCTGACTGGCTCTCTTTTTTAGGACTGGGAAACAGTGTTAAAAATTAATGTGTTTTATATCAGTGAGTCAACGAAGACTTAGATTTAAACATTTACGAAGTTACTCCTTTGTGCCAGTAACTGTGTGAGGCTTTTACACTTTCATTCTTCATTCTAGTCCCTGAAGCATGTGAGAAGTATTTTCCCCTTGAACTGAATGACTGCCCAAGGTCACAAATCTGGGAGTAATAAACAGCAGCCATCTGGACTCGAACCTGGGCTTTGAGATACCAACTTCTAGGCTTTTCCACACCCACTGTCCCCTTTGCATTTTTTTCAAGTATACCTTCAAATGATGCTAATGATCCCACTCCCTACAGACTCAGATTTGGCTAAAGATGTGAAAATGACTCCAGAGCAATATACTTTTACCTAATAACATGTTCTCTGACACTTTCTTTTCGAGCAATAAACACCGACAGCTCATGGACCATCAGCCCATTTTCAATCTACCTCTTACTTTCCTGGTGGCCACCAGCAGGCGGGCACATTCTCTCCCTGAGAAGCCCACAGACGAGTAAGGCTCGATCAGTTCACAGTCAAATCAGAGCCCAGTTATCGGCTGACCCATCTAGAAGAATGATTTATAAATCAGGGTACAGCATGGAATAGAAACCTTGAACTGAAAGAACTGTCAACTATCTCTAGGCTCACTGAACAACTATGTATCAAAAGAACCCTTTCAGGTCATATGTCACCAGGAGCAGAAAAAGGTACAAAACGGTATACAGCATTCACAGACTAGTCAATTACACAAGCAACCAACACTATCTTGTGGCTGACATTTCTCAGTAATCACTTCACCTGTTACTCTGTAAGTCTATGCTTTCATATATTATAATTCATTAGACTATTGATACTAAGTGAGTAGGCTCATCATTCCCAGAATACCATTAGGTCTGTAATTGTTTGCTGGAAATATTTTATAGTGGGAATATTTCTGGGAAGGCAATTCTTTCAAAAGAAGGTATCTCCAGGTATAACTAAAGATAATTCCCTATCGACAATTATTTCATTTGGAGAAGAGCTTTTGCAAATTTGAGGATAAAAAAAAACCCCAGCTAAAATAGATTGTTGATAATTTCAACAATATTACCAGGAGATAATGCTTTCCAAGCCCAAGTGAATAGTAGGACCTTCCAAAAAAGGTTTACCTTCCAAAGACTTTCCCTTTCTTCAGTTCTGCCTTCCTTTCCCCTCGGTCTAGCCCTATTTTCCGTTCCATCTCCATGCACCACCATATACCGCACTCACCCTCCAGTTCCCTCCACTGTCTCTTATTTCTTTGTGACACAGTGGGCCAGAAACAGAACACTGAAGAATATTTTAAATGTTCACGTGCACAATGTTACTTTAAGTCTTGGGCAGTAACCTTAGAAATTGTATTGTTTATGCCTTTTATTTTCACAAACAAGCAAAACGAGACCCGGAGACTCCAGATTGGTTCGGCACCATGTATCCATAGTAACAGCGCCAAGACTAAAACGAAGCTCTAACTCCTTGTGCAAAGTGTGCCCTTATTCACATCATGTTGACAAAGCGCGTGTGTCTGTCTGTGTCTCTGTGGGTTTATCCGAAGGTCAGGAAACAACCTCGAAAGTCATCAGCTACAGAAAATAGCCAAGCTGCCTGGCTCGCCTGCAGCAGACATGTGATGACAGTATTTGTCAACTAAAATGACACATGTGTTTTATAAAACAAATTTAGGGTTACATAGCGATTGTCTCCAAAAATTAATTTGCTTCATGCCTTCACGAGACTCCCATTATCTCCCCTGTAGTTTCGCGACTATTGGCTGAAAAATGGTTTCCTATGGCAACTTTAAACAGTTAAAGTCACGTCTAAAGACCAATCTAGGGGTAAATGCTAGCAAAAAGAAAAATTAAGTAGTGAAAATCCTACTGATATTTCTATTGTTCAATTTTTGTATTTGAACTAGTTTACTGCTTCCACTAGGTGTTTGAGAACTCTAGCAAAAGATACAATAATCTCGTATTTTTCAGATATCCATTAATTTCATATTCATTTTCTATGGAAAATTAGATCAGATACTTCACATGATTAAATAAACACCCAAAATATGAAAAGTAAATGACTTCCTGTTCCCTGTAAGTGCCTACGAACTGATTCGTAAATTTCTTTACTCTTCCCTGTTCTGGACATCAGCCCTTATTCTATCCCTATTTTTGATGCTGATATGCTCGATAAACATTTCCTTTTGCTTTCTTCATTTATGCTGGATCCAGAATAGGTGTATGCAAGTTTTTATGCATTTTTAAGAAGTGATTTTGATTATATTTGAATTTTGTCATGTAGAAACTTCTTAGAGCATATGGCATATACACATACGAAAGAAAAACTCCAATCGTGGCATCAGAGAGTAACTTTGTAACAGAACACAAACACATTTCCGATTTGTACTTGCCATTCATTTAACTGCATCCTGTTTGTTCCCACCACTCCAATTTACTAATGTAACATTCCAGTTCTGTGCAGTGGCTCTTTAACATTCTAGAATTTGCTATGCACCACTTAGAAACAGGGTCAAACTGCTTTCTCACTTCAGGAAAAGGCTCTTATTTTTACTGAACAGCCCAACCCAGAATGCCCCACACAGGTGAAGGGTAGAGTGTAGCGGAAGTGAAAGGTAGTGAGTAAAGCTCACAACAAATATTTCACTCCTGGATTTCCTGCAGAAGGAAACCAGAGAATCACTAGATTAGAGAAACGGTGTGTTTCTTTCAATAGCTCTTCAGCTTAAACACAAACCAAAGCCAAACTCTAGTCACCGTCCCTGTTAAAGTACACACACATACACACAGGTCCCTGACCCCAAAAAGGGACAGCTCAGCGTCACTTTTGTCAGCCAGTCCGTCACCGCAAAACTGAGTTCAGTGACACTTCTGGAATAGAAAACAGTGTATTTCATTTATAAACTTTGTTTAATGCAATATTGGTTGTTAGAAAATATTTCAAAAGCATATTCAGAAAACTTAAAACAAACAATTTCAAATGATTTAAGAGCCATTTTCTTAAACACACACAGGGGCCCACGCACACCCCTTAACCTTGAAATTCATCAAAATGAAGAATGGCCTGATGAACACACAATACATACATGGCCAGAAATGTGTTAAAACTAATATAATGTTATTAGCAGAATCAAGATGGTGTGGATATAATAAGCATGTGGTCAGTACAAGATTCTTTCAATTTCCCTGCACATTTGAAAATTTTCATTACAAATATTAGAAAAAATCTAGAATAATACACCACATATAAATAACCACTTGCATTAAAAAAATATAAAAATAGCTTGCAAATTAACTCTAGTGAAAAGAGGAAATAGTTTAAAAAGTAAAATCTCTGAGAATATTATGTATAAAGTCTAAGGAATGCACCCGAATCTGGACAAAAAACTTTATAGTCTTAAACATGTTTTCTATTAGCCATAAAAAAGTAAAAATAAACAGAAATGTTTTAATCAACAAGCTAATAGAGATAAGCATTAGAGATTTTAAAAGAAATTAATACATTTAAAATATACAAGCAAAAAAAGATAAATCAAAAAGCCCATTAAAAAAAGTACTAATATCCCTGGCAGTTTTTTTTTTCTTTAATCATCATAAACATTTAGCTTTGTAATAAGAGGACAAACCACCGACATGACTTTTAAACCCTTATGAAATAATTATCTTTATATCTGTGTGCCTCAAAATTTAAAATTCTCAACTAAGTGAATAAACTTCCAGGAAAATGAAAATGACGTACTTGACTCAAAAACAGGTAAAACCTGAATAGAGCTGAAATCACTATAAAAAACTAAGGACCTGAAAAACCTGTTCCAGGGTCCCCTTGTCATCTTTCAGGTCCTAAACTATCAGTAAACTTGGTGTGATCTCAATCAAAAGAATTTTTTTCAGATGAGCTTGCCTCAATAATTCTAAAACACATCTGGAAAAAATAAGCATACAAAGATAGCGAGGTAGATTCTGTAAAACCAGTGCAGTGTCCATGGTCCATCCATTTATAAGCAGGTACTGTAACCCTATGCCATAAAACATGATAATGTAGCAGTGCGGGAATAAGCAGCCAGGCAGATGAAAGAGCCAGAAATTAATCTATGAAGACATTTTAAACTGTGACCGATAAAGAACAATTAGGCAATAAATGATACGGAGACAAAAGGCTATGTATCCCTATGTACATTTTAGATAAATTAACATATTTGCATGTAAAAATTCAAACCATAAATCTGAAAGAAGAAAAGTATAGATTAAATATTTAGCAAAATTTTGCACAGTGGGATAACTTCACAAGGAAAAGGAAAAGACAAATAGGGCTGCGTACAAGTGAAAATCTTTGTTGGGCAAAAATAATAAATTTACAGTGGAAATGACAATCTGGGGAAAAAAAGTATTTTAAAACATATATGATAAAGGAGCTGTCACAAGTGAAGATGATGATGAACATTCCCTTAGAAAAACTGAGCAAAAAATTCAGCACACACACTAACAACCCAGGTTACAAATACAATGGCCAATAAACACATATATTTTTAAATGTACACAAGTATGCCCCAGCCAGGTGGCTTAGCTGGTTGCAGGAGCATCCTGTACCCAGAAAGTTTGCAGGTTCGATTCCCAGTCTGGGCAGATATCTAGGTTGTGGGTTCCATCCCCAGTCAGGGTGCATATGGGAAGCAACCAATAGATGTTTCTCTCTCAGATGGATGTCTGTCTGTTTGTCTCTCTCTCTCTTTGTTCCCACCTCTCCCCTCCCTTCCTCTCTCTACAATCAATAAACATTTCCTCAGGTGAGGATGTAAAAACAATGTTCAGATGTATTACTAGTAAGAGAAATTTTACAAAGGCTTTTAGTTTATAAAGTTGGCAAAACTTGTAAAAAGATAAAAAGACAACATTATATACCAATTGTGGAAGTGGACATTGGCATAGATGGGGTGGGGAGGATTTTGGAATTCTGTATGTGCTTTGATACAAGTAATTTACTGAAATATTGGCAAAGGAAAATACTGATTTGCAAAGAAGCTTGTATCCTTAGTTTCCATAAGTTGTAAGTATTTCACAAGTTTGATAAAATGGACTGCTATACCTCCATGAAAATTTAAAGTCAGAAAGTCTAATTTCATGACAAAATGTTACCAGATTTAAACCAGAATAAACAACATGTAACAGTGGTGCCACTGGCTAATGCGATTATTAGTGTGCTCTTCCTGATTAAATGGTATTTTCTAAATTTTCTGCAAGGATTAGTTTTGTAGTATACAAAGCAAGAAAAGTATGAAAAAATAAGATGGCCTTTAGTTTACAATGCATTATTTATACAACAGGAAGTATTTATTGGGCAACCGGAGCAAATAATATTATATAAGGGCTTTGAGATAGCTATTTCAAAGTTACTGCCTTAAAGAGTTGCTACAGAAAGTCTTCTGTTTGCAATGTTCCTTTTTCACCAAAATAAAACTTCATACTTTACCCTTACATCACTAAGTATGCTCATTTCCCCTATTTGTTTCCTCAAACCAGTTTCTAGCTGGCTGCCTGGAGTCCAAGACCCCTAACCACCTCCTGAGTGTTGAATCTGTACTTCTTCTATTCTGTGAAGCATGTGACGAACTCTTACCCAGTGAAACACCTGCCAGAAAAAGCCAGTTCAAAGAGGGAAATTCTCCATGGGCCTGGGAAAAAGCAAGCTTGCCTGACTCATTCCCATTATTTAGAAGGCACTCTACCTAGAATTAAAGGATGAGTTTGGATTAGAGAAAGTTATCATCTCAAAGCCTCTCTCCAGCATCATGCCCTCCCCCCGGCCCACCACCAACAATATTATAAGATGATATGCAAAAACTGACTATGGGGATGAAATGGACAAAGAGTAAAAAACTATTCTTACAGAGCCAGAACAACAACAAAAAAAAATGTTTTCGTTTGTCACCCCAATCAAAACATTTCTTCAAATCTAACACCTTCAAGTGGTACCACACTTGGGGCAGTGCGGGAAGGAGAGTCCTACCTGGAAGTTACACCTTTCATTTGTCTTTTACATCTATCTCACTTGTTTTTCAAAATAACCCTTTGAGGGGGTTGGACTCTCGCTAGCTTGATTTTCCAGATGAAGAAGCTAAGCTGCTGAAATTAAAGTGGCATGCTGAACGAAGATCACACAATACAGGATGTCAAGGCAACTCCTGAGAGCACGCAAACCTCAGGAGCACTGCCTCGCCTATTCGAAGCTCTGCAACAGCAGCAGCAGCAGCCAGGTCCACTCACCTAAGAAAGAGCAAAGGCCTACTTATGATTAAAACTTTGTTCAGAGCTTTAGATGGAGAAGCTTCTCCGGAAGATACTGTGAACATCCCCACTGATAACTACAATAAAGTGAGATCTAATAAAATTACTTTCTCAGAGACAGTTTGTAAGGAAAGAGGACATCACCTCATTTCTTAAGTATTTAGGTGATTAAAGGTGGTATAGGTGACTGATCATTCCTTGTGTGTAAAAATATTTTGTTTACTTGGCTTTTGGGACATCTCACTGGCCACTTTGAGTCAATCCTTGATAGCTCCTTCTCTCTTGCTAAGCTTTCACTGTTACTACCAGGTCTCCATTCCCGGCCCTCTTATCACCCTAAAATCAATGAACTCTCAACCTAAACGTCTTCCAGTCCTGCATCTTTAAAGACGGCCTACTGATGATGCTTAAAATTTAATGTCTTCAGTCCAAACCTCTCCTCTGAATTCCAGATTAGGTGTATGAGTGCCTACTCGATACCTCCACCTGGATGTCTAAATAGACATTTTAAACCCATTACGTCCCAAACTCTTGACCTTTTAAAATCAGAACCTGGTAACTGCCACTCTGCTGATGCCACCACTGCAGTGCAAACCAACACCCTAGTCTAGAACACTCCGAGTGTCTCTCAGCTTATTTCCCAGGTCCCATCCTCGCCCGCTCCAGTCTATTATCCCCAGAGCAGCCAGAGCCATACCTGAAACATGTAACCCAATTCTTATGTCATTCCCTTGCTCAAAACACTCCAATGAACTCCCAGAGCAGTGAAAACAAACTCAACCAGTACTATGTCCATCCGACATCATTTCTTCCTATTTTTCCTTGCTCTCGCTCACTCACCTCCAGCCAGTGGCCTCTCTGTTTTCAGAATTCACTCATCCCCTTCCTGTCCCAGGACCACTGCACTCTCTAACCAGATATCTGCTATGTGGCTTGCTTCCTTACCTACTGTGGGTCTCTGCAAAATGTCACCTTCCCAGGGACATGTTCCCAGACCACTCTGGAAAGCAGTACCTGTCAGGTGCAGAACGTTGTATAAAGAGGCTAGTTTGTATGTAAAAGACAGACAGGCTCATAGATGCAGAGCAGGATGACAGCTAGTGGAGGGGTGGGGGTCAAGGGGTGCAGGGATTGAGCAAAAACAAAAAAAGATGTGTGGACATGGGCAACAGTGTGGCGACTGCGGGAGGAGGGGGGAGCGGTAAAAGGGGACTAAAAGGTAATGGAAAAATTGACAATAAAGATTTTTAAAAATAAAAAAAGAATATATACTATTTACTCAAAATTTTAAAAGTTCACTTGAAAGATAAATACATAAAGGGCATAGAATGATTATCTTCTTATTTAAAAACAAATAAGCAAAAACATTCAAAGGGTTTTCAGTATCTTTGTGTCATCTTTTACCTCCAGCATGCTTTATTTATGTAACACTTACTCTATTTATAAATCTGCAGGGCTCTGTCCTGGGCTATATCCAGTACATGCCCAGGATAAAGACATAAGAGGGCTGGCGTGTTAAATTTATAAATGTCAAAAAGCCAGGAAGGGAAGCTAATCCCTTGGATGACAGAACCATGATTCAAGAAGATCTCAACAAGTTTTAACTACGGCTGTATTCAAAGAGGTGGTTGTTGAAGGGTTAAAGGCAAATACTGCTTCAAAAACACCATGAATGTATATATACAGAATGGGAGAAATCTTAACATGAAAAAGATGCTCGTTTATGTTGACTGTATCAGTGGTTTCCAGACGAATTTTTCAAAAAACAAAGAGAAACAACGTAAGGCTGCTTTTTATTTTATTTAAGAACACAAAAACAAAACAAAAAATCCAACACAAATATCCAAAGACACTTACCACACTATCATTTGATGGAGAAAGGTTATTTTAACATCAGAAAAGTAGAAATACAGAATTTCAACAAAAAAAACACCCCTGAATTGCGCACACGTGCGCGCGCACACACACAACGAAAAGCTAACACTTTTCTCTCATTTTCCTGTTATTCTAGAGTTAACACAATTTTAGACTAAACACACGTGCATTGCTTAAACAGGGAACGGAATAATTTCACTACACCACATTCAAGCCATAACTGAAGAATTAAATATGGAAACCAGATCAGGAAATAAAAAACCCCACTGGCAACACTGACGGAATCTAGTTGACAGAGATGAGAAAGGTAAAGCGTTATCATATGAAGTTTTCGGGGCTGTAATATTCAAGCTAGAAAAGAGAAAACCTAGCAAGCCCCAGCTACGTCGAGGAAAACCTTACTGTGTCTCACTCTTAAAGACAGAGCTGCAACCAATGGGAAGTCACACAACACGCAGCAGAGCAGATGCAAGCTCAGTGTAAGCAGCATCTTTCCATACTTTTCAGATGCTAAGTGAGCATACCTGTGTCCATTTTTTTTTTCATGGAAGTGTTGTTTATGGAGAAGCTGGATTCAGTAACATCTCAGGGATAGTAGGAACAGGTATGACAGGACTTCTAAAGTCTCCTCGAACTCTAAAATTTTGTAAATCAGAGGGAATGAATGTTGCCTTTTGCAACCTACTAAAAAAAATGAGTGGTAAGAAGTTTGGCTTTCATCAAAAAGATGAAGGTTCCATTATGGGCTCTTCCACATAGTAATGTGTGACACAGAACCAAAATTATTCCTTAACTCTGGGCCTCAAATATTCTCAACTTCAAATGTGAAAAATAGTATCTTATTTACAAGACTGCTGCCTAGATTACACACACACACACACACACACACACACACTGCTTGGCACTTAGTAGGTGTTTAACACATGGTAGACATTATTCATTCATTTAATAAACAGCATGGACCAAAGGAGAACATTTGCTAAGCTAGTTATCGATTATTGTTATACTCAAATAACTTCTCTGCTGCATCTCATTTTTGGTTTTTCAAACTTAATGCATGCTTGGTGTTCTTTTCCACTTCTATGCTTCGTACAATCCCTATTTGCATGTTAGTGATTTTTATAAAGTTTTCTTTACCCTTACTTTGGTTAGTTTCCTGTCTGTTTTTGTTTGACATAAAAGTGGGCTTTACCTTCAGTACATATTGGATATATTATTCATTTTGCCCATAAACAATTTTATAATATACTGTTGGACAATCATTTCAATTAACTAGACTATATGTCCAGTTTAATCAACCTTACCACCAGACACATTTTCTTATTCTTTTGTATCGTTCACACAGGTTAACTCGTTGCTGAGCACTTCCCTCGAGAAATATATGAGTAAATAAATTAAAACCCATTCCACCAAGTCTAGTTGATAATTAGAAATCTTGTCCATCAATAGAAGTTTCTGAAATAAAGATAGTCTGAGATTTCTCTCCATAAGAGGAAACAAACCCATTTCTTACTGAAGCACATCAACATTCAATGCTCCAGTCATCAGTATTTATCCAGGCAGGGTTTTTCAGATAGTATGTAATTACTCTTTTGTTACACTTACAACATAATTTGCAACTAAATGGTTACTTTAGCTGGCAATTTAGTATCATGCTGTCTGTGAGGTATTTAATAGGACAGCTTAACACTGCTAGTGTTCCTTACAGACAAAAACATTACTCACTAATTAAAACAGCAAAAATTATTGTTCAGGAATCGATTTTGTTGAATAAAAAACCATGGTGACAACTTTAAACATATACAGTATCCAGGACTAGATGAGTGACATCTTATTACTATCAGATGCAATAATAAAGCAAATTTTTTTCTCCAGTGATAAAACAAGAACTCATACTTGGAACAAATAAACTAAATCACTAAGCAGACTTTTTAGAAGCACCCTGATATTTGCATTAATAGGAGTAATGTATAATAATTCTATAGTGTAAATTTCACTATTCTAATGCTAAGATGAAAAACATGAAGATGGTTATTTATTTCCATACAAAGTAATTTTAGAACGCCATGAAATTTACCCAGTGAAATACATTTGGGGTGTAATTTAATATAATTCCACATACTGAATTTAGTTACAGATTATTTTCAAGTAAGCTTAAATTCAAAAGAACCATTACTTTGAAATGCCCACGTTGTAGTATCTTTCCTGACATCACTAATTTATAAAACTAGAGTTCTACTTCAGTAGAATTACTATTTTTACATTACAAAGGATCAGATTAACACAACTGGGGCACCGATGAACTGGACTGTCACAGACCACTCAGTCTGTAGGGAAGCTTTCCCTCCAAGTTCACAGGGTAGGGGACCGAGGGACACAGTGGACAGAGCCTCTGCAGGACAGACCTTGGTTTCAGTTGGCTCTGCCTTTCACTAGCAGTTTGGCTTAGCTGACAAGTCAGTTAACTTTTCAAATTTTAGTGCCTTCCTCTGTCAAGTGCACTTGAACTCTTCAGTTTTAAAACAGCAAAATTAAACATCTACTGAGTTAGAAGTACAAGCAGCCCTAGTGTAACTTAAAAAAAAAATTAATGGCAGAAAAATACAAAACGGTTTGTAAGTTGCAGTGTAGTATTTCCAGGGCGGAATTCCTACATCTTGGAAGCATCCCCAGGCAGGATTTCAGCAGTGAAGTTCTAGACCCTGCATTCATCACACATCTCTCCTCTCACATTATTAAATCCCCCACCTGCTCCTCCCCGTCCCGCTGGTTCTAACGCCAGCACACGGTTGGACGCATTGTAGGCTGAGCGATCGAATCATTTTAAAAGATGCGTTTTCAATGTATCTTCTGCTTCAGCATATTTCTCTCAAATGGCAGTGAATTTTCAAAAAGAGAATAAAAATACGAATAAACAAATTCGTAAATAGAAATGCACCAGGCCTATTTTTTTGTTTGCTGTGGTTGCTTAAAAAAAAAAAAAAAAAGGCAAGATGTGCCCTAATCTATTCACTGGGGAACGTGAACGCGCTCCCCACCCAATGAAACAACAATTCTGCTGCTGCATCTCCCAGCTACACAATAGCTTCGTCGTCGGCCCTCGCAGCCCAGCCTTCCTCGCCCCCTGGCCATTTTTCCTCGACACCTCGGCCAAGCTCGCACAGGCAGTGCGCCCGTCCTGCGGGCGCGTCCAGGCTTCAATTTAATACATGAAACTCCACCGAACACTGAGAAAGCCGAGATTCTGTGACTCGGGACACAAACGCCACGTCTTCCCGCCCAGCCTGCGGTCAGCGGCCTCGCTCTTCCCCCCCTGGGTGATGAAATGAAGGCAACTATCCAACACCCCAGTTTGAATCTCAGGACAATGCAGCCGGCAGGAAGCCGCTCTCTCCGGCCCGGGGTTCACCACGGAGCCAGAGCCTACGCGGGGTGCACGGCCTGGCCGGGTGCGCGACACCGCGACTTCCACGCCCTCCCCCCGCGTCCCCACGGCTCCCCGCCGGACCTCGCGCCAACCACCCCGCGTCCCAAAAGAGCCACAAAGAAGGGTCGCGACCGTTGGCTGCTCCGACCCGGGAAAAACCGCGTCCCGGCGGCAGCGCAGCCATTCCCTGCGAGGCTCCGCCCGCGCCCCTCGCGCCGCCACGGCGGAGGGGGAGGGCTGCACAAAGCCCGGACAGAGCTGAAACGATTCGAAACGTTCCGGGAACCCGGCGCGGCGGCGGCGCCGGAGGGCCGGCGGGCGGCGGGCTGGGCTGGAGGGGCGGCCCCGCCGTGCCCCGGATCGGGTGCGTGGGGGAGGCGGCAGCGCCGCGCGGAGCATCCGGGAAGCGCCCCCTCGCCTCCCGGCCCCGCACCCCCGCCCCGCCGCGGGCCGCGGCCGGAGCCCCGGCTGCGATCCCTAGGAAGAGGACGTGGAGGAGCGGCAGCTGCGGCGGCGGCCGCACCGGCTGCGCCTAACGCCAGCGATTGAGCGCATCACTTACCCCTCACCGCTGAGAGAGGGACCGGACGGGAAAGGCGGGGCGCGGCGCGTCCCGTGAGTCTCTGGCACGCCGTCCTCCCCCACCCCCACCCTGTCGTGGTCGTCGTCCCCGTCGCTGTCGCTGGGATCGAGCTCCCGGCCTCTCAGCTCCGCTGGGCAATACGTTATTCCACACACGCCCCACACATAGCGGTAACGGCAAAGAGCGGCCGCCTAGTGCGCAGGCGCTTGGGGAAAGGGCGAGGAGCCCGGCCGGATCCCCTTCTCCGGCTCAGATCCAACGATCTCTTACTGCGCAGGCGCCAAAAGCAGACAATGAAAAGGGGTTGTGCAGAGGGTCTCAACCCCAGGCTTTTCCAGCTTCCTACTGCGCAGGCGTGCCTCAAAGACCAACTTGAACAATGAAGAGGACCCCAGGATTAGCAGGGACCGCAACTGGCAGGGACTACAATTCCCAGCGGGCAGTGCGCCAAATCCAAGTGGAGGTCAGGTTGCTGGGCATGCTAGGATTTGTAGTGTCAGCTGTCTTTCACAATCTAGGCTCTTTAGAAGATTTAGAACTTCTTTTTCTTGCTTATTTGGCTGTTTTGACAAATGTCGTGGCTGAAGACTGTAGAGCTTATTTGCGTTCTTGACAAGCTTCAAGGATCGAATGCTTACTAGCAGATTTGGAAGGGCCAAGGCCTTCAGTGAGCCCTTTCTGTCAGTTGGGTGGTCCAAACAGCAGGATGGGTTGAAGGCAGAACTAAGCCAGGAAAAGGGCGGAGCCTCCAAGCAGTTTCTTGGCAACCGGATCTGGCAACCAAACAGCCGAAGCCTGCGCTCGGAGCGCGGTGCCCTCTGGGAATTGTAGTGTCTTTGGAAGGGCTCTGAGGAACTTCGAGGCTGCAAGTCCGGAGCCTGTGAACCACAAGTCCCGTCATCCACCAGGAGGGCCGGTGGGTGGGAAGAGCTCCTACGAGCTCGGTCCAGGGTTCCTGGCTCCCCATTGACAGCAGCAGCAGGAAGCTGGCGGGTTCTCCCAGGGCGCTAAGGCCTCCTGTTCTAGGAGGGCCACTGGACCCTGTAAGACCACTGGACACTGTAACTCCCATCTCTAGGTCCCGATTGTGTGCATGGCGAAGTCCCCGGAGAACTCTACCCTGGAGGAGATTCTGGGGCAATACCAACGGAGTCTCCGGGGTGAGTTGCTCCGAACCCCTGTGCCATAGCCCCTTGGTACTAGGGTCTAGTGGGCGGGAGATGGCAAGGTGCCTTTCTTAATGCCTTGGATCGGCCCCAGCCGGGATGTGGAAGAAGAAGATGGATGTTTTTGGTGAAGGATGGAATAGTCTCGTTTGTTTTTACTATTAACCAGTGATGTTTCTATTGATTCCCTTGGTTACCTGAACCAACTCTTTGATCTTGACATAGACGTCTTTCTCATACAGCGCCCGCAGAAACTCTTGGATGGCTCTTTGCCACTTTTGCCCAGTTCCCATACTTGGCTCTTTATTCCAATAAGTTCCCTATTCATGCTTTTTACACATTCGAATTGTGGTGTAGTGGATTGGATGGGATTTATTGGACCAGGGGAAAAAACAGCACTAATAATTACTTTAATCACAACAGCTATATTTAGTAGTCTAGGCTATTTACATATATTAAATCATTTAAAACTTCAAACAACCTTATAAATATTCCTGTTTTACACATGGGGAAATGGAGGTGTAAAGACATTATGTGAGGACAAAACCCCCACAGAGGCACAGTCAGGTGTTAAATTCAGTCAGATTTGTTTTAAAAGCCTATGTGTTTCTTTATTAATCATGTCGCAATTCCTATGACTGAAACCTTATTTAGTTAATTCAGATTTTCTTCGTATAGTGCTCTATAAGTGAGTATGTATAGAAACGAAGTCCATACTTAGTAGATAGCTCTGTCATCCTGGACATCATACAAAACATCTAGAAACCTTATTCTGTTCTTTTAAAGTGGAAGTTATGGTGTCGTATACAGGGTTATTGTGAGGAGCAAATGAAATAATCCATGTCAAGCAATAATTTTCAGACTTTCTTTTATTTACTGTTACTCATCAGAAGTACATTTTGTATGGCATATACATATGTATAAACTAAAAGAAAAGTTCATTAAAGAATATTTATTCTATTAGATGTAATACACTCTATTTTACATTCTGTAGCACTTTCTTAACCCTCTAGCATGACCAACCATTTAAAAAGATTATTTAAAGCATATAGAATGCTGACTCGTATATTAATTGAGTGACTATGTGTTAGGTGTACTAGGTGCTGGGGACACAATGAGGAACTAGACAATGTCCCTGTCCCCTTGGAGCCTCTGGATTAGTGGGGGAGAAAGACAACAGACAAAATAATTACAGATTGCTATAGTAGAAATTAAGGGTAAAGATCAGTGTTTGGCACATAAGAAGCACTCATTAAATGTTAGCTGCTATTTATAATTGGTACTTGCACCAAAATGAAGATTTTTCAAGATTAGAAAGTTTATTTTCAAGTGACTCTAGACTTTGTAAGAGTTATTATTTATTATTCCCATCTGCCAGCAGTGTCAGAGAAAGTGCCAACATTCAGTATTCAAACTGCAAGAGTAAAATTATTGCTCTTAATGAATACCTTCATCACCCTGCTAATGTTTCAAGAACTGTTAGATACAGAAATAACCACTTCTAACTTATAATTTGAAAGCAAGAAAAACACTGTGCACAGTGATGAGTGATTTTGTTTAATTTTTGAGGTTGGCTAAAAATTGTTGTTTTGCATTGTCTCCCAATATTTCTCCTTCTTTGATCTTATTTTGAATTTTTATGTATTGGGGCAATTTAATATTAGGCATTTTGATATAATAGTTAATTTCAAACTAATGTTGTAGTGCTATGTTTAATACCCATGTTGCTGCTTTTAGTGATTATAATGTGAAGAGTTTTCATTCAAAGCTAATGCATTTTAAAATACATTTTAATTTCAGTGTGCTAATAATATAAGACAGTGAAGACATAATCAAAAGCAGACAAAAAGCAGAGAAACAAGTTAACTTTTAAAAATTTTAGTGATTGCTTTAATAATGAACCAAGAATGGAACCTGATTTTTTATGGGTTTTCAGAACTTATTTGATTACTTATTTAGTAGCATTTTTATTTTCATGTTTATTTAGTTTATTTAACACCTCATGGAAGGAAACAAAATGGATAATTTTGAAGCAAAGCATAATCAGAGGTTCTTCATGTCAGACATATAAATTACCATTTACAAATAGGATAACTCCCCTAAAGTCAAAATTTGTGTTTCTGAATAAGCAAAATATGGTGACATTATTTTATATGGGGAACTCCATGATTTTGAGTGTTTGTGCTTAATAACTTGAGAATTGTGTCACTATGCAGTCAGATAAAACACAATTTAAAGTACTTTTGAATTGATTTGTGTTCATTTTGTTGGCTTATTTGGTTTTGTCTACTTGCCATTACTTCCCCAAAATGTCTTACCTAGTTCAGGATTGGAGAAAAAGCTAGTAAGAATTCTTGGTTTTTCCTCGCACGTTATCCCTCTGATTTCTAAATAACTGTACATGTAATCATTACTAATATTCCCTCTTTTCTATTCAGCCAGAAAGTAGCCACATAAAAATGCAAAATGCTTCCACAGTTTTCCATGCTAGTCCCTCATTTTTTCTCATTTATATGCTTTAAATATAATTTTGGTATTATCCTAGTAAATTAAGAATTTGAAGTTCTGATATAAAAAGCACAGAGTTCTTGCTTTTAAACCTTGAGCGAAAGTCTTGCTCCCTCAACTCTGAGGATGCTAGAACAGCCCTGGAAATAGGGAGTCCATATGCAGACTCCACCCTTACCTCTCATCCTGTCCCTTGCCCTTTCAGAAGTGGCCATCGTTTTTCCCCTCTAAGGATATCTCTGCTTTGGTTTGTCTGTGCCCCCAATGCAAGAAATTGGAAAGGTTTAATGACACTCCTTCAGAGCAAGAGTTATGAGGAAAATAAACTGGAAGACTTCACTGCCCCGCAAAACTGTGATATCCCTACACTGTAAATGATATGAAATGATATGAAGTGTAGTTAAAAAAAAAAAAAAGTGGGCATAACCCAGGTATCCTGGGAGTCACTGAACTTAATATAGAACTGAATGAAACTGCCTTGGGAGGTCTCCTGGCAGTGTGCTTAGGGTTCATTCCCCCTACAGACAACTATTATTCAAGACCCACAGAATGGTTGAGAAGTATATTGGTATCTGGGGAGAAGAGCAAATGCCCCTCCTCTCATTTAAACTCGACATGTTGTACAAGACCATGAAGTATAAAAGAAACTAGTTTGTAGCTAAGAAAGGGTAAGAAAAAGCAGAATCATGGGTAGTCCAGGCTGTTTTAAATACAGTTGAATATAGGGGTATGATATTAGAAAGAAGGCAAGCACTTGCTAGAATGCAGCGTCCCGGCCTCAGTAACAGAATCGTGTCCAGTCTGTTGCTGGGGTGTTAGCTAAGGGCAAGTTTCATCAACACCTGTGTACATGACTCATCTATTTACCTAGTTCCTGGCCTCCTCTGGTTGGGTGCACATAAAGAAATATGAAACAGACTTGCATATTGATAGGAATATGTCCTTTATTTTCTATGTACATTACATAGGCTCGCTCCCCCTTTTTATTGCACCATTTTGGTGTTTCAGGCTCTAGATTGAATTCACAGAAGAGTATGATGAAGTCAGAGGAGGAGACTGTGGCCCTAGGAGCCAGCTCAATATCCCTTACGGTTGCTTTGCTGATACCCATCTGTTACCTTAGACAAGTCAATCAACCATTCTTGGATTCTTCGTCTTCATCTATAAAATGAAGTTGTAACTAGATTTCAAAATTACTGCCTTTAGGAGACAGACAGGTGACAGAATGTGTGACAGATTCAGTGGAAGACATGAGGGAATGGTGAGGCTTATGGCAGAGCTGGGCAGATGATACTTTTTCTAAAAAACAGTCCAATTTCTCTTGCGTGTCCTCCCTCTTTCCTCCCTTCTCTCCCCTTTTTCTTCCCTCTTCCTCCCACACTATGCTAGCCAAACAAAACACATGTGGGAACCCGGTTCTCACTCAGGGCACCCCTCTCAGACCCCCAGATCTCTAATATTCCTTCCACCAGCACTGGATTGGACCATGTGCATGACAACAGTTATGTTTCTCTCCAGTAAAAATAAGAGTAAAGAGGGACTTCCAGCCAAGGTGGAGGTGTAGGTAGATACACTGTGCCTCCTTGCACAACCAAAAGAAGGACAACAACAAATTTAAGAACAAAAAGCAACCAGAATTGACAGAAAATCAAACTGTATGGAAGTCCAACAACCAAGGAGTTAAAGAAGAAACATTCATCCAGACCGGTAGGAGGGGCGGAGATGGGCAGCGGGGCAGAGAGGACTTGTGGCCAGGTGGCAGCTGGCAGAGCTGGTGGTCCCACATTTGCATTAGGATAAACTGGGAGGAAAAACTGGGGAGCGAGATAGGCCGAGCAACCCAGGGTTCCAACTTGGGGAAATAAAGCCTCAAACCTCTGATTGAAAACACCGGTGGGGGTGGAGGCGGCAGTGGGAGAAACTCCCAGTCTCAAAGGAGAGTTTGTTGGAGAGACCCACGAGGTCCCAGAACATACACAAACCCACCTACCTGGGAATCAGCACCAGAAGGGCCCAACTTGTTTGAGGGTAGCGGGGGAAGTGACTGAAAGCTGGCAGAGAGCTGACCAAACGGCATTGTTCCCTCTTGGATCCCTGCCCCACACACTACGTCACAACACAGCGACGTGAGTGGCTCTGCCCTGGTGAACACCTAAGGCTCCGCCCCTTACTATGTTACAGGCGCACCAAGACAAAAAAATGGCCCAAATGAAAGAACAGATCAAAGCTCCAGAAAAAATATAACTAAGCAACAAAGAGATAGCCAACCTATCTGATACACAGTTCAAAACACTGGTATCAGGATGCTCACAGAAATGGTTGAGTATGGTTGCAAACTAGAGGGGAAAGTGAAGGCTATGCAAAGTGAAATGAAAATGTACAGGGAACCAACAGTGACGGGAAAGAAACCAGGACTCAAATCAACAGTTTGGACTAGAGGGAAGAAATAAACATTCAACCAGAACAGAATGAAGAAACAAGAATTCAAAAAAATGAGGGGAGGCTTAGGAAGCTCCAGACCAACTTTAAGCATTCCAACGTCCGAATCATAGGCGTGCCAGAAGGAGAAAAGGAAGAGAAAGAAATTGAAAACTTATTTGAAAAAGTAATGAAGAACGTCCCCTATCAGGCCAAGGAAATAGGCTTCCAGAAAGTCCAGGAAGCTCAGAGAGTCCCAAAGAAATTGGACCCAAGAAAGCACACACCAGGGCACATCATAATTAAGTTACCCAAAATTAAAGATAAGGAGAGACTCTTTAAAGCAGCAAGAGAAAAGGAGGGAGTTACCTACAAAGGAGTTCCCATTAATCTATCAGCTGATTTCTCAAAAGAAACCTTATAAGGGCAAGACGCGGTTGGAAAGAAGTATTCAGAGTCATGAAAGGCAAGGACCTACATCCAAGATTACACTATCCAGCAAAGCTGTCATTTAGAATGGAAGGGTAGACAAAGTGCTTCCCAGGTAAGGTCAAGTTAAAGGAGTTCATCATCACCAAGCACTTATTATATGAAATGTTAAAGATACTTATCTAAGAAAAAGAAGATCAAAAATGTGAAGAGTAAAATGACAACAAACTCACAACTATCAACAACCAAACCTAAAAAATGAATTAAGCAAACAACTAGAACAGGAACAGGATCACAGAAATGGAGATCACATGGAGGGTTATCAGCGGGGAAGTGGGGGGCAGAATGGGGGAAAAGGTACAGGGAATAAGTAGCATTAATGGTAGGTAGAAAGTTGACATTTATTTTTCCTAAAAATAGTATAGGAAATGTAGAAGCCAAAGAACTTATATGTACAACCCATGGAAATGAACTAAGAGGCAGGGGGAATGCGGGTGGCAGGGAGTATGCAGGGCGGAGGGGAATAAAGGGGAGAAAATGGGATAACTGTAATAGCATAATCAATAAAATATATTTAAAAAAATAATAGTAAAGAGTAGAACTAGTTCATAGAAAGTGAAAGGCTGATAATGGAAGTGTATAACTTGGGGGTGATCCTTTGAGAAAACCAACGATAATGCCAATGTCCCTCGTTTTACTTGTATATGATTGACACATCTCTCTAAATCCTACCAAGGGTGTCTTTCTGTCCAGGGAAGGGCTCACATCTGCAGAAGGCCTGTGGTAATCTTACTAGCCAATAATTTGGTCACTGAGTTAACCAGCAGTGATATCATCTGGATCTTTGCCAAGCTTACAAAAATATGTGTGTAACTTAAGTAAAAGTTCTTTTTTTTGACTTATCAAACTTGTTTCTTCTTCTTTTACTTCTTTTTCTTCATCCCTCCTTCTGCCCCTCCTACTTTTCCTCTTCCAGCTCCGCCTCCATTTTTTCTTTTTTGCCCTTCTGGCATATTTTCTGAGTATTTTACGATGCCATCTACCATACACATTCTCTACAGCTAATGTTTGCTTGTTTGTTTAATTTACTGTTAGTGTCATTGAGACCAAGACAGGCAACAACACAATAAAGCCTCTGTGGAAGCATTCATTGTGAAATGACAAAATTATTTTGGTATTCCAGTGCAGACTGAACCATCTCTGTTTTCTAAAAATTAAGGAAATGGAATGGTTTGGCTATTAAATAAGGATTGGTAATGCAAATAAAACTTGTAAACATCTGAGTTCATTTTTTGCTAATGAAATTTAAATCACATTCTTTTTTGTTTGTTTTAGAGACTCATGTGGCTTTTTTTTTTGTAGTTTTAACTTTTATGACCATTTCTTTTACCAGTATATGAAAAATCCAGTAGAATTTCAGTTTTCTTTTCCTATTACTGATCAGGTAAAATGGGCAAGAAACAGGACTTAATATCCAAAAAAGTGACTAGTCATTTCTAGCATTACCTAGAATCAAACATGGCTCAGTGTTATAAAATTGTAAGGGCATTTTCACATGTTCTTGGACAGAAAAATGAGATTAAGTTGTTTTCAAGCTGTTGAGATACTGAGAATAATTATATTCTCTCTTGGGATGTTTAAAAGACATGCTATAAGCACTTTGCTAAGGTTATTGTGTGTGTGTGTTTTTTTACTTTTTATCATTTTCAGTTAATGATATTCCTTTCGGGGTCAAAAGGTACAGAGAGTAGCTGGAAATGCACTTGTGCGCTTAGCAAAGCAACCTTGATTTTGACTGAGCTTCACCCAGGCCCACTGGAATATGTAAAGGAATGGTCACCTAAGGTAGCTCTGAAAAGTGGCCTTAGAGTATAACCACTGCTTCCTGTGTTCAGCCTTGAAATGAAGCTACATGTGAATTCCAAGTTCTTGATTACAGTGGGTAGTGATATAACACCTTGTCTGGACATCTGGCGCAGAAGTGCCCCACAGCACCACTGTGCCAGGTAGCGCACTGTCCTGCCCACTTTTCATCAAGAGGAGGCTGCAGTCACAATGCAGCCACGTGGTGGGTTTGATGGACGTCTCTCTCCTCCAGACTGAGCACTAGGTGTCTTGTTAGATTGATCTAAACCGGTAGTTCTCAGCCAGGTTGCTGTTTCTGCCCAGAGGACATATGGTAACGTCTAGAGACGTTTTCGTTTGTCAGACGTGGGAGGGGGAGGGGGCTGCCGGCATCCAGTGGGTCAGGGCCAGGGATGCTGCTGAACACGTACAACACAGCCCCTGATGAGAGAGAATTTTCAGGGCCACGTGTCAAGTGCTGAGGTTGAGAATCCGTGACCCTGGAGCAGCAAGGCTTTGCTCACAGCCCGTGCTCTGCCGGGATCGTACTTGAGAGTAATTACAATTAAGGATACAGATTGTATTTGGCTGGTGATTTTTGCCTGTGTTCTGCCAGTCTGGCTAGGATTATTTCTTTATCAATGGAAAGTGACAGGTGCATAAGTCCTCCCAGTTGGTGCCAAAAGCGTACCAGGTGTACCCCTCATTCTGCATCTAGCCAGTCTCCTTGATTTGCCAACATCCAGCATCCTTAATGATCTTCCAGACACTGCTTTCTTAAGACGTTTGCATTCTTGCTGGGATGATTTTTCAGTCCTGGCGCCAACCACTTGAGCACATTTGTCAGCTCTTATGAGTCTTATGATAGCATTTTCTTTGAGAATTTTTTACTTCCTATATAGCACTACTTCTGATCTCTCTCACTATTGTCACTGCCTTTGACAAAGCTGGCTGTGTCTGATTGTGGAATACGCTGTTTTGCCTTGCTTGTACTACCTGTCAGTCCCTTAGTACACAGGGACAGCAATCTTCTGAACTAGGCTGAGGCCCAGTCAAGGGTGGACAAACACATGTATCTCTTTTCTCGCCATGGTCTCATTTTTCTGCTTGTCTGCCCTAGTCTGGGCTTGTTTGGAGAAAGGCGGCGCATCTCGTGTCTCCGCCGAGGGAGGTCTGGTTGATGGCGTGTTTTCTCAGAGACAGCTGGGCGCTTCACAGGGTGTGGCTGCCTGTCCCTGTCACCAGGATAATTCCCCTTCCCTTGTCCCAGTACAGATGGAGAGTGCAGAAATTAATAATTCACACTAGGTGTGAAAGCGATGATCCTTCCTAGTCTGGGACCTACTTACCTTTTGTTCAAACACACCTTGATGAAGAGGGGCCCAGCGGTGAGCTAGGAGGTAGAAGTGGGGAAACTGGATTACAAAAACGAGTAAGACAGACTCAAATCATCAGCAACCAGCAGCTCACTAACCTGTCTAGTGCTGATCGGTCATGCTGGCTGATGTTTGGCTAGCGGATGAGCAGAGATATTAATTACTTACACTACTGTTCGTGTGATTCTGTAGGACCCAGGGTCCTACTGGTGTTTGTATTGGTAATGAAGTTCATGCTCAGCCTGGGTTTGGTACTGGGGAGAAGGAGTCAGGACGCATTGGGAAATGCCCTCTCTGTCTTCTCAGGAGAGAGGAGGAAAGGAGTATCCTTTCTTGCTCCCTCTTGGTTCTAGGCAGATAAAGCTGTGCGCATGAACAGTGGGGCGGGAGAGAACTGGAACCTCCTGTGTAATCTGGTTTCCTTCTGTGTAAACAGCAGACACCGCGTCTCGGGGGCGGTGTCCTGAACAGGGTCACGGGCCTTCCGCTGCGGAGGCTCCAGTTGAAGGGCAGAGGGCTTTCATCTGTCCGGAACCGTCGGGCACTGTTATTCCTCAGGATTAACTCCATTTGTAGGTTAAGCGTATAGCACATGTTTTGCAATGTTATATTGAAATAACTTAAAATACCACTTATCAAAATCTCAGCTTTTCACATGATACTATTTTCATAATGCAATGTAACATGTCATCTCTGAACGTTACAGATTTGAGAAGACTAAACAAGACATTGGAAACATGAGAAAAGGGATTAAATGGGCTCATCAAACTCTGCCATCACCGCACTCTGCTGAAAAGGGCTCCACCTATAGGGGTTTCAACTGTGCAATTTTTTTTTTAGATTTCCTTTATTTTCCTGAATATAGCTTGTTAGCTTTTAGTCAGAGTAGATATAAATAAATAATAATCCTTTGTCTTAGAGGTGAAGTCATTTGATAGCTCCGCAGCCACACTCTTCACGTTAGCCAAGCCGTCTGGTTCCTTTCTAATGGATGCCTGGGAGATAAGTGCTTTATTCGTAGATTGAAGCGCATAAATCTAAAGCTCTGCGGACTGAACCGCTTATCATGTAACGCTTTGATTTTCCTTTTCCATTAACAGGTCTCTGTAGAAAATACACTCCTCAGTCACTGGGAAACTATTGCTGCTTCTTATTTTGCTAAAATCAGGAATGCGTCCTCTCCAGACTTTTCTTACACTCAGGATGAGTCACAGGGGGGACGGGCTTGTGCTGTGCTCAGCACCGCGCGCCTGCAGAGCAGGGTCTGTGGGGACGCCGGGGTGGTGCGGAGAAGATGAACTGAGAAAGTCGCTGGGTCACTTGTGTAGATGAGTAGTAATAGCGTGTCATGCTATTCGTGCTGAACGCTGACCTGAAAGACCTGTTCCCTTTCGCTTAGGCCAGGTAGAAAATGAGTTTCTGTAGGTGAAGAACCTCCGTCAGATCTCTTGCAATATAGGGTGTATTTTAGGGTGTATTTTCTTCTATTAACTTACGGTTATTTTTTCTGTTTCCCATTTTGAAATCAATGAGCTTGGAGAATATGGAATCTGTGTTTTAAATGTCCTGTATGCTTGTAGAGATATTCTCAATGATAATTGGTAATGAAACCATAAGTGTTTTATAGTTTTACCATCTCTGAAGAGCTTAAGAATTGTTTAAATGGAATCCATTTGAAATGTTTAGATAATCGCTGCACATGAACTTGCGTGGGAATTCATCTTTTTCCAACATAAATTTCTGTTATATTTATGTAAATGTTTGGTAAATTAATGAGGTAAAAAATAACTTTCCAATACAGATGTCAAAATTTGAAAATGGTGACTGAAATCTGGGTCCCAGCTCTAAATGTACGAGGAACATTTTTTGAAATATTTACTTTTCTGGATTGAAGCTAGTGAAGTTAATCAGGAGATTCGGAGAAACAATGAGAAGTTTAAACCTAAAAAAGAAACTGGACCTTAACTAATGAAGTTACCGGTCGATTGTCTGGTTCTCCAGTCATTGGGCATGTGAAGATGCCCATTAAAGTAGGCCAGGGTGACGAGGCATGTCATCACCGCTGTCCTCAGTGTCTTTCTGTCGTTAACGTGAGACTCAAATCCTTTGTTTGGGGGTTAATTATTTCAGGTACCCATTGCTGTATAACAAACCACCTCAAAGCTCGGTGGCTGCTTAGTGATCCCCTGTTCCTCGGGTCTCTTTTGTGCCATTGCATCCAAATGGCCTCTGGCCCTGGAGTAGCCTGGAAGGCTCCACTGGGCAGTTGGCTGGAGTGGGCTCTTCCTTGTCCGTGTGGTCCCAGGGCCTCTCCTTTCCCCATGGCCTCCCCACAGTCTCACCAGCAGGGTAGTCCGACTTCCTGCTTGTGGCTCAGGGCTCACAAAAACAGTCACTCCGGGAGGGAGGAAGCAGTACCGATGAGACATTTTAAAAACAAGCCTGGTCTGGCCTGGTGTAACTCCCACTGCATTGTCTTGGTTAACTAACGCCTGGCAGACCTGCTCAGTTTCCATGTGGGAGAGGAAAAGGGCATAAGGCTGGGTTCCGTGGGGACCATTTTTAGACATGAACTGCAAGAGTAATGTGCCTTAAAACACTTCATTTTAGACCGTATGTTCAGTATGTGCTGGTGACTTTAGGCGTCGATTCTAGGGTTAGTCAGTTGTACTAGCCAGGAATTTCTGCATGAGATACAGTCAGCCAGTGTGATATCTGCAGTGCTGGGCTCCGCAGTTCATCACTGGAAGCACTTTAGTTATTCAAATCTTGATTCAAAACCAAGCCAGGCAGTTGGCTGTCTCATGGTGGGGGGCGGGCCCACAGGGACAAGGAGGCTTCCCTGGGCAGATACCTGGTGTGGTGGAGTCCCCCTTGTTGGTTCTGCCCACCCAGCCCAGTGTCTCCAGGTGGAGGAGGGGAGTCTTAGGTGCTTTGCCTTGTTTGTTATTGATTGGAGATGTGGGTGGGGGAGGAGCCCTCCCATTCAATCCTCCTGCTGGCAGTTCTATATATATAGTGAATATCAACCCCTGAGGTGTCAGGGACCTTGGAGATCATCAAGTGTAACCTTTAACCCATGAACTTAGTCTTCTCTCACTTCCTCTAGCACATTCCTCAGCAAGCTAGAAACAGCACGCTGCCTTTTTCCATAGAGCATCAGAAGTACTGCTTCTCCTTCAGGAACTGGCCCAGTATTGCGTGTCACGTGGTCGTCAGATTTCAGCAACCTCACTTTTACCATGTTGTTGTAGAGCGTGCAAATAGAAGCATTCACCAGCTGAAATGTACCCTGGGAGAAGGCGAAGTCAGTGTTGGGGAAGATGCTCTGGATCCTTCTTTAAGCGCCAGGGAAGGACATGAGGACACCGGGACTTCCTGGCATGAACTACAACACAGCCAAGCTGGTGAGCTGAACATGGCCGTGGCCCTGCCCTGGATGACCCGCAGAGAATTCTTTAAACTCCCTGCAGTCATGACTGCAGCCCATCCTCCACTCCACTGCTACGATTCTATTCCTGAAATGCAAATCAGCTAATACAATCCCCTCGCTAATTTTTTTTTTTCTTTGACTTCCCAATGTCTATCTAGGCCAAAATCCAAACTCCTAGCATCGTAGCAATATTTCTGTTAGGTGGCTCCAAGCTACCTTGCTAGCCTCATGTTTCTACCCGCCTTCCAACCATCTATCTTGCAAGCCACGTCCTGCTGGCCCTGCTCCTGTGCTTTTGCATGTGCCATGCCTTCTACTGGAATTTTTCTCGCCCTTCTCTGCTCAGCGATTTCCTGTTCATCCTTCACAGCATTATCTTCTCTGAGAAAACGAGCACAATTAGGTGCTTCCTCTTGTTGTAGCACTATGTATGGCTCTGGGTCTGCATACAAACTTGTGTTGTTTTATATCTCTTAGTGTGTCACTCTTGCCCACTGGGTTCTTAGAGCTTAAGTGGGAGAGATTTTCTCATCTTTGCTTTGCATCTCCAGTTCTTGATGCATAATATGTGTTTGAACAATATTTGTTAGAAGGATGGAAAGATGAATGGGAGATGATAAACTGTGGATCTCAAATACGATTAATAAACCCATTGCTTCTGCCCTGCAGTTAATCAACTCAAAGCTTTGTTGCATCAACAAGCAGCTAAGGAAAGTGAGGCATCTCCATCAAGAAGACGAAAAATGTCCCCTTTGGTAAGTATCAACATGTGCAACCCAACAAAAGCATTATTTTTCTAACCGTTTTAACTTTACCATGTCGTTTTACTGGTGCATGTTGCAGACAGTTCTGAGCAGGGCACTCTCAGACTGCACAGCATTAAAAGAAATGATCTTCTCTGATTATTTTAGCTGCAGAAGAGAGACCTGTACGGCAGAGGGAATCCTGATTTTTTAATTTATTATTCACTTGAAAAACGTGAGTGAGGAAATAGTTGAGAGAATTTACTTTGCAAACGTTAGCGACCATAAAGAAGGAACAAAATGTGGAAAAGATTAGCCATTTCTTTTTTAGAAGGTTATATCTGTGTTTGATCATTTTTAGAATTTACTTAATTATAATTCTAGCCATCCTTTGTAGTAACTCTTTTATTATTATTATAAATCTCAAAACCAAAGTATGTTATCTTATTCTACATTTAAAAACCACCTGGTTATAAAATTGTGTGATACAAGAAGTTACACCCTGTTTCTTGTGAGATTGTTTATCGCCATTGCTTTGACAGAGAATATTATTCCTGGAGAAATGTGCTGCCCAGACAGGTGTGAAGAAAGTGTGAGGAAGGGCTTTGGCCAGGTTTAAATGGCCAGAATAATAGTGAAGGGAGAATTTTGCTCATCACTACCCACTTAGCATCAAACACGTGTCTGAGGAAGCCCGTCAGCAGGGAGGGGTTCTGCGGTTTCAGTGGTAGTCCTCTGCCATGGAGCTTCCCTGGAGAGAGCTGTCTCTTCATTTTTCCATTTGCCATGTGCTTTCTGTCACCACCTTCACTTCCCAGCTTTAAAAAATGGTCATGTCCCCCAATCTTATCTATTTGTGGAATTTACAGGATAGAGTAATAAATACTATTGGCTACGTATAATCTGGCCTCTGTTTATATGATGTCAGTGCTACATTGAGTATGAAGATGATGGCCATTGATGGCTTGCTAAATCCATGCATGCTGCCCTTGTTGTTTTTTTCATAGAGGTCCTCAGAATATGAGGACTCCAGCGTGCCTACTCCCCACAATCTCGTCCCCATCATCAACGATCAGTCCCAATACATCCATCATTTAGAGGCGGAAGTCAAGTTCTGCAAGGTGAGTTTCTCACTGAAAATTTAAAGCTACCTAGATTAAGGTTTATATGAATGATGTCTTTTATGAAAAGGTGCTATTCTTAGTCTTTGTGTTTATAGCAATGCATTCACAATTGCCACGATTATATGTATCAGGCTTGGGAATGATGCCCTTGACCGTGCCGTTTCTGCCTGCTTAGTTTCCCAGCAGTCTGTGACTAAACTATGTCTCATATCTTTTGATAATATGATCTGATGTTTCAGAATTTTTTTCTTTCCACTCCATTTACTTCAGCCCAGCCAATGGCAAATGCTTTGGAATAGTAATTCCAGTCATTTTCCCTCCCTTTTCAATTTATGTAAGCTGGGGTACAGCAGGTAGGGACTGAAGCTACTGGACTATATCTGCTCCATTGTCAGTATGGAGGTGGATACTTTCATACTTGACTTTGAATGATAAGAATGGTTCATGGGGGTGCTGATGACAATGATCGAAAGCCTAATGTGTCCCCTGTGGCTTGAAACCCTGGGCAGTGACATTGCCCGACTATTTGGAGTTCAGCAATGCCATGGATGCCGCCGGAGCCTTTCTGACTTCCCGAAGTACGTCGGTGCTTTACTTTTTCTTTCTTCCTTTCGCTTGTCAATACCAATGCATCAGGTCATATGATATTTTTACAGTAGTTACTGATATCTTTTTGTATCACACCCTTGTCCCATTTGGCGTTGTCAGTGTTTCGGATTTTAGAGTGTTAGAGGTGCGTAGTGGTAGCTCATTGTTTTCATTGCAATTAGTACCCGGTGACATGTAATACTGGACTTTTCATGTGCTTCTTTCCCATTTGTAGATCTTCTGCGATGAGTACCTGCGTGGGTGCTCTGGTACTAGGCCCACTCACACACATTAAGGATTATGTCTTCTGGAAGAATTGCCCCCTTTTTGTTTCTGGTATTTTTCTTTGCTGCAAAGTCTGCTTTGTCTGGAATTAATATAGTTACTCCAACTTTCTTGTGGTTTATGTAAGCATGGCGTGTCTTTTGCCATCCTTTGCTTTTAACCTGTGTCTTCACATTTAAAGTGGGTTTCTTGTGGACACCATACCCTTGGGTCCTATTTGTTCACTCTGACAGTCTCTGTTTTTTCATTGGTGTATTCAGACCATGGAGGTTTGAAGTGACGATTATTGATATACTCGGATATCTCTAGTATTGACCACAGTTGTTATTGTTGTCTATTCATTGTCCTTGTTCGTTCATTCTTTCTTTCTCTTTTTGTTTTCCACTCTCTGCTATCTTTGGTTTTAAGTAAGTATTTTTTATGATTTCGTATTTTCTCCTCTCTTATCATATCAGATGAACTTGTTTTTTTAGTTTAATAAGTGGTTGTCCTTGAGTTTGCAATTACATTTACCACTAATCGAAGTCTACTTTCAAGTAACACTTGACCACTTCAGAGTTAGGGTGGAGTTAGGTTATTCCTTATAACAGAGCATTCTTGATTCTTCCCTTCTACTGTTTATAACTTTGCCATTATTCATTTCCTTTATGCAGAAGCTATAATCACCACATTCACTGTTGCTATTATGATGTGAAGCAAACTGCTATGTGTAATATATATATGTATATGTATGTATGTATATATATAATGTTATATGTAATATAGACTCATATATCAATTATGATTAAGACAAAGTAAGGATTTTATCTCCATATATTTCTTCTCTAACACTTTTTTAAATGTAGATCTGAGTTTATAACCTATATAAATTTTCTGCTTTCTGAAGAACTTCTTTTAATATTTCTTGTAAGACAAGTCTACTGGTAACAAATTCCCTATATTTTTGATTATCCGAGTGGATTTTTTTCTTTTGATACTTTAAATATTTGTTTCCATTCTCTTTTTGCTTACATGGTCTTATGTAATCATTCTTGCTTCTCTATAAGTATGGTCCTGTTACAGAGCAGGCGTGGGGTGGTTCACGATAAATTATTACAGAAAGGATCCCCCCTTTTCTGTCTCTGGAAGTTCCTCCCCCCCCACGCACACACCTGCTAGGTTCGCAATGCCCACTGCCAGAGGAAAGACGTCTCTCAATGCCAGAGACTGGTGAAAAGGAAAGGAATTATTTATTTAAAAGTTACACAGACTTAGAGTAATGACTTAATGTTTTCATTAAAATACTAAAGTCCTCTAGAACAACCACAGATGCACAGTCCTTCCCTCTCCCTCTGCCCAGTCCGGGGTACCGTGTCTCAGGAAAAGAAGTAGAAGTCCGTGATTCAGGCTCCCGGCACCATCAGCTGTGTGGCTGCTGCAATCTCCAGTTAATCCAAAGCCATGTGTCCCCTTCTCACGGCCCACCAGCAAGAGTCCTTCCTCCCCTTTTCTTCCCGGCAAAGTCTCTCCTGCTGCCTAAGCCGTGTGGCAAAAAGAAGCACCCCCAAACCACATGGTCCTCTCTACTCTCCTTCAGGACCGCGTGGCCCTCTTCTTTCCCCATTCACTTCATCAGAACCGCATGGACCTCTACCTATCTACTTGCTTCAGAACCTCGTGGTTCTCTCCTTTTACTTCTCAACCTCGTGGCCCTCCTCCTTTCCCCTCAGAACTGCGTGGTTCTCCCTTTTTCCTTCAGAACCGCATGGTCCTCTCTTCACTTCACCAAAGCTGCCTGATCCTCTCCCTTCTCCCCTAAAACCTCGTGGCCCTCTTTCTATTTACTTGTTTCAGAACCTCGAGGTTCTCCGTCTCTATGGCTGCCTCACCTAGGTTTAAATCCCAGCGCCCGTCTTCCTTTGCAGCCCCATTTCCGACTCCTCCTACAACCAGTTACACCTGCCAGCATCCCTGTATTCTTCCAACTTTACTAGGCTGCCATAGTAAGTCCGGGCAGGTGTGGTCCCATGGCGTGGAGCCAATCATCTCCAAGCTCTCACGCAGGCCCTGTAATCAGGGGGAGTTACTTCCCAGTCCCACCTTGGGTGGAAGTCACTCCCATCCCCCTGGCTCAAAGCATGGCCACAGCTATTTAACATATCTATGAAACCAGTTAAAGGTTATAAATATGTTAAATGACTGTGCCAGGGGTTAGCTGCAAAGCTCTTGCTACCCAAAACAGCTCTGAATGGCCCTGTTCCATGTGTCCCATCCCCCCGGCTCAGGCTTGTGGGGGTGAGGACATCCTATATATATTTTTCTAATATTTCCTGGACACCTTGAGCTCTGGACCCCATTACAAATCCCTTCTTGGGTCCCTCCTCTTGGCTGCACCCTGCTTCAGTCCCTCTCCCCATCCCCCGCCCTTCTTTATTTAAAGATTTTTCCTTTTGTCTCTGATTTTCTGCAGTTTGAATATGATATGCCTAGGTGTAGACGTTTTGGTATCACCCTGGTTAGTGTTCTCTGAGCTTCCCGGATCTGTGATTGGGGCCTATCATTTATTTTGGAAAATTCTTGACCATTAATGCTTCAAATATTGTTCTCCTTTATCTCTTTTTCCTATTTCTGGAGTTCCCATTATACATGTTATACCTTTTATGATTGTCCCCAAATTCTTAGATAGTCCGTTCTTTTTCATCCTTAGTTTCTCTTTGCATTTCCATTTGGGAAGTTTCTAACGACAGTTCTTCAAGCTCATTAATTCTTTCCTCGGATGTGTCCAGCCTGTTAACGAGCCCGTCAAGGCATTCTTCAGCTCTTTTGCTGTGCTTTTTATTTCCAGCATTTTCTTTTGATTCTTTTTTAGATGTTTCCTTTCTCTGCTTGTGTTTCCCATCTGTTCCTGCATGTGGTCCACTTTTCCCACTAGACTCCTCAGCATATTAGTGGTGATTGTTTGGAACTCCCAATCTGGAATTCCAACATCTCTGCCATATCCAAGTCTGTTTCTATGCTTGCTTGCTCACTTTAAACTCTGTTTTAAGTCTTTTCATACACCTTGTAATTTTTCGTTGAATGCTAGATATGAGGTACTGTACGTAAAAGGAACTGAGGGAAAGAGACATTTGGTGTGAGGTTTTGTGTTTGCTTTGTTTTTTTGTTTATGTTTTATGTTTATTTGGCTGGGAGTTAGGCTGCGTTTACGGTTTGCTGTTGCTTGTCGGTGTCAGAGGCTAAAATCTCCTCTAATGTCTTGGCTTTTGTTTCCCCCGTTGTCTTTGGGCTTCCCTTGGGAATTCTTCAAAAATAGGGTATAAGGTGTGCAGTTATTTCTGTTATTAGGTAGGAGCCGTTTTGATGTGGTGGTAGGTTGTGGGAGCATGGGAAGCATTCTCTAGTCCTGTGACCAGGTCTCAGTGTCTCAGTCAGCCCGTGCCCCTTGGCCATGACCTTCACAAGTATTTGCCAGTCTTCCCCTCCCTTTAAGTGAGACAGGAAGTCCGAAGTCTAGAAGGAGCTGGACTTGGGTATGTCCCTTCCCCCAGGTCAGATAGGACCTGGAAAAAAAACAGTTATTTAGGCTCTGGCTAAATAGTTTCTTTGGAGGAAGGCCTTGTTAAAAAGAACAGAATGCTTTGGGCATATTTCACAATGGTTGCTCTCCTCTCCAGCTGGTGGAAGCATGGGGGGATTCTTCTCTAGTCTTTGCTGTAAGAACCTGGCGTCCTAGAGATAAAACTCACAAAAGTGTAGGATTCCCCCTGACACTGGGCCCCCGTTGAGTTTTTAACTCTCAGGCTTGTCGACAATGAGTATTTCATCACACGCACTCTGCGTGCTCCTAGCCCAGCACCCTTTCCCCGGAAGTTTCCGTGGGCTGTGATTCTCAGGAGCCCCTGTCTGTCTCTCCAACACCGGGGATGAAAGTTTTAAAGTGACTTCAGTTCTCTGATGAATCTAAGAAGAGCAGTTGATGTTTCAGCTTGTTTAGCTTTTTTCTTGTTGTGAAGGTGGAAGTGATATCTCCTAAGCTAAGTCTGCAATATTTTTACAATTAGCCGCTTTCAATGACAGCTTTGGTTTTCTTTTCTGAATAAAATAACTGAATGGCATCTGCATATATTACATAATAGTTTTTGTTTACACTTGTGATGAAGGTTAAATTAAGTAGTATACTGTCAATATATTGATAATTTTTGACATTTTTCAGAAAATGAAATGCCATTTGGTAGCTTTTCTAATTGTTATTTATCTGTAATTCCTTATATTACACCCTGAAAGGCTACTAAAATACTCTTTCAGAATTCTCCACCAAAGTATTTCCCTCATAATTCCCCTCCATCTGGCTACCAGTTCATGGATAATCATTATAACTTTCCAGGCCTTTTATTCTCAGAGTCTTGTGTGAACTGTTTAGTCCTATGTCGGTTTTCAACAAGTTACTAGCATTGATGAGTAATACTATATCTTACCTCAGTTTTCAGCAGTCTGCCTCCTCCTTAAAACTCTTTTCCATAGCTCCTTTCATTAAAGCTTTTCTATAAGCCTTCATCCATGGGAGAAAAAATGGTCAGACCTCACACCTATGTGAAAATGCCCCCTACTGCATACCCTCAGCCTTCTCTTTGTTTATTAACTAATACTTGTTCGTCTCAACACCATTGTAGAACTTCAGAAAATGGGTAGAGAGCATAAGTCTTCCGTGCTTTGCAGCATGTTGGATCAGCTAGTAATCAACAGATGAAAGCACTGCTTCCAAATGCTGACTGTATTTTGTATCGGTTTCTGCTTTGTATAGGAGGAACTCTCCGGAATGAAAAAGAGGTTACAGGTAGTTGTGCTTGACAACGAACAGCTCCAACGAGAGTTGAGATCACAACGGCAAGAGGAAGCCATGAGGGAACAAACACTTCTGGATGCAACTGTGAGCATTTTCAAAAACCACAATTGTATTTTAGTTTGAATGTTCCTGCCTACTCCCTGCCCAGCCCTCTGAACTGCTTAGATTTCCTCCTCGAAGTTTGGCAAAAGTACTATGCTTAAATGTGCCTGGGGCCTCCGACATTAAAATTCACCGGGGCGGAACGAATCTTCAAATGAAATGACGCACTGATACCTCCTATCTACTCCGGTTTCCTCTCGGAGCATACCATTTATGCTTTTTCCGTATAGGAAGGGGAGGGCTGAAAGCAGGGAGTGTGCTAGATGGCAAGGTCTTTGTTAAACCCAGAAACTGTTCAGAACTGTAACTTAGGTGTCTGTTATATTTCTCTAATGGTTTCTTGAACTCTGAATTCCAATGAAGTCTAATTAGCAAGCACAATGTAGCAGAAGGAACACTGGCCTGAAAGTCTAAGAATCAAAATGTCAGTCTGCCCATTTTCTCTTACAAACTGGGTGTTCAGCAAATGCTCTAACTTCACAGGACTTTCAGACATGGCTTAACCCCACGGGCCCTCTGTTATCAGCAGTTTGATTCACCTATATTAGCAGTTCTTAATCTTTAATGTGAATAAGAATCACTTTGAATACTTGACACCCATGCAGATAGCTGAGCTCCATCCCCAGAGAGTCTGAATCGGTTGGTCTGGGTTGAATCTTTGAGTTAAAAATATGACATTTGAAGCAGTTGCCTAAGTGATTCTATTTCAGTGGGCCACATTTTGAACAACAGTGGATTGAGTGATCTCTATAATTCTTGTGATGGTATTTAAATAGTGTTTAAACTTAGTTATCTCCTTATGACTTGTCAGAGATACTTTTGCCTTGAAAATGTTTTTCACTCTTGCACTGGAAATCAGTTAATCAAAGCTTGTTCCGCTTTTTGAGACAAATTCAGCTTTCCATGAGGAAGTTTTAATACTTGCCTGTTGCAGCTTTACTTTGCAAGGGATTCTGGGGGTTTTGACGTAGTTGTCATTGGTAAATCAGTTCTGTTAAGAAAAAATGTCTTAATGTTTTACCTAGCTGCCCTCTGATTTTTGTTTCTGAAGTTGTTTTTTTTTTTTTTTAATTTACCTGGCCTGATGTTTCATTTATAATCCTTGAGTTGTATGCATTAGCATTTGCTATTTAGAAGTAGCTGATTGTGTTAACTTTGAAAAAGGAAGAGAACTGATTAGTATTTCAGTTTGTTTTTCTGCAATTACATTTCAATTTATGATCAGCTATTTTCCCCTCACTGTGGCTTTTTCTGAATAATTATATCATTATATTATTCATATTGGTAGTTCAAAATTCCACCTTAGTTGCTTATTATCTTAATATCAATTTGAAGATGACACAGCCGTACAAAAAAAGTACTTAGAAGGAGCTCATTTTTTAAATACATATATTCTTTTGCTTTTCTTCCAAATGTGTAGTCATTTAGCAAACAGTGACTCCATTATTCATAGTCTGCATTATTTATACAAGGGCAAAGAAGTGGAAGAAGGGGAAGTGCAGTGAGAAAGGAAACTAGGCAGGCAAGTGAATCAGAGGATGAGCGAAGTGAGTAATGCAAAAGGGGAAGGAAGTGAGATGCTGAAAAGGCTCATGTGCTTTGCCACGTGGACAAAGGCAACTTGCTAAAGAAAACTGCAGCCACAATCCAGAAAGAACAAACTCCCAGAGAGCTTTTGTTGTTTTTGTTTTTACACATTCCCATGAGCTAAAATATAATGCAAATGCTGCAGTCATTGTCACAGAAGTGCCAGGTGACCTTGCTCTCTATTCAATGTCAGCCGTCTGTGCTACCTAGAGGTTCCAGCAGTGTGGCGCCTGCTTTTACTTGCATAGGTCAAATGCGGCGTTTCAACAGCCTATGCATGCTGCTGTCTTAAAAAATATATGTCTTAATGTAAATGGAACTTTTTAGAGTATCTTAAATGCAAACAGATCAAAAGATGACATCTTCCTTTTTTGTCTGAACTTTTTTTTAAAGATTTTATTTGTTTTTAGAGAGAGGAGAAGGGAAGGAGAAAGAGAAGGAGAGAAACATCAATGTGTGGTTGCTTCTTGCACACCCCTTACAGGGGACCTGACCCGCATCCCAGGCATGTGCCCTGACTGGGAATCAAACTGGCGACCTTTTGCTTCACAGGCCTGCATTCAATCCACTGAGCCACAGCAGCCAGGGCTCTGAACTCTTTTTAATGAGTCTATTGCCATGTAGGTGGTAGGTAGATCTTGCCAAAGCTCTTGTTGGATTTGAATATCGATTTTCAGTGTTTCGTAAAGCCTTCTTTTGAAAATTTATTTAAATAGTTATATAGTAATAATTAATATTTATTGAAGACTATATGGTTATGGTATTCCAAGCACTATATTAAGCACTTTATTTACATTGTATTATTTCAGTTTTACATTAGCCACACGAGGTACTGTTCTTATGTCTATTTTCAGATGAGTAAATTAAGATACACAGCGGGTAAGTAACCAGAATCACCTGTCTAATTTCACAAAACTAGAAAATAGCAAAGCTAGGACTCAAACACGGGACCGTGTGACCCCAAATCCATCCACTTAGCCTTGAATTATGCTGCCTGCCTGCATAAATTAGTAATGACTTGTCAGTATTGAACCAAACCGTCTTTGTTTGTCCTGGGATAAAAGATTTCCCTCAGAAGACAAGAGCCTCCTCTTTATTGTTTCTGAGTTTTAACCTTGGACTTGAATGGTAGCCAACATGACTTTTAGCTTTTAGCCTAGTTTTTGACTTAGCAGTTGAAGAAGAAAGCAGATTGTTTAAAAAAAAAAAAACTAAAATGTTTAAAGAATATTCCATTTCCATTTTTATTTTTCATCACTTATTCTCATAAAATTTCTTTTCATTGAGGGCTTTTTGTGAGAGTTCAAAAATTATAACATTAAAATATGCTATTTACTAGAAATTTCGGCATGTATACTCAAGGATCTAGGAGATTTTTTTTTTTTAAGTAGCAGATTTCTGAGCCATTTCTTTCCATGTCTATTCTCATCCCCCGTTACTACCAATCTCTCCACTCAGTTAAGAAAGTAAAGGCTTTCAGTCGTCTTCAGGGATGTAAATGTCATTAGATTTTTAAAATCCTGGTCAAATACCATTCAAGTTTTTCAGAGCTATCTGCGATAGAACAAAGTATCAATTACTAGCACATCTTTCCCAAGAATGACAATGTTTATATCATGTTAGCAATCGAAGGTCTAATGCTTTCTCCAATTTCTCCATAAAATTAGTACCACTCTTCTTTACTGCTCTCCAAGGCAACTTTGGATGCAATCCGATCTTGGGAGATTTGTCCCTACCTATCCAGTCAAGTTCAAGCTTATTATCTCATACTCTTCAGGTCCTTACTTGACTCTAGCTTCACCTTCTGACACCCATTGCCTTCTGCTTCAACATCTGGTGATGCTGAATTCCCCAAGTCCCCTGCAATCAGCCTATTTCACACCCCTGTGACTTTTCTCACCATGTTCTCTTTTCCTGGCATGCCCTTCCCGTGTAGCTTAGTCTTAATTATCCTCTGGATACCAGGGATTTTTCTTCTCAAGAAAAATCCTCCTTGAATCTCCTGTCGCTCTTAGTGTCCCCACTCTGTTCTGGAACAGCCTCCCATGCACACCTCTGGCCTTGCACTCAGCTTATTATTTGAAATTATCTGCCAAGGTGTTTGTCTCCCTCATTAAACTCCTTAAGGATATGATTAGTCTTGCTTATTTTACCCTCTGAGCTCTTAGTACAGTGCCTGAACATAGTAGGTATTTCACAGAAATGTTCGCATTACACTGAACTTCCAGAAGAATAGGGAATGGAATCCCAGAATTCTACTTTGGAGGAATGTCGTTTAGCACCTTCTAGCATGATATGACACTGCAGTATAGTTGTCTTTGTGGGGACCTGTCCTCTCTTATGGCTTCTACTGTCCTCTTTGGCCCTTAGCAAGAGTTCAGTTATTATTTGTTGAATTAATGTAAGCATTTTAGTCCTGGCTGTGCACATAAATTATGCAGATCTTGGGCTGCTTATTTCACGGAATGTTGAGAGGATGCCAGAGGTGGAAGACAGACCACAGGTTCACTAAATTCCATCTGTGGACCTATTTGTTTGTTTGACAAACGTTGAGCCAATATTTATCAATGTTTCAAATGAAAAGCTAGATATCTGGCTTATTTTTTTAATTAAAAGATTTTTGGAAATATGAGTTTGCATTCACATATGGCAGCAATTGACTGGAAGTGGTAGTGGCCGCTTCTTTTGGGTGGTTTGTCACGGTCACTCCCACTCCCGTTGAGTCCCTGACATGTCATGCACTCTTTTGCTTGTTGAAGGTAAAGGTTTTTTTCTGGAAAGGCAAAAGAGCTTAGTGGCTCAGGGCATGGACTCTGGGGCCAGTCTGCCAGGGTTCAAATCCTAGCCATACCACTTATTAGCTACTTCCTACTTCTGTAACTCAGCAAGTTACTCCATGTGACTCAGTTTCCCCATCTCTAAAATGGAAATAACAATGAATCTTACAGGGTTGTTGTAACGAGCAAATGAATTAATTTATGTGAAGCACGTAAGCAGCATCGGGCACATAGTAAACACCATATGTATTAACAGCTATTATTAGTCACGCCTTTCTGTAATGTGAAAAATGAAAGGCAAACTAAGAGAGGGCTGTGTGTTTTCAGAGTATATGTCTGCAGACAAGTAAGAGACAAGTTCATTTGCTCACTACACTGACGTCTTTGACTTTGTAGTGCTTGCTGTGGAATATGACCCTAGTAGCTGGAAAACGTAAAATGATTATTGATTTGTAGTTGAGAAGGATGTGCTTTTTAAAATTCTTTTGTCATAGATAAGAATCAAGTATTCCATGTGCAAAGCATGCATGTTGATTTAAAGGTAAATGTTGACTGCAATTACTGGCACATTGCATTTTAGGGAAACATGCAGAATTCTTGGATTACAGCAGGTGAAAATTCTGGGGTGGAGGAAGCGGCCAAGAGATCCATCTCCCGTGGCGATGCAGACACTGTCAAAGCTCCATCTGCGGGGGAGGCTGAGACGTGGAAGCTAGAACTGGCAAGTATTTAGGTTCTTTTAATGTTAAGTATCTACTTTTCTTGTACTTTTTATTGTGGTAAATATACAAAACATAAAATTTAATATTTTAATAATTTAAAAATTCAGCATTTTAACTGTACAACTCATTTGCACTAGGTACCTTCACAATGGTGTGCGACCATCAGCACTATCCATTTTCAGAACTTTTTCATCATCCCCCCAAAAAACTCTGCACACATCAAACAGGAGCTCCCATTCTCTTCTCTCTCCACCCCCTGGAAACCTCTTCTCCTTTCTGTCTCAGTGAATTTGCCTGTTCTAGGGACCTGACACAGTGCAATCAAGCCATATTCATCCTCTTGTGCCTAGCGTATCTTACCTAGTACCATGTTTTCCAGGTTCATCCGTGTCGCGGCAGGTACCACAATTTCATCTTCCAAGTTCTCACTGCTGACGTCGAGGAAAGCACCAAACATTTGTTTTTGTGTTCTGACTCTCACTTTCTCTTGATTAATATTAGTATGATATAGTTTCGCTATCTTTTAACTTTTAACACACCTGTGTCTTCATATTTAATGTAGGTTTCTTCTAAAGAACATATAGCTGAATTTTGCTTTTTTATCCAATCTAACAACACCTGCCTTTAAGTGTGATTATTTATATACTTGGGTTTAAATCCACTGTCTTGCTATTTGGCTTCTCCCCCCACCCCACCTATTCTGTTCCCCATTTCCTCTCTTTCTGCCTTCTTTTGAATTAGTTGAATATTTTTATGATTTCCCTTTACCTCCCTTATCAGTAGGGAAATATCTTTAGCACCAGCATTCAACGGCTGCTCAATTCAGAAACCCAGGATTATTTTTAATGTCGTTTTCTCCCCCATATCTATTCAGTGATAAAATTCTATCACTTTTATACAGCTCTATACTAAATTATCTCTTTTCTATCTTTACTGCTTGATTACTCTTGTTCATGTGCTTATCTCTCACCTATGTATTTGTGCTGACTTTTTTTTGGTCTCCCTTTTTCTACACCTGAATGATTTAAGATTCAAATCTGGTCAAAAGTTCTCAGTGCGCTTCCAGTGCCCCCACTGCATGGAGACTACGTGAGATGTTTAAATAAAGGTCTTCGTGTTTGTATGCTTGCCGTGGCCTAAGCTCACCTCTTTAACCCGTCTGGGTTCACTTTTCCACCTGGCGTTTTACATGCCCCACCCCTGTGCCTTTCGCTCTACCGGAAATTACGCTTTACGTCTTAGCACCTCCTCCACGAAGTTTTCTCTACTTCTTTTCGACTGAATTTCAAATTCCTGTCACTTTACCTTCTGGACACCTTGCTATCATAAATTCCATATAAGTGAATGTTCGTCTGTCTTTCCGTGCCTTGCTAGAATCTAGTTCCTTGAAGTTGGAGGCGTCTCCATCTCAGATACCCAATATGTATTCATTGAATGAAAGAATGACAAGAATGAAAGAATTTGTTGGTCTATCATCACGTTTTACAACTTCCTTTGTTTTTCATCCCGTTGTGTGTCATATACACGCATTGTATGTATATTTATTATGTGTCAAATACATAGCAGTCACAATGGGGGGCTCCAGTGGGATTTGATCTTTGTCTCCATTAACGTTGTTGGTTATAATCGGTTTTTCCTGGCATCACACTTTTTAAAGAAAGACCTGATTTATGCAAGTTTGAACAAAATTTTTTGTCCAAAATTGCCATTTCATGACTCAGTAGTTCATGCAGTCATTTCACTCAGTAAATATAGAAAATTTTAGGTTGACTATAGGAAGTGGCTCCTGTGAGTGCACATTATTTCTTCCTTCTGGGAAAATACTGAGTTTAATATTCATCATTCAAATTTGCTTATAAAACACAGGACACAGAAGAAATGATTTTTGTTGTTTTTTTTTTTTTTCTTTTCTAAAGAAGAGGCTGAAACTTACTTATGAAGAAAAGTGTGAAATCCTGGAATCTCAAGTGAGGATTTTGAGGTAAAGTATTACGACTTATATAAAATCATAGCAAAAGCATAGTGATCTTAAAATGCAAGGTATGGCGGAAGGAAGGCCTGCTCAGGTGTGGTCACGGTAATGATACGGGTGTAATAACTTACAGTTTTAATTTGAACATTTCACCTAAAATGTCCTATGGTGTGCTTGAGTTTGGTATTGTCATGTTACAGAATTACATGCTTAGGATTTGGCAAGAAAAGGTTTTGTAATAAAAAGGGGGCGTTACTTATGCTGAGCCCTGTGCATTTGAATGTTTGCTGAAGTCCTAGTTTTAGTCAATACAAGAATTATTTGATGACATTTTGTTTATAATATGACATATTCTCTCATTATTAAAGAATAAGGAGGCATAAAATTGTGAAGTCCCTTTCCAAATGTTATTTCAAATAACTGTGAACTAAATTATGTTTTATTTTTTCATCAATTGTAAAATATTTGTTTCCTGACAGAAATTAAGAATCATTAGCTGCTCTTAAAGAAATTAAGCGTTTATAATAGTGAAAATAAAACACTCTAGTTTTCAAATTACATGTAAGTTTTTTCTTTATTGATTTTTCATTTAATTTTAAAATTGCAACCGTAATATAATAACTTGAGTATTTTTTGTATACATGGTGAATTTGTGTATACATAATGAGTTTTCATGTGCTTTTTCATATGTTTTCAAAAACCCCAATAAAAGCTATATGTTATAGATTAACCATTAGTGATTTATTATGTATTCATTGTCCAAGAATTGAAATGCAATGTTCTCCTTTTGAAGCTAAAGTTATTTTTTTATACAAAAAGATACAAGGAATTATTTTTTGTAAAGTTTATGTTAAACAATAGTAATGAAATATTTTCAAATCAAATGAACTTTAAAGTAGTCATAATAAATTTATTTTACTAATTTTATTTACTTAAATACTTTTAATGATTAATTTATTTTGGTGGTGTAATTTGAAACAAAATTTGAAGTCTTCAACAAATGCGTGTCTAGAGACGTCCCTCGAGTAATTACTAAGAACCAGAACACACGGGCATCCAGCTCACGCGCTACTGATTTTAGTATGCTCTTCCCATACCTTGTCCGTATTCATTTTAAGACTTATGTAGAGATTTTTACTTCTCTATGAAGAAACCTAATATTTAGAAACTGGTCTAATTTTTGCTTTCTTGTTTTTTATTTTTGTTATATTGTGACATATATTGTGTTTTGATTCTTTAGTTTTTGAAGTTATGCGTTTCTAACTCATTATATTTATGGCACCGTGATTCATTTTCTCTCATTCAGAATTCAAATATACCCTTTTAATTATGTTACAGTGAACTAGACTTTGCTGCCTGTGTCCTTCCGTTTCTTTCTTTTGCTTTAATATAACTTAAGACTAATGAAAGAGGCCTTTTTCTTAAAGAAATAAAATTGCTACTCTCAGAATCTCTCACTTTATGGTAATTATTTCTTTATTATTATTATTATTTGCCGTTATAAATAATCAGAGCTACTTGAGTGTTTTCAACTTGCACCTGATAGAAATAATCAGGGACACTCTTTTACTTTGGAATGTTTCCCAAGTTTTTTTTTTTAAATAAAGCCTTTGAAAGTCAGACTTTTTCTTTGTGATACTTAAAAAGAAATCTTATTATGTCAGAGATATTATCTTGGGAATAGGACAAAACAGTTCCTTCTTTTTTCAACTTCAGACTCTCACGAGATTAGCTTTTTTAATCCTTAGTTCGCCTGTGAATCTTTCCCACCTCCCCCAGGCTGCCGGAAACATCCCAACCCTATAGTTGAGGTCGTGTGTGATGGCCAGATGTCATAATTATTGGCTTCTCCTCTGTGACAGTGAGTAAGATGGGACAGCTATAGGTCCCTGAATATAATAGACACTGACAACAGAGAGCAGACTAAGCCAGTGATCAAGTAAGTGCCTGCCTTCCATAGTCTTAAGAACCTAAGGGCAGTTTTCTCCTTTTGAGCTAGAAACTTTCTTTTTATACAACAGGAAAGGGATGTCTATGCAAGGAGGCTCGGTTGCTCCAGTTGACTTGACCAAAATTGGAGAAAAGCATCTTCCAGGACTATCCCATAAAGTAAACGCAAACAAACAGCTCCCCCACAATTTCTCAGCCCCATCCCCACCCCCCTTTTTTAAGCAAGCTGCATATTTCCAGCTAATACCTGCTAGTTATGCAATCTTAAGACTGGCAAGTTCCATATAACTTCTTCCCGTAGCCCGCTCTCTTTCAAAACAGCTCTTCGTAGAACTTGGTGGTTTGATAACTTTTTCGTGTTTTTTTGGCTTGAAGAAAAATGGACAATGATAGGATTCATGTCTTTTATGTGATCCTCGAAGGTACTCTTTATAAACTTTAAGAGCTTAAACACCTGGGATCGGGTATTTCCCTCAATCAAGGCTGTTGTCTTGTCACCCCACCCTGTTATTAAATGAAACTACTTAGAATATTCATTTGTAGTTTTACTTTTGTTTTGTGGGTCAAATACGAGACATAGGATCCTGTGAACAGAGAGCCAATATCATAGGCAGACCGCTTTTACAAACATGACTAATTATTTAATAGATCTGTTTCCTCTTATTCAAAGTGCCAGTTAGGATGACCCTAACTGACCTAGTCCACCTAGAATCCCGGGCTGCGGTAAGACTTACTAAGGTGCCATATGTAAAGCACGCCATGAGGTCAGCGCCCAGAAGGAACAGTAGTAGTCATCACTCTGCCGATACGTAGCCATTTACTGGAACTTCTCCCCTTCTTCTTAGGAAAGACTTGGCCGAGTATCAGAAAACTTGTGAAGACCTTAAAGAGCGACTAAAGCACAAAGAGTCTCTTCTTGCTGCAAACGTTCCCAACCATGTCGGCGGCCTCTGTTTGAAATGCGCCCAGCACGAGGCTGTTCTTTCCCACACCCACGGCGATGTCCACGTGCAGACCATCGAGAGACTGACCAAGTGAGTGTGCGGAGCCTTCGGCCGCGTGGGAAGTTTTCTTTGAAGGGGCGTTGTGTTCTTTCACCCCATGCTAAAGCACATGTGCTGAATGGGATGCTTCGGCTGAAAAGGAGTTTTAAAGGTTCCTTCATGTCGCCTTCTTGAAAGCAGAACAGATCAGTTCTGCCAACTGTGGGTATCATGTCACTTTGGGCAAGTAATTTTCTTTATCTTGGTTTCATTCTCATCTCGAAGTGAGAAAATAGAAGTAGATGATCTTTCTAATTCTGTTCATTTCTATGACTCTATAATTGCAAACCCAGTGCTATTCTTATCTAAACATAGTCTAAGAGGAATTCTTTTGATTTTGCCCAGTCTTGGATTTGCCTGCTGTAGGTAGAGTGAATTGTTTTTGTCTTTATCATGTGCCTGTCGTGAAGGATATTATTAGTTCATTAGAAGAAAGTCCCACTGTGTTCCTGTGCTAATTAATATTCCAGGACTGATTAAGGGCAAGTTACAGATGAGCTTTTATGTAATCAAAGTTTTTATTGCCCTGGCCAGTGGGGCTCAGTTGGTGGCGGTGTTGTTCTGCACACCAAAAGGTTACAGGTTTGAGTCCCTGTCAGGGCACATGCCTAGGTCGCAGGTTCAATCCCTGGCTGGGGCACATGTGAAAAGGCAACCAGTCGAAGTTTCTCTCTCTCTCTCCCTTCCTCTCTTTCTCTCTCTCCCTTCCTTTCTCTCTAAAAGCATTGACACAATCCTTGGGTGAGAATAAAAAAAGTTTATATCTGGGCTGAAATACTGCAGTTCTCTGTGTATATCTATTTTTGTCCCGTTTTTCTGTGAAAACTTTATTCTGGGGAAGTTGGGAATTATTACTTACTGTGTTACCCAGTGATGATTTATAGTGTGTGTTCTCCCACCCCCTGCTTTCTCTGTGCTCAGGGTCACCTCTCTGTCTCTCTTTGGGCTTGTCTCCACATAGCCCAACGTCACTTCCTCCACAGGTGTTCTCCCACCAGCCTTGCCCCATTTTTCTCTCCACTGACACGCACTCCTTTCTTCTACGACCTTACAACACATCCTGTCTCCTTGGAGGCAGCAACTAGGCCTCGCTCATTTCCGTGTCCCTGGCTTCCAGCACAGTACGTGTGAGGCACACTCAGTAAATGCCGGCGGTTCACTCGACAAGACACTTTGACACTTCCTGCTCCACAGTCAGATGCCCTCCCGTGGGAGCTTGCCTGGAGAACGGAAAGACTGCCACCGCTAAGGTCAGGCCGGTTTTGGACCAAATTACTTTCCCTCTCGGAGTCTGGAGTCTTCTGTTGTTTGGAGGTGGGATACCTACCTGCCTCGTGGGGATTTGCAGAGCCAGCCTCGCCTGTGGCTAGGGCGTAGCTGCTGAGAATCTCCTTGATTCATATTCTGGTTCTCCTGCTATCTTACCATGTGTGCTCAGAGAAGTTACTTACCCTATTTTGTCTCAGTTTCCCATTTTGAAAATGGAGATAAAAGTACCTAAGGACTAGGGTCACTGAGAGAATACTGATATATAGTGCTCAAAACAGCCCCTGCCGTGAACGCTACATCCCTCCATCGCTCCCACACCCCACGAGCAACCACGCTGTCTGGAAGCCCTGGGGTCCGCACAAGACTAGCCTGTGGGTCGCTGTACAGAAGCTGAACTTCTCCAGTGTGGACTGACTGGTAGTCTTCATGACCTGTGCTGACGGTCCTGTTTTGGTTGAATATTACATTAATTATTAACTATATTATTAAATTATTCACTTAGTCCACTGACCCACACCAGCCAGGGTAAATGATTCATATAGATTCCATATAACTATAAAATTTATTAACTATGTTTTCTGATCTAATTAATATGCAGTTAACATTTATTATATGCCACAGAGTGCCAGGCAGTTGGAACGTATATCCCTTTTAATCATAGCAAAGCATTTACGAGGTAAATGCTCTTATTCCCACTTTACAGACTTTCTATATTTGAAAGAAAAAGGATAGAACCATACCTCACAAAAATAAATTCAAGATAGAGACCCCAGGGTATAAAGACCCTGGTATAATTTGGACTATAGAAGTATTAGAAGAAAATATAGAAAATATCTTTATAGCTTTAAGCTAAAGTTTTGAGCATGACATGATGAGTGGAAGCCATAAAAGGAAATAAAAATGATACATTTGACTCCATTAAAAAAAACTTTCTTATGATACAATATTGCAAATTAAATGAAAAGACTGGGGAAAATATTTTCATCTTACATAACAAAAAATTGATATGTAAAGAAGTTCCTTTGACACTAACAGAAAAGACAAACTGCCCCATTGCAAAGCTGAATAGCAATTGCTGAACAATGAGAGAGGAAGATGTCAGTTCACAAGAAGGTGTTCATTCCGTTATTATTCAAGGAAATACAATTTTTAATCAAACCAAGCCATCAAATTTGTAGAAGTTAAAGAAGATTGGCAATCACGAGAACTGGTGAGGCCATGAATGATTATGGAAGTATTTTCACACCCTGCAGGTGGAACTGTAAACTGGTACTACTCTGGAGGACAATTTAACACTATTCATTAATAATTAGATTGTGCATTACACATTTCAAAAATTTCCCCGCGAGGACATGTATACGGTCCTAGGGGTCACTTATAGGGAATGGTTTCTGCAGCATTATTTTCCAAATATACATATTGTTACAGAACAGACCCGGGGGGGGTGTACAATATGCTATTACCGAAAGGACCCCCCTTTCTCTCTGGGGGTCCACCCCACCTACTAGGTTCACCTTGCCCGCTGCCAGAGGAAAGATGTCTCTCAATGCCAGAGACTAGTGAAAAGGAAAGGAATTATTTATTCAAAAATTACACAGATTTAAGAGCAATGACTTAATGTCTTCATTAAAATCCCAAAGTCCCTTAAAACACCCACAAACACACACAGTCCTTCCTTCTCCCTCTGCCCAGTCTGGGGTACCGTATCTCAGGAAAAGAAGTAGAAGTCCGTGATTCAGGCTCCCGGCACCATCAGCTCTGTTGCCGCCACAGGGTCCCCACTCTGCCAAAGCCAAGTGGTCCTCTCAGAATGGCTGCTGCGCCTGGGTTTAAATCCCATCGCCAGTCTTCCTCTGCAGCCCCATTTCCGACTCCTCCTACAATCAGTCACACCTGCCAGCATTCCCGTATTTTTCCAACTTTTCTGAGCTGCCATAGTAAGTCTGGGAAGGTGTGGTCCCATGGCATGGAGCCAATCATCTCCAAGCTCTCACGCAGGTGCTGTAACCAGGGGGAGTTGCTTCCCAGTTACATCTTGGGTGGAAGTCACTCCCATCCCCCTGGCTCAAAGCATGCCCACAGCTATTTAATGTATCTATGAAACCAGTTAAAGGTTATAGACATGTTAAATGATCATGCCAGAGGTTAGCTGCACAGGTGTTGCTACGCAAAACAGCTCTGAATGGCCCCGCTCCATGTGTCCCTTCCCCCAGCTCAGGCTTGTGGGGGTGAGGACATCCTATATACATTTTTCTAATATTTCCTGATCACCCTGAGTTCTGGACCCGATTACAAATCCTTATCTGGAGCCCCCCTCTTGGCCGCACCCCGTTACAATATTGTGATATAAGAAATACATATTTGGTCCTCATGTCCCGTTTCTGGCATAGAGCTGCTAAAACCCCTGTAATTTCATAAATGATAAGAGTCACAAGAGCATCTTTTGTGATACATTTGTTTCCCCCTGCTCGTGCTATAGCTCCAGAGCATAGAGGTGAAAGGAAGATCTTTTTTCTTAACAAGCCCCTTTTAACCATACATGAATTTGTATTAACAAGAGGACTTTTGGAAACCCATTAAGCATGGGGTTCTGGTTGCCAGGGGAGCCATCCATATGATTACCGGATTAAACCTTTCAGCCTTACTCCCCAGCCTTTGGGGAGGAGAGAGAGACTGGAGGTCGAGTTAATTACCTATGGCCAATGATGTAATCAATTGTGTCTATGAAACCTCCATAAAAACCCTGAACTATGGGGTTTGGAGAACTTCTGGGCTGGTGAACACTTGGAGGAGCTGGGAGGGTGGTGCACACAGGAAGGGCGCGTGTTCCAGGCCCTTCCCACATACCTTGTCCGATGCATCTCTTCCGTTTGGCTGTTCCTGAGTCACGTCCTTTATAATGAACGAGGAATAGCAAGTGAAGCACTTTCCTGTGTTCTGACAGCTGGCCCAGCAAATCCTTGAACCCGAGGAAGGGCTTGTGAGAACCCCCGATTTATGGCCAGTTTGTCAGAGGTACAGATGACAACCTGGGGCTTGCAACTGGCGTCTAAAGTGCGAAGAGTCTCGGGGGACTGACCTTGACCTGCAGGGCCTTTGCTGACTTCAGGCAGTTAGTGTCAGACTTGAATCAGAGTCTCCCAAGCAGGAGAGAATTGCTGGCTGTGGGAAACCCACATATTTGGTGTCACAATTGTTGTGAGTTCAGAAACTGACCATAGAGGAAAACAAGAGGTTTTTCTTTTAGTTGTGAACCATCTAAATATCCTTCAAAGGAGGATAACTCAACTGTGGTTTAGAGAAACTGAAATGTAGGCACAGCAAAAAAAAAAAAAAAAAAGAAGAAAAAGAAAAACAAAGAAATAGATTTATATACATACTAAAATAGAATTAAGTTCCAAAATACATTTTTGTGAGAAAAAAATAAAGCAAAATAAAATGAGAAAGATACCTGGCATGAAACCATTTGTATTCTTTAAAAGACCATACACAACCACACTCTGTATTTCCTCTAGGTTCGTACAGATGCGTAGAAAAACAGGTGAAAGGATGAAATGCAACATTTAACAGTGATTATCACCGGAAACCCGGAAGTAGGCATTAAAATTGCAAGTGGAGGTCAAAAAGGGCTTTAACCAAGTTGGTAATCAGTTTTACAAAGGGAATGTAATGAAAACATTAAATAACAAAGGATATTCAAAGTTACACAGAGAAAAACAGTCAGACTTTAAAACTAAGTTGCAAAACCAACAATAACGACAAAAAAAACCCTTTCCCCCCCATTATATTGCCTTTTATATTGTCTCTGCAGATCCTGAGAGAAGTATTTTAAAAGGAAACTACAATGTTTACATTGATTCCAAGTCTGGCAGTCACATAGAAATTAGATTCTTTCTCAGTTATACAGTCCTTTGTCTCTCGTTTTAAATTTCAGCTCTTAGCCTCTTAAAACAAACGTCAGCCCTCCCAGTTCAGTTTTCTGCTTGGTCAGCGTATCCTTGGCTCATGCTCTATTTTAATAACGGAACACAGGGGACCTCTCTGCTTGTATGGTCAGGGAAAATCTTCGTCCATACGATTCCCTCGGCCCAAGCTGGTGATCGGCTTCTCTCAACTTATTAATGCAGAACGCTGAATATCCAGTGTCATGCTGGCTTTGAAGAGCAGCCAACACTTTTGGGGTTTGGATTTCTAGCTTTCTGCATAATTAGAAGTACGGCCCCTCCACGAGCTGTACCGTAGCATTTCCTGCACGACTTGCACACGGCATTTTGAAAATACGATAAATCGAAAGAGATTCCCGGCCTCTGTTGGAAATGAGCTCCTGGGACCGCACCTCGGGCTCCTGCGTGGGTCGGTTACTCCCACAGCGAAGCGCGTGGATGACACAGGAAGGTCTCAGGCACTTGAGGAGACGACGGGGCAGGACTTGGAGACCAGGCCACCGTGTGTTTGTGGCGTTTTGGTAGGACCTCAGGGGCTTTTTGGAGAGTGTACTTAACAACTGCTGATGACATTGGAAATATTTGCAAAGTCGGTTTGAAGTCCTCATGGGCCTTCTCTTTCTCTTGCTTTATGATCACAACACCCTCGGACGTCATTGAGGCGGAACTGCTTTGTATCAGATTTCTTTCTGCAGCTCCCGGGGCCTTGGAGAAGTTTCACTTTTCAGAGAGAAGAAATGGTTACTACTCCACTGTCCTGGGACTTTTGTCCAGCCTGTGGCGTGGGGGTGGACCACTGGCAATGTTCTGCATACTTGGCTTTGAAGAACCATGGCCCGAACTTCCCAGAAGTGAGGAACAAGGAAACGTTGAAGTCAGCCTCCTAGACTTTCTTTTTAAAAACAGTGATAATACTTATCAATGAGATTTAGGAATGCTTACACCTGGTAATAACTGTGGATGAACTTAGGAGTTAAAGACATTTCTTAGGCACTCCATGTTTCAGGGTGAAGCTCTTTCATGTATACCAGACAAGACTCTCTTGTCCTTATTTCAAACATGTGGCCAAGATTATCCACGGTCTTGCTCAGTCCTGTTTGCCCCGATCGTTCCACTAAGTCCCTTAAATACTACATGCTCATTAGTGCAGCCCAGAGCTCACGCCCATGCTGCTCACCTCGTCCTCCGCCTCAGCTGCTCTTGCACCCGATCGGGGACTGGTGCAGGGATGATGCTGATTTGCTCACTTGGCTGCAGAAAACTCCCTGGTCACATCTGTCAGAACATTTGCATGGTGTTTCTAAGCACTCGCACAACTTTCGCCACGGAAGATGGTGATTTGCAGGGCTCTCCTCTCGCTCTGACTCTGTCACAGCACGTGTACTTGTACAAGTCCCCACGGTGAGAGGCCACACAGGCCTGGCCGCAGGCTGGCCCTGGGGACTGGGAGCTCTGGACGACCGCAGCTGACTGGGTGGTGGCCCCGCGTGGCCGGCGTGGGCTGTGTCTGAGCAGCAGACAGTGAGTAGTCGTTGGGGCTGAGACATGGGAGCTAAGTCAAGCAGGGGAGAACCAGGCGAACACAGGAATGGGACAGGAAGTAAGGCCTGTGCTGAGGCAGGGCCACCATGTCCAGAGCGGGGCTTATGCTTTTTGTTTGTTTGTTAGTGCTTGCTATTTGTATACGGGCTGGCTGAGTTGACACTAAAGAGAACGTTATAAGATAAAACCAAAAATATAGTGACTGAGTGGATAACCCTAAATTGCCAAAATGACTACCTACGCCCACCAGTGTGTGCATAATTTAGGCGTCCCTCCTGATGGCCGCCGTAAAGCCGAGAGTACGATTCCTTTATGGAAAACCAGAGTGTGTCAATCTGTGGCCACACAGATTTTTATGGTGTCACCAAGACTTCAGTGTGCAGGGGTTTATCTTTGATGATTTTCTGTGGTTCAATAGGCTGAAGTTGGTGAGTTGATATTCTGAAACATTGTTTGAACCAGAGCTACTAAACTCTTTAGTTTCCACTTCCAAATAGTCTGGTGACTTTCTAAATTTAGATCATAAAGAAATCAAAACTGGGAGTTTTATTTCATCTCTTTTTTAATTTCATTTTTATTTTTGATTTTAGAGAGAGGAGAAGGGAAGGGAGAAAGAGAGGGAAGGAAACATCAATGTGAGAGAGAAACATCAATTGGCTGCCTTCCCTATGCACCCCAACTGGGGACCGAACCTGCAACCCAGGCATGTGCCCCGACCTGAACAATAACTGGCCGGACTTTTCATTTTGCAGGACAACACCCAACCCACTGAGCCACGCCAGCCAGGCTCCCACACCAGCCGGGCTCCCACGCCAGCCAGGTTCCCCTGTCTCAAGGCCCTGCACCCAGTCTTCATTCGTTCATTCATTCTTTGGTTGTTTATTTCATCGAGCATCTAGGAGGGGTCTAATAATGCGGCCCAACACAAAATCATAAATTTACCAAAGACCTTTTTTTTGCTCATCCATTTACATTAGTGTTTGTGTATTTAACGTGTGGCCCAAGACAACTCTTCTTCTTCCAGTGTGGCCCAGAGACGCCCAAAGGTTGGGCACCCTGCTACAAACCTGTGGCAAACCACTCAAGAGGATACACTGCAAAGGGATTGAATGTATTAAACATAAGACACAAATCTGTTAGATTTTGATCTTGCTGTGATACTTATAAACAGTGAGTGAGCTTTTTTGTTGATTCTTTTTGTTTGGAACTTCGGCTTTGACGGTGACGCGGAATCGGGAACAGATAAGGGCGGCTTTGCATCCTAACTGGTTTTCAGCAGGTGTCAGTACCGTCCTTAAGAGTGACTTTTTCTTTTGTTCTGGAATTATAGGCTCTAGTTGGATTTCCTGTTCTCAAGGAAGCTAGTCTCTGTTTATGTTAGAGCCTATTTAAAAATGTAAATAAATACAAATTCAGTGTTGCTTGCATTTAACTTCTTAATGACATAACTAAAATAATTTGCTTTGACTTCCACTTTTTCATGTAATCATTGTGTTGGATTATGTTTTCTAAAAAGAAGTAACTCCATTTTTCATTTCCTTTACAACAAAAAAATTAAATCATAGTTCTCAATTTAAAACAAACATAATCAAGATATTATATTCTAAGATGAAGGTCACCATGTTCCCATGAATTTTATGATATTTGCAGCAATCTATTGTTTTTTTTAACAAAAAGAGCTTTTATGAAACTGCTAATAATTGCACCTTTGTTCAGTATTACATATTTCTTAAAATATGGCTGCTTCCCAAATACCACAAATAGTTTAAATCATTTTATCTTTCAGAGATCTTTTTCTAATGGAGTCATTGGTTAATTCTGCAAGCAACTCAGGCTCGGAGTTTATAATCTCTTCAATTATGACTCCAAGTTTGCTAAATTAAAAAGAAAATCACAGTTGGCTCTTTTCTGATAGTTTAGAACTTGGCAATGAAAAGGAAACTGCGAGCAGTTAGTTACTTCAGCTGCACTTGAAACCACAGTTTAAACTTGAACTCTTCAACAAAACACACATCATGGCCTAACTTACAGTGTTTTCCTTTAAAAAAAAAAAAACAACAACAAAAGTCTGTGTGTGTAGAAAGTTTCCCACCTCACTTTCTCTTGGGTCCACTGGATACATTCCCACTATCCCAGAATCTTCTCTATGGAGTCGATTTAACCCATGAGAATGGACCCTTACTATTTTACATGCGGAAGCATTTTGGCGTTTGGTTCACTTATCTCCCTGAGAAATAGCTCAGCTCAGGGTACTTCAGAGAACTCTGCTGACGGGGTGGGCCCAGGCGATGACAGGACCCGGGGGATAAGATTTTGTTACCTTATGAGTGTTATATGGGTAAGCAGAGCACTTGAGGGATCAACCGTCCTACCCACTGAAAGAAGAAAAGTGTTCATAAGTAGGTGAAAGAATTTAGTTGGAAGAGAAGAGTGAAAAAGCGGGCTGAGGAAGAAGATGAAGAGGAAGGACATATACTTGTTCGACTAAATGAGAGGAGAATTCGTAGTGTAAACAAAACCTTAGTCTTGCCTTCTTAATATGTTTACCCCTACTTTGGGGTACAGCCCCCAGCTTCCCTACCTTGTTTTTTTTTTCTTTCCACCCCTCCCCCTTTTATTTTTAAACAATTTTCCTCTTTGCTGGGCTTTAATCTGCATCCCTCAGTGGGCCAGTCCCACCCACAATTGGTCATTGTCCCCGCAGATGCCTTCTTGCCATGAATGCTCACAGCCTTCTTGGCTGCCCTGCCAGCCCCTCGCCAAGGAAGAACAGAGGGTCTTTCTCTGGGGTGTGCTGAGACGTGTGTGTACCGAGCTGGCCCGGCCGGGCTGTCCTTCTAACACGTCTTCACGCTTTTCCCTTTCTGACTGAGGACCACACGATCGTCTGGTCCTTTCTCGTTTTGAATGTTCTTTTTGTGCCCACAGAGAAAGAGATGACCTAATGTCCGCGCTGGCTTCCGTCAGAAGCAGCTTGGCAGACGTGCAGCAAAGAGAAGCCAGTGCTTATGAGCAGGTGAAACAAGCTGTGCAGATGACCGAGGAGGCCAATTTCGAGAAAACCAAGGCAAGTCTAGTAACCAGACTAAGTGAAAGGCATGCCGTGATTGCTGTCCACCCCCCCCCCCCGCCCCCGCCTATTTCTTTACTTATTCTTCTATAACTAAACGCTTTTTTCCAGACACGCAAAGTGAATACCGATCTGTTCGTGTTGACTTTGCTAAATGAAACCAATTTGCTATTTGGAGAGTTCTTATTCCTCTGCAAACACTCTTGTTATAGCACTATTCAGCGAACATGTGGCAAAATACTTGGAGAGGCTTGTACGCTTAATCTTTTTATTTGCTGATAATTTGTGATGCTGTTAAAATCTTAGCACCCCTATGTCTGTGTTCATGTATGACTAAAGACAAATGTTTTTTCTCTGCACACAGGAAGTGTTGGGAACACCCAAATATGCTACAGGTGATAAAAATGTGCCTTTAGCAGCATCCTCAGCTAGGAGCCTGGCCCCACTGTGTGCTAGGTCAATGTGTGAACTGGTGACGGTGACGACAGCAGTGGTTAACACTCGGCGGCCAGGTGGTGTGCTGAGTAATCTAGGGGATCACTGTCGCAGGAGCAGACCGGACAGACTCCTCAGCATGACCGTCCAGGTCCGCCCCAGTGCGGCCCAACCCTGACTTTTCCACCCTGCCCTCTCGCTACACACTTTCCTATGGGACCCGTGTGCTTTCCAGGACGTGGCCCACAAATGCCCCTTTCCATGAATTCGTCCACGCTCTGCTTTTCTGCCCTGCATTCATCTGCGAAATGTCTGTTCAGACCAGTGAGGCTCAGCTCACGGAGCTGCGTTCCTCAGCCTCTTCTTGTTCGGACTGGTCTCCTCCTCCTCTATGTTCCTGCCGATGCTGCGTGTAATTCAGGCGGCCGTTTCCCTGTCTCTCCCCACCAGAAGACGTTGAAAGTCGGGTCTCTGACAGCTATCATTGTGTTACTGTTCACTGGGTCATTTAGGTAAAAATTGCATAATAAGTGTGTGTTGAATTAAAGTAAATTATTAGCTTTCAATATGAATTTTTGTAGTTTTAAAAAATTAATGGTTAAGAACTAGAGAGGCTATTATGAATACATAGCATTTTTTTCATCAGTAATAATGAAAGGATTGATTTCCAAATAGTTCACAAGATGCAGAGCAAGTTGACTAGTTTCATCACTAAGGCATGTTAAAACTCACTAGTAGTGTTGCTTTCTGAGAGTAAAAACTGAGATACATGCATATTTTAATTTTAAAACCAACCACTTCATTAGTGAGCTATAAAATACTTTGTCCTCATAGTTAGTTCCTTGACATTTCCGCCATCTAGTGTTCAATTTTGCAAATTGCATGCAAGTAGAAGGAATTATTTTTTATTATATATTTCTATTTATAGTGGCAGTGAAAACACCGGAGAAATTTGTAAGATAATAAATTTATAAACTAGAAAATAATAATTCCATGCCTATATATTCCATTGTAAAGCTACCTTGGATCAAATTTCTACTCTGCCACTTTCTAGGTTTTTGATTTTAAACAAGTTACTTAATGTCTCAAAGCCTTAGTTTCTTTAACTGAATGGTAAGAACCACTTAAAATTTAGAGAGGGAGTTAAATAAATTCTAAAGAAACAGTTTAGTAAAGCATCTGGCACATAGTAAGTGCTCAATAAATGTTTTTGTTTTCTTTGAAAATTGCAAAGATAACAAAAAGAGGAGATAACTTTAAAAGAGGAAAAAATTAACCTGGAAAAAAATGAGGGGGGAAAGCTATAGGCTTTTCAGTGATGCCTTTGTTAAGCTCCAAGATGAAAAGGTTATTACCCAGTCTGTAGACCTGCAGGCTTCTGTTCGAAGGGAAATTGTTCACTTTGGCATGAAGTTACCATTAGCATATATAAATGAGATAATCTTCCACAAAAAGATTGTTTTCAAAAATACCAACCCAGTAGGTTGAATAAATGCCCCCAAGCCTTTTCTTCTTTTCAAGGATCTAAATTATTCTTTTTCCTGGATTACAACAGAATCAGAAAGGCAAGAATTATAACCCTGAAATTTTTTTTTAATTTTTACATTATTTTATTGTTGTTCAATTACAGTTGTCTGCATATTTCTCCCCACCTCTCTACCCCACCCCAGCCAAACCCACTTCCTTCCCCTGCTTCCACCCTCCCCCTTGGTTTTGTCCATGTGTCCTTTATAGTAGTTCCTGAAAACCCTTCTCCCCACTATCCCTTCCCCCTCCCCTCTGGCTATTGTTAGATGGTTCTTAACTTCAGTGACTCTAGTATAACCCTGAATTTTTTAAAAAATCATAAAAGCATTGAATATTTGATTGTAGTAACAGGCATAGATAATAATGCTTCTTGACATGTACATTATCTACCACAAAATAAAAATAAATTATAAATATCTTGAAAATGGTGGAATAGGGATAAGACTGGCTGATAGGTTTTTGGTAAGCAAGAATTTATAAATTAAATATCAATAGTTTATGCTATTCACAAGTTAAATGCTTAAAACGTGTTGGAAACCATTTTTATTTCTGCGGGCCTTATTTCCTAAAAATAATGACATTTTCACATGTCTTAACGTTTACATTCGTAAGTGTGAAAAACGTGTTTCTCATAAGATCTTTAATTATGAATTCTATCGCAAGGATTTCTAGGACCCTAACCCTGGCAGTTGGGAAGGATATTTCTGTATTGTAAAATAGCTTTCCTATTTAAAAAATTGAGTTGACTAGATATAAATTTCTTTCAGAAAGCATTTTGGCCCTATTAAGATAGTAATGCATATTCTTTGGTTTAAGAAACCAGGGTTGGGAATATGAAGAATGACCACATAAAATGACCACAAATAAAGAATTTCCCAGCAGAGAAAAGGTCCCTCGAGGACTGAGTCTGCTGGGTGGGAAGAAAGTATAGTTTCCCAGCTCCTCCTGACCTACAGCCATTCCCACCCTTTCCAGGGGTTGTGCTGGGGGGCAGGGAGGAGCCCCCACCTGGGCAACTACTAGGAGAAATGGGAGCCGCAGGCCGGAAATCCCTTGGTCACCCATGGAGATCTATCAGTTAACTGTTATTGACTGTTCAGTGACCCAGCCTTTGGGAATTCAGTTACAGCTTCAGAATGGCTCGGTGAATATAGTTAGGGCCTACTGAACCAGCTGGGATTCTGGAAACTAGGAGCACGAATCCGAGAGTTCAGAAGAAAAAGCTTTAATAGAAATAGTGTATGAGTATTTATTCAGTAGAACCAAATCTTTCTAGTGAGCAATATCCACGGTAAGATCAAATCACTTTTTTAATTCCAAGCATTAGTAAGCAGTAGTATTTGTTTTCTTCATCGTGACCGGGCATCTGTATTAAAATCAAAACGAATAGAAGTAAATGCTACATTATAGTATGGAGTCACTGGTCACGCACCCAGAGTCATCGATAACCAGTTTTTAACCTGGTGTTTTCATTTGGTGTCTCATTCCTGCTGACTCGTCCTAGTAAGTCCTACTACAGAGAAGGCCGACCTTAAAGCCAAGGCTTCCGCCACGGTTTTTAAAGTCATTTACGACTCCGTGCTGCGTACCTTGTGCTTCACATCATCTCATCTTGGCTAATATTAGGCCTCTTACTCTGTCAGGACCACTTACTACTCTCCCTTGTTCCTGAACTGAGCGAAGTTTTTGAACGGATTTTGTTGCTCTTCATGTCAGCCTGATCTTTAGCTCTGTCTGCAGCAGTCCTTTCTGCTGTCTCTACACGGAATGAGGTCGATTCCTGAGTTTTTGCTCAACTAAAAAACCTTCGGATCGGATATGTTGACTTATACACAACAGTAATTTTATTCTTTCATACCAGTGGTATTCATTATTAAGCAAAAGTTGTGGACATTTTTATTAGGTTTATATAAAGTATTTTTCACAAGAGCAATTATATTCTGAAGCACAAAAGTCTCTAAATATTGTAAGTTCCAGGGGCTTACATTTTAGAAAAATTATACTTTTCATTTGTCTCAAAATCTCATTTTCACTTTTCTTTCAAAACCATTCTCAACTAGAAGTGGCCTTGGGATGAGTTCCCTGCGAGAATCAGGTGTTTAGTAACTGATAAGTAAATACTTTCTCCAGGAGTTCAGAAACTTTCCAGAAGAGTTTGAAAGGAACTGTAGTTTAGTACTTTGCAGAGGCGGAGAGCCCACTTAGCCTGGATGGGCATCGTCTGCATTCACTGCACCTTTCACCAGAGGGGGGCAGAGCTGTGCCTGCAGCTCACGGTCCCTGCCCACGGAGACCACTGCCGTCCCCGTGAACAGCAAACGTGACTGCGAGAGAAGTTTAGACTAATGGTCAGTTATGGGTTTTTAAATTAGTAGAAATGGAAGATGACAATTTCATGTTACAGAACGAAGTTGTAAATGCTGTTTTGTGTCTTAACTTTTGATTACTACCTAATTTCTGTTACAGTTATGTGTGTAAGGAGAGTGAACTAAATCTTATTTCTAAAGCAACTTGATCATTGAATAACATTAAAAACGGAAGCTTCTACGTAGTGATAAATTCAACACCTCATTTTTAAATTCTTATCTGTTTATTATTTAAAGTATTCAAATAACTCTAATCATGAGCAAGTAAAAAGTCAGTTGAATTGGATAGTTCCCCATTTCTTGTAGTCTACACACGAAATATAATTGTACATATTGTAGTGTACACATGAAATGTAATTGAAAGTCCTAGAACACTTTAGTTTTCTGGTCCCCTTTTCGGAATTCTTACTCATCAGTAGCCCTCATCAAGGCCTATGACCTGAATTTTGTTAGTTTATAAGCTAATGTAACCTTAGTTATGAAAGTGAAATATGTGAATAAACACATGTTATATCACTAAGTGGTATTATCGAATAATATAAAGATGTTTGAATTGACTTGATACTGTATCTTAACTATTTTAAATAAAAGTTAAGCCTCATTGTCCCATTTCCCCGTTATTTTTCTGAATTCTAAGCTCCCATCTGACTCTGTCTGGCAGGCTTTAATCCAGGCTGAGCAGCTGAAGAATGAACTGGAGAGGCAGGCAGAGCGACTCGGGAAAGAACTTGCAGCTCAGCAAGAGAAAAGGGCCTTTGAGAAAGAGGCGATGAAGAAAGAATTCACAGCAGAAAGGGAGGACATGAGGTCCAAGGTACTACATTCCGTTTGCTGGCTGCTTCGCGGAAGAAGGGCTTGGGGCAATGTGCCCGATGGTTCAGGGGCTGCAATTCTTGACTGCACTTTATATTTTAAAATCTTGTAAGCAGTCACATTTCTTATAACGTAGAGTTCATAAAGTATTTCCATTTCCCATGTATTTCTCCCTGAATTATATTCTCTGACCTCTGCAAATGAATAATCAGTTTGGTCCCAATAATCCATCTGAAGGCCCCGGGTGGCTGGAGCACAGGAAGTGAGGGGCAGGGTAGGGGGAGTAGCGCTTGGAGAAGCCTGGCGGGGCCACATCATGCATGGCCTTAGCATCCATGGGAAGGACTTGGAATTTTATCCAAAAAGTGGTGGAAAGCCACCGAATGGCTTTCAGTTAGGCAGTGCTGTGATGCCATTTACTGTTGATAAAACCCATTCCGTGGATAGGCTGGCGGGAGAAGCGGAGTAAGTGCTTGGGGATTCGGCAGGGGTAATTCCAGGGAGCCCGGGTGGGAAGTGATGGCATCTTGGACCCGTTTTCCAGGACTGTTTCAGATCATTTTTACTTTCCTCAAGTTCTCCGCTTTGCCCTCACTCTCAGCAGAGAATACCTTCTAACAAAGAAAATGTTAGGTGGTAACCACCTCACCTATTTCTCTTCCCCTCACCTCTGCCTTGAAGTTTCATCCGCACGCCAGCCCTGTCGGGGTGGGAGAGGCTTCGTTCTGATCCTTCCCTTTCCTCTGGGTCCCGTTCCCTTCCGCCACCCCAGGGACCTCATTCGCAGTCCCAGCCCCTCCTCTGAACCTTTAAAGTGTCCTTCACAACAGCCTCTTTCTCACCCAGGAAGAGGACTCTCCAGTTTCTCTCACCTGGTGGGAGAAACACTCTTGCTTCTCGCCTAGTGGTTCTCAGACTTGGCTACTCAGGAATTCTAGAACTCTCATGGCTCAGCCTGCGCTCCAAACCCACTGCATCGAAATAGCTGAGGGGACGATCGGGGGTCAGTGTTATTTACACTTGTCCAGGTGATCCCAACATGCAGCCAAGGTTGCAAGCCACCCCAGCAATTCCACATCCCTCCTCGCTCTTCCCCTTAATAGCCCAGTGTCTTTAAGGATTTGTCCTTAAAGACAGGTCATCTTTATTGTCCCACCTCCCATGCGCTCTGCAGCCGGCAGCATTTCAGCGTCTGTGCCTCCGACAACGAAGTTACCATGGCTATGAGGGCCTTCTTGTGCTGTTTTTGGTGACTACTTTTTCGTTCTTATTCTCCTGGAAAGGCTCTCTTTCCTGTTTCCTCGGAGTCTATATTTGTGATTTGAGAGAATGATGACGGTGCCTTTTTGGTCGCTCGGAGTCTCAGGTGTCTTTGAGACAGTGAAGGTGGCATTCAGAGAGAAGCTCGGAAAGGCAGGTAGGAGTTAGCAGGCGCTATCGATTCAGCTCGTTTTAGCTCCACTGTGGCTTTAATTCCAGAGGTGCTGCTTTCTAAACCTTCAGCTCTCTAGTGAGCTCCCGAACCCACCTCCTGCCCCTCTCTTCTCTCCTAGTGGGCCCACTGTTCATCCGCCTTCCCAGCTCCCAAGGCTCTCTGTCATCTGTCTCCAAACTCTCCCTAACCCTACTTGTCATCGAGCCACCCAAGTTCTGGAGACTCAGGCCCCCAGGAGTTCAGATTGCCTGTTTCTGCGGCCCACTGCCGTGCACAGCCCACGATCCCTGGTTCCGCAGCCCGCTGCTCTTGCGTCCAGCCTGGCCTCCTTCCCAGCTGTTCTCCACACCACAGCCAGGACGATCTTTCTGGAAGGAACATGCCGGTAGGTCGGTCTCTTGCCTCCTGCTTTACAGTGCTTTCGTGCCTCCCTGCAGCCCCCTGGCTCACATTTAGGATCATTTGGCGTAGCTTAAAGATTCTCCCTTTTTCTTTCCCTCTGTGGCTCGTGAGTCTCACCCCCCTTCTCCTTTCTTCGTTGCCACCATCCTGATCCACTGGTACTTTCGCAGGCGTGCCCAGGTGCCACTCTCCCAGGCTACGTTTTTATTCCAGGATTTTGCCTGTGCTTTGCACCCTGCCCAGAGGAAGCTTCCTCTGCCTTCTCTGATGGGTCCTTCGAAGTTCTTCTTGACCCCACCTCCTCTCACAGCCTCCCAGAGACAAATTGGGAGCCTCCCCTGTGGGCTCTTATAACTCAATTTATTGCCAGTTCTTGTTGAATGGTTGTCTCTCCTAATTTACTAGGAGTCCCTTGACTGTATGGTCTCTTAACATCCTCGTAGCTTGGGACATTCCTCTCACGTAAAGTCTGCTCCATGTACTTTTGTCGAATGACCACATGTAATGTCAGGGGTGTGAATCAAATGCTGAGAGTCCAGATGATCAGAATGGATCCCTGTCTGTAGGAGATCACGGAAGGCTGCGTGGAGGAGGTGGCATCTCAACTGAGCTTCAAAGAATAGGGAGCAGTGAGACCTGCAGATATGGGAAGGAATACTGGCCTCATGAATAAAGCCAGGAGAGGTAAAATTGGGGACCTAGTGTTCGTGTGTGAGAGAGAGAGTAGGACCAACTGCAAAGACCAGCTGTGGTTCACACCTGGGAGGTTTTGATTTCTGGGTCGTGTAGTGGAAACTTTTACCTGGCAGAGTAGTTCTATGGTATAAAAATACCTTGCTGAGCATTCCTGGGAAGAAAGGACGAGGATGGCTGAAATGCCCTGGGCAGTGTCCCAGGGGCTCGCACAGGTAACAGAGCCTCTTGTTCGTACTGACAACTATTTCCTGACTGAAGGGACAGCAGAAGGACAACACATTTCTAAGCCTGAGTCATTTGTTTTGCCCCCACTAAGTCTGGGCTGTCATTTGACCTCAAGGCCCTGCCCTAAATGCAGGTGTCTGAATGAAGAGCTGGAAGCAGTGCCAGCTGTCCCAGCCAAGGGCAGAAAGTGGCTTCGGAGTAAAAGGCTTCGGGGTTGAATCTAAACTGACCTTCCTGTGACCTTGAAGAATTCATCGGACCTCTCCAAATGACAAAAGAGTCAATAATGGAGTTCATCTACTCAAGGAATTGATTGGGTTAAATAAGGTCATGTTGTGAAAGTACCTAATATAACACCTGACTTGGAGGGGACATTGAGTAACTCTTAGCTTGTGGCTATGATCGCTCTCACTCCAGAGGAGAGAGAAGCAGTCTCACTAGACAGATTTCTGGGATCCTCGTGTGAGTGAAAGCAGACAGACTTGAATAGAAAGCCCAGCATTACTTTTTATTTATTAGCTTGGGCAAATTACTTAATTTACTGAATCTCATTTTTTTCAATCAAAAATTAATCCAATATAATTCTGTCTCCAGGGGGATTAAGAGAGAATGTGTATCATACTGCCGAGCGCAGGAAGTTAATGGAATAAGGAGACAGGCCAATTAGTCATAATGTTGTAAGTGTTCTGGAGTTAGTGCTAGAGCAAGCGTCCTGCTTTCTTAGCAATAAGGAAGGCTTGCTTGCAAGACTTTTAGATTTTCTCTTTCTAGTATTTTTCTTTCTTTCTCTTTTAAAAAAAAATTTTGTTTGTGTGGCAAGCTCTAGGCAAGCAGATGTCTTCCACCCAGACAGGTTTTGAATCATTCCCCCACGAAAGGTGCTTGCTGTGAGTTTGCTTGTTGTCTTCCGTGATGGTCCTTGGTTGCGCTGAGCCCCTCGGGTCTGTTATTTCCATCAGTCATTCATCATATCTTCGCTGAGCTCCCTCTACGGTCCATGCCCTTTCTCACTTGGTCCCCTGGAAAACAGCCCTTTGCTGGAATCCCTAGTTCTTGTGCCTCTTGTACAGGGAGAACCACTTTGTCCCACAGCCAGCGTGCTGGGGACGGCTTCAGTGTAGACATTGCTGTCAAGCTCTCGCAGCCTGGGTGTCCTTGTCTCTTGCTTGCCCCTGTCAAAGTGTAAAGGACTTACTCGATGTCATTGGCCTGGACACCCAGCAGTGTCGCAGCTGTCTGTGTTACTTCTGTCTCTGCAACAGATGTGTGTGGAGAAGCTCCTGCGGGGTAATGCTGACTTCCAGATGGTGGGCGTGGGGACAGGAAGGTGTGACGACGGGAGGGGAGGCCTCGGGAAGTGGGTGACAGGAGGGAGTGGACAGGTAATGGGCAGAGGAAAGAAGTGATGGGTGGCAGAGGGGAGTGAAAGGAGTGTGATTTGTTACCTGCCTTGTAATAGAAACTGACGCAGCTTTTACAATGAGCACTTTTCTAACATGCCTAATAGTTACTTCAGAAACCACACGATGTTAGTATGTTTCCCATAAGCTATGTCTCTGCTAGGTAATATATAGTTGTCAGTAGCTGGCAGTTAGAGTTTGTCACTGCTGTAGAATTCCGGAAGAGCCTTAATGACACATTCATAACGTAGGTATTCATGAACTCGAATTTGTATCTTAAGGAAATGAAATTAGTATCTTTGGTTTGTTTCATTTAACTTCTTTTGACCTTTAATTTTAGGTTCAGACTTTCATGTGCATAAGGATGGTTTGTAGGACGGTATTAGCAAAAGTGATTTTATGCTCAAATTAGATTTGTAGCCAATCTTTAGATGTTGAGGACATAGAAACAAGAGTAAGTCAAATAGGCAATCCTCCACAACCCCCAGCAAAGTTATTGTAACTACTGTCTAAATCAGGAAATTGCCACAGGGCTCATTATTTTCATGTGTGCCAAATTCACATGTACATTTCAAAGGCAATCTTGATTTTATCACAAAATTTTAGTTGTAAAACTGAACTTGCATCCACGGCAGCGCACTATGGCAGAATTCAAACATTATTATTTCAAATTCATTATCAGTTCTTATTTTAACAGGTTAAAAACTGATAGATACCCCTATATGTCTTGCTCTGGGGTAAGGCAGCATTTTTTCTTCATTTGAAAACTGCTAATACAAATAAGAAATTAAGAGTCTAGAAAATTTGTACTTATGGAGAAGAACAAAGTGTAATGACAAACAACAGAACTTAAAGGCTCAATCTAAGCTCTAGAAAGCATTTCTAACACTGAGAAGAAAAACTAAGAGCCTGGTATCCATAGTCCTTCAGGAAAGCCATGTATTCTCATTATTACGTTACTGATCGAACGTTTGGAGCCCTTGGGGAACGTGGACGTTCTCCGGAGGAAACAGACAGAGGACAGAAACAGGGTGAGAAGCACCGTGCTGGAGGCATGCAGGGCCAGGGCGTGATAGGGGCACAGGGAGGTGGTTGTCGGCGCACGTGCCAGAGTCCTGGTCACACTGTGAGCCACCAGTGTGGCATGGACAGCGACCAATGAGAATGGACGCCAGCTGCCGACAGCAGGCACAACTACCCCAGTGCATTAGCTCAGCATCAACCCTGAGTACGTGAAGGGGCTTCTGCTTGGTGCCGGGAGCTAGGGGTCGAAGAAGCCTTCCTGGAGGAGAGGAGATAATGGCTGAGCGGAATCCTCCAGGAGGCATAGGGCCAGCGAGGAAGTGGGAAGGCTGGGGAACTGCAGAGCCCCCTCTTTGGCGGTATTGGCGATACTGGCTCATAGACCACCAGTAGCTCTCTGGGGAGATGCCTGCCTCTCCAGCCTTCCTAATCAATTCCTTTTATGCCGTCTGGACGGGAGAAGGGCTTAAGAGTCCTCTGATTCCCGGACACCTCCTCTGAAATTCATTCACGTCAGTCTCTTCCGTAACTTACACAGGCGTCTGCTGTTACCATGGAGGTTCGCCCAAACCTTTGATTTATCACCATGTTATATGTGTTGCAAAATGAGGGACGAGGCCAGGGAAGTACATACCTAAGTCACGCAGGACAGAGCGTGGAAGAGGTAAAGAAGTGCACGTACCCAGCCCACGGGGAGACGACTTACAGAGAGCTCAACGGCTGAGGCCCTGTGACGTCAGCCCCCTTTTGGTACTGAGTTTGCCCAACGCCATTATCATTTAGGACTTTTACTTCCTCTTACAGATGTTGACTCTGTCTCAGGATATTGCCCAACTTGAGGCCCAGGTGGAAAAGCTCACGAGAGAGAAGGTTTCAGCTATTAACCAACTGGAGGAAATTCAAAAACAGCTTGCTTCCCAGGAAATGGATGCCACAAAGGTACAAAGAAAGATTTTAGTTTAATAATTACTCAAGTGCTTTCTGACACATTTTCCCCTAAAGTACAAAGCTCAGAAAGAAGTTTGGCGCAGAAAAGTTTTGTCATTTCAAGATAATAAAGGTCCACCTAGTTGTCACTCAGCAAAACGAATACAGTGCCTGCCACCAGCAGGCCCTTCGCTGGGTGCAGCAAATACCATCCAAAGGTCAGTTCAGAGACAGGTCATGTTCTCACAGAGCTTCAGAGGTCGGTGGCTGAGACAGGCCTGCAAATAAGCCGGCTTTATTACTTTAATTACTGAATATTTGATAAAACTAGTATTTCTAAATGTGCTAATTAGTCGTTCTTGCCAGAGGTAGCATAGGTTTGGTCTTCACAATAACAGTGAAAGGCATATTTACGTCATGAAAAATGTGCTTCACATACAAAATTGTGCACCTCCCACTCCTTTTCAGACCTGGCCTCTAAAACCAAGATTCTAAGACTACAGCTAATTATTCTGTTGGTCTTTAAACGTATACTGTAAAATGCCAGTGTTTGCTGTATGAGCACCACAGACTTGTGACCCTGGAACTGAAGTATTTACTGATCTTAACTGACCAATGGAAGGTCCGCATTTAAGAAACACTGGAAGTCCACGTAGATTTCAGTAACCAGTTGCTTTAACACTAAGAAACAAAATATGGGCATGCATGACGTAATAAGGTAAATGAATCTGTTTTTGACCAACGTATAGATTATTTTAAAATGCATGCCCTTTTCATATTGAATTTTATTTCTCAACATATTTTCCTAAATTTTGACACATTTTAATGCCATTGTTGTTTTATAATTTAGTAATTAAATGAACTCTGATATACATTAGGAAAGGGAGCCTGTTTCTTCTTTTTCTTCCTTGAATTTATATAATTATCACTTGTTTTGTAAAATCAAGCTAGCAAGTACAGAGGCTTAAAAATATTATTTTTGCCAATATAATTGATGTGTTGGCATGAAGGGAGGGGTGGAAGGAAGAGAACTGATGCAGAGGAATGCGAATGGTTAAGCCGGATTTATGGATTTACGGATGAACGCTCTGGCCAGAGTTTTCAGTTCATTGTAGGGAAAGCACTTCCGGTTCAAATGTGTACAGTAAAGAATGAACATCGTCTGTCTTTAGAACTGTGCAAAGGGACTCAGGCATCAGACCAGTGCCTTGAGGTTGCTTTCAACCTTGAGATAAATATCTAGTCCAATTTAATTTGTCAATTTATTTTAGCTAGGATTTAAATGTTACTGATAAACTTGTCAAATGCTAAACTGAAAGCAGTAAGGCAAGGGCACTTTAAAAATTAAATCAAGGGGTAAAATCATTTGAAATAAGGCCTAATGCTTATACATTTACTACATATAATAATTTTGTGTTGGTGTTGGGCTTTACCCACCGTGGTTGTACAGTTACTATTTTCTGATATCACCAAGTTGCATATTTTCATTTCATTCATGTACGTACATCACATAGATTGGAACAGGGCAGAACTCAGAGAGGAAGTAAATTAAGACCCCTCCAAGTTCTTTTTGCACTCTTAATTTTTAAATTTTATTTAGCTTTTAAATGAATAACTTTTTGCAAATTACTAATTTTTTTGAAACAGGAAAAACCAACTCACACAGTGAAAGCATTTGTATTTCAGAATGTTTAGTAACCTCATTACTTTCCTCGCTCTTTGAGGGAAAAGCCTAGTGGCTTTTCCTTCAGTCTTGTCACAGTGAGGAGAACTTTTGAACGCGGACCAGTTTCTTTTTGAAAGTATTTTTTATTTGAACATGGAAAACACACATAGCTTTTCTAAGATCCTAGTACCTTGATAATGATGGCACTAATTTCCAAAATTCTAACCATTATTTTCAGAGAAATACCAAATTTGAATAGTTTCAAGCAAATATAACCACTGCACAATACGTGATTTTTAAAACTTGTTTTTGTAAATGAGAAGCTGACTTAGAATTGTGTATTAATTCATCTCTCTCCAGGTTCTCATCCCAAAGGCTTACAGTTTCTTTATTTAGATTTATCTGCTAATTGCTTTTTTCAAATATATTTATATCTGTAGAGATGACAGATTGAAAAAGAATTTATGATGGACACTTTTAAGATACTATGTGCATTCATTATTTAATGATACATTAGAGTTATTTCACTTAGATGTGCATTTTCCTTTTATGTCAAATCGACAGCTATTAATACAGAGCGTGCCAAGTTTCAGTCTATGACCTTCACCCGACAGTCCTTCTTAAGTACACAGCACTGTGCATGGAGAGATGACATTATCTGCAAAGCTTGCAGTGGATCCTGGCTACTAACCCTAAATACTAGTCATACAGTCAATCAGCAGACAGCAAAATTCCTTCATACATTTCCTTAAATAAAAGCCTAACTGATAAAGTATTTAAAGGAAAGTTATATAATATAGAGTGTATATTTAACCATAACAATTTAAATGAATAGTGGCATAGCTTAATATTTTAATTAATAATTTTGCCTGATTCAAATTGAGATGATATTGCATTTTGGATGATAATATACAATTGAAACTATGATTTTACATAATAAATCATGAACACATTCCTTAGTTATGCATTTCTTTATCTGTAATCTGAAATCGTTGGACTCCACAATTCCTGATATTGCCTCCACGTCTTAACAGAATATTGTATCGAATGTTCTAATAGAAAGTGCCCTTCTTAGATAAGTTTTATTGTATTTTATTTACATGACCTCTAGGGGGCACTAAAAGATCTAATTGCAGGCATTGCCTGGTAGATTCCGGCAGCTATTGATCTAGTTTTTATACTCTAACAGGTGTGTGGGGAAATGCGCTATCAATTGAATAAAACCAAAATGGACAAAGATGAGGCAGAAAAGGAACACCGGGAGTACAGAACAAAAACTGCAAGGGATCTTGAAATGAAAGATCAGGTAAGAGATGACACAGACGCACAGCAGTTAACACATAACTCATGTTCTGTCCGGAGCTGATGTGGTTTTATTCCGCAGTCACTTATTTCTATTATGTTGTTTCTAACTAATCGAACTATTTGGTTTAGACTATTAAAAGAATTTCACATGTAGTTGCCTCCGATTATCACCTTTCACATGTAAGGGCGAGAACACCACTGCGTGCATATAGAAATCCAATCTGACAGGTCATAAATATACTTCTGGATATGTGTATCTGTTACGTACAAAATTAAAGAAGACTGTTCTAATGCACAGTTTGAACCTAAAATATACATACGTAAAGTTCTTGAAAGATGCCAACTTGAATCCCATTTTAAGTGAAAAAGTTTAAAATTTGAAAGATGAGATGAGTTGACGTGTAAATATGTCAATCAAATTGACTTTTGGCAGAGTGAAACCAGTTTTAACTAAGTAACCACCAGTACGTCTGCTCAGGGTGCCCAAACACAGTGAAATTAGACATGTTAACGAAAAATCCTGCTTCCTCCGGTTTGAACAGATGTTTTATATTAAATCGTTGTTGAGATCATATAGATGCCCCACTTTTAATTGACAACACAGATAAAAGGGTTAGAAAGACCGCTCTAATCGGCTGGCTAACTCTGACTTTCTATTTTTATGTTACAGTACAGAACACTGAAGGCTTCCATTCTTTATATTCAAGGAAAGCAGGTTGATAAATCTATTCAATTAAAATAAGACCGAGGTCTTAGTATCAATGTTTTAAAGAAATTGCTGCAATTTAGAAGTAGGTAGCCCTAAGTAAACTTTTAAAAAAAACGTGTTTCTAATTCAAAGCACTTTCCTTACATTCTCCAACATATTTTCTCTTTCAACGTGATCATCTCTCTGTGACGCTCACACAATTGGAAAAATACTGAAAACCAAAGTAATAATGAAACAGTATACTAAGTTTTTCAAGTCAAAACTGAAATCCCTGGCTCTAAAGTAAAATCTAAACAAATTAAGTTCTGCCTTCGTACCATTATATTCAAAGCGTTACAGAGTTTTACATTTTCAGAAGAATTTTCATTACGAACTTGTACAAATAATGGAACTGTTTTCTTCCATCCAGTTGGGGGCGTGCCTGATAGTGAAACTGAAAACTCTTTTTACAGGGACTGAAGGTTAGAACTACCAGGCCAAACACAGAACTTTCCTTTGCTGATGCACTGTGGCTTGTTCGTAAAGGGTCATGTTGGCACGCCTTCATGATACGTACTCATTATTTAGCTTTTGTGGCATTCTATAGCATCGGCCAGCTCAATGTTTAGGATTAACTGGAAAAGCATAGCAAGGAAGATTTTCTGACCTATTTAAATTTACATTATGATGTTCCAAAGAGAGAAAACACTATAGGAACAATGACATTATAATAGCACTTGTACATGAATGACGTGTGTATAATATTAGTCTTTTAGCATTGTCTCTCACGTCTCGTTTTAATTAACCAGCGATGGTGTGGAGGCTGAAGTGGCAGGATTTTAAAAGGAGCAGTTTTCATTTGAAAACATTTCCTGCTAGATAAGGAAAGATGAGCAGTTTTATAATGATTTTTAGTGTTGTTTTTCGATAGAGATGTGCTTTTTCCGGAGATCAGAGCGTCAGGAATTAAACCTCTGTGTGGTTACAAGGTGGTTGTGCTGTGAGGTCCTTGTTCCCATTCTTTCTGGGACAGAACGTGAGGAAGTCTTATAGGTAGCCTTTGTCACCGTTTTGTATGGAACCGACAGTTCCGGGAGAGAAAGTGGCGGTGTCTCATTCCATGGACGATCTGAGCGGCAAAGTGGCAATTGTTCTCTGGTCTCTCGGCCATGACCCGACCTTCTGTCTCTAAGACCCAGGAGCTACTTTGCTTGGCCACCATCTGCACTCAGGAAAGAAATTTACATTTAACTTTCAGCAGCTGGGCATGTGGAGCATTTATGGGAAATACCTGGAATAATATAAAGTGTGTTTAACTTTTTAAGGGTTGCAGGTTGTGCGGTTCAGAATAACAAGCAGCCTGCTTCTAGGGGTACAAACAAGGGTGATCCTCGTAATGTAGTCATTTTATCCATATTTTTGTTAATCTGACCACTTGGTACATTTCCAAAGTAGGTGGGAAACTGAGATTGGAATGTGGTGAGAACAAGGGCTTTTTTGATGTATCCAAAACAGGGCAAATGGCTGATCACCAGAATCATTTTCCTCGTGACCCGAGGCTTGACTATGGCATAATTAGAAAGTTTAGGAGAGTAACAATGACAATATCTTCCTCCCACTTCCTCCCTTTTTAAAAAATATTGTGTCAGGAATCCACGAGTGGATCATCCTTTCCATCCACTCCTTGGTGTGCTTTAGCTTTGAGAGCTCCTGTCAACTCCCAGGATGATTCTTACACACACACCCCACCCCACCCCCAACTAAGAAAAGAAAAGAAAAGGATATTTGGTTTGGAGGAGAATGGAAAAATCTGTATCTTGATTTTTGTTAGAAAGTTTTTGTAGGCAACAGGCACACACATACCCCATCCTAGGAATTTAAAAACATGTATGAGGATAAAGAGAGTATTATAATGAATTTCTACATATCCATCAGCATCGTTGTTTTTGCCTGTCCTATCCCATCTTCTCACATTTTTCCCCTCTCTCCTCTTTGTTTTCGTTTTCATCAACTTTGTCCTCTCCATCCTCTCTGTCTTCCGCTTCATCTTCCTCTTGTCTTCTTCCTCCCCTTCCTCTTTTGCTGAGGCATTTAAGAAAGACCTCCGACATTGTCATGTCACCCATCGATACTTCTGTGTGCATCTATGAAGTATCTTTTCACAGTCACGGTCGTCTCACACCTGAGAATATTAACAATAACTCTGTGATATCGTACCATGCCCAGCCCATATTCCAAGTTCTCTCACCATCTCCACCATCTTTGTCTTACAGCTGGTTTATTCGAATCAGGGAAATAGGCATGCAAGAATGTTGTAGCATTACCTTCTTTAGCAGGAAATACAGGGAAGCAGTACAGAGTTTCAACTTCCTTTGTCTATTGTTTTATTAAACTTCACACACGATAACTTGATCGTGCTTTATATTTATAAGGTGCCATCATTTGAAGCAAAGATGAATCAGTCCTGTGGGAAACTCTTTGAGGGACCCGCTACCATGCAGCAGCCCCCCTCACCGTGTCCTGGAAGGAGCCCCGCGGCATCTGAAACTCGTAACCTAATGAATTTCAGAGCCTTACGCTGACGACTTAGGAATGCTGCAGGAAGGCCCTCTAGCACCCTGGCCTGGCCAAGGTTAGCTGACTCTGAAATGAGTGGAATTTTCTTTGTCAGCTTCCGTTTGGTAGATGAATCTCAGAAGATGTTCCTAATAGCCCCTAACCTTCGATCAGGGTCTCGCGCAAAATAAAAATACAGGGCCCTTCGTTCAAAAAGCAGGCAGAAAGATTCGAGGTATAAAAATATAAAATGGTTTCCTTTCTTCTGCAGTCTGTCTCTCACTTAACCTGTTCGTGGTGTTTTCTGTTCGCTACTTAATGTTGGGGTCCCTCCAGCACAGCGGTGCTCAGGGGAGAGCTGGGCCCCACACATTTCCCCTGGGCCTGTGGCTTCTGGGCACTCCCTGCCACTAGCCGCAGACCCACACACCACCACAATGGGAGCGGGGGGACTCGTTCTCCCCAGCCCGAGCTGGTCAGACACATGGCCCCTAGAGATGGCAACCTCCAGTGCAGACATGCTTGGTCCCTGCGTCAGGGGGAGCAGAGGCTCCGCACTGAGTCCCCTTGGTGTGCGGTGCTGCGGTGCATCCGGCCTGGGACAGGCAGATCACCTGCGTGTCCTGCCCTGAGATGCCGGGAGTGTACACAGTCAACCCAGCCTCCCCTGGCCTCATCCAGGCTCCTGCCAGTGGCAAGGGACAACAGCAGAACCAGTGCCACCCTGGGTGGAGGACAGCAACGTCGCAGGGCCGGGAAGAGGAAGCTGAAGGGGTGCGGGTGTTTGAGACCTGCCCTTGGGCTGCCGACAGACGGGGACAAAGGAGAGCGCACGCAGGAGCCGGGCCACACCGCCCCATCAGACTGCACTTCGGAACGCAAATTCCGGCAGAGAAGCCTTAAGCATTCCGGGATGTGGAACGCAGAGCATCACACTGCAAGCACTGCTCTTAGGCCCAGGAGGCTGCCCTGGCCGTGGGGGTGGGCAGACAGAGGTTTGGGGGACTGATGCCCATGAATACACACACCCCCTGCCGTACACAGACGTGGCCCACGGACCCACGGGTGGCTTTCCCAGATGCCGCTGTATCGGAACCGGCCACACCACTCTCTAACGTAGTGTCCGCACCGCCTCGCTGCGGCAGAGACCACGTGAGCCACAGAGGCTGAGATATTTGCTGTCGGACCCACACTGTCACAGAAACAGTTTGCCAGCTCCTGCCGGAGGTACAGAAATAAAGCTGTTGAAGTTTCCCACGCCTCTGAGAACGTGCAGCTCAGTGCGATACACAGGTCACATGGCACACGGGCACGCAGTGCGAATTACAGATCCGGGGTGGTAGAAATGTACACTTGAAGCCTATGTGGTCCTATTTACCAACCTCGCCCCAGTAAATTTAATAAAGAAACACATGGAGCCTCGAGGGAGCAGGCTCACCGATGGGAAATTATGCCCTGGTGGCGTGAGCGTGTTTACAGCACAGCGAGTATGCCCCATCCCTGGTCCTAGTCCTCTACCGGCATTGCCACTCGGGGGGGAAGGACTGGCGACAGGGCCATTCTCCTGTCGGTGGCACGGGGCGTAATAATGGCTTCGGTGGGGATATAAATATAAAAAGTTGTTTTGCATTTACAATTTTGTTTTTAGGTTGATAAAAATATCACAGGTAAAACTCTCTTACCAATGTTGTGTAAGTTATAATTCGAAGTTGTGGCTACTGCTGGGTAGGAAGCACTGACATTCGAATTTCCCTGAGTGGGGCAATCCACGCAGATATTGAAGGGTAGGCGCTTGTACAGAAGAAACAGATTAGGAAATTCCGGCTGAAAAACTAGGGCAAGAAAGGATTTGGGGTTTGCTTATGTCTACAGCAGTGTGATTCAGCGGTTTAATAATTCTGACATCGAACACGGACTGTATCAACACAGGAGTAATTTCCCAGGCTCAACTGAATTAATTAGATAGTGGGAAGGAGTGTGTCTATATTGTCTGGCTTTGTGTGAAGATGAGAGGAAGCCTGGCAAGTCCTAAAAATAAGTCCTACTTAAAGCCAGAGAAATAAAAGCAATCAGGGAAAGCTGAAGAACGGTACCTCTTTGCTCTGGGAAGACTGGACTCTTGCTCACTGTCTTCAAGGGCGTGGCAGAGTCTTTCAAGGACTCGCCTGTTCTTGATCTTCAATCTGGAAAGAATAAGAACCAAGTGATTTAATCTCAGGAACTGGAGGTCACGATAGCCAGAAATAAGGACTTTCTGACAGTAGGAAGATTGGAATAGATTGTTGCAATGGGCAGCCGGGGACTTCCTCCTCTGAAATGTTAGCTTTAAACAGTGCCCACTGCATGGACTACCTGGAGATCCCGCTAAAAGACCTCTGAGGTCCACTGGCTTCTATTTGATTCTGGAAAACACCCTCGAGATATGTCACTGTATCTGTTCAAGGGGCCAGTGGTGGTATTCGTCTTTTTCTACGTGCAATTTCACACCAACATTCTCAAGTCAAACCCTGCTCGGCTCCGTTCCCTGCTTTGTGTCAGTAATTCTGTATTCTCTCTTCAGAAGGCTTTTGGGGAATATACTGAGGTAGTAGACGGCTTCTTGAGAGCTCGACTTCAGAGGCTTTTCCAACTACCACCTGCAGTCTCACTCCCCTCTCCCAGAGACGCCTGGGAGGGGGCCACTTGGGCACGTCGCTCGCTCCTGTAATCACTCGGCCCTGGCGATGACAGAGCTGCTCCGCTCTCCAGCGTTCTTCACACTCTCCTTGCTGGAGGCTTGGCGCCTCCCTTCCCCTGCTCCCCACTCCGACACCAGCCCTTCCCGAAGGCTTGGCCCGCCCAGACCAGGATCCTGGACCCTGCGGGGTGAGAGCTAGAAGACCCAGGTCCTGCCCTTAGGGAGTTTATATTCTAGGCGAGGAGACAGAGTACACATTTGAACATGCCTTAAAAATACTTGCAAAGCAGAATATCGACAAGTGCAAATTAATGTAGTGTGAACTTCGTGCTGGCTGCAGCCCACGAGAGGGAGAATCTGGTTCCATGTGTGTGATGCAATAAAGCTTTTTTTTTTCTTATAGCATCTTCCCTAAGTATGCCCTAAAGCATTGTTCAGCATACTTGGAGAAATTTGTGTTCTTATCACCGCCTCACCAAGAATTCTGAGAAAATTCTTCAGCCTGGCGTCTGTCTAATCAATCAGGCTCTTTTGTTCTTGCCTTGTGTGACGCCTGAATGGGACAAACAGGATTATGTAAATAATTCAAAACAGCTCCACTTAATAAAAGCTGATTGGAGTTATTATTTTTCTAAAAGACCATGTAAAATAAAGCTCATTTCTTCATTTTAAATCATAATTGTGTTGCTACAGTCACAAAATTAGCAGTTAAAAAGTAAGTTTGAATTTTTTCTTTTTTGACAAAAAGGGACAGTGCCAGATTGGTCCAGTAAATAACACCAAGTCGGATTGCTCGGGGCATTTAGCATTTACCAACTGTGTTAATGACGTGGGCCGTGACTTTAGGGGGCAGACCATATATACCTGGTTCATAGAAACACCTCATGTGCCTGAAAAAGAGGCATTCGGTTTTTAGGCGAAGATTAGAATACTGCTCACCCTAATAATATAGTTTTAAAAAATCAAATGTAGAAACTATATCTGCAGAAACTATAAGCAGAAACTATATCTGAAGATAGAAATGTAAGGCTATTTAGGAGATAAGGATATAATTAGGGAATAAAACAAGCCCATTTAGAAATAGTATGCCTGATGGGGTAAATATTTAGATACAGATGTTTGTCTTTGGATAAGAATATAAAACTGTAAGCTCAACTCAAGCAATATTTTCGTTTTAAGGAAGGAAGACATAAAATTGATCAACAACTGCCCTGAAGAAATAGAACTTTTTTCTAAATGTTCAATTTCATTGGATGATACATATTCTAGTCCTTAAAAATTTGTTTGGTTGGACTTGAAAAGCTGGACTCACAAGGCCAACCCACCAAGCTTGCACAGTGTCCTCTCGCGGACCAAGTCTGCCTCTCTTCAAACGAGTGTCCCCACGGGTGGCAAGAGGACAGGCATCCGACAGAGGACAATACTTAAGTTTTTTTACAGTCCAGATATATTAGTAGCAATACCCAGTGAAAATATTACTACTTGCCACATATGTATATATTTAAAGACAATATTTATTGTATAAACATACGCACACTCACAGAAGCCAATAATTCCCTCACCCAACAGAGCAAATTGTTTTCATTTCTCTGTTTTACCTTCCACTTTTTGTCCATATGCATATATGATATTTGCAAGGAGTAAACATAGCCTAGATGTAATTTGGCTTTTTACTTTTTTCACTTAACAATATCTTAAGCATTTTTATGTGTCGCTGCCTATCCTACACAGAGATGCCTTTAATACGGCCACTTACATGTGCTTTTCAGGCAGTCATAAATTTAGAATCCTCCTGCCCTAAACTTCACTTGTTCTTGTCATTCAGCAACCCTATATTGCCTGCACCGTGCTGGCCTAGGATGAATCTCTGTTCTTAAAGAGGAAAGTATATAAGACAGGGATGCAAATAATTGTATGTCAAAGAGAACCTGGTAACTCCCATCAGCGAACTACAAAAAGGTGTGGGGATTGGAGGAGGGAGACATGGGTCCCGGAAGGACGGTTAAGATGTTGCCCAGTGTAGGCGGGAGAGGAAGGCATTTCGGTTGCAAAGTCCAATGGGGAAGCTTGAGCAAAGGTTTGGGGACTGGACGGAGGGGTGAGGCGGGGCAGGGAAGGAAGGTGCACTCAAGGAGCATATGTGTCTTTTGATTCCATAGCGTACTTGTATACACGACCACAATATCTTAAGTGGCAAATCTCTGTTGTAGAAGATTCCCCATAGAAAATGGGCTGCGGGGAGGTCCAGAGTCTCAGCGCAGTGGCCTGTGTGTAGCGTCCTGTGCACCCTGCAGCCAGGCACAGAAGTCCAACTCGGGAACGCCTGCACGGCCTCCTCCTTTCCTTTGCAGTATTCTCCATGTAGGGAACCCTTTTAAGGTTTTCAAATTTCAGATAACATCCTATAAAATGTCATTTTATTAACAATCTTAGAATCAAGCAGGATTAGCATATTAGAAATGAAGAACTGACAGTTACTTTAATGATTTAGAGACGACTTCCGCACCGTTAATGACGGACGGAAGGCGAAACACGGAGTATACAGGGCATGACTTTAGCTGAGAGCTGTGTGTCCGAAGACCCGACTTCTTGCACTGGCTTTCCAGCCAGCTCTCCGAGCAAACCTCTCAGCCACTCACTTTCTCTCCCAGGAAAGTGAGAAGCTTAGATAAGTGATAGCTCATGTTTTCTCTAGCTCTAAATTCCTGTGCTTCTAGAAACATAGGAAATTTTTTTTCTGCCTCGCTTCATTATGCATTAAGTATTAATAAAATCATTAAAAATTACATGAGTCTCAAGTGTCATTGCAAGTTTCCCAGTTATTTACCCTGATTCTGTAAAAGTGACACTTCTGTTAAGATAATAAGAATGTAATTTTACTGTCAGCAATTTTCAATTGTATTCTTTACATTATCATTAATAATAGAACAATAAAATGTCTAGCCTTTTAAACAGTTGAATTTAATTACAAGACAGACATCATTTTATTTGCAAATAAAATATATTTACTGCTCATACAAGTCCTGTGGTCTGGTCTGATAAGGACATTGAATGTGATAAGGTGAGGGCTCAGTAAAAGGAGTGGCTCATCGTGGTGGGAGAGGTTTTAAAGGGATTTTTTAAAAGGCGAAGCATCTTAATAGATATTTCTCCAAAGAAGTTATACAAATGGCGAATGAACAGGTCAATGTGCTCCTCATCATTAGCTATCAGAGAAGTGCAAATCCAAACCAAAATGAGATACGACTCCGTATCTACTAGGATGGCTAAAATAAAAAACATAGATAATAACAAGTGTTGGTGGAGATGTGGAAAGATTGGAGACTCATACATTGTTTGTAGGATTATAACATAGTGCAGCAGCTTTGAAAAAGGGTCTGGAAGTTTCAACTAACAAGTTCAACTTAGAGTCACCATAGGATCTGGCTGTTCTACCACTGGGTATATATACCCAAGAGAATGAAACATGGCCTCACAAAAGCATGTTCACGACTGTTCATACCAGCATTACGTATAGTACTCAGAACTGGCAGTAATCCAAATACTCATCAACTAACGAATGCATAAATAAAATGCGATCGTGTATATCTATGTCTGTTGTACACGCTGGCAATAAAAGAGAATGCATACTGATGCATTCTACAGCAGAGCTGAGCCTTGAAAACATTGTGCTAAGGGAAGGAAGTCAGTCACGAAGACAACACATTGTATGATTGTCACAGAACAGACCCAGGGGGTGGGAGGTGAACGGTATACTATTACCGAGTGGACCCACCCCAGTGCTCCGGGGGTCCCCCACCCCATACTAGGTTCACCTAGCCTGCCACCAGGGAAAGACGTCTCTCAATGCCAGAGATTGGTGAAAAGGAAAGGGATTATTTATTTAAAGAGTTATACAAACTTAAGAGTAATAATGACAATGTCTTCATTGAGATCCCAAAGTCCTTTAAAGTACCCACAAATGCACAGTCCTCCCTTCCCCCTCTGCCCAGTCCAGGGTACCGTATCTCAGAAGAAGATACAGAAGTCCATGGTTCTTCTCTGCCAAAGCCGAGTGGTCCCAAAAAGACGCCGCAATGGCTGCCGGGCCTGGGTTTAAATCCCAGCGCCAGTCTTCCTCTGCCTCACCATTTCCTACTCTTACCACAATTGGCCACAGATGCAAGCATTCCCATATTTTTCCAGCTCTACTGGGCTGCCATAGTAAGTCCAGGCAGGTATGGCCCTGTGGTTTGGAGCCAATCATTTCCAAGCTCTTACGCAGACTCTGTAACCAGGGGGAGTTGCCTCCCAGTTACATATTGGTTGAAGTCACTCCCATCCCCCTGGCTCAAAGCACGGCCACAGCTGTTTAACATATCTATGAAACCAGTTAAAGGTTATAGACATGTTAAATGACCATTCTAGAGGTTAGCTGCAAAACTTGCTATGCAAAACAACTCTGAATGGCCCTGCTCCATGTGTCCCATCCCCCAGCTCAGACTTGTGGGGGTGAGGACATCCTATATATATATATTTTTTCTTCTAATATTTCCTGAACACCGAGTTCTAGACCCCATTACAAATCCCTATTTGCCCCCCACCCCCCACCCCGGCCCGGCTGCACCCTGTCACATGGTTCCATTATACAAAATTCACAGAATGGACAAACTGTGGATTCGTGGTTGCCTGGGACTGGGAGTTGGCAGCAAATGTTAAGTACTGCTGATGAGTATAGGGTGGTTTCTTTTGGGGTGATAAAACGTTCTAAAATTGATCACAGTGATGGTTGCCTGACTCCAGATATACTAAGACACATTCAATTGTACACATTATTGGTGGGATTGTGTGTGAATTATGTCAGTAAAGCTGCTATTAAAAAATAAGATTCTGCTGTAAAGTCATATTTCAGCATAGTCGGGAGGTGCTGCCCAGTCTGGCCCTCCTGCCTTCTCTCTGCCCTCACCTCCGACTCCCCCCACCCCACCTCACTCCTCTGCTGCTACCCTGGCTTCCTTGCTGGGAGTGGAAGGGAAGGCCATTCAGGCAACAGGGACAGGGTATGCAAAGGCACTGTCTGTGTACACCCGGAGGGCAAAGGAGGTACAAGGGGCGGGAGTAGAAAGACTGAGCCCCGGAATACTGAAGTTTCTTGCCGGAAGTGGCTGTCAGCCACTTGAAATCAGAGTGTGTAGCGGGACCTCACTGTGGTGTTAATTTGCATTTCCCTAATGATTAGCGCTCTGGAACATCTTTCAGCCCCATACGTCTAGCTTCTTCAGTTACACCCGCTGCTGCACTCTAGTTCCAGGCTCGCCGTCTTCACCAGGGTGGTTGCAGGAATGCCCTAACTGGCTTCCCTTTCCCTGCTGCCCCCCACTGTAGTCTCTCCAAGGCCAGAGGGATGTTGTCAAACCCCATGTCAGATCCTGTCACTCTTCTGATTACCACCCGCCAGTGGTTCCCTGTCCCCGTCACTGTGAATGATCTGCAAGGTACTGTGCAGTGGGGCCCTCCTGCCACCTCTCTGACCTCACCTCCTACTCCCCCCACCCTCCCACCTCACTGCTGTCCAGCTACCCTGGCTTCCTTGCTGTTTCTCACATGCACCAGGTGCACTCCCATTTTCAGGGCCCTTGTGCTGGTGGTTCCCCTTTGCCAGGAACTCGATGCCTCATGATGGACTTTGCAATCACGAGCTTAATGCCTCTAAGCCAGTGGTCTAACGTCATCTCCTCCGTGAGCCATTCCCTGACCACCGTACTTTAAATTGTGCACCATTTTCCAATACCCCCGACTCTCCTTTCTGCTTTATTATCTTACTTATTTTGTGTTCCCCAACCACAGCATTAGCTTCATGAAAGCGTGTCCCCTTAGTCCATACTCAACACTGTAGCGAAAGCAAAATAGGCATCACGCTGTTCTCCCATTTAACCACTCGGAGTGGCGTTCCAACCGCCTTTAGAAACAAAGCCCAGCTCCTTCCCGTAGCTTATGAGGCCCCGTGTGATCTGATCCCCACCTGTCTCCCCACTGTCTTCTCTCCTCCTCTCCCTGGCTCCACCGCCCGGGCCTCAGTGGTTTTCCTTTAGCTTCTCAAACATGCCAGCACAGACTTCTACCTTCTATGTTCTTCCCCGCTCTTCCTGTGCTTAACCAGCTCTTTCTCTTTCCCTGGTTTCTGTTAAACCCCTCCAGTTCTCAAACTACGAACAGATAGCCTTCTCCTCCCACCCCCCCCCACACCTGCCCCGTTATTCTCTCATAGTACCTTATTTGTTTCCTTCATGGAACTTATTTTACTTTTTTATTATTTGTTTACGTTAAAAAGTCTTTCTCTCCCGTTGAAATGTAGGTTACTTGAGGTCAGAGGCTTCTACTGGTCTTATCTCCTCTTGCATTCCAGTGGTTTCATACCTGACACACGTTAGGAGCGCAGTAATTGGATGGATGGGTTCAGGCCAAGAGTTGGGGCGCTATAAGTAGACTGCCACTTCTCTGCCTGCGGCCTGGTGGACGTGGGCAAAGTCCTTAATGTGTTCAAGTTTCAGTCCCCTTATCTGTAAAATGGGGATCACTACAATTCCCATTTTAGAGGGTTTTGTCGAATCTGAGATAACCTGTGTTAGCCTCATATATAGTAGATGACATATAATAATTGATCTACGGATGTTAATAATTATTATTTTCACTAGTGCTGTTGTGACTACTACTCACAGTCTCCATCTTTGTCTCCCTCTCCTGACTCCGCTCCCTTTTATGTAGTTGCCTTTCAGAGTCCTGGTGGTAACTGGGCGTGGTATTTTGGGTGTGACCTGACCAGTACACGCAAGTGGGACTGTCATCTGTGCATATATTAATCTAACTCAGAGCCAGTTATCATTTGGATCACATGTGTATCCAACATGCCTCATTGTGAACTCTTACTGAGCTTAATGACTTCAATGGAAGCGTCCAATGGCACCCTGTCTGCTGCCCTATGATTGGGCGGTAGGTGCAGTACTCTCATTGGTCTCTCTGAAAGAAGATCATTTCAGCTTGGGCCCACCATTGCCCGCACCCTTTTGGATTTTATCTGTGACTTCTCACCATAACAAATGGTTCCTCTCAGGTTTATGTCACTGTAAATTCGATCAGCTTGTCGTTGGCGTGCTCATTGAAGTCAGCGGTTTAAACAGATAGCGCTGCAACCTATAGCTGAAGACCTCCTTCCAGCGTGATATTTTCTAGCTTCCATGTGTCTTTTTCAACTGATATGTTTGTGTTCCTGGTTCAGGACCACACCATTTGCCTTCTTCCAATAACTCTCGTCAAGTGAAAAGACGCTTACTTTTGTACCTACTGTGCAGAAGGGGTGTGCTCAGCTAGCATTGAGGAGCGTACCAGAAGGTTACGCTGGTGGCAGATAATGGAGAAGTTAGACGTGGATGGCAAAGAAATCAGAGTGCTTCTGTAAATATGAGGCACACGTGTAGTTGGCAGGCTTTAAATCTGCATTGGGAAAGTCTCAATGCAAGGGGCATGGGCCTGCCTGAAATTTCAGTCTTCCATTTAAACCTGGATAAATGGACTAAATTGGAAATTTATGGAATTAGAATCTGTAAAATCTTTTTTGAGATTTGATTCATTCCATTGAATGGATCCTTTTAAAAGTGTTCTTTTCATATACTTCTGTCAAATCATTATGTTGTACACCTAAAATTAATACAGTGTTATAAGTCAGTCGTATCTCAAAAAAAAAAAAAGTGTTCTGTCCTAGTCATTACCCTCTATTTATCTGTTCTACACCTATTTTATTTCCCCTTAGGAAGAGGAGTGAAAGTAGAAAATATGTCATTTTTCTAATTGTCACAACCTATAAATTCAGTAATGCATATGAGAGTGTTTTCTAAACTATGAAAAGCTGTTTATGTACATAGAACAGTTATGACTGATTAGGTACTCAATAAATTAAATAGATGGATTTACTTCCTTATATGTAGATGCTGTTAATTGAAAAGAACTATACTCAAAAATGTTTATTAACTAAAATATCTACTTTACATTGGAAGCTTCTTTCCAAAATTAGTTAGAAAATATTGGTTATTTTTGAGTTAAAGCAAAGTTCGATAAACTCTGAAGTTCCATAAATAGAATTTTACAGAAATATTTATATAACCCACAGCTAAACTGAATTTTCTAAAAACTCCCCATAAGGTGAGATCACGTAATCCATGTCTCAGTACAGAAGGGTTTATTTTTTCCAATCAGTTATGTCTCTAAAAATAAACCTAGTTTTGTTGTTAAAATTTGCTGTTTCCTCTTCACATAAGAACATCTCATTAATTTGGGTGAACACCTTCCAACAAGATAAGGTTGATTTGTCCAGTTTTCCAATGGAAGCGGATACATGTTGTCACCTACAGGCAGAGTGGCAGCTAAAAGGTGAGTTCAACAAAGACAAGCTGTTTTCAATGGTCAAAATATTTTGAATGGAAGCACTGGAGAGCCCGTGGGTTGGAACGGTCTAGGTATGCTTTCCGCAATCCTCTGCCTCTCCTACTCCTCGTAGTGTCTTAAAGCCAGAGCACCGATACTGGTGTTCTCTGGGATCAGGTGCACCAAGTCGTAGCAGAAGAGGGTCAGAGAGAGAGGCGGCCTCACCGAGGTCCAGGATATTTGTACGGGGAAGAAGACAAGCCGTGCATTTCATTTCTGTGCTGTTAAGCAGTCCAGACTACGTAGATAGAGGCTTTCCTTTTCTCAGTCATTTGAGAGATTTTGTGAAAAAACAAAGATACGATTTCTTATAAAATAAAGTCATTCAGTTTGAAGTGAAAGGCTGAAATCTTGAATTGGGTCGAAACGTTTGAGCTTTTCTTGGTTTGAGAGAAAAGAAATATTTTATTTGCCCTCACACTGGTACTAAACAGAAATATTGATACAAATAAAATCGAATAAAATATTTTCCTCTAAATTAAGACATAACACACATAGTCTCATGAAACTGGCTTTTTAAAAAGGGGATCTGAGTCTTAACTTTGTTCTGATTGTCAGAGATTGATGGAATTTAACTAACAAGAGAATACACAGTGCAAAGAGAAAAACTTCCTGTTGAGTAACAGTTGTCAGAGGAGAAACAGATTATGTGCTTTCTTTATTGCATTTACAAAATTAATTATTGACAATCGGAGCTTGTTGGTGCTCGTAACTGAATCAGCGCTGTGGTTTGGCATTTGTCCACATCTGAAGGGAAGCAGGGATCAGCGAAGAATCTGAAACCTGGGTTCTCATCCGGTCAGGTGGGCTTCAGGGGTGTGTTTGGTCTTGCTAGACCCCAGGGGTCTCGTCTGTAAAGGGAGGGGGTAGAAAAAGATACGACTGAGGTGTCTTCTTCTACCTCTAACTGTACCTTTTTTTTAAGGCCTGTGTTTTTATTAAAGTCTTGATGTAAACAGGGGAGTGAACTCTCAAATGTTTTGGCAGCAGCACCTTTTAGGGGAAATAGCACAACATTTATGGAGGAGGAATTTTATTTGATAAAAGTGTGCATTGAAGTCTTGAAAGTTAGGTGCAAAATAACCCAAAACCTTCCTTGTATTTTTTCCTTTAGGAAACAGAATATTTAACTGGTATTTTTCTGATTATTCCTAAAAAAGTAAGGTTGCGTGTAAGAGTTTTAATTTGCTCTGATTGAAACATAATAAAAACGTGTGCATTATCTAAGAGAAAAAATTGCTTTGCCAGAATCGTCTATTTTTCTGGCTAAGAATAAACAAGCCAATTTATTTTATACAATTTTTAATAGTTGATACAATAACTGGAAAACCACATTTATTATTGGAATATTGTTGGATTTATTAACTAGTTCTCTTACAAAATTGATTTTGTAGTTGTCAGCACTTTTATATCTACTATTAAAAATGTTTGACTTTGAAAGGCATGTTTAAATATTATGTTGGTATTTCTGTAATTATAATATCTGAAAAAATATTACATTTAAAGCATAATAAGAAAATAGAGGAAATTGTTGCAATCCCACATTGCAATAACCTTTATGCTGCAATTCATTTAAGGTAAAATAGTGTCAATTTTGAAAAAAACTTTCAAAAAATGACTAGTTAATTTAGGATTATAAATGATATTCTTGGTGTATTTTGAGTATTTTTAATCTCACAATGAGAACCTGAAGGCATTTAAGTACATTTAAAAATAAAAGATATTGTCTAAACCATAAATACGTAATGAACTTCACATATTGAAATTTACTTATAAGGTTTTCCTGTGGCAGAATCAGATACAACTTTAGAAATAGCAATAGTTCATTTCATTTACATTTATTTATCTTTACAGATAGTGAAAGCATCTTTAGCTTACTTGAAAATGACTTTCATTCTCGTGTTTATTAAAATCGTTCCAGGGTGGTTGTATATTTAGTCTGATTTTTCTGTTTGTGTTTAGTGACGTTTCCACACACAGGGAAGGCTGCAATGGCAGCTCCACTGACTAGCAGTGGGCAACCCAACCGGTTATTTTAATCTTATATTTCAGTGTGTTTTCAATGGAATCATTCTATTGGAAAATATTAGTAGCTTTACCATACAGAGAAAAAAGGAACAAAAAAGTATCCCAAAATGGAGTAATATGATGTGAAAATTATGGTTAGACTTGCTTTAACATGAGTCCTGAAGCATTACTATTAATGCTTATAAGACACTTTCTGCTATAAATTCTTATAGTAACTAAAGAAGTGTGTTGTAATAACTTGTTATTTTTTATAGTGGAGGAGGAGGAAGTGAGGTGATAAATTGGATGTATCATTGGATTTGCTTTTTCTTAAAATGGTAAGGAATTAGCTTATATTTTCATAGCTATGAAGGACAAAAAGAGCGAGGTGAAGAGTGGACAGATTGGAGATATACATGTAATTGGCCATCTGGATTGTGTGTGTAACATACCACACATACTGTACAATTTCAGGCACAGAAGAAGCACATAGGAAGTATTCCAAAGTATTTACCGTATTGAACTAAGGACTTGGGAAGGCATTATTATTTAAGGAAACAAATTAGCAGTTTGTTTTCCTAAATTGGAATTATTTTGTATTATTCTATTTTTGCTTTCGATAATTTTCTCAGTAGGTGATTAAGCAACTTTCAAATGGTGATAAAAATCAACAACTATGTGAACGTTTGAGGTTGGAGTAACTATTTGTAGATTTTTTTGGTAGTAATTCTTTTATTTCCCAGCTTTTATATTTAATTTGCACAAGAGAGAAGAGCATAGGAAGCATTTTTGGAGGGAGTGGGGCTTTGAAAAGATCAGTAGTTTTACATGAGGATATCCCCTCAGAAAAAAAATCTTCCTGGTTTTGTTGCACTTCATTTTGAAAGAAACGGCCCCAGGTTTATTTTACTTTTTTCTTTTTAATTTTTTACTTATTGATTTGAGAGAGAGAGAGAGAGAAACATCAATACATCGGTTTGTTGCTGCACTCTCTCAAGCATTCATTGGTTGCTCCCTGTAAGTGCCCTGACCAGGGATCAAACCCACAACCTTGGCGTATGGGGACGACGCTCTAACCCACTGAGCTGCCTGGCCAGGGCTGGTTTATTTTCCTTTTGAATGTACTTATTGTAGCAAGCAAGATACTTCTGAAGTGCGTGCAGAAGGATTGGGTTACGGTCAGGCCTAGTTACTATTAGAAAGTGTTGTGTTCGTTTGTGAGGAAATGCAGGTCAAAGACTCCCCGTGCATCGGTGACTCTCACCTCAGAAACAGTGCTGCTCTTTCCCCACCAGCCCCCACTTCTCAGCCAAAGGATCCTGGCCCCGAGGGTCCTGATGACCCCTATTTTATTAAATATTAAAAATACATTCTGTATATTTCAAAATGCATGCATATATGATATAATATACGCATTACAATGTATGTAGATCTTTAAATGTTAATCTAAATATGTAAGCTTAATTTTCTTTATTTTTTCAGTTTTATTGAGATACAATTGGCACACAACATTAGTTCTAGGTGTACAACATGGCGATATGTTGTGAAATGATCACCAGAATAAGTTTAGTTAACACCCTTCACCTCACATACTTACAGTTGTTTTCTTGTAATGAGAAACCTTTAAGATCTACTTTTCCAGCAACTTTCAAGTATACTACAATACAGTGTACACTTGAGTCATCATGCTGTACCCTGCATCCCAGAACTTACAACTGGAAGTCTGTACCTTCCGACCCCCTTCACCCAATTCACCCAACCCCCACCCCTGCCCCGGTGACCACTGGTTTGTTCTCTGTGTTTGTGAGTTTGATTTTGCTGTAGGTCCCACGTGTAAGTGAGATTATATGGTATGAGTCTTCCTCTGTCTGACTTATTTTAAGGTTCATGCATATCACCACCAGTGGCAGGACTTCCTTCCTTTTGATAGATGACTAATATGCCATTGTAGAGATGTAGATATAGGAGTAGGGAGATACAGACATGTAGGTACCACATTTCCTTTATTCATTCATCCGCCGATGGAAATATAGGTTGTCTCTATGTCTTGGCTGTTGTAAGTAATGCTACATTGAACTTGAAGTAAAGATGCAGTTTAGAAATAGTGATTTCAATTCCTCCAAATAATACCCAGGAGTGGAATGGGTGAATAATATGGTAGTTCTATTTTTTAATTTTCCATACTGTTTTCCATAAAGTTACACCAATTTACATTCCCATGAAGCTAATTTTATATATTAACATTTTAGGTGTAAAATGGTTTCTCTTTTTATTAACTTGCAATGTTGAGTACGTTGCTGGCATATATTTCCTTCTAGAAAATAAGAAGCCAAACTGTTACCTCCTTGAGCCTTTTTTTTTAAATTCACAAGTTATTAACATGGGGTGATTACAGTGTATTAAAGGGTTTCCTTTGTAAGTACTCAGGGATATAGACCTGCACTGGTCTTTTTAGTTATAGTCTCTCCACAAACATTACAAAACTGTCACATTCTGGTATCCCAATGGTATTTTACAGTATGGACAGCAGAATGGATGCCATGGGGTTTCCAGCTTGTGAAACTAGCAACTAGCACAGATCTAAAGTGATCTGAGTTTATTAACTTCGTTAACGTAACTTCCACGGTAAAGCTATGAAGAAAACAGAAATATGCTCTTGGATGATAACTCAGTGAGGTGGGTCTGTACGTGATCAAGCAGCCTTTCCTGGAAAGTTTGTGCCTATAAATACATGAAACTTAGTCATTTGCAAATAGTCAGGTGTTACTGATTCAGCCAGCTCACAGGGGGGGGTGCACGGGGTGGTATGAGGAAGCTGTTTTCAAAGCTCTGAAGGTACAGCAGACCCTTGCTATTTTGGGTGCAAGTCCTGAGGTCTTTGCCAATGATAGCAAAAGCAACTAATTCTGCCCATTAAATACAGTAAAGTATAACTGACCCCTTCAGCCTCTAGAATGTTTATAAATACAAGACTGAAATTGTTTGTGAAGCTATTGAAATAAATTCCACTACTGAAATAAACTCAGGATGTTTCGTTATGGTAGAGTGACTTTTCAGGAGGAGATTATTTTCTAAATTCAGTTTGAAAGGTAACTATTCCATATGGTCAAAATTAATTTTGAAAAATCTTAGAAATTGCTCATAACTCACACCGTCTGCCTGGATTTGTATGTATTGATTTTATACGTATTTAGAGCCATAGATTCCTACCACAGTGGAAGCATTCGTACCCTTCCTCAAATTTTTTAATTCATATTATCTTTCTTCCACTGTTGCAACTGATGGTAAACACTCAGAAATGGTAGCTCGTATCAGTGTTACCAGTGGGCCTGCACTCAGGGCATTTAATCAGTGCCGCATGCCCTTGTCAATGAGAACCATGGCCAGAACTTCTGGAACGGCACTAGTGACCTCCCACGTCCACTAACTCTATCTGTTCATTTCTAAAAAGACTTTTAAATCCTTATAATGTCTTTTTATTCACCTCGGCTGATTTTCCAAGAGTCTAGTTTGGAGAGTAAGTCTTAGAAATAAATCTGCTATATTCTAGACCAGTGCTGCCCAATAAAATTTTCTGTGATGATGAAATCATTTTAGCTCTGCGCTGTACGATATGGCAGCCGTGGTCCACATGTGGCTATTATTAATGACTCGCCATGTGATTAATGCAACCAAGGCACTCAATTTTTTATTATAATTAACTTAAATTTGAATAGCCACAGGTAGCTAGTGCCGCTCTAGACGAAATCTTATTAATGATTTGGTGAAGTCATTCTTAACATCTACGAGTTAATAAAAGTGTCAGTGGGTGAATACTGAATTTCCAATGAATGCAATCTTTTTATCCACACAGACACTGATAGAAACTACTATGTCTCTCCCAAGAGACAGACTGTTCTGTTTTATTTTTCAATATCATATACCACTTTACTTTTCTAAATGTATTCTATGAATTCATCCACTGGTTTCTGAGTGATAAATTCACATTGTCAGATCTTGTGACCTTCAGAGCCACAGGTTCCTCTTTCTCACTGGGCAGGTACTTTGGGTTCAGTCATCGTACTGTTCTGTGTTATTTTCTCCTCCCCCATCCTCTTGTAAACATACACAAATAAGTTGCCCTATATTAAGGTCTACTGAAGGATTTTTAAGTCACACAATATTTAGTAGCAGGGATAAGTCACTGCTATTGGATTAAAATAGTTCTTATTTTTGCTACTTTGTCTTTCTAGGCAAAGTTATCCTTTAGTATTAAGATGATCTATAATTTTTCAAATGGGGTTTACATTCATTTCTTCAGATATTTTTTCTTAGGAAAGCAGGAGAAATATATAATAGAACTTCTTTTAATGAAACTCATTATTTGATTCTACTTATGTAAAATATATTTTAGAATTATCAAGTGTATTCAGTGCTTTTCAAATTGCAGGCTCATGAAATCATTCTTATGGGTTGAAACAGGAAGATTTTTTAAAGAAGCAGAATAGAATAAGAAGAAATAGGATATATCTGAGCATTTCACACATAGTGAGATTAATATGGTTTTATGAAATGCTAGTTACATTTATACATATGTGTGAGAGAGTGTGTACATTTCTGAATTGTGATGCAAAATGGATTTCTTACTATGGATCATGGTTAAAAAAAGAAAAAAGATTGAAAGCCATTGTCTAATTTATGGGTGGTGGGGAGTCAATGATGTCAGGTCTGTTTCAAGCTTAGATTTGCTTTTCTGGACAGTCATTCAATGTCTTTGATCCTCAATTTCTTTTTTATATAAACAGGGATAACTGCCCTGTGTGCTTCATGCAGTTGTTTCAAAGACCAATACAATTTTAAGGTGATACACAGTTGTAGCATTCCTTATTTCTTTAAAGTGGTTTGTCAATTAGTTTATATTAAAAAAAAAAAAAAAAAAAAACCCATGGCTTATAATAGCAATCATTTCTGCTCATGCTTATGAGTCTTCTGGTCAGCTGGGGTTTGGCCAGTCTACGCTGCCTTTGACTGTTGGCTCTGCTTCGGGTTGTGGGTTGTGGGTTGTCTGTGCTATAGTTTTGGTTTTGTTTTGCTCCACATGTATTTATTTGTGATCCAGGCAAAAGGGGCAGCAGCTATCCAGGGCGTTCTTTTCTCATGGAGAGTCACCAGAATCCAAAAGCAGAGCCAAACCACATAACCTTATTTATGACTTCTGCTTACACTATAACCGTGAAAATTCCACGGGCCAAGTGAAAGAAAAATGGCCAAGCCCAAAGTCACTGGGGAGAGAGAGTGCGTGCCATTCCCATGGAAGGGAGATAGAAGTGAGTATTTGCTGAACAGTACTCTAAATTATCACATTACCCCAAAACCATTGTACCCAAACTTGTGTTACCTACTTTATGTAAAATATGAAAAGAAACAGCCAAGTACCACTATGTATTTGAGGAAAGCCTCTAACATTACAGAGTGTCTGGAACAGAGACACAGAATAAAGGGAAACTGAGGCAATTTATAATGAGCTGAGAACATTTAAAATACTAAAATATTTTAATAGATAAGTGGTTATGTCAATAAAATAAAAATAGCATGCTATGTAAAACAATGAGAATAAGAAATAGCACATGGGAATGAGAAGTGCGGTAGAAATATTTTCTTTGATTCAGTAGAAGTTTTGGAAGACGAAGTCAAGGTAATCTTCCAGAAGTTACAATCAGAAGACAAAGAGATAGAAAATATAAGAAAATTAGATGATCAATTCAACAGAGCCAAAATCCAAAAGGAGATCCAGGAAGAGGAAATATTGAAATGTATGGCATCAAAATGTTTTCACACAATAATACAAGGAAACTTCCCTAAATGAAAGAAACCAAACCTCCAGACTTAAAAGAGTCCCCACAGCACGAAGTATGAAAAAGGCCTTTTCCAAGGCTTAATATTGTAAAATTTCAAAATACCAGGAGGAAAAATAATCATAAAAGCATTCAGAAACAAAACTGAAAGCATAGACCAAGTATTAGGAATCAGAATGGCATAGGGCTTTTCAGTTGAGATATTAGAATATTGAAGACAGTGGAGTAGCCCTTTAAAAATCCTGAATGAAATTTCATTTCGACATAGGTTTTTATACCTAGCCAAACTATCAAGTATATTCATAGAATAACAGCATTTTCAGGCATGTAGATACTTTAAAATATATGATTCATGTACCCTTTTTAATGAAAGTTACCTAGAGAATATATGCTCACCAAAAAGAAAGTAAAACCTAAAAGCAGAGTGACGTACAACCCAGAAAACAGGGACCTCCGATAGGAGTGTGGGTAAGGCTGGACCCAATACGTAGTCCAACCAGGCCAGACGTAAGGCACCAAGAAGGGTATAACTGAGAAAAATATTGAAAAGAAACTGCTAATTTGTCTGATGTGTTTTGTTATTTGGAAAAATATTATCGATGACTATTTGACAGATCTGTTCGATCATTGGTGGCGGGGGGTGTCAGTTACCTAGAAAAATAAAATATTAAAAACTAAGCGGTTAATTCCAGAAATAATAAAATATGTACAAGAGAATTAGCTTGAGCAAAATAATGCTTGTCTCCATAGTGAAAAATGTTTCTGTCGTCATTATAATGTAAATGGACTACTGACTGATGTCTTAACCGAAATTGTGACAAGGGAGGATGAGGTGGCTGTATTGGGTGGGTGGGATAAAAGACGTAAATCATTACCTATTGTAACACAAGAAGTCAACAGAAAATGTCTAATCCTGCAAAAATTCAAGAAGCAGCACCATAAGCAAGTCATTTGGAAATATGAAGATAGATATCAGAAGAGTGGGTAGTGCGTGCCTTTTGAGGATTAGGCGTGGAGGTGGAGGGGAGCTGAGCACGGGCACCGCCCTTCTTTATTGTGAGCCATCGAGTAGGAAAATCTAATAAATGGCAGTAATAAAGTTGCACATGTCCATGATTAAGAAAAATACCTCCTACAGTACAGATAGTAAATGAACAGCAGTGAGCCCTCCTTCCTCCATAGTCCGTCCTTGGTGCGATTCTCCTGTTCGTTGTCCTGGTGAAATGTATTGTTTCTTTTGGCAAAGTGTAAAGATGGCCGCATCAAACGCATCGTAGACACTGCAGGTTCATAGTGCACTTTAAGAGTGATGATAATTGGCCTACGACTGGTGTTGGTCTTCCATCCCTGAGCCTCTATATACAGCCAAGGCAGCAGCCCTGACCTAGTTGGGTGAGGCAAAGGGTTACCCTGCCAGAGGGAGCATGGCATGTCTGGCAAGAGAGTCCTCTTCCGGCTGTTGGAGCTGGTGCATGGCAGATTTTCCCAACTTGGGGAGTAGGTGTTGAGCCCCGGTCCAGCTGGTGAGAGTATTTGTTGAGTTCGATGATCTACACCAATAAACTCTTTTTCTGGCACAGGTCATCAGAAGCAGGCCGTAATTTCCTATCTTCCTCACACAAAAAAATGCTTTCTTGCATTTGGAAATTATAATAAAGTTTTATTCAGTTTTCACCAAAATAGTGCTTTATGGGGGAAATGTTGAATTAAATCAAGAACTTTTTTAGTCCTCAGTGATAACTTTATATCCTCAAGCAGGTCATTTTTTTCCCACTTATCTCTTTACTGTTCTTGAAAGAGAAGAAATCGGTATTAATGACGATGATATCTGTCGTCTTTAACTCAGCTCTTATTTTGTGCTAGGCGCTCTGCTAAGTACGCCTAATCTCCAGTAATCTTCGCAGCAGTTTTGGGAGCAGGCTGCAGTTCACTCCCAGTTTAGAATGAAGAAACTGAGCGACTCGTCCAAGGTCCCAGAGCTGGCGATGCCAGGGCTGCGCCGGAAACCCTGATCTGTGTTGCCTCCTGGGCCTTTCTTAGTCTCCATGTGTGACTGGCTTCCCGTGCAGCCCCTGAGTTTCCATCTCATGAGATTGAGAAAGCACATCATTTATACTTACAACCTCATTATCAATGTGGGGTTACATATGTTGCCGCCGAGTGGTGCTTGTAAAAATCGTTGCATCTTTTCTTTTTAAGGGAGTTTGGAATTTTATACATTTTCTATTTCCGTCATTCTTTTTTGTATCCTCTGAATTCAAAATTCTAGAGACATCTTGGACGTCTCCTGCTATGTCTCCTTTTATTTCCATATACTCAACATGTTCTCTTTATATTTCTGTTTTGATATATGTATTAGTCTCTACTCCTCGTGTCTGGAATATTGCAACGGACTGTTTGCCATCTCCCTACCGGCTGTCTCTGCCATCTTCAGCCAACTGTACACACTGAGCATCTCCCACATTGCATACCTGTTCATACCTGTTCACACCCCTCATATCTCCTTACTACATGTAGGGAAAATAGGTTTTTGTTAATTTAGAAACCAAGACCTTTCAAAATGGGGTCTAATCTGTCATCCATGAGTTTATGTGTCCTTCCTTTCTTCCGCACTTTCTCGCCCATGCTAAAATATTTCTAATCGGGCCTTTTAATGCACAGATTCTCTCTAACACTCATTTGGTGCTTTTTCATATGCTTTGCATTTTAGTGTCTGTGTGTGTGTGTGTGTGTGTGTCTTATTTACCCCACTGAATCGTTCACTCCTGCGTGTAGGTGGAAACCCTGAGCCCAACATAGCACCGTGTGCACACAGCACGGTGTAGGAAAATCAATGAATGAATTCTTACAGTTCTAACGTCAACATGTAATTTCTATTCTGTACTTCTTTGCTTTTATTTATTTCACAAATGTTAGACAAAATGAAATAGGTTTTTCTATTATGTTTTTTAATCTCTTTAAATATATTTAATTATGAAATTAATTACATTGGTATAACGTTAGCAATTTAAAATATTTTTTAAAAAAGAAACAAATAAGTTTTATTAGTATTCTAATCTGAAACATATAGAAAATCTATTCCAAATGAAAGTGATACATTCATTATTACATAGCTTTTTAAAATTACAATAATATTTGAGAACTTGCAATAAGTTGTTTTATTACATCGCTGGTAATATGTGGTTTTGATGGGGATAAACTGAATATTTATAGTGTAATAAATGCTAAAAAAGAACTATTTAGTTTTTATTGCCTGATGTATTAAATATAGTTTGAAATTGTTCTGAATATTGAGTCATGACATGAGGAAATTTGAAATGTACTTAAATACTAAGTTTAAAACAATCTATTTAAGCATAATTTTGTTTTTCAAAGGGGGATTGCATTTTTTATATTTAAATTGCTTCTTGCTTGCTGCTGAATTTGAAAATGTTTCTGCCTTTTATTTTCCATTTTTTGTTTTTCTTGTCTTAATAGTATAAATGTTGATCTCTTTTAAAAAATTTTTATAGGTCTTCTATAATAAATAAATATTTCTGCTTTAATGTCTAAATTATTTAAAACTATGTTGTAGGTAAGGCCTATTTGCTTTGAAATGTTTGAGTTTCATCCTGATACCAAAAAAGTAACCAACATAAATTTTCATATATTTTAGATGTTCATATTTATCAATCTGAGACTGCTTTTGTGATTGCCTTTTTATAATGCAATTTTAATGTAATATTTTTTAGCTCAGAATCTTGCACACTTTAAATGCATAAAGGTTCTCATGCTGTGTTCTTTTTCTAAATAATATTGCGCATCAGCGTGATACCTTGTTTTACATCCCACATTTTTCTACAGGATATCTTAAGTTATTTTATCCTTTCTTTTGGTTCTCAAAATATCCAAATAATACCATAAATACATCTTTCAGGAGAGAGCCACATATTTGATGTAAATCACTGCATGTGTCTGATGTAATCTCACAAACAAAAATGTTACATTTTAAAAGCAATGACATTTTAAGTTAATATTATTTTTAAAGGGACTGGGCCTTAGAATGAAAATACATACTATCCATTTTGACTGCTCTCGTTAAACTCATTCAATTATTTCATTTTTAAAATGACTTCATCTTACGATCCAAAAAAAAAAAAACCCCAAACCCTCACTAATGTGCATTTTTGGCTTTGTTGGTTCCCTTTGTCATGAAATGGAAGCTAGCTGCAATTTTCTAATAATTTTTTTATCACATTCAAATTCATGGCAAAAACAAAAATGAGGGGATTTTGAATTCCAGTGCATGTGTTTTACGTGGATGCTTTTTTCCTTGCCCGTCCACCTAAGGAAATAGAGAAACTGACAGTAGAACTGAGTGAGAGCAAGCAGCACTTGCAGCAGGAGCAGCAGAAGGCGGCGGGGGCCAGAGAGGAGCTCCTGAAGCTGACAGAGCGGCTGGGCGAAGCTGAGCACCAACTGCACCTCACCAGGTACTCCCTAATCCCATTACGCACCAGAGCCCCGATTTCATTCCGCTGATTTTTGCCACAGGCTTCCAAGCAGTTGTTAAGACTTCGTCTTAGTCATTCAGTTCACCCACAGCTTTCAGGCGTATTAAGAAAAGTGGAGATGTGGTAAGCAAAACACCCAGACATGTGAGTGATAAGTGTGGCAGGGAATTACTGATACATCACAAAACCTCTCATCCACAGTGCTCCAATATTTAGGCGATTCTCTATCAGTATAAGCAAAATGACATATTTCTCCTACCACCACCTCCCTTGTTAATTCTATGTCTGATAAAAATGTTGCACTGAAGGATCGGAGTGATACACTTTGGAAAATAATCAGATGCTGTGGGTGGTGAAAGAGACAAAACAAAAGACATCCCGAGACGCAATTGAGGTGGAACTGACACAAAATAAGGAACCTGAGTCTAGGGGCGTGTCAAGTTTCGAGGTGAAATGAATTGGCACTGTTCACGTTTAAACCATTGTCATACCCGGGCTTGCACCACGGTGGTTTCACTTGACGTTGTTTCTGTCGGGAGGTGCTGCGCTGTGATCGTCGTCACAGAGCTGCAGTGAGCATATAACTCAGCCCTAAGTCACAATAAGGTGTTTTGGGTGGCGAATGTTGTATAATTTGCTGTACTGAAAACGCACATGTACACAGAAATACAGCACAGAAAAATTCAAACTAAGATTGTCGCTATTCCACATTATCCTGTAAGTGATTGCTTTTCACTTTTAGTTTCAGTATAAAATTCTTCAGTTTGCAGATCCAGCCTTTGGATTTGTTCAATTTTGGAGTTTTCAGGTTTTTAGGGAGAACTTTGTCTAAATGGGCATGTAAATTTATATTTGGTTTGGTTCATAATTTAGAAAAGCACTGGTCTTCTAATCATAGTAATATGTTGAATTTAAACTATGAAAGGGGACTGATCCCTTTTACATTAAATATGACAATGTAATTCTGAGCACGGTATGATAACAGATGGAGAAAAACACCACTTGAACAGCCTGCATTTGGGGAAAAAATATTCTAGAGGTTGGTGAACCTCCCAAAGTTTTAGGGTAGTGTTAAGATGCCTCCAGTTCTGTTAAAATCAAACTTTGTTAACAACATTTTGTTATGATAATGTTCCAAATGGTTTGCCAACTTTCCTTTTAAACAAAGGAAGAAAAAGAGAAGAAAAGAAAGAAGGGAAAAAAGAAAGAAAGAAGAAAGAAAAAGAAAAGAAAGAACATCATTTCTACATGTGTGATAGCTGGAAAAATCCCAATAGATAAAAACGTTTTTATGAGAAAAAAATTGCTTAATACTACAGAACAATAACTGTTCTTTTAATGTCCACTTAAAGCATTGTCCTCATAGAGCTGACAGTGTAACTTTAACGTAGTTTCTATGGTTATTTAATCTTAGCAGTTTCGGAATTTGGTTTCATCATGATAGTTAATAGTTTTTCTTTTCTGCCAGACTTCTATTGAGACCAGTCATCAGTGGGCTAAGCACTGCTAAACCACTGAAATAGGACAGCTTTTAACGTCTCAGTGTAGCTGAGCTTCAGTAAATAAATATTAATGCTGGTTTTGCCCCCTTTGCCATTCTGTCTTATTCTGAGAGTTAATTTCTGAAGTCATAGTCCATGGAGAGTTTTCCTGCACCGTATCCATTTGTGCTGTCTGACAAGATCAAGTTCTTGCAAGGAGAGCATATTAAGATACAGCAACTGCTGAACGTGGACTAGTGGTAACTAAGTAATCCCTTTGTTCTAAGAAAAACGGTTTTGCTGGCTTCTGTAGAAAGCTTTTTCTATTGAGCTTTATTTATACCAAGTTACAAAAATTTAACCCAGTTTTACAGACAATAAAACTTAATGACCTGTTTTCTAAGTGCAGTACTTTTTGTGAGCATTTTATACTTACTCTCTGTTCTTATTTGGTAAAATCCATAAATGTGAGATGGCAATAAAAATGACAAGGAACCATGTATTTCTCTTTTGCACTGAAAATGTGACTTGGTTTGGGGCTTAAATATTTCTGATGTGCTTTTTGGGATTTTTTTAGAGTTTGTGGCCCCTCACCATTCTTTACTGAGTCCATGTACTCAGGTGTGTGGTGGGGAAACATGTCTTTTTTGTCCCCACTGGTACCCAGTGTACCAGCTGAAAGAAATATATCCCACACAGGTAGCTCTTCATTTAGCCATGACTTAAACACCTCGAATGTCGTATTTTAAACAAAGTTTAAAATGACTATGAAAACCGTGTTATAAAGTAATAATGAAATAAGGACCCAAATCTCCCAAGGCAAAGAAAATTTAAAAGTGGAGTAGAAATTGGTAGATCAATGTGAAAAGAAAATAACCTATCACTTTTGGGGGGATTTCCCTTTATTGCTTAACTGGACTTCAAAAACTAGAAATTAGACTTTTATTGATGGACCCAACTGGTAAGTATAACATTCACTTATTCAACAAATATTTATTGAGCACCTACTATCTTTTAACTACATTGCTTAGCCCTTGGCAGGGAGAAAAGAGACTCAAGTCCCACCCTTAGGTTGCTCACACTCTATTAAGGAACCAGATGTACATTATCATTAGCATGTGATAACAGTGCAATGATAGAAATAAAGATCGATGCAGGAGCACATAGCAAAGAGAATTGGCTTATTTCCACATTGGAAGTGAAGGGGGTGGGGAAACTTTCTGGAGGAGGAGATCTTCGGTAATTACCTTGATTAATGAGGTCACAAATAGCAGTTATCAGAGTGGAAAAGGGTGGGGTGAGTGTCCCATGTAGAGGGAATCATGTATGCACAGACAAAAAGATGGGAGATAGCATGAGCTGCAGTCAGGTTAGATGTTTGGCAAGAGATAAGCCTGGAAATGGGGTCAGGGACCAGCGGAAAGGCTTTGTACTTTCCAGGGCCATATTCTGGGGTTTGGGCTATTCCAAGAGTACCGGATTACTGCTATATTTCAAACAGGGCTTCTGACATGATCCCGCTTTGGGGTCGGGACCCTGGCTCAGACAGCAGTGTGGAGAGTGGGCTGGGAGAGTTAATGTAGGGACAAGGAGACCAGGGAGGACAGAGTCAGCACCCACCGCCCAGACCTGGCCCATCATCTGTTCTTGTGTGACTCCCTGAGCTACGAATGGTTTTTATACTTTTAAATGATGGGGGGAGGAAAAACAATAGTTTGTAAAAAATTATACAGCCATAAATAAAATTATACTGGGCACAGCCTCCATTATGTTTTATGTCGTAGTGTGTGGCACGGGTCGAATATGGTCCTCGAAGCCTAAAGTGTTTACCATCTACTTTACAGAAAAAGTTTACAAGCCCTCAGGAGTCTGTTTAACCCAAAAAGTCAAGAGAGCTAGAACTGTGATGGGCACAAATGTGTATTTTAAGAAGCCATTAAAAGGCACCGGGAAAGTAGATTGGCCAAGGATGAGCTGACTGGCAGGGGCCCGTTTAGAACGTAAGCTCCACCGTGGCCCTGGGCGTGGTTGTGCCAGTGAAGTGGAAAGGGGACAGCACCTTCAAGAGGCGCTTCGGGCATCGAATTGGAGAGGCCAGGATCGAAGGGGACTCCCAGGTTTCTAGCCTGTGCTAACGGGGTGGTCCGTCAACCCAAACAGGCAACTTAAAAGGAGTCGCCGAGGAAAATGGCACGTTTTACTCTGGAACTTGGGTGGAGATGTCCAGTGTAGGCCGAGTGTGAGGAGAAAGGCTGTGAGTAGGGGCTTAGGTCTGGATGCTTTCACAGAAGGACAGTCACTGTAGCCACGGAGTCGTGGAAGTGCCTAGAGAGGACCTGTTTTTAAAGTGCTGGGGAAGAAGGGCCAGGGAGCCAGAGACGAGCCTCCAGTGTGTGAAGGGTGATTCCAAGGGCACCCAGGTGAGACTACAGAACCATACACTTCTCCTCGGGGAGGCCCCCAGGCTTCCTGGGGTGGAGGAAACTGAGTTTCACTACCTCCCCCAGGCATTCCCTGTCTTGAACCTGCTTACTTACCCATGAACTGAGGTTGGACTACAAGATTTCTAAATTTCCTTTAGGTCTGATAGTCAGTGAATCTAACAGTGATTTAGGACAGTGCATTAAGTTCCTATGTCCAGATGTTTGGTGTTTAAATTGCTTGGAGTATCCTTTGTTTAAGATGTTTCCTTAGTTTAAACTTCAGAGATTTCATAGAAACGCCCTTCATACCCACCATTTACATTCGTGATAATTTAGGCTGACCTCCATAAGGGCTATGAACACAGTCCCTTAACATCCTTCCAGTCTCTTTTGCCAACCATGGCCAAGTGAGTATTCATGAGCCCTGCGTCCACCCCGTCTCTTGCTCTCAAAACCGTCCGTGAGCCGTGCTGACTGTGACAGAAAGTCCAGACCACTCAGCATTGCAGATGCCCCGAAGTCTCCCAGCTTTCACGTGCTGACTTCTGGCCAGACTTAAGCAGATGCAGCCCCCTTTAACTTTTGGACTTTTCTCCCCCTTTACTGTTCTCCACACCTTACCCTTCTCTAGCCCTGGTGCAACCTCACCCTCTTTTCCAGGCCTCCCTGACATCCTGACTTGTCCACTGTAGCCCTCCCCAGTGACCCCTGCCGGAAGGGAGGGGCCTCCCTCTGGGTCCTGCTGCCCATTTATTGCTGAAGGCGCTTAACTCCATACTGAATGACTGACTGACTGAATGAATACTCGGAAGTTCTTATGTAGTACCCTTCTGGAATGTCTTATCCTTCAAGGTGGGGGAGAGGTCTTATTAATATCATATTTCTCAGCACATCTAGCTCAGTCATTTGCAAAGAGGTGGAGCTCAGGAAGTCACTGTGATAGAATGGTTAATACATTGTGAGTTCACGACTATTCATTCAAAGCTCAGTGTGTACATACACACGTGTGTATATATATATACAATGTGTATTAGTAACATAAGTGATACAATCCAGTAGGGAGATTCCAAATAAAGTATTATAGGGACAGAGGGACAGATAACTTCTTATCGACCTTGGTAGCATAGAAAAATGGGGGTGGAGGACCTCCCATGGGAAATGCCAGGGAGAAAATGGCATTTGAGAGGAGAGGTACACATGTGCACATGGGAGAAAGTTAAACACAACCTGTCATTTAAATATCCAAATGTATCAGTATCTGAGGTTAACATATTCATCTTAGAGTCTGCCTGGTACCATGCTACATCTAGTAGCTCTTTAAAAAAGAACAATAGGCTGTATTTTCCCTGTTTACAGCAAATGCCTCTAGGCCACAGAGAGCTAAAATGATTCATCTTAGGTCGCACAACCGATAAGTTATGGAAGCAGGTTTTGAATCCCACCAATTTGCCCACGAAGCCTATGCCGTTGCCCGTGTGAATTAGTAGGGAAATGGGTTAATGCAATTGGTCCCCAAAACACAACTGAGAAAAACAGTTACATAAATTTATCACAGGAAGAAATGTTGGCTGCTCCCTTCTTCTCTGGTATAAACACAGGCCAGTGAATTTCAGTCCTGCCTGGGGCTCATCCTGAGAAACCGTCCTTTGGCTCCTCACTTGCCTTAGTCATTTTACATGTCGCAATGCAGCTGTCATCCTCCTTAACTTCTGTGCTGCATTTTCCCCCGAGAGGAAAGGCTTTTACCAAAAAGTGGAAATTCCTTCATGTTTGTTTCTGACATGTTCAAAGGTCTTTGAAGAGCTACCGGATATAAATCCCTCTGACAAGCCTGCCATTTACATACACACGGGTCGATCACTTGACGATGTGACATTTAAAACCATCACTTCTGAATCTCTACATGATTGGTATTAACTACTTACTGAGGCAAACACGCTTCTCCACACCTATTATACGTGTATCGAAACACACGCCTTTGAACGCTGCGTCTTTTTCTCACATCTGGTGCGGAGGGGGATTCCGACAGGAGTTCTTCTGTGTATGCCCCAGAGAGTTAGAAATTGCATTGCCAGAGCGCAGAGGGGAACTGACCTGCCCTCAAACCTGCAGGCTCCAGCTTCTGTCAGCAGGGCTACCTTTAAAATTTGTATTTCCCCTTGAACATAATGTTTTCAATTAGGAACTTCAAGGAGTTTATCAGATCGGGAATTTAAGTGAGGCCCATAACATGGAGTTATACTCTGACCCACTTCTGTGATCCAAATGGGAAGACCGCACTATGACCTAGGGCGGTAGCAACTTGAATATAGCATCTGTATCTTCTTGCAAGTGAGAAAGGGCACAAAAGAGAAGTCACCAGGTTGTTCTATTACAGTGGTGGTTTGCTTGGCGAGTGGTGATTAAGCTTCTTAATCAGAGCGTTTGGCTTCTGCATACTCACTATTGTAAATGCTTTCTTGCACTGGGCTGTTTGACCTTCAGATTACCAGTGTGAGTTTGGACTCTGGTTGAGGTCATAGAAACCCCAAAAGGAGCATTTCATTAGTTTGATAACTAGACCATGTAAAATCCAGGTGCAGCTGGCCGGAGGGTTTCTTGGACCGGGGACTCGAGGCGGCGCCAGTTTGCTACCCTGTCCTGTCACTTGCAGGGCTCGACTTCTGCTGGAACGCTGGCTCATTCTTCCAGGTCCTTCCACTCCGGGAGTCACATCCTTCATCTGAGCTGAAGATAAAGTAGATGCCCTTGATTTTGGACCTGAAGAATGTGACTCCCTAGCTCCTCCACTTCCAACGTCAAAACCTTTGGTGCGGATTTCAAACTGAATCCTGTGCACACACACCCTTTTGGGGGCCGTGGCCGGCAGCCCCCGCAAAGCCCCCAGAGTAAGGGGAGGTGACCTTCCCAGGGGAAGGATGTCAAGGACCCTGGGTAAATAAAACAGCAAGTGTCTCCTCTGCTGCCTTTGTTGCCTTTTAAAACAATACAATCCCTGATTTTCCCTTTGACTAAGGAATGGTTTCGGGAGGAAAGTGGGGGAAGATTACACCCCTGTTCACGTTGGTCTGGGAGTGATACTCTCCACCGTCAACATGTCATACATCCAAGGAGCCACGGCCAGCTCTTCGTGGGGTCGCTTTGTGGGTTTATGTAGAGAACCCTCAGAATTTAAAAAAGAGAGACGTAAAGAGTGCATAAACGAACGGGTAGCACGTGCCGGGCACTGTGCCTGCTCCCTCCAGCAGTGCTCGCTGTATTGTCTGCATGCCACCCATCTGCAACGAGACACGTACAAAAACTGAGAACATTCGGGAACTTCTATACCAATGTTAGATGTCCAAGTGCATGATCAGTGGGCTATATTGGGTATCTTTTAAATGTCTCCCAGTAATTCATCTTTAAACATTTATTTTCTGATTACAGTTGAAATATAATACAATATTAAATTAGTTTCAGCAAATAGTCACATACTGTATCCGTGTACAACCTAGTGATCAGACATGTATGTAACTTATGAGGTGGTCACCTCGTTAGGTGCAGCGCCCATCCGACACCGTACACAGTTATTACAATGTTACTGACTTTTTATTTCACCTTACAAAACTGGTGCTTTGCCTGGGGTCAGAAAAAGTTTGAGACACCCTGCCTTCTCAATCCCTGCAGTAGGTCCCAGGAAACTGAGTCTCAGGGAGCAGAGATGTGAAGCCTTACAGCCCGGAACAGAACGGGGAGGACAGTGCGGAGGAGGCAGGGCTGGAGCGGGGTGGGGGAGGGGGCATCGGACTTGTGATGCACTTGTGATTCGTCTTCACGAACGAGCACAAAACACACTTCAGAGCTGGGCAGCAATCCTTCTGTCATTGTAGAATCTGAGCTCGTGGGCCAGGAGGCAGGCCTCTTACATCTCTCCTGTTCCCCTCGTGAGGCTAAGTCCAGCAGGTTCTCCGTGCCCGCTGCATAAACTTGCCTCTCCTCTCTATCGTAGGGAAAGCTAAGAAGGAAATGCACTCCTCTTCAGGTGACAACTAGCTTAGGTCAAAAGACCAAACTACCGATCGTTCTTCGCTCACAGAGGACAGTGTAACACTAACATGTAATCTTTCTATTTCCCAGGGAACGTTACCTTGTTTTTTTTTCCTTCTGAGTTTATTGAAGAATTTTTAGTCTAAAGTTTCCTTTCAAAGTTAAGCTCCTGTTTTCTCTGGTACACTCTCTTGAATAAATTAAGCAGAGAACATGTCAAAAATAATTTTAAAAGGATACATGTGCAACCAACATCAAGTCTCAGAATAGATGGCCTTGGTGCTGTTTTAAATTGTGTCCTCTTTTCCTTGCCTTACCCGGTGCCAGAGAGAACAGGCTGTCGGAGAGCCAGGGAAGAAAAGGCATTTCCTTTTACCCCGGATGGACACCACGTTGCCTGAGCCCACGCTGCTCCCCCTGTCTGACGGGCTAGGAACCCCAGTCTCTGTGTGGCCTGGGGAGGGAGAGGTTAGAGTCACAGGCTGCCAGGGACTGTGGCTCTGCAGGCCCCGCTTAATGTTCCCTGGCTCACTCCTCTCGCTTCTGTGAAGCCCAAATGTGTGTGCAATGAAAATCTACGCTGGGGATGTACTTCCCTCCCCTGCTGCCCAGGCCCAAAGCCTGGAGCGTGGTGCTGGCCACAGCCAACTCATTTTCTCAAGAAGCCCAGAGGAAACCGAGGAAGTACTGCCCACACCACTTGCCTGACTCAAACTCGGTCAAGTTCAATGAAAATGGGAGAAAAACCCAAAAACCATGGAATTGTTAACCTAGTAGCCTGAAGTAGGAATATTTTTCTAAAAGAAAGCTCTGATCTCCAATGTTAGTGTGAAAGAAGCACGAAAAATCCCCAACATACTGATGTTTAATTTCTTCTTAAACACCTCTTCCTCCTCGGATGTGTTGGTGAGAGCGATTGTTAGGCATGACTTGTTATTTAATGTTTCCCTGATACCTGCAAGTAGGTTACGCAGTGGTTCTCTGATTGATAGATCCTGCAATCGAAGCTGATTTTAAGGAATCTGAGAAAAGAAGAGGCCTGGAGCTGATCCAGGCTCCTCAGTGCCCGTCCCGGACCATGATCCCGGGGGCCACGACCCAATGCCAGCAAACACATTTGTAGTAAGCCGCCACTCCGTTAGACTAGCTCAGCAGAGGATACAGTTCCCTGAATGCAGTTCCGCAGAGTGGGCACCAAGTGGGTCAGATAACATTTGGAAGAAGCCTGCAAAGCCAGCGTCCAGCTGAGGGGAAGGCTGCTCCACCTTGACTCTGAGTGACCTCTCCCAGCTGGCAGGGCTGAGCATCTCCCGGACCGGCAGTGGGGAGGGCAGGGTTCAGGGCAAGGAGAAAGAGGCATGGTACCAAAGAGACTCCTCCAGCAAGGGTACCAGTCTCCAAGTGATGCATCCCTCCGACACCTGCATTGCCCCTACCTCCAAGAAGCTTGTTTCTGACCAGGAGATTTATCAAAAGAATGCACTTTGTTTGGAAGCAGTACTTCTTATAAACATAACAACAAAAGAAGTATATAAAATAAAGTAACACGTCACTGTTGAAACGTACACAAAGGGTGGAGGCTGGGGGTGCTCACGCTGAGGCTGACGGGTCAGCAGGATTCGAGACTTGCTGGTTCTCTGGAAGCCGATCTGAAGTGTGGTTCACGGGGCCGGGCATCCCTTGGTCTCGACACTCACTGGTGCTGGTAGTTTCTGATTCTCTCCTGTCACCTTGGGGAAGATCTGCTCCTGCGCTTTACTTCCTGCGCAGCGTAAGTGTGACTTTTATGAGGACAGATAGAGTAAAAATCACTGAAAGTCATTCGGGTGTCCATAAACTGAAGGACTCCCATGCTGTTATCATAGTATAAATGAATTCTCATAAAATAAACGAATGGCAGTCCCGATGCGATGCCCGATCTAGAAGACTCTAGGGCAACTGAGGCACGATCACATTTCTCAAGGCCTTTCTGGCCAGGTGGAGACGTTGGCAAGGGAGGGGCACAGAGGGACTCTATTGTCAGAGACAGGACTTCCTGTTCTGTAACTCTTAAGCGACCCCCTTTGTCTTGAAACCACTTGCCATTCCTGATATTAACTCTTTGTCAAACAAATAGGATGGGGGCAGCCCTGCTTTGTGGCTCCGATGGCGGGTTCTATTCATAACCTACTTCTGAAAGAAGGCACTTATTCAGAGTCATTCGCTACTGAATTAGACAGTCTCTGGGGGCTGGGGAAAGACGATAATGATATTAAGGAACAATAAAAGTCATCTACAGTAGCAATGGAGCCACGGCAGGACCATCGGGGAGCCGGAATGCTGCCCTCAGACTGATTTGCACAAAGAAATTAATTCTCTGTTAAAAGGGGAAGAAAGAACGACAGCATGAGACAACTCGTGGAACTAATAAACTTTTTAGATGCCGTTTCATATGTTTGCTTTTCATTAAATTCAGGAGCGCTTGCGACGGCGTTGCTGTCACTCAGTCAACATTTTATCCCTATCTGGTTTTCGTATACAAAGGCTTGGGGGTGCCAGGAAATAAACTGTTAACGGAGAATTAACTTCTTTGGCACGCGTTCATACTTATCTTCCAAATTAAAGAAAATGAAATGGGCAGAAACAGAGTGTAGATTACCTCCTTTTTGTCAAAAATGGTGGGAATTTGAAAATTAATAATAAAAAAGGGAACAGATGCAGTAACATGCCAGAGGGAGATTAATGTGGAGAGTAAAATCTGTGAGCAACAAAACTGAAGCAAACTGAATCAGTGGGAGGTGGTTGTACAATCAAAATCGGGATAAAAGAGAAATTACAAACAACCCCGCGCTTGTCAAAGTAGTAGTAATGAAACCCTGCCTCTGCCAGCAGAGAGAACCTGTGTTAGCACTTTGGGGTAAGGACGGGAGCCGGGTGCCAGGTAGGAGGGCAGTGCCGGGTTGCTGGGCAGCAGCCATCTTGTACAGAACAGATGGCACCGAAAGCTGGCAGGGGAGGGGCTCCTTAGCAGAACTAATCAGACAGTAACAGATAGGGCAGCTGGGAAGACTGACCACAGAGAGGGAGTCTGCGGGGTAGCCGCGTGCCGCGATGTTTGCAGTGGTGTGCCCATTGGTCTGAGAGAAGACCTTGCAATGTCTTTCTCGCGTTCGGAAGAGCTGAAACTTTTGTTGCAAGAGAAAAGTCAGGTTGCATTGTTATCTCAGCCGAGCAGCGGGGGGTGGGCTTCAGGGTAGAGGTGGAGAAGGACGCACTGTCTGCCTGGGGATTTGTTGTGTGAGTCTGCAATCCCGGCGTCCCCGGAACCTTGGTTTCTGCGGTTTGTGGGGCTCTGCCGTGCTAATGTGTACGGTGTGGCACACGGAATGATCACAGTGTATAGTTTATGCATCAAACAGTGCGCAGTGTCAAGGCTGCGGTTAAAATTAGAAAAAAGCCTTTTTTGATATGCTTTTCTACCACATTTGTGTTTCACAAACGAAGACCAAAAAACAACCATACCATACAGGCATTTGTGCTTAATAATTTCCCATAAGCTATTTAAACCATGTTTGATTCGTGGTTTCATTGTCCTTCCTTTTCTCTCTGTGGAGCTGTGGCTTAAACATCAAAGTGCTGAGCATAATTCAGAGTCCCAACCCTTAAACCAAAAATTAAGTCATTCTGAAAGAAATGGAAGCAAAAAACAGACCTGTTTAATTTAATCGCTTACTAGGGAGTTGTGTTTTTAATGTAGAATTGGGACCTTCATGCTAAAACTATTATTTTAACAAAGAAATCCAGATCTCTACATCTGTTTTCGAACTGGTGTATTTCTTTCTTTTGCAAGAGGTTTGTAGCTTGGCTCAATTTATGCATTTCGGAGGGGGAGGGGGAACATTACCAGAAATTGAAATAGGTGGTATAACATAGCCATATGCTATTTATGCAGCAGTTTCTGCAATAAATCTAATTTGGTGCTGTCAAAAAATTAGACTTATTTGATATAGCAGCACATTAGTAAATGATTGTGGCAGATTTAAACTTGTCATTTAGTCTCTTCCTACTCTTAACAGAATCTTGCAAATCCTTTTTTCCCCTTGATCAAGTCTGTGAAAATGTCTCAGGTCTTTGTCCTGCCGTCCTGCAAACATTTCCACATCCGAAAGAAGGTCTTGCCTCAAGGTAATGGAGGAAGGGGGTGGAAGAATGAATATCCTCTGTCGTTAAAAGACTTCACGAATAGAGAGGCAGACAAATCAATAAACCAGAGAAAACTACCAGTGTTTTCATCCTTTTCAATTCGTAGAAAAGTGGAACAGTCATTCAGAATGCAGAGAAATTAAGGTCAGTTCTTTATGAAGGAGTTTAAATATTTTACCTTCCATCCTACGTCCATATGCTGTTTTAGGAAAACTGATATTAAAGAACATGAACAACGTCAGCTCTTGTCTTCACCTCACAGCGCCCTTAGAAACGGCTTTCTGTTCTGCAGAGCATCCTGGCACCGTTGCTTCAATGCCTCCGTATCTTTCTTCTGTAAAATTTGTTTCAGGTGTCAGTATCAAGCTATCTAAAACTTTTCCCTAGTTTTTCTATTTAAAACATAATATAAGCCTGTTACACATCAGGCAGATAAATATAAACAGTACTCTCCTCAAGGAACAGAATTCCTTCAATGATCCATTTGTAAGAGTAATCACAATAGTATTTTCCTTTTCTTTTTCTTCTGTATTTATGGAGGGGAAAAGTGTGTGTGTGTGTGTGTGTGTGTACACATTCATGCATCTGTGTGTGACTGTGATGTTAAACCGAGTGTTTTTCGTTTGTTTATGTTCTTACCATACAAATTTTCCCAAACAAGCCTATGAGTGTGTTTTTGAAATGCAGTTTGCTAAGTACGAAGAGCTCCTTGCCCGTCACTTAAGCAGCCTCTATTAAACTAGCAATTCACTCACACACTTTTCTTTTATGTAGCAAATCAGACCGTGGAAGTGATCACATTACCCCCCTTCCCATGCTTTTCAGAAGCAGGGATCCAGGTAACCAGACTGCCCTCAAGCACTAAAGGGAAAAAAATGCCCAGTAAAGTACTAACAAACTTTCTGGGTAAAGGAGACACTGTTTCTGAGATTTTCTCCACAGAAGGAGAAATTATTTAGAAATAATGTTTTAGGAAGATGAAAGAGAAAGCACTCCTTCGAAAACGTGTTTTGTGATCCAAATCCCTATATGTTTATATGGATTTGTAGTTATGTTTTACACATATCCCATAAGAATGGTTTACAGGACACAGGGCATTTGGGAGACGGGTGGTAAAACTGAGACAGCTGAAGGAGAGAGAATGTCTCCGCGCTTGGATTCTCAGCTGTCTTTCTTGATCTTTTGTTTTTGCTTTTATATTTAGCACCACAATCGTTGTCTTTAACACATCTGCAAAACTGCTCTGCTAAAGTATTTTTTATAAATTATAAATATTTCATCAATTAAAACCTTAAGATACAAATTTTAAGTTACGTGTTTTTTTTTTAGACTGCTTTTATTCATGAAACCTGCATTCAATTGCATGTCAATGAGAAAAGCTTGAATTTTTTATTTTTTCCGAAAAAGATTTAGGAAATCTTACAGACTTAATTTTCCTTAATAAAATAATCTTGAGATAAACCTGCACACTGTCACGGCACCATTATGAATGAAATGCATTTGGGCTCATATTTATCTTCAAACCTTTGCTCCGGGTAAAATGTTTGCCATATATTTTCTCCTTAAAAAAAAAATGACCTCTCTTTTTGTTATTAAGGCATTTCAGTTGAGTGGTTTATTTCCTAGAGAATATGATTGTCTAAAATGTAGGTACATAATTCAACGTAGAGCGATTTTATGTCTGATTTATGAAGGAGGGTGGGTGCTCAGTAGCTGTAGATGACACAGGAAAAATTCAATTGAGAGCACAATTTTTACCTAGTTTCTAGGAGTTTATTTGTTTCTCAGAATGGCCAACTGATACAATACCTAGATCGTGTGTTTGTTTGGTAGAATATATTGGAGTATCATTTAAGCAGAACTGCTTGTTTTCCAATGATGGAATATAAAATGTACATGATTCGATTTGTATACTATGGGTTAAGTTTTTCAAAGCAGTGATGGAGCTGTGTGTCAATATATAGCTTATAATTGAAATGGTACATATTTGTACATTTTTTAAGCATTTCGGTGTAAAATTTCTTAACTGGAATACTCTTTCCCTTGGCTAGTTCATTAGTGAAAATATTTATCCCTCAAGTTAATGCTATATAGTATGAAGCCATTTTTATATAGTGTAAGCTTGTTTATGATATTTTCATTTCACTTTAAAACTTTTATTTTGCTTCCGATGCATCTAGTCCCTACTTGATATAATAAGAAGTGCAGAGACACATGAAGGAAGTATACATATCAGCTGTCTGCTTTTACAAATGATCATTAAAACACCCTCTCTTACTACTTTGACTCCAAATTATTGTCTTCCCGAACCCAAAAGTAATTTTCACAAGTACATTACACAACAGAGCTCCATCTTCTGCTGGTTAGCAGTAGAGGATTGAAATCCACGCCGACAGTTCATTTGACAATGACCTTGAGGGGCTTTGCTTCTTGAAGAAGAAAGCAGAAGCTTGCGGTAAACAAAGTTCACTTCTGACAGATGGATTGAATGACAGAAAGGTTGCGAGTGCCAGAATAGCCCTGGCAGAGGAGGAAATGTTCAGTGGAATCCAACAGGAGAGGAGGTGTGAACAGGTGCAGGGTTGCTGACGGAAGGGGAACCAGATGGAAGGAGCCAGAGCCAGTTTATTTAAAGGAAAAGGCAGAAAACATTGAAAGGCTGTGCGATCAGTGGCTAAAAGTGCTCGTAGAGGAAGGTAAAAATTCACAAAGCAAAACTGCACAGTGGGGTAGCTAGCACTTAGCATAATGGTAGTAATTTGTGAGTTTAGTTTGGAAGTTGCAATTGAAATACGTTTATCTTGGCTCTTGACACCATCAAGTAGAGATATTTAAAAGTTGTTTATTTTTTTTAAGTTTCTAAGCTTTTAAAAATCCATCCATTAATTTAATTTTTTCCAGCCAGAAGCTCTGTTGCGATAATACTAAAATTGTGTCGTCAGCGAGGAAAAGGAAAAAAAAAATTAAGTGAAGGTTAACATCCCATTCAAATGTATCTCGTGCTGCCTCAGTTCTGTTCGCACGGGGGAAGCAATGCATCCCTTCGCTGAGGGACATCTGTGATATCTAAGACATTTGCTCTGTTAGGATAGATGTCGGTTGCTTTTGTTGTTCTGACTCTCTGTTCATTTTGCAAAGTCCAGTGTGTTGGTTTGGGCTGGAATAATGCTCTGTAAGATATTCTTTTGCCTGCCCTGATATGCAGGTTAATTTCTGTGGCTGAGGTTGACCTGATTTCTGTTGACTTTCAGTGACCTGCCTTCGGGCAGACACCTGCAAACTCAAGTAGCATGGACGATAGGAACGGAAGACAGTGGGGCAGGGGGCAGGACTTCCTTATTTTCTTAGACCTGTGGAAATTAAACTCTCCCTCTGCAAACCCAGGACGTCGCTGCTAACGTCTGCCTGGTCACATGCACGTCATTTACTTGGGTCCTTGTCTACCGCTCTTGTCCTTGAACACTGCATTACAGGGCTGATCAAGAGATGCCAGCTGAGGAGGAGTTGGTATGAAGCAATCACCAGAAAAGACGATGCAAAGGCACAGTTATTTCAGATTTTAATGGTGTAGTAATTTACGCACAAGAATTTCTGCACACTTTTCACAGAGACTGATACTCAGAGCAAATTCAGCAAGCCCTCTATTCACATTCTCCCCCTTAGCAGCTTGCATCAAAAGATCACATTCGACTAGGGTGGGGTGTTTGGGGACATTGAGACTTCAGAGACAAGGTTTATGATCCATGACATGCTTTTTTTGTCAGTAAAAAGAAAGAACTGCAATGTGATTAGCAGTTATAGATGTTTACTTACGCCTACATGGTTTATGGAGATCAACATTTTTGGTCCTTTTTTTGTTTTTTTAAGACTGAATGAGATTACATACAATTTATCTATTTGAAAAGAATGGTGATTTCTTATAATAAAAGAAATTGATAACCATATTTTAAAGTCAGCTTCAAAATGCCCTCTTCCCCCCCCATTTGTTAAGAGGTTATCATTTACAAGGCAGTCTTCTTAATGTAAAATTTTACATAAAATTGGTTGGACATACCGGCTCTAATTGTAACATACTGATGTTGCCATCTCTCCCATCATGGTTCCTGAACACCTTTATGTAATAATGCTACTAATGTGGTGTGCTGTGTAAACTCATACCAGAAACCTTCCCTGAATTATGGGATTCAAATCGAAAGGGAGGAAAAAGGAACGGCATCAATTAGTGTCATCATTTGATATTCATACCACAAATTAACTCGCAAGCTCTCTAAAGGTAGAGCTCATAGCTTTCCAGAAACACATAAACTTAGTTGGACCCAGCATACTGGTTTACATCATAGAAGTCTGGAATTTTTTTTTTGAATGAAGAAATAACAGGTGAATTGCTGTTAAACAGACATTCATTCAACATTTATTGAGGGACGGTTCTATTGCAGCCACACCAGGCACTGTAGATTTTTTAAGTGAATAGGGCATGACTCTTCTTTATAGATATCTTACAACCTAGTGGACACAAAGTTGAGGTTAATTTAACTGCATTTTGTCTGTGTGTGTGTGTGTGTGTGTAAAATCTAAAAAGCCATATTTAGATTTATAAACTTTTCTTAACGCAAGATCATTGTACAGGAATGACTTAATGAAACTACCCATCTAGTCCAACGATCATATCATTGTAACACGTGAGGACGGAGATGCAGAGAAGCTGAGCAACTTGCCCAAAGTCAACAGTTATTTTAGTAGAAGCTGAAAGCAGATTCCGCATCTCCTTGTTCTTCGTCGTGTTCCTCCCTGTCATCCACATTCGACTCCTTTTCCTTCATTGATAATAGGACTTCTCTGAATAAACCCATTAGAATCCTTCTTTGGAAGTCTTGCACAATCTGTTGCCGAAGGGAGACGATTTTCTTTTTGGACTTCGGCACATAGTAACTAGTTTTTGGAACAAAAGTAAAGAGCATTAGTTCACAAACAGCAATTACAACTCTGGGAAAGCTCCTTCCGGGTGGGTGGTAAAGATAGCCCGGGACACACTGCTTACTCGATGGTGAGCACGTCACTCACACTAACTCAGCCTCCAAATGGGCTTTCGGTTAGATGCTGCCAGGGGCCCCATTGTACGGACGGGAAAACAGGTATCCGGAGGTCGGTGTCTTGACCAAGGTCATGGCGCCACCCAGAGGTGGAGCTGAGATCCAAGTCAGGGCAGTCAGGTTCCAGAATCGAGTTTCGTCCCTTCTGTGCCTTGTTGCCTCTGATGGTGCGTGTTGTGAAAACACAGATCATGCAATCGGGTCCTCTGGGAAAGTTGTAGTACATAGGGTCCGCGACAGCAGGACCACCCACAGCCTTCACCAGGCCTGACGACTCTCTTCGAGAGGAGTTTGGTTTCCAGTATTGTCCAAATGTATGTGATTTATGGACACTTGTCTGGTAAGTTCCCACATATTTTTCAGGAATTAGGTTTAGGGGGATACACGCTGGGAAAAACCAGTCTGAATTATCTCGTGGAAGGACAGCTGAAAATTGTCCCATGGGAATGATCTGGTGTCTTAGCTTGCCAGTGCCTCTGGGGCCTCACTCCCCACCAAGGCCCCTGACTTGCCTTTCATTCGGGAACAGAGCAGGGAGGCAGGTGACTTCCCTGTCCATTCGGTCAGGCCTCTAACACGGAAGTGAGGGCGGGGAGCATTTCTGACCATTACCTAGACCAGCAACTTTCAACCTTTTTCATCTCATGGCACACATAAGCTAATTACTAAAATTTTGAAGCATGCCAAAAAATGTTTTTTACTGATCTGACAATAAAAAAAATAGGTACCAGGTCGTGCACGTTTTCAACATTCTTGCAGAACACCAGGTGAAAATCGCTGACAGTTAGCTGTGCCGGAGTCCCCTTGCAGTAAGTTCTTCCGTATCTGCTGCTTCAGCTTTGCCTTCCTATGTTAATAGTTCTTGAAAATAAATCCGACAATTAAATAACTAGAAGCCAGTCAGTTCACTGAATTTGGGGACCTTTCAAGGCTTGAGTCTTACAATTTCACAGAATAATATGTTATGGACATTTTGTGACATAAATCCTTTTAGACAGTCTTCTGCCAGGGATTCCTGGCACAGGTGTCAAGTCCAGGCCCCCACACCAGACTCAGAAATAGACCTTTTTCTCCCCGCGCCCTTGGTGTCTGATATGTTCCCTTCTCTGTTTCCCTTCATGTGTCGGGAGGGAGAGGAGCAACTCACAGGCAGTAAGCCCTAGAAGGTGGGAAGTTTAGCACTCACAATGTGTTACCTTGCCAGTAAATGCCCTTGAAGGTGCCTATAACTTACAGTCACATCAAGCAGCTTCTATTGGTGAGGTTTTCTTAAAAATCATGGTCTTATAATGATAATAATGACCGGGTCTGTGATTCTTACGCAGGCGTACTATGTGTGAACCTGGGTTTCCCACCTACTCCCTTTCCTGGTTTCTTGAATTATATGTCCAACAACACATAAGCTCCAGCGATTTCTGTAGGGGTTTGAAACCATACACAGGCTTATTTGTATTCCACAAAGGGCAGATAACGTTTTGCAAAAAGTGAGAACTACAGAGGCAACAGATGAACTCACCAGGCAGTGGGATAATTATTACACTGGTTGCCTGATGGGCTGGCGATAGGACTGCAAGCGCCTTGGTAAACTTTGAAAGGAGGAGTTTCTTAGAAGAAACAAGCAATTAATTTAAAACATGAGGATGATTCCTGCAGCTTCTGGGAAGAAATCTGCGGGGAAAAGAATCTCTTAGAGAATTTGCTCTTTCCCATTCAACAATTAGGGAAAGACTGTTAAATGATAAAGATTTTTCCAATCATATGCACATTAAATAATCAGGTATCTGTAATCCATGTACATAATGACATTTTTCTGTAATTTGCCATCTTGGCAGTATTGAATAGTTTTTTTAATATGCTTTATAATTTAATTTTAAATATGAATATGTATTTTGGAAGATGCTTCAAATCAGATCTGATTTACAAAAAAAAAAACAAGTTGTGCCATTTACTGCGGCTCTATTCCTGGTTCTATCACAATTCTCCTCTAAGTAATTCTTCAAGTAATAGTGACTGGCTGACTTCAATGAGAAATTTACCTAGGTAAAAACCTGTTATTTTAATAGTTTTTGCTTTTTATAAAAAAAATACAAGATTTTCTGTCTTCACAAGGCACTTAACATTAGCAGTTTGGGGCAACATGATTATTTTGACTTCCGGAACAGCAGAGTTAAAAATGACACTTTGCTCTAGGGGAGCAGGTGGAGGAGTCAACGTTCACACCAGCGCCGTCCCACGGAAATACAATGGGAACCACAGAATGCAACCCACATCTGGAATTTAAACTTCTAATAGCCATATTTTCAAAGGAGACAAGTGAAACTCGTTGTAATAACTTAGTTTATTTCAATTATTTATTAGATGTCTTTAATTCTTCACCATCCAGTGTGTACTGTTCTTCACCAAATGTGTTACTCACCTTCCCCAGTAGTGGGCAAAAACGGGGATCTCAGTCAAGCTTGACAAACGAACTGTGCTTTTGTTTTCCAGCCAAGGTTAGTCAACAGAACGCAGTCCTCCCTTCCACACGCACCCAGCCTGAGAGGGCACAAGACTTCCGCAGCAGTGAAAAGTCTACCACCCTTAGCGCTATGGTTCCCCACTTACTCAAGCGTAGCCTTCTGGTGAATTCAGCCATTTGACACGCAGCTATAAAGTCAGATAGAAATTTAGAGGTACTTGGAAGGAGCAAATATCTATTGCAAAGCCCTGGCACTTTTCGGTGTGGAATCAGTGGAAACTCTCCTGAGGCGTCATTTTTAGGTATTAAAAATAAAAAATCACTCAAAACAACACAAAAAACGTGGCAGCCAATCATAGCAAAACAACCAGGAAACAATGGCAAGAAGCAGATCACTATGCCTCTATGCTTTCTGGTTCTTCAGAATAGCATCTGACACCTTTTGTGCAACAAAGGCTGAATGCCTCCTGTTTCCAGCCAGTCCGTGAGGCACGTGAGGATACTGTGGTGAGCAGGGACCCCTGGGAGCTTCACGGGGGCAGGAAGAGCAGGAGCCAGCGGGCCCACCTCATCTGAAATTATGGACCTTGATGGTCAAGAAGAGCTTGTTAGATTTGGTGTAGAGATGCAATTAATATACTCCAGACCTAGTTCTGCTGCAGATACATTCCCGTGGGTCTAATACCTGGGCATTTTTCTCAGGTGGAATACCTGCTCTTTCAACATTCCCAGTCCGTGAAGCTGTACTCCATGCTTGAGAAGTAAGATATTATACAATGTACCTAATCATTGCAGTTATCGCTATTATAGCACATTTCTGAATAAATTTAGAGCCACGAAGTAACCCCCACGTCCCACATTTAGTAATGGACCCTAGAAATTAATTTCAAAAACATGCTAATAACAGGATAGAAGCCCCTTCAGTCACTTGCACTGCAGTTTGACAGTCACGCGTGCGTGCCCCGCCCTTTGGCAGGTTACGGAAGTGCCATTACGTAGTAAAGAGCACCCTACTGATGTCCAATTTGATGTCACTCATCAGAAACACTAACTAGTGGGAATATGCCGATACACGGATATTTTCCAGAGAGGAAAGGCCTGGATGGACAGAAGTGGCCAGCTTACACAGAAAAGTCAGAGATGGAAAATATGAATATCTTGACAATATGAGGATGCAAAGGCCAAATCGTGATCTAATTTATTATATTCTTCAGCCTGGCGAATTGGGCCCATGGAGTTGTTACGTAGAATATAGGAGGGCCCGATCATCCACAGGAACTTTGCTCCATACACTCACTCAGTGCCTCGGATACCTCTGAGCCAGCAAAACACGGTGAGGCTGAAAGTTGCTGAAATGTGTATTGGATGACGGATCAGTCTCGGTATCTGCCTGTGGTACCCACTACCTCTAAGAAACAATGACAGCAATTGCTCTTGCTGTAGTAATAAGTGCTCTCCCTGCTTCTAATGTTGTCCCTTCCCCATCTGTTCCCCACACTCAGCCAGAGTGATCTTTCTAAAGCTCGGGTGTGATCACAACACTCCCCTGCTTCAAACCCTCCATTGGCTCCCTATTTCCCTCAGGATGAAGTCCTTAAAAATAGCTGCCTGTTCTGGCTTCTGCCTACATCTCCAGTCCCATGTTCCTTCAGTCTCCCCTCCACCAACTGCTTGCTTCTACCCCACTACATATATATTCACCCCTCCATGTGTGCCAGCACCGTTTGCAATTTTCCAGAGGCACCTGCTTCCCCGTCCTCCCCGATCTTTGCACCGTTGGCTACGTCACTCGTAACAATGTTCCTCTCATTCTTCGATGGCTAATTACACCCCATTTTAAGCCTCGAATTTTTTAAGCTTCCTGAAGTCGTCTGTCACTGTACCTAGCTATTCTCTAACTCCTGTCCGGTCCCCCTGTGTGCTATGGCAGGAATTTAGCCCTAGTTCAGTATTTACATTCTAATGTTGTAGAATTTTAGCGGTTCTTTCTCGTCTGTTTCTTCTACTAGACGGCGAACTTTTCGAACACGTGGCTATGGTCCATGTCTTGTATACTGATGCATCCCCGTTCTTTTGTGTGTGGCACGAAGTGGTGTTTAAGCATTTGTTGAACGATGGCCAACAGAGTGTGACTGGACCCCTCATGAGAGGCCATGGAGTGGAAAGGACACTGAACTGGGAGTGACAAGACGGGTTCTGTTCTGGCTGTTCCCGTCCTACTAGCTGTGTGGCATCAAGCAAATCTCTTATTGTCTGAGCTTGAGATGCCTCGCCTGTCAAACAGAGATACCCGCTCCATCTCCCTGACCTACCAGGTTGTTGTGAAGAATAGGGAGGTCAGCGAGTCTGACTGTGCTTTGGAAACTAGGAAGCACAGGCACGTGGGGGGTGAGATGGTAAGAGCTAGGCTTTGTTTTAAGTAAATGCGAATTGTACAGAAGGTGTAATGGAAGCTGGTGGTATCTGGTCAGGCACGTCTTCAAGAGTTTTCAAATTATTTTGGAGATGCTGTAAGAGAACATTGTTTGAGGGAAAATTATTTTAGGGAGGTTTCTGTCATTTCCTTTCTTTTGTGTTTATTCTTTGAAAGAAGTTGACCTCCTTTCTATTTCTGCTTCCTTTCCTAGAAGTGGCTTCTGCTTTTGTCTGATAACTTATCTTTCAATGTTGTGCTTAAAATTCTGACACACTTTTTCAGTGAAGCAAACAGAAACGCTCTTGGAAATATGTATGATGCCGTTACATTTTTTGCATATTTGAGGAAGTAGGGGTTACTGAACCCAAGTCCTGTTGTATTTTTCTGGCCCTGTTAGTTCCATCCCAGTATCTCCACATCGGCCCCCTACGAGAACAAGCCCCTTTAGCAGTAAAGAACTATGTGATCTGTGTCTCAGACATGGAAGACGTCGTGCTCTCTACTAATTTTACTGTTGGTTTTATTTTATCATCGATAACAATAATAAATTAAATTGTTGGCTGAAATAGGAATTATCCCATTTTCTTCTTTGAATTAGTAGACAGGAGGATGCTTATAGTTGTAAAGATTCTTAATACTTTCTCTTAACAGTTCTTCATTCATTCATTCATTCATTCATTCATTCACCAAATATTTGTTGACCACACAACTGTGTGTCAGGCACCATTCCAGGCTCTTGAGATACATCAGTGATCAAAGCAAAGGTTTCTAGTCTTCAGGCACTTCAATTCCAGGCAAGACATGCACACCTTATCTGCCCTGGGACTCTGTGACCTCCCTGAGGGAGGAGAGGTATTTGTGAGTCTTTCAGTGATTTTGGAAAGGTCAGTATGCTTATTAAAGGGAGACGTCAGTGTAGGAGGAAATCACCCAATAACATATGAGAGAAATGGGGAGGAGGAGAGCTAACTTGGGATTTGGGGGTCAGGAGGGGCAGTGTAGGTATTCAAGGCCACGTACACACACACGTGCAGATAACGGAAATAAGACTCTGGTTACCGTTCAACCTTCTCTCACGTCTCCACATCCTGACCGAGTAAGAGACTGAAGCACAGAAATTCAAACTGTGGACCCTTAGTTAGAGTCAGGTGGGCCTCAGGGATAACTGGGGGACTTTGAACAAATTGTATCACCTTTCTAGGCGGCTTCCTCATTTGTAAGAGAGTTGTGTGAGGGTTGAGTAAAGGGTTACATGTAAAGAGCTTAGTGTAAACATTAATAAATAATATTAGCCCTCTAGGACAGGACTTTTTTCTGTCCGATTCGAATGAAGAGCCCCAGGGTTAAAAGCAATGTTACTTGTCCGTGGTCACATGGGTCAGCAGGAGAGAGAGGCCCGACTCCGAACCCCCAGCTCTGAGATTTCCACTGTACTCCACCTCCTCTCGAGACGTAATTTTCCCAAAACACAAAGCAAACCAACTGAAAATGATGTATGCATTTGAAAAAAAAACTGTGAGCAAATATTTAATTCTAGTTATGAGTAGATTTGCTTTCCATTGTAGGTGAGCAATTTTGAAAGTACTTGCTGTGTTTTCTGGGTCTGAGTAAGTGAGTAAATATGTTGAAGGTAATGGGAGCCAAGTTTCTCCCTGTGGAGGAGGGAAGTTAGTTATGAAAGAGGGGAGAATAGGTTCCACTGTGCTGTTGTATTGGAACTGGAAACAGAGTAAATGCATATGTATATGTTCTTATAAACACATATAGAAAGATATTTGTATTTAGACATCTATGTGTCTATTCACACCCTGGCCGTGTCTACTAAGGCGACCACAAAGCTGACTTCTCAGTAGCAATGAGCACCACCTAGCGACAAAACCTGGTTTCTAAATACCATTCTCCACTCAAAAGCACACGAGCTCCTTGGACAAATACTGGTTCCGAGACTGGTGCAAGGACAGTCCCAGATGAGACTGTCTAACACTGTGCCGTACACCTAAAACCCGTACAAAGTACTATTGGATGCAAACTGTGATTGAAAAATAAATAAGCAAGTAAGATGAGCCTGGAACATCTTGTGGAGACAGAAAGCCAGGAAGTGAACAAGAATAATAGAGATACACCATATAGGAGCCAGCTTGAGTGGTTCCCACTGGCCAAATATAGGATGAGTTGGACATAAAATCCGTGACTCCTGATATCAATAACGTAATCAGTAAGAGAAAGGGCAAAGCTCTTCCTTTCCGTACAATATTAACTCATGAATAAGAAAGAATGCTACAGTGGGAAAGTCCTCATTAGATGTAACACTGGTGGGGGAGAGTTTGGTGAGGAATAGGACGGTCTTAGCATCTCCCAACCAGTTACCTGTTCCCTGAGTACGAACAGGGCAATGATAACTCTGCAGTGGAGAAGCCATGTGCCAGGGACACTAGCTCATGAAAGCCAGTTGTCTACGTTTGTTCCCAGCTCTGTGACCAGTGACAACACCTTGGTAGCTTGAAACTGGCCATGGGAGAAGTATTTACACTGAAAATTGGCAAATACGCTAAATGAACATTCCTCCCCCCCTACCCCGGAGACCAATTATTAAATGTCCGGCGCACAGATGATGTTAACCGAGGGGTCAAAGGTGTTATCCCCAACATTAGGACACGTGGTCCTCACGTGTGTTGGCTCACAACAGCCCCCTGGGCCTCCCTGTTGCTGCTTCCCTGCAGGTCCGGCATGCGTGGCTCTCGGATGTTATAAACCTCCTCCTCAGTTTTGTCACATCAGCATGCCACAGGCACAAAGCTCTTTGTATTGTGCTTTAAAAGGGAGCCTTCTTTTAATCAAAACAGTGGTATGCCCAGCACCGGAACTTCAGTCCCCCGTGAAAAGTGAGTAGAAACATGGCAGGTAGGGCTGGTTACTCGGTTCCACCGCTCCCGGGGCCTTGTTCTCGGGTTAGACTTGAGACTTAGGTCGTGTCCGTCCCAGATGCACTGACGCACTTCAGGACCATCAGCAACTGTAGTCTTTAATGTAGCTGTAAAATTAAACACGTGCCCCGAAGTCTTTTTAAGAAGTCGCTTTTGCTCTGCAGAGTGGGTGTGTCTAAGATAGCGAGATTTAGAGTAATAAATGATGGAGAAAAGCCGAGGGTCCGAAATACCAGGTTTATTCTTCAGTCCCCTTTTTTTCACGGGATGGTAATATTGTAGACATTTTTAGAAAATATAATCAACCAAACGTGCAATTGGAAAGAGGAGGGACTGGCCCTCTGTGTATACTTAGCCCATGTTTGAGGCCTCTCCAGGGCTTGTTTACTCCTTTTAACTCTTAGCTGTCATCAAGAAACACTGACGTGGGCCACACAAGCCCGTGTGACCGCAGGGGACAGGCCAACTTGGAGGAAAGGGTAGACGTTCCCATTCTAGTGTATTTACTCCTTTAAAAAACAGCTCTACTGAGGTAAATTTAAATATCATAAAAATCAATAGTTGTAAGTGTACAGTGAAATGTATTTTGACAAGTACATAGTTTTAAGCATAATAATCACGGTACGCCACATCTCTATCAGCACGGAAAGTTCCCTTGGGCCTGTCCCCTACCTCCAGGTCCCGGCCACGCTGATCCGTCACTCTGGCGTGTCATTTTCTAGAATGTCACATAAATGAAATCCTCAGTATGTCCTCGGTGTCTGGCTGCTTTAAGGCCATGCTTTTGAGGTTCATCCCTGTGTTGTAGGTAACAGGAGCTCGATCCTTTGTATCGCGGCCTTTGAGAGTATTTCTTTGTGAGGCTACACTGACTGCCATTGGTTTATCCATTTAGCAGTTTGTGGACTCTTAGGTTGTTTCCAGTTCTTCGCCATTATGAATAAATCTTTCAGTCTCATTTTAATAACGACCAAGAAGTTCTTTGCCCCCAAAGCTTTCATTCTGATTTATAAAACATGGGAAACCACAGATCTGGCTAAATGAGGTCATCGCGTTTTGAGAACTGAATGAAAACCAGTTGGGAAAACTGGCTCAGCTATTCTTTATGAGTCTCTTAAACCTAGCTGGAAATAACCTCTCACTTTTTTATGCTTTGGTAGTTTTCCCCTTCCGCCTTTCCTTGGGTGTATTTCACCTCCTACCTTCTACTTTTGCCACTTTGAATTCCCTTCCAGGGCAAGGACTATGCTGTCTTGATCTTTATGCGACCCAGTGCCTAGCAGATTGTCTTTCGCACACTAGAGTTACAATAAATATTCAATTGTGTTCATTTGGATTTTTCTCTAATCTCTTCCTTGGATACCTAAGTGGTTTTAATGAATTCTTTCAATCCATTACTGCGCTCCCCCTGGAGGGTTCATAAAATAAGTTTCCCTGAATCACAGCGTTTCAAACCTCACCTCTGCCTGTGCATCGCTGACAATGTGATCTTTGAGCAGACTTCTAATTATTTAGGATCCTCTTTTTTTTCCAACTGTACTATGAGAGGATTTGAGTAAACACCTTTGATTCCCCTTCGGTTCTACAGTCTAAGATTTTATGAAAAGCCCTACTAAAGAGCCTGCAAGGGGAGAAGACAACACCGGGGGAAGGGAGAGGAAGGAGGCAGGAGGTAGGAGAGAAAAATACACCAAGTTTTCATGCGTGAAAAATAAAACGTGTGTTTTCTTAAACAGAGTGAAAGAAACGGAAGTTGATGGGTAACTCAACATTTGTTGGTAGCACGCTCTTTTAAACTGTTGTGTCAGGAGAGCCACAGTGGCCACGGTTCTTTCTCCCCAGTGAGCTTAGGGTGTCAGTGATTAGGCAGCTTCTCCCGCTAAAATGGATGGTGAGGCTGCCCATCCCTTTATGTGGGGGACATCAGCCCCAGTTGCAAAGGACAGTCCCCATTATGCCTGTCGTCTCAGTATTACTATGAATCATTCCCCTTTTCACTCTCCAACGGGTATTGGTTCTGAACAATGCATTGTGTGGCCACCCAGTTGTTAGGGACCTCAGAGCCCTGGGATCTCCCTCCCTGCATCCCCTGCTCTACGTTGGGTCTGATGTGGGGATGTCACTCATGGAAAGGGTCCACAGTGCTCTTTTGGGGCTGACTCGATCAGCAGCGTGGTCCCCGGCTGGCAACTAGAGCCATCTCTTCTAGGCGGCGTGTTTTAACGTGACCGAAAAATTTGTGCCTGTGCATCTGAGACTTGAGCAGATTCTCCAGCTTCACGCAGAGACCGCAGCCTACCTTCCCGGTATGGTAAGGGTGTGAGAATGTCCACTCAGTAAACAATCTCTGCCCACACCTTGTGTACCAAGTACAGGGAACAGAGAGACAAAGACGCCAAAGAAGGCAGATGTGTAAGCCAACAACTAAAGTGGGATAATGCTGTGTTAGTAGGATGTAAACATGTGACAACATATATTGAGGTTACTGAAAAAAGAATAGTTCATTTAGGAAAAGAAATGGAAGGGGAGAATTTTGAGCAGGCCTTAAAGGGGGATGGACAGGGTCTGGGGAGGGGGTGGTAAAGGGAGTGGGGGGAGACATCCCAGGAAAACAAAAAGACACGCAATGACCCACGGCCAGAAATACACGGGGGACTAGGGAGGCAAAGCGTGCCCAGTCTGAGTGTCTATTTGTTGTGATACACCAGTTTGGAACTGAGTCTCAGGCAAGACCTTGGAGCAAATCCACGGGGGTGTCGTTATTAGAAGCACCAGAAGGGACCTTTTTTCACATTTTCAGCGTGGACCCCTGACGGGTCCATTTGAGTGAGGTGTGGGTGTATTTTCATTCGGGAATTTTACACTACGACATCACCACATGCATTGACCAAGTTCGATGCAGGCTTTCCTTATGTTGCTTTATAATTAGAAGCCAGCGACTTGAAGTTCCGCAGCGGTACGTAGACTAGTGGTGATAGCTTTATGGAATTGTTTATTTTTAGTTTGGCAAAGGCAAGGCAGTAAATATCTCAATTAGTAAACTAAAGCAGCATGGATGAGAAATGCCCACAAGGGGATCAGGATTAGAAAGAGCTGAGCCAGTGAGCTGGAGGAAACCCTTGTCTCACTTGCTCCTATTTAGAGCATGACGAACCAACGCAGTGTGCGCGCCCGCAGTGTGCGCGCCCGCAGTGTGCGCGCCCGCAGTGTGCGCGCCCGCAGTGTGCGCGCCCGCAGTGTGCGCGCCCGCAGTGTGCGCGCCCGCAGTGTGCGCGCCCGCAGTGTGCGCGCCCGCAGTGCCGCCGGCGGGAGGCCCTTCGCCTCCTGCAGGTTCTGGTGTTCAGCAAGTCTCCCTCTTCAGGACTCACTGTGATTGGATGTTGACCATCGATCGGGTCCCAATGGGCTGAGTCGATATCCAGTCACAGTGGGATGGCGTAGTGTCTTTGACTGCGCAAGCTCCTTCACCTGCAGTTCTAGTGTGACCGAAAAAGGGGTTTTATGATGAAGTGCCGGGGAAGTTATTCATTTCATATTCATATATACACACACACACATGTACATTACATGACCCATTGTGTGAAAATATTTAACATGTGGTACTGCAGAATCCTTTACTTGCCTGTAGATAGTATCTCCTACATTATATTGGAGATTCCGTTTTAAGTCTGGGAGGAAAAGTAGAGGCGATTTTCAAAGCTTCGTTTCCAGAATTTCAGTTTGGGTGTATGGAGCCGTGCTATTCCCGTAACTCCAGAATCTTTGGGAAATACTCGCCAGTCATCAGAGAAGAGACTCACTAGTGGTATTAAGAATGTTATAGCGGAAGGAGTTTGTGTTTTAAAGTTACAAAGTACATTACTTTTCGATTTTTAACGTTGCATCCTTAGTCCATTTGGATTTATGGTACGTATCTAACATTGTATGCAAGGTCCTTTGGATTTTCCCCCTAAATGGGGACTGGAGAGGGGGGTGAGTGGAAAGACCGATGTCTTCTTTTGCTGAACAATTACTGCATATCAGCTCTCTGTGGTCTGCAGGGGAAATGATGGGGGCGCGTACATCTGTAGACAATTTCTGTCTGTCTCCTCTCTGCTTTGTAGACTGGAAAAAGAGAGCATTCAGCAGAGCTTTAGCAACGAAGCAAAGGCCCAAGCCCTTCAGGCCCGGCAAAGAGAGCAGGAGCTGACACAGAAGATACAGCAAATGGAGGCCCAGCATGACAAAACTGGTAGGTGGTGGGGAGAGATTAGAGCCGGGGCGCGGGCTCCCGAGCCAGGCCCACGCCTTACTGTGAAATGACATCAGGAACACCTGTAACCTTTGGCTGGCCGAAGGGAGCAGATGCTAACTACACCGGAGATTCCGAATTACATATTAGTTAGCGTTTAGAAGAGAAAATGGAAAGTATTGCCCACTGTCTGTTGATTTCAGAGTGCTGCTCTCACATCTGCTGCACCATCTGGATTATGAGTTTATTTACCTGTGTTCAAGAAACGTAAAGCTGAGAGAGACCACAACAAAGTAGAAAAACAAAGGGCTTGTTTTTGGCTGGGTTTTCAGGCACACATGTTATATAAAGAAAATAGCATCAGAAGCTCTGCGGGAAATGCTCTGAGCTTACAGTTAAAGTCTCCTGAATAGCATTGAACAGTTCCCGCAGCACACACATTATAGCTCCTCTAAAAGCCTAATGAGTTTGCTTCAGCATCCAAACTGGAGAAAAGCTTTAGCCATTAATCGGTCCTTAATTCACTGTCGCAGCTGGATGTAATTCAGTGGCTCCAAATTGATATGTTCCTTTATTTAATCTTTGCAGCTTCGAACATTTTTAGCATTTGTATGATGCCCCCACCTCCCCCAGCCCAGTCGACAGTGATGTTTAATCCTTTGCATTCTTCAAGTTCTCACAACTGCTGTTAAAATTCGCTAATACAAGGCATTGACCACAGCTGGCAGGCTTGGCTAAAAACTGCCATCTTTCATCACGTTGGCGCCATTCTGCAGGCTGAGTTGGCCAGTAACTCCTTACCTTTCATTTGAAAGTAAAATGCACTTTGAAAATAGGCAGTTTGATGTGTTCAGTCGGAGCATTATGTAGTTCTTTTCACTTCTGAGTTGGGTGTGCTCAGGCAGTGTCAGTCAAAACAAGGCCGTATCGCTCATTATAATTCCACACCACATACTCGCGGCTGACTGTCCTATTAAAACAAAAGTTTAATTGATCCCGTCTCTTCCAGAAAGACGTTGCTTACTTTTTAGTGCTTTAATTCATTTTGCCTTGTGTGTGCTCTATGCTTTTTTTGCTAAAATGGAAAAGAAATAAAGGGCCTTACACTCGAACGTCATTTTCACATCCTGTGATGTATGCTACGTTTGATGGCCTGGTAAGAAAGTCCTGCTTGTCCTACGTTGCAGGTGAAAAATTGCTAAAGTGAAATTCACTAAGTAATCTCTTCACTGATAAAGAGGCAACTGTCATTTTGACTTGTAATTCGCTCCAGCACTTTCATTAGAGACTTGCTTCTACCAGCGTTTGGCCAGAAAAAAAATGAAATTTCACCAGGCTTATTAGATGTTGTTCACGAAAGAGAGGAGGAAATTATAGGCTAAATTATTGTTTATAAGCAGCAGCTTGGCAATTGTGGCATTCGGATCTCTGAGCGAGATAAGAGTATGCGACTGTCAAAACCATCTCAACGGCGCTTCCGTTTATGTTGCACAAAAGTACCACCCTGTCTTCAATTCCTTTGACCAGGTCTTCACTGAAGCTCATACCATTGACAATGAAATCAAATCACGTGCTTCACCTTTGTCATCAGACAAGTATGTGCCCGCCTGGGGGGTAATGAAATATGTGAGCAAACGTGAAACGTGAAGCATGGATTATAGTATAGGACAGAGTTACTCAATACCTTAGTTTTTGATTATCTGATTATAATAAGTTTTGACACTTTATAGTGAAACTGTCAAAATAAAATCTAATAGCTTGCCCATGACAAGATATTGTAAGCATGTATGATTCTACTATGGTGTTGGATGATCTGTTAACATGTTAAAACATTACACCAAGCTTATATGATCAAAAATGTCTGTGGTGAGTAAATATTCTAAAAATAAATGTCTCACAAGATTCAGTGTCTTCCCAGGTGACTTGGGACTTTGACCATGACCTGGTAGCTAATGGGGAATGTGCTTTTTCCACTCTGCATATGGAAGCCCTGCAGGGTTGCAACCATAAACATCTTATGTTGCTGGGGGTTTATTGTTATTTCTAGAAAACGAACAGTATTCGCTGCTGACCTCCCAGAATACATTTTTGACAAAGTTAAAGGAAGAGTGCTGTACGTTAGCCAAGAAACTGGAACAAATCTCCAAAAAGAGCAGGTAGGTAATATTATATAATACTTTCAGAGCCCTGTTTGTTTAAATCCTGTAATTTTTTCCCTAAAAGACAGCATTTCTGCTCTTTTATAGTCAAATGTTAACACGAGATACAGCCGTCCCCCCTTCCCCATAGTTCACTTTTTGCTGTGTGACAGTTCATTGTGGTCAGCCATGGTCTGAACACTTTAAATGGAGAATTCCAGAAATAAATAGTGCATCGGATTTGAATTGTGTGCAGGTCCAAGCCATGTGGTGAAATCTGGAGGAGCCCCACTCGGTCCCACCTGGGACGGGAGTCGTTTCTTCATCCAGCCCTGTCTGAACTGTATGTGACCCTGCCCCTTAGGCACTTGGTAGCCCTCTCCGTTACCAAATCAGCTGCAAGGTCCCTCAGTGCATGTGTCCCAGGCGCCCTATTTTACTTCCTGATGGCCCCACGGCGCAGACGCAGAGGTGCTGCCATGCGAGCCCACCAGACAGGAGCTGCGAAGGCCTCCCTTAGGAGAAAACGCGAGCCGGGTACAATACGGGGTTTTTGAGAGATGGGAGAGCGAAAGAGACCCCATTCCCGTAATTTTTATCACAGTGCATTGTTATAATTGTTCTCTTTTACTATTGTTGTTAATCTCTCACTGTGCCTAGTGTGCAAGTTACATTCCATCATTGGTATGTATGTACAGGAAGGAACAATTTTTTCAGGCATCCCCTGGGGGCTGTGGAATATACCCCTTGTGGATAAGGGGGACTCCTGTACGTGTTGATGTGCTTCTTGTGAAAATGTTTTCCCTGCATGAACATTTTCTTCATTGTCCATATAGAACCTTGGTGTTTTTTCGTGATTTTGTGTACATGCTGTGATTGGACTTTTTTTAAGGGTTAAGATGGAAAATTATGAAATTTCAGAACTCAAAGGCCAAGACAGCAATTATTCTGATAAAGGGTGCAGATAAATCAAGCTGTTTTAAAGTCCTGTGTTGATACATGTAGCCCATTTAATCTATTAGCGCAGTTCTCTTTGGCTATAAACACACAAACGCTATCTTTAGGCCAAGTTATAATAGATGATGTACATGTACAAAAACAAAAGATGATACTTTGAAATAAATGAACTAAAACCATCCTTTCCTTCTTTTTATAAAACTGTTTTATTTTAATAAAATAGCCATCAGGCATTTTGTCTGTACACCACTCTTTTATAAATCCACTGACTGGGATCTTAAGGAATTTTTTTTCTGCACACTTTCTAATTAGATTATCTCAGTGAATGAGTTACTTTATAATCTAAATTGTAAGAAGCCCGAGTTCTCGTCTCAGCTCTGACATAACTGCATAAGCTCAGACATGCACTTGACCTGCGGGTTCCTCTGGCAGATGAACCATATTGGACAGAACCCTTTGACTGAACTGTAACGGGCTACATTCACCTCATTAGCTAGATAGCAAATGTCACACTACACTATCACCTAATGAAAAAATAACCTGTATAGTTTGTCTTTTGTATCTTTCCGAAGCTCACTCAGATCGACACAGAGCAAGCACTTTGGCACACAAGCACACCTACCGCTTTGGTGTCTCCTTCAGAAAGAATCTCTGGGTGAACCAGAGCCTCAGATCGCTCTGAGTCCTGCCTTGGCTTCCTCTATCAATAAGCTGTCTGAGCCAATAGATCCCATCTCTGAAACTTTTGGGGAAACAGAAGGCTTTTGAATCCAGTTCTTTCTGCTCACAAGGAGGCAGAGGCCCCTATAAACACTGAGAACATGCCTGATATTTGCTCCTTCATAGCAATACTAATTAAATGTTTTGTTTGGGTACAGAAAAAGCTCAGGGTGCCACAATACCAGATATTTTCAGGAACTCTGGCAAGGAAACCCACATTTTGTCTTGAAAGAGACTCATAAAATATCAACAGTAGCTATTCCTAACCAGAAATATTTGATTTGCCTCACGTGCATCCAAACAAACTGGATTATATAATCTAAGAAAAAATTATATTGATCAGGGGTTTATAACACTATATTATTTTAAGGTTGCTTTGCAATTGATTAATTATCTTGCTTGCTAAGGAGGCATAATTTAGGAAAGTGAAGTGGATAAAACAGAGAGGGGTGCTGTGTGCCTGATATATATTATTTAATTCTCACAGTAGCTGGACACAGGAATTACATTCTTCTTTTACAGCCAAGGAAACCAGTCCTCATTGGGTTCAATGGCTGCTAAGTGGGAGAGCTGGAGTCCTAACTTCGGTATTTCTGGCTCCAAAGCCTCTGATTCTTGCTTACAATAAGTGCAATATTTTAAATCTACTACTAAAGAAAATCCAGGCCGAAGTAGTTAGGATGGGGGAGTTTGGGGGGGAAATTAATCTTTAAATTCCCATGGAGAAGTGGGTATACTTGGCAGGTGAGGGTTAACCTGTGAGCCTGGGTTTACCTGTGCCCTGTCCGGTTAGACCCCCTTCATCCTGCTCTAGATCTGTGAACTTGCCCTGTGCTGGTGGAGTGAACTTGAACCTCAACACCTCTCCTCTTGCTTCTGATTCCTCCAGCTCTCGACCACTGTTTTGTCAATTCAGTGTGTTCCTTTTTATCTGACACGCAGTGGCACTCAATATACACCTGTTGCATGCAGGAATGAATGAGTGAATGAACGAACTGAATGAATGAAGCAGTGTGGTGCTACCCTTGTATCTCGATCTGACTCTGGATGCAACATGTTTCTCTGTTGATGGCACGGCCAAGGTGCAGTAAAAAACACCTTGGAATTCAGAAAGAACTAGGTTTGAATCCCACTCGGCCACTGAGCTTCGTGAACCTCGGGCGCACTGCCTAATCTCCCCAGACCTCAGCTTCTCATCTTTAAGCGCATTTCTAAAACCATATTCGGGATTGGTGTGGGAATTAGCCATTTTGAGAGACAGACAGAGGCACACATACAGACATAAAGCACCTAGTACACAGTGCAGGACGCAGAAGTAGGCAGTTGCTCTCAAGTTGTCACCGATGGCATTGTTTTAAGGGTCTCGGCTGGCAACTTGGACGTCACTTCACCTAGCCATTACTGTTTGTGCCAGGGTGTGCGTGCCATTTCCTGAGAGAGCGCAGATATAGTACAATGAACACCTTTATATTAAAGGCAAAGCAGGTTCAGGAAAATGTGGACGTGGTTGTGACTCAGGTCTTGCACTGGCCAACGCCTTGTTCTGCAAATCTGAAGAACTGAATAGGCATCTCCTGTAACTTCACAAGTTAATCTCGAACTAAGGCCTGGCAAATAGTAACCCCTCGATAAATTGCTCCTTATTATTGTTAAAGCTCGAAAGGGCTTCTAAACTTCATAAAGTTGGGTCGCACAAGAAAGCAATACTCAAGGCGAATTGTGATTTCAGGGTTTTGTTTATTGTTTACTCTTAAATTTCTTAATCCGTCCTCATTCCCCACCCCACCCCCTCGCCCGGCTCTACACAGATGATGAAATTTTCAAAATTCGTGCAAAATTTAACATTGCATGTTAATACTGCTTTCTGCTTTGAAACCACCCATAAAACTTGAAGGGCTCAGCGTGTTTCTTTTTAAGTACAAGTTATAAACATATCAAGCCCTCGAGAAGCCGTCCAGGACTAACCCTCCACACACCCTACCAGACTTTGGGGATACGTAGTTTCCCCTGCACTCTGAGGTGCGGAGAGCTTGCAGTTTTTTGAGCTTTCTAAAGAATTGTCATCATGAAAGCTCAGTCTGCAAAATAATTATTTAAAGCATATGGTACTTTTAATCCAGGTTTGCGTCTGAGTACTACGGTAAAATTTCCCCTGCAAGTAGGTGTATTTACTTTGTATTTACCAACAGTTAAAAGCTGGTTTTTATTGCTCCCCTTTTCTCGCTAGTGACATTTCTCTAAGAGTTTCATGTTATTCAAAATCCCATACTAAACTGATGGATGCATACTATTCAAAATTCCCTTTTTTTTTTTTTTTTTTTTTACTCACTGATCTAGTCATTTGACTAGAGCCATGCAGAGTGAGTGACTAGGAAAGCTGGCAGCCTGGACTCATAGCTCCTGTACACTCAGACTCCACCCCAGCCTCACGGGAAGGTGCATAGAAACAGGCCCCTCGTGCACGCATGTGCGTGCACATGTGGGTGTCTGTGCGTGCGTGCTTGTGCATGCATGTCTGTTGTGTGTGTTTTCTCCCCAAGTCGACACTGTAGCAGTGCGTGTCGCTTCGTTCTCTGGAACCCCTCCATCGTGATTAGCACAGTACTTCCCGCACCTTGCGCCTCGCACGCTGCTTGTGCACTGTCAGTAACCCCAGGGTCTGTGAATGAAATGGCATGTCCCGTTTTAAAACTAAAAACGAGCTGCCGATCCCGTGCATTTTATATAGCTCGTGTTTGACCATCAGGCAAGAGAATTAATTTCATCTTCTTTTGCACTGGCACCAGGCAGGCATTCTGGTCGATTTCCGTTGTAGCTCCTGTAAACCTTAGCTCCCCTTTCATCTTTATTGCGCAGGGCTCTGAGAGTTTACAACAGTTACAGGAGTGTTTTTGAACTTGGTAAGTGGAGATATTTAAATACCTTTGGTGCTACTGTGATTTTTTTTTTTTTAATCAAAGTGAAGGAAGCATTCCCTCTCCCCAGGCACTGAGATGAATCAGCGGTGCGATGTTTGCAGTGTATTTTGCAGCGTGATCTAAAACGGGCCTGAGAGGGGCTCGCAGGGCTAGGCGCTGGCTAGGAGCGAGCCTCCGCCAGCTGCGCAGTGGAGATCAAACACGTGCTGGGTCTCAGCCTCTCAACACTTGCACTTGCACGTTGAAAAGACCAGGCTCCGAACGCAGAACCGGGGGCGGCGCGGTTTCGTGTCTCTTCTTTCTTTTCCGTCATTGTCGCTTTCTGGGTTGCTAGGCTGGTGGATTGATGTCTCACCCTGCCCATTGTGTATTGGTGATTTGCGTTTTGTAATTAAGAGGAACAATGGGAGTCCACTGGGTCTCGTTATATATAATGGTTGGTTTAATTTGTTTCACTTCTATCTTGTTAATTGTAAATTGATCATTAAGATTTGAATTCTAATCTGTCACCAGGGCTGTGGGTATTGAGGCTAGAGCAATGATCCTGGCTTTAATCACTGATGATGAGAAACAAATTTTATAATTTTGGTACATATTGCAGTTCATATATTTTAACACTGGATTTTATGGTGTTATAAATATTGTTAAATGACTTTTAGTGTAGTTTTACTGTGTGGACTATAATGTATAAATTATATTACTGGTTTGGCAACAGTAGGTATCCAACTGTGTGAGTTTAATTGAAGTAAAGAACACACACCCGGTTGAACTAGTTTTTTCCCCTTGCCTGTTTAGATGGAAGGTTGGAATGCTACAAAAATTATATTCTGCAAGGGGAGACTGATACCGGCCTCTGACAATTGTTACCAAAAGTCAAATGAGAATCTAATAGAATAAAAAATTAAGGGGTCATGTTTTCTCTTAAAAAGCGATTATCACTGTAATCCTAATGACAGTAGTAAAATATTATTATATTTCATGCCAATGCAATTACCCAACATAACTGGTGTATAAAAATGCAGGGAAAAGTTCACGTTTCTGGAAAGCCAGAAAGCACCTAAATTTTCTGTGGAAATGAATTAGAGTCCATTAGCCTTTTATATGACTAGGAAAATCATGCCACAGATGTAATCTCAAACTAACACAGAAACTTGTGCATTTATTCTTTCAACTTTGCAAACAACTAGTTCATTAAATATGTCGTGGGCTCTCGGTAGAGAAAAGACTGATGTCCATGTATGTGTATCAAATTTTTATTGTACGTTGGGAGTTGGTAGGCAAATTATCCTTACAAACAAAGAAAAAAATGCCCCAAAATATGCAAAGCAGAAAAAATATTGTAGCACTAAAATATGTGATACTTACGTACCTTATAAATAACACTATATTTCTGTGATCCTGTGATAAGGCGCTCTCAATATAAGGCATTTGGATGTAAATACAAAGAAGAATGAAGGAAAAATTTCCTGTGACATTACCATCCATCTAACTAATGTCAACTATTGACATGTTTCCTTTCAGTCATTTTCTATGTGCATGTGACCATGTATGTAACATGCATGTATATCTTGAGTGAGCTTATACTCTAGATACAGGTTTGCATTCTGCTTTTTCACTTAACATTATCCAGGGAACATTTTTCTATATCATTAAATACTTTGGAAATATAATTTTCTTTGAGTCATTTGTATTCATAAGACATTTAAGATGTTTCCAATTTTTAACTGTTATGAATAACATAACAATAATTTTGCACAGAAATCTGAACTTCTGATGGTTCCCTTAGTGGAGGTGCTTCAGAGGGGGTGGCTGGCCCAAAGATATGGGCCTGTTCAATGTGTGCGACCCACAGCCCGGTCGCTATACGTGCGCTCCATCAGACGCCGCACTGGAGAGCAATGCTGTTTCCCAAAACACTGTTACAGTGAGCACTGTGATTTTTTTGGAAAAAGTTTTATATTTTTATGTTATAAAATCTATGTTTCCCTTGTGATTTTTCTTTTAAAAAGTGACTTTTTTTTCCTGGGGAAGTACCTAAGAACAGATATTCTTCTGCATTTTTTCCTCGTTTGGTTTAACTATCATTTTTTATCCTCTCAGAATTTTATGTGAGTGCATATTATGATAGGAGATACGAGTCTTGGAAGAATGCTCAATTCCTGTCTCAGAAAACTGCCCCTAAATGCTTTTCCATTGAATGAGATTTTGAGAGGAGAAATGTAAGTCGTTATTAATTGATCTGGACTATTTCAAATGTAGGTAAATTCTCATTAGGAGAAGCAAATGCAGATTGAGTGTTTGATCTGAGCTTGCAAACGAGATAATTCATGCCCTCGTGTATAATCTAGTAAGAAAGATGAGACGCGGAGCGCCACTCCGAGGAATAAATTACAGGCTAATGTATGCACGAAAGCTAGAGGTAGCTTCAGAAAACGTGCTGACACGTTGAGAGCTGCAAGGTATTAATCAGGGCAGGCTTCCTTTGACGTGACCCTGGAACCAAGGTGGAAACAAAGCGAGGGCTGAGAGGAGCTCACAGTGAGAGATTGCTTCCTCCTCGGGAGGCAGCGAGGCCCTTGGGATGAACTCCCCTGGCAGCCCCAGAGCTTTTCTTGACCAGGAAGAACAAACAGGCTCTCCCCGCTAACAGAGGAATCCTTTCTTTGGAGGGAAGTAACTGCACATCAAGTATCTTACTTAAACTTCAAGAAACAAGCCAACTGTTAACTCATTTTAATATGCAAGAGTCTCCAAGCCTCAGCTCTACCCTGGCATGGGTGAGGCAGGGCCTCGTGAAAAGGTGGTGGTAGTGGGGATGATATTTCATTAAATGAAGGACAGGGGTACAATTTTTCTTGGACAGACACCTTTCTGATCTTCAAATTTTGAGATTCAAGGGAGTCGTCCAAGATACTGAAAAGGTAACATATTTTCTGAGTGATGTCAGCCATCACCAGAGCAGATGTCTACAATCACAACTAGAGACAAAGAGAAGACTGGGGGAATGGTATCCGACGTAGCCAAGTGGAGGAAGGTGATCGTAAGTGCCAGCTGAAGCAAGCTTATCTGCTCCCAGGATTCCAGAAAACCATGGGAGGCAGGAGCAGAATCCAAAATAGGACTGAATCCAAAATGAGCTTCTCCCCTGCCCCATGCAGCCAGGTGACTGTCCCTCCTCCAATCAGAAAACTAGGGGCTTCCTCTCTGAAGAGATTCGACCAGCAGGCTCTGGGAAAAATGGGGGCACTGAAGTTAGACTAGGGGGATTAGGAGAAAGTCTGCATCCTGAGAGGTGAGGTCCCCAGCCCTCCATTTCCACCCAGCTCCCAGGACACTGGCGGTCAGGGGTGCAGAGCCAGCGGGAACCTGGAGACCCCTTTTCTTGAGAAACAGAATGGCCACAGCGGAAAGAATTACAGATACTGATATTGGGGATCTCCCATCAGAAAAGATGGCTTGCCACTCAGTCACTCGACACTAAAGCCCACCTGTTTGGGGAAAATAAATGTACACAAATACAAATGTAATCATAGCGTACCACTGAGATAACTAGGACCAATACTTAGGTAGTCATTATAGCATAAATACTGATACCAGTTCAACCACAAGCCGAAATGCTAATAATCACATGGACAGGGTGGAGATGTGGGCACATAAAGATTTTGATCTTCATCTACCCAAATGAATCACAGAAATTTCTTAACTGTTGGAACACGAGGTATTGATAGACGCAAATTAAGAAATACAGACATAAATACCAAGAAATAGCTTTAAAAACACCAAAAGCACTTGTCACTGCTCAGCTGGATGGAGGCGTCAAGGGGCAGAGGATGGCCCTTTTTCAATGTTACGCCTTTTGGAACTATATGAGTTTAATCACGTGCCATTAAATTAGCCATGGTAATTAAAAGAAACTATATTCTATCGTAGAAATTAGGCCAGAAATTAGGCCTTTTACAGCATGGTAGCTGGCCCACAATGGGCACTCAGTGAATATTCAGTAAATGAACATTTTTAAAGGGGGTTCGTCATCATCATTTCTGTCGTGTTCGTTGGAGAGGCCACCTCATTGAGAGCGAGTTGCCATTCCTTCCTCGGTCTACCACTTGCATCCCTACAGTAGAGATCCCTCTGCTAGGAATTTTGCAATTTCTGAAATATTTTATCGTATGTAACACATTTTTACTCACAGATATGTGTAGATATGGAGTTTAAGATAATGTTAAGTCTATACAGTCAGAGCGTGCTCTCATAGTAAGAACCTTTAACATCGCTTATTTCTGGATTTTCACTTCGCTAGATCTGAAATCGCTCAGCTCAGTCAAGAAAAAAGGTACACGCGTGACAAACTGAAACGGCTCCAGAGGAGGAACGGTGAACTGGAGGAGCAGTGCGTCCAGCACGGGAGACTGCACGAGATGATGAAGCAAAGGTAACGAAGCTCTAATAAGCGGTCGGCGCGCCGGATACGGAACGTATGTGGGTCACAGACAGAGTGAGAATTGCTGTAGAATAAATAGACTTCGTGATTACGAGGCTGCTTAATGCCCATGCTCAGAATCTCATACCTTTAGGTATCTGTGCTTCCTTCACTTAGGTTGTTCTTCTGATAAGCCAAGAGCAGAGCACATCCCACCTTTACCATCCTCCAAAGACATAGAGTTACATAGAATATAGAACACTAGAAAAACCACCCACCGCTAAGGTGTATGTTGGTAATGTGATATGGAGGAATTTCGAAAGTTCTCTAGAACTCAGGTTTTATATGGTTTTTTTTTTTTTTTGTAAGATAAAACATGCTGTAGGCCCAAGAGGGTTACAGATCTAATCAGAGGTTGTACTGATGGTATCGCAGGAGTCGGGATTCGACTCTAAACTCTCTGGTTCCTCCCAGCGGTGTTACTTGGAGCAAGTTACTTAAACTCTCTGAGCGTCAGTTTCGTCATCCACTTATTGGGGCTAATAATATCTACTTCGTAGTTTAATGTAAATACGGTAAAGCAGATAGTTCGTAATAGCCATCCACCAAAGAGCGTCAACGATATTCACTCTCTTCTCCCAGATGAAGAAACTTAGGCCCAGAGAGACTGATGACTTTGCTCAAGGTGACATGAAGGGGTCGAGTTCAAACGTGAGGCTTCATCTTTGCCTCCCAAATTCCCTTCCTTTTCCGTGCGGTATTTTTGGTTATGAACACAGCCCCTTATCATTTCCTGGAAATGGGTCATTTATAATTTCTGTGTAATGATGGACTCCCGGGGGGTGAGGGGATCAGCATTTGACACCACACGGTGAAGAGGTTTCCATAGATCTGACCTCCGCACTCTGCACCTGAAGACCTGCCAGCAGGAGTCACCCTCCCTGGGAGGGGGGGTCCCTTGGCCTCCAGCTCCCATCCCTGTCCCCCTCCCCACACGCCCCATGCCTTCTCTGTTTCAAAACCAACTGTTGCTCTAATGGAGGGGAAATGAAAATGTTTATAGGCTCCTTTTATTGTTTCGTGTTTTAATTTAAAGCAAACGTAGAGTCCTCGGGGTCGGGGGCCACTTAGCACTCTGATCACTCTCTCTGTTGCACAGAAGAAGGGAAGTCGGAAAATGGCAGAGCACTTCAGCCACCAAAGCACTAAACTAAAGGTATATTTGCAGAGTAATAATCATTCATTTATTGGCTCATTAAAATGTTTGCTTGAGCCCAGGCAGGCCAGGGGTCAGCAAACTTTCTGGAAAAGGCCAGACAGTAAGCTATTTTAGGCCTTGGGGGCCACACATGGTCTGGGTCATGCAGTTGTCTTTGTTTTGATTTTATCTTTGTTTTTTACAGCCATTTAAAGAGCAAAAACCAGTCTTAGCTGGAGGGCCAGCGGAACAAGCAAGAGGGTTGATTTGCTCTTGGGCTGTAATTTGCCCCCATGCCAGGCAAGGAAGGCATCTTTGTAATACCGCTTCGCTTACATTTGTGTATTGCTTTAGAGTTCATAAAACACACTCCCAGTATTGTCTTACCTCGAAACAAAGCGGGAAAGCAGCTGAGCTTATCACTGCCATCTCCAGATGAAGAACTAAGGCTCAGAAAGATGAAGTCGCCAACCGAAAGTCAGAGAGCAAATTAATCATTCATTCATTCAACAAATATTTATTGATTGCTATACGTATGTGCCGTGCTCGTCACCACATGCTTGCAATAAAATAGCGAAGTAGATCTAGTTCCCAGTCTAACAGGGAAGCTGGAAGCGCTTCCAACCCTACAGGGAGGATGGAGGTCGACAACAGAGTTTTATAAATGACTAATTTATTGCAGTAACGGTCATGTCTAGGAAAGAGAAATCTACTTCGTGGTGCAAGCACATTTTCTAAGGGGATTGATCCTGACCAGGAAAAGTTTCAATGAGAAAATTGCACTTGAAACGAGTCTGCCAGCGACTGGGTCGGGACCATTGGCCTTTGACAGCAGGAGCTGTCAAACCCGTGCCTGAGCCCGCAACCGCTTTGTACAGGAACGTGGCCGTGCTCATTCCCTTCCGAGTCTGTGGCTGCTTCCATGCACCAAGGTCAGAGCTGAGTGGTTGGGTCACAGACTTCGACCTGCTGGCCCCCGAGCCTAAAATATTTGCTACCGAAAAAGTTTTCCAGCTCCTGTCCTGAGAAAACTCCGAAAGTGAAGGTCCTGAGGTAGTCCTTCCAGGGAAGGGAAGAAACCGTGGAAAGAATAAGGGAAAGAATGGCATGGGATGAGGTTGGAGAGGCAGGCCAGGGCCAGACCTAAAGGCGGGGCCTTGAAGTTTTTATTACAGATCTTTTACTGGCCTATTACATAAGGGAAGAAATTAAAAGGCCTTTCAGAAAATAGGGAGAATGAAGCGATCAAATTTGCACTTAGAAACAGCACTGCAGCTTCAGAGTAGAATCGGGGCACGGTGTTCACACAAGGCCAGGCAGGGAGCTAGCGGGGCAGTTAGTCAAGCGGTGGCAATGGCTCTGACTTGGGGGGACCGTACCGTGATGCAGGGAAAAGTGAACAGACTGGCGCAATATTTAGGAAGTTTAATGGACGGGACTTGCTGATTGATTGGCCGAGTTGGGTAGAGAGAGGGGGCATATCAAGGAGAACACCCGTATTTCTGACACGAGCAGTGGTGGCACTTTCCGAGGACTAGAGGACACTTAGAAGAGGCAGGTTTGTGGCTAAGATGGTCTGGGCTCAGGATGAGACCAAGGGCTAGGTTTTGGCCGTGTTCGAAGGGATACATTGAGCAGGTGTGTGTAAGGCCCTGAGCTCAGGAGAAATATCTTGGCTACACACGGAAGTGTCCCTTAGTCTATAGAGGATACTTAAAACCTTGGGAGTAAACGAGGTTACCCAGAGAGAAAATCAAGAAGAAAGAAGGGCTTACTGAGTCCTCGAGAACACCACTGTTTTTGAAGGTAAAGTAGAGGTCGCCAAAAGAGACTGGGGACAAGGAACCCAAGGAATGAGTGCAGCCTGGACGCGCATGTTATCGCTGTCACCACGTTGGCTACGGGACGGAACTGCTCCCGGAAAGAGGCAGTGACCGACCACATGCTGCTGAGAGAGTTAACAAGTCAGAGAAGCAGCCATCGGGCTCAATGAGTGGACAGGACTGGTCATACTGAGAAAAACGTTTTTAGTAGAACAGTAAGAGCAGAAACCACACTGAAGTGGACTGAAAAGTGAGTGTGAGTTGAAGAACCGAAACAGCAGATTTAAACCTCTTTTTCATGAGATTTGACTGAAAGGGAAAAGGGAAAGCAAGAGAGACAGGCCCGCCGACTGGCGGTGGGAGGATGTTTTGGGACGGGCATTTCGGAACAGGAAATTTTTTGTGTTAAGTCGGAGTAGATGGGAAAGTATGAGATATTGATTGTCGAGAATATTGAAGGTGTACAGTTAGGCAAATGACGTTTTCCAGCTGCTGGTTTGGAACTCCTGGTGTCCGCAGGGGTAGCCCAGAAATTCATGTTCAAGGCAGCAGTGGCGTTTTTTTCTAGTTATGTTTCAGACAGAGCATTAGTTCATATATTTCCCTAGAATATAGACCCATTGAGAGCTGCAGCTCACAGAGGCAGCACGCCCTAGAGTGGGGGTTCGCGTGGTCCCACCAGGTCGAGTACCACGTCCCCAACCCCAGCAATCCTGGCGGTTTGTCGGTTACACAGTTTTACACAGCTTTCTTCTTTCTTACACTAATTTCTTACCTAAATTATATGCGTGGAAACCATGGACTGAAGACAGGAAGCTGCTGATTGAAAGGTAACAAACCAATAATGAGTTTAAAATTGATGTCTACTATAAACGAACCTCAGAATGATCTTTGGTAAATCTGGCTTCTATTTTTCTAATAGGAAATTTATTCTTAAAAAATGTTAAAATAGGAAATAGAACATTGATTTTTATGTAATTTGGCATTTCATATTTGGGGGAATTAAGACTATGCACTATTTTCAGAAAAGTACTTGAAAATAGAAGCCTGAAAGCTTAAACTTCCTTTCATCATTAAAAAAAATTAGACAAAATATTGGCAATAGAATCCAACAATGTTGAAAAAGAATTATACACCAGAACCAAGTAGGATTTACCCTGGCTGGTACAACATTTGAAAAGAAGTTGATGTAATCTACCATATCAGTAGGCTAAAAATGAAAAATGACATGATAATATCAGTAGGTGCAGAAAAAAAATTTGAGAACATCCAAAGCCCATTTATGATTTTTAAAAATGCCTCTCAGTAAACTACAATAAAAACAGAGGGAAACTTCCCCAACATGATAAGGAATATCTGCAAAACCCCTACAGCTAACAATATACTTAACGGTGAGAAACTCGAAGCTTCCCCGCTAAGGTCAGGTTCAAGGCAGGGATGTTCGCTCCCATGACTCATTTTCAACATCACTTAGGCAGTTATAACTAATGCGACAAGGAAAGGTATGCAAATGGGAAAGGAAGACAGCAAACTGTCTTTGTTCACAGGTGACATGATCCCCTGTGTAGAAAGTGTGAAAAAAATCAACAAAAAACCCAGTGGAACTAGTAATTATAAAAGGGCTGCAGGATAGAAGGTGAATATAGAAAAATCAATCACTTTCATATACAGCAGCAATGAACAAGGGGGATTTAAACTTAAAAACACAATACCATGTACACTAGCACCCCCCAAAAGTGAAATACCTAGGTATAAATCTAACAAAATAGGTATAAGATCTGTATGAGGAAAACTGTAAAATTCTGATGAAAGAAATCAATGAAGAACTAAAGAAATGGAGAGATATTCCATGTCCGTGCCCAAGAAGACTCAATACACAGAACAATGAAACTTGTAGAAGGCAATCTAGATGACCTCGGTACCGCGATGACTTTGTAGATGCAGCGCCAAAGGCACAATCTCATTTATTCATTGCTGGTGGGGGTGCAAAATGGTACGGTCACTTCAGAAGGCAGTTCGGCGATTTCTTACAAAACTAAACATATGATCTAGCAATCATGCTCCTTGACGTTTACCGAAAAGAGTTAAACCCTTTTGTCCCCTTCCCAAAACCTGCACGTGGATGTCTGTAACAACCGTGTTCACAGTTGCCAAGACTTGGAGCAACCAAGAGGACTCTGGGTAGAACACTGAGAATATGAACACCCCGTGTCACTGGCCGCCTCTGGACCTTGCTGAGCTCCCGTAGGCGATGCCCCACGAGCTTCGACAGCTTGACTCCCTGTGACTTGGGGGAAGGACACTTTGTTATTGTTGCGCTATTAGTGCTGTACTGAGGCCATCCTGGGTTTCAAAGGCCGCCATTCATGCTTTTAATTATCAATTGCTCTTCGTGTAGCTTCATGGTAACAAATGAACTCTTTGGAGGGAGTCCATGTTGTCTTGGACATTTCTTTGGTACTTTTGAACAAAATAACGTCTGGGGCGATCACATTAGGAGAACAATACCTTTTAGTCTTTATTGAAAGTGTTTTCCTTTGTTTCATTGGATGTTGGTATTTGTGGAGGAAAAGCAATTTCATGAATTGTTTTCACCGTGTACAACATGCAAACTGCTGGTGGTGGACATTTACCAGATTGAAGAGGATGCTTGGTTTTGGGATAATATTTTCATGATCTAGAGTGCTATTTTCTGGGCTTCTGTTTTCCAGAAATTAATTAACTTTACAAATGGCTATTACCCATGAAAGGGTGTAGGGGTAGAACCATTTTCTCCTTATTGTCCTTGGAAAATAAGCAGCGGTTCAAAGAGCAAGGACTTCAAAGGCACTTTGTAGACATAGAGCAAAGCAGCATTAAAGTGGCTTTTGAGTCACTTTTTCCCCACTAACTGCAAATTTGAATGTTTATACGCCAGGAAAATGTGTCATTAGGAGAAAGTAGACATCCATCTAGCTGAGGCATTGCTGACTCTGGCTGCTAAGTGAAGCTTAGCTCGTCTTCTGCAAATGTGGGGATGGGGGCGGGGTGGGGTGTGGATGGGTATTAAGATGCCAAGAATGCTGCTATGCGAAATTGTTGTCTAACCAGCCAGTGCTACTTATCTGCTACTTCTCCATCGTCTCCGTCGTTGGCGCCCCACTCACTTTTTACATACTTCTCTCTCTTTTCATGGTTCTGTTGCTTTGCTTTGGTTCTTTATTTCTGGATGCCCGCTCGTGGCCAGATTTTATACTCTTCCGCAGGAAAACGGTATGCCTTAGCTCTGGCATTTTATTAGAATTTACACTGCTAGGCTGTATTATCTAAAATCCGAGACTTACTCATTATGAAACATGGATTTTTAATCAGCTCTCAAGCTGCCAGGAAACTGTTCTTCAAAACAAAGTCAAAGGATGTGTGGACATTGAACCATGTTAACGTGGAAGGGGCTCTGCACAAGCCAGATTGGCCCTTCCGGAGGAGTCAATGAAAACTGTGGTTGGCCCTAATTTCCTCCCCTTTCTGAACTTGGTTATAAAAAGAAATGCCGGATAATCAGCCCGATTCTTTAACATCGTGGAAATTCATGCAGAAAATGAATAGAAGTTTTTATTCGCTGGCCCAAATCTTAATTTATACTCTGCATATGACATCTGTATGTTTGTCTAGTTTCCACCAGAAAAAAAAAAAAGGCTCTTTAAAGATTGAAATGAACAAACCCTTATCTTTTCAGTTCCTAAACTATCTCAAATAGATAGCCGTTACCGTAAATTTAGGGTGGCTTGTAGCTGATGTGTAAATGTGGCTGCGTGGTACATAGTTCATCGGAGGGTGCCCAGAGGTGCTCGTTGCACCTGCATCCACAGAGCTTCTTGAAGCTGAGGGCTGGAGAGAAAGATCTTAGAAGGCTGGCAGTTTCGGGCAGATGTGCATCTGCCCTCCGGCGTCACTGGCTGTAATTTAACTACAAAAATGTTGCAACCATCTGGATAGCGAAACGGCTGAGGTCTGCGCTAGCCGGGATTGGAAGTACGGAGGAGGTCTGACTTCATAGACACTGGATTTCTATAAAGGAGAGATGCCAAGCAGCAACTCCGTGGCGTGCTGCTGGGGGTGCTGCAGCCGGTTTCCCGGGGTGGCCACAACTGTGTCGTTCAAGTGTGTCTCCATGCCTGTGTGACACACTGCTGCTGGATTTTAGGACTGTTCTGCCTTCAGGGTAAAGCCCGATTTTCACAGATAACCTAATCTGTAGGAAGAACACTAAAAAAAAAGTGTTCTTTCTACTAGTATGTGGATTTTACTAATTTTTTTTTGAGAGAGAAAAACCAAATTACAACCTCACACTCCCAGATATTCCAACATTGAAAGTTCACAGCTGATTTCTTCACAGAGCAAAGCTTACTGTTCCGGACCACGTTAGGGTCCATTGTGAGAGACACAGTCCTCCCTGATTTGTATAAATGTTTGGTTGTGTACCTCCAATGGTTACTAGAGTTTTTGCTGATTTGCTTGGCACATCTCCAGCAAAATAGTCCATTAAAATTCAAATCCATTTCCTAATAATTGAGACAATCAATTTACATTAAACAAGGCACAATTATAATTTCATGTACAATTTAAATTCTATAGAAAATAATCAGTGTGCAATAAAGAGAGACACTTATTTTGATGCAAAGGGATGTTTTTATAGTCTGCATAAACAAATCTTTCATATTTTCAAAATAATTCTCTTGTTATCTTTGGTGTAGGGGGAGCTCTATTCTGTTTTATTTTGACGTAGGGACAAGCGTGTGTCCATGGCTGCATCTTTAATAAGGAACGTGGCTTTCTCTCAGTGGCATTTTCAATTGAGAGGGTTCAGATGGAATGAGGTAGGCACTAGCTTGCTGTTTGACATGGAATCAGTCTTATGAAAAGAACAAAGAGGATGCAGGTTTCCCAAGTGATATGGGCATTATGCGTTCATCGTTACCTTTATGAAACAGACCAGGTGCCTACTGCTCCTTCAGCGGGGTGTGGGAAGGATGCACAGTGTGGGGAAGGAAGTTGCCCCGGTTGTGTGCCTTTGTGCCGAAAGCTTCCTGGGAAAACTTCAAACCTCCAGGCGGCTGGCTTCCATGAATGCGCCCGAATCTCCACAACCCACGTGCAAAGCTCCTAATGAGACTGGTATTGTCCGTCAGGAAATATTATTAGGGAGAATATAGTAAAAATAATGACAAGATAGAAAACAAATCCTGCCGGAGCCCAAGAATATATTTGGCTTCCGCTTGCCGCGTCTGTCTGTTTCTATAAACGGTCCAGAATAGAAACCGGATGTTTGAAATCTCTCTCCTTTTTGCATGCGCTCCTCCCCCTCCTGTCTTCCTTCCTCTTCAATATTAGTAGAGTTACTATTTTTATTATTTTTCATTTATATTCTTATTTTTCAATATTTGCCGTTTGTGTGGATAACACATTAATTTTTAATGAAATATTGTCAGACTCTTGGAATAGCTGAATCATAAAACTTGAAATTGATATCGAGTTCCAAGGCAGCATATACGCTGAATATGATGCTGCTAACTTTTCCCACTCGCCAATGGCAAATGGTTATTTTAAAAGATGACATGTACTTACATCTAAATCTCATCTTTGTATCTGAGTGTAGTTGTGTGAGTTTTGTAGCACAAAGAGGAATTCAGTCACCATCCTCATGACTAAAATGAAAGCAATAAAACAATGTGTTAGGCTGCGCTCTTTAATCATTTCCTTTTTATTTAGAAACACATGTTTTTGTCAAGCCTCATTGCTGTGAAAGAAATTCAGTTGTTACTTAAATTGAGTCTTTGGCTTAATTTTTTCATTTTAGTCCTGGTGCAGAACTAAAGATTTCATAGAAGGTGGCATATGTTTCTTTGAACTGTTTTTTCTCCAATCAGTAATTTGTAGCTTTGCATTTGCAAAAATAATACTGGAAATTATTTAAACAATTTTATATTGCATGCTATTCCCAGAACAACAGCTTTGTAATCCATTTTGGAATTGTAAATTAATAAGAATATTTTGTCATAGAAGTTTTTATTATAGAAAGCATAAAAACTTGAGATGTAACATCTTAGAGACTTTTTTCCTATTTTCAAGTTATAAAGATATCAATAATCAATATTACATTGGCAACTTAAATCTTAATCATTTTATATATAATCTCTTTGTAATTAAACTTTCTAAATAATTTTTATTTTACTTGAGAAAATTTACCGATTCTTAACATTAATAGTGAATTTATACTTTTCCAAATATTTATATTTTATATTACAAATAACAATTAATAAATGTTTAATGGGACCCTACCCATCTTGTATGAACTGAATTGCATGGATGGCATTTTAAGGACTCAAAAGAGGCCTGACAGATTTTGTGGTCCAGTCCCTTCTCTTATCGCCTGCCCCTCACCCTCAGTCCTTACTCCCCACACAGCTGAGGAAACCAAGGCCCCGAAAGATATGGAGACTAGAGTCAGTGTTTTCTGACTTCTGGACTAGTGTCTTCTACTCTACCCACTCAATAATGTATATGTCCCGAGAAATAGGGAGGTGGCCTAGTACTAATAATCAGAAGGAAAATGTTGAGTGCCGATAAATAATAAGATGTCCAGCAGAAGCTGTCTTATCCCGTAAGCGTGAGGCCAGAATTTGGATGGTTAACTGACAGGTCAGGAAATCCTGTCAAGGCCTATGTGAGGCGTGTGTTGGACCAAGACGTCCCTCTGTGTTCGGATCACCTGACTTACAGCGCACACCATTTTTCCTGGACCCACCACCCCAAAACTGCATCATCCGATGCACCCAGTTTTGGTTTTTCTAAAGCAGCTGCGAGCACAGACACTTCGGAAGCGGCCTCCACGCCTAATTCACGACTCCAATGACCCTCTTCCACCGAGCCTTCCACAGTTACTTCCCGCACACCTAACTGGACAGCCTTTTCGCAAACCTCAGCTCTGTTGAGTCTTTCTTACTGATTTTCCTTTGTTTTCATAGAACCAGCAAACTTTTTAAACAATCACACCTCTGAGTTCCCTCACAATTAATTATGCCTATGTGAGCAGCACAAACACGTTTGGGAAGGAACACAGCTGACTTCGGGAGGTGGAACGGAGGGGGGCAGCTGTGCCCGGTCGGCCGGGAGCAGCAGCCAGTGGCCATAAGGATTGACTGTACCCTGGACATCTTCCAGTACATGTAACAGGGACGTGCTTGTTCCTGAGTGACCAGGGTAAGTGGCTGTCTGTTCAGAGAGCTTCTGCTGTCCTTTGGAAGGAACCCCTACAGTCAGACAGATGAGGATGGACAACATCCTAACTAGTTTTATAGAAAGAGCCTGCATCGCTCTTGCGTTCTCCATGCACAATTTTCCCCTTCGCACCAGAGAGAGACAGACCTGGAGGCAGAAGAAGGGGACTGTCTTTGTCCCTTTTTGCTTTCTCTTCCCCGGGGTTAGGGAGGCCAGCTGCCGGCTCCCTGAGCCGGGCCAGTGGAGCATTCTTATGCCAAGTCGACTCTCCACAGCCGCTTGGCAGTCGGGGCAGTGGCCACTGGTCAGCCTACAGAGTCGCTCCTGTGTGCAGTTTCAGGTGACCTGCCGCCCAGGGGGCGACACTCAGGGCTTCAGCCCTGCTTCCTTTAAGGAGCTGATCTGCTCCTTGCTGAAGGTTCTGGAAGGATTGCGTTCTCAGGAAAAAGTGCTGCTGAAAATGCACACGGTTTCAACATGGTTTAGATGAATTCTCGGGTTAAACACCCATGCCGGGGTTTTAAAGGGTGCTAAGTACATCGTCTCCTTCCTGAGTAAGGAACGAGCAAATCAACAAGTAATGAACAACTGCCCTCTCTCTAAACTGGGTAAATATAATCCTTCCACTTCTTTTATTTATTTTATTTTTTTGGTCCGAGCATCCATTCCACTTTCCTTTCTTAAGTAGGTCATAGTATTTATCAAAACGACGATTATGGCACACAGCTGCTTTCCCCCAAACACGTGCTCTGGTACTGCCTCTTCTCTCCGCGGCCATGGTGCTATGGCCCAGAGGGGCGGGTGGCAGTCGTCCACACCTTTCCTTTCTCTGCCCAGAGACCTCTTGTCTCAAGAGCTAGGTCAGCCTCCCTTCACGCCACTCTCTGCAGCACACTTGGTTCAAGCAACTCTTTGACCAGGCTCCCAGGGGGTAGCACCAACTTCTCTATGAATGTCTGACTCCTTAGACTCCAGGCTCTTTAGCAACAGGAAACTCATCCCAGCCACCTTTGTTTCTCCAGCCTGCGGGCACTTAATAAATGAATACGGACCCTTTCTTATCTTCTAGCTCCTCTTTTTCAGCCTCTCAAATCTATAGAAGGGAAAAAATGATGAGACCAAAACAGGGGTTGATGTGTAAGTACAACTTTTAAAAAAACATTTTATGATCTCTCATCTGTATCCTCTACATTTGGAAAAACCACTCAATGTATGTGTAATAGAAATTAAGCAATTGTTCATCTAAATTTCATTGTATAATGATTTGCATCCGGTGAGCACTCAATAAATGTTCATCACAACTATTAAATATGCTTCGATCTCATTGAAACTAGAATGGCCGCTCACCCTATGGAGGCTATTAACTAAGCACTGTGTGATTAGTCCTTATTTTGCAAGGTTCACAGGTCGTGTTTAATGGAGGTGCTTGTTAAGGTTGTTAGCCGTTACATAAATGACTTTGACTTTACACAGTTTATGAGAGTCATTTGGAATTAGTTCTATATCGGGAATGAGTTACAGAGTTTCCGAGCTTTCCCTTTCCCCAGTGGCCTGACAATATTAAAGAAAGATTATTAAGTCGCAAATTTTCTAGGGGCTTTTTTTAATCAGCTAAACTTGACATTTTAAATAATGCTAGTAATTTTTTGTGTCATAGATAAAGGAGATAATATACAATTGAAGCTGAGAAACACTTCCTTTACATGCCCAGGCAGGGCAGCCCTTGGAAAGAGATCACCATTTCTGGTTCAAAATACACCTCTGCGTCTCTCTCCCACTTTAAAATAATCCTCGGGGTGATCCGTGTCTGGAAGTGCTCCAGTTTTCCCACGTGGCCCTTGAAGCCGACTGTTAGTATTGCATTTCCCATTTCTTATTTTGAACTATGCCGCTGTGTTCACCTGCAGGGTTATCTGGCCAGATCATAGAACCCTGAATGGCTTTTGGCTTTTCTCCCAGAGCAGAGAGAGCCCTAAGAGACTGCCGATGAGGAAGACCAGGAGCCTCCTTGGCCCGTTTCCCTGAGTCCACACTCCCCTCGCCGGGTTCTAAATCTCCCCCACTTCAGTATGGAGAGTAGAGGCCCCCAAGGAAAGTGGGCTTGGCTCTGCTGCCAGATAGCTCACAGGAGAACTACCGTATTTTGTTGTGTATAAAGTGCTCCCGAGTATAATGTGCACCCATGTTTTAGGTCCAAACTTTCAGAAAAAAAAATCTTTCATTTAACTTTTTAATTCAATTCTTTCTTTCTTTATTTATATTTAGAAGCAAAACCTATGATCATATTCTAAGGTATTATTATGCATACGGATATTGCTACTGCTTTCTAGAGTCACACTTTTAATGCGTAAGCATAAATAAAAGAATTAAAAACATTCATAGAGATACGGAATTAGCGCTACCCATGTATAATACGCATCATTGTTTTTCCCTCAAAAATTTGGGCAAAGAAGTGCGCATCATACAGGGCAAAATACGGTACTCTCAGGGTAGGATTTGGGGGGCTCTGGCTGGGGGGAGCTAACACAAGGTTGGAGCTTTCTCCAGAGCCCCACAGTCCAGCTAGTCCCCCCTCCGTCTCTGCAGTCAAGGCTGCTCCTTTCCAGCACTTACGGCACTACGGCCGAGGCCTCACGGATCCTTCGCCCTTACGACCTTGGGAAGTCTTCAACATGAGCCACGTGCTCTCCGTCCCCAAAGTTCCCAAAAGACAACACAATGTTGAATCGGTACCGGAATAATTCTCTGGACGTGACATTGCTTTCATTTAAAAGCTGCCAGCCCATGGTTTGGGTTACTGTATGCTGATTCCATACAGGGGCTCCGTTCCTCCTACCAAGTCATTGGGATTTGAATTACCTGGCTTTACTCGCTATTTTCCCACCCTTTTAGGTTACAGGACAGTTCGGTCCATTCCAAACAAAAAGCAAACAAGCAGAAGTGACTGAGTCCCCATTCCATGATTGGAACTGCTGGCCACAGAGCTGGAGAAAATAAACAATCACTGGTCTCCACGGGTTCTTTGTTGGCGTTGGGAGAACGAGGCATGGAGCCCCCTGTTCCAGCCCCACCAGATCTGTGGGGCACAGACTTTATAGAACCCACATGTAGCAGCAAAGGACCACTGAGAGAGGCACAGACCCAGCCCGGGAGACGCCAGGGCACTTTTAGGAGGAAAGGGGGGCAGAACTTGGCTTTCGAGGCTGTGCGCTAGCCAGAGAGAAGCGGAAGAAAGCTCTGGAGAGAGAAGGGCGTGCATGCGGTGCAGGAACTGCAAACAGGTCCGTGCTGGTGGAGTGGAAGGCGGGGCAGGGGTGCACTGGAGAGCCATGCCGGGGCTCTCCGCCCTCTAGGGATGGGAACCCATGAAGGATTTTACACAGGGCATCCCAGCAGGTTTGCATTTCAAACAGCTCACTCTGGTGGCAGCATGAAGGATGGGTTTTAAGGGAGCCAGACCGGCCAGGACACTAGATGGGAAGTGATGAGAGCTGGAAACAGAGGAGAAGAGCGGTGGACCGGAGAACTAGTTAGGAGGTCAGATCGGCTAGTGGTTGATGGGGTACGAGACCTAAGGAAAAGGGAGCATCAAGTCATTGTTTCCCTCTTACTAAAGATTTAATCTTTGATCTAAATCCCAGAGACTCTTTTTTATATCTCTGGGAATGAGCCTAAAGAAGCCCCAAACGAGCCAGTGATTTTCAAATGACATATGCCGGTCATATCTTCATTCAGTTTCCATTTTCCCTAAAGTGAGGCTACGTTTTTTTTTAATTTTCAAATTCACATACTGCTTATTTCTATGACCATTTAAACTAGATTTATAGTGTTTACTCTAACTATTTTAAATCCTAAGAAATGGGTTATCAAGGATTGTATCAGAAGAGAAATTGTATCTGACTTACCAACTCCTAAACATTGCCCGTGAATAGCCTTCCCCTCCCTTTGAAGCTAGTCCCCTCCCTGCAGCCCTCCTACCTTACGCCCAGCACTGTCCTCGGTGCCGGGTGAGAGTCCCCCTTACAGCACAGACACCTACCTAAACAGTGCCCTAAATAGAAGAACATTGGAAATAAATCCAACTATTACACAGTCAAACTGCCTAGCCCTACAACTACGCTACAATTCCAGTTCAACTCAGTCACTTGTCGGACGTGTTTATTGACATGACAAATGTTTGAAATCTCTCTCTGTATCTCCAAGGGGTAATAAGATAAAAGTAGTGTACATTCCGTGATTCCGTGTTTTTGCAAAAAAGAAAAAAGACAGACATAGAGATAGAGATATAGACCCAAAATACCCCGTCTCGTTCACAGTCTAGCTCTGCACCCCACGCGTGTGGACTCAGATTTTCCCGGGGCCAGCTCGCACGTGGAACTCAGCGTCTCCCTGAGTTCTCCAAGTGGTTTCCTGTCCTGGACTCTCCTGAGGAATTACAAGAAAAAAGATGGAGCGCATCCACACCACACATCCCTTACGAACGGTGTAACCACCTCCGCTGATCCTTCGGTCCCTCCTTCAATATTCCTTTTAGGCCATGTTTTCACTCTGGAACTTTCATCCTGTCTCCTGCTTCTCACAACTTTCCAATTCTTTGCTATCTCATGTTCTGGGGACCACAGACTCCTTACCCCTCATGTGCAGAATAACTCAACTCTGCCCCAGCTTGCCTCAGATGTACATACATTCAAAGTAGCCTGGATCTCAGGTAAAAAGTAAATGTAACGTCGCAACCTTGCACACTCACTCATACACACACACACAGAGAAAGTTTAGTAAAACTCTACTTTAGCTTTACTATGGACAGTACAATCCGTATTTTCTACTTTATGGCCTACGAGTGATTCCTAACCCAAAGTTTGAAAAACTCCCATAGAGGCCCATGGAATGGCCTCAGCATGGCAGCAACCCCTTTGGGACCTTCTCAAATTATCGAATTATTGCTTCCAGTCGCCAAGTGAACCATTGTTTTCCATCTGGTTACACACCTGTGTGTGTGCACACGAGCATGCTCACACACGCACCAGGACACACACGAGGGTATGACAGTACGTGAGCTGTCTTGAGGCAGGGGGGTTATTGGGGCATTGTTCTCTTCCTTCACATTTTCCAACAATCTCTGAGTGTTCTGCAGCAAGCATGTGGCCCGTGTTCCTTTTGTAAAAGGAAATGTAAACAGTAGCATTTTAAAATAAAGGAAAAAATTACAGGCTCAGCTCAGGTTCTGCCCCGTGCTGTCAGCCGTCCCTGCCGAAGCCCTTCCAAGCAGGGTTAGATCTCTCCGTCTGTTCCCCTACTCAGCCCTTAGATTTCTCACCCCGCCCCTCATACTGTTGCCTTATAATGACCGTCTTTAGCCCATGTCCCTCCTGGTCCTCAGCCCCTTCTTCTCAGTTTGGTTCAGCCACATCACAGCCCAGTTCTCCCCTTTCTCTGCAACGAGGCTCTTAAACGGAAATCCACAGGCTGGGGTCTCCAGGAAATGTTGCAAAATTTGGTGTGTATGCATTTCTGTTCTGAGAAGCAGATCCGAATCATTCCTGAGTGCAAAGCTCTAGACCTGGTCTTCCACTAGACTCTTGCGACGTTGAAGCTCCCTCACCCGCTGTTCTCTGTGCTTACCGTGTGTGTTTTCCTCATCTGTCCTGCTCTCCCCCAATCTCCTGCTGCCCAGAACGGTGCCTGAAAACAAGTAGGCACTCAAAAACAGGGACGCGTTGGATGATTAGGTGTTAGGAACTAGAAAAGACATTTATTTTATTATCTCCATTTTTCAGAGCGGGTTAAGTTTCATGATGTTGCCTGAAGCAGGAAGCGTTCTGAGACTCTGGGAATTCAGTCTGGGGTTCACACTCAGTCTTGTGAAAAAAGTTGGCCTTGAGGCAGGGTTCGGTTTGGCACCAGAGGGGACATCTGTCTCCCTTTCTCTCGGGCTGGACTCTGTGGTCACCTAGGCCTTCTCTCTGTCTCTCTCTCTCTCTCTGAATCACACTCTTCTCGGCTGGCTGGAGGCCCCAGGCCAGGGCAGCAGGGTCAGCGAAGTATAAAAGGCCAGGTCTCCTGTCTCTTCCATTAGAGAATGTGCAAGCACCCTTTATTCACTCTCCCTTTTGCTTCATTTAATGTGGTTCATTTTGGTTTTGAAGGTAGTTTGTTCCATAGAAACCAGACAGGGTATTTAAATAGTAGGCTGATGTCTCCATGTACCATATTGGCCCCCTGGGAGCTCCAAGAGTGTGAATCCCAAACCCGCCTCTGTACATTTCTGATGCCGAGTGAACGTTCGGGTGTCAGAAAATCCTGTTAAGAATGATCAGGTTATCTCATTTGCCATCAGTCGTATTTGAAAATGTTAAGTTGGTAGAATTACTGCTGATCCTGGCTAAGGAGATTCTCTCCACTGCAGCAAAATATTTGTAAAATCAGGTAATTCAGTCTCTAATCCAAATTCTATTTGGTTTATTTTCTTGAGCCTACGTCTATGGCTGAGACCGTGTGTTTAAAGTTCAGCTCTGTGTGTGGTATTCCTGTGATAATTTCAGTACATGAAATAAGATGTTTATAAAAGCCAACCTGAGACCGATACTCTACAGCAGTTTAGCAGCAAATTTCTACTCTGGGTATTTAACAATAATTGGGATCTTTCTATTGGCTTTGCATAAACTCAGATTAGTAGTAAAAGCTAAGCACCAGCCCATTTGGCAATCTCTTACACTCCAAGCAGTCACAAATTTGCTTTTGATTGTGCTTTTCTTCGCACCTAGCTCAGATTTTTGCCTGATGCTTTTTTAAATCCTCTCATTTACATACTGTGGTAAATTTAAAATGAGAACAGATGAAGGCTGCTAAACTTTTCTATTCCACTGATGAATATGGTATTTTGCTTCAACTATCTAGCTGTTATATATTCAATGACCTTTAAAACATGAAATAGATTCTTCTTTTCATATACCTCGTGCAAGGCAGATGATCAGTATTGTCCTCTCATTGAGACAGTGAGTCTGACACCCAGAGGCCGGCAGGGCACCTGGGAACCAGTTGCCACGGGGCTGACATTCGGAGCTCCCCGTTCACAGGCCCGCACGTGGTCATCCGGGCCTCGAGGCCTCTTGTACGTGCGGTTTTGTCAGCGCTGGGGGAGGTGAGGCATCCATTGAAAAGGCACTTGTCCTCGTCCTGCAGCCCCGCACACCACGGTCTACATTATTGCACCTTTGGGGTAGGGCGTGTTAGAACCTATATTTTAAGTATGGGTAAGAAGAGAGTAGCGTGTTTTGAGTGGCTAATATGTATGTGGCTCCTGCTAAGTGTAATGTGTTATCTCTTTTATTATTGCTGCTAATAATAATCTTGTTCTTCAAAGGGGCGCATATCCTCTTCAATACCTTGGCGAGGTATCAAAGAGAAACCAGAGGCTGGCAGGCATTAAAGCGGTAAAAACAGATTTTATTCGGGAACTATCGCAATAGCGGGAGAGGCACCTCATTATAGAACAGGGTTCAATTCCAAGTACAGCATGGAAAAAGCAGGGGTTTATAGCCAAGGAGCAGGGTAGGGACAGACGGGTAGATAGAAAATTACTAAGCAGCAACTTTAGGGGTAAGGGGGGATTCTGGCTAAACCAACCTCATGGGCTTCTCCCCGAAGGCAGGCCACAGAGGTCATCATATACCTCCCTGGGGGAGGGAAAATAAAGGAATCTGGGCAGGCAACCAGGTTGACCAGATAGCTAGGGTGGGGGACTCTCTCTGAACTGACACGATTCTTGCTGAAACTGGGCAATGCAGGCCTGACAAGGGCAGACACTGAAAGCCAAGGCAAAGCCTGGTTGGGAAGAGGGCTCAGGGGTTAGGTGATTGAATTGCTGAGATTCCTGAAACCCATGCTGCCTCTGGGTCGCAGAGACCTGCCTTCCCTGCTGGGCAGGAAGCAGCCCTAGGGAAGAGTTCACTTGTTCCTGTGTCCTGCACAGAGAGCCACACGGCACACTGACCACTGAGCGCTTGTCTGCTCAGGGTTTTAATAAGCATAACGGATGTGCCGTCCACGGGGCCGGGTGTCTGGGTCGGTCAGGGAAAGCTTCCTAACGGAGGAGGAGATAAGCGCCCGATGAATACTGTCCACCCTCACATAACCTTGTAACAGTGTTCATTTTTGTCCCAATAATCAAAATCCATGTTAACTTTAAAGTGATATACACTATTTATGAAAAATACGCCAAAAGTCTTAAGACAAGAAAAATCTAGGGCATATTTTTAAAGAAAAGAACATTTTTAAAAGAAGGGAATCTTTCTATTTCAGAATGAAGGGATGAAAAGTTTGAAAAACTACAGCAAAAATGTCCTAGGGAATTTTGAGCTTTTATTTTTGCCAAACGTGAAAAAGTGGGCCAACTGCTGACCAGTTAATTGCTTTGCCTCTGTCTTTCTTGATCACACTCAGGGGTGCTGGGAGACTGGAGACTCTGGAACTGAATAAATGACCCCAATTCGAAGTGTCGTACTCCAGATTCAGCTTGACAGAAAGCCGGCGGTTGTCGTTCTGTTTCACTTTCGGCCAAGCCAATATATTACAGCCAAGTTTAAAAAATGGATTAGTTATGTGGTCATTCTTCACTCAACAGCATAACTTAGTGTAGTGAGTTCCCCCTGTAATGCTTATAAATGTGATTCAGTCGGTCAGGACGCTCGGTTTGTGCCACATTTCACGGTCAGAGTACATTGGTTATTGTTACCCAACAAGCCGGCAGTTTCGAATTTGTCCCTGTAGTGGGCTGGACACTGGGCTGGGCCCCAAGGAAACAAAACAATGGGTCTGAATGGTCTCCAGACTCAGGGCACACGCATTTCGGGAGCAGGGACCAGTGGCCAGGGGCTGAGCACTGGCTTCCTTCTTGGGCCTTAGGCCTCCTGGTTTTCTGTTCCCTCCAGCTGCTCATCCATCAGGTGAAGCAGAAGCAGAGTTTATCCGCAGGCAAAGCCCTGTTCCTCAGTTTTCTCACTGAAAGGGAACCCCTGACATGATTGGCTCTGAGGAGAGTGGTCAGGTTCCGTGGTCGTCCTTGAACTTGCCCTGGCCAATGGGGAAATTCCCTTATTAACTCTGTGGCTGGCCTGGATCATGCAGGTGACTCAAGGTCACCGGGCCCTTCAGGTTATTCAAAGCTAACAGCTGTGTGTGTGTGTGTGTGTGTAGGGGGAAGGGGGCGCTTCAGGAGATTAGTTTAAGGAATCTGCAGAAATACAGGCGGATGACAAATTTGGGGCTATAGTGGCAACATAAATCGTATTTTTTTTCATGGACAAGTCCAGTGGTAATGAAACCATTATGGGAGAATCTGCTTAGAGAAAATGATAAAAGAAATCCGAATGAGCTCTTAGCTATGTCTCTCATTGTTGTCATGCAAATATAGTATATAAAGAAAGCCATACTTTTAGCCAAGGTCAAAGGGAATCATTCCCAGCATTTAAAAAAAAGGGGAGGGCAGGGGAAATAGTTTATTTGTTTTTGGTGAGCAGGGAGGGGGTTTTTGGTAATAGTTTATTATTTCATAATTTCTCTTTATGGAAAGGATCTTATAAATATTCAAATCCACTGTGTGTCTCTTCTGTTATCCTGCAGACATGCGAGAAATGTCAGTCTTAGTGTCTCATCAGCGGTGAAAATTGTCACAAAACTAAAACCAATTCATTTCAGCGTCTACATTGTTCAGTAGTTCTTTCCTTTTAAATCGATCGTGTATCGCTGACAATTTCAAATGCCACAGAGAAGCCCTGCAGAAAATACTGTGTAGGGAGAGTCCACCCTGATAGGCTTTGCTGGGTCCTTCCGTTTCCCCGTCTGCACCGGCTTCCCACTGCTGACCCGCGGCCGTCACACCCCGAGAAGTAGTTTTCCTAGTGCAGGCTCCTCATTTCAGAACCTCCTGCTGGTAGCAGTCCTTGTGCCCATGTGACATCGATAATGCTAGCGGCTGGTGTCAAAGCACAGTATCTACTAAGTCCAGTTTTTCATTGGTTTTTAAAAAAACTTTCATTTTTAACACACTGATTTGAGTCACTCAAAATTGATTCTTCTTAAACGAAAGATGATTTCTGTGTTTACATCATTGCATCCTCGAGTGTGCTTTGTGAATTTCAGTCGGCACTTTCTAACCCCTCCGTTAAGTGGTTATCAAGGGTGGTTATTATTATTTACAATTTGAGGAAACCAGGAGACGGGGATTTTTTTACTTACACTGTGAGACAGCGCTGCTGCTAGACGGTTGTTACGTGTTTTCTTCGTTTTGGCTGCAATCGCCAAGATCTCTCCCTCTCTGTCAGAAGGCAATCGCGTCTCCTGGCACGGATCTCTCTGTAGCAACCTTCAGGACCCATTTCGAAACGAGGGCTCGGGAGGCCCAAGACAGAGCTCTACTTGATCTTGACCTTTGCACGGGCCTGAGCAAGTCACTACATTTAGCAGATAGTCCCTGGACAGAGGTCTGACTATGCAACAAAGACAATCTTAAGATTTTCGCTATAAGGGAAAGGTACCCACACTTCAGCCCCCTGCCCCCGGCCCAGAACCTCGCATCTGCTTGCGTCCTGTGCTTCCAGTGCTGTGGGATCCTGCCCCTCCTCTTCACCCCTCAGTTTCCCTGGTTTGGCAGCCGTTGAACATTGCATGAAACTCCTTGCCACCACGCACACATTTCCTGGTCCTCCTTACAGTAGCAATAATTACTATGTAGCATACAATTATATCATACAACATATAATAAATGCACAGTAACATGCTTATCATGATAAGCATCATTAGAGCGGCAGTAATTTTAGGTAGTACTTACGACGCATTGTTCTTTTTCTAAGCATTTACCTTAATTAAGATGTTTGATTCCCGTAACACCCCTCCAGGGCAAGTACTAGCAGTGTCCGCTTTTTACCAAGGAGGCACAGCGAGGTTAAGGAACTGGCTCTCCGCCAGCCATCAGACCCAGGGCGGAGGCAGAACCTGAGGCTGGGAGGTGTCGCTGCCCAGCCTCTGAGGAGGGGATGCTGATGTGAGGGATCTTAGCAAGTTTTGTTTAAATCTCCTCCTGTAAGTCCCAGTAAGATATGGTATTGTATTATGTCCTGTTCTCTGCACTCTGAACTCTTTTCCTGCCACTAAACTGCCATGATTGTCCCACAAGGAACTTCTGATCAGTTTCTGAATCGAGTCCTAATCCACATGCCTTACCCATCCATGCCTTGCACATCTGTGCCTTCCTTGCACATCTGTGCCTTCACATCTGTGCCTTCCTTACACATCTGTGCCTTCCTTGCACATCTATGCCTTGCACATCTGTGCTTTCACATCTGTGCCTTACACATCTGTGCCTTCCTTACACATCTGTGCCTTCCTTGCACATCTATGCCTTCCTTGCACATCTGTGCTTTCACATCTGTGCCTTACACATCTGTGCCTTCCTTGCACGTCTGTGCCTTACACATCTATGCCTTACACATCTATGCCTTCCTTGCACATTTGTGCCTTCCACATCTATGTGTTCCTTCCACATCTGTGCCTTGCTTACATATCTTAAGCATTAGTGCTTTCTGTCTCTCTGTGAACATCTTATATTCTGACTGGCGGAATAAAATGTGGGAGAGAAAGTAAAATACTAACAGTTTCCAGTATGTTTACGGTACCTTAAATTTAAGCCAGATTGATGAAATAGTGCAAAGAAAAAGAGGAGAAGCAATAGTCTGAAAGAAGAGAATGGCAGACCTTTCCCCATAAGACACGTCCTTCCTAGTTTCTGACAGTTCACGCTGACATTACCCCAGGCTCTCCCCACCAGCCCTCCAAACCGTGTCCCAGCGCCCAAGCATGGACATTGAGGTGCCAAGGGAGGACACGTGAGCACAGCCATGCAGCCCACACACAGGAGACGCAGCTAGAAGTGAACGGGTCTGCCTGACCCCGAGCCTGTGCTGCGCTCCGATACCTCGCTGCCCTTCTGCCTCCAGACAGAAGGAGGGCCTGTTGGGCTCAGGACTGGGGGCTTGTGGAGATGCGGTCAGAGGGAGGAGGCCTGAGAAGTGTTGCCAGGAACAAAAGTCACTGGAAAATTAGGCAAGTGTTGTCAAAAGGCTGAGGGGAGGACGTAATTGTACACAAAGGGAAATCAAATACACCACCTTTTGACAGAGGGGGAATAGTGGTGATAAAGTACTTGGGAAGTAAGTTTCTAGTGAGAAACTTATTTTACACATGCTTTTGGGCCTGTTAGTGCTTTTTGTTCATTACCACTCAGTGGTGATAGGGTAATTTCCAACTTTTTAGGAAAATTTTGTATCAACAAATATCACTATCGCACCGGGGTTTATTACATACACGTCGCATTTTGTTTCCATTGACAAGCTCTCTGCCTTTCTTCTGTTGCCATAGCGATATTCACGTTATTGATCTGGGTGGAGCATGTCATTCGCCAGGGTGGCACAGATTAGATTGAGTAAATAGAGAAGGACCTATTCACGAAAGCGATGTTTCCGGTGTTAAGAATGTGCATGTGTTATGTACGCAGATGGTCATCTCACGCAGAGACGTCTATTAAGGTAATTTATAAAGAGCCACATTTTTACAAATGCAGAGTTTCTTACCTTAAACACGAAGTCTGTGCAGCAGACACTGCTCTGTATGGGAGGATTTGTAGGGCCCACGGGGGCACGTTGGTTATATAGTTTCCCTGAGCCACGGGCGAGGGCGGAATGGGTGCCAGCCGAGGACACTCACTCTGAGCAAGCCCCACCTGCAGGCCGCTGATCAGCATCTCAACAGGGTCAAAACTGCGAGTGGCCTGTTTGCAGAACGTAGAAGCAGGTCAGTCTGGAACACCATCCAGCTGGACATGGTAACACAGAGACGATTCAGAGGATAAACAGCCCGGCTCTCCATTCCCGCGAGCCAGAGGTATTCCAGGTCCAGCGGTCTGGGGCCAAGCAGAGTGGCCCACACTCATGAGTCAGAAATGGGTGAAAAAAGTAGGGGGCGGAGCTTAATTAACTTCCTTTCAATAATGCCCTGGTCACACAAATAAGCTCCCAGTCTCCCGGAACAGTTTTTTCTCCTGCTTCCTATTTATGTGGGCCTTCCCCCTCCCCTGCCTGGCAGATTCCCCGGCTTCCTGAGTTTCTCAAGTGGTTGGAATCAGGGGCCCATCAGCCTTTGTCCCCAGCACACCTGAGGGGCACCACAATTCCCAGCAAGGCACTGCCTGTTGCATCGCATTGCTTAATTATTATACCTACTTAGAACGTTGTCAGCTGTTGAGAAAAGGTAATTATCGCCAGTCAAATGAAAAACACTTTTTTGGCTGCCTTATGGATACAGATTTTACTGGTACCTTGATACATAATGAAGGCTGATAGCAAAACTTTTGCTTGTCTCTTCTTCAAGCCACAGCTGTTTCCCTGCTAAATTCATCCCATCTGTCTTCCCTTCCGTAAAGCTGTAGGCAGTATAGCATAAGTACAGAAGCAGTTCAGTGCTATTTTGGATAAACATAGCTGAAATTTGAATCTTTGCCATTTGCGATGCACACATTTTGTTTTACTGCTGTAAAGAGAGCTGTCAAAATACAACTACATGGATAATTTACTAAAATACAGTCAAATGTAAGGCTGATCAAAGGGAGAGTACGTTGGGTCAGTCTGACTGTTGCATTCTGGGCTCTGAAAGGCATCCCTGACCTCGTGACCCCAGGCATGCGGGCCACACAGAGAGGCAGCTGAAGTCTTCGCCGTGGTCCTGCAGCACAGCGTTCAGGGCTTCCCGCTTCCTGTAACCATCTGCATGTGGCTCTCGGAGTCTCTGAGAGTCTTTAGAAGTCCGCTTTCTTAGGCTCCGACAAGATTTGCCCCCATGGGAAACATTTTCACTTTCTCGGCACATCCAGTTGGGTTTGAGCTACATCCCCATTCTACTGTGTTTTGAACTGGATGACACCGAGCCCTTTGCTCCCAGTGAGACAGACAGTCTAGTTCATTTCCATCCCATTCTTTATCTCTGGGCTGTCCGTGCATATAAACGTTCCATTGTGCATTTTTAAATAAACACACACAATGTGTTAGGGTCCATGGAGAAGTTTTCTTGAATAAGTTCCTCTTCTGAAGTCTAAGACCCCTCCCTCACCCCTGGACCGTGCGCCTCACACGCGTTCCCTGCTTTCTGTTTCCCCATGTGCAAAGGTCTTTTCTGGGTGCAAATGGGTTGAGACCTCTTTGAGGAGGGGCCAGTATTTAATAGCTTTTGGTGACCACAGTGGCCAGAGCTCGGCCATGTCGGTGGACTTCTGTTTAACTAAGGTGACTGAAACACCTCATCTTCGGTATGAGACCATTAAGTGATTCCGTAATCCAAAGTTTAGATTTAACTTGTCTCCCTCCCACCAGTGAGGTTGCTCTCCTACCACATTCCTAGAAGCATCTTTGCAAAATTACCACAAGCACATCCCGTTAACAACTCTACCACCTCCTTAGGGCAAAATCTTGCCTGTCATGCTCTCCACTGTTTCCCAATAGCCACGAGAAATCACATGGTAGGTGCTCGGTAACTACCTGTTGAACAGATGAATGAGTGACTAATAAAACAAATGACAATCCGGGCATTTTCTTCACACTGCCTTAAAGTCCCCGCCTCTTAGTCAGCTGCACAACACGAGCATCTATAAGCATGGATGGCATTTAAACAAACAGCTTTAGCAAAATCATGGTGCTACTAGGTTTCCAGCTGCTGCCAATGAGATCGTTTTTCTAGAAAGTCCCCAAGGCCTTCTATGCACAAGGCATTGACCTCTTTCATCTACTTTTATTTTAGCAAAAAAACCCAACAACAACAACAACAAAAAAGTCCAGGATCTTCGGAACACAAAAGTAACATGACTGTTCCAAATGCAACCAACTCACTACTTCAACCGAAAGTGGAAATGGCAGCTTTTGCCAGCGGTTCTTTGAAAGCCGTCTTTGTAAGAAGGGTAAACAAATCTTTCAACGTACACTGTGGTGTCATCTGATCCCAGGCCAATAGGTGCTTTGGAAGCTCAGTCCTGTGGACTGTGATGTTGTCCTTCTGTCTCGTTCTTCCAGGCATTGGGTTGCAATCAGCCCCTGCTCACAAGGAACTGACATTTTAGTTCGGGAGACAGTCTCGACCCACTGTGATAAGAACCGCAGTGTGGAACACGGAAGAAGGAACAGGTGTGGGTGACTAGAAAGGAGGAGTGACACTTGACTCCTAAGGACATGCAAGGTGTGTGTAGAGAATTCTTCGGATTGCACATTTTGAAAGACCGTCTTAGACTTAAGACCCAAGATGAGAAGCAGCATATGAGTTCTGGTTGACCACACTTCTATTTCCAAGTTCATGGTGTGGTTCTGTGCCTTACTGGACCTCCGGCTGACCCAGCCAGCCAACCTGGACAGTGTCTGTGGCTGCCCAGCCCCACGGACACCCTGACTCAGGCCACGCCTATCCTGCCTGTTCAGCACAATCCAGTCGCATGGACTTACAGGCAGATTTTTATTTGGGGAGGGAAAAAATAATGCACACAAAAATACTGCCGATAAGCCCTGACTGGTGTGGCTCAGTTGATCTTGCCCGCAAAGCAAAAGGTCACTGGTTCGATTCCCAGTCAGGGCACAGGCCTGGGCTTCGGGCCAGGTCCCCCATCAGGGCACGTACGGGAGTGATGTTTTACTCTGATCAGTGATCAATGTCTCTCTCTCACATCGGTGTTTCCGTCCCTCTCTTTCTCCCTCCCTCCCCCTCTCTCTAAAAATAGATGAATAAAATCTTTTAAAAATAGTATCTATAGTAACATTACTCATTAAACCCCCCACTTGTTGAGTTTTGAGCATTTTCCGGTAAACTATTGGCACTTTCTCTCCACCTTCATGGTAACTCTAGAGCCTATACCTTTGACTCCGTTTGTACGGGAGGTTCTGTCTGCTGCCTGTGACACAGAGAGGACAGACAGCGAGACCATTCTGCCCAATGGGCGCACGCCAACGCAGCCACTCACGTCGGAGCCGACGGGGACTCTCAGTGTTCCTACAAGAGCCCGCCGATGCAGGGGCTGCTGCCTGGAGAGAAGGCTGGAACTAACCCTTTATTCAGAACCTGGCGGAGGAAGCTGAGTCGCCGTGGTTATGTCCTCTTGACCGGAAACTGCTAACACAGTTGGACAACACGACGTTCAGAGGGGAACAAAGGTGGCCACCGAGAGCTAACATGACCCTGGTTAACAGTTGATCCTCAGAGTAACATTTATTTTTAGAAATACCCATTTAAAACATGTGTTGGTATTTGGTGGTACTTTGAAATTTTTTTCTGATGGTGCATACTTAGGCTTTCCAGTTATGCTAATTGTTTACAGGGAGCTCACATCCTCTGGGGTGGGCTGGCGGTGGCTTTGTTGTGAACTTGAACCTTTGCATCTACCACTGTTTATTTTCACAGGAGGTCACAACTTAGTGATTCTGTCTAGTGTTCAAGCAAACTGAACACTAGCGGGTTCACCTAGCTGGAACTTGATTTGAAAGGGACAGAGACCAATGAATAGCTGTCTGAGACTGTATGTAATAATTTCATTGAGCAAGTAAGCCTGCTCCCACTTAGTTAACTGGGATGTCAGGTGATTTCTAAAAAAAAATCCAATTAATACACATTATTAAGCATATTTACACACACTGAACTATTTCAAACCAGTAATGCTGGAATAAAGACAAAATAATACTGTGTATTTACATAACGCCATAACACCTTTTATTAGAAAAATCGCAAGCCTTCGCTAACTTCCTAAATGGCACAACACCCAGCGAGGTGTGTGGGAAGGAAGGTAGAACAATAAACAAGAAGTGGATGAAGCGGGACAGGCAGGCTCGCTCAAACGGGCGGGAAAGACCCCTGCTGGATGGCCCCTTGGCATTCAGAGGAAGGCAACGGAGACGAGGTGCCCATAAATATCACGGCCACGACAGACTTCAGGGTGCTCCTGGCGCTGCTCTTTTGCCGTCTTTCCAGCCTCGACTGGAACCTGCAGTTTACCTGCATTGAATTGGCTGTGGTGATAAACCGAAAACTTTCACGGTTAAACCTGCCGTCGACTATGGCAGTGATTCCTTCCCTTTCCCTAGGCCCGGTCAAGTATGATTTCCTTTATTATTTTCTTAACCAGAATTTGTTTTTTCTTAGAGTGTGACAGTCCATTCTCGGGAGGTGTCAGGCCCGTGCTAGTCAATGCGAAGGGTGAGCCCCGGTGCCCTCTGGGAGGGTCAGGGTCGATGGGGACAGAGTGGAGCCCGGGCCTGCCTCTGCAGCTGCCAGGCCCAGCACGTCCCATGAGGGGCCTGGCCCAGCACAGGAGTCCAGAGGACCGCCTGAGGCTTCGGTGGGGCCTCCAGGGCGGCCCGGAGCCTGGTGCGGCTTCATGCACAGAGAACCAGCAGGGACACAAGGATGTCAACAAACCCACAGGAACGGTGCATTTTGCATTTAGATTTAAGAGTAGCATAGATGAGTACTGACATCTCTGAATGAATTTTGCATTTGATATTCTATTGCATTTTCATAAAGTTTAGTGCTGGGACTTAGTACTCACTCGGTTGTGCTCCACAGTGGGTTTATTGACCTGACTCTTTGAGAGGAAAAAATAAAAAAAGAGGAACTTTCTGTCTATAAGACTTTCTCACAGTAAAGTCTTTATTTTGGCTTAACCTTTCAGATTTTGGGATAATTTAGGTATCACAGATACCCGTGATAGGACAGCTTTCAGACACTATAATTTAAGTGTCTCTGAAATGTAATAAATAGAGCTTTGTCTGGGTTTGAAAATAACGTTTTCTTCCCAAACAGCTGTTCATTTGTATTAACAATTTCCTCTGCCTCCAGAAACACAGCCTTTCTTTTTTATATATAATCTCGTTTCCCTTTTCACCATCCTAGCTGTGTTTGGTCAGCGGTGGTAGTGGTGTTTTTTCTGGCCCTTGGCACCACGGGCAGATGGCAGAGCTGACCTCAGTTCTCCCAGAAGAGGAGAGAGCAGTTCGCCCTACCCTAGTCCTACCCAGGCCCTCACTTCGTATTTTAGCGGGGCTGGCCGATTTCACCGCCTTTTCCATTCGTCTGACACTGCTTGGAAAAGGCATTTCAACCCCAAACGCAGTACGAAACGTCTTCGCCCTGGTGTTCAGTTGGCAAAGCAAAGGGTCCTTGGTTTTCATCTTGGGGGCCCCAATTAGCACCCTAGGTGGCAATTTATGAGGCTGTGATGGAGATGGTGATAATTAATTATGAGCTCTGGCTACGGTGGCTACTAAAATATGTCAGATCCTGGCCCCTCCCCTCAAAGGGGTCATGACCCTTTGGGGCCTAGAAAAGACCTTTGCACAAGGGGAAAAGAAAGCAGTGACCATGTGTGTTTGTGGGGACATGATTATAAACCCTAACAACCTTGTGAGGTGGACGGGCTGGACGAGTGTTGTTAAAGTTATAGTTTGCTCTGATGGCACCGAATTCCCACGGCTGGCAGGCTGGGCACCATACCTGCTCCCACTGAACGTGTCTACAAGAGATCGGGGGAAGGTGGTTAGGAGCGTGCATTCCACATGCAGACGGTTTGCCTTCAAACACCAGCTCTCCCTCTTCTGCGCTGTGTGACTGGGGACAAGCTCTTTAGTGTGGGCCTGAACCTCTTCATCTACAAAATTATGGCAGTTATGTTAGCCGTATGTCACAGCCTTCTTAAGAGGATTACGTGAGTTATCACACAGCAATGTTGAGAAGGGTGCCTGGCACATAGTAAGTGCTCAGCAAACATTAGTCGTGTGAGTTGCTAAAGTTACGGGGAACACTGTGTCAAAGGAAATCGGGACTCGTATTACAATCCGGGCGGAGAACGTTGAACAGGTCCCATTCAGAGAGGATACGCTGGCTCGGGAAAGCACACCCAGCCAAGTCTGATAGGGGAGGGCGATCCTACCCACACCTTTGGCAGATTTGGAATAAAACGGTATTTTTGTTCTCGTGCTACACTCCAGGACCATTCCAGCCTAGGGAATTAATGAAGGACAAAGAATTCAAAACGTCTGCCTCTGGTGTCACTCTCAGTGGGACAGTTAACACGCAGGTGTCCGCTCCTGGTAGACTGAGAGCGGCCTCATAAGGAAACATCCCAAGTACTCCCGCAAAGCCATCAAGATTTATATCTTTTAGGTTTGAAACTGGGGCAGGGGGGACATTGCGCTTACACAATGCGAAATTACAAGTAGACGTCTCCATTCACAATCTGGCTGCCATCGACCACTGCCTGAAAATGTGATCAGAGGTTTATGAATTTGGAAGCATCGGGATGAGAGCAAAGGCTCTGTTTGTTTGTTTGTTTGTTTGAAATCCTGTTCTGCTTTGAGCTGGGTGGAAGTCAACAGTGAAGTTGGGAGTCTGGAAGCTGTGAGAGTAGAGGAGAGACCAGTGGGGGGTCTTGACCCTCAGATAATGGTCAGGTCCAATCAGATAAAGGAGGGGCAGGGAGGGAGAGAGCAGAGGATGGAGAAGAGCCCATCCGAGATGACAGCCCCTTGTCCCGCCTTACCCGACACAAGCGTTCACGGGAGCGGCGCGGGGGCCGTATTTGGAGACAGTTGTCTGGGTGGCACGTGTGTGCACCGTGAATCCAGGCTTCGGCTTCCCCGCTCCCTCTTCCTCACGTCAGCGTCTGATCAGCCACCTCCAAATGTTCTAGCATCCCTAGCGAAGAATTTTGATTTGGAAGCCTTCAACTGATAGTTAATTTATATTGAAAGACTCTTCTCTTGGTAGGACATGGCTGACAATTGCCATGACCTTAACTCCGATTCCGTATATGTAACGACAGTTTGGTTGGTGCGTGTTTACATCTTCGATGTATTCAAGGGCACACGTCCTGTCCGGCCAGCCCATGAAGAATGCTGCCTTAAGTTTTCACAGTGCTGTGGAGCACCCAGCACCCAAGCTCTCCCTGAGTGTGCATGAACACACGCGATATGGGAACCACGCACCCTGTACAATTTGGCAGCTTACCTGGAATTTTGGTGAGGACAAGGATTTGCCATGCTAGGAAACTCCCTTGTCAAATATCTGGTCGCTTTAGGTACGTGCCACCCACGGACATTGTGGTATACACAAAAGGGGACAGATTTTAAACAGAGGAGTCTGGCTTCTAGTCCTGTCTGCACCATTTTCCAGCTCTTCTTAGGATCGTGGGTTTAGAGGACAGACCCGGAACTGCGCCCTAGCTCGGCCACTTGGGCATCTCTTAGTTGTCGGGGGCATCTCTTAGTCCCAGTTTGCTGTCTGTAATGTAAGGGTCGTAGTAATCTCGATAACGCTTCTTCAGAGGGGTGCTGTTGTAATTTTGAAAGTGGCTGGGAAAGCACTTAGTGTACTAGCTGCACACAGAAGGGCTCAGCAAATAATGAAGCAGTAATGACATGCTGCTTGTTGCTTTAGTTGTCTCAGCGAGTCTCCACGTCGCCTCCACGGACGGAAGAGACCCTCCCTGTGCTCCACGGCTGTTGTCGGAGTTGGACGAGCTAAGGCACGTGGAAGCACTTTGTAAACGCTCAGAAACACTCTATCAAGAATAACGACAATGATAACTGTATTTTCATTTACTGAGAATCTACTCAGTGTCAGGCCCTCTACAAACTGTCTCTGATTCTCGCGACAGTCCTATGAAGTGGGTAGTACCCGTTTATATTGGAAATGAAACAGGTCTAGAAGAATGTGCCTGGGATCACGCTTGGGATTTCAACCTGGATTTTTTCTTAACACTTGAACTCATCATTCTACATAACGCATCTCAATGACAGTACCAGAACTGTTCCTAACAGTTAGTTGTTCCTGCTGGCGATGGAATCAAGCTCTCATCGTCTGGTCTGGGCTGTTGTATCGACACTGAGTAGCACAGCATACATCACATGCATTAGGAAGTGCACTCAGTAATACGTACTCTTTCACCAGCCTACATGAGGATCCACCCACGGAACCCCAGGCAGTGAAGGAAGTTCCAAAAAGAAGGGCTCTGTCAGCAGGTCCTAGGTGACGGCAGTGTGATTGGAACACATGTCCCCAGGGTGGTTAGTTTGAAAGGCATACTTTTTGAATGGATGCACACTGCTAACTTTATTAAAGTGGTCAATGCTTTTTTTAGTCACTCCTCATGCTTTTATATTTCAGCTACGTGAATTTCCATTCACATTGTAGATTACAAGGAAACGGAACTGACAATCAGATGCCCCTGCCTGCGCACCAATTGTAGCTGGCTTATGGCTCACCAGCCAACAGCACTGTGCTCAGCGGGCACCTGGACCCTGGCAGATCCATAAAGAAATGTATCTGTCAGGGTACCTGCCCTGCCCGGAGTCCATGGGCTGGAGCAGGAAAGGCCTGGGCTTTGCTTTGGCACTTCCTAGGAATATAGTTTTGTTAAAGTTTCGTGAGGTTTTTCCTATTGTTTTTTATTTCTTCTTCGTTCTTTCTAAGCCTCAGTCTTCTCATCTGTTAAATGGAAGAACACCTTTTAGAGTTTCTGGGCAGGGATATTTAAAGTATTTAAAGTATTCAACACTCAAAAAGACATAGCTTCCCTTTTCACTCGTCTTTGTCTTTAAAAAAAAAAAGTCTTTTGGAACAGTGGAAGATTGGCTTTTTGCTTTTTTGCTGTCTTACATTTCCACGGACCAACACGTGGTTCAGAGAAATATACAAGCAGGTAAGAAACTTAGCGTTTCACCTGTGACCGAGATGGCACCATCCACAGGGCCGTCCCATCTGCAGAGTGCCCTCCCCCCCCCATGTGGATCCTGTGTCCCCATGAGGCAGAGGCTCCCACAGCCGCCCCTCGCCCCTGTGTTTCAGGTTTTGGCCCCTGAAGCCGGCCGGCATCCCGGCCTTCATCACTCACATGTGTTTACCATGTTTAACTTTTAGTTTGGAAGAAACTCATAATTCTCACCTGTCTCTCTTTGATTCCTGGCCTGATAGAATATTTCAGACTATTTTTCTAATCCTCTCTCCACCCCCAACTGCTCTGAGTTACAAATGGCCAGATTTCAGTCATCAGGAGGGTAGAATGTATTATTTTTTTGCAGCCTGTCTTACTGGGGGCCAGACTCCAAGGAGGCAGCCCATGTGCTCACAGGCCAGGAGAGCCAGGATTTCAGCAGTGTCAACAATCTTTGCTCATCATACCAAAAAAGCAGTGTGTCGTGCCGGCTCATTAGCATACAGCCGCACGTGCTTGCTAACAAAGCAGGCTCTGGGTATCTGCTAGTTTCTCAGCCAGTCTGTCTTCCTTGACCAAAACGAAGAGGAAAAACAGCGCAGCCCGGGGTGCTGTCCCCTGTCCCCTGTCCCGGGGGGCAGAAAGCACCACAAGGATCCCCAGGGGGAGAACTTTGAAGTGGTTTCCAAGTAATCATCCTTTGCAGAGAGGAGACCCTCCACCCTTTGTTTTTCTGATCTCGTTTCAAATCGTTGACAAGCAAATAAATCGCCACGTTGTCTGGTTCAGAAAACCGATTGAGCCCTGAATCTTTCGATCATCCGTTTCCCAGTTTTGTTTGGTTAGAGACGAGCTTCAAAAGAAATCCCTGCCTGGACCGAGGTCTACATGGGTGCCCTCCTCTCGGTCTGTCTCTCCAGCCCCCTTTTGTTGGGGGGGTGGGTGGAGGGAAGAAGAAACGTGCAAGCAGATGTGCTGCTAGATCCACAGACTTCTGCCAACCATATGGCGTCTTAAAGAAAGATGGTCGGAGCGTCTGGATTAGCAAAGAGTCGGGATGGGAAGCCATGTGTCGTGTTGGTACAGGCAGTTGTTTGAGCTCGCTCTAAATGGCTTCAGGAGATTGTGTAATGGAACAAATGGTCCTGCGAGCCCAGGAACAGCCTTGCCGCTGCTGGAGAGGCAGTTGGCCCTCGGGCGGTACTGCTTCCCCTCCCCCACCCCTCAGTATTATGTATTCTTCTTTGAATGTTCTTCCGACTCTGGAAATCAACTCAGAAATTTGCAACTCATAATTACGCTCGTGGGCTCTCCCCACGCCTGTGTCCGCCTGCCCCCCCCCACTCTGATCTGGTGATTAACAACGCTCCCTCTGTCCAGCCCCGTGCCCTCCGAGGCTCTCTGCAGGGGTGCAGGCTCTGCACACCAGCTCCTGACAAAGGCCCTTCTCGGGGAGCTCGCCCAGCTCGTGGGGGGAGTGCCCTCCCACCAGAATTTTCAGAAACCTCAGGCGATGGAAAACCTGTTATTTCTTCGTGAGTTGTATGTGGTCCCAGGTGTTGAGCACACGAGAGATGTGACCCTTTGCTATTTTGGACCTCGTGTGTGGCATTTAAGAAAAGTGTATTAATTTCGCAGCGGTGGGTTGTTTGGACTTTTAGGTCACACATGCCCTTTGCTCAGCGATTGCCTGATACAAAGTGTAAATACAAGTGTGAGAACTGAGGCACTGTGTACCAGCGGCTCACAGTCAAGGGCTCTGACCATTCGTGTCTGGAGAGGCTGAGGCAGAAGGAGCCCAGCAAGAGCAGATCTTTCCAGTTTGTTCTCTTAGCCAAATTCTTTGGACATTTCAGCTACATTTTAGGGCAACCAGATCTTACTTTGCTGTCATTTCAAGGCTGTCGCACGTAGAGTGAAGTTATCTTTAGCAGCTAGAAGAGTTAGGTCCGCCTCCTCGGTGGGACAGATGATGGACTCTGGGGCTGCAGGGGTACCTTAAATTGTGCTTGATGGCAGGCGAAAGGAGCAGCGACACTGTCAAAGAACTGGCCCGCTTGTCTGACCAAATCACTCAACCAGCGTGAGTGCAGTGGGGAGCGCGGGCTTAGCGGCACCCCACGGGGCGGAGCACACTGCACAGCCACACCTCCTGCAGGGTTTCCGTGGGCACTGCCCCCACAGGCAGTGAGCCCCCCTGCACAGGCCCCAGAAAATGGGATCCAGTAAGAAGGGCAACGTCCGGGTTACAGATGAGTTAGGTGTGGTCAAGTGTAGGGAAGCTACCTTGTCTATGACCCCTTCCATGCAAGGTACTTTGGGCTAGAAAAATACATTCTAATTTTACTTTTGCTGGGTAACGAGGTGAAGGCTTCCCCCCTAAAGGAGAAATCAATGAACCCTGGAGCAAGTGTGACCAGGAGGTAAGAAGGGCACAGGTTCTAGAAGTCTGAATGCCTCCCACCTGTCGTCACCTGTATGAACTTGTGCCTGAGGCAGGTGACTGTTACTGTCTTAGACAAGGTCACCTGAGAATCGTTTCAAGATGGCTGCCAACTCCTCTCATAAATGACTGTTTTCTGCAGGGACAACGATGTCACCCAGTGATTGCAGATAAAACTGCTGTTTCAGTTTCGTGAATTCTTTGTATTAAAAATTATTTCTGTCTCACACACATAGGTTAAAACGTATTCCTTGTTTCTTTTCTTTTCAGAGCTGGTTTCATTCCGAACATGTTCAGTATTAGGATACCCTCCCTTTGTCTTCTGAATTTGGGATGGGGGGCTGGCAATGGAAAGCACGATTCTGACTGGTATCTATCAAATGGAAGGAATTACCACACTAATCCCTTTTACCTTCCAAGTGTCCGTGGTCCCAAATTCGTCAGCATTAGAATTTCTTGGAACAATGCAATTAACCTGCAACATATTTCCTAACAGTCTTAATTAGACAGTAACTAAAAAATGTAGATTAACTGTTTTATCAACATATTTTCTCTTTCTTTCCCCGCCACGATCCCCCCCACCACCACACACTTTTTGCTTCTAATGTCTGATGTCAGTTTCACCCACATGTACATTACGCACAGGGAACCGAAGAAACAAAGTAGAGAATTGTCTTTCAACTCTGAGCTGCATGCCCAGCACCGCTGCACGCGCTGTCTGTTACACATCCCTCCTCACGAGTTCACGCTGGGAGTTTCTTTTTAAAGGCAAAGTGGTTCTGAAGGAAAGAGTTCAGGTTGGGCAGATTGTGTTAGAAAAATCTCACTGTCTCCGAGGGGAATTAATATACTGATTATTCTGTGCAGGCTCAAACTGGCAGCGTGTGCGAAAAGTTCAAGAGTGTCTGGGAATTGAAATATGGAGACTTCGGGAGAGTGAGCAGAGACAAAGAGTTTGGAATTAGGGTTTAGAAGTGAAACTAATGGCAACTTTGTGAGGAGGGAGAGGGAATTCAAGTGTAAACAGCTGTGTGTAAAGCAGTGACCGCTTAAAAATAGTTTTATGAAATAGGAAGGCCTGTTTTCCAGGGTGCACTTTAGGGGTGATCGGAAAAATCAGTTTAGTTATTGGACGAGAATGGGGGAAAACACAAAGAAGTGACATTCTCAGCACCATTTAATTTTCATTTCTTTGCGTTCTTAAGATCTTTGCCAGTTTCAATTAAGTCACATGAGCTTAGTCAGTAACATAGAATTAAAATGGGTTGTAATATTTCTTCATCCTCTCCATTAGCCAAGATTTTTCCTGTTTAATTAAAATTTGAGTCCTCTATGACCATCAACAAACAATGATTCATATTTTTTGTTTACAAATAAGATATTAAAAAGTAAGAAAAGCCAACACAATCACACAGCACCTTTTCTCATCACAAAGAAACCAAACTTTTTTCTCACCGCCTCTCAGGGGAAAGAAATTGGGACGTGAGCTTGGAGTTAATGAGGCTTCCACCCACCTCCTGCCCTCAACTGCCACCCCAGTTTAATCCCCTCCTTCTGCCAAAGCCCAGAGGCCCCACAAGCCCCCGCGGAGCCCCCGAGCCAGATGCTCCGCACCCAGCCCCCCACCCCCCGTCGCGGTCGCCCCGCCTCTGCCCAAGCCGGCCCCTCCAGGTGCGGGCGCAGCTCCCGAAGCACCTGGCTCTCCCCAGGACAGCGGGGTGCTCGGCTGGCCGAGCCACCGGGAGGTTGGGTTAGGCAGGGGACCGCAGCGGGAGCCGGCCGGCGTGCCCAAGGCGGGGCGCTCTGAGTGGGCGGGGAGTGGGGGGGGAGGGCAAGTGCCGGGGCGCCGGGCACGTCGTGTGCAGCGACTCTCCAACCTGCCCAAGCACAGCTGCCCTGCGTGGGGGAGGGAGACGCGACAGGAGGTGTTTTTTTTTACTTTGCTGGGTGGGCTCTTTGCACAAGCTGGGCGCTGGAAGCGGCTCGACCTGAGCTTGCACTAACTCGGTCAACGGAATATCACTAAACCTCTAGGACGAATCCTTTTATCGGCAGCATCTAGGATGGGGCGGGGGTTGAGGGGGGTGCCCAATTACAAGTAACTGCTGGTTGGCAGCTGTTCTTTTCTAAAGCGGGAAGTTACCTCTAGGATGACTAGTCCGCGGGGTCCACGTGGGGCAAGGGCCGGAGGATGTCACTGTGCTGCCCCACACAGCTTGAAAGGGTGGCGTCCAGCTTAAAAGGGTGAGGGGACGGGATGTGAGCTAAGGCTACCCTGAGCCCTGCTGCACCAGCCCCCTGCACACGCCCCAGCCCCCTGGTATCCCGCAGCCCCCACCCCTCGGGTAGGTTGTTTCTACTGCCTGCAGCCTTGGTTCGCCCATCACAACCACCCAGGGGCTGGCAAATAGAGATTGAATGCTGTGCGGAGGATGTAGCGTTTCCAACGGCTTCAAATCTGGGCAAGGCGATCCCCAGTCTACACAGCAGGTAGACTGCCAGGAGTGGGGGCTGTGGCTGGGAAGGGTGGCCTGTGCCCTGAGGGGCCCCTGCTAGCCCCCTGCTCCCAGAGTGTGTTGCCCGTTGTCACCCAGAGCAGCCCCTGGAAGGCCTCTCCTCTGCCCTCCTTATTCAGGAAGAAAAGACGCCCATTCTGCTCTGTCAGGAACACAGACCACTCTTGCCTGTCAAGCGAAAGGGGCTCTGAGGCTTTCCGAGACCATCCTGGGACCAGACCACATGCCTGAGCTCAATCCCCTCTCCCCTGCCCTCTCGGCGGCTACCCGCCCTGTGCAGAAACATAGGTTTCTGCTTGGGAGCCCCTCAAAGCTGATGGATGAGCGAGAGATGGGGCTAGGCTTTCTTGTTCCAAAGCAATCTTAATATTTGTTTTCATGGTCACCTTCCTCAAGGCCACGGTGGTTTCCTGAGCTACATGGGCATTCTATTTACTTGTGCTACTTTTAAAAAATAAGAGTATGGAGTATGGGAAGCCTTGACCGGTTCTCTTGCCACTTCTTGAAATTCAAAAGTTTGCAATGCAAACATTACACCGTTGATTTCGCAGGTTCCTTCTCCCCCACAATGGCGCGGAACTGGGCAGGATCCGGCCCTCGGGCTGCTGGAGCCCACAGGAAACCAAATGGGCCCTCCAGCCGGCCTAATCACTCTGGTCTGCCACGGACCTTCTAGCTGGAAGAGTTATGCCATCCTATTATCCCAACACTCGTCGCTGGGTGGAGGACCCCCTTTTACTAAATGATTTATTACTCTTCGCAGAATTCCTTTGGCTGCAGATTTTATTTCTGAGTCACTCTGTTCAGCTCAATTGGTCGCCTTCAGTTACCGTGGCAACCAGCAGATGGGGTTCTTTGACAAGGGGTCAGCAGGGAGGCTGCCTGGGTACAGAGGGAAGAGGAGCTCAATAAAAAGCTCGCGGCAGTGACAGCTCTGTCGTGGATGGCCAGGAGCAGTTATCAAATTACTTGCATTAAAGCCTAATTAAGATGTGTGCCAATCAGTGCACAGTCGTGATTGGATCCGGTCACTGATGCTGCCGTGGGCTCCCTCGTACCCGATCACGCCTCTGCGACCATTTGGGGCCTCGAGGAGGGTCACGCAACGAAGGAAGAGAGGGGGTCTCACTGCAGTGTGGTACCTGATACCCTGCAGGACCACTCCCCGGGGTTTTAGCCTGTGAGAGCACCAGGAAGCCCTCAGGAGAACGGAACACGGCGGCAGCTGCGAAAACCCCAGAGGGCCACTGGGCCAGACCCCCAGGTCTTCTGGTACTTCCATGTCTTCTTTGAAGGCAGTGGCTGCTTCCATTGCAAACAGCACTCGTCAAAATAAAATGGGCCTTTTCATTGTTCCAGATTGAAGAGGACTAGATACATGTGACAACAAAGTGCAAAAGATCTTTTCTGACAGGAAGAAAAGGGACATTGTTGGCTCGACTGACAAAACTGGAATTCGATAGGTTAACATACTATGGCTATGTGACAGTACCTTTATCGTTGGGAAGTAAACACAGATGCCTAGAAGAAAAGGACAGTGGTGTATGCAACTTTCCGACATATGATTCAGAAACGAAATATGTATATACATGCATCTATAAATATATGGAGGGAGAGAATGAGTCCTAAATCAGATGAATGATAACAGGTGAATTCGGATAAAGAGTACGTGGGTATTCTTTGGACGATTCTTGCAGCTTTTTATTAGTATGAACTTATTTCCAAGTGAACAGTGTTTAACAAGAGGTGCTTAAGTTTAGGTTTAGGTAGGTGTGCTCTGGGAGGCAGTGTGGCTTTTTCCGGTAGTGCTTCTAAATGGCCTTGAGCCAGATGCGGCCTGGATTCTACTCTGCAGAGGTGGTGATTTCCAGCAGTTGTCACGCCTGAGCCCCGTTTCTCTTTGCACAGTGGGGCTGTGCTCCCCATGACTCTGCTGTTGCCTTGGAAGAGTCGGTTAAAGGTCACAGAGGCTCAAGGCCGTTGGGCTCCAGGGGCTTCAGTCTCAGATTCTCAATATGTCCTCTCCTGTCCCTGCTCTTTTGTGGTGCCAGGGTCCTTTATGCACGCCCAGCCCTCCTGGGGTGTTAGGTCGCACTGGCCCTTTAAGAGTTCAAGGTGGCAATGCAGCAGACTTCCCAAGTGAGCTAAGGCGGGGCTCAGCCTCCTGTCCCTGGAAGCTCTGTTTGAAGCAGTTGGTCTAGAAGAGAGCCTGTGGGATCTGAAGCTGTCACAGGCCTCAGGGCCCTGCCGTGTGGCCCGGCGCCTGGTCCCGGAGGGCGCTGCGGCCCTGCAAAGCCACATTGGTCTTCTGGTGCTCCCACCCTCCTGCGCGGGCATCCTTCATGCCAACGCCCATCTGAGCACTGGGTCAGGGTGGTTTCCTGCCCCAGGAGCCCTCAAACTGGCCAGGGGCAACATGAGAACAGACGTGGAGAGTGTTTAGAAATTGTTACAGCAGTTGGGGCCCGCCGCACTTTTATTGGACTTCCCAAAACTCAGTCGGCAAAGGAGCAGGAGCTTAGAAAGAACAAACACAGAACCAAAACTGCTACTCTTCACTGAGCCAGGTGGCAAAGCTCTTGCCTGGGGATTCCCTCCTTTTCGCCACACCCCCAGGCCTCAGACGATGGTTCTGTATCAGCCATTTGCTAGGAAGTTGGCCCATGTTGCCGTTCTCAAGGCCCCTGCCTAACATCCTCATCTTTTTCAGATGGAATAGAAGTCTTTCCTTTTTAAAAAAAAAGGATTTTGAAATGCTGTGGAAAACACTGCATTTGGACTCAAGAGGCGAGAGTTCCAGCCCTGGATGTACTTCAGAAAAGGCTGTGTGACCTTGGGCAAGTCACCTGTACTCTCTGGGCCTCAGGTTCAGCTTGGTGGGCTGGACCGAATGACCTCCAAGGTAGCTAAAGCCCCGACAGGACCTGATCGTTTTGGAGAGCAGAGCAGGGGTCTTTCCCCCCAGTGCCTGCCCCTCCTTAGCCCCTGCTCATCCTCCACAGACAGCCAAGGCTGATGGGAAATTTGAGAGAATGGAAAATTAAAGGGGCAGTACAGGAACGTAAATTCTCCCCCGGACAGCGTGATCCTTAGGGTGAAGGACGCTATTGAAATCGTTATTGAATAGGGTGGATTTGGGCAAAGGAAAAATCGGCACACCAGTCATTGAACTGCCTTCATTTTCTAAGTGACGTTAACGGCTGGAATGTGGTCCAGTTTTCCTAAGCATGTGGCTTCTTTATGCTGATTCTGTGAAATGGAATTATGTCAAACACAGCAACCATTCTTGAATATTGGAATAAAGTATGCAACTTTAAATTAATATGGCTTATGCACCAAAATTAATTACCTACAGCAGTAATTAGAGTGACTGGGTTTTTGAACTTCAACTTGGGCAATGTAGATGTGTTGTGATGATGTCAGCATCTGCAGACGGGAGCCTAGTACATTTCTGTGAAGTCACAGTATTGTAGATGTTTGTGGCGGAAAGAGAACTTAGTCATCTTCTAGCCCAGAGGCTGGCAAACTTGTTCTCTAAAGGGTCAAATAATAAATATGTTAGTCTCTATGGTCATATGGTCTCTGTCACAGCCATATGGTCATATGGTCTCTGTCACAGCCACTCAACTCTGCCGTTCAAGTGCAAAAGCCCTCGTAGACGACACTGAATGAGCAAGCGTAGCTGCATTTCAATGAAAGTTTATTTAGGGACAAGGAAAGTTGGATTTCATAGAATATTCATGTCACAAAATATTTTTCTTCTTTTCCTTTTTTTCAATCCCTTAAAAAAATGTAAAAACCATTCTTAACTGGCAGATGGCACAGAAACAGGCAGTGGGCCGGGCGGGGTCTGGCCTGGGGCGTGAGGTTGGCTAAGCCCGTTTCCAGCGCCTGCTCTCATTTCACCTGCGAGGAAACTGAGGCTCAGCACGATCGTCCGACTCGCTGACCTTCTTGTGACCGACACCAGAAATTCAGAGGAGACTAGGGGAGTCTCCATTCAGGCAGTTGGCTGTTTTGACGATCAAAATCAGAGCTACACAAAACAATTATTCTCCGGAAGACCTCATTTTTTGTGCGTAATTAATACCGTGAATGATGGCATACCAGTGGGCCATCGCCTTTGAGAATTCGTCAGAATCACCCAGGGTGCTCACTGAAAGGCCTGCCCAAGGAGTTCCAGCTTCGGGAGTCTGGAGGTCTTCTTCGCTCAGTCGCAGACACGGAGAACCTGAGGTTGAGGAGATCAAGCCTCTTGCCCAAGTAAAACCGTAGTTTCTGGTGGGGTTGTGAAGCCCAGGTCCAAGTCCAGCGCTCATTCATCTCTTCCAGGAGTCTTTTAATTAAGAGGCAAATTTCAATAGCATACTTAAACTTAATGTATATGTTCCGTTCTTTCAGGAATGAAGTTATTACACAGTAAAGCATATTTGTACTATGGACGACATTACAGGTCTCTGGTGAGTGGTTCGTTCATTCTGGCCTGTTTACCCAGCATGGTCTAAATGTCAGGCATCTGGCTAAGTGCTAGAGGTGGAAAGCTGACCAAGGTCCCATTTCTGTCCTTAAGAAATTCATAGTTCAGCCCTGGCTGGTGTGGCTCAGTGGATTGAGCACCGGCCTGCAAACCAAAGGGTTGTGGGTTCGATTCCCAGTCAGGGCACGTGCCTGGGTTGCGGGCCAGGTCAGGCCCCCCAGTAGGGGGCACACAAGAGGCAACTACACATTGAGGTTTCTCTCCCTCTCTTTCTCCTTCCCCTCTCTCTCAAAATAAATAAATAAAATACTCTTTTAAAAGAAATTCATAGTTCAGTGGGAGAGGCAGACAGCAATGCCTGCAGTAAGTATGGATGGGGGCACGGGTGGATGGGGGGATAGAATGGGCTGCGGAGAGGTTCAGCAGGGGTAGGGACTGATCTACAGAACGGGGAAGCTCGGTGATGTGGACAGAAAGCGAGGAGGCTAGGAGGACTGGAAGACGGGTGACTAGGATGGTGCCCCCCATCGGAGAGGGACACAGAGAGAGGAACGTGCCATTGTGGCTTGGCAGTCTCTACCCCTTCTGGTTGCCTGGGCTTGGGAAAACGGCTAACTGCTCTGGGCCGGGCTTTTCTCAAGCAGGAAATGATGCGGATGATAATAATGCAGCTAATACCTGCTGTTCAGTATTGTTAGGTGGATTAAATTAGTTAATGAATGTAAAATGCTTATGATGCTCCCTGCCCTGTGGTAAATGCTCAGTAAATGTCAGGGCATGCTATGGGGAATAGTAAAGAACTGAGTGCGTATTTTACAGTCAAAATATTTGCACCTTTCAAATCCATATGTTGGTTGGGAAATGTTCTTCATTTGCACGGGGAGGCCTCCTCTCCCAGGGAAAGTGTGGCCTCAGCACTTTGAGAACAGATCTAAGAAGGGGAAAAAAGTCCCTTTACTGTGGTTGGAATGACCACAGGAGGGGGCTCCGGTCTGAACACATTTCAGGACAAGAGACATTTTACCACCGCCTAAAACAAGGAAAAAATCCAAACAATCAAAACGTCCACAGTAGTCTGCAGGGAGCCCCCAGGTGAACTGCTGAGTGAAACTAAAACTTCTCATCAGCTGTGGCCTGCGTGGCTCAGTAGTTTGGAGTGCAGTCCTGCAACCGGGAGGTTGAGGGTTGGATCTCCGTCAGGGCACAAGCCTGGGCTGAGGGTTCGATCCCTGCTCCGGGCGTGTTGTGCGACCCCCAGCTGGGCACGTACTGGAGGCAACAAATCGATGCTGCTCTTTGGCATCGATGTTTCTCTCTCTCTCCCTTCCTCTCTCAAAGCAGTGAAAAAAGTGTCCTCAGATGAGTATAAGAAATTTTTTGAAAAATCCTAAAATGTCTAATCAAAAACATACATGCCTGAGGACCCTGGGCACCTCTGGGGGAAGCAGGGCTCTGGCCTGGAGACAAATACATAGGGCGTGTCCCCGTGGTACTGGCACCAGGTTCAGAAGTGTTCATTTGGTGATCGTGCCTCATCGCTTACTTATACACTGCATATATTTCGTATGTATCACATACAACATAGAAAATTTAAATATATGTACTCACTTGCTTTCACAGTATTCGTAGCAAATGAGTGTCTGAAGCGCAGGACCGGAGCTGGCCGCTTGCATTGCTTCTGTTTTGCATAAGATCTTTTCCCCAGCCCACTCGGCTCTAAAAAGTGGTTTTTGTCTTTCACCACTTGCTCCATCTTATCCTAAAGTCTTGCATATTTTTATAAGTGTTGGTTCTGCTCATGCCTGGGGGGTGTGGTGGAGAAGTCGCTGTTGGACCAATAGAGCCGTGCCTGGGCCCGGCCCACCTACCAGTGCTTTTCTCGGTGCAGCGGCTTGTCCCCGGGGAAGCCGCTGCCCCTGCCCGCCTGTAACTCCCAGGGAGCCTTTGGTGACTGCTCTGCGCCAGAATGGGTGCTCTGCTCCCCCCTGAGTCCCCAGTTCTGCCCAGCCATGCACCACGGGACCTGTGATCAGATGCGGATGCCAGTCTGAGATGCAGAGTGGCCGGGACATGTCCTTCCTCGTGAACTAGCTGACCCTGCTGAGCATCGTGTGGCCAGGGAGCACCAGGTGCTTCATTGGAAGGGATGGCCTCTGGCCCGATGGGCCTGGCCACGGCTCCTCTGGGCACCGTGACAGCACTGAGCATGTACACACGGGCCTTGGGAAAGAAGGTCCCAAATAGGGATTGCGCTCTGTGTCTGATGATTCCGTCCCCCTTTCTTGCTGTGCACAGCCTGTGTGTGGCGTGCAGCCTGTCGGGGCCCCTTGCATGAGAGGCTGATGTCTAAACAGACTCTGCAGCAGGTCTGGGAGTGGCAGCGCACTCTGTCCTTTAATTATCTGGTGGCTTGTAGAGGAAATGGCACAGCACAAGGGACACACACAGATCAAGAAATCACAGCCTCCCAGAAGGACACGTGCTCAGACCTGAGGGCTGGAAACCAGTTTGCAGCCCTGTGAGGACTAAGGGGAGCCTGTTGCAGACAGAGGGAGCAGCCAGTGCGGGGTTCATAGGTGGGAGGAGCAGTGGGCATTTGAGGGGCTGGAGAGCAGGGGTTGCAGCCACTGGTCTGGGCCTTGCTGGGGCCAAGAAGGGGGTGTCCCTGCCCCTGGCCAGTGCCCTCATCCTTCACAGCAGCTCGTTCCTCAGCAAGCGGTTGTGCCCTCTACCTCGGGCAGAACACAGAGGCTCTGAGCAGGAGCTTCCCCCGGCTTCCGGTTCTTGGCCCAGCCTTCCTCTTGCCTCAGGGAGGGTCTCTGTCAGGGCACCTTCCTGTCTTGGGAAGCCCATACCTTTGGCCTTGAGGATTTCTCTTGTCTCCCCCAGAGCCCCTGCTCTCGACTCAAGTCTCTTCCATCCTCTGCACCTGCTCTTGCTACCCTGCCCTCAGCCAAGCCCCTCTCCAGAATAGGGTCCCCTCTTCTGTCCCCTCTTATCAGGTTCTGCCACACCTCCTCCTGAAAGGGCTGGCCAGGCACGTCCCCATCATGCGCCACCACCAGGGAGCATTTCTCACAAATTGCTCGCTCCTCCTCTTTGAAGACCTCTTCTTCCCTAAGCTCCAGGTTCTTCTCTCCTGGCTTTCCTCCTACTTCTTGGTCATCCGTCTCAGTGTCTTGCTGGCTCCCTGTCCCCTGCCAGCCGTTGGATGTGGCTCTCCCCCAAGGCCCCATCCTGGCCTTATTCCCTCTCACGGTACCAGAGGCTCTTAGCCAATGAGTTGAGGGGCAGGGGCTTCCGCTGGATTATCTGTATTTTCAATGAACTTGGAAATCTCTGGAGGCTTTCCTGGGTGAATCTTGCCCAGTGTTCACGGCCTCACCTCTCAGCAGGTTTGGCCTGCGCAGCTGGATCCTGACCCCTCCTAGGCTCCAAGCCACAAAGCTGCTGGGTGGGTGGGTGGCTCTCTCCCAGGCACCTCACCCCGACCCCAGAACTGCTGCCCAGGCCCATCCCTCCTCCATCCTCTCTTTCTTGGTAAGTGGCACCACCATCGCCTGAAGGACAATGTCCATGTTTGTTAGTCTGGCGGCAGAGCTTTACTGGATCCAGCATGGCCCTCTCCGGGCAGCCGCTGGCTGGACCACCCTGCACAGCTTCCAGGCATCATCGCCTTTGCTGCCTCCCTGTGGGTGCCCCGCCCCCGTTCCCTGCCAGACCAGCAGCACCCATTCATCTTTTCACACCCCAGCTTGCCAGCCCAGTGACCTTGGACTAAGTGGTTCATCCTGTCTACGCCTCCGGTCCTCATCCCGAGAGTGGGCTAATTGTACTTCCTGCCTCATGGGCTTGTCATAAGTACTGAAAGGTTCGGAAACGGTGACCACTTAGCACAGCCCCCGGCATATAGTAAGCACTCGATAGATGACGATGATGTGGTGATGACGACGACCCTGGGCCTCGCCCCTGCCCTGTAAACACTGGCTTTTATACATTCATGCTGCCCTGTGTCAGCGCCGTGACCTTTGTTCCCAGCTGGTCTCTCCTTAACTGCCCGGGACCCACCCCCCCCCCCCAGGGCAGGGGCCATTTGTGATTCCCGACGTATTCCCAGGACCCGTCACGGTACTTGCCCCGTGAGAGGTGCTCACCGAGGGTGGCCTGGTTTGCCGAATTAACTCAGTGAATTATCCAGCCATCAATAATGGTTAAGATACCTAGGCACTGCCTAGATTTGCCTCCACTTCTTGTTGTGTGCCTTTGTGCAAGTTAGTGGGAGCTCTCAGCTCCAGTTCTCTCATCTGTAAACTAGCACCTACCTGATAGGATCGTGGTGAACTCTTCACTGGATGAGCAGCGTGGAGGGATAAGCCCAGGATCCAGTGAGTGTTAGCTGGCGTCAGCGGCCCCCGCGGCCGTGGCTGGCTGCGCACGTGAACTTAGGACAACAAAAATGAGAGCGGTAACCACCATGGAAAACCAGAGACAGCTTCTGTGTCAGCAGGACACGCCAAGAAGTCTCTTCTCACGGATGGTTAACGCAACAGCCACGAACAGCTTGTAGCCTGGGTGGTGCAGTGTTTGGGCCAGGCTGTTCCAAAAAAACCTTTTTAATTAAAAAAAAAATCTGTTTTATAAATATTCAAAATAGGCCTTGAGAGAGCTGCCATCGAAATATATTTTCCTTAGCAAAGTCCCCTTCACCTAAAATCTGTTTGTTTGGTTTTTTTTAAACAAACGTGGGTTTGGGTTTGTTGTTATTTTTACCTTTTCTAAGCTTTTGATTGACATCACTGCTGCCCATGGATTGACAGGACAGAGGGGAGCCTCAAAAGAGAGGGGGCCTAGTATTTAAAGAGAGAAAAACACTCTTGAGAGGGTGCTCACCGAGGGTGGCCTGGTTTGCCGAGTTAACTCAGTGAATTAACCAGCCATTAATAACGGTTAGGTACCTGGGCGCTGCGGAGTGTTCACGCTGGCTCAGGTGACTCACAATGAATCCATCCTTAGCTCTTCAGCTGTGAAGCCAGTGAAGGCCTCCCAGAGGGAAGGCAAGACCCTCCCAGTGGCTTGCGCCTCACTTCAGTGTTGCTTCTTCAGGAAACCCCAGGACAGCTGGCTCCCTGCTGGGGTGCTGGGCTGGCGCCCAGAGGCTGGATTCAGCAAATCTGGGCGGGGCCTGGGTGCCCCTGGGTAATTGCTGCGGGGATCCAAGGGCTGAAGTTTGCAAAGCACCACCAGCTGAGGTTCTGAGGCCTCCACAGGGTCTAGACCAGAATGGGCCCCACGTGGAGTGGTGAGCCTTGGTGACCCGCGCACAGCCGGCTTTCTGTGCCGAGTGACTGGGCTCTGGCTGAGCCTCAGCTCCGGATCGGGCGGCCAGCTCCTCTCAGGAGCCCCAAACACATACTGAACCCATCCGTCTTCTGAGATGATGGACCCCTGCCCATCATCTGAGCCCAGGGCAGAGGCCACGTGGAGTTGGCCATCCTCAGTGCCTTCTGGCCTCATTTAAGCCTTCACGGTGTCATGTAGTTGTGGCATGTTTCTGTTCTGTTTGTTTCCGCCAAGCACGAAGCCAGTGGGCCACCACCTCAGTAGTTGTAAGCCTTTGGCTCTCCCCACACCCACAACCTGATTGGAGGGGGAAAGGCACCTACTGTGTGCTTCTCGAGGAAATGAGCTGTTCTCTACATCTTCAGTGGGCCCCACTTCAAGGCTGCGCTGCACCAGTGAGTGGTGGCCAACGGCATTTGCCAATGAGTCAGTCTGGGCAGAACGCCCCTGCCGTCCCCCCATCCCCAGTCCCTCCAGCCCTCCCCTGCCCCATCCTCAGCCCACTGGCCCAGCCTCTCTGGCTCCCAGGATGTCCTGGCCCCTCCCAGCTGCTCCCTGCTCAGGAGGTAGTGCAGAGAAACTTCAGTTTGGTTTGATGCCAGTTGGTTTGGTTTTGAAACTGTGCTCTCAGGAAAAATTGCCCCCACTGGACCACGTGCTGGGGCACAGGGCTGACTGGGCTTCCCCAGAGGAAACCTTTTTCTTCCTCCAAGAGCAGCGGAGGGTAACAGGGGAAAGGGGACATCCCTATCATTGGTACAGTTTAGAGGGTGCCCTTGGGTGGAGGGCCCTTGCAGTGTGGCTCTGCCCCCAGCCTGTTCTTGGCAGGCTGGGCAGGGCCCGTCTGCAGCCCAGGCTCGGGTGAGGGGGCACCTGAACCTAGCCCTGAACAGCCACAGACACAAGAAGGAAGAAGTGAGTCCTTCCCTCGGTCCTTACTCTCCTCCAGAACCAGGGGAGAGGAGGCCAGTGGGCGGGGCATGGGCTTATGGGAATGGTCGGCCTAGGCTGGGAGCTAGGGGTGGGAGGGCCCTGTGAGCATGCTCCCTGCTGGCCGGACACCTGCTGAGTGCCCACTCCTCAGGAGACTGTGGGGAGGAGGGTCTGGCTGAAGTGTTGGCAGGTTTTTAGGGTTCCCAGAGACCTGTCTCCAGAGACTACGTCATTTTTAGTGAATAGCCTGCCCACCCCTAAGGCTCCATCTCTGTCCTGCTGCTAGATAGGGCAAGGGTCTCCAGGCCTTGGCCATGCTCACCAAATGCTCTTCTTGCTAAATGGTAAAGTGTAGCAGTCCAGCTGTAAACAGGGGGACACTTGACAGGAACCCAACTCAGGAAGTGTAGCCAATGGAAAGCCAGCCTCCTGGGAGGCGGAGCTTCGGATGTGAGTCCGTCTCCTAGATGCGAGTGAATAAAACTTCCTGTGACAACCACACCCCACTTTTGTTTTTTTGGTTTTTTTAAATTAATGTATTTATTTTTATTCAGTTACAATTGTCTGCATTTTCTCCCCTTCCCTCCACCCCACCCCAGCCAGTCCCACCTCCCTCCCCCACCTCTACCCTCCCCCTTGATTTTGTCCTTGTGTCCTTTATAGTAGCTCCTATAGATCCCTCTCCCCACTTTTGAAGAGAGCATCTCAGGTGGCAAGCCCCTGGGTTCCGGTAACACTGGTGAATGTTTAGTTGCGCCGGGATCCCTCCAGAAATGCCTGCCAGGGAGCTCCAACCCGGGGCGTCCTGCCGCCAGTATCTGCAGAACAGGCTTGGGGTCCGTGAGCCGGTGTTGGACATGGGGCCTGGAGTTTGAAATGCACCCTGAGCCTTAAAAATCCCTTTTTTTCCCCCGTGTGTGTAAAATACAAGTTTATTTCACTGTTGATGCTCTTGGTGGGTGAGGGCTGCCAGGAAGGGCACATGAACAGCGAACTTCTTTCCAGAACAGTCAGTTCTGGCTACTTGTTCAACTCTAAATTTAATCCGAAACCTACATTTCCACGGCTGGTGTGCTACTCGCTGCATAGGAAGCGTCTGTGGGCAAATGAGCATAATAGCTGGAGTGAATTAGCAAGTCTGGAGAGGAGTGCCCATCAGCAGAATGACAAATTTAGGGTCTTTAAAGACATCTGGTCAGCGACTGCGCAGCGTGTGATCGACTGAGTGACTGATGGTGGAAAGCCAGTGTTTCCGCCCTCCCCGCCCCTGCCCCAGCCTGGGCTGGTGTCGGGTCCAGGCAGTCCCAGATGAACAACGGAGGCCTTTGACCTCAGTGCCTTTAAGGTTTCCATTTTTCTAGTTTCCCAACTAGATCTGTGTGTTTGCTAAGTATGAAGTCTGCCAGTTTCTTTTCACACTTGGTACAACTCCCCTCATGTTGCCAAATGCAGCCCACTGCTGGCTGAGGCCTCCCTCCTCAAGGTCACCCTAGACTACAGCTCAAGTTCACTGCCAGGCACTCCCTCAGATGCACAAGCAATGGGACACATCAACAGGGCTGAAGTCGGCCGTCGCCCCAGTTCTCAGGACCCCTGTCTGATTCTGCAGTGGCTTTTTCTCCAGGCTCCGGCAGCTGGACAAGCACAGCCAGGCAACAGCCCAGCAGCTGGTGCAGCTACTCCAGAGGCAGAACCAGCTCCTGCTGGAGAGGCAGACCCTGTCAGAGGAGGTGGAGCGACTGAGATCCCAGGTACAGTGCAGACCCAGGGCCAGGTGGGGGTGTCGGGATGGGCTGACTTGCCAGAGGACATGCTGAGATCTGCAGGCTGACAGCTGCATTTTAGCGGGCAGCTGATAAGCCAGGAGGGTGATCCTGAAGACTGGGTAAGGCACAGTGTGGACCCAGGGAAATGTGGGGTACGGCATGGGCCTGTCCTCCTGAGGGAGTTGAAGTGTTTGCCGGAGCACAGGCCCGAGAATGAAGAAGCCACACCGCGTGCTGGGCGTCAGCACCTCCGCCTGCAGGAGGCTGGGACAGGAGGGCTGTGGTGCTGGGGAGGCGTCTGAGAGTCAGCCCTGAAGGGCCCCTGCGGGAGGCCTGCAGCCTGCACTGGTTGAGGAAAGGGGTCTTGGATTAGGGAAGTCACTGGGAATGAATGGAATGCACGAATCTTGTCCTAAGTGACCTGACTGATAATTGAGCTAAGATTTTTTTGGAGGGTGGGGAGGATTATAAAAGCCCGTTTAAAAAGACATTTTAAAACCAAACAACAAAAAAAGTTTACCGAAAAATAAAAGATGCAGAAGAAGAATAACTCGCTGCCCTAGCCCATGCATCTCAGTTGGTTGGAGCGTCGTCCTGTAGATCGAGAGGTCGCAGGTTCGTTTTCGGTCAGGGCACGTACCCCAGATGGGGTTCGATCCCTGGTCGGGGTACATACGAGAAGGCAACCGATCGATGTTTCTCTCTCATATTGATATTTCTTTCTCTTTCTATCTCTCTCCTTTCCTCTCTCTCTAAAAGCAATGAAAAAAAAAACAATGTCCTTGGGTGAGGATTAAAAAACGAACAAACAAAAAGAGTGAGGTTTTGAGTGCCGGCAGCGTCACACATAACATGCAGTCACTCCCTTTTCCCTGCAGGATGGACCGCTGTCTCCATTCTACAGGTAGGGAAACTGAGGCTCAAGCAAGCCTACACAGCTAGCAAGTAGGGAACCTGACGTGGAGCCTGTCTGACTCCATGGCCCATGTGTCCCCTGTCCAGGTGAGATCGTAGCTAGTAGAGGAAAGAAAGCCTGTCCAGGTGAGTTGGGAGCACAGAGCGAGGCCTTTTTTCCCTGAATTGCTTCTCTTCCTGTGAGAGAGGCTGAGCCTGTGCCTGATCCTGCAGTTTGCTGGATAATGCGGCGGTGCGTGGGTGGCCGTGGCCCCCGCCTGTCATCAGGATTGCACCCAGGTGCTCCATGAGTGCCCGGGGGACGTCACGCGTACGTGCCGGGCATGACTCATGGGAAAATGCATCTGGAAATGAAAAGGATGAGAAATTGTCTCCCATTGTCCTCTCGAAATGACCATGTGCCAAATGGACATCCAGGCGCCACTGTCCTCTGAGTGGTTTTTCCCACCCAGCCCACCAAATCCCTCTGCAAAGTGCTCATTTGTTTCACAGATAGTAGGTGACGTTCCCCCCTTCCCACGTACACCCGTGCCAGCCACTGAGCGGAGGCCGGGGACGAGCACGCACTTGTCTGTCCCCTGAGCCTCTGAGGCTGCTCGCAGGGAAGGGGGTGAATGCAGCTCAAAATCTAGGGCATGGACCACACACCCATTGTCTGAGGTGCTTGTGAAGAAATAAACATAAGGACCTCGGCTGCCAGGGCCCTGCCTTGTAACAAGCCGCTTGGGTCACCTTGGGGTACTCGGAGGCCTGAGCGCCGCCGTGGTGTTCGCAAGCACAAAGAACAGGGGATGATTCCCGACTGTGTCGTGTCGTGAGGCTCTGATCAAGTCCCCAACGTTTCTGCTAAGCCTCAGTTTCCCCATCTGCTCAGCGGGCGTCAGACCAGCCCCGCTCACAGGGGCCCTGGAGTGTGGGACAGCCGTACACAGTACGCTGAAGCAATGTCGGGCTTTCCTCCTTCTCTCCCCTCCCACACTTGAGGGGCTCCGGAGGAGCCCAGGGAGGCAGGGGCGTGTGGCGCCAACAGCGGGTGACAGGGCTCCCTCCTCTCCCCCCGCTTCTCAGACGTGCCCGGAACCTCACGGTCCGGCCAGTCCTATGGGATGCCATGGGTGGTGCCAGCCAAAGGTCAGGGCACTGGGCCATGGGACAGGTGACCAGGCTCCTGCCTGGAATGGGGGAGGGACATGACACATGGCCTGAGTGGGTGTCGGCTTCTCAGGGCCAGGAGCTACGTAAGGTGTGGATTGCGGGGCAGGTCCCTCTCGGTTCTGGACCAGATCACTACCACACGGGGTTTGCCTTTTAAGTCCCCATCTGCCTACCTGTGTCCACTCAGACTTCTCCTGGACCATCGATGCTTAGGAACCTCTTCCACATCTTTAAAAATCTGAGAGTGCTCAGATGAAACACTTAAAGAAAAACCCCAAAACCTCAAAAAAAAAAAAAAAATCCTCAGAGAAACAAGCAGGAATTTCATCCCTTGCCTCAAGCAACACAAACAGTTTGACAGTCCGTGCTGTCTGATGCTGGCCAGCCTGGCTCCTCTCTAGGGGGTCTTTCAGAGCCTCCTGTTACGAGGGGAATAATTTAAGTATGACCATGACCAGAGAAGCTTGTGTGAGGGACCGTGGGCTTGCAGTAGCAAATACGGGTGTTCAAAGAGGAGGGGGGAGCGGGGTTAACAAGCTCTCTGCTGAGTATGTAAACCCAAGGCCTGCCCCTCCCACCCAAGCGTGGATTTCGCCCACTTCGGCCATGGAATAAACTTGGCTCGTGAGCCCTCGAAGTGAGTAAGGCTGCCGCTTGCCCCAGGTTTCCTCTGGTGTCAGGATGCTTTTAGCTCAAGGCTTGCATTTTCTCAGCCAGGCTGAATTAAGCACAATCACATAATTTCGCATGTCAATGTCAATCTCTGAAAATCTCTGTGCACCTAATATGCAAAGGAGCGTGGGTATTTTCTGGCCGGGGAGCTGCTCTGAGCTGAGTCGCCTCGCCCGAATCGTTCCCCTGTACCCAGCCCCATGCCCTGAAGCAGGTGACGGGCCCCGGGCTGGCCTGTGGCCTCTGACAGGAAACATCTAGTCTGCTTAGAAGGCTGGATGATTCTAAATCGTTTCTGCTTAGTTCTGAAATGCACGCCACAGCACGTCTGGCAGAGGGAGCTGGTCGTAGGCCTAACTGTGCCACGGGGACATTTTTGGCCGTGAGAATTCCCATCTCGCCCTTCACCGCTGCTGCAGTGAGCGAGCCAGTCTGGTCAGAGTGGGCCGGTCCCAGGGCCACCCCAGTGGCTGCGGCTCGGGCACACGCAGCTCCTTTATGGACTGATCTTGGTTTAGTGTTTGGTTTAGTGTTGCGTAAAAGCAGTGGCTCTCATAATCGCCTGCCTCCCTCGGGGTGGGAGGGACTTTAGAAAAGTTTTTAGTGTCATGAGAGGCTGGTCTGGTCCTTGCGGAGAAACAGGACTCTGGCAGCCGAGCTCACGGCACCATCCTCTGCCTCATGCAGGTCCAGCACTCGCTGAGGCAGCTCCCCGGCGGGTGGACCTGGTGTCCAGGACAGGAACCTGGGTCCCCTGGAGTTGAGGGGAGGCCTGACAGCTGGGACGCGGGGCAGGGGTCCATGACCCAGCACCCAGGGGTGCTAACCTCTTGCCAGGAAGGGTGGTGCCAGCTGGTAAGGAAATTAGAATCTTTTGTGGGGAGAATGGCGTCTGAGGGAGGGAAAGGGACGAAGCTGTCTGTCCACTCACAGGACTGTCTCATTCCTCGCAGTTACTGTATTTGTTGGTGTGTTTGTTTGGTGATGAATGTGGTTTCGGCTTTCTGATGGCAGCCGTCCCAACAAGCTGTGTGGTGCCATCCTCGGGGTTCAGTCCAGGGAGGGGTCCTTTGTAGTCCCTTCGGATGAATCTCTTACAGTGTCTAAAACAGCCCTGAAACTGATTTATCCGTGAGGACTCCGGTGGCCCTATGACTTTTGAGCCTCCTTGGCAGTGACTTTAATTTCCAATTTGATATAAATGTGTGCGTGGACCCAGCAGCCCTATGTGATTCTGTTTGGAGTCGTGGGTCTGATCTCGTTACACCAAAGGGCGCTGGAGAAGAGCTGAAAACCCAGCTCGGGAAGCAAAGACCCCAGGAGATGATGAAGGGAATCAGGCCCGTTTGTGACCTGAAGCCACGGGAGGGGACAGCTTCAGAAAGGAGAGCTCACCGGGGCGCTGTGAGGCGGGGCAAGCTGGGAGGAGGGGCCTGCCGGGTGACCTGTGCACAGGGGGAGTTGGGACTCGAGGGGTCCATGGGGTCTGTGGGGTCGTCCCCCACCGGTGCAGGTGCTTCTGAAGTTAGCTACCTGAAGACAGATGGTGCTTGAATGGAACAGCAAATACACTGGAGAAAATAAATTAAAAAGCCTCCTCCCAGACCAAGACTTTTTCTTTTTTTTTTGGAAAGAATTCTAAATAGATGAAAACAAACAATTTGATTTCAACCAAATTGTTGTTTTTTTGTTTTTATCCTGATTTTCACCCGAATTGTCAGTCTCAAAAATAAACACTGATACATTCCCAGAAAATATTTTTCAAATAAAAACTGACTCTGTTAAAGTTTGCCCTGATTCTTTCAAAACTGTGTACAAGACACTGTCAACCAAAGTGACTTGCATATTTTTTTAAATACACTTGAACATATGCAGCTCAAATGTCATTAACTCCCTGCTGCCTGAGTGTTTGCAAAGATGACATCAGACCCCGGCGCTGCGCTCCTCCCCGGAGGGTCCCAAACGCCAGAGAAACTTCCCTGAGCGACTCGAATAGCAGCGTCTAACTTCCTGGTGTTTACGCTGCGGCCCGGTACGGAATCATTGTTGAAAAGTGCATTCGGCTTCACTGAAGCCAGACTCGCTCTCCTGTTAACAGTTCACTTTGTCCAAGAGCGAGGGGTCTCCGAATAAGACTCCTGGGAGGACAGATGGAAATGCGCACCGCTCCAGAAACACGTGCGCCACGGACTGCTTCCCGAGTCAGACATTCCACTCCGCAATATAAATTCACAATCGAGATTTTAAAGGGAGCTAAATATTGTAATCCAATTAGACAAGTGAGCAAAACACTGAATATTGCATGCAGGGTAGATAGATAAGTGGTTCTTGCCTTTAAAAGGCTGTGATTCCGTCACATCGCAACCCCAAATGTCAACGTTGTCTTTATTTCCAACGCTTTCCAGCACGAGGCAGCCAGAGGCGCCTCTCTCTGCTGTCGGCGACACGGTCTGTCCTTTGGGAATTCTCAGACTCTGTTTACCATGGAAACACGGTTCCTGTAAAACACAGACACCTGCCCATGTGCAGGGGACGCCTCGAGACTTCTGGGACTCCAGAAAGCCGGAGGATGGCAGACCCAGGCCCCGAGACTTACAGACGGAACTCTGAGTCTGAGTGAGCTCTGGGAAGCAGCGGAGAGAGAGCCCGGCAGATGCCAGGCCCTGGGGTGTGCGAGTCCCCTGACCGACCCCTCCCTTCTGGGTACAGGCTCCCTGCCTCCCCCGACCTCCCGGCCCCAAGTCCGGTCCTAAGATGCTGTTTTCCAGAAAGCTGAGGAATCAGGTCCCTGCCTTCTCTATGAGGAGGGCTCTCCTGCCTCCGCCGTTTCAGGCTTGTGGCTTCCACAGTTCTCGTCCCTTTGTGGAGCCCAGAGGCAGCGCTGCCGGGGCCCTCGTTGTCATGGCCCCTCTGGCCTAGGAGGGGAGGAGGAGGAACGGGGGCCGGGTGACCCAGCCTTGCCCTCCTGCCTGCTCTGCAGCTGGCAACAGGCAGATTCCAAGAAAGGCCGTGCCCGGCAGAGGGGTGAGGGGCCCAGCCGGAGTTTTGGTCACTTGTGTGTGTGTGTGTGGGGGGGGGTGCTGTGGGGGAAGGCAGGACTCCACTAACCCAGAGGCGGCCCTGTGCCCTGTGCTGGGTGGGAAGCCACTGCTGTCACCAGTTCAGTGTCACAGCTGAGGCCACCTTTCCACAGAGTCCTGCAGAGGGCTGCTGAGGGCACCAGCCCCTGAACAGATCAGTGCCACCCCCAGTTCCTGGGTGGGCGCCTTAATTCCAGGCAGCCTGTCCATTGCCTCTGATTTAATCCCCCAGCTGCAGCCCTGGTTGCTCGCCGGCTTTCCCTGCACTGGTCAGAACGGCATCGAAGAGCCCAGACTCTCGACTGCCAGGCTTGAATCTCAGCTCTGCAGCACGTCAGGGAAATTGTTTAGCTCCCATATCACTCAGTTTCTGGTTTGAAAAAACCGTGGAACCAGCGTCCCTTTAAGAGGGAGCTCCTGCATCACCCGGTGCCCAGCAGACATCAGGAAGCCCGCGGCGCTGGCACCGAGCTCAGGGCGGGTGTGAAGGGGCTGCGGGGATAAATGGTGTAACAACTTCTTTACACAGACAGAAAAATAAGGCCCAGAGAGTGAAGTGAACAGAACTGCGAAGTCAACAAGCAGCAAACAAATTTCTAGAGAGATAGGGCCCAGCCAGGGCCAAGGCCATGTAGAAGGGGGCGGGCGTCCACAACAAGGGGAGGAGCAGGCCTGTCTGCTGGGGCCTAGCTGGGCCCTGGGAGTGTGGACTGAGCTGCAGGATGGGGGGGGGGGGGAACGGAAGGGGCTGCTGCCATCCTGGAGCTCAGTCAACCCTGGGAAGGCTTTGAAATGCCCCACGGCGGTAAAGGGGGGTTGGATCTGCCTCCAGTTAAAAATAGATGCTTTCTTGTCAGAGGCCCAAGGACAGGTCCTTTGTGAGCCAGCCTTGCAGAAACAGAAACAGCCCAGAGAGAGAGGGAGAGCAGGGAGCAGTGGTGGCCTACCCGAGGGGCCACAGAGAGGCTGAGCGCAGACCCGGCTGGGCCGGCACCAGCGCCTCTGCTGAGCAGGCCCAGGGGGTGCCCCAGCCCCGCACGCCCGCGCCTGGGGACACAGCAGCAGAGAAGGCTGCACTGGACCCCACAGTGCGGTTGCCTGGGGAACAGCTGGGGTCATGGAGAACCTTGTGTTTTGAACTCTGAATTTAAAGTCAAACTGGAGAAACACGTTAGACACAAAAGTCAGGGTTCTCCGAGAGGAGGCTCGGTCAGCATTTGAAAGGAGAACAAAGGAAACGGGTTAGCTGTGGCGGGCTGGCTGATGGGAGCAGGCGTGACAGCTGTGGACAGTCTTTCAGGAGAGCGGCTGCCAGGGCGCCCCGCCGGCCCCCCTCCAGCCTGGAGGGCAGCCACGGACAACTGCAGATGTGGCCACGCCACCCAGGAGGCCACAACCAGGGGCCCTGGTGACAAGCTCAAAGGCAGGAGGAAGGGGAGATGGGGGCTCAGGGCTCAGGCCGCAGCTCAGAGGGCTGTGGTCCCTCGAGCACCTGGGTCCCCACGTCTCCTGCACTGCCGGACCAAATACATGAGGTAACCACCTTCCCAGAACTAAGCGTGGCTGACATCCCCAAGAAGCGATGGCCGAGAAGCCCGATTTGGGAGGTACCTGAAGCCTCTCTTTCTCCGGTTTATGCTTACCCTTTCACAGACGCTCTACAGGACGGGGAGGCACTGAACTGTGTCCTTTACTGAAGCTCCCGCAGGCGGAGGGTGACAGGCAGTGCTGCAGCCCGCAGACAGAACGGTGACACCGTAGGGTCGATCGTCTACTCCGCCAGGCACTTACTGAGCCTCGCCAGGGGCCGGGTACTGGCAGGTGCTGGGGACCCAGCACAGGGCAGGGGGTGCAATAGTGTCAAAGTGAAGGCGAAGACAGGCCTTCACTCCAACACCAAACGGAACATAGAACCATTGGAGGGAGCGACAGCTGACTTGCTGCTGGGGCGGGGGCTCAGTGCTGCCGCTCCACGTGGAGGGCAGCACGTCTGTGTCACTCCTGAGCGGGCCCACGGGACCAGGGTCCTGGTCACCGCGGAGCCGACGGCATGCCGGCAGGGAACGGGTCCGATGATGACCAATTCCTGGTGGGCCCCGGAGTCCACACCAGGACTCCCCATGAGAAACGCGTTTCCTGGAGCTTGGTTTAAAAAGAACAAGCCCTGCCATCCATTTTCCTTCGCCTTCAGGGTTTGCCCACCCTTCTGAACTGGGCGTGTTATGGGTACATTCAACCTTTCGTGTGAAACCTGCCTTTTGTGGTTTATGTCTATCAAAGACATCCTCGAGGTTTTAGTTAGACAGTGAGCCTGCCTCCAGAGTACCCAGGTGAGCGGGGCACCGGTGGAGCACAGAGCAGAGAGGCCTCGAAGCCCGGCATCGGCAGAGCTGCCCTGGGCCGGTCCCATCAAGACGGAAGGCACAGCAGCTCTCGGCAGACACCGTGTTTGGCAGGCAGGCTCTGTGCTGGGTATTAGACCCCGGACAGAGGGGGACCCCTTCTGCCAAGGCAAGGCCCTGGGGGCTCCCTGCGGCCCACTCACTCAGGGGGGACCAGAGAACAGAAGCCCTCTGGGGCTTGAAGGAAGAGGGTCCACCCGCCTCTGCCCCACCCCAGCCCTCACAGGGTGCGCAGGCATTGTTGTAATTGCCCTGTGTCGACGGACTCAAGCTCTGTAGTCACCAACAGTGTGCCTCACACACCTGGGAAAGCTCCTTGAAACGTAAACACTATCTTTTCTCAGTTTTAAAAAAGCCAGCAGGCTGATTTTCATATTCGTCTCTCATATGAATCCTGGTCTCGGCTCAACGCATTGCCCTGGCTTGGAACTCCTCAGCAAGTAGCCATGGCTTAAGTGGGGCTCACAAGCACCCCTCCCCTTCCGATTCCCATTCCAGAAACCTGCGTTGGGAGGTGCAAGGGTCGCTTGTCTTTTTTGAGGATTCCCAACTAAAGAGACCTGGCGGGGCCCATGGCTCTGGACCTATCACGTTCAATTTATGTGCGCGGTGAAAACTGGGATTGGCAAGATCTCTTCTGAGCTCTCTGTCCCGCCGCTCCCATCGGAGGGGCCTGGGCACGGTGCAGGGGAAGGCCTGCGTCTTATTCAGCTTCTCACGCAGGGAAGGGCAGGGACTCGAGAAGAGCTCTGTGGACCGCTACCATTTCCAGTGGCTTCTGACACCGCTCCCCGGTGTGGTCTGAACGCACGTGACCAGCCTGTCCGTCAGCCAGGGCAGGCGGCAGAATTCAGCGCTCTCGTTCGACTCCCCAACCTTTCACGACCTAGTTTCGGGACGTGGGCAGCTGTTTAAAAACTAGAGACCCCGGGCACCGAATCCCCTCTTCCAGAACACTGGAGGGGGTTTCTGGGGAAAATGCCTTTCTACGCATTACAGTGAGTTGTCTACAGCTACAGATTTGGAAGTTTCTGCAGGAATTTCTCAGGGACACTTGGCCTGCATCCTGGGTTCACTCACTGTCGGGTCTGAACGGTTTTCAGTAACCAAATTCTGGCGGGGTCGGGTCTCCCTTCCCACACAGGGAAGGGGTGGCACTCTGGCTGTGTCCTGCCGTCAGGTTGCTGTTGTTTAAGGGGGACAGGGACACCTGGAAGGGAGGCTGTTTTCAGAGTTGAAGCGTAGACAAGTAGTTCGCCTTGTCTTCTAGTCGACGAGGGCTTTGGCCCGCAGGGAAGGTGAGGAACAAACCTTTTGCACACGTGCTTACATACGCTTTCCACATTTTTACCCAAAGGAGCGTTAACCTTTAAGAAGACAAATCACATTGAAGAACGTGATCTATTTAAACTTACTTTTTATTATCATTTTTTTCCAGTTACCCAGCATGCCACAATCTGATTGCTGACCTGGTTGAAACAGAGTGAAATAAGTGGTTTACAAAGAGTTATTTACATTCATCTGATTTGCACGTAATATGCCGCAACGCACCGCGACCTTCCCGGTGGACGCCACATCCGACGGCAGGGGCCGCACCATCGCCGCCACGCGCGTTCCTGAGCGGTCCCTGCACAGGGGACGGGCTGGAGCCGAAGTCTGACGTGGGGGGACCTCCTGGTGTGGGTGTGCAGAGATGGCTGAATGTCGCCATCTCTGATTCAGATGGCTGAATTTTTAAATCTGCTCATTTGTACGCTACGTTACACACGTGGATTTCAATAAATGAACTTTGGAAAAGACTTGAATTGTAATGTTTACTTCCTACCTCGTAACGATGAACACAACACACCGAAAAGGCACATATTTTAACTAGGCCAAAGGGTACCGAGGACCGCAGTTTCCCTGCCACTTGGGCGTCTCTCCCTCCATATGATCTACACCCCCCCCCACGCACTTTGCCTTCACCCAGTGTCCCGTGGACCCCGCCAGTTCCCACCCCGCTAACCGGTGCACCACGGGGAGGCACTATCCACTCGGCTAACAATGAAAACAGAGAAAAGAGCATCTCTGGCTCTGTAGTGTCAGGTTTTTCCGAATGGAGTGTTTGAGAGGAGCTGAAAAACATACCTAGTGAAACTCCTACACCCCTCAGAGTTTCCGCCAGTGTCTGTACACAGGTCTTTATCCTAGTTTGGAACAGTCCTTCGACTCTGCACAGTTAAGCCCTCGGATGCTTGAAAGGAAGAGAAATGGGCACCGAGATGCTGTGTCGTCTCCATGGATGACGGTGGAGCACGAAAGACAGGGCTGCTGCTGGGACAAGCCCCTGACCACAGGCTGACACCCAGGCCAGCGACACCCCCGAGTCAGCGTGGGTTAGGCTGTGGAGGCGGTGGGGCGATGGGGCAAAGACCGTACGCATCTCTACAGCATGAAAAGGTTCATGCCCGCAAGAGCCGAACTTCAATTCAGAGTCAGAAGGTTTTTGATTTCATCGAATGTGCTAGATGTAAAGGCTGTTACATAAGGTATGTTAATTGTCCCTAATTCTGGCTTAGGAGTACAGCAAATAAATTATACAGTATTCTAAAAATAGCACCTTTAAAGAATTATCAGAGGTCACTTCATGTTAGCCTCCTGGACTGCCCACCCCAGTGGTCGTGAGAGAAGAGCATATGTAAGGATGCCCTTGAATTTGGCGTGTGACACACACACCCATGCTTGACTAGCTTTGGTCCCGAAGCCGTTCCTCCAGCTGGCCGCCGAGTCGCAGGAGCAAAGCCAAGGCTCTACGACGGTAAGTCTGAGGTAAAACCAGAAAAAGGCCCCATCCTCGAGACCACAGGTGAATCAGACTGCTGTCCCACCATCCCCCCATCTGCTACCCGCGTCTAAGTTCAATCAGCCACGAAGTGCTGCAAACCTGTTCTCAGAAAGGAAGCGCGCAGAGCCACGTTATCGGGAAGACTTCACTGAGGAGCTACACGCCTTAAGAATTCTGGGTCCAAACCACCTGGTGTAAAGATGATTAGGGTCTTATGAACCTCCAGGGAGGCAGCCCACCCCTGGCTTCACAGGTCGTCTGTCCTAAACCCAGGCTGGGAGCTCAGCGGCTCCCCTGTGGACAGAGTCCTTCATCAAAGTTGGTACAACTGCACAAGGCCATTTCTGCGAAGTAATAAAATAATCCCATGTGTGTGTTGAGCTACAAGAAATTTACCTATTTTCCTGTCACGCTTTATACAGGGTAGGTTAATACTAGGTGGAGCTATTAAAAATCTTTTTTTTTTCCAGAAAAGAACAGTATTTAGTTTTCTGAGACTGCAGACCCACATCCGACAACAATAAAGAGAGAGGTAGCAGAGTGACATAGTGCTTTATTTAAGCCGTCTGTACGAGGAAAATAATGTGCACCCTATCATATACGTGTAAAAATACTAAGGATGTACAGTGTACAAAAACAGTTTCTTGTGGTTTATTTCACATCCTTGTGGGTCATATGCTTCAGGAAATAAACAGTTTTAGGGTGACCAACGGCAACGGGAATACAGTTTCTTGGGTTCATAGTTGCGTCTGCTTAAAATTCTTAACCAGATGACTAGATCTTGCGTGGACCTAATGAAAGAAGTCAAGAAATGTCACAAACTATAAAGCTACAGGGAGGTAATTCAATGACCAATTTAGAGGTTTTCTTTTTATTTAAATAAATACTTTACATTTCATGCTTGCCTGTAATGCACTACCAGGAGCAGAGTCGGGAAGTTCTACCGAAGACAGTACAGACGTAGCAGCAAAGTGTGTACACCGAGGTGTGATATATAGACCCTGCAGTCGGTAAGGGGGCCCTTCCCTTGGTTTGCACTCTAGGAGAAGCAAGTGGCCCCTGCGAGAACAGTCAGCTGGAAGAAGCCGGAAATCAGGTGTGGGGAATGGAAAACAACACTGGAGCGATGCGGTGGCATTAGTGTGTAAAGCAAAGCTGCGGGCCGCCCTGCCGAAACGCTGCGCGGAAACGGCCCGCTGTCCCCGAGAGGGCAGATGTCACGGCCGCTCCGTTGTTCAAGGTGGAGTCCGCACCGTCGGAGCTGCGTTCTGCTAGAACGAGGCCGGGGTTCGGGCCTCTCTGTTGGCCGAATCCAAACTACAGCTATGGGCAGACACAGGGGAAGTTTGAGAAACCTCCTCTGACACATTCCTGTCTCTCATGCCTCCATGCCTGCTGACTGAGACCTGGGAGTGAGGGGAAGGGACGATTCTCAAGATTGAAGCCAAGTAAACACCCGGCAAGCAACTTGAACAGAATCCTGGGGGTGGGGTGGGAGGCATGATGGAGCCCCTAGCAGGGGCTGGGGACTGAGAGCCAGCTGTGAGGAGTGGCCAGCCTGGGGCACTGTCAACGCTGTTATCAATCTTTAGGATGCGTCCTTGGCCAAGGTCATGGAAATCACTTTAAGGTTTGGAAAAAAACTCCAAAAAACAAACAGACAAAAAAAAAAAAAAAAAACAAACCCAAAAAACAAATCTACCCATGCGCTCAGTGTCTGGTGCCATTCTCCCCTCGAACGGACCCCGCACTGTGAGCAGCCGGTCTCAGCGCTCTCCCCTTCCTCTCATCTGTTTCTGTTTTACAAAATGAATGCGAGACAACTTACAAGACATACCTTCTAGTCTACTTTCTTGTCACGGTGAAACATTCAACAATTCCAAGTGGAAAAAAAAAAAGCTGAGTGATATGTGTAAGAGTGAACTACCATTTACTGTAACTTCCTACCCAACACGAAGGAGGAACTTCACTCAGGTAGAAATATGAAAAACTAGGATAAGACCTACGTCTGAGTATGTCTTAGCTGCCTTAGTAGAATGCCCTTTAGCCCCCGGCAGTCCCAGCGGCCCCCCCACCGCCAGCAGTGGTTCCCTGCCTGCGAATCCACACTTCCGGCGCCCAGAGGCTAAGACATCTGCCTGTGCGTGTGACTCGTCCCGCTCACAAAGTCACTTGCTCTTCCATCCAGTGATGTGATCACCACACTACATCACACCGTGGTCCTCCATTTGGGAGCTGTCAGACAGTTGACCTAAAATGCATCGCCATGGTCCCTCCACGGGGCATCGGCCCCCTGCCTGCCGCCGGGGGCCCCGCCCCCGGATCTCATAGGCTGCTTTGGAAAACGTCAGCTCCTAGCACCAAAGGGTTTAATCTGAAGATCGTCATTAATGAAGGAGAAAGATGAGGTTTGCATACATGTCCCCGTTCAGTGAGAAATGTTGGAATGCGGGCACATGAGTATATACAGAAAAAGAAAAGCTGGAGGTGTTCTTTTTGTTTTGTTTTGTTTCCCTGATGGCTTAATTCAGTGATAAATGTACCATGACCAGAATAAACACACCAGGCTCTCATCTTTGCCCACCTACTCCGTAAACACTGGGATGTGTTTATTTTGCCAAGGCGGCTCATTTATCGCGGTTCGGGCCTCAATTTTCTTCATCTCACTATGTTGTCAGGACGTCACAGCATCTCGGCTCTCACCCGAGCGAACGTCCACACCCATTTGCTGCACTGACCCCTTGGCGTGGGTAGTTGGGGACATTTTTAGCACCAAGGGGTTCAGGACAGCATCTCTCCTCCCAAAGCCAAATTCTAGTCAGTGTGTACAATTTCAGAGCCTCGTCCAAATTTTGTCGCAAAGGAGAAAAAGTGCGTGAATCTCCTCACGTGTACATTCCCGTACGTGGGTCAAAAGAAACTGCAGTGCGTCTGCTTCATGGGAGTTGGAGTGGCACTGGCTAGCGTGACAGACGATGCTCATCACTAAAAAATAAATACTACTGCGACAGAAACAAAACCGTAACAGGACATTCAAAGTTCTGACATCTGAGAAAAAGCTCACTCCCGTGGAACTGAAATTAAAAATCAAAACAAGTACGGCAAACGCTGTTTCCCTTGGTGTACAGATTTTGGTGAGAAGCAGGATCGTTATACCTGTCTACATTCTTCAGCCATCAGAGGCGATAAATATCACAGAAAGAGGTTTCCAAGCACAGGGGGAAAAACTGCTCTGGCGCCAAGCCCACCGCAGACCCTTGACGGGACTCGGCCCGGCAGCGCCTGTGCTTGCTTCCTTCCTTGCAGAGCCGTGTGTGTTTGCCCGTGACGTCCACGCGTGACGCCAGGCTTCCTCTGCAGTCTCCAACAGGAATTTAAATACATACAGAGAAACATGTATCTATATCTCAGCAGCTGTTCGGTCCTTCCCGCCAACACTTCCTAATGCATTTCAGCCCGATCTGAGTGATAGATGCTTACTCTATGCACTACTCTGAGATGCTTTACTAAAATTTGCATATGCACATTGCCACCCTTCCACAATCGCTTGTTCTGAATTATACACTAAATCTTCTTAGTCTAATTAGTTTTTTGATTTCTCTTCTAGAAAGTTAAAAAATGTACCTAGAATCAGTGTATCTCCCTTACCCTTCACTGTTAGGGGAAAACGGAAACGAAAGGTCGGAAGATGAAGTTGGTGCACAAACAGATCGTGGTGGGCTCATGACTCCCCCAGACTGTAAAGTTACCTCTTAAAGTTGCTATAATAGTAAGACAGTAGCAGCAACAGCATGAGACCTTAGACTGAGATACAAAGTCATGCAAAAATGAAAAGTCGAGTGGATCTGCGTTATGTGTGTTCTCGGGTGGGCGGGAGGCTGTGAGAGGCGAAGACCTGGGACCGGTCTGCTGTCGGCCGGCGCTCCTGCCGTCCCTCAGGGCGAGGACCGGTGCGATGTCCGGGAACTGTTTTCAGTGACCAACCCAAGGTGATGGTGAAGTAGCAGGATGAGAGAGGCTTATTTATTCGCGTCCACTGGCTGAGTAGGAGAACTGAGGGAAGTGCGGCCGCCGCTCGTTGTCCACGCAGTCCATGCCGTCCTCGTCATCTGCGGGCGGGAAGCGCCTTTGTTAATGTCACGTCTGTTTCTGGCATCACCTCGCGGGTCTACATCGTTCTGACTTCTAACGTAATGAAGACTAACAGAGGCAACAGCTCCCAGAAACTTGTATTTATCAATGAAACACACAGCAACTGAACTTATTTCAAAAGGCTCTCATTTTCAATCACCTGACCTATGAAGAAATCACACCATGAAATCATCACCTTCAGGACATGTTTGCAGACTCAATAAACTGAAAAACTACTACTGAAGAAAACAAGATTTTTTTTTAATTAGAAGGAACAAATAACCTTTAGTTTCACGAAACTGCGCATGTCAAAATGACAGATGTCAATGAATCTAAGGCACCTGCATCGTCTACCTAGAATCCACTGTCAACTGTCTTCAAAGGCGTGTACTTTTTCTTCATGGTGCTTTCGGTGTGATCAAAAAATAAAGCTTCATATGATTCCACTTCACCTGGGTCCTTGATCACACGTTTGAGATTTTACCTTTATTCTGCATGTACTATCTGCCTTTACTCATCACTCACAGTTTTCCTGGGATAAAATTTTAAACTAGAATGAAGAGAAAACGAGGGAAAGATGTCAGCATCTAAGTATGGGTTCATCCGGGAACAAACAGGGAGAAGAGACTGAATTAAGTGAGGCTGAACTCAAAGACCCAACTGTCTTCAACAAAATCATTCCGTTTCCTCTGACACACTGTGCAAGTGCGTTACCATTTTCCTTCCATTCTCCAGCCTGTCTCCAGGGGGGCATCAATTCCATGTAATGGGCCAGATCCTGCGGAATTGTGGGCACTGACCCTGTCACACAAAAAAGGATGATGCTCTGCATTCCTCCGAACAATGAACTTTTCTGCTCTTTTCCCCCCATTCTTCTTTTCTATATTCTATTCTTAACACAGAAGGCTCTAGAAATGGGACCAAGTTGCTAACCCAAACTGGTGGCCTCAAATGTACTAGAAAATACCATTGGATTCGGTGGGACTCAATCCATCAGGAAGCATTTGTGGCTCCTGCTCCCTGCAAACCACTGATCTCCAAGGGCTTCTCTCCTCCTTTTAATGACACATTTCTCAATAACACTGATTTAGGGGAAGCTCTGCCTCCTGATCAGTCAGGCACCAAGCAAACCACATGCATCTTTTAGATGAAATACTTTCCATAGTGCTTTCAGCTCTACCAACGACGTAAGAGCTGTGGACGGTGTATCTGTTGTTGAATCACAAAGTATAAAAACTCTGGAGAAAAGGAAGCTGAAATCTTCATGTTCTGATTCTGACCTGTGCTAATCACACTTCAGAGGGACAGTTCTCCCCATTACCAGCTGTTTGGCGGGCACGTCTGTGCACTGTGAAAGTGGGGGAGCCCCGGCCAGCGTGGTGGGGAGCCCGGGCTTGGCCGACTTCGGCCAGAGAGGAGGACCAGAGGCTGCTCCAGCTCCCTCGCACAGGCTGGCCGGGCTCTAGTGGGGGTAGGTGGTGGATTTCCTGTCTGAGCAGGTATAGCTCTTGCTATAAGACTGCAGATTGGCTGAGAATTAAGAGAGAGTCTTGAGCCCCGGCCAGGTGGCTCAGTGGGTTAGAGCATCATTCCATGCATCAAAAGGTGGCAGGTTCGATCCCTGTGTGAGGCACATGTGGGAGATGACCAGTTGCTGTTTCTCTCTCTTTTTCTCTCCCTTCCTCTCTCTCCAAAATCAATAAACATATCCTCAGGTAAGGATTAAAGATTTTTAAAAATTAAAAACAAAGAGAGTCTTCATTCTGACATTTCAGTAACAAATTAAACACATTTCTGAAGGTAAAGAAATGAAACCTTGTAGCTGATTATACGAGGGCCCCCCCACATTGACCTTGTTAGAGTCAGTTCCTGGTTCCTCACACTTGGTCCAACGGAGGGGCTGTGGGCCTGGGCGGCAGGAACTCAGGGTCCTGGGCCCCCTGAGCTGCACGGGCAGGTGGGGCTGCAGGGGGAGGGGGCTGGAAGCAGGAGACAGCCTGCCAGAGCCTGTCACACCCCGTCAGTGGACATCAGGACATTCCCGCTCCGAGAGGGGCTTCACAGGCCACAATGGTGACAATAAACATGAACTACACTAAAAAAACCCAAAAACCCAAAGACCCCAAGAGAAGCCCCCCCAGCTCCACATTCCAGCCCCCCCACGCCCAAATCTCTGTTGTCTAATATTCTTAGAACATTTAACAAATGTAATTATATGGCAGCCAAAGCTACTAGATCTCAAAGAAATCCTCTTTCTCTGCAGAGGAAGGCAGAGCACCACTAAGGCACGTACGCAGGATGACACATGCCCAAACCCACTCAGTTCATTAACACCAGTGAGGACGACCTGGCACGTCAGTCACTGCAGTGGTTTGTGCAAAAGGCACACTTTGCCTTTCTAACTGCTGATTTGCTCTAAAAAAATAACCGCATTCTGTTTTATGAAAGCAAGGTGGCAAGTGGGAGGAAGACAGTCCCTGACAGTGCCCAGTGCTGCTGTGCTTCCTCGAACAAAACCTGCTTTAGCGGCCAGAGCGCCCCGTGGTTTCTCCCCGCGCCAATGTTCAAAGCTGAAGAAGGAAAGATGGTGGGAAATGCAAACACAGTGCCAGATTCCACCAACTATCCTGTGACCCATCACTAATGGGACCTACGAAATACACAGCCAGGGACCACCCACCTACAGGCACTGCCCCTGTGCCTTGGAAGGACTCAGGGGTGCGGTTCACGGCCCCAGGCCGGCCCCACGGCCTTGTGCCAGGGCCCGCTGAGCCCAGTTGCACAGGACAGGCTGCTGGGGCCGCCTGGCCTCAGCCCACTCTGCTGAGCAATTTCATCTGGTTTCCTCTCTAGACCTTGGATTGCGAAGTAAGAGGGCAAGTTCACAGTGTCCTCCAGACTAGTAAACCTGTTAGACACACACGTTTTGGGGGCCATCCAGGGCCCAGTCCCAGGTCAAGGCCACATCCACTGTGCCCTCGAAACTCTGACTTGACCAGGCCCGCGACCTTAGGTGGATTCTGATGCCCACCTTGGGAGCTACTGTGATGTACAGGCTTGCCCTGTGTCAGCCTTCCCCTCTTCTCAGACACGGAGGCACTGGGCTCATCCAGCACAACCCATGTCTGAAATGGCCTATGTTCTTTCAAGAACAGAGTTGCTGTTAGTGGTAAATGTGACATGGCCGAAAAAACATTGTTGTAACATTCAGTTCTATTGTATTGTAGATCAAAAAGTTGATGCAGGCTCCAAGTGTGCCTGGAATATAGGGACGGAGGGGGACATGGACCAGGAGGAGGTCGGAGAGGTGGACGGGACCCGTATCAGACAGGGCTGCGCGAGCCAGCACGAGCAGTGTGGATTCAGAGTGTGATGCGAAGCCGCCAGAGGGATTTAAGTAGGGGAATGATGAGGTCTGGTTATGACCGAGGTTGAATCCAAATGGTGAAGCCTAGCAACAACACTGTGGTGGAAAGGACTCTTGGGCCAATCCAACAGCTCACTGGTGTCCCCAAGCATTTCAGTCAGTTACTTTGCCACCGTCCACCCCGGGCCAGCAAACCACGCCAGGCCTGTGACCGCTGTTTCTACTCAGCCAGTCCTCAGCTACCTGCATGCCACTCCACGGGCTTCTTAACACTGTCTTCAGCATTCAGAGATCCTAAGAGTCTGGCAGTGGTATACAGGACAGCGTGGAAGCCCGCTGCCCGACCACGGGTGACAGATCACGAGTGGCACTTCACTGACTGATACTCTGCAGCTGAACCCGGGCGGCGGCCAAGCTGCTGAGTCTCACTGGTGGCGGCCGACACTCCTGGTGGGCCCTGGGGAAGCTCAGTGTGTCTCTGGGTTTCAGCTTCTTCCCTTGTCACATACAAGTTAAGAGGTTCCTTCTGCAAGTCTGAAGGAGGAGCACAGGAGCACGCAGAACCGTATTTTTCATTGCGGGTTGCTCACAGCTCCTCACTGCAGGCCACGGGCCCCAGAGGGAGAGCTCTCGGCCAAAACGACGCGGGACGCTGCATGTGCCTTTCGATGCGCTAACCCAGCAAATTTCAACCGGTGCGCCACAAGAATCTTTTAAATGTGCAGTACCTGACTACGTAGTCGGGGGCACTGAGCTCTTTTCCTTAGATTGTCCACTAAAAGACATGACGGCAACAGCCGCAGCAACAGCCGTCCATTGTGAATGAATCAAAATCACGCGTACTTTTTTGTCGGATCAGCAAAAAGCGTTACTTTCTGGGTGTGCCGCAGAGTTTAGTGATTAGTTTACGTGTGCCCCGGGGTGAAGAACAGTGGCAGCCCCTGCTCTGATCTACTGTGGCGCCCACGGCTGGCACCGCCCTTCACTGCAGTCTTCCCACGCGTGGGCCCGCAGGGTGCATTTCCACTACCAACGGACCTGCCTTTTGAAGAGGAACGAGAGGGAGAGACGCATAGGAAAGAATGTAAAGGAAAAGAAAAGGGGGGAAAAACGGGCATGGAGTCATTGTGTGAGCTACCAGATGTGTGATTTGAAGAGACCTTTTAGCTGCCTAAATATGGCCCGAAACTCAACTTGACCCTCATTTCTAAACTAACAGTTGGGCAGATACGCGCCCTTGGCAGCACTCGAGAATGTTTCCAAATTCCATTTGATAACCCTTCCTTTCATTAAAGCCCATCTATTTAAGCCACTTATCAAAGTGTGGGACACAGACCAGTGGAGAGGGGACGATTTTAGGCGGATCACGACCATGTAGTTCTAACAGATATGCAATTTAGTGTATACGCACCACAAATCGCCAGTGACTACATGTCTTCACAGATCTTCTTGCTTGGGACAAAGCTAAGCAAATAAGAGAATCATTCCACTGAAAGTGAGTTTTAAAGCTAGTAAGTGGGAGACCCAAATCAGGAAAATTCTGGAGGTAGCATGTGAATGGGAATCATGGAAAGTCTCTATTTCAGAATTCTTTTAGCTGATGTCCAAAGAATCTGTCAGAGAACACTTCGGAAGGGCTAACTGGTCTATAATTCTCTGTGCAATTTTTCCACATGTAATTTTTCCTACCTGAAAAACCCTTTTCTCTCAGCTACCTGTCTTTACATTTCCACACCGGGAACTAACTCCATACCTCAGTGAAATAAGTAAGTTGCTACGCAATCTGATCTAGAAAATACCTAATAACAAAAATGACTGTTTTCTGTGATCCTACTGGCGTGCTATGGATCGCCTCCCAGATCTACTTACATTTTTCAGGTGGTGTTATGGTAATAGTCTGAGCTGTAAATTCTTCATCAAAATATCTGGTGTCTGTCTCAGATGTTACTTGAGGCTTAAAAGGCGGTACAAGCTGTAAGGAGAAAGGGAAAGTAGGGTCAATAGACTTCACTTTAGGAAAATTAATCTGAGGATAAAATGGGAGAGGAAATAACAGGAGACTGCAGGACAACAGACTGCTGAGTCACCGCGGAAGGTCCCTGAGGATGCCAGTCAGCCGTCTAAGCCCGGCACGGCAGGAGCCGGCTGTTCTGTGTACAAGGAGAGGGACCATGTGACATCGAGCACACGGGAACCCAAGAACAGGAGGGGAAGAGCTACTGAAGAATCTGTCCCAGTCTTTTGCCCAATAACACACACATACGGAACCAGATGGAGTAGATGAGCTGCAGAGCGCAGGCTCTTCCTGTGCAGCGAAGGCACCAGCTCGCTGCTCTCTGCTACTCTCTTCCTGGTGCCCGATGCACAAGTTATTATTCAAAACACAACCTAAAATACAGTTACTGTCTGGGCCACAGACAGCGTGCTGCCTTCGGACCTGGCAAAGAACTCGAGCCCTGCTTACTGGAGACAGGCACGAATGGCTGCCTGCTCTGTAACTGGGGTTCTTGGCAGTTACGAGCCAAAGTTTGTGAGCCAGGAGAGATGAGAGGAACTAACTGCTCTGGGAGTGACAGAACCGGAGTCCTTGGCCTCACACCTGCTGCAGGCACGGGGTGGGGGATGCTCTCGGGAAGCTGGTGGTTACACAGGGCCGAGCCCTGGGAGCCTCCACCTCTGCAACCACCCCTGGCTGGGGGGCAGTGGGCCAGGATGGGGTCCTGCTCACAGGGCTCCACCTGCCTGTACAGCCTGTGGGTTCTTTTTAGCCCGGGAAGCGCAGGGCCAGGGCCTGAGTCAGCGCACTTCTCTGATGAGGACCACTCAGAACAGGAGACGCTGCCTTCACAACAAAATCCCCGTGGGGACAGAAAATGCAAAATACCAGAAATGGCAGAAATGAGCGTGTTTCATAAAAATTTTACAGAAACAGAAATACCCAACTGGCTTTAGATCAATGCATTTTCCTACTGTTACTGTCACCAAATTTATGTTAAATAATGCAAAAATCTTCACATTGTTTTCTAGACAGACTATGTTTTTAAAAAAAAAAAAAAACAGGGAGGAGAATTAAAAGCACGTTTTCAAAATCAAGGACCCCAGGCGACCCTACGGCGCGGTGCAGGAGAGCAGGTCTGGCCGTCGGTGGGGCCGGGCTTCCCAGCACCGGACCTGCTGAGGTATGGCGGCGGGACTTCACCATGGTTCTAACCTTTTTCCTGTGAGTTAACGTCTTCTTTGGTGAAATGTCTGCTCAAATACCTGCCCATGTATGCTTTTTTCTTATCATGAAGTTCAGAAACTTTTTTATATACTCTGCATGCACGTTGCGTATCAGAGTTGGGATTTGCGAGCACTCTTCCGGTCTGTGCCTTTTCCTTTCTCCAGAAGTGTCTTTTAAAGAACAGACATTCTTAATTTTGATATAGTCTGACTTATCAATTTTTCTTTATAGATTATGCTTCTGTTCTTATCTAGGAAATTTCCGCCCCACCTAATACCGCAAATATTTCCTCCTGTGTTTTCCTCTAGAAGATTTTACCTGCAGGAATATGATCCATGTTGAGTTAATTTTGTATAGGCTGCACATTCTTTTTTAAAAAAAATACACAGATGTCCAGTTGTTTTAGCAGGATTTGTTGAACTATCTTTGTACTTCTATTGAGAGTCAATTAACCAGACGTGTGTGTGTCTATTTCCAGATTCTTTACTGTGCTGCACTGGTCTCTTCACCCATCTTTATGGGCAAGTGAAGATGTTATTTGTCCATAACAAACTGTCTTGATTATTGTGACTTAATAATAAACCTTGAAGTTGGACAGTACAGGTCCTTCAACTTTGTTTTTTGTCAAAGTTGTTTGGGCTATTCTAGGTCCTTTGCATTCCATACAACTTTTTGAACGGGCCTAACAATTTCTACAAAATTACCCGCTAGCACCTTCATTAAGACTGTGGTGAATGTGTATGCCAATTCTGAGAGAACAGACATCTTAAAGATACTGTCTTCTAAATCGTGAACACAGCAGATCTCCCCATTGCTTTAGGCTGTCTCTCCTTTCTCTCAACAATATTTCTTAGTTTTCAGTATAAAGGTCTTTCATACCTTTTGTCAAAATTACCCCTAAGTACTTCATATTTCTGTTGTTATGATAAACAATATTTGTATTGATTTTCATGTTAGACTTACTGCTGTATAAAATAGTTATTTTTTTCATCCTGCAATCCTTTGTATGTTTACCTTGTATCAAGCAACCCATGGCTTAAAACTTTAGTGGCTGTTTTGTAGATTCTGTCTGATTTTCTAAATAGACAATCAGGTTGTCCATGAATAAAGACAGATTTATTTCTCTCTTATCTGTATGCATTTTATTTCTTTTTCTTGCCTTAATACACTGGCCACTGGATTTAATTTTTCCCTAGCTTCTTAAGATGAAAGTTAAGTCACTGATCTTCGTCTTTCCACTTTTTGAATATAATAATTTGGAGCCACAAATTTCCCCAAAAGTATCACAGTAGCCATATCTCAGAGCTAAATGTGTTTTGTTCTCCTTTTTAGTCAGCTCAGAATACGCTCTAATTTCCTTTTCTGGTTTGTTCTCTAACCTATGAATTATTTAAACTTGTAATAAGCTTTCCACTACTTGGGGGTTTTCCATATATCTTTCTGATTTGATTTCTAAATCCATTCCATTTCATTCAAAGAGCACATGCTCTGAATTATTTGAACCCTCTTAAGTTTACGGGGTTGTCTTGCCCAAAACATGGCGTATCATGCTAGGTGTTCTCTCCAGCCTTGGAAAGAATGAGAACTCTCCTGCCATTGTACAGTGTGCGTATTGAAATTTCCAACTCTAATTGCAGATTTGTCTACTTTTCCTTGCAGTTTCATTAGCTTTTGCTTTATGTACTTGGACTTTTGTCCCTGGGCGCGAAGAAGCAGTGCTGTGAGTGTGCAGTGCGCATGCGCGTGAGTGGATCACTGAATGGACGATGGGGGTCTGAACGCACTCGGCTGTAGGAGCTGTTCACACACTCTCTGCGAGGCTGCTGTCTTCACGCTTATGCCAGAGCCTGGCGTCCACAGGACAGGGAGGTGAGAAGACGGTGTAAAGCAAGAGAACAACATGGAACCCTAAAAAAGCGTGGGTTGGAGCGCACGAGGGCAGATGGAAACCCACACCGTTTCTCACCATCTCTGGCTTTGATGGTGTGGATACCCTAAGGAACTGGGACCTTTGTCATGGAGCTAAATACCCGCTGGCCCAGGAGTGGGAAAAGCTAAAACAGGGCGCAGCCAGGGGGAGATGGAGCGGATGCAGGCCTGACCACATCTCCGACCAAGGGCGGAGCTAACAGACCAGCCACAGCACGAGGAGCTGCAGAATGGCTGCTGCTTCACTCTGTTCCGAATCTCCACAAGAACCTCGTTAGCAAAGGGAATGCTGGGAACTGGAGCTCAGACTAGTCAGACTGGCATGTTCTAAGGCCATCACACAAGCAAAAATATCTTGAAAGGAGTGAGTGAAATATAACACATAATTCACAAGGAATGAATAATTGAATAAGCCCTCACTAAACTATCAACTCACAATTTTACATTCAGTGACAATATCCTTGAAGAATGAAGCCAAAATAAAGACATCATCAGATAAGAGAAAATAAATTCCTCTCCAACTGACTTGTGCTATGAGAAATGATCATGGAAATTCTTTAGGCTAAAGGGGAATAATGTCAGAGAGAAGCCTGAATCTTCCAGAAGGAAGGGAGAGACGAAGGTGTTCTGGAATCAGACGGCGGTGAGGGCTGCCCAGCTCTGTGACTACACCAGCACCCACTGAAGTGTGTATCTCACACTTCATTCTACCTCCGCAAAAAAAGTTACTTAAAAAAAAAAAGAACAAAGAGCATTTGAAACAGTAAACATGCACTTTTATACAAACACTAGAAGTTCTAACTCAAAATCTGGGGCAGACACGAAGATTAATCTTCAAATGGGAACACAGAAGTCTAATGAATGAATTGAAAGACTTAAAAGTAATAGACTAAGGTACGAAGATCCGAAGATCCGTTTAGGTGCTTTCAGAAGAGGCCTTACTTCATTTAGGCCCCTCTCTGTTCTTCACACTTAAGTGATAAGAAGGAGTCTTTCTCATTTAAAGGGTCGCATTCCAGCGAAATGCATATTAGCCACGTGACCAAAATAAACTATCCAGTACCTGAATTACTCTCTAAAGGCAAGTTTCCTCTTCTTTGCTGAAGGAAATCTCTGGAAAATAAGTACCAATGTAATAAATATAAGATGGTTCTCAAAGTGAGCCAAAGATTCCAAATCAATCTTCCTTACACACTCGTTCTTTCTGTTCTATGTTGTTATTAGTTTTCCTCACAAAGCATAAAGCTTTAGCAGTGGGCTTACAGTTGCGTTCTGAAAGCCCCAGCCTCAGCGGGTGCCTGGTACCTCTTCACCGCCCCTAGCTGGGTTCTCTGCAGCTCCCTCCCTCCCCCTACGGGAGCCAGTGCCTGGCCTCCAGCCTCTGAGGCTGACCACATACACTGTGCTCACCGTCAGAAGCAGGAATGATTGCAGGGCCTTCAGGCAGCAGCCACCCCAGCGTCCGGAACAGACATGCACACACGCATTTGCTTCCGTGGGCAACTCTACTACATTTCCCATCCGTGTCCCCGCAGAGGGGCCCCGCCCGCGCTGCGAAGGCTAATGAATCCCTTTAGCTGTGCTTCACAGGCGCTGCCTTCTCCTTACCTCTTACTTTTTTTCAGTACATTAAAAAAATCTTACGGGATACTATTCATGTATTTGCATCTTACGTCTTACTTCATTTCGTCAACAGCTACTTTGAAACTTTTGTTTTTTTAAGATCTACAACACAGAGATGCTGTTAAATATCCATTCCTTTACTCTCATACTATTCAATCATTTTTAACCTAAAAATGACACTTGTATATGATTAAGGTAAATTTTGTTCTCGAGTCTCTCTATAATTTACATGTGTTCTTACACTTTTCTCCCATATATAGGTGGTCGTAAATATAGGATCAGCTGCAATGCCTCGTATTTCAGACTTTTCCCTCTTCTTTTTTGGCCAGCAAAATTGTAAATAAAGACCATCATACATTAAGATCTCCCTCCCCCCAAGAAGCAAGAATCAACTATATGGCGTCTAAAAGAAAATTCACTTAAATGTATAGCACGGGTTAAGAGCAGCACAATGGGGAAAGATGTGTCATGCAAAATCAAGAGAGAGCTGGAGTACTTACTGTTAAAGTAGCTTTCAAAACAAGTATCAACGCTATGCCTACAGAGGAGCACTTCATAATGGTACAGGGACAAATCCACCGAGAAGACATACTCCTCAGCACGTATGCAGCTAACACAGATGTTTCAAAACACACGGAACAGAGCAAATTTACAATTACAGGTGAAGAGTACAGCGATCCCTTTTTAGTAACTAACAGAATGAGTAGACGCAAAATTGTTAAGAATCCAGGAGACATGAAAGGCCCTATCAACCATGTAGGTGAAACGGGTCCTGGCAGAACACTGCGCAATAGAAACAGAGCACATGTTCCTTTCAAGTGGACACAGAACATACACCAAGAGAAACCATCTTTTCTGGGCCATAAAAATGTGAATGAATTTAAGTGCATTAGTATCATATGTGTTTTCCAAACAGAAGACAATTAAGTTAGGGATCAATAACAGAAAGAACTGAAAAATCTGTAGATCTGGACACTGAACAACACACTTTGAAACAGCCCCTGAGTTAAGAAAGTGTCACAAGGGGAGTTAAAAATACTCTGAAGGGAAAACACAACCTATCAACATTTGCGAAGCAGGGCTGAGTCTTCAGACAGAAACTCCTAGCACTAGTGCTTATGTTAGAAAAAGAGAAAGGACTCAGAACAACCACCTTAGCTTCTTCCTAAAGAAAATAGAGAAAAAAACAGAACGTAAATTCAAAAGAAGCAGAATAAACACTAAAGAGCAAATTAATACATTTGAACACAGAAAAACAATACAAAAGATTCATAAAACCAAAAGCTGGCTCTTTAAAAACAATTCAGCACCAGGGCGAACCCTCCAGGCAGACTGATGAAGAGCAGGGGAGAGAAGACGCAAGTGGCCAACACCGGAAGTAAGAGCCAGGCCGCCGCTGCACACGCACCCAGCGCTGCAAAGGCACGAAGGGAGGACTACACGCTTTTTTATGCCAATATATTAGAATATTTAGACGACACATTCCTTGTAAGCCACGAAATACCAAAACTCATTCGAAAAGAAACAGAGAGCTTCAACAGCCCCTTAACTATTAAAAAAAATTGAGTTTATTGTTGAACACCTTCCAACAAAGACAAAACTCCCAGTGGCTTCCCTGGTAAATTCTACGAAAGATTTAAGGATCTGATAACACCATATACACACACAATTGCATGCAACCGAAGAGGAGGGAGCACGTCCCCCCCCCCCGTTTTTCAAAGGGAAACACGATCTACAAATTAAAATCACATACAGACACTGTAGGAAGACACCTCCCAATATTATTCATGATATAAGGACACCAAAAGCCTTAAGAAACACACTGTATGAAACGCAGCAACATGAAATAAGGAGAACACATCACGGATAGGTTGATGGAATATAAGGTTCGTTTACCATCAGAAAGCCCCTCCGTGTAACTTGCCACGTTCATAGAACGGAAAGGAGAAAACCCATACGATCCCATAACAGGTGCAGAAAAAGCTTCTAATAAGATTCAACACCTATTCGTGATAAAAACTGTTAGCACACTAGGGGCAGAGGGAGCTTCCTCAAACTGACAGCGGACATACAAAAAACCTCCTGTAACATCCAATTTTTGTAACTTGTCCTATGGAAATAATTCTCAGCTTAGAGAAGACTTACGAAAATAGCACAAACATAAATCCTTCGCGCGCCTTTCCCTAATGCGAATATGAAGATACAGCCGTACCAAGATGACCACACCTAACAAAGTCCCACTGGTAGAGAACACTAACTCCCGCCTTAGAAAGAGACTCAAAATGCGAGGATGCTGTGGTCAGGCTGCCGTTCTTTAAGTCTGCTCAGCAGCTCCCGGACGCCCAGGAAACTGTAAGAGGTGTCAGCCCACGAGTTGTTCTACGACTTACGGAGACTTCATCATTTTTGTGGTTGTTGCTTCTTTTTGCAAGATACATAATGCCTTTCCTCAAATTAGGTATCACCTATTTCCATCAATTACAACAATTTAAACTCCTGTCTCCACTGGCATCATCTGAAGCTGTGTTTCGGGAGTTCCTTTCCCTACCCCACTTTGCCAACCTCTCCGTCCCTGCACCCCCCAGGCAGCCGCCTGGGCCTGTCTCAGCGGGGGCAGCAGAGACAGGTGAGCCTGGCTTCCTCACTGGTGTGCTGGCTGGACCCTCAGAGCTTCCTCCAGGTTATGCCAAAGTACCACTAAACACGAGGAGCCCAGCGCTGATGAGGGAATCTTTGTAGTCTCTTAACAGTGAGCGATGCCAGACTGGTGCTCTACCATTGTCTCGTAAAGAACTTTTTCTTTCTGTTTTTGACTGACTCCTTCTTGGACACGGGATTGCAAAGGGATATTAGGTTGTGGCTTGTAGCCTTGTGCACCAAAGGAAATCTCTGACCATGTGTTATTTCTTGGAGACATTATAACTGCTTCACCGTACCGAACACAATTTCAAGATGTATTTTGGGAGTCACCATTTTCAATATTCAATTAAATGGTCAACATGCAATGAATGGTAGCATAGAAACGAAACATATCATTATAACATTAAATTTTATTCACTTGAAAATCTTTTTGCCGTAAACACATTTTAGCCAAAATACATACACACCATTATCATGGCAATAACCTACCTTTTTATCGTATACATCTTGCCAGTTTACTCCGGAGAAGAAACTGTGTCTCATAATTTCTTTAGCATCATCTGGCCCTCCGCCAAGGCTATGAGGATAGGAATGAAATTAAATGAGCATGAAACATTTACATAAGTCCAACACCTAACAAAGAGTTTTTGTGAAACGTAGTTTTCTGTGTGATAAATAGTTCTTGTGATAAACAGTCATAAAAATAAAAATCTTTCACTGCAAGACCTAATTTCTCCCGTGTGATCTTAACTCAGGATTTAATGGCATCCAAGAAGGACACAGGCTTTGGTGGTAGACCTGGAACGGGCAACCAGCTCTGGAGTTTGTCTGTGACGATGAAAAAGCTACTTATTATCCCCATGCTACAGATGAGAAAACCGAGATTAGGTCCAGCGCCCAGCACAGTAAGTGGTGGCTGTTATCCCTGTCAATTCTATAAACCAAATTTATTCTAGAACGGCTCAGGTCAGAATGCACCCTTGTTGACGTAAATTCTGAAATGTCTAAATTGGTTAGAGAAACAATTTGTAGAGCACTACTAACGGATGGACACCCACAGACTATTTTCATACTCAAGTGAATTTCCACGGAAATGAAATTGTTAATCTGTGAAATAGCATCACAATGTAATTTGCTAGGCAAGTTGCAATACAATATAAATTATGCATACAATATAAATTATACAGCATGTAAGTGTACACCCCCCGCATCTTTGAAGGTGCTCCTATTGAACTGACACCTCTACACAAGACAAAGTTCAGGTGTTTCCTGGCTCCCTCGGTTCATACAGTGTGTCCGAGTTGTAACAAAGAAAGAATGACAGGAACAGGAACAGCAGAGAGTGCAGTGAGGAGGGCGGGTGACAGAGAAATGAGAGGGAGGAAAAGGAAAGAATGGGGAAAGGAGGAGGAAGAGAGAGGGAAGGGAACCTAGGCGACTCTGATGCTGATGCACGAGCGTCGCTGGTCTCGTTCACGGCCTGAGTGACACGCCCCGGGCCGTGCTTAGCACCGGGGCCTCTGGGGAGGTCGTGCGCCAGTCACAGGCACGTGACATGTTGATGATGAACTGTGCTGATACAAAGGATGCAGAGCACAGAATTTATAAAGAATAATAAAAATCTACAATGTCCTTTACCGTAAGTAAATTAACCAGTTGACGCTCCAGAAAACTTGTGTTAATTTTTGCTGAAGTCCAAAGCCACTACTCACTTATGAGCAGTGCTGGTGTGAGTACTAGCTGATATTTTTGTTGCCAGTAAAGACTTCAGTAAAAGTGACATGCAGGAAAGACACAGGCCAGAGCTCCGCCTGTTTGTCAGGCATGTGAGTGACTTCCTTGCTGAATGGTTTATGGTTTTGGAACAGAAGAACATTTCCTTATTTTTGTGCCATTCATAATGTAACGGATATAGATACAACGACCTTTAAAATTTAATCTGTACTATTAACATTTTCTCTATCACTTTCAGTCTAAACAATCGACAAAACAATAAATTAAGCCCTGACTTTCAGTGTTTGCCAATTCTGGTGATGTACAGAACTCCCACCATGGCCAATAGTAAAATATAACAAAATCATTAAGGGGAGATGCGTTTTGAGTATTTATTACCTTTGATTTTAATATTTTAATTTAACATACAAATTTATATAATTTAGGTTTTAGTGATGACTCTGTAAAACCACCAGCTCACCCGATTCTTGAAATGTAACAAAGGCTCCTATGAGCTGGCGCGTGCCAGCACCCACACGCAACTGGGGAGGAGGGACACCAGCAGGTCGTAGAAAACGAGCAACTCTAGTAAATTCTCGCTCTTATTAGGTGTAAGAAGCGTGAGATGGCGAAGAACCCAGCATCCTCCAACACAGCGTCGGAATGGAAAACAGAGCAGTCCGCTGGTGGTGCACGGTCCACCTTCCTACAGAAGGCGCCACGCCCCGATGCGGAGCTCTCCGAGTGGATCCGCTCAGCAGAGCCATGTGCACACCTGGACCCCCCCCCCCCGCCCCGACTGGCCGTCCCAGGTGCGGGTGACCCTCAGCACCCCACTCCCTGGCCTCACCCTTTTCCATTCTAGGTCAAGTTGCGCATGTCTCCCCAGACAGTGAATACTTCTGAAGGCACAGAGCAGTACTGGATTATTCCAAAAAAAGTGTTTTAAGATTGTGCTGAGGGAACCAGACAAGCAGAAATACCAAAACACATGTTTGTGAGAAGAATTTAGCATTTCAAAGTATGCATCAAAGTAGTCTGTATGACAGAAGTCAGAAGTTCGTAGTATTTTCTTCCACTTTTGTTACCGTTTGCCTCAATACCGGTTTCATTTTGCATTGCGTGTGAGATGGGGCACGCGGTGAGGGCTGGGTGAGCAACCAGAGTCCTCTCGTGAAGAAAAGGTGCTAGCCCAGCCCGATGGCCTCGTTTTTCTGTCTGTTCTGTACCAACAGTTTCGCTCTGGACACAGCCAGCACTTCATCTATATCTATCGACCACATATAAAAGTATCAGCCATGAATACTACGCAAAGTTGAAGAACAGAACCTTACGCTGCATTGCAAAAGGTGGGAGAGATTCTTTAACAGGAGCTCCCTCAAAGCGTGAAGCTGTCAAAAATGTCAAGGTCAATGACTGCCTACGACACAACTTCAGACTCCAAAGTAATACCAGAATGTGATTTGTACGAAGATACTGATGTCTGGGAAGGCTAAACTCCAACATCAGAACGCTGAACTACATCCTCGGCTGCTACGGACCTTCGTTATCAGGACTCCACGAATTCCTGTTTTCCTGGTGTTGCTGACGGAGAGGTGCAGTCACGCTTTCCCTGTAAACTCTCGCCTGCATAGGAAGACGAAGGCGAGCTAACAGAATGAGCATAAAGTAACGGAGAACAGGAAATAAAAGCCAAATGACAGTTGACCCTTGGGCAGAACTGACAGCAACTCAGTGCAGAGGGTCAGAAGAATGCAGGCAGAATTTAAAGCAGTCGAAGGGGACAGTAATGAGGAGATACACAGTAATGTGGTCATGGATTGTATTTCCAAAGACTTCTGGGGACCCCTGGCTGGCTCCTGTGCCCCGGGACTCTCTCCACCACTCTCACGGCTGCAGCTCCCTCCCGGATGGTGATGGATCCTTAGTCCAGACATTGGTTCCTAGGTTTCTATTAGGCACTGGTACTCTTTTCCATCTGGGTTTCTATAGAAACCTCAGACTCGGTACAGTGAAAGCTAGTACCACCATCTACCCCATGTAGCCTCCTCCTTTGCCTGGACACCATCTGTCAAAACTACTCCATTCTCCAAAGTAGTCACCAGGTTGGAAAACGGAGGCATCCTCACCTTCCTCTTCCTCACCGTTTCTCCTTTGTCATTCACAGTTCTACTTATCGTCCTGTTACCGCTGCTTCAGGAAGGACCCCACCTTTTATCCGGACCATTCCCACTACCTGCCCCTGGCCCTCCATCATTCTAATCCATCCAGGACAAAGCTGCCAGAGTTACCTTGTCATCACACAAATGTGATTAACTATCCAACCCTTTCAATAATTCAGTGGCATCTCATCTCCTTCTGAAGAAAGACTAAATATTTTCTAAAAAACACAAGGTCCTCATAATCTAGCGCATCGGCCTCATCTCCCAGTGTTACCCAACTCACACTCTACACTGTAGTCACTGAGCCTCTCAAATGCCACGCTCCTTTGCAGTTCTAGCTGTTCTTTACGTGGAAGTTTCTCGGCATGAACGCCAATACAAACCCCAACTCCTTCGTGAGCCAGCTCTGGTCTTCCAACCCTGCAGACAGAGCTAATAATTTCAAGAGCAATCTGTACGTGGTTTAACCTGAGCATCTGTGAATCTGTCTTGTGCCCCATTACTCTATACGAACGTCTAGGGCAGATTGCTCTGTTCATCCTTGCATTCCCAGTATTTTAATGCAGCAGCGGGGCCGGGGTGGCGGGTGGCGGCAGCTTGGTACATCTACTACAAAAGGAAATAGCAGGTGATCGAAAATACCGCACCTTCTCTTTAGACAATCCCAGCCTCTGGGGGCACAAACCTTTAAGAGCTGTCCTACTTACCAGGCCACTAACGTTCTATATTTACCTCACATTTATTGAGTAATTATTAAGTACCTACTATGTGCTACCCCCCATGGGTGGGCTGGGGGGGAAGGATGAGAACAGAAATGAATGAAACAGAGACATGAAAAGCACAGTACAATTTTGTTCTACCAGCCACATACAGAGGGGGCCACAAAGTCAGCTGGAGGAGCCAGGAAAGGATGGCATAAAGATTCACTGCCCTTGAAACACAAACCAAATATTAGGTCCCCAAATCAAGCACTTAAAATGGAAATCCTAACTCTTTTTAATGATTGCCTGTCACCGAGTACCGCCTGTTACATTAATTGTGAAATCATCACATTAAGTGGAATACACTTCAAGACATGACCCAAATTGATGTGTTGTAAATGAGAGAGAGGAGGAAGAGGCAAAAGTAGGTTTACAGTTGTGGGTACATAAAGTTTATTCTGTGTGGTTATTTATTAAGTATTATGTTATTTTTCATACAAATAACTGCTAACCTACTTTCGTCCCAACCTGCGTAAGAAATTTCAAATAAGCACCAAGAAACTTGATCTCTACCCTTATTCCACAAGAACACTCTGTGAGACTTGGGGTGAATCACTGAAGGCTGTATGGAAATGAGAATAATATTTACCCCACTTACCCACCTACCCTGCAAGGTACTGAACCAGCAGGGGATACGACAGATACGAAATCGCCTGAATACAAAAGTCACTTCACAAATGGAAGGGACGACCCCCATTACCAGAATTATGAAATGTTTGTGAATCAATCAGAACCAATTCTGATTGGTTCTTCACAAAGCAAAAAGATGGTACCTCTTTTATTATGTTCGCTTACTTTTGCTGAATGTAAAATCACGTTCCTCACAAATTTAGAAGCTAGAAGCATGTAATGGAAACCATTTCTACAGTAGAGAAAGCCCACATTTTAAGCTTCATTTATTCCCTCCTTCGTAGATTCAGCCTATTCACAAATACGTATCGGGCAGCAACCATGCACAGAACTCGTAAAGAAAAACCATTCTGTGAGGTGTTACAAAAGACTCACCAATATATGAAACGGTCTAACCTTAGGATGCTTAAGAAATTTTCAGAAAAAATGCATATATATCTAGATGGAAGGATGTATATATAGAGATATATACAAACACCTATTTTAAGGGATATTAAAAATTAAGTCATTTTATACATGACTAATAAAATTCATGTTGAAAAGAATATATAATCACGAGCAAAGAACTTTACAGCTCACTGAGAAAATGGCTGTAGGATTCTTCAGGTCAAAGCTAAAGCTACAAAACCAGAAATACAAAGTGTATAAAGATTTTTTCTGCTATTAATTTCAGCCATGCATAGAAAAGAGTATCTTCAAAGGACAAGCAAAAAAGGAGTTAGGCATCCTGGGGTGAGGAGAGTGTAGAGACAGGTCTGGGCTTTCGGTAACGTGAATCAGCAGAAACACAAAGGTCCAGGCCTGAAGGAAGAAAAGGGATGGTCGCATTCCACAAGAGAAGCCCCAGGGCAATTGAGAGCGTTCGCTCGTAATATGGGTAATACACATAACATGGATAAAACTCCCCAAATCCTTATTTGGTAAAATCTGCATAAACTTTCCAAGTTAGGAAACAGTTCAGGCAATTTTTTAAATGTTCTCCATTATGCAGTTAAAAATAAGCCAGCATCCCAGTTGGAAGACGTCTACACCAAACACAACTGCTCCTCGGAGTCACTTATGTCTGAATTAATTTCCGCACTGCGATTGCGAACCACACTCATCAGTGGCTCCCTGGGTGTTACTGGCGGCTTACCGTTTATTTGGATCCTTTATCAAGAGCCCTGAAAGCAATGATTTTGCATCTGAAGAGAGTGTTCGAGGAAATTTGATGTCTTCCATCAGTATCAGTTCGAAAAGTTTCTCGTGGTCCTGGTTGTAGAAAGGGAGCCTTCCGCACATCATCTCATACATGACGACACCCAGGCCCCACCAATCCACGGCCCGGCCGTAGTCGTTGTCCTCCAACACCTGAATGTGAGACCAGGGAGGAGACTGTTACACACTAACCCTGAACGCATCATGGGTCAAACAGAAGGTTTTTACATAACGATGCATTCCACCTGCCAAAGCCTAGGCGGGCAATTTTGAGACCTTGACGCTTAGACATAGATCACACCAAATATCTTAAATGTGCCACAGACACAGAGACGGCCACACGACCAGTTCCGAGGCAGTGCGTGCACGGAGAGGCAAGTGGACGCCGCTGGCAGATCTCCATGCTTCTCCGAGGCCTGCGTGATGTCTCCTTCTGGTTCACTAAGGGGACTGGAAGCAGCAATGCGGAGCTCAGGCATGCTGATCACAGAGCATCTCGTAAATCTGCCTTACACACTCCTGCACTGAGAAATGCTGAGCGACACCCATCGAACGGTGGAAGGCAGGTGGAAACCATGTCACAGGGCACGGCCGCCGAGAAAATACATCTGAAAACTTCTGGAGGCCCCTCCATGTTTAAACTCAGGAAGTACTGATCGACAAGGGGACTACGAAGAGGTATTGTCGAGGCAGTGACACACTTCGACGAGAAGAGTTGTGCACTCAGCCCCTGTGTAGTACATACCTTGAATTGGCTTCACAACATATGTTACATGCAATTTAAATTTAGGAAGAAATGACGTGAGAGCATCAGGCCCTGTTCGTGCAACCTGTTCGCATCGGAACGCGGTAACCTGCCATCGGCTCAGGAAACATGTGACTGTGCCTGTCTATTAGGTGTGCTCCTCACCCAATGGAGTTTTCTTCATTCATTTGGAACTTTCAATATTTTACTTTAAATTATTATATTTGAATCATCTTAAAGCTTACTTTTTCTGAGCCTCTTATCTTTGGGATAAACTGATCAACAAAACCATACACATGAAATGTATTAATTTTAAAAACCTTACAACTGACTGCGTAAGAGAGAACTTGAGACAGAACAAAGCAGGGCTCCTACTCCGAACTTCCTTGGTTTGGAGTAAGCAAACACCCGGTAGAAGGTTACTCCTATGCGGCTTTCGTTTGAAGTTTACCAATGACCTCACAGAACTGCGCACGGCATTTTGGACAGTGAGAGCACTTCAGCAGACAGGATACCTGGAGATGGAGCATATACTTTCAAGAAAAACACTACGTGACTTGAAGATATATGTAGTAGTGTTTTCAAGTGCTCGGAAGGATTTTTAATTCAACTGCACCACTGTTCTGTGGCTGAAGAAGCCTGGGAACAAATAATACTGGCAAGAGATGAACACAGGACCAGTCCCACGTGTTCCAAAAGTCTTTGGTAAATCACAAACTAACCAAAATATCTTCAGGGAAAACAGCAAATTCTCATTTTTATCTTTGGCTGAAAATATTTCAAATGCTTGTTTGTTTGAAAGGAATAATGTGAGAAGATACAGCAAACAAGAAATAACCTAACGAAGCAGAGAAACTCCATTTGCGTACTTACGTCAAAGAAAATGCACTTTTTAAAAATACTAGTGACTTTTGATTATTGAAGACTCTCTCTCACATCCAATTAGTTGAATGCATTGTTTGTGGGCCTTTTCTAATAGATCCAGGATTTTAACTAATAATAAAAAAATTTTAAATCTAAGTAACCTTTCTCTGCATTCCTACAACACCAACAGAACAGAGGCACATGCAAAAAAAAAAAAAAAAAAAAAAGAGCCAAATGTGGTTTTTAACCTCTTTTTTCATAAAACCATAAAAAGCATAAAAGCTGGATTAACTGCCTCCCGAACCCACATTTCACCAGCCGGGTTCTCTTCCCCAGCTGGCAAAACTGGCAATCCCTTATTTTTGTTTAAATACCTGGTTTGCAGCCAGAAGGGAAAGTGAGTACATAAAAAAAAGAAGGGGGGGGGGTATTTTTGACGAGAAATAAGCATTTGAAAAATAAAACTGCAATGTAAAAAAAATCTGTTTGATAAAATAAAATGTATTTTATTTAGCTTTGTAAAATGAATACTGACTCTCCAACTAAGCAGTTTTGCTTCTGAACATAATGTGCTTTAATTGATACAGAGCTAGAATGCTACAATTAGAACTGTTTGCTGAACCACTTTGTACTGAACAAATTTGATGTAACGTATTATCTTTCTGACACATAAGCTTAAGCAACGTGAAGGAGAAAACACTCTTAACAGCTCAGCCAGCCTACTTGATCTGAGTCTTTGCTACTAATTAAAAAGATAGATTTCTGCTCAACTCCTACCTCCAAACAGCTGCAAGATGACATGCACAAGAAATAAAAGTGATTCTGATATTCTATATGTAGATATATAAAACGTGTTATCACTCTTCATAAAATGTCCTCTCACTCTCCTTCCATATAAATTATTTCAAAACAGCACTTGGAAACGCTCTAGAAATTCCAGAGCGGACTTAAAATCCACAGCCTCTTTTATATTACTTTTGGAAGACAATTTTCTCCCTTACTCAAAGCACTTCTTTTTCCAAAATTATAGACGCATACAAAATTTACATTCTTTAACCTAAGAGTTGTAGTTCCTTCTGGCCACTTCTGGTGGTGTTTTCCCCCAGCACAAAGGCTGATTTACTGTGTGGTTATGGTGAGAAGGGACACAAAGGCATGATCAATGGTGACAGGGGGGGACAATGGGGGTGTGCTCTTCAACTCTGCGACAATAGTGTCATATAATTGGGAGAGACATGCAGACCGAAACCTACTCCTAGAGCAACATCCCCTAAGACACTTATCATCTGAAAGAAGTGATCTAAAGAAAGTGTCTCTAGGCCACAAAGTCAGTGTTGCTGACATTTCACTGAACTCAAGGTTCAGGTGGGGATGTGGACATTCGGTGCTTCCTCCCGTCCCCGTCGCTCTCTGCAACCACAGAGGTAGCTTTACTTTATAACCACACTGAACACAAACGCCCAAGCGGACGTAAAAGGACAAGAGAGGGTCTGGAACGCGACGGGAAATGCGAATGATAAAAAATGATGACAGGCCACATCGAAGCCACACCCAAACAGCACAGAGGCTGGAAGACAAAGCCACACTCAATGGCAGGCATGCTGGGAGTCTCGTCGTTTCCACCAGGACCCAGAGATATTTCACGTTCTGATGAAATAGAACCTAAGGCTCAAGGAGGTCGCAGCAGGTACCAGTTACTATTAAATATCCTGATAATATTTCACTAATATTTCATGTAGACACTTTCATTTATAGAACAACCAGGTAAGTTAAAAAAAATCACCATAAATACCTCTTGAATGGATGGTTACTAATTTCAAAAAGTGATCTTAAATAATAAACTATGTATTTTAAAATGATATCATCAATTGAAATTCTCAATGTAAATTTTGATTTGGCTAATGGGCACTTGGAAGAAACATCTTCACTCCGACACTCTTTTACCATCAGGACTGACCGGAAGGTTGAAGGGAGACCTCCCTCTGCTTGTTCGCCAGGCCCACACAATGCACCCAAGCCAGCAACTGCAAGGAGGCCACGCACGCCCTACAGTGGCTTACTGCTCAATCAATAATCCCGACAGAACAGATGGGGGGAAATTAAACATCCAAACAAACTGTCTGCCCACCTATGCTGTGAAAGTAAACTGCGAACGTGGATGAACCCATTTACCGCTAATGCAAAAAAATTTTTCCTGGCAACCTTTGTATTTCAGGTAGAGCTGACATGTGTGCGTTTTACATACATACACACTCTTACATACTTCATCATTTATGGGAGTCCTCCACATTTTCTTAACATTCCAGAAATTTGCTTTAAAAAGACCTATAAATATTCTAATTCCTCTTCTAACATGTACTGCAGCTTCGGGAGAAGTGTATGTGTCACAAGAATGACGGATTCCATGGTTTCTTGGCATTTCTTTCATAAATATATATTCTGTAATAATTTTTAAGAGATTGTAACTGCCACCTGCTGGGAATTAGAATGCTATAAGCTTTCTGGCCGACTCCTAGCATTCACACCCAATTCCTGCACACAGCCTGCCTCGGACCTTCCAAAGCAATCTCTGGCCACGACAGGCAACATTCTTGAACAAGAGAACAGCTAGGTGGGTATAATACTGGGGACTGCTTCATACTTCACACGTATCTTCCCAGAGATTGCTACACTTCCTCTTTATTCTGAAGCAACATACTGCATGGGATTCCAAGACACTGGGTCTTTGTGACCCAAATAAAAACAGCCATTGTAAAATACTATGGGTTACCCCTAGTGTTACCAGTTAGCGTTACTTTTGCTTTGGAGAATTTAAAATTAAATTTTATGCTCAACTAGAACCACTCCAAAGTATTAGATGCAAATAATAGAGCACAGGACACTGAGAAAAAACATCAGGTGAAAAGTAGCGACTACAAGAACTGACAGACCCAACACAAGTAAAACCTGCTCCTTACAAATGCTGACAGACGTCAACCCTGAACTGAAAAATACCACTTGATTCATGTTTTAAAAATGTTCCATTTCGAGCCAGAAGGGGATGGTTTTTAATATCCAGAAACAGTGTAAATAGTAAGTGGACACACAGGACCAGAGTTTGTAATAGTAACTCCCACGACACAGCGCACACCTTCTACCTGAACCGATGACTTAGTGTGCCCCTGCATGTGGGCAACGACACCCTTCTGGAACCATCAGGAAGGACAGGCTTTCAAAAGCACCTTAAAGACAGGTGTTTCATGGCTTATTAATAATTAAACTATTAAGAGATGTACGCAGTTTTAGGAAGGCTACCAACGCAACTTTTTATTTTCACAAAAATCTTACAAGTTTTGAGACCTAGTTTCACAATCTGGTAGAAATGGCAGAATTTTGTCCAAGGTTAAGCAAAATGCTAAGTATGTGTGCGAGACTATTTTTACCTACAGATTAAATGTGCAAACGTAAGTAGCTCTGGCCTCACTCCCTTCTCCGAAGATCTCTGAAAGACTGTATTGACAACCCAGAAAATGACATCTTTTCCATTTCTTCTTTGTTGTATTTAAAATAAGTAAATAAAATTCCATTCATTACACTTCAGCTTAGCCAGGTTCTAACTACCCGCCCTGTCCACGCCGGTGCATGCTACCAACCACCTTTGCGCTTACTCTGCGTGATTTTCCCAACACCTCCTGAAGAAGGTAATTTCTATCCTCGGCTTTAAATTTATACAGAATTTAATTTCGCTTTGTACAGTTATCTACACACAGCATCACGATGACTTGGGGTGAGTCTTTGTATCAACATAGTTATCAAAATATTCTGGTCTACTTCAGATATTTCCAAAATATGGGCTCCATAAAATATAATAAAGATAGTAGGTTTTAAAAGAAAAATAAATAAAATGACAGTAAGCGAATGTTTTCTAAAAATTAGTTTCTAAAAACCAAAAATGCATGAAAAATACATTTTCAGCCCCTGGAAAAATGTTTTTACATTTATACGAAACCAAATTATAAACGTTTTTCTCTCTGCATAGCAACCACACTAGAGGCTATACATTTGCCAACATTCAAGTCATTTTTTTTGCAATCTTTTTGTTAGTTCTAACTGGATTATCAAATAATTTTTATTTTTACACTATTACAGAAGTGCATTTCTCTAGGTTTCCAAAACCACCTTATTCAACCTTCCCCATCTGTCACCATCTGCTTCTTTTTAGCATGTACTTTTTGTGTGATCACATAAACATGTGAAAAATAACTAACATTCAGATGATTATCTGCTGGTACATCTGAGGACTGGGCATAATAAAAGTGAACTGCCAAAACGTACTTAACACTTTTAATTTTGTTGGGTCTTGCATGTAAGCTACATTTGATTTTCAAACTGTTTTGCAGTTGGAAAGTCGATCAGGTACTGCTAACTCAAGAGCAAAGCTGAGACTAAATAATTAGCACTGCATAAAATGGTTTGGGGCCAACGAGAGCCAACTTAAATAATAAAACTTAACAGTACGGGTTCAGACAGGATTTCTAATTCCTTTTCTAATTTGTAGGTTGAGAAAATAGAGTAGAGTTTGCACAGCCAAATTCCCCTCAAAATATCTTACTGCCCACCGTGCGGGGCGGGTCGAGTTCGTTTCCTTCTAGTATCAGGAGGGGCAAAAACACATTCATTTGTCACTACAGACCCAGGTGCATTTTGGAGCTGTAGCCCACTGAACGCCTGGTCTGCACGCCTGCTAGGACCCCGTTTCTGCAGTCTCTTGAGAAACACAGGACTTCCCTCCCCCGCCCCGTAACGCTAGATCTCTATAATTCTTCATCAAAAGGTAAGAGAACAAATATTTTAAAAATATTCTTTTGCCAACAAATGGCATTTTTATACTGTAAGACTTGTTTTTCCTGGTGGCCTTTGCCAGAAGAAGGAAATTAAGTTCATTTAAAGCTTAAGTTTATTTATAAATCAGCTATAAATCTGATATATAAGACAGTTAATCAGTTTTGAACTGATTTGCAATAGTCTTTTTGAAGCATCTTTTAAATGCCCTTCACCTTTCAACAGCAAAGCGTTTGCACCAGGTTAAACTAAGTGAAGAAGGAGAGAAGGATGATCACCCTGTCCCATGTAAACACGGCTTCCACAGGGAGAGAAGAAGGGAAAATGCCAACAGAGTGCTGTTCACCGGAGAGGCGGTCTCAAGAACACACTCCAGGCTGATGATAAACTAGCACAGAGAGCCCATCGAGGAAAGTCTGGATTAACGAGGGGAAACACGAGAAATTTCAGGGTCCAAAAGAGGTGCGAAACACCAGCCCCGGCCAGCCCCTCCCTCACTCTGACCATCTGACCACAGTGCCCGTTGCTCTCAGTGCAGAAGTGACTTTCCTTTCTCCCAGAGATGCGACCTAAACCCTGTCGCCACGTTGTCCACGTGTCCCGCCTCTGCTCTCCCTGCTTGCCCTCACTGCCCCCAACCCTCCCCGCAGCTCCCACTCCTCTCCCCTCCTTCCGCCACCCTCTCCGCACCTCCACGGAAGCAATTAGTGTTTGCCCAGTTGTAATTATTCTCCATGTCTCACCACCTTAGTAAACGGTAAGGTACTTGGGGACAGAGACCTTTTCTTACTGTCTTTGTATTCCCGGCACCTAACATAATGCGTGGCCCCTAATAAATATTCAGTGACTATTTCCTTAATGAATGGATGAGTGTTCTTAGTGAAATGGTTCATATCGAAGACCAGAAAAGGAACCTAAATTCTTATCTGTAGAAGTAAGAGCAAACACATTCAGAGTTACTCCGATTTAACAAACCTGCATTGTTTGACGTACGTACTTAAAGTACAGGAATTAAAACTGCACAAGAAATTAGTTGTGTCACGATTTGTCATCCTCAAAAAGAAACTACAGTGATCACTCTCCCTGATAAAAAGGAGGTGTCAAGATTTTAATTATGAATCACCACATAACAGCCAAAGAAGGGCTATGAACTGCTTTTAAAGACCATGCTTCTGCAATATTTAAAAAAATATATATATATATATGTATATACACACATATACATACACACACACAGATGTTTTCTTGTCTTAAGAAAAAATCATAAATCTCTTGTGAATTGTAAACTTTCCATTTAGAAACAACTGGGCGGGCCCTTCTTGCCTTAAATTCCTGGTTTTGTTCTTCAGTTGATGATGTTTGCCTACAGAACCGTATCTCTGTTTCTTGGGAGATCATCTGCTTTTAAAATGAGATGTATTTGCCTTTTTCAGAAATACTTTCCCCTGACCGTGACACAGCTGATTTTGTTATTCCAAATATCGGATAGCATCCGCCATGGCAAATGTATAGCAGGGAAGCTGAACTCCAGAGAGACAAAAAATCTGTTTTTCCCGACATTCACAAAACATGTGTAGTCCAGAGTAAGTCCCCTGAGAGCAGTTTCCTTTGTGTCTTGGTGTCTGCAAGCACATCACCCAGAAGGTACCCAGTACATGGCAGACACACCATACACGTCTGCCCAGTAAACCAAGAAGTGATTACGCTGCAACCCTCAGCACGGGGGCGTCACCTGGAGCTGCTTCGGTCTGAATTCCAAAATGGAGCTACTGTCATTCCGTTAATTCTCCCTGTGAAATGCTTTCCCGTAATTATGAAAACCCACAAGACTACAAATCCAAGTGGTCCGTTTCTTTGTTCCTAAGGCAAATCCAAGTGGTTTATAAAACTGTAAATACTTCTGAAGTCATTCAATTATTCTGTTTAATAAATGAATCAAAAAGGGCATAATCAAAAGAATAAAATGTATATGGCCAACAACTAAAAATGGACTTACTCTACTATAGTTAATACCTTTGTGCTCATAAAGTTTATAAAATTTAATAGGTATATATACATTCTTACCCTATAATATCATGTTATACAAGTGATACGGCCTGGCCAGTGTGGCTCAGTTGGTTAGGCAATGTCCCACCAAGCGGAAGGTCCCCGGTTCAGGGCACATGCCTGGGTTGCAGGCCAGGCCAGGCCAGGTCCCCAGTTGGGGTGCAAATGAAAGACAGCTGATCGATGTTTCTTTCCTTCTCTTTGTCCCTCCCTTCCCCTTTCTCTAAAAACATACAAACAAAATCTTTTTTAAAAAGTGGGAGCAAAATAAGATCTCATTCATGTTGAAATTCAGGTAAAAACAGCAGGCCCTGCAATTTCTGAATGTTTAAGCGGCTTCCTCTGCAGAGCATCATGCCAGAGTTCTTCCCCTGGGCCTGAGCCGCGCCCGCCTACCTCCGGGGCCAGGTACTCCGGTGTCCCACAGAACGTCTTCATCGTGGCTGCGTCTGTGATCCCTTCTTTGCAAAGCCCAAAATCTGTAATTTTTATGTGGCCATCTTTATCCAGCATCAAATTCTCCAACTGCATAGGAAGGAAAACCACACAATTTGCCCCATTAATAGAGGAAAATGCTGTTTGGACACAACAATTGAACGCTGAGTAAGACACTTTGGAAAGAGGACATAGTTGTGAATAGAGCTTTCAGTACTTATAAACCCTGTATTTCCTAATGTATGTGTAAAAAGAAACATGTTTCATTAAATGCTTCGATAACAAAATTATTGATTTTTTAAACCCATGGGGGAGTAAGAGCCATTATTGTGTAAGTTCTAAGAACGAAAGCCTAATGGACTTTTCCAAACGAAAGAGAATCGTCTTTGTATTTAAATAAATTGTGATCTTCTTCTGGATAGATACAGTTGTTTTTCGACAATTTCTCTTGGGGATCTGCTGCCATTATAAAATATTCACTCACAGAATGGTTTCTTTGCTGACTGTTGTAATCAAATCTAAGTCTTATTTTGCAAGGTAAGGTGGGTACCCTCTTTTGCAGTTCTTTGTAATAAAGAAATACCAACCATTTTAAACATAGAAAGAAAAAAGAATTATCAAACATTCAACAGTTAATGAAAATATATATCACAAATATTATCTAGTTGGAATTTCTGTGAAGCCATTAATGACAAAACACCAAAGAGAACCTTAAAGATCTAACCAAATAGCAAAATCACCTGCCTCGATAAGATCTTTAAAAAAAATACAAATAAAAGTTCTTTTATTATCTAAATTCAGAAATCTTGCATCTTCCACGTGCTTCCCTACTAACTGGAACCTGACAATCAAGCCTAATTTGCATGGACGGCAACAAGCCCCGAACACGAAGACCAAACAGAAGCATCCAGAAAGTGTCTGTCTACTTCTCTTTCTTCCCACGATCTCCTTCTCTCTGCCTTGGTCTTTCTCTTCTTTGCACTTCTGGTTTTCTCCCGTTTTCCTTCTTTCTTCCTCCCTCTCCTAAACTGCCACAGTGAGGAACAGAAGTACAGTATATTCTGGAGGGTCTGTTGTTTTGTTGAATAAAGAATACAATTTAATTTTTGAGACGGAAGGGGTTTTCCTAACAGGAGTGGCTTAACATTTCTGAGAAGGAGGGAATTAACATGTCTGGTTAGAAATGGGAGCTGGGGAGGCATCTTGAGACTCGGCAGGGGACGGGGGCAGGCTGTTTTTGCTCAGACTGTGAGTCTACGGGGTGACCGGCAGGGAGCTGATGGAGATGGGGCGCACTGTGGTGATCGATGCTCTGAACCCGCCCCTCTGCATCGTCAAGGGAGTCTAGAATGATCTCAATGCATCTGAATAAACACAAGGTCATTAGTAAGGAGACGACAGAGACGAATCTGAGATGGATCAGTCCAAGTGGATACCAAAGTCGGGTTTTGGTGATGTTTTTCTAATACAGCTGGTATAAATCTACTTAAAACATTCATTCTCTGATCTTTGGCAACTTTATTCAATTTTAGGTTCACTCTCCCAGAGTTCTGAATGCAGTCCCCCATCTAGATTCCTTTTCAACTCCGGAACGATGTAATGAAAAGAACATCTGACCTAGAGCGAGGATTCGCAGGCTCCAATAATCCTGACTATGTCGCCAACCTGGTCCATTACTCTAAGTCACTGACTAGGCTTCCAGAGGTCAGGGACCCCCCGTAAATTAAGGATCCGCTCTAACTTTATGTGACACCACATAAGGGTCTCACTCTATGATGCATAATCCTGTGTAATATGGATACAGATCACATTTGTATAAATTTTTAATGTTTGGCTGTTTATACTGTGTATATTCTTCTTGATACATAGTCATATGTCTCTGTCCCATACTTTTGTATATGTACTTAAGATTTCTAAGGTAAGGCTATGTTTAAAAAAATAAACTTAGCAGAGATCACTTAATTCTTTAGTGAAGTTAGTGGTTTATGCATATGGTAACTGTATGACTCACATTCATATATAAAGTAGGTTCTTTATGTTGCAGTTTAATACATTTAATGTTTCCACCATCAGAAAGGGCGGGGCAATGAAAACCATATTAATGAACTTCAATACACCAATATTTTCATGCTAATACTGTTAATGGTAAATATTGACCAAGACCATTTCAATTATACCATTCTTTATAAAACAGTAACATTCTTTTCATTGTTTCTTTAGGCTAATAAGTCTACCTTCCAGCTTCAAACATTTTGGATATGTTACCAAGTACTTCAAAATTTATTCTCATTTCTTTAAATCCAGGACATCCCCCCCTCCCCTTTACAAAGAGAACTCATAAAATACAAAGTGGGAGTGAAGGGAAGCGATTCAGGCAGAGAAGAGGTACCCCTTTCTAAGCAAATTTGGAAATGCCTTATAGCTAATTTCTTTTTTAAAAAACCTAAATTCCAGATGTTTAAACATTAGAGGATTATTCGCCATGCAGACACCAGATACAAGGATGCTTAATTCTGTCACATCCTCGGTGATGAAAAGCGTCGGGCTAAATACAATCATACTGTGGACTGGTGCTCATCCCTGGTCCACGTGGCACTTGGCTGGCCATCCCTGATCTAGTCATAGTCACATGGCTCATTTTTCCTAAATACAGTATTTTATAGCTTCTTTGAAACTTTGGTTAATGGTAATAGTATGCAAACCTACACACTGTATTTCACTGTCATTATGTAAAATAATACTTTGTGAGACAGTTATTCCTTAGGGTCATTCATCACATAAAGGAATGTGACAGGAACATCTTGAAATAACCTCAACAACTGCTTAAATAATTTGATCACTGAGGGATCGTGGGTGTTTAGACAAGCGTGAGAAGAGCGCGAGGGGATCCGAGATCTCTTCTTTACACCATAGCATGGATACAAACAGAATTTCAGAAAAGATTCACGTAACTCCTATTTCTACAAATCAAATTATATCTTAAATAAACTAGTTGTTGATAAATAAATACAGCAATTCCGTGTTCGATTTTAATACGTCAGCATTGCCGTATGGTTTACTTATTGAGAAAGTAAGAGTTCCACATCTAGAATCAGTTCCACACGTCAGGGCACAAACGTCCTTGACACGGCCAATCTGGACCAAAACGTCATGAAACCGCTACACTTCTGATGGGCTTAGTCCCTGGCTCAGCAAACTGTGGCCCATGGGTGAGATCTGGCCTCCCACAAAGAAACTACATGGGCAGCAAAGCCTAAAATATTTCCTATCTGACCTTCGCTGATCCCGGAGCTATCCTGAAGGTCTCATCCAGAAGGAAGTTTGAGAAGTAGACTCTTACCAATAAAACAAATACAGTGCTTTTTAAAATGCAAGTTAAACGAATACAAGGCCATGTTAAAATACTCTAGGTATTTAAACCCACTGAAAAATGAATACCAAAATTAAACCAAACCTCCTCCTCCAATAAAGTCTCACTTAAGTTTCTTCACAATCCATCAGAGGATGTCAGACGACAATAATGGAACTTATTTTAAAGTGTCACTTGAAAAGTGACTTGACTTTTAATCAGATGTGCAACATTACCCAAAACTTTCACAGGAAACAACTGTTCTTGGTAGATCGTACTTCGCCAATTCTTCTCCACCGACAACTCGGACGTAAAGGAGCTACGTACACATCAGTGAAGGAAGTTTCCTCTCAAAGGCAGTAAACTACATTATTAGATAGAATGCTGCCCCCCCGCAATTAAATCTGCTTTTCTCCGAACTGTGTAACTTTGTAATTACTCTGTTTGTCCCTCCAGTCTCTGCAAAAACACAGCTTTGATTATTTGATTACTTGTTTTTTTACCTTGAGATCGCGGTACACAATCTTCCCGGAGTGCAGGTAGTCCAAGGCAGAGACGATCTCCGCGCCGTAGAAACGCGTGCGGTCCTCGGAGAACACCCGCTCTCTCGACAAATGGAAAAACAGCTGCGGGGTAAACAGCAGGGACAGGACTGTAATAATTACTGATTTAGTGGGGAAATTAACACAAACATAAAACACCTCTCATCACCATATTGCGATGATAGATAGTGTACTCTCAGTGGACGCCCGGCACTCTCAGACAGCAGCTGGCTTATCTTTTGCAGGTTTCCGAGGGGAGACGGCGAGCTGTTACATCAGCGTTTTAATCAATATACCAATCTTGTTTAAGGCGTTCTGCTTGCTACCCATTTAACCTTCAGTTACTGGAGGAAAAAAGTAGGCATCTCCGGACTGCATTTTCCCCTCACTAGGCTGTTGCTTTCACCCTTTCAAGGATTAGGTATTAAGACATTATTCAAATCAATGGACACAAGCATAGATGTAATATTTCTATTTAGTTATCTGACTTACATTTGATTTCAGAGACAGGACTGCTGATTGGCTGAAGCTGATTTATGTGAACTTGTTCTGTTCTCCATCTGTTGATTCATCACGGTATCTCCAGAAATGGTTTCAAAGTTTGAACTGGAGTTTTCAATGGTGAGAAGCCGTAAGGCTTTAAGTTTTGATTTTAGTCATGTCTGAAATGGTCTGAGAAACTCCCATTATTCCCCTTCTAATTCTCAATGTCTGTTCTTTCTATTTCAGAATAAACTACAACACTAATCTTCTCTCAGAGAGTCACTTAAACTGTAAGCCCAGCCCTTTCCTAGCTAATCTCCACTCAGCAGCCAAGTATTTATCGGGGGCTCACTGTGGCCAGGCATCCACTCTCCATCTTAGTCAGCTCTTTCTGTAAGGAACTGCCTGTCTCATCTCTCAGTTCGACAGCGTGTCTAAGGAGCAGACTTCAGGCCCTACCGACCTCTGCTGGACTATTTCGGTGTGTTAAGAAACCCCCCGAGAACAAGGACAGGTTGTTGCCGACGCGGACTGCACTGCCCGGTATCACAGGAGACACTCAACACATGTCTGCGATGAGAGAAACGAACCAATCGCTCGAGGTGTTCCCGACTGTAAGATCAGAAATCGGCTCTGCCTTCAGTGACTCTTGGTGCTTCTACAAATCTATAACCATTACGGTTAACGGGATTTGGTGCTTACAGACCAAGTCGTAACTTAGGTAACACACAAGAGGTTCCCTACAGGTTCCTTCCTCCCTTTTCCCGCCTCCCCCCCCCCCCCCCCCCCCCGCACTGAAGAGTCTATCGTGGTTTTGACGTAAACTGTATGCAGAGCCCATTGCCACCGTGAAGAGAGACAGGTAGTATTAGGCACCTATTGCCAAAAAGAGCGGCTCAGCATTGGTTAGAGCGAGACTAAAACATCGGGCAGAGAGTCTCTGAAGTTTTATGCTGTCAATTATGTTGCCGTATTTGATCAAATCTAAGATGCCACTGACTGGGACTCCATCATTATTTTATGTTAACGCAAAGTAAGGGAAAAAGTCAATTAAACCTATGACACACCATCAAGTAGAAAAGGCATTCTGACTGCAGACAGGTTAAATGTGTCCGTCAAAGGGTCAAATATACAACGCCAAAAATTCAAACCAATGTATACAATGACTCGGGTATTTTTCAAAATTCATTTGTTTTCTACAGGCATAGACATAACCACTCAAACAAGCACAGGGAGAGAGAAGTGTGGCGCATCAGCAAAACCCCTCTGAATGACTTCTGGGTCAAAATCATCTCTGCCACGCTTCATACAAAATATCGCTCACTCGGGTGAAGGAACCCTTGTCACCTCTGGGTAGATTTGTGGTAGTGTTCTAATAGAATGAAAATAGCGGCTAAGCTTAGAAATTGTCGTGAAATAATGTCAAGCCTCCTACCCACTCATCTACTGTACAAAAGATATGGATGCTCCCTAAATCCATATAATACATGCAGGATTCTGGGTCTTTATTTAGACCATATATCTTCAATTTGTCTCCCAGCCAACGTCTATAAAAATATATGCTAAAAAATTACACTGAAGGAGAGTTCTATTTATTTCTCAATCTGCCGTCCTCTCATGTCTCCCCTTGCTACATTATGGAGCTTATTTTCGTTACGATAACCAAGAACCTCTTAAATGCCAAACCCAGTTACTGACAGCCTCAACCCTTCTTCCTGTCTGGAGCGCCGCGCCTCACCCGTGGCCTGTCCTTTCTGGAACCCATCTCTGGCTTTGGCAGCGGGGCTCTCCCCTGACTTTCTGCCTGGCCCTCTGGATATTCTTTGGCTTTGACCCAACCTTCCATTGAGTGAGTATCGATTATGTTAAAGTCACCGTGTTGGGCCCAGGGCAGAGAAAAAGAAGACATACATACTGATTAAAACCCCTGACCCCCAACGTATTCAATGCAAAGCGGAGAAACGTGCATAGATACAAACAGGGGGGCTGTGTGGTACGTTTTCCAATTCTAACATTAAAAGTGCTTTGGAGACAAAAAAATGACTCATCTTTATTGAGGAGATCTCAGGAAACGTCACAATTGAAAATGGGATTTTTTTTTTAAGGATGGAATTTTTCACAAATGGACGCTATAAAGGGAAGCCTACAAAAGACTGCTATTCACGTTTTATCCACCTTTCTATTTCTAACAGCCTAGTATAGTACCTGCACATAATAGGTAACTAGTAAGTGCTTGTGAAAGCATTCATTCTAAAGAGGAAAAAACAGCAATGGCAAGAAAACCTTAAAGGGACATGCAGCTGAAGAATGTCACGCATTCAGGCCAATGACAGGGCTTAAGTAAAAGGAGATGAGGCCACATTATTTAGGGTCCTGGCTGCCAAGACATGGGCTTCAGATTTGTTCTGAGACAAGGGGAGTCCAAGAGTTTGGGGTTAAAACAATTAGCATAATTTAAAAAACAACAACCGTGGCAGCAATTGGAAAGTCCGTGGGAAAGCTCTCAGACTAGGTCGGGTAAACAGTGCACGCGGTGCAACAAAACCCTTGCCGAGCTCCTATCAGTGCAACGGTGTGAGAAGCAGCAGCCACGAGAGAGAACGTAGCAATCCGCAAGGACGTCCCTATTGGATTAGGACAACCAGATATATAAACAACTCTGCTAAGAATATGGTAGCTATAAAATAGAGAGCACATGTGAGTAAGGGAATGGACAGCATCGAAGTCACATACGAACTGAGTGAGGACGCCTGAGGGACTCAAGTAGAGTGGAGGTGACAGGCTTTTCAAGAGTCACGAGTCCAGAGGGGCCTTGCCTGCGCCACTGGGGCGTTGGGGAGAGAACAGTAACGCTGGGTTTCCCTGCAGGTGGTCGAGCGGATGTTGCTGCGTGGTGTTCGAGGGAGAAACTGGGGATGGGGACAGAGGAGCAACTGATTTTAATTTGACCTGTTAACAGATCGATAAGCATCTGATTCCACAGCTTTGAAATTAGGGGTCCCAAGGGTGCCGAAGTAGATGTGAGAGTCATTTATATACAGACGTTGTGAAAACCAAGGAAGAACAGTGTAGCCCAGGAATTCAGTAAAACTGAAAAGAGAATTACGCCCAGAATCTTAGGGTACCACGGCACACGTGGACAAAAAAAAATAGGAAGCAGAGCAGGATACCGTGACAAAGTCCTGAGAGAAGTGTCAGAGGAAAGGAGAAATATCTGAGGAATTCGGGAAGGATGTGACGTCGACTGGGCACAGGACTTAGGTCTTGCATCACCTTTCAGGGGAGAGAATGTAAAGGTAGAAATACGGGATGCTTTCAGGAAAAATGAATGAGAGGAGCCGAGATATTGCTGAAACAGAAGATTTCCGCTGCAACATATTAAACAATGCTTTCAGGAAAACTTTTGCCTAAAGAACATGGGAGATGCTATAAAAGCTACAATTCATATTAAAAGAGCAGTGAAATCAGACAACCAGAAATGGGTCATTTTATAAGAATTTAGTATATGACAACATGGATGATGATGGTATGCGACAAAGCGTAAAAGGAAAAAATGACTATTTAATAAATGGTGCCATCATAGTTGGTCAAATCTGGACAAAAGTAAAATTCCATTTTCATTTCAGCTTGTAACAAGATAAATTTCAGATATAATTGTTAAATATAAAACATGACACTACTTTTTTTAAAACCTGAAAATATGAATCAACAGTTATCTGGTCGCAGGATGAAGGATTTCCCAAGCAGGAAAGAAATGAAACAACCTGGCTGGTGTGGCTCAGTGGACTGAGTGCTGGCCTGTGAACCAAAGGGTTGCTGGTTCGATTCCCAGTCACGGCACATGACTGGGTTGTGGGCCAGGTCCCCAACAAGGGGCGCATGAGAGGCAACCACACACTGATGTCTTTCTCCCTCTTCCTCCCTCCCTTCCCCTCTCTAAAAATAAATAAATAAAGTCTTAAAAAAAAAAAAAGAAATCAAGCAAACCCTAAGAGGGAAAACTGGTAAAATTAACTACATAGAATAGCAACAATATAAATAAAATTGAGTATTTATAGCAAGTCTGACAACCCAAATGTCCACCACCAGCAGACAGATGAACAAATGTTGGCAGAGCCATGCATAGGGACCGTAACGCAACAATAAAGGGAACAAACTACTGAGCAATGCAACGCAAGGCACAATCGCCAAAACATCAGACTGAGGAAACCAAGCAGACACAGGGGAGTCCGTATCGCGCGCTCCATTTCTGAGACACTTTAGAAACAGTCAATCAACTCTTCAGTGTCACGTGCAGATGTCTGTTGCAAGTCACGTGACCGTAACTTGTACTGCACGCCAACTACAGCTGAGCAGTGGAAATGATCTAGATGTCCCAAAGTGTGGTAAGGGTTTAATAAGTTGTAGTCTATCTACATAACTAACTAGTAGATGGCTAGTATATATTTTATAATATTGAATAAAATGGAAAATACATATACAGTATAAAAACACGAAAAATATGTTAACGTGGTAATAGCAATTATTGCTAGCTGGTGAGATTTAGAATGGTTTTTGTCTTGATTTATACCATGAAAATTACTTATAATTATATGTTTGCTCTCTGTGCCCCAGAACACTGTGCTTTCCTTAAATGCGGAGACTCCCTGTCTGGTTCACATCATCGAGAAGTTACTCAGCACACAGCACAGTAACTAGCTTAGAGCAAATGGTCAATAAATACTTTTTCAATGGAACTGAAATAACTTTGTGGCTTCTTGATGTTCTCCGCAATGAGTATGTGCTGTTGTTACTTTTATAATGTAAAGGTTTCTAATAAATTTACTGTGAATACTTGTACCCACTTAGGCTTATGACAAACTTAGTACCCTAATTTTTTTTTGACAGGGGCACAGAGAAAAGAGAAAAATTATGCAAGTACTCTATAGTTTTGCTTCCTCAGCACCAAGCTTAATATGTGGCTCATATTACGTGCTTAATAAATATGTATTACAAAGAATAAAGTTAAATTCGAAACTACTTTCCAAAGAATTATTTATAAGGAAAATAAGGTTTTGAAGGTATTTTTATTAGAAACTTTAAAAAATCATACACTATACTGAATAAACTTGTTTTTATTTAAAAATAATAAGTGACTTGCCGCTTAAGCAAGGAACGTATCTCGAAAAATTTCAGTTCCTTTAGGCAAAGACTATGCTTTTTTTATGTTGAGTTTAGCCACACTGTAGAAATACAGCAATGTAAATAGATTATTTTAACCTACTGAATATACAAATCTGTATTTCATCACAAACCCAGAATGCTTACTTTGACAACTGCTATATTTTGCAAAAATAGTTATATTCTTAATGCAACAAACTTCCCCTAAAATAAGATCTGGAGTTTAAAAATGTCCTGGGAATTATCACTGCAACTTAGATTTGAAACTGAATTCTCTTTTTTTCGCTTACAAATACTGCCTACACAGATAGTTTCTTCCTTTGTCATAGGAGAAGATTGGTTAGCTAGAGAGTAACAAAATCGGCTCGATGGGAATCTCAATTAAGTTCAATGATTACATTTATTACCATATCATAATGTTAACTGAAATTGGAACCCAAGTATCCCAAAGACAACCAACTGATTCAGCAACAAGACATGGCAGTCTGTGAAATAATGCTGCTTCAGACCCCCTGGGCTTTACACAAAGACCCAAGGAGAAAAGAAGGGCTCTAGCTCATGGCCCGGGAACTAACCAACCACACTGCCTTGGTCGGCCCAGTCGCTGTAGCGAAATACCACAGAGTGAGTGGCTGATCAACCACAGAGATTTGTTTCTCACGGTTCTGGAGGCTGGGAAGTCCAAGGCCAACAACACCCTGGCAGATCGGAGACTGGTGAGAACCCGCATCTGGGTTCACAGCCCAGTCTTTGGCTGGGCCCTCACATGGGGGGAGGGGAGAGGGGACTCTCCGAGGCCTGTTTTATAAGGGCGCTAATCCCATTCCCAAGGGCGCCACCCTCCCGACCTAATGGCCCCCCAAAGGCCCCACTTCCAAGTGGCATCACATTGGGGATTGGGTGTCAACATAGGAGTTTGGGGGGGTAACCAATATTCAATCTCCAGCAAATACTGTAATACACAATTGGAATAATATTACAATATAAAATGAACATTCAAATACTTACTTTTATAGGGTCAAACATATTCTGACATTTAGCAGGTAGGTCATATTATCATCTTCAGACACTGTCTATTCTTTTCACAAGCTGAGCTCACAGTCCATATGCATTCCACGCAGAAAAATTAATGTGAAGTAATGTATATTTACACTTAATTTTTGAAGTTTCAGAAAAAAATGTCATATAGACATGAGATATACATGTAAAAGTGCCATATTTTAATAACATAATTCAATATTCAATTTCTTACCACAAGTTAAATGCTTAGGATGCTACAGAACAAGTGAACCCTGATACAACTGTTTGGTAGCTAACAGTGTTAGCTATAAATGAGCAGCTAAACACCTTAAGCCTGTTCCTCTACTTCTTGCCCTCTCCTTACAGGCTTCAAAATGTAAAACCGACTCTAGATCGCCAACCTCGTTCCTGATGTCTGAAAAAGTAGCCTGAAGGTGACAATTTTTAAAGAAGTAACGCAAGAGAAAAGTAGGACTAAAAGTCACCTAATGACAATATTTAATAATGTGATAAGTATAAAAACAGCTTCTACTTTGAAGATTTTATTTATTTATTTTTAGAAAGAGGGGGTGGAGGGAGAAAGAGAGGGAGAGAAACATCAATGCGCAAGAGATACATTGATTGGCTGGCTTTTGTATGCGCCCCAAATGGGGACCAAACCCACAACCCAAGCATGTGTCCTCACTGGGGATCGAACCGGCAACCCTTTAGCTCCCAGGCCATGCTCAATCCACTGAGCCACACCAGCAAGGGCTAGTTTCTATTTTAAAAGTAATTTTAATTCCAAATTACTTTTATAATTTAAGTGATTTATATTTAAATATTTTATTAAAACTATAGCAACAAGATTAGAGACTACTCAGTTCTACCACATTAAATATTAATAAATTCTTCATTTAGAGAATAAAATATACTTTTAAAATTGCAAAAATTATAAAGGCAACTGCTTTTAAATATTTAAATCTATTAGCATACATGTGAAAAATCTGGGTTATTTGTAAAATATATTTACTACCAATACAATGAAAATAATAAAAAGTATCATTTTGAGCATTAAGAACTTACCATTCTAACAACAATCATAAAAGCTACATAATGCTGTCTCCACATTACAGGTGATTAGATATAATAAATATAAGTTATTACTATTACTATAGTCACTATTTTTGAGAGCTTCTACTTAATTGGCACTGAGCTAAATTGTATGCATTATTATCATTTAATCCTCAAAACTCCCTTATAAAGGTAGGCCCAATTATTATCTCCATCATATAGATGAAAAAAACTAAGACTTAGAGACGTTATAAAAGTTGCCCAGCATCACATAGCTATGAAATGGTACAGCTGAGGTTCAAACTTAGGTCGTCTTCTCTAAAGCATGTCATCTATTATACTAAGTACAGTTTTTATTCATTTGAGACAACAAATGAATAAATTATTCAATTAACACGAAATTTCACTCTCAAGCCTTCTTCATAGTTGCCTTGTACGAACTACGTAAGAGAAGGACCTTCGCATCAGTACAGCCGCCTTCTCTGGGCCTACAACGGGACTGGAATCCCAGAACTCCTGGTTAATCCAGCCGTTACAAACAACAAGCCACAGCAGCGGGTAATCTGAAAGTGAGTATGAAATGGGAAAACAGCGACAATAGTCATTACAAAGAAGGCAGAAGGAGATTCTCCAACAAGGAAAAAGAACAGATGAGGCATATAAAAGAAATCTCAATATTTAACCCAAACGATTTGGGTGGTCACATTAACACTGCAGATTTAAAAGGCAGACATTACCAGGTTGCATTTATGAAGAAGTATGAACTAACTATAGGTGGCCTGTAAGAAAATGAAAGAAAACATAGATATATCCCCAACCGTGGCTGGAGATTTCAACAGTACTCTCTCAATATTTGATTTTTTAAAAAGTAGACATAAAGTTAGTAAGAGTACAGGACACTTGGACAGCATTGTATCATCGAACAGCCTCACCAACCTCGCTGGTGCGTAGAGACACTCCACCCCGCACGCCAGAATTCACACTGTTTCTGAGAACACACAGCACCTGCACAGAACACGTTCGGGGCCGAAAGGCCCATCTCGACAAATTTACAAGGATACAAACCGTACAGTACGTTCTCTGAGCACGGGTAAGTTAAACGATGAGTTAAAAGATATACAGAAACCTCGAGTACTTAAAATGAAACAGTACACCTTTAAATAATCCATTAGTCAAAGAAAATATGACAAGGGAAACTCATAAATTTGGGAAAACAATGACAGATATAATAGACATTAAATAACATGTAAAACACGTAACATCAAAAACATACTACAAATACTTACATATATAAATATAACAAAATTGGTGGCTACAGGGACATTTATAACATTGCCTATATTAGAAAAATATAGGTTTCAGTAAATGCTTTAGGTTTCCACATTAAGAAGAAAAAGAAAGGAAATCCAAAGTACCCAGAAGAAAGGAAATAATAAAGAGCACAAATCAATGAAACAGATAACCCAAAACTGATAGAAGAAAAATCAGTGAAACCTAAAGCTAAAAATAGCAAACATATTAATTTTTAGAAAGACTTACAGAAATAAAAATAGAGGAGACACAAAAAGAGAATAAAAGAGAAAAGTCAGCTACTGATCCCACATACACTAATACACTAAGTGAATGTTATTAATCATGTAAGGCAAATAAAGTATAAAATGTAGATGAAATGGACAAATTCCTGGAAAAACACAAACTACTAAAATAGTACACTGAAATATAAGAGCTAAAACTATTAACACTTCTAAAAGAAAACAGAAAATGGTAACAGATTTGGATTCGCAAAGGATGTTTTAAATTAAACACAAAATGCATGAACCACAAAAGAAAAATACTGATAGATTCTCTTTCATCTAATTCATAAGGTGCGTCCTTCAAACACTAGTAGGAACCCGTGTGAGTGGTTACGGAGGCCGGGGCAGTGGGTGGGGCCCACTTCCCAGGGGCATGGATGATGGGCCAGGGGACAGAAATGTTCTGTATTACGACTGTGATGATGGTAAATCAATCACTTTTCACCTTTGTTAAAACTCACTAAATGGCAGACTTAACAGTGGTGAAGTTTACTGAATGTAAACTATACATGAAGAAGATGATTTTTGCAAAAAACAGATTTCTATTTAAATAAAAATATTTATTTTTATAATTTAAACAAAAATAGATACAGGAAAAAATTCCACATTAAAAAATGAGAAGTCAGACCATGGATTGGGAGAAACTATTGTAAAACGTACATACAACAAAGTACTTGTATCTAGAATATATAAAGAAGTCTGATTACTGAATATTAAGAAGACAACCCAATTAAAAAGTGGACAAAAGGAAGCATTTTAATAGTTACTTCAATAAAGAAGATATGCTAATGGGAAATCAGCACAGAAAAAGATGTCCAATATCATTATTCATTCAGGAAATTCAAGCTAAAAGTACAATATACCACTACATACCCACTTGAATGGGTACAATTTTAAAAAGTTAACCATTCCAAGTGTGATTATGATATTAAATAACATGCAGGAAATGCAAAATGGGACAGCTAAGTCGATAGTTCCTTTTCATGTTGAACATACCAAATGACACAGAAATTGCATTTCAAGGCATTTACCTAAGATAACTGATAATGCATGTTCGAACAAAGATTTATACTTGAATATTCACAAGTGCTTTTTCCTTAATAACCCCAAACTTCAAAGAACCCCAACATCTTCCTACTAGTGGTTATATACACACTTTCAGATATATCTATATAATGAATTCAAGGCACAAAAAGAAACAAACTACTGATACATACAACGACACTGATGAGTTTTCAAAGTATCATGCTAAATGGAAGGTGAAGAATACAAATGACTACAAACTCTTTTGGGATTATAGTTTCTAATATTAAATGTTGTTCTGTTCCATGGTTCTGACTTTCCTCTTATGGCCTCCAATTATACTATATTGTATTTCCCTCCTCTTTCTTTCTCTTGAAATGCTCACTCTGGGGTCACCTGACCTTTAAGAAGGGAGAAGTCTGACCACCCGAGATTTCCATGCTGTGCCGTAACCACGTGGAAAGAATTAATGGAAACACATAAGTGCCTCGTTAGTTCCTGCACCTCCAGTCACCTTAACCTGAGATTCTAGATATAAAAATCAGCATCTTGGATGGTGAGGCTACTTGCATCTTTGTATTATTACTTTACATGCATCGATATACTGGCTCGATGATTTATTTTAGGCAACTAGCCTTGAAATATTATGAAAATATACACTAAAAATGTTCCCAAGTTTATTTTGCCTTTGGGAATTTTTTTTTAAAAAGCTTTGGGTCAAAGTAATAGAACTCTGATATGACCTACATAATATAATAAATAAAACAGTTAGCAAAGAAATTAGCTTGTCAGACTCTTGACAATAAAGATATTTATATACGTATAAATTTAGTCAAATATAAAAAATCATCACTATGAATATAAAATGATACTTTTAATTCAAAAATCACCCAAATCACACCTCCATAAATTAGTAACTAGAACTAGAATGCTGACTGCCAGCACTTCTGCCTTATGTAAATTTGAAATGAGATGATTTTGGTTCGCTGAAGACAAAATGCCAGCCAAATAATGAGAATCTGAAATAAGTATGAGAGGATCTCGAGATTGGCATGGAACTGAAAGTCATATGCAAAAAAAAATAAAATGAATTTTTACCAAATAAATTGATATATAGTGTAAAATGAGCTAAATATGGACAAGAATAGTAAATAAGTGTTCACTGGTACCCACGTAAAGAACGTAGAAGAATGTGAGTAATTTATCAGATGAACATTTCCACATAATGATTTTCCTTTACCCCTAACGAGTATCTTAACTCCCAGGAGGTTTCAGCCTTGAGGGAGCCTCACAGAGGCCCGGTTCTCAGGCCAACCAGAAACACAGTCGTGAGTGGGGTTCTGCGGAACGTCCGAAGGGGGGACATCGTAAACCCAACTCAACGACAGCAGTCGGCTCTCAGGTTACTTCTACCCCAGAATATGTCCCTGCTCCTGTGAATTTGGTGACACTAAGCTACAAAAAGAGAGTGGCCTGGCCATGTTCGCAGCACTGGGATTAGGAGGGTGCTTTTATAATTATTTCTACAAATGCCGGTTTACCTCATTTGTAAACTCACTTTCACAGCCCTGTTCTCCTGGGCTCCAGACCGCCCCTGGCACAGCCTGCACTACAGCCAGGGTGCAGACGCTGTACCAGCCCAGGGGAAAGGAGGGGTCCACGGCACTCTGCTTAGGCACAGGCAGATGTCAAACCCAACGCAGATCCCTCCGTGTTATCCTGCAGGACCTTCCGCTATACTTAATGCACTCCACCCACCTTCCTGGCTCCTGCCCAGGATCCTCCTGTGCTTCTCGGGACCGCACGTCTGATGTTGGTATCCCCTGGGGCAATTCTGGACCAATAATGTTCTAATGCCACGTACTTTTCTCACACTGGCATTTCTTCACTTATGCCTCTCCAGTAGCCCCCCTGGGTACCTCAAATATAGGACATTCACCCCAGAATCACTCCCCGTCCTGCATGTCCTGTCTCTCTGAATGGGTCCACACAGTTCCTGAAGCAGCAAACAGGAAACTGTGTGATATTACTCTCTGTTTAGTCATTAAATCCTGGAAATTCTAGTATCTAAACATCAACAGAACTTGATTTCTTCTCACTAATATTGCCTCAGTTAACGACCTTATTACTTTTGTAACTGGACTACTGAAAACTTTCCAACTGCAGGAGCCTCCCAAATAGTTTCCCCGCTTCCAATTTTGTCTTCTGCAACCCAAGCTCCATACAGCTATCGAGTATTTTCTCTACAACATTTTCATACAGAAATCCTTCCGTGATGCTCCACTGCCTTGGGGGCAGAAGGCGTGTCCCAGTGAGCCCCCGACTCTGTGCTCAGCCTCTCCTGGCTCTCCCCTGCAGGACCTCATGCAACATGCGTGTTGCGCTGTACCTGGGTGGTGGGGGCGGAACCTGACACCCCTGCACATCTACAAATTCTACTGCCTCGGTGTAGCTACGTCCTCCTCCTCCTCCTCCTTAGTGATCTAACTTACAGCTAAGTCTTAGTGTAGCAACCACTTTAAGAAGGTTTCCTTCCTCGGCATTCTCCCCCTTCCTCTTCTCTTTTCCTTCTGGATTGCTTGATTCAAGAGCCCATTCCTGTGCCATCCAGAGTCATCCCAGTAACAGTGACACTCTGCAGCCTGCACCTACACTCTTATCTGTCTCCCCAATTCAAGTAAGCTGTGTAGTACATTACTGTCTATTTTCCCTACTCCCTGGCAGGTCCTACTCATCATCTAAAGGAAAGTCCCATGTTTTCTTTACTTTTGAACCCTCCGAGGTGCAGCCCATGAGTTGCCCATTACATGTTTAATAGGCAGATGAACTATAATGTAGCGGATTCTGAAGTTTATACATAAACTATCTACTATAAGCAAATGGAAAATTCCCTGGGGAAACACCACACTGGAGACCAGCATACCGTCTCCATATGGTTGCGCCCAGCAGTTTTCCCTCCATAACTGAAACAATATAGTTTCTTTAGATGAACACATGTTACGATGAAGTCTTTAATGACAATGTTTCATTAAAACGATGTATTTTTAGGCAGCAGAGTTTATGTCCCATGCAAGTCTCAGGATGGCAAACAGGAAGTGACATGGAGTGAAAGAATAGCAAACTTTTCTCTCTCATCTTGCGGTCATTCTCTGCATACACTCATCAAGAAGGATGGCAGAATCACCATGTTATACCTGTCTGTCTGTCCATCTATCTATCTACCCACCATGCATCCGTCCACCCACCCATCCATCCATCCATCTATCCAATCATACATCCATCCGTCCACCCACCCATCCATCTATCCATCTATCCAATCATCCACCCATCCATCCACCCATCCATCCATCCACCCAACCACCCATCCATCCACCCATCCATCCATCCAACCATCCACCCATCCACCCACCCACCCACCCACCCACCCATCCATCCATCCTATCTTTTGCTGAGCCTCTTTCTTTGAGTTTATATATAAGTTAAATGTGATTATGATGGGACTCCATTGTACTGATAGGCCTGTGAGCAGCCACTGTTAATTTTCTGCAACCAGTGTTTATTCAAAATCCACTTACATCAAGATTATTTATTGCTTTGAACAGCACTGGCAAACACAGTGATAATACCAAGCATGCAGTATATTAGGCTGAAAGAAATCCATGGATTCACAACATGTGAAGAAAGTATAAGAAAAGAAACATCTCCACTGTTGTATTTATATTTTAAGATAAACATTTCAGCACACGGGCGGAAAGGATGCTACTGCTAATTAAAAACCAACTGTCAGTAAGGATGAGTTGAGTAAACACTGGGCTAGTTAAAATTACTTCAATGGGGTCACTAAAGACGCCTGAGGATGAGCATTGATATAAAGAGCTCTGAGGATGCTGCATTTGGGTAATAAGCACCATAAATCTACCAGAGCTTCTTCTTCAACAGACGGGCGTCCTCCTGCTCAAGTCCTTCAGATGTTACACAGATATTCCCCCCCAGGTGCATCCATAGGTATAGCTGTGGAGTGTTTGTGTGGGTTTATAGCTCCCCTTACTTCTTTCTATTTCCATCTTATTTCAAAAAGCAAAGTGCTATGTTCAGAATTCTTTTCTACAGCAGTTGAGTATTTTGCATTTCTAGGAAGCGCCCCTAGGCAGAGTAAACGACATGGCGAACCTAAGCAGACCCAAAAGTAATAAATCACCATCGTTTTCCTCAAGTTTCCTTCCCAGAAATGATCAATTAGGAACTGAAGTCATCCCATTAAGTTCCACCAATTAAATAACTATTTGCATTTATAAAGTACATTTAAAATGTATAAGTACATTTGATAACCTAAAAGAAGAGAAAGTGGGGACACGACATACACAAGGATGATGCCTTAAACGTTAAGATAACCCCTCCCAACATGGAGGGGTGGGGAGAAAATGCAGACAACCATAATTGAACAATAATAATAAAAAAAAACCAGAAAGCAAAAAAAACCCAAAACAAAAAACAAAACAAAAGATAAGCCCACACTGCCCAGGCACTCAGAATGTGCTCACCCAAGTGAGTAAATGAATTTTTGCAATGAACTAATTCTTACAAGTCAGATAATTTCATAGGAGCAAATGTTCTATAGAGGGTATTTCATTTATTTTGGAAAATAAGACTTTTAAAATCTCTGAGATGCAAGCCCCTATTTATTAAATTTAAATTTACTTCAGAAAACCCACAATGTAAAATATTTCCAATGAACTATTCTAGTAAATTTTATTTTTCCCTCGCATTAATTTTGATCAAAATAGGAAGGAGAAAGGAATGAGTGAAATACACTACTGAAATCACTGAATTTCCCTTCACAACTGCAAGACCCCTTAAAAGTCTTTTACAGTCAAGATTACTCTAACTACGATGCAGAAGAAGAGAAAATTCAGTCACCATGTGCCTAGAGACTGTTCAGTTGAGTTTAAAATGAGTAAAATAATGTTTTACAAGTTTCAAAAAACTTGAGGAAGAACTTTGTAAAGAGCATCATAAATCCTATATTTTTCATTTTCAAAATTAATAATGTGATTTCATGATTTCACGTTTGTTAAAAATGTTTACAGTTAGAAAATACAGACAGAAGTAAAATATGATTACACTTACCAATTTACAAAAGTAATGATTAAAAGATAAACAGTTGTTACATTTCATTAGGAATTAGCTCTCATCTACTCAATAGTAGAAAGAACTACACAAACTCCTCCCAGGAAGCAGAGAACTGCAATCCTGTAACTTACATGTTAAATAACATTTAAAACCACTGACAATATCACCACGCAGATGCAAAAGCTGGATTTACTTGGCAACTCACCTCTCCTCCATTAACATATTCCATCACAAAACACAATCGGTCCTTAGTCTGGAAGGAATATTTCAAGGACTGAAATGAAAAAGAAAACATGTTATTAGAATCCTACATCGCTATAATGGTACCAAACAGAACACTCAGAGACGGTAAGCATGATTGAGGAAATGAACTGTTATTCTTCCTGACGAGTCTACTCACTCCTTAAGAGTGCTTAAGTAGGAGTTTATGAGGAAAATAAAACAAATTATGTTTAGATTAGCACTGGGCATTGCTAGGGAAAAAGTAAAACTTTAAGGAAAAACTAACTTAGAAATTGTGACAAGCACTTCTCAAGCTACTGGGTCATCTATATCAGCTTGTACTGGTCCCCAAAGTTCTCATCCATGCGACCTTAAAGTGAGGGTGACCAAATTACTCTAGTGGAAGTCCAAGGAACACAGGCCTGGCCATTGTATTTGGGGATCTAATAGAGGACGACATCACTTTTTGCATATAGGTTACATAACAGGACCCAATTTAATGGAGTCTGTCCATGGACTTTTATAGGTTCTAAAGGCACCAAAACTTCAGAACTACCTTAACACACTGGGTGGGAAACACACCAACACAGCACGTTAGGTCTAAATATCTGACCACTCCTCTGAAAATTCCCACTATGGCTAATCCTACATCTTTAAGAGGTTCCTCCTTTTGAAAGTCAAGCTGTTATTTTTATAGCTTAATATACTTCATTGGAACCAGAAATATACAGAAACTTTGCAAATTATGCCTCAATTATAAGCATTCTTAGGAACAGGACTAAAAAAATCAGTTTGTTTCATAACAAACAAGTAAGTCCATTTATACTTTGTCTAGCGAAGAAAGATCATGACTTACCCTATCTTTATTTTAATCTACTCGAGTAGCCCTGTGTTTCTTACAGTACTTTGCACCTAAAGTCTCAATTTGAACAACAAAAATACGCAGTAAACATTTCTGCCTTGCATATTTGAAGCCAATGCTGCCCGATCATTTATACATTTATTAGAAGCCAATAAGCAAATGCAATATAAAAATACTTCCTACTAATCTTTTTAGTAGAACCTTTTTGTAAGTGCACCATTTTCTCAGTGGTCTCTTTAAAATGCCACAGGTGATTTATTTGCTGTATGAAATTTTTTTATTAAAGGTAATGAAATTCACGGGAGGAAAAAACCCCTCCAAATAGCAGGGGCAGAATGGGAGGGATTACAGATGCATGCAATATTGTAAATTCAATCCATACATTTGGATAATTTTGAAGAAATACGACTTATGGCCTTTATACTCAGAAAATGGCACACCTAAATTAAGGTTACTTAAAATGTTATTTTTCTTAGCTTATTTCTGTACAACTCCCATAAACTGAAGATGTTACAGTTATAACATCTGCCCTCTCTTCACTTACCGTTAAAAAGGGGTGTCTAGTGTTCTTTAATACTCTGCTTTCTGTGAGAGTGTGTGCCACCTCATCCTACAACAGAAAACGGCAAAACCTTTAATATATGTTCTAAGCACAAATAATGTAAAAATTTTGCCACTTCCCTAAGGCCTGAAGACGAAAACCTAGAAACAGAAAAAGATTTTATACCACAGTGACATGCTTCCTTTATTGCTAAGCTTCCACCACACACACACACACACACACACACACACAAATCAATTGAATGACTTACATCAGATGGCTATAAAAGCATAAATTCATATAAAGTCAGTCATACTTAAAGTATATCAATAATGATACAAAAATCACCCCAAAAATACCTTTCAAGAATTTCCTTATTGTTGATAATGGCTCCTAGACATCCCCCTTTTATCTGGCTGCCTAGCAATTCAGGAGGATGCAGAGGAGGAGGAGCGGGGCAACCACAGCTTCTTAATGCCCCTGTAGCTCACTGGCCACGTGCACTCACTGATGAGCTTGTGGGCCCTGGGTTCTCCCTGTGCCTGGTCACAAACGGTTTCAATCTGTGACCTGCAACACTGCCCCCAAACAAGACCGTCACCCTGCCCTTCAAAGCCTTGAGACCTGGCATTGACTCGGCCTGCTTATGGATCAAAGTCCTTCCAGGTGTCTGCTTCCAGAACAGGGAGGTTTCATCCACGCTGACTATTTTCTCTGGCGAGTGATTTTCCTCCCCAGTCAGCGCACCCGGAGTTTCCGAACATCCTCGGCTGCCTCCACACTGGTGCTAGCAGCCTCATAGCTCGCTCTCGCCTTAGGAACAAATGTGGGTTCTTGAATCCTTCCCACCGCCCAGAGCCGGCGGTACAGTCAGCATCAACACTGGGGACAGCCTTTTCTTTCAGCATGGCCAGCAAACTTTAGGCTTTGACCATGATCTTCATGGTGCTGAGAGGGACACACTTGTGTCTGGTCTTCGATGTGTTCATTAGCAGTCTCCCTCTGTCTGAGACAGGCCCCCCCAAATCCGTGTCAGCCTCGTGGCTCCAGTGGGATAGATGCTCTTGTTCTCCAGGATCGTAGGTGGGGCAGGAGGGGACGCGCCTGAGTGATGACCACTACCCACCACCGGTTTCCACCTTCATGGTCCTTGATCTCTTTTCATTTCCTTTCCAGGTTAATCTGTCTATGTGGCCTCTTACTGCAACAGTCAGCTATGGATTTTGTACGTTTAGGGGCCGTAATGAACAAATGACGTGAGATTAAATCAGCACAAGGGAAAACGGTGCATTAGAGACACAGTAAACACGAGAGGCATGAGGCTGCAGCCAGCAAACACAGCCTACTGTTTACAGCAGATCTTACTTTTGATAGGCAGAGAGTGCACTCTACAATAATGATGAGGAGCGTAGTAAGTACACAAACCAGTAACAATCGTTTATGATCATGAGCAACTATTAGAGACTGCACATAATTGAACGTAGTCTTTTGTAGGACCGGCGGTGCAATAGGTCTCTTTGCAGCTGCCTCACCTCAAACACGTGAGCCGTGCACTGAGCTATGACGTCCTGACGTCCCTAGGTGACGGGAACTTTTCAGCTCCTGTGTAGTAATCTCCGGGACCAGGTCTTATCTGTGGTCCATTGTTGACCCAAACACCATTAGGCGTCACGTGACTGTATACTCATCTGTGGTTAAATACTGAATAATGAATTTTAAAACAATTGTTTTCACAGACAGAAGCTTTACTGAAAATGGGATTTTATTTCTTGAGAATGTGAAACAACAGAATAGTCCTCGCTGGATTTATTTTTGCAATTCTCTCCGATTTATCACCACCCCCAACTATACATGGCCAAAATGTCTCCCCTTATTGCCCCTCTTACTGCTGTGTGGTAACTGTGCTTTGAGGGGGGTAGGATGAGGAGCAGGAAATGGCACAGAAGTGGAGGAAGGGAACTCCTGTACCCCATTATCAGGGCCACCAAGGGTGGCATCTCTTTTCATCCTGTAGCAGCTCTGCAGGTAGGCTTCATGAAGTCCCATGGCTCAGGCTACAGGTGAGAAAGTCAACCCTGAGCCGACGTCTGAGTCCAATGTTAAGGGTCATTTCTACTTCGCAGCGCTACCTTCTGTCTTCACGCAGCTTAGCATCTACCTGACCAGGTGATGCCCGCAGCCCTAAGGCACATGGGCATCGCTCACTCCTGAGACGACGCTGAGATGGGCACCTCGGCACGCAGACCCCGGGTCTTGTCAGATGCCAACACGTCACACTGTTCATCTTTTCGCTGTGAATAGGCAGCTCTTCCTTCAAGAAACTGATACGTGGGTTTGTTGGGGAAAGCGGCAAGGATCTACAGAGACCAGAACACCCTCTCATTTGTGAAGCATACCCAGCTTTGCACAGTTGTGCAGAAAAGTACAATTAGTGAGGTCAGACAGGACCCAAGCGAGGCTTGTGTATGAAAGGAAACACAGAACGGGAATGATGTTTACATGACACACAGTAGGTGGCAATGATAATCACAGAAAATATACGTAACAGCAATACAGTCATTTTCACTTAATACCATTCTAACTCTGACTTTACCTCATATATACGTATATAACTACTTATATTCAAGAATGATGGCAAATGCTTTTCCACTTACTAATGCGTTCATTCAATCCTGCCAACAACCCACCTACAAGAGGGACACTGTTAGCATCCTGGTGCTTCAGATGAGGAAACAATGGCAAAAACAAAGCTGAGTGATTCGTTTGGGGATCCGCAAGTAAGGAGCAGAGCCCACCATACCTGTGCTACCTCCTAGAAAATATCAATTTAATTATAGTATGAGCCAGGTGTTATGCCAAGTCCTTTGCATACTCTACTCAACATAATATTCTTGTCCAGGAATATTGTTTCTCACAAGTAAAATTTTTACAAATGAGAAAACTAAGACTCTCCTGGGCTGCGGGCTGCTTAGCATGCTTGGCCTCTATCTGGTAACTGCCAGCATTTGCCCTCCCGAGTCACTCTGACGAGCACATACGCCCCCACCCCACTCCCACACAGATATTTTCAAATGTCCCTGAGGGACTGGTCCTCCCCCAGCCGCTGGTGGTGAGAGGTCATCGGGTGATGAGAGGCAAAGCTGAGATATAAACCGGGGCCTGGCTGACTCTAGGTCCATGTTATTTCCAATACCAGACACTGACAGAGAAGGAGTTGAGATTAAAACAAATGTGCAAGACACAGGGCGGGGACGGGGCGTAACTTCACGTGGGTGGGCAGTACACTCCAGATGAGTAAATGCTGATGTAAGTAACGCAGTCTACAAAGTATCACAATAATATGACACGTCACTTGCTGAATTAAGTAGGGCATGGACCAATTTATAAAGCCTATCAAATCGACCTATTGAGGGAAGTGGGATTTAATTTAGAACCCTGAGGACTGGCATCATTAGCATGTCAATTACTGGTATAAGTGAACGGAGTGATGAGGAGGGAGTTCTCCAGAAAGAATTTCAAAGACTATCATTTCTTTTAGTTTCATTATCCTAGTATTTTCAAATCTTTCAAGGATGCTTTTCCATTCAACACAAATAAGCTGTATAATTTATGAGTACAAGTCATCTGTTATACTAACCCCTCTTACTTAATAAGAAATTCAGAATGTTGGGGGGAAATAAAAAAACAGCATTAGTGTAATTAGTGATATAGGTCACAAATATGTAGTAAAAACATTCTCCCAAACGACACGGAATAAATATTTCTACCTCCTCAAGGGAATAAAATAGCTTCAGTATGTAATATTCAGGTAATATTATAAACTTCTGAAAGCGTTAATACGATAAATGTCACCATACAGACATCCTGATAGCAGCAGCCTACAATCGACACCTCAGTTATTTAATGGAACTCCCACATTGGTCACACGCGTGCGTGACCATACACGGGTGTGCGGCACAAATGACAATTTCGGTTACCTTTGCAATAATAACTTCTTTCTTCAGAATCTTCATAGCATAGTATTTCCCACTTGCCTTCTCTCGAACCAAAATAACTTTCCCAAAAGTGCCTTTACCTAGTAGTTTCAAATAGTCAAAATCATTCATTGTCTGGAAAATACAAATTAAAAAAATCAATGAAATATCTGATGCAATTTTTTTGTTAAACATCTACAGATACATTTGCCATATCCACTCTAAAGCCAATTTTACCCATTTCTAAACACTCTGAAATGAGTAAGAATCACTGGCTGTCTCATCAGCAATCGTGGATGCTGGAAATCGCTGAAGCAATTCTCAGATATTGGAGACAATAATTTTGAACCTAGAATTCCTCAGCTCCTCAAATTGTCAGTCAAGAAAAACTCCAGGACCAGATGGTTTTGCTGGTGAGTTCTATAAACATTTGGGGAAGAAATAATACCAATTCTGTATAAACTCCTACAGGAAATAGAAAAGGAGAGCACATTCCCAATTCATTCTACCAGGTCGCCATGACCCTGATACGAAACCAGACAAAAACAGTGTAAGAAAATGGCAAGCCAATCCATATCCCTTACGTAACTAAATTTATGTAAAAAATTGTAAAAACTTTACAAGTGAATGCCTATGTTCATTTTCAACATTATATGCTGCCTATAATTCTTCCAGATGTCAAGTTAGAATGTGTGAACCATTCAATAATACCTCTAGTTCAAGAGAAAAGTAGCAAAAGACATCAGGAAAATAATCAAGTACATTTATTAACTCAACTAAAAAATCAAACAATTGGAACTAAATATACAGACTATAGTTTAAAAAGCTAGCTGATAATTTCATTTTCATGAATAGACTTTTAAAAATCAAGGAATACTACAGACACACCAAGCTATTTGTGCTAAGTAGTCTCGAAAGCCAACGCCACCTTTGGTCTATGCACAGGCCTGTCTGCCCAGCCGAGGTGGAGTCAACCTTCTCCCTCCCTGGGCTGGCGCTGTGTCCTGCCCTGAACACAAAGTGGGTCCAAGTGGCACAGGGCCAGTCCCAGACCTAGCCTCTAAGCCTGTCATTCGTGAAACAGCAAGCTCTCACGCTGCAGAAAGTCCAGGCCGTTCTGCTGGAGAGGGAGGCCAGGCAGAGAGGTGCTGGAACGTGAGACACCATGTGCAGGGAGATCACATGAGGGGAAGCAGGGACTCCCTGAGCGAGGCCTTCTTGCACTTTCCAAACCAGCCCACGTGCTGAATGCAGCTGCTTGGAGAGATACATTTGAGGCCAGCGGAATTGCCCAAGCAAACCACGGAATCATGAGAAATGACATACTGTGATTGTTTTAAGACACTGAACTTGGGCTCTTCGTCCCATGGCAATAAGGAGAGATGTTATTTTCACAAATTGGCTGTGTCATTGTATTGCTTAGGGCTTCCCTTGAGCAGCGCCCTCAACGTTTTGTTTAATCTAAGAGAGCTGGAAAATGATACTTGCCGTGTCCCATTACTCATATCAACTGAACAGAATTCTTAGGGATAAAAATCAAAAAAGAATTTTCAAACTGCTTTACGATGTTTTCAGATGAAAAGTAATACGTCGTCAGAAAATATTACTACGCTCCTTTAGGACTGTGATCCTTCGGGACGGGGAGATTGGAAAGGTACGACAGCCCACAGCTTCTGTCGGGGATTCTGCCGGTCTTAAAAAAGGGATTTGCCTGGAAACCGATATTAGTAAGAAGCACTCTGTGTGATGAAATCAGAACCAGATTTCGTATCTGTTTTGACAAACCTTCAGAACATTGTAAAATCCTCTTTGATACCAAACGCTCATGCTCAGCCTGGTGTGCGCAGTAATTATCTAGTCTTTACAAGTGAAATGTAACTTGTAACAAAATGTTTTCCTCTTTTGCATGGTGTTAAGGGAAAAGATACATAAGATTTTAATAAAAAATGAGAGCATGGTTACTCTCGAGCAAAAAGAACCTCCCAGACCCAGCCCTGGAAATCCAGCAGGTGAACATTTTACAGGCATCCTCTTTCCTTAAATAATGTCTGACAGCCAGTGGGACTGCGTTAGGCTAAGAGATGCACGTGCGCATATAACACGCTTACTCAGTGTATCGAAATCACAGACACTAGAGTATGAGAAAAAGACCAAATATCTAGTCCAAAAATTAGGTTAGAATAGGAATATAGAATTGAAGAGGAATATAAGGAATCTCTCAGAAAAGAATGTAGAGGTTTAGTAAATTTAGTCAAAACAGGTAAATTCCATATACATTTACAGTGGAAGAACTAACCCAAATACAGCCCCTGGGACACTAAGTTAAAAGGGGGGGCTCTCCAGAGGTTCACCCATCTGCCCACACCTCTGCCCATGCCCCCTGGTTCTCTTCCTCATGGGCAGGGAGCGCTGTCACCTGACCGGTCCGTTTCTACAGCCCTGATAAGGCCAGGCAGTGAGAGATCACAGGATTTCAGCCGGTTCGTCCAACTCTTCGCTTTGTCCAAATGCTAACTGAGCTTCGAGTTCCTGTGGCCAGGCATTAGTAACAAAATGCCAAGAACTGGAGTCAGCCTTCAGGGGAAGATTGGAGGTATGGCCTACCCTTTATACCTAAATCGTGAGATGATCACCAGCTGCCCCCAGAGAGGCCTACGGGGTCACTTCAAAATTAAGCAAAACTGATTCTCATCTGGCTGTTGGTCCCTTAAGGCCGTGTCCCCTCCCCTCCTGATGGGCCCAGAGAACGGCAGCTTGGTAAACCAAATCAGGCACTTCTGAGTCCCAGCAAATCCTTTATTTTTTAAAAAAATAAAATTAAAACTATATTGAGAATATCGTTTTTCCTTTTCATTGACTCTACTGGGGTGACTCTGGTTAACAACATTATACCGGTTCCGGATGCACAATTCCACAGCACATCACCTGTACACTGTACTGGGCGTGCGGCACCCAAGTCAGGTCTCCTAGCAAATCCCTCCGATACATCACCTGCTAACTTAAACCCAGAACAGCACTCACATCTGGCTGTGCGGCCCGTGCTCTCCTCTCCACCCCCGAGTCGCCTCGCTACCTTAAATAGCAGCTATTCGCTTCAAGCTACGGCCCGGTTTTCAAGCGTGAACACAGAAGAAAAGGTGCTCTGTACATTATGAGAAGGACGTTCTTATTTCAGAATGTCCGTGTTTGCCGTCTGCAATGAAAAGCGATCAGGACTTCTACAGTTCTCTCTATGGCAACGGATACACATAAAGAATACAGTCCGAGAGCCATTTACCTGCGGAAGTGACAACAGTGACTTCCCCGCTTTTAACCAAATTATTAGGACCGTTAAAGAACAGGGAGGAGTACAATGTTCTATATTTTTCTGAACTCGTTGCCACTGAAACTATTTTATGCTATGCAATTTTAAACAAACTGAAATCTAAAAAGAACCATCAAGATCAGATACAGGCCCAATAAGACAACAGAACCCCCACAGTTCAAAATGCTATCAAGTTTTCATTTTGGAGACTGTTTTAGCAAGAGAATTCTCAGAAAACCTGCTTTAAAAGGGATATGTTTTTAACTCTGTGTGGATGAAGTAGAGTACTAGCTAACAATAATAGCTAATACTCAGTGAGCACTCAGCGTATAAGCACTTTACAAGAAGTCCCTCATTTTAACCCTCACAACCGTATGAGTTAAGTACCACTGTTCCCTGCCCTTATGGATTAAGAAACTTTCCCACCACCACACGGGGCGAATTCCCGCTACCTACCACTAGCCTGTATTATTAAACTTCTACTGATTTTTCCAAGAAGGCTATCATATAAATAAAATTAACTAATATCCAAACATTACATAAGGCCACCAATTTGAAATAATAATTTGAAGAAGAGTACAGTCACAGAAGAGAGTGAATACCGGTATCATTTTGTTTCTAATAGAACTTGATTATGAGTATAACAATTACAGAGACTGTAAAGACTCAAGGTGTTTGAATCAACAAAAAGAAGTAAGCCGCACACTGGCGTTGTACAGTGTATAATTGCAAGTCCCCATATGCTTGAGCATGGTACTTAAGCTCTCTGAATGTCAGATGATTCCACTGTAAGATGGGATAATAATGGCACCTACGACAGACGATTCTTGTGAGGATTAAGTGAGATAATATAAATGAGATCAAATACTGCTCAGAGCCTAGAATAAAAAACCTTATAATAAATGCTACAAGTGTCCATCAGGGAAGGTGATGAATTCTAAGATAATCCACACTAGTGATTTGAAAAGGGGAATACATGTTACACTTATATAATCATTTATAACCCGCCCTAACAGAAAAAAAAAAAAATCTTGCCACACTTTTCCGTTTTTGCATCTTTTGTCTCCAATCAATGTTCTTCTGGTAAGTTTCCATATTCATTTCCAGAATTCTTTGCTCCATCAGTAACAATATTTCTAGTTAGGGTGTTATAAACTCCCTACTTTCAACCTCTACTTCTACAGCGTCTTATTATTAATCTTTGCTATTAAGAAGATTGTAAGAATTTCCAGAATTAAACAGGGTACAGAGCTGGTACAGCTTGTTATTAAATGGGATAGTTTTAATTCAAAAGACAAGACCCACTGGAATCTGATTGTAAATCACGAGCAGGGTTAAATTTCACGTTAATTTTGTACGTGTGCACACACCCTTGGCAAAGAAGCGTTCTTCTCTCTGAGTGTGTGCTAGGTCTAGGTTGTTTTTATTTTGGCAGTGACTGAGGAACAAGAGGCGAGGAAGATGACTTAAAAGTAAAGACAGATTCAGTTCAATCAACGAAGAGAGGCTAAGTCTTCAAGGAAAACAAGAAGGGTTCTCGGACACTGGCCAAGATCAAACACAGAAAGCGATTCTGTTAGGATGGAAATTTCGAAGAAGGGAGAGATCATGCACTGACTCTAAGGTGTGACTCTAGTACTTCACCTAGTTCACATGTCTGGCATGCAGAAGGAGGAGGATTTGAACCCAGGCAGTCCAATTCCGAAGAGTTCTGAATCACTGTGCTTGTAAGAAAGTACAGGAATAATTACCTTAAAAATGGGTGTTTTCCTTCTTGAAGATTAATTTATAATCTGTTATAACAAATATAGCCTAACATGGTAAAAGGCATGTTCATCTATTTTGAACACCTATACCTTTAGATTAATCTTAAAATATCATTTTTTTCATGAAGAAGTTGCTTTTCAATTTTCTACAGCAATGAAAAACAATTCACAATAACTATATAAATTGGCACTTATTATTCCGAGCACTGAGGGGAGGAAAAGTCTGTTTCCCTCACTGGCTCGTGAGATTCCACTAAAATTAAAAAAAAAATGATTATTTCCACGACTGTTCACTTTCCTGCTGACAGGAGCGAGGCTGGGCCTCGCGGGAAGCGCGGTGGAGTCTTTCCTGCCTCTGCTTTCAGGAGCACGCGGAGTGCCAAATGGAAAAGGACCAAATCATTAGGGAACACAGTTCAGCTCCAAGTTTCTAAAACGGTATTTGAAACAATAAGGGGAAGATGCGGGTCAGAAAGTGGCCTGATGGCACATCAGCCACCAGCCCCTAAGCCCTATCAGCATTCAATGCCGACTGCTGAACCACCAAAATGCTGCTTTAATTATTTGGGTTTAAACGACCACAGGTATTTAAGATTCACCTGAATAAAAACCAACTACACTCAGATAACAGGCTGACGTTTTGGGGGTTTTTTGCAAATTGCAGTTTTTAGCATATTTCTTCCATCCACATAAATGGGCTAAGTAGGGGATGAGTTACTATTTTCTACCTTTCTTTTATGATGGGTTGTAGACGCATCCATCTCTTCCTCCCCGATGTTATCAATCTGTGAAGTCGGACTGCAGTTCATTCTCTCCTCCTCCTGCCTCTGAAGTCTGTCTGCCACCGCCTGAATAGCTTCTGTCCATTCCTCCCTATGAAAACAAGGGAGACTTCTCATTCCCAGAGAATGGCAAACAACTCGAGTTTCCTTTTCATAACATACGAAATGGACACAAATACAGTCTACTCCAGCATCACACACACACACACACACACACTCACTCTTTCTCTCTCTCTCTCTCTCTCTCCCACCCACCCCCAATGCTTACTCCAGGGTGGAATTAATCCCAAGGCATTTTACATCACAGCCTAAAGTCTGCAGTACCATTTATTTGGAGATATGTTTAAACGAGAAAAAGAAGAAAAGGACTATAAGAAAACTCAGTTAAAATCCTTTAAAAGGACAATAACTTGTTAATTGTGTACATCTTACTTATATAAAGTAAATTGATCCTTAAAAGTTTGCTGCGCTTTTTTAATGCTTTGTTCAGCTATGGCTAAGTCCGTCAGTGACCCACTCGAGATCCCCGCTGTAGTCCAAAAAAAGCCCCAAGAAAAGTGTTCAAAGGCAAAGCCTTTCACTGTTCCCAGACCACAGGTAACTTCCTCTTTTTTCTAGAAAATAATGTTTAATATTTCAAACTGAAAGAATTACATTTGCGGAAAAAATTGAGTACCTTTTTTCATGATTTCCATGTTTTTCTCTTAGAGTTTTATTTTTTGAATTCAATCTTTATTGTATCTTTTCTTAAAATGATAGGCATACATTGTAGCTTAAACAATTAAGTCTCTTGAGCACCAGTACAAAGCTTTTATTTTCTGAGAGCTATCTCATCAGATCAAGCAGCGTTTATTTCCATATAAATTTTAAAATCAGCTTGTTTTTTCTTCAAGCCCATTAGCGTTTCCAAGGGAACCGCATTAAGTCTATAGATCAATTTGGAAGGAATGGCCATATTAATAAATCGTCTTGCAATCCATGAACATGGTATATATGGCTCCGCATTTATGCTGGTCTTTAACTTCCCAGAGGAATGTTCTGGAATGTTCTGTGGAAGGGTCTTGTACATCTTTAATTCAATTCATTTCTAAGTATACTTTTATTGCGGAGGGTTTTTTAAATTTAATTTTTAATTTTTCTCGCTACTATTTATAAATAGAGTTGTTCTTGTGGGTTCACTTTTTATGCTGCAGACTTACTAAAATTCATCACTGAGTTCCAGGAGCTTTTATTTTTCTGTATTTTTGATACATGCAACCACGCTGTCTGCAAGGAAAGGCACGTTTTACTACTTCCTTTCTAATATGTTTGCCTTTTGTTTCTCTCGCTTGCCTGGTAGTAGTCTCGATGGGACAGACCCCCAGTACAGTGTTAAATAAACGTGGTGAGAGCAGACGTGCTGACCTTGTTCTCTGGGAAGCGCTGGGCCTTGACCTTGAGTGCTGCACACACTGGAGGACCTTTTTTGTAGCTGCCCTTAAGCTGAGTAAGTTCCCTTTTCTTTCTATTTAACAGAGTTTTTGTTATAAAACGGTGTTGAATTTTGTCAAATTTTTTTTCTGCATCTGTTGAAATGATCATGCAGTCTTCCTCCTTCATCCTATTCATATAGTGAATTTACTTGAATGATTTTCAGATGTTAATGAAACTAAAATCTTGGGGTTAACTCCATTGGGTCATGGCGTGTTAGCCTTTTTACATATTTTGCGGTTCTGTCTGTGAAAATTTTGTTAAGATATTTGGCACCTATGTTCACAAGATTATTGGGCTACAGTTCTCTCTTCTTGTGATAGTGCCTAGTTTTGGAGGGTGAGGGTGACAGTGGCCTTATAAAATAAGTGGAAGTGTTCTCTTCTCCATTATTTTCTGAAATAAGAGTCTGCAGGACTGGTGTTTAACAGAACACACCAGAATGAAGCCATCTGTACTTGGGAGTTTTCTTTGAAAAAAAAAATGGTTTAGTTACTAATTCAATTTTATTCACTGATATTAGATTAAGTTTTATATTTTTTCTTGGGTCAGTATTGGTAACTTGCGTCTTCTTTTTTATTTTCTTTAACAACCTTCCAAAATCTTTCTATTCTATTAATTTTGTTTCAAAGGACTAGTTTTGTTTTACTGATTATTCCCTATTATTTTTCTGTTTTCAAGTTCACTGATTTCTGATCTTTATTGTTTCCTTCTTTCTATTTGTCTTGGGTCTAATTTACTATGGAAAACACTATGGAAGTCCCTCAAAAATATTAGAAATAGAACTACCATAAGACCCAGCAATCCCACTTCTGGGTATTTAGCCAAAATAAAATGAAATCAGGATCTCGAAAAGGTATCTGCACTCCTGTTCACTACAGCATTATTCAAACAGCCAAGAGATGGAAAAAACCTACATGTCTACTGGCAGAGAAGGGGCAAAGAAAACCAGGGGTAAGCAGGATGGAATATTATCAGGTCTTAAACAAAGAAGGGAATCATGTTATGTGCTACAACATGGATGAACCTTGAGGCCATTATCCTAAGTGAAAGCTGCCAGTCACAGAAAAACAAATATCGTATGTTTTCACTTCTACGAGATACTGCAAGTAGTCGAACTCATGGAAGCAGAAAGCAGAACGATGGTTACCGGGGGCCGGGGAGAGAGGGAAATGAGGAGTTGCCATTCAACGGGTAGAGAGTGTCAGCCGTACAAGACGAAAAGTTTCTCGAGAGCTACTCTAGATATACTGTTGTAGACAGAGTTCACAGCACTGCGCTGCACACTTAAAAATTTGGTAGATGTCACGTTAGGTGGTTTTTAATCACAATTTTAAAAAATGGTCTAGAAAAGCTAAGAACATTTGGAAAAAAATAGCAGTAATGGAAAGCTTGCCTTATTAAAAGCTAGGAGTTTTATTAGAATTCTTTATTTAAAACCATGTGGTCCTAGCGCTAGAGCGACAAACAAACAAGAGAAAAAAGAAAAGATCTAAAAATACAAGTATTTATGTACACACGTATGCGACATGCCTTATCAGTCAGGAAAGAATGGATTATTTAATAAATGGAGGTGAGACAATAGGCTCGTCTTTCGGATAAAATAGATTCTAAACTTATATGATATAAAGACATAAATACAAGATTTTTAAAGATAGATTAGAGATATATATTTAGTTTGCGACAGGTAAGGATTTTGACTGGAAGAAAGAATATAGAAGATAAAGAGTTTTTCTCAATACATCTAAGTCCTCATTAACATTAAAGGCATAAAACATCGAAACACCAAATTGTAGATGAATTTAGAAAAACAAACTCTAACATAAATACAAATATGCTGTTTTTCATTTTCACTACAACTGCCTCCTTCTAGTCAGAAATGCAAATGAAAACTGATTATCCAGGAAAGTAGCGTGGTATTGTAGGAACAGCAAACTATTTCAAAGTCTTAAGCTATGGCTTAAGTCCAGCACTGCAAACGCGAAGGCAGGATGAATCGTGTTACATGAGATGTTATAAATCCATGAAGACTAACATACTCACAGACTATATAATGGCATGGGAAAAGTCCCATTCATTCAACAAGCCAACGAATGCTATGTCGGACCCTGGACTGTGTGCTAAAAATAAAATAATGAGCGAGGAAGACGTCGTCCTTGCCAATCAAGAATCTTAGTCTACTGAACAAGCAAACGAAGATTATAGTAACGATACGCCTGATACAAAAGGTTCGGGAGACAGGTAAATATATAGTTTGTAGGAGTCAGAGGTTTTGCATGAACTGTGACATTTTAAGCTCAGATCTGACATATACGCAGGAACTAGCCCAACCATCGTTGTGGATTAAGGTATAAGCAAACTGAGGACTCAGCGTATGGAAATGCCTGGGAAGGCGGGGGTGGGTGTTGAAGAGGACACAAAAACTTGAATGTGTGCTGAAGACCTAAATCCATCTCACAGAATGAGATTGGAAGTGGATAAAAAAAAACTGTCAGCTTTCAACTTTGGTTATAGAATCAGAATTATGAATAATTTCTAGTTCTTTTCTATTTTTCTTTCTTTTCTATGTTTTCTGAAGTAATCATGTATTACCATTTATTGTTTATTGACCCAAAAAGTATTATTAAAATAATACTTTCCTATTTACTAGGTTTGGGGGGGAAGTTTTTCTTTGGACTCACATGAGTTTTTTAAGAACTAATTTACTCCCTTGAAAAATAGGCTAAAAACATTTAACTTCCCAGAGCTGTTTTTTTTTTTTTTTAGTCAAATATAGTAACGTATGTGTAGGAAAGTGAATTTGCAGTGGTGACCGCTGGACCTAACTCAGTATCAGAGCAACCAGATGAAAGGGTATTAAACAGAAGGGGGGCGGCAGGGAAGAGAACTCCAGGAATTAGCAGTAGTTCAGGAAGATGAAAATGTGGCCCTAAGGAAGGCTGGTGAGCTGGTTAGAAATGGGTGGCCACTCCCGTCCTCAACAATGACGACAGCCAATGCCAATCAGTTCTGCTATGCTTTTTCTCCCTGACCCAACCTCAGCATCCTTCTCAAGGAGTCTGCAGGCTGCCACCTGCACAGTGGTGTGACGCTTGAAAGCTTGTGCTTCCTCTAGCCTCAGAGTTCCAAACACAAACACAGTGAATCCTACCATTTTTTTTAAAAAAGCAGTTCAGTATTAAAAATGTCTTCTTTAATTTATATTTTAACTTTTAATGGTGTTTTCTCTTAAGTATATCTTACAGAACCTCTAAAGTTTTGATTTAGTATTTTGCAAGTTATTCAACTATTACACCAGAATAATGATAATTAAGGGACTATAGCATTTTACAAATATGTTTACATATGTTTACAAATGGTGAGGTCAGATGCATATAGATTTTTTGGATTGTTGCTTTTTCACAAAATGGAAGAAAAAAAATGACTTTCTTACCTCTCCTCTGGCGTATCCACGTGAAATGTTCTCTCTATAACAGTGGTCCACTGGAGGCATCTGATAATAAATGTGTTTGGCTTTGGTCGTTCTGTTTTCATTAACTGGCATTCTAGTAACAAAATACAATGTCTCTTTGAGTATACTTATATTTAAACCAAGAAATAAACAGTTGAGAACTACAGAGTTCTATTCCAAACTAAGCCACGGGGACCGCACAGCATTCTGGGATTCTCCACTCAGGGGGGTCGGCACCGTGACCCCATCCAGGGGCCATGCCAGCTGCCAGCCTGGTCCATCCCACTCAGAAATATACCACTCTCTCTAGGACAAAGTTCCAATTTCTTAGGCTGACTTTCGAAGCTATTCATTAGCAACCCTGAACCCTTTTCCAATGTTATTCCTTACCATAAATACAAACAAAGCATCCCAGTTAGTTCTCTTTTGCTTATAAAATAATCTCAGTATTTAAAAATTCACACTTCTTTGGAAACAAAATTTACTTTATGATCTCTGTCCCCTTAAAACCTGAAATACTTATTTCTTCAAAATCTACATTGTCCAGTTAAACTACCTCTGAGAACAGTAGTATTAAATACTCTGAGAAACACACGCAATTAAACATATATAGATGGATATAGGTATTGGTCTAAAACTAAATCCTAATAACAGTAATTTGAAAAAAATTAGACGCCTAATCAAATTCTCAATTTACATAGTTACAGCTCTAACTTAACAGGTATCTCTCTTTCCCTTGGAAAACTGGTAGAATTAGATCTACAGAATAGTTACAGGACATTTTATCCTCGGAGAAAAATAAAAAGGTAGGACTATCCATTCAAAGCAAAGCACATGGTTGCAAAAACAACAACGATGACAATGACGAACCCCCCCTGGAGTTCTAGAAGACTGTAAACAAATAATCCTAATAATTTCATTTAAAATATACAGCGCCCGGCAGAAGTAAGGCCTGCCTGAGTGTGGTTGGCGGTGTAGGAATGTGGGTGTAATAACTTGTAGCTTTAATTTGAACATTTCACCTAAAATGTCATATGGAGTGCTTGTGTGTGCTGTTCTTTTGTCACAGAATTACATGCTTATGATTTTGTAATAAAAGGGGGTGTTACTCATGCCAAACCCTGTATATAAAGACACCAGAGTTATCATTAGAATCTGACTGATCTAGAAAACACTCTCTCACATCTTAAAACTTTAAGAAGACATAGATGTCTCTCTGTCCACTTAGGACTCCAAATAAGCCTTCCTAATTTAAAAGGTTTCAACCACAGCCGTCAAGAGGTCTCTGGGTCTTTAGCATAAAGCACTTCATTATAAAATCTGGTTTCACTGATGCATCGCAAGCCAAATGAAGAACATACTTTGGAATAATCAGCTCATTCATCGTTAGTACAATAGGAAAAAAAATCTGAAATCTCTGCCAATTTAGGGCAGTAGAGAAAATTTGCTTTCCATTATTTTTTTTCCAAAATGTATTCTTCTGAAATAATTACAGCTAAGTCATTGTTTTAGCATATTATCAGTTGCTCCTCCAGAACATTACGATTTTACATGCATTATTTCTCACTAATCCTCCCAATACAGTTCTAACGTGTTTTTTATCATTTCTATTTCACAAATAAGCAAATGGAAGCTGTCTGGTTTTTAAGTCACTTATTCAAAATCATCAGGTCATTAAAACTGAAGATCTCCAATCCAGGTTTTCTAGCTCTAAATTCTTGTCTCTTCTTAGTACATCACATGCTGTTTTAGGAGTGGTAGCTGTTTACAAGAGAGGAAATAAAGGTTTCTTTCTTTTTAATAAGCTTTATATACTTCCCTTTCTAGGTTTTTGCAAGTAAATTGATAGAAACAGGTGACATAGAGAGCACTGGAACAGTCTTCCCCCAAAGAGAAGTGACCACACTCCTTGTTTAATATTCATGCACTGGAAGTAACTGCCACCTAATTTGGGAATATTAATTCAAAAACAACAGTATCTATAAAGGACACGTGGACAAAACCAAGGAGGGGTGGGATCGGGGTGGGACGTGGCAGTGGCTGGGGTGGGGCAAGTAGTGAGGGGAACATGGAGACAAGTGTACTGGAACAATAAAAAAATAAAAAAAATTGCCAAAAGTAAAAATAAAAATTAAAAAGGTCTGGCAAAAATTCCGAGAAAAATAAAATAAAAACAACCACACACTTTGATTATATGATTAGAAGATAGAGGAAGTTCTAGGTGATAGGTAAGCTGTTAAGGAATGATACTATTCGGGATTTATTTCTACGAGTTCCATTGGAAAATGATCTCTCTGTCAACACGAGATCACGGCCACAAGGTTGAAAGCCCATGTGAATGTTTATTGGCCACAATGTGAGAAACCTAGTATGAGTTAACATGTGACGCCAGCTGCCTGAACGCTGACGTAAGAACTGGCTTAGGCTTGTGAACCCAAGAGAGCACGTTGGGTCTTCAGTCGTGATAAAACTGTAACAGTGGCCATTAGTAGGAAAAATGTAACTTTCTAAGGGCACGGATTTCCCAAGACTAATACAGGCTAACAAAAATATTTTCACCTCCTTCCACAGGCCGATTGTGAAGCCCTCAAACGAAACAGCACATACGAAATAATTCGATAAAGAGAGTATTATATGTTTATTTTTAATTCCTTTCTAAGAGTATCCTCCGGAGAGAGAAGTCTTCTTAGTGTGCTTTTGGAAGCAAAAACTGTTGCTGGTTGGATGGTTCAATTATCATGAACTATTCTGGCATATTTCAAAAGCACTGCCATTTTAAAACACAGAAAATGTCTAAAAATGCAACCAGAGTAATAGATTCTGAGTGCATGGGTTGGGGGGTGAGGGAGAAAGACAATGACAAATTGGTCCGAAAGGACACTGAGACTTCATAGTTGGAAGACTATTGTGCTGACAATTGGTGACAGGAAGCAGAGCACAAAACAAATGAATGAAAAAGCTGCACTTGCAGTGAAAGACCTTATTATAGAGCAGAAACATCATTGTAATCAAGGGGCAATGTACTCTCCTCTGCAACACTCTGAAAGAGGCGCCCTGATCTCTTTTCTCTGCCCCTACATTTCACGTTTTCATTAGCACATGCTTGATTATGTATTATTTCCACCCCGAAAGAATGCCTCTGCATCTTTCCTGAATTCCAAGGCTTAGAGGTCCTTCCCCCAGACGTGGCCTTGGGCCTCATTTAACTTTACTCGAAATACAACAAATGCTTTTAGATCAGCATGAAGACACAGGGGAGAAAATAGGGAGGCAGTGATTTGCTGTGTAACTGTGTGGTCCTCAAGTCCGGTTTGTTAAAAGTGCAACGATCACAGAATTCATGCTGAATATCCAGATGATTCTGCCTCTAAAACTGAGTGTTTCTCCTATGACTTGTGTGATGTAACTGGAAGAACAAGGCTGACATCTGCACATACTAGTGAGTCCTCTGCGAGCTGCGGATGGTGAAGAAGCTCCGAAACATATCCGTATTCTAGGTGAGAACAGCGAGACTGGGTCCACGACGTGGACATAATCAGATCTAGAGGCATGGGAAGGCCCCACCTCTGAACCCAGGAAAACCTCTACCTCTAGCCCTGATGAAGGCAGCCCAAGATGCTTGAGCTGAGCAGCGGTGTGGGAAAAGCACCAGACCTGAAACCGGAGAGCTGTGGGTTTCGCTTCTAGTGCCATCGCTTACTGGATAACGTGACCACTGGCACACCCCGTGAGCCTCGCTTCCCCGGCTGCAATAGAGATACAATGAGTCCTACAAAAACGTTAGAGCAGTAACCAAGCACACGGATGGAAAGTGCGCAGCACACAGGCGCTCAACAAGTGGTAATTTATTATTATTAATTCCCAAGAGACTTCATGTTTCAAGAAATTATCTGCTGGTGATAGGCGAATCATCGACTTTTTGGAGAAAGAACTTCAGAGATCCCTCATTCTAACTCCCTCGTGTCACGGAAGACACAACTCTAGAGTGCCGGGGTGGTTAAGTAATTGGTGGTGACCCAATATTACACAGTGCTGTCCTCCCAGATGATCAGCCACCTGGCTCCCACCTGCATGCTTGCCCCTCTGCTGTCACGTGTCACTGTGACTTAAGCAGCCCCCTCGAGAACAGCGAGAGTCTGCTATCACCCTGCTGTGTGTGACACTTGGCACACCACGTTTTTGTGGGTGCTGACTGAACATCATTTGAAGACGGTTGTCACCGCTGAACGCTTTGTGTGATTAAGTACATTCAAGCCAGGTGTTACTTAATCTCTCTCTCTAGGTCTTAACTTCATTATCTAGTTTGTTTTTTTAAGGTAATATTTATTTCATGTTCATTCTTGTCACCAAAAAATGTAATCACACAAATAAAGCACCTCGTACAAAGTAGGCCCTTAAAATGTCAATTTTTTCCCTTCCTTCCTTAAGTCCCTCTTAATTTCATATGTATAATTATAAGGAAGGTGGGATTAAAGCACTAAATATGATGGGCATATACTCATTTTAATCTACAGTTTTAAAAATTACACCAACTTCCACCTTCTAGAAAATAAAATGTAAGTTAAAAAATAAATAGTAGACAAATAAATCAGGTGTGTATCTGCATTTAACTTAATAAAAGTGAGCTACCGATCAATGAGCGTGGTCAGAAAGGTGTGTAGACGGGATTATTTTTACCCTTCAGATACGGGAGGGTGCCATGAAGGAACAGGCCGGGAACAATAATAATATAAAACAAGAGGCTCCTTGGAACAGTATAAGGTAAGGGTTGTTAGGCATCACAGGTCGGCTGCTGTTGGGTAGTGCTTTACAGACGGGAAATGTTGGCCCCAAAAGCTAACGTATTTCGACCTCTGGTCATTCATGTGAAAAGTTATGCGTCACATCCGCCACCGCTGCTCCCTGCCCCCAGGCTGCGAGCGGTCCTCCCCCCCCCCCCCCCCCGACCTCTCCTATGTAAAGATCGTCAGATGTGCTTTCAATCAACAGATAAGGAGATACCGTATTCTTCTTTAAAAGCCTTTATAGCTAAAGAAAATAATACTGTCTTTAGGATGGGGTTTTAGAATGGAGTATGTCTTTCCATCAGTAAATCTGTTTGATACTCTACTGGGAAGGAAGACGAACAGTTGCTGTCATTATAGAAACTGCACATACAGTACCAGGTGAGCTAACAGAGGACCGAGTGCCTAACTGACCCTGAGGAAACAGTGTCTGAAATGACGACGGCATTCTGCTAAGTACAGGGTCCGGCACAAGTAACGCCCCCGATTTTTACTGCAAAATCTTTTATTACAAAAGCATAAGCATGTAATTCTGTAACATAACAACACACTCAAGTACATCACAGGACATTTTAGGTGACCTGTCCAAATCACTGTCCATCACTGCCCTTGATTCTACGAGAGCCCTATAATAATTTATATTCCAATGAATGGAGCCAAGGGGGTAAAAACTGCAACTACACACACTAGCTTCAGTGTTAATCAGGGAAGAGGGTGTGTGATCAGGCAGGATACTAGGGAAAACTCGGGCTGCAATGGCAATCTTAGCAGCCCACCTAGACTGTTGTACCGAGGGAAGCGGTAAAATAATCAGTTTATATATAAATTTAGATTTATAAATGACGCAGAACTGACGAAACTTTTCGGAGATGCGGAGGGTGGCTCTCACACCCAGGCGCCTGATCTGAATCCCTGACTACCATAGTCACGTCCATTGACGCAAGATTGTGCGTTTTCTGTTCTGCACCTTTGCTGGGTAGAAACTGTCACCCTGGAACGTGATGTGAAGGAGCGGAAGGGAGGATGTGGCTCCATGTGGCATTACTACTCCCTGTAATTTGCTAAGAACTACCTCCTTTTAAAGTGATTTTTGAAAAGATTTTCCCTACTTCCCATTCTAAACTTGGTTTATGGGTTAAATTTTGCAAATATATAAATAAAATACCATCTATAAAATTAAAGGACAGGAGGTAAATTAAATTAAATTTAGGGTAATTCACTTGATGATGAAATTTTCAGGCATCTATTTCTTACAGTGAGATTGCACAGTTTACCAGACATAACTTTCTGTTTGTCTAAAATCTGATCATAATTGGGGAGGGGGAAGGAGGAAGCACCAAATCTTTAAATGATTAAGGATATAAAATGGTCTAAAAATCACTTAAAATAAAAACAGGCTTAGGAGTTTTGTGTGCAACTGGGCCTAACAGAATACAGCAATGTACATCAGAAAGAAAATGTGTGGGACATTAGGGAGTAATAGAAGGAAAAAAAGGAACACTGACAATATAGAGAGTATAACTGTAGTTGTGATTTTGACAAGTGTTTAATTACTGATGTACAATTTATCAAAAAATATTTCATCTTCCTCTTATAAAAAATGGAGATAATCTGAGATTTTTCTGAGCAAGGAGATGGTATTTGCAAAAGAATTTTTTTTTGGAAGATGCATCTAAATGAATCTATGCATTGCTCCCAAACATTCCAGAGAGAACATCTGAAGGCAAGAGATCATTAGGAGACTGTGAGAATAATCCAGGGGGACTGGTGAAGAACACAACCAGCGTGGAAGCGGTGACACTGGAAAGGAAGGAAAACGAGACAGCACCTTGCTGACTGACTGACTCAGGAAGGGAAGAGAACTATTTGTCTATGGATGTGCCCCTTCCACTGCACAATAAAACAGATGGGTCGTTGTTACTCATTTTATCAAATACTCACTTGGACACCTAATGCTCAAAGTCTCCATTGGTTTCCAGCAAGTTGCCATTAAAAACATCCAACTGGAACTCAAGACCTTTCACAGTCTGATTAAAATTGATCTCATCTGTACTTATTTGTCTACAGCAACTTCTCTGTTCATCTAGGAAGCTGCCCATACTGTTCACGAGTCAAGCTAGTCCTTAATTCCAGACTTCACAGGTTTGCCCACGTTGTTAGCCTCAAAGAACGCCCTCCTTCCAAACACCTTCCAGGCCCGCGCTAACCTCAGCTCATGAACACATTCTTAGCTAAGCACCCAGCTTGTCTGACCTATTCTCGCAACTTCTGCAGCCGTTACTGTCTATAAAGTTCATTTTGGCAATTAATCTGATTTTCCCTCCCACTGTTCCATGTTCTATGGGGATGTCTTCCAGACATCCTATTCAACGACAAATTCCTCCATACAAAAATTGTATTTAATACTCCTTTTACTATCTAGTATGATTCTAATGATCAATAAACCCTTGAAACTGAGTTGTTCTATTCTCTCACAATCCTTATGTATTTACATAGTATCGGGTTACTCTAGATTATAGGGCTGCCATTCCGGATCGCACCGGGTGTTACACTATTCTTCTCTCCCCGTGAACAGCCACAGTGGAAGCATTAGTAGGATTCAACATATTTGTCTTCACGTTTATAATCTGAGTCCAATATTTATTCAGAGGTAAGGATTTTTTTTTTTGATAGGTTTAAGGCCCGTAATTTCCTTCTTTCTTTCAAACAGAAGAAGAAAAAATAGGTTAACGAGCAAACATTCCATTTCACTTTTAAAATTGGCCTAAGAAATGGAGACCGACCTATTTTTTCAAAAAGGAATTGCTGAGAGATTTCAGGGAGGAAGGTGACGGTGCCAGTATTTGCAACCCAGAATGAAGCAGAATCCCAGGAGGTCCCTCTGCGGACACGGCCAGGCGCTTCTCCCTTGTCCTCGCTGCCAGCAAGACTGAGCCCCAAGAATATGGGCAAATGCTCCAGTTCTCCATGAAGGAACTGTTTCTACTTTTGAGTTGGACTGATAACTGTCAAAATGTTGAAGGCCATGACTATTGGGTAGACAGACTTCTGCACTCAAAGTAACTCTGAACACAGCTTTGCGACAATGCTTGTGTGAATCCTACGTTATTTTGCAGTCAAAATGCACTATTTCCTGTGCAAAGATAATCTCAATCTATAATTAGCAGTTTATCAAACTACGATTCTGATTAAAAATGTACCTCACTTTTAAAAAAGAATTTTATTTCCATTTCTACAGCACGACATTTAGAGGGTACCTTTCCATATAGTTCCCATTTGATCTACCCAAAGGATGAAGGTCTAATGTTATGACCCACATTTTATAGGGCTTGGAAATTTCTGTATGACAGAATATCTAACCGTTTAAGTGTTGGAACTCCCACCCAAAACCAAATCTCAAGGCTCTTAATCTAGGTAAAATGTCACAGAATGTGGTTGGGGAGAGGAATCACGTTTTTAAATAATAGTAGAGAGATTTGATACTTTACTAGTACTATCTAGTAAACTAACCTGAAAAAAAGATCATTGAATTTCTAAAGGCTTCCTTTTTCTCATCTAAAAAGTGAAAAATATAGACTAGCTGTTTTCAGAAATGCACTTAAAAACGCTGTTAAGCCCCAGCATGTGGGCACTAGGAGACTGAAGATAAGGAACACCAGGCTCTTTCCCTTCAGATAACTCCCCAGAGAGCAAGTGAGACCTGCACTTGAATAAGATAACCAAGAAAAGCTGCGATAACAATAAAAGGTAACAAGCTTTGGGAAGGGCAGAGAGGAGACCTTTAGTAAGGAAGTAGGCTGGGAATTTAAATGTGAATAAAGTCTTAAGGAATGAAAAAAAAAAAAAAATCCAGGCAAATAGAGAAGCGGACACTGCAATCAGAACAGAATGAACACAGGCTCAGGGCAGAAAGCAGCAGAGTTTGCAGCGTGGACAATAACAAGCAGTCCAGTGCTACCCAAGGACAGCTGCACAGAAGGAAGGCAAAGCAGGAGTTGAGAGGAGAGGCCAGGCAGCGGAGGTCCCTATGTGACAGATTCTGGGAGCTGGATTTTATGCACCAGACCATGAGGACCCAGGGCGGGGCTTGCCCAGGGGACTGGCATCCTTAGGATCTGATTTTAAAAAGATCACTTTGACGATCACGTGAAGGAAGTATTACAAGTGGTTGAAACCAGAGGCAAAGCATCTAGTTAAGGATCTGTAGCAGAGATGATGAGGCCTTGTTTTAGGGTAAGCACAGGAAAGGACACAAGTTTGAGAAATAAGAAGCAAAATCAGGACTAGAAATAAATTGGAAGTGGGAGAAGATGTGATGGGGGGAAAGGCATGGAATGGATTCAGGTTTTTGCTGAAGACAGAAAACAGATACTGAACATAGGGGGAAAATTGATAAAATTATCTTGAGTTCAACTTAGTACATGTTGAGTCCCAAAAATATCTAGGTAGAGAGGCCCGGAAATCAGGTGAATAGAGTATAACCCAGTACTCAGGAGAAAGGCTTGCCCTGAAGGTATTTAAGTGTGGAAGCTAGCTGCAGATAGGTGAAACCCTAAAAGTGAACATGCCCCCCGACCAGGGCGAGGGTATCACAGGAGACGAGTCCTTGGCCAGAACCCAGTTAGACCCCAAGATGCATGCAATAGGCAAAGGCAGAAAGCCAGGAGAAAGAGGAGAGAAGGAGGAGAGAGGTGACAAGGGAGATCATCCCAGGAAGGAGGTGGTGGTCACCAGTATGAAACGCAGCCCTGATGGAAATCAATGGAAAGAACTGAACAATATCCGTTAGTCTTAGAAATTAAGTGGTCACTTAGCATAATGCTCTCCAGTTCCATCCATGCCATTGCAAAGGGTATAAGCTCCTTCTTTCTCTCTGCTGCATAGAACTCCATTGTGTAAATGTACCATAATTTTTTGACCCACTCATTTGCTGATAGGCACTTAGGTTGCTTCCAGTACTTGGCTATTGTAAATTGTGCTGCTATGAACATTGGGGTGCATAGGTTCTTTTGGATTGGTGTTTCAGGGTTCTTAGGGTATAATCCCAAGGGGGAGGGAGGGTAGAGGTAGAGGAGGGAGGTGGGACTGGCTGGGGTGGGGTGGAGGGAAGGGGAGAAAATGCAGACAATTGTAACTGAATAAAAACTAAATAAATAAAAGTTAAAAAAAATAAAAATAAATAAATAAATAGAAAAAAAAGAAATTAAGTGGTCACTGAAGAACTTATTCAATAAAATTGGTTTCAAAAGAAAGGAATCTGAAATTGAATGAAGACTGAAAAGATCAATTCTAAGTCCCTTCCAGTTCTCACTTTATTTTTTCATATGGCTAAAAAGCCTATTTTCATAACATTCCATCAAAACCCACATTGATTAAATTTAAGTACCATTTTTAATGATCTGGAAAAACAAGAGACTCATACTGCAGCTATCAATGGAATATACGGAGTATATGTGTGTGTATATATGAATGTATATATGTATCTCATTTCCCAATATACCTTAGAAACGCTTTGTAAACTAGTCCCTTTTTTCAAATACTAACAGGGACTGAGAAGTAGGGAAACCACTGGTGAAGTAATCCTCTCCTGTCCCAACTGTTCTTTCTTACAACGTCTCACCAAAACATTTTTGTCACCCCCCACACCTAGAATATCCTTCTCTTCTATTTTAGTTTGTTTAACTCCTACTCACACTTCAAGGACCTGCTCAATTTCCCACTCCCAGAACCCCAGAATCCTGGAGCCAAAAAGGGCCTTACAAATTCATCCAACCCAAGTGCCTTCGCTACTCTGATGAAGGGATTAAAGACCAGAGTTTCAGAGAACGACATGCCCAGGGCCACACTCATGGCTTCTGGCAAAGCTGGAATGTGAACCTCAGCCCGTGCCCATTTTACCACACTATTTCCCCAGTTAATCATCATTTCAAAGATTTCGGATTGCAATAAATCAAGCTTTAAGAACAGTTCACTTAAAACAGTGTACCTAGTGCAAGAGCCACGCGAATACACTTCTGAAGACTGGGAGGCTGGCCTGCAGCTTTACCCGTGGGTTCCAGTCCCCTGCCCACAGCTCCTCGATGACACGAGCAGAGGGTGCAGATGTCGGCTAACACTCGTTTCCAGGATGAGCTGACTGTCAGTCACTGAACGGGCTCTGTCCCCAAGAGCGCAGCGTTTATTCCAGCCTCTGCCAGTGCAAGTGTGGGAGCAGATGTTGGCAGATTGTGGCATACAGCATGTCTTTAAAATTTGTTGGGGTGTGAAATTTCATAAGGTCAAAAAATGCTGCATTTTGATCAGCAGATACAGGAGTTCTATACTTTTATAAATGATGTCAGACAAACCAATAGCGATCGCTAGTAAAATAGAGAAAGCAGGAAGCCATAGTGGCTGTAGGAAGTACATGATAATCTATGCCGCTAATGTTTTAAAAGCCAATTCCTATCACTCTAAAGCAAATGCTGGCCCAGAGGATCTTTAAAATGAAAACGTGTTAAATTAACACAAACTACAAGATATTTTCAATTGACAATGAGATTTGAAAAATAATTTTCTACTGAAGGAAAGCTGTAACTACCTAATGAGCCTTTGGGTGGGAAAAATAATTTCCTTAACTAATCTATACATGTAAGTGTTCTCACTTTTTTTTTGAAGTTGTATCTTTATCATTCAAATGATTTCATAAATCCTTTGGCTTATATTTGATCTTATTCTTCAAAAAAATTAACAGATAGTATCCATAAAAAAACCTGGGACTCTGTATAATGGTGAAATGACCTTTATACCATTCAAGAGCTTCCGCTGTCTTGGATTTTTTTGTTGTTACTATTTTATTATATTTTTTATTATTTTTTTCCTGCTTTGATCTTCCCTTGTATCTTTCCCAAATGCGGCTTATAGATGACAACATACAACCAAAACCGGAATTAAGAACTGTGTCCAGTTAAAGATTTTTGTCTCAATGGCACGGACTTGAGCTGTTAGGCTGGTTCATTTTAACTTAGAACGACTTTAACACACTCTGAAGTGAATATAGAAAACCCTTTCGCTGATGATCAATAATGAGCGGTCCGCAGGGCCTGGTCACAGTGTAACAATAATGGCTGTCGTCATTACCATCACCGCCGTCTTTCCGTTTACTCTGTGCTAAGTTCAAGCAAATAGGCAATTTCTCAGTGAGTTTAAATTACAAACAGTTTTGTTAGGTATTTGTAAGGAAGAGAGATTCAACTACAAACATAAAATCTCCCCCGAAAGTGATTTCTAACGAAAATCCCTTGGTTCTCATCATACACGCGATCAGAAGAGCTACCCAAGGTTATGCTAGGAAACTGATTCGCAATCCACCAAGTACTGCGTCACCTTCAAACCAGGCTCACTGCAGCAACCAAGTTCAAAGGGCTTTGCTTACATTTTGTAAAGGAAAGCCTGAAGTACATATCTGGGGGAATTACAACGATCACAGTCAAGTGCTAACTATAAAAACTACTGAATAAATCATTATATAAGACCACATATCACTGGTCAATCCTATGCTACGGGACTGAAAGCCTATCGCAGCTGAACAGTTCTCTGCTATTAAATACAAGCCTAAACTTTTTAAAGGCTTCTCCTATATACTAAGGTGTCTGCCACATAAGGTCACGCGAATGAATAAATGCAAGGTGAATCAACGGTTACATGAACTTACTTGCCACTGAGAAGTTGTTGAGGGGATAAGGTAAATCCACGTCTTGTGGTTTCTCTTTATATCCTATGAATGAGCCATCTGTCTTCAAAAGGAAGTATCTTGGCCTCCAGTTTTTTATATATTCTCCTACATGAGGAAAGCATGCATGTTAATGCTAGAGGGAAAAAGTGAACAGCAGCTTTTATGTGAAAAATAAATTATGGTACAATGTATGTCCTACAACACTGGCCTCCGAAAATTAAGTTAGGCAATTTCCTTTTAACTTAGCTTACAAAAGAAAATACATAAGCCTGCAATTAAGATTCAATAAAAACCCAAACATGTTTTGTTTTTAATGATTTCACACTTTGATAATTCATTTGCACCATTATTTCTTCAGAGAATCATTCATCTGAGTACACATTTTGTTCAGTTTTTCATTTTATCAGATGGCTGTTAAGAGCATGTTTTCGGTCGTTTGAAAAAGCCTTGGTAAATCATCCACACAGTGTTGAGGAATTTCTATGGGAAACACTTATCCGATATGAGGCGATATGAAATAGATGTTTCTCTCCCATGTACCACGGACTGATTGTGCCACTTTTTTGAACAGAAAGGGAAGAGAGTTTATTTTCATTGTTCGATCTTGATCATAACTTGCTTAAACAACATTTTATTGTTCTACATAGGAAAATAACTCGCTGTACAGAGCTGTCAGCAAGTCAAGGAAATGATAGAACCGGGGGTAACCGAGCTTAAAAACCACACACACACTCACACACACACACAGTAACTACAAGAGCACACGGTACAGTGCCAACCACATAACAGCCAACAAATTCAGCATTTCGATATACGCTATCCTCTAGCTACCAAGACATAAAGTTTTAGCAACTGGATCCCCATTGTCTTGTGTCAAAAAGAACTCTTCATAATTTTAAGCAACAGAGGTGCTCGATGATGCCACAAGAGCTAAAAGGCCACCTGGTCTCGGTTCGCAGTTCTTTACTGGACACTTCTACCTGGCTCTGCAACCTCAAAGGCTTGTACACAAAAATTTGGAAGCGGTTCAACTTTCCCTGAGAATCGGCTTCTCTTGACCCCAGTTAGCTAAGCTCAGAGATAACACCTGACTGTTCCCTTAACTTAGCCTAGCAATGGCTAGGCCGCTACTGCCACCAGACGTCTCTCTGATGGAGTCCAACCTCAACCAAACCTAACACCTTCCCCTCGGCCCTTCTGCTAATATGCTGTGACTCCTGCCCCTTTACTCCCCCCACCCCTGGCTCCTATCCCAATGCAGCTGTCACCCCCAGATTACCCACATCGCTTTTCTGCTTGAAAATTCTGACTCCTTACTCTTTACTGAAAAGTACAAGTCTTTTAGCATAAAATGCAAGCTCCTCCATCATCTCTCCCAACTATATCAATATATGTCAACATGGGAGCCTTCCTCTGAATCAGGAATTCTCAAACTTGTGATCTCAGGTCTCTTAACACCCATAAATATTACTGAGAACCCCCCAATATTTTTGTTTGTGCAGAGGACATCTATAATGTTTACTGTGCCAGAAATCGAAAAAATTCTTTTATTCCCTCTTTTAAAAATAATAAACTCATGACATGTCACAAATATTTTAATAAAGAAAATTGTATTTTCTAAAACAGAAAGGTTAGTGAGAAGAGTAGAACGGCTTTGCATTTTTGCAAGTCTCTTTAAGGTTTGGCTTAAAAGAAAATGGCCAGATTTTTGTATCCGCTTCTGCATTCAATCTGTTGCAGTATGCTATTTTCATTGAAACACAGGGAGAAAACCTGGCTCACACAGATATGTAGCTGGAAGAGGGGGAAACACTCAGACAGCTGTGGATCTCTTCCTTTGATACTACACCAGCCTTTGACAAGTGGTAGTTTTCAGGAAGATTAACTGCAGTGTGCCACTTGAACCCATCGCCAATGTGAAATGCCACCGGGCTGTGGGCACACTGAGTGAATCGCTGCACTATGCGTGACTTTGCAACGAGACACACTGGTCTTTTAGAAAGCACTGGTCCAGTGATCCTCCAAATATGGACACGTTTCATTATATAGTCACATTCATCATCACGGAGCATCTCATCAGAAAAGTAAGCCCTGGAAGCGGGAAGGCTTACGTTGGCAGATATTTGCCAAAGTTCACATTTTTGCCTGAAAACTTGACTTTCACCGTTGGCAGTAATTACCATCAGTTCTCCTTGCTGTGATATGCTCCAAGTGCCCAGCCGAGGGCCGACCACTTGACAGACACTCAATAACTTACTACGTGAATAAATGAAGGGAGGCTATGTACGTAAACATCGTCCCCACGAGTGTACGAGCACATAAAAGACATCTGCAGGGACAACACGAAGTCCCGCCTCCCTTTGTTTTACTGAAAAAATATGGCTCTCATATTAAGAATCCCATGTCAAATTCATAAACCGGAATGCTAAACTCACAATTCTCATGTACTTATTATTTTTGTTTTTATGTGTTCCTACATGAAGTTTAGATAAAGTCCCCAATTAGTGATAAAATATTTAGGTTTTAAATGTTACTATAAAACAATAACAGATTTATATTGGTAGAAGATCCTGTAAGTCTGTTGAGCTAAATAATAGTAGTTAATAATTATACCAAAGGTAAAAATTAAAACCAAGTCATTTAATAAAATTGAAAGAAGAAAACATGGGATAACATAATTCCTTATTTTATAAAAGTACAAATACACTTATTCAAGAAATGTAACATTTATAAAATAAAATAAGTTTAGAAGTTTTCATTTCTTTTTTTTTTTTAGAAGTTTTCATTTCTAAGAATAATTTCCTATCAGCCATTGAATAGTTACATGCTCAAATGGAAGACCCAAAACATCACCACATAAAACTTTAATTTTTTTATTAAACAAATCTTTGGAAATTTAACATATTTTATGTGGTCTACAGTAGGACTTCTGGCCGTCAAAATGTTCTTCAACATAAATCTATTACGCGTCTCTGGCATATATTATACCAAACAAAAATACCAAGACAGTAAAAATCTCAGTGGTTTTGTTTTTGAGTAAATATGTTGGCCATTGAAGACATTCTTGATTTCCTCAATTAAGTGAAAATATTTTGGCTGTCAGGCTTAATCTTTAGTGACAACCCGAGATGGGAGATGGCATGAGTTTAAATTCGTATTTGTTTTCCACCTTAAAGTTTCAATAGAATAGTCAAATAGATCATTTGTATTAGGGAGGGTGCACATTCAGCTGAGGGTTATCCAACAAAATTTCCAGTGCTCGCTTCCTAATTTCAAATTACATTTATTTAATAACATTCAATCTAAATTAATCCTCATGTACTACAGACCTGATTTCATTACCACTTTACTGAGAATCACATTTGTACTTTTTAAATTAAATTTACTGGTGTGACATTGGCTAATAAAATTATACAGGTTTCAAGTGTACGATTCTATGATACATTAGCTATTAGGAAAATGCGATCGAAACTACAATGAGACACTACCTCACACCTGTTAGAATAGCTCTTATCAGTAAGACAAGTGCTGGCGAGGTTGTGGAGAATAAGGAACCCTCATTCATTACAAGTGGGGATGTAGACTGGTACAGCCACTGTGGAAAACAGCATGGAGGTTCCTCAAAAACTTAAAAAGAGTGACCACGTTTGGACTTTTTAAATGCTGAAGTCTTCAGAAGGTGCCAAAGCAGGAGCCATAGCAACACTAAGGACTAAAAATGGGCTGATTAAAATGTTTAAAAGGTCTTAGATCTAGAATAACTAGGAAATGTCTACATTTGTTCAGACATACAAATGGGAAGAAGATCCTTAGAAAAAACTCGGCTCGGGTCCTCACAAATGAATTACATCAATGGGTATTTGACTCCACTCTCAGGCCAGGCTGTTTCTGGAACCTGGTCCTAACTGTGACTTCATGAGAGGTAGAAGGTTAGATGTGCAGTGAAGTCTGAACAGGCTGGGAACAGAGAGAATTACTCCTCCATCTACCGGAGGCCCAGCCTCAAGGGCTGTGGACTATGCTAAACACACACCGAGGTGGAGGAACCCAGCCGTCGAAATAGATACCAACCCAATCCAATTGAAAAGACATCTGTACAATGTAGCACTGTTTTTCACAAAACCCAGAAAACCATGATGATTTAGAATTCAATTGGACGAAACACAAGAGTCATTTTAAAAATATACTCCTTTCCTAGGATAAAATATAAAGAAAATAAAAGATGCTGGTTACCAATGGTTATACTGCAAACTAAAATTCTCATTTCAGTAATACACACAGGCAATACAGCTTTTTAAATTACCAAAGGCTGCTCATACTTGCTATAACATAGGCTTCAAAATCTAATCGCTCCCGAGGAAGAGGGTGAAGGCATCCTTGAGCGTATACGTGGAAAGAGATATTACTGTCTTGATTGATCATAAAGCTGAAACAATGATAAACTTAGCTTCCCTGAGAATATTGGTTTTTTAATATATTTTATTCCATATTTAATCCCAATCCAAGTTTTTGAGACTTATTATATTTGTCCTTATTATCTCTGAGGGTAAAAATGAATAGACAATAACCACACTTAATGCATACATTGATTTAAAAAACACTCTAAATAGAACCTTCATTATTTACAGAGAGCGCGCCATTGGTATATTTTCAAAACAAAAGAAACTATCGAAAACAAACGCCAGGGTGTGTGAAAGAAGTTATAGCAAACTGCTGCAGTGAATAGAGCCAATATTCCCCTCGAAGAAGCCCCCAGCTCTTTTCCTCCTCCCCTGCAGCACTGAAATCCCCTCGGTGAAACGCAGCCGTGATTAAGAGCCGGGATTCTGGAGGCGCACAGCCTGGGTTGGAACTCTGACTCTTCTTCCACTTTTTAGCTGCAGGAACTTGACCTCTCCGCTCCTCAGCTTCCTCATCTGAAAAATGGGGATTGTAATAGCACCTAACTGTCCGGTTATTTATAGGGACGTAACATAGAAAGCACTTAGAACGATACCTGGCACACAGCAGGTGTCACACGATGTCATGTTTAAGTGGAGCCATTATCACTCGTAGTAATATCATTTATAATCCATCTCCAAGCTCACATGACTCAGGAGTATTTGCATAAATGAGGCAACAAGGAACAATTAGCAATAAATTTACTCCATCAGCAAAAATTTAAAAAGTCTGATTGGTTAGTGTCAGATATATAAAACTTGAATCCTATCTAAAGAAATGAAAAGGCCACCCAAAACACTGTTCTGATTTCTTTTACTTCTTTTTTAAGATAGAAGTAGGATATCAGAGCAAAAGTCTTAGCTCTGAATTGTTTTTAATAGATAGCATACACAGGGTATAATACCATGAAAATTCATGTATTTTAAGAATTTCCAAGAACTTTAAACCAAAAAAATGGCAGCTTTCAGTAAAAATTAATTTATAGGACTTTAAGAAATCATTAGTGTTAAGTAAAGGAGTAAATTTTTACCTAAGACAAAAAAAATCTAATGCTAAATTCAGTATAAAATCTATCCCATTTCATGGTTCAGAATGTAGTCGTTTGTTGACAGATACCAACTGAATTTACACAGATGAACTACCCACAGAGGACAGCATAATATTTATCCGCTAGTGGATTTTCATAAATAAGTATTAGCACCAAAAACAATAAATACTGAATATGTAATTCATAAGTGTGCTATATATTAAATATCCTGAAGCAAAATATAGTTACTCAAGAAATACGTGAAAAACATAATAAAACATTTGCAATCTTTGAAACTGCCTGTTACATTTTTATATAGTGGATCACGATACCATATTCCAAGTAAATAACGTCTAAGTAAAAGCCCTATTAACTAATCCTAAGTAAAAGCCCTATTAACGTCTCTCGGGGAGCACAAAAAATGTGTTTCTCACGGAATTGCCATCACCCTCATTTACATGTGCCTTGAACATAATGCTGAAGAATTTTTTCTATTACCTACACTGCAATGAGATAGCATCAGCATTTCTCAACTGCACAGGGACAACCTGAATTGTAACTTCTGAAAAACAGGAAAATGCCTCTGCGTATTGTTGGTGCTTAGTAAATATATGTTGATTAGGTGTTCCAGCTCCTGCCAACCTAAATTTTTAGGTGATCATTCCCCTTTTATTAAGACCTTTCAACTATGTCCTTTCCTTGCCCATGGGCAACTTGAATGCGTTAAACTTGGTGGCACCACTGATGCCACCTCTCTGACCCCCTGTCATCACCAGCCTTGATGTGTGCTGACTCTGCAAAGCGGGTGACGGCTGCCAAATGCACCCTGCTCTTCTGTCAAGGTACTGCCCAATGACAATCACGGATGCAAAAATCAGGCTCTGTAAACATTTACGTCTGACAGCTGGGAGAGACAGGCTTCTAATGGATTCATTCATTCCAAAATAGTAAGTGTCAAAGTAAGTACAAGCACTGAGGATGCAGCCACGAACCACACGGGTGTCGGACCTGCCCACACGGAGCTTGGAGTGTGGCAGGCAGCTATGCAAAGAGAGCCCTGGAGGGAAGCGTTTGATCCAAGCGATTAAAATTCAAAACGAACATTTCTCCCTCTTTCTTAGTCACTCTTAGTGACGCCAGGGGCCATACTGAGGGATGGCAACATCTCCTGTACCTTGGCCATTTCCAAATTGCATCCACGTGCCTTGAGAAAGGGTGAGCTGTGGTGTTTGCTACGTGATGCAGTGCAGTGGGCGAAGGGACCAGGAGGGATACCGGCACGTGATCCTCCAGTATTTCCTGAAAGATGAGGCACTGCACACACTCCTCTTTGAAGCCTCAGACAATACGTGGCAACACAGTTCATCATGCTGCTTTCATCTAGCGTAACGTACAACACACCTCAGCCTTTCAAGTTGCAGGAGGCTGCCCACGCTTGTCTTTCTCTCTGCTGACTTTCTATACAGTATTGATTAAAGAGGTCATACGGCAAAACGCTCACATCTTCGTGATTTCCCCCAGGTTGTCTATCTATCGCATAAGGTCCCCGAGAGATTTGTCTGCTCTGCGCTGGTCAATGTTACCACCGCAACTGGCCAGATGGAAGGTGTTTACAATTTTGGTGATTTCGCGTTGTGCTTCCAAGATGCCTTAAAAGCTTTCCAGATGTACCCACATTCCTATGCGTTATCACATATGCTCCTTCGTGATTATTTTGAACAGTATATTATAGTCAAGACACTTTGCTTCCACTGCATAATGCATGAACTTGTCATTTTTATATTAAGAATAGTTTTCATAGCTACTTCCTCAGGAAGGCTGGGATCCATGGTTTGCTTTGAAGCTGCAGCCATGACGAGCAAAAGGCCTGCACCCTGAACGTGAGGCTGGAACGTCGACTCCTCTAGGGTCTCAGGATGGCCGTTGCAGCGGGACTTCCTCCCCTTTGTAACTTTCTGCTCTTACCCGGAAAACGGCACAGTTCCCATCCACCTTTAAGCATTCTGGGGTTTGTTTCTTGGTATTCTGTAAATTAGTCAATCAAATCCTGGTTCCCTTTGTCTTTAGGAAACACTGCACTTTCAACCAAAAATGTGTTACTTATTATTTTTAAACCCAGAACATCTTAATAGATGTATAGTATTAAGTTTTACTGTGAGAGAAAAGCAATGGGAGGGGGCAAAAGGGGGGAGGGAGAGAGACAGAGAGAGAACAATGCGCCCTCACAAACCAGCCAACAGAAAGATTGCATCTTGGCAATTTAATGAAGATAAACCATGAGATTAGTTTACATAACTGTAGATATGTTGTGGAGAATTGCCCAATCTGTACTCAGCTTCCTGCTGGGTTAAATGTGAGCTAAATTATTATTTTGCTTACATTTACGCCTTTGTAGACGGTGAAAGCAGAGCTTTCTCTTTAATCTGCTTTATGCATCATAACAAAGTCTCCACTCTACACACTGCATTACACACATAGCCACTCCTGCACTATTTTAACCAAGTAGCCATAGATTTTTAGACTTTTTCAAAAAACTGAACCGATTTTACAGGATAATTGCATTAGAAAAATTACAACTTCCTTAAGTAAATACTTCCCATCTCCCCACACCAGAGTCTCTAAATACATAAAGCAGTGCCAATAGCATCCTGTGTTATATATACACTGTAGTAAAATGCCTGGACAAACACCAACCACGGAAGCAGCGAGTCCATACCAAAACCTCCTCACCACGTATCTTGCCCCTACAGCAGAGCGGCAGGTGCTGTGACGCGCCTGCTAGGCAGGACGTCCAGTACTAGCATCTCCCTAGGGCTGCGACGTGATTTGGCAGAGGCTGGAGGGCTGGTGCATCAGGAGGAGGCCTGTGCCACTTGGAAAAACCCTCAGGTAACATAACCCTCCCACCCTTCTATTAAAATCGCGGCTCTACAGAATAAAACTCAACGAGACAGAACAGACTCTCACCAGTGAACTGTCTCCAAGATGAATTTTCCATAGCGTGCGACCCAAAAATGACACCTCATCAAACCACAGACTCATTATCCTGAAGGTGAATCTGTGGCACTCTCTCCTTTGTGTTTCCCAGGCGATACACTTGTAGAAGTGAGCACAGAGAAAGGACTCTTGAATGGACTGAGCCAGGCACTCGCCGCGAGAGCCCCTCCCAGCACCGGTAGAGGCTGGCGCTAGCGCCCTTGCTTTGGACGGACTGCCACACTGAGGTGCCGGGACACGGGAACAAGTACAAGGTTGACACAGGACAAGGTTCGAAAAGAAGGCTAATGAAATCAACAAAACCCTACCCTGCCACACTGCTCAAGCCTTCAGAACAAAGTAGCACAAACGAGGTCGGTCCAGAAAGTATCCAGCCACGTACCGTGGAAAAGATATTTATTGAAGGAGTTACAGGAAACACTGTACATAGGACAATAACACCCCAGTCCCCTTCAACACAGGCACCTTGGGACCTCACACAGCTCTCCCAATCGCCATCAGCTGCCCTGTATATTGTCCTGAGTCTCATCGACATTTTGAAATCTCTCCCCTTTCAAAGATGGGTTTAGTGGGAAAAGCCAGAAGTTGCAGGGCGTCAAATCTGGGCTGTAGGGGGGCTGAGTCACCTGGGTGATTTCATGTTCCACCAAAAAACTCTGCACAAGACGTGATGCATGAGCAGGCACGTTGTCGTGATGAAGCTGGCAGTTACCAGCTGCCCACAGCTGCAGCCTTCTGAATCATCCGAATAGTTTCCATGGAGGAATGTTCAAGTTTATGCAAAATTTGGTGCAGATTTGTTGCTCTATTCGCTCAGTCATTGTGAATGTGACAGCCACACAGTACACATGCTCACTTAATGGTGTTCCCCCGCCCCCACTGACTAGTACAGTAAAGTCATCATTGTTCACACATGCGCATTCCAGTCCACTCTCCTTGGCTGCCAGGTTACATCAATGTCACCTGAACTGTTCTCGTTATATTAACAATGGCTGGACTTTTTCCGGACAGACCTCATCGTACATTATAGAGGTTGGGAACACAACTCTGAGGTCAGGGTTCAAATGCCAACACTGCCCCTTACTAGTTATGTGCCTTTGGGCACGTCACTCAATCTCTCTGTGCCTCAGCTTCCTCTTCTCAAAAATGGGGGCAGTAATAGTGGAAAAGACATAAATTAATATTTGTAAAGCACATAGAGCAACATCTGGCTCACAGTAAGCCTTACACGACCATCTGTTAAATGAATAAGCATCTTAAAATACAGCCAATCAAGAAGATTTAGTGAGTGCCTAATATATGCACCATATTAAACTACACAAAAATAAATCGAGTCCTCAAATAACATTTATTAATTTCATTTGTCCAACAATAAGTTTTTCATTTATTGAGCGAAGTAGGTGCTATATTTTTTGGGGGGTGGGTAAAATTCCAAGTTTTGTTAATTCACTTTGCTAATGTCCTCTTTCCATCCTCCATAATTACCTATAATGAATTACATATGATTTATGAGCAATCAAAATCTTTTGTTAAAAACCGATAACACTGACCCAGAAATCAACAGTCTTTCTTAACTCAGAACCAAGTAAATCTAGGGTGAAAAATCCAGTCCTTCACTGGATTTGACTGTTAAATATCTCAGTGCTCCTTTCAAATTATCTCCGAAGAAAGCTGCTGCATACGAAAAGCAAAAGCAAAAGTCCGCCACTAGGTATTCTGACCTCAGGCCTTTCGGACTTTTCCCGTTACTGCACCAGTTCATGATCATTCGATCGCAAGTGCTCTGAGTTCAGAGATGGTAAACCACACACAACTGCTAGGCTTTTACAAAGGCTTGGAAATAATGACACGTTGCAACTTCTGCTATATTCATACTTAAAAATTGTGTGTCCTGTGAAGTAAATTCCTCTTGATTTATACTGTATTTTAAACATGTGATTATGTTTCAGTTCATAAAACTGAAGGGAACGTAATGCATCCGTTTCAGGGAATGCTGCTATATTTTCCAAAGGACGATTCAAACAATTTTGAATGCCAGCATTACCTGTTATCAAAGGGGATATAAAATAAAATACGCCCAAGTAAAATCACCTTAACTTTCCTAGGTAATTTTCTTATCCTTTTTGTAAACTGATCGCATTCGGCGTCTGTTCCCATTTTCTTAGAAAAGGACTAAATGTGCTTACATGCTGCTGTCAAACTGAAGCGGACAGATGTACCTGACACTGTTAAGAGAAGAGGCCAAAACAACAAAAAAAAACAGAACCATGAATGAAACCCTACTCGATTCTTTAAAGAAGTCCATTTCTCCCTCCCCAAACAAACGTATGGATCGGATAAGCAGCAGCAAAGCTGCTTCTCAAAGCTACGAATGAATTTACTTACCTTGGCCCTCTGAGGGCAGCATTACCTAACACATGGAGAGAAGTCTCAGAGACGGATCTTTACCTACCATCCTCAGCCAAACGAGTATTTTTAAAAACCCGAAAGGGATATATCTGCCCATTATGCATACGTGTGTCTCTTCCTGCCATTCTCCACACCTCTACAGATAACAACGTTTGTGTGCAACAGTTGCGCAGTTTGAAAGGGAAGCTTCTCTTAAAACCAAAGCATCGTGGGAGAAAATGACTTGAAGCCTCAATATCATGGAAAACACTCAAAACACAATGGAATAAGAACAAATCATGTAAGTGAGTCTGCACTGTGTAAATATTTCATTAAGTTCCTATTATAATGGTCTCTGTAGAGTAATTTCGTTAAAAATTGCAGAACATCAAAACACACAAGCCTTGGGGAAAGAATAAGTAATTCAGAGAGATTAACATTCAGCCCCAGACTGTATATATGGGGTTTCTTCTTCTTCACCCAGCCAACAGGCTCATTTGTTACAAGTCCTTCATTTATTAATAAAATATAATACAAATGACGAATTGGCGACGGAGGATCAAAGCACCCACTTAGTTTTCAGACTGATTTTGAAACTGTAAAAATCTTTAGGCAGCATGAACATTATCAATTTACTTTCCAAAACCTAATGGAATATGCAGTGAGTTTTACTCCTTTTCCCCAGAAAGTACCTATTTCACAAAAGTAGGAAAAAGTTTTCTGGCGTTCGTTCCCCTGTCAAAGATTTTCTTAGGATGTACAAAAACACTGAATAACTAACCCTATATAATCCAGGAGCACGAAAGACAGCTAAGAATAGAGGAAGTGCTAATCTCCTGTCAGAGTCTTATGTACAAGTTCATTAGTGACTGTGCAAGTCTGAACGACAAACCGCCCCCCCTCCGCCCAGATAAACCCAGGCCAAAAACCACGGAGCTCTTACAGTGAGCGACCTACTCAAGGTGCATCAAAATTATCACCAGCAGGTAAATAAGAAAATTTACTTTTACCCAGGAAGATCTCCTGAGACATGGTTTTCATTTAGTAGAAATACGCTTTTATTTAGAATTTGTATTTACTTTAAAAAAAGTTCTTGCTTCTATAACTTAAGGTGGAACACGCCACTCAGGAACTATTCCATTCCTGGCAGAAGTATGAATAAATGAGGTTTTTAATATGTGCCCCTGGAATTAAACACTTTTGTCCTTTTTAAGTAATATCATACCATAGAGAATTGTAAGGTCAAAGAAAAAATGCTGATTAAATTCTAACTCCTATTTTACTAAAAAAATATGTATATATATACACACAAAGTATATATATATATATATATACACTTTGTGTGTGTGTATATATATATACAAAGTGTATACACACACACACACACACACACGGAGCTATCTGAACAGAGTCGGTTAAACGTCATGCAGATGCCGAAGAGGTCATTTCCTAAAACTCCTTCTCTCACAATATGTGTACTTGAGTCTAAATCTCTCCTCAGAAACATGCCAGGCGGCAACAGCTGCTGTTCTATGAGCTTCCACTTACGAGGATGAAATCATGAACTCTGAGGCTGCGTTGCAGTCTCAAACAAATAAGTGGCTTCCTCGCCAAGAAAATACTCGAACTTCACGGTTTGTGCCTTTCTGCCTTTGTATCTTAATCATCTTCTGTTCTAAAAAGTGCTACCAAGTTTACCAACATCTCTAATCAGATTTTCTTGAAACTACAACACATTAAAAATTTTAAGCCAAAACATTTAGCAAGATGCCTTAAAGAATATGTCAGACAGTGAAATACTCTTCTGTTTTCAACTTACTGGCCAATATTTTTAAAAATTACTATTCATGCAGGATTTTTCTGAGGCACAATTCAAGTACATGTATATACCATTTGAGCTAGAAGTTCCTAAAATTTTTTTTTGATGTACCTTGAAAATATACCAAGTACAGCTTCATTCGTATGTGAAAATGTCGTCATTGTTACATGGTTTCATCCTAATCTGTGATACAACTTTTCACAGAGTATGGGGTATTCCCACTTTGGTAATACAAGTTCTTTTTGGTAAACAGACCATTATTTAAAAAAAGAAAAAAAAACAGACTATAACACTTTACTATCTGTATATAAACATTGGCACCCATTACCACGTGCTATTAAACATTAAAATATCCTTATATAGAGCTAGCATTGTACTGTACGGCATTCAAATTGGTGTTTATTATTTTCTTTTATAGAACCAGTTCTTCAAAACCCCAGCAGAAGTCCTTAGCCACTATATCCAGTCCCGTCCCCACTCTTAGAAACTGCATCAGGCTCCCCTCCCAGGTGTGATGTCCCCTAACTCTGCATTCAAAAGTATTAATATTTAGTAGACAGAGAATGCCTGGCAGAAACCATTTTCAAAGAAAAATCTTCAAGAACCACCTACATCAATGTGGGCACTAGCCACTCTATCCTGAATATCCTGAATTAACTGATACCCTCGGGTCACGCAAAGCCATTTCCTCTTCAAGAAAACCTCTGCTTATGCTGGTACTTTCATCCCTCTGTGAGGCTGGTCAGGTCCTTCACCGCAAAATGAGGAGTGGTGGCAATCCAACACCTTGAAACGCCACCAGGAGCTAAAACATCTTTAGTGGCGTTTGTTCATTATCATCCTTACCTGTTAACTTGGAAAATAATTATGATCCAAGTACAGCTTAGGTATTGGCCATAACAGAGAAAATGTCACTCCAGCATAATGAGATTAATATTGAATTAAAAGAATGAGTACAATTTTGTGCAATCTCATGCTGGGGTTTCTAAGTAGAAAAGTGATTTGATGGGATACAATGTAAAACCATCACTAATGAATGACACTCACACCATACCCCCCAAAACAGTTACATCCTTCAAACAATTTATCTCCCTTCGTATTTATGAAACAATCATCAATCACTAAATAAACACAAGGCTCTAAGACAACCACTGTGTCTCTTAAATGGCCTCTAGAACTTTGTGCGCTCCCTTTCAACAGAGTACCACACAACCCCACCCCCTGACAACAGCTACAGACCTTCAGACTCACACAGACCTTCAGACTCACACATCACACCTAACAAAAATAAAAGATCACTAACAGCCACTATTGCATCCGTCCCAGACATTCGAAGTATATTATCTCATTTAGCCCTCGTGAGATCCCTGAATAGCAGCTATTGTTTCCTTCTTTCCCGGCTAAAGAAACTGACACTTAAATAGGTTAAGGGACTTTCATAAAGTCACTCATCTAAATTAAGTGACATTCAGTCTGAGCTGGGTAACTTCAAAGACACTCTGTCTTTACCATTCCAATCACTTAGTATGTATACATGGCTGCACTACGAGATTTTGCAAACAGCTCTGAAGAAATGAGAAGTGCTGTGATACAGTGCACAAAGCCCAGGACGGCCTGCAAGTCGGCGTTCACGGCAGCGTGCTTTTGCTCAGCCACTCACTGACACCCTGACCGCTGGCCGACCGGCCTCTCCCAGCTTAACAATACCTCTAATTGGAAGACGGCATGCGGCTGGCTCCCAGACTTAGTGGGCACATCAGGACTGACTATGAAACTCTGGGTATCGGTACATACTTCTACACACAAAAATACGAACACAGTCGTGGCCTTATAAATAAAAGAAAAAGCTAAATATATGAGACAAAGGAAAAGTTCAGTGCAGCTGGCTGACGATTCTCTACCCCTTTTTAGCAAACACAGATTTCAGCAACTTGAGGAAGGAGGGACAGTCCGACAGAAAGTTTTTCTAAACATTAGATCTGAGCACTACCTATTTAGGAAAGGGAGACAACAACAGATAATCTCCCATCAGCCCTTTCTGAAAGACGTTACTCTGGACACAAACCACTGTCCGTTTTTTGTTGTTGTTTTTTTTTGCCTTTTAGCCACACTCTAAATGATTTTGCTTAATAATTGTGCAACAAAACCCCCAATGTTTTAGGAAAGCATGAATTTACCAAAAGTCAAAAAAAAAAGACTCTTTAATTCCCCACAGATATTTTTGTAATATAAATTCAAAGAGTAAAAGAAAAGCAAAGAAAAGGGTAAAGAAAAGTTGGGACTCTTCATTTTCTAGTAATTTTATGCATATTATGATCAGTCTTGAAATTTTACAAAAATTTGAGTTGTTCTAGAATATAAGAAGTTTTGAGGAAATTTACTTAGCATCCCTATTTCTTCTCAATTATTTAAGACAGTGAATATTTAAATAAACATATTCACTTCACCCTAACTATGTGGTATCCAAGAATTTAAAACACTATAGGTATATGGAACCTCTAACACCTAATGACAAGAAGGGAGAAGAAAATACACAACCAATTGATTACTCCATAATACGAATGCATGCCTGTCATTTACAGAATCAATGACAACCAAGAGAAAAAGGGTGTTAACCAAGAAGCCTGGGTCCCCACAGAGCTTTGTTTCACAACTAGCAGCACCTAAGTTCAAATTTACTGAGTTACTGTAACTCAGTAACACATCCTTGGTACTCTCTGTCTCACCCCAGTGGTGGGCTATAAAACAAACCGATTCCATGTCGATGGCAGTTTCCATACCGACTAGTGTGAAACAGTATGTGTGCATCACGAGCCTGCCAATTCACCTGAGTTCCTAATCAGACTCTCCTGTTACCAGTTAGCAGTTCACACTCGTAACACTATCCGCATAGATTAGCGATGGTCCGTGTGGAAAACCAGGAAAGTTTCTACTGCCATTTACAGAAGTTGTTGCTTTCTAAAACTAGATGTGAATAAGAGGAGGAAGAGGAAGTATTAAGCCCCTAAACTTAATTAACGAAATGAGGGGAGCGGGGGCGTGCAGGAAAACAACGATAATTAGTATGTACCCTTGGTTAACCAAATCCACACATACATTCATTCTGTATGTGCACAAACATCAGCGCATCATAAACCGTCTCAAGTTCGAGCCATTATTCAGCCCGACATCTGCACATGTTTATGCGTCTCTCCAAACAACCTCTTGAACACCCTGCTGGAGCCGTCATTTTTTTCTTCTCCCTATCTGGCAGATGGCAAGTCAACAATCGGCATCAACAGCAGCCGAGTATCTCCCCCCTCTGTCCTACCCCCCTCAACAGACACAATAATAACTTCTTTGTGCTTCCCTACAATGCAGCTGCTTAAACCATTTCGCTACAAGGCTGCTTTGCCTTAATAAAAAAAAAAAAAATCCCTTCTGTCAAGTCTAAAAAGCAGCATAATGTTAAGCAAGCTAAAGCCACAGCACAGCTGCAAACGGGCAGACGCACTGACAGCTCCTCCCTTAACAAAGCCCTGTGAATTGAAGGGGTTCATCTGAGGCTCGCACAGTAATTAGTATAAAAAAGTCCGACAGCCTCTATTATGCTAAGGGAGAAAAAAAAAACTGGACAGAACTGGGCTGCTGTTTTGCGTCAAGAGTTCTGCTGCAGAGTAGATAAATCATGTTGGGTTTTCTTCTCCCTTTTTAAAGACAGTAATAAGGAGGATGAGAGAAGCTAATTTGAAAACTTGGACACAGTAATTGTACCATATGGTGAGCATTTATCCTTTCTGAAATGCACGCTAGCAGTCACTTACATGCACACTGCTTTGTTTTACAGTTGTTATTCTCTCTACCATATTCATAAAATGGATTTGAGTATCCGATACTCAAGAGAAGTTGTATGTAATTAGCAACAGAACTGCCTGGGTTTAATTTATTGGCCTTGCACTGCAATCTAGTAAATGCAAAACAAAATTAAACAATGTGTCCACTTTGTAAAATGCTTTTTCTTTAACTCAATTAAAAAAAAAAAAAGAGTGAATACAGGTTCATTGGACTGTTGCTGAGTTAAGGTATGGTATATTTTGAAAATTCCGAAAGAGTAAGCTGTGGCTGTTGGACAGATTCTACCGACCCATTTCAAAGATACCAAATCACGAAGAGAGCGACCTTCATTAGGACCATCTGGTTCTTCCTGTATTTCACTGAAGCAGATGCACACCTCCGTACAGATCAGTAACACTAGACCTACCAGAATTTCCTTGTGGATGTCTTGAAATTTTTTTCAAGAAAATCTGTCAGTTATTAAGTACTATCTGGAGAACACCACGGTAGGTGCAGGGAAAATAATACAATGTCAAAAAAGTTGTCGCATTTTAAAAATAAAATCAGAGCATATACTGACTTAGTATTCTTGTTGGTCCACTTCAAAATTCCATAAAAATCTGCCTCCTATTTGAAAAGAAAAGTCTTCGAAAACATTAGGGCATTGCTTATCAAGGTCCAGTATGTATCAAAAGGACATTCTTCTGACAAAAAGTGTGTAGTAAATCATTCTAATATTAGTTTTTCTCTAGAAAGCAAATCCCTTTTAATTCCAGCTGTGTGCCCCTTAGATAAAAATGTAAAGTGTTTATCCACCTTCTGTGAACTACGTTTTAAGCACTCCGAAACACTCGACTAGAAGTCATATGAATCATTAAAATAATTCCAAGTGGAGTGAAATCAGAATTCTGAACTTCTACAATTTACGTGTATTCACAATTACTGCTCTGGATCAATATATTTGGAACACGAAGAAGTCAAATATTTTAAGGAGTTATTAGCCTAGTACAGAACTCAAGTCCCTACTGAAGCTTGAAGTAATTTGTGTCTTTAAAAATTATATATCAATATCCGTGGAAATAACATCAAAATACTACACTAAGAGATTGTAACCCACCACAGATGGCAGGCATAATTACATTCAAAGGAACATTCCCATCCAGCTTCCACCACTAATTTTCTATGATAAATCTCTATCTCAGAAAATAAAATCTATCACCCACTACTAGGAGGTGGCTCTCCTTTATACCACTAGTTACCAGTATTGGGCCCCAGATCAACTCACCTTCAGATAAAATTTCATGTTTGTATTCTAATTTAAAGTTTAAAATATTAAAATGGGTCTTAAAAGCTTATTATGCTAGATCAGAATTTGGGTTGTCATGTTTTGTTCAGAACTACTTGACAGGCAATACACGGCTGAGTCTGTAGGTATCCCCTCAAACCAGGTGAACCCCGATACATCAACAAGGTCATGGCACTGGCGTTTAATGAGGGCTCAGTCCACACACACAAAGAAACCCCAAAGACACAACAATGTTTTTCTAAAACTGTGCACAATTATATAGTAAGTATCCTGGTTAATCAAATGAGCAAAAGGAAAATACGGGGGTGGACAAAACTAGGTTTACGGTTGTGAGTGTGCAAAACACAGAAACTATTCTTGTACTATTTTCCATACACACAACTGTAAACCTACCTGTGCCCACCCTCCTATAGTTTGGAAAATAGGTAGAAAGATGTGGTAACCGATGGGTGATCCCTTCCTCACTTAACCATAAAGAGCCATTCTTTGTGGGGAAACAAGAACTTGGTTTTTCTTGTTAGGAAAGCCAAGTGTAGAAAACGTCTGTGGGCTGAAAGCTCTAAACAGTTGTATACTGAGGCGGCTGGCTAGGAACGCAGGGTCTGGACATTCCATGGAATAATGGCGGGCCTGGCTGCAGAGAAGTGTTGCTCCCTGCAACCTTTGCTCATCGTTTTTCCTTACCCAGCTCTAGCAACGGTTTCTTAACTCTCTGAAACCATTCTGCATTAGGTCAGGGATAATAATTTAAAAATCTGATTGTCCACAGGGATAAATTAAGCCCGTCTTAAGAGCGGCTTCTAATAAGAAGCATTTTTCGAGAGCACAAACAGTAGTTTCAGAGGAATGCTTCCTCTCTTCCATCACGATTCTGCAGACTACCCTTTACCTAAGGGGGCGTGGCGACGGGGAAAACTACATTCAGACAGAACCACGCTGGTCAGAAAACGTTCAGAAATTAGAATTACAGAAATGAACCACGTACGGCTGGTAAGCATTCTCGTGTTGATTTACGTGCAGTGTGTCTTTTTAAGAGTTCATTCATATATGCCATAAAAGCAAAAAGTTCGATGTTTTCTTCTTACACGAGAGTAACTGAAGTCTGCATCAGAAGTTAAACAGATACCAAATACGATTTATAATGTATTTGCCAATCTTTGGTCCAGTTCTGTCACCACTAAGAAAAGAATGCGGTGGTCTACTCATGCCTTAACAGAGATGGCAACCTGACCCCAGGTTAAATTTAGGGCAAGGGACGAAATCCCACTGAAGCTAATGCAAGCAAAGGGTAGTTTATTATAAGAACACCAACACTCATCCAAGGAAGAGAGCTATGTAGAACTTAGGCAAATTAGGTCTGGCAAACGACATCACTTCCCTAAGTCTTGCTCAGGGACGGTGCGTGGTCTGATCTCAGTCTCTGGCCCCTCATTTCTCTCTTCTCTCCACCTGCTCCATGGCCCCTCCCACCCTCTCTGCATCTCCCAGTGTGTCTGCTGCACTTTCCACATTCTCTCTATTCACTAGCTCCTGGGCCTGCTCACCGGTTTTGCTCCTTCCTAAGTTCAGCTGGCAGTCAGCCGAAATGGCAACTCTAGCCCCAACACAGTGGTATGGCTTCACCTCTCCGTCTCTTAGCTGCTTCAGTCTTCCACCGCTCCACCTCCTGGGAGGAGCTCATGGGTCACATGTCCACTGATCACCTGGACTGGGGCGAGGGTGTCTGCCCAGAACCACAGGAGATGAGTGAGGGTAGAGAGGCTTCCCTTGGGGAGGGCTACACTTGGCCATGGGGGCTCTGTGTGTGTGTGTCTGTGCGTGTGTGTTTCAGGAAACATTTCTAGTTACTGGATTAGTGGCAGAAACTGGAGAAATTACTAATAATTAAAGGCTGTGTGGAATAAGTCACTGATTATGTTAAAAAGCAAACATTTACCCCCAAACTTCTCTGTTTTGTATAACTACTAGACAGAACTATTAAGACAACTATTATGGCATCCAGGTAAAAGCCACTTGAGTCTATATTCACTGTTATTATAAAGTGGTCATGTTTTATACTAGTGAATAGTTTTTATTTAATATATTCAAAAATAACACTAATCTGCCCTGGCTGGTGTGGCTCAGTGGATTGAGGGCCGGCCGGCCTGTGAACCAAAGGGTCGTTGGTTCGACTCCCAGTCAGGGCACACACCTGGGTTGCAGGCCAGGTTCCCAGTAGGGGGTGCTCGAGAGGCAACCACACACTGATGTTTCTCACCCTCCCTTTCTCCCTCCCTTCCCCTCTCTCAAAAAATAAATAAAGTCTTTAAAGAAAAATAACACTAATCTTGTGGCAGAAGCATCCAAGTGATTTCTGTTTGACTATAATACAAGTCCAGTGTGTATTACAGGATTTTAGTTACCACCATTGTGCACTGGGAATCTAAATGTCTTCCCAAGAACAGCCTTGTCCAGCAGCTTTTAAATTGTGGGCCAAGATGATCGATTCTCAAAGCTGGGGAGAATCAAAAATACCGCGAGCACTGGCAGACTCCACCTGACAGACAGACAGGGTTCCGAAGGTCGCGGACGCGTGTTGTGTCACGAAGGGGATTCGATCCGAGAAATGTGTCGCCGGGCCACTCTGTCGTGCGAACGTCACAGAGCACACTTATTCACACCCAGATGGCACAGGCCGCTGCACACCTGGCCGTGTGGCCAGCCTAGCGCTGCTGCACTGCAGGCCGGCACGGCATGGGTTACCGTACTCAACGCTGTCGGCAGCTGCAGCGGAATAGGAAACATTTGTGAACGTAAACGTATCTAAACGTAAAAAGTATGGAAAAATGTGATACAAAAGATTTTAAAGAATGGTACACATGTGCAGGGCACCTACCCTGAATGCAGCTTGCAAAGGTGGGGGGTGCTCTGGGCCAGTGAGTGAAGAGTGAGTAAATGTGAGTAAATGTAAAGGCTACTACTGGAGCCTCCTTCATAAACACTGTCCACTTACGTCACTAAATCTGTTTTAAAAAATTATGTCTTCAATAATGTATTAACCTTAGCTTACTCTAGCATTTTTAATTTTTTTTTAACTTTTTGACTTGTAGTAACAGCTCAAAACACAAACACATTTTATAGGTGTACAAAAGCATTCTCTTTTTTGTATCTTCATCGTGTAAGTTAGCTTCTATTTTTAAACATCTTAATCTTTTTTTACTTTTCCCACATATCTGTTAAAAATTAAGACACACACGTCAGCCTCGGCCTACACAGGGCAGGATCACCTGTATCACTGTCTTCCTCCTCCGCATCTTGTCCGCCTGGAGGGCCTTCAGGGGCCATGACACACATGGAGCTGTCATCTCCGGTGACACAATGCCTGCTCCTGGAACACGTCCCGAAGGACCTGCCTCGGGCCCTTCTCGAGGAGAACCCACTCTGCTCAGAAGCACGACCACGGGGGGCTGCTTGGTTTCTTTCTCAACACAGATTTGCTTGTAAGCAAGTAACGCACCAGAAACTTTCCTCCCCATTAACGAAAGCCTTTCAGTGCTGGGTCTGCGTTTTCAAACTCTGTGAGAAGCTTGTCGAGGTCTGCGAGAGCTTCTGAATAACCCTTCACTGCAAATTTTCTTGGGGGTTCCTCTTCTTTTACGTCTCCCACAATTTCCTTTTCTCTGGCCTCTTCCTCAGCTATGCGCTCCTGCTCCAACAGCTCCTCATTGGTCAGTTCTCAGGAACCACCTCTAGGGGCTCTCGGTGTCATCCTCATCCACACCCAGGTGAAAGGGGCTTGACAGCTCAACCACAGCCTTGTGAATCTTTGCAACCTCCGCATCCTTGGCAAATCCTCTGACGTCATAAACCAACCTCTTGAGTGTCTTCTTCCACATGCGTTCCATACACTCCTTGGTGATATCATCCCGAGCCCAAGCAAAGTCCCTGATGCAGTCACAGATGCTGCGGTCCTTCCAGACCTGCAGTCCTGTCTTCTCAGTGTCTTCTTCAGTTGTACCAATCACCAGGGCAACGGTGCTGCTCAGGTTATAGGCCCTAAGACCTGCTAAAACTCCTTGACCCACTGATTGGGTCAAGATGTGGTATTTGGAAAGAGAAGCACACTTTGATATTGGGATGAAGATCACCAATAAAAGGAGGATATCTGGGAGCACAGTCAACCACAAGCACATTCGTGACAGGTAGCTTGTTGTCCAAAGAGTAGTTCTCCATTTCGCTGCCCTAGCAATTCAGGAGGATGCACAGGAGGAGGAGCGGGGCAACCACAGCTTCTTACTGCCCCTGTAGCTCACTGGCTGCATGTGCTCACTGATGAGCTTGTGGACCCTGGGTTCTCCCTGTGCCCGGTCACAAACGGTTTCAATCTGTGATCTGCAACACTGCCCCCAAACAAGACTGTCACCCTGCCCTTCAAAGCCTTGAGACCTGGCATTGACTCGGCCTGCTTATGGATCAAAGTCCTTCCAGGTGTCTGCTTCCAGAACAGGGAGGTTTCATCCACGCTGACTATTTTCTCTGGCGAGTGATTTTCCTCCCCAGTCAGCGCACCCGGAGTTTCCGAACATCCTCGGCTGCCTCCACACTGGCGCTAGCAGCCTCGTAGCTCGCTCTCGCCTTAGGAACAAATGTGGGTTCTTGAATCCTTCCCACCGCCCAGAGCCGGCGGTACAGTCAGCATCACCTTGGGGACAGCCTTTTCTTTCAGCATGGCCAGCAAACTTTAGGCTTTGACCATGATCTTCATGGTGCTGAGAGGGACACACTTGTGTCTGGTCTTCGATGTGTTCATTAGCTGTCTCCCTCTGTCTGAGACAGGCCCCCCCAAATCTGTGTCAGCCTCGTGGCTCCAGTGGGACAGATGCTCTTGTTCTCCAGGATCGTAACTGGGGCGGGAGGGGACGCGCCTGAGTGATGACCACTACCCACCACCGGTTTCCACCTTCATGGTCCTTGATCTCTTTTCATTTCCTTTCCGGTCAATCTGTCTATGTGGTCTCTTACTGCAACAGTCAGCTGTGGATTTTGTACGTTTAGGGGCCGTAATGAACAAATGACGTGAGATTAAATCAGCACAAGGGAAAACGGTGCATTACAGACACAGTAAACACGAGAGGCATGAGGCTGCTGCCTGTATAACACAAACTACTGCTTTACAGCCAACTATTTTTCTAATAAGCAGAAAGTAGAAAGAGTGTGCTCTAAAATAATGATAAAAAGTACTGTAAATACATAAACCAGTAACACAGTCCATTATTCCTGACCCAGTACGACTCAAGTACGTACCACACACAACTCTGTGCTACACCTTTACACAACAGGCCACACAGTAGGTCTGTTTACATCAGCACCGCCACACACGCAAGTAATGCCTTGCGCTCAGAGGATATGAAAATGTCACTAGGCAACAGGAATTTTTCAGCTCCCTTATAATCTTACAATACACCATTTGTACATGTGATGCTTCTTTGACCAAAAAATCAGTAGGTAACACATGACTATTTAATTCACCAGAGGTCCAAAACTTAGTTTACTGTAGAAAAAACTTTACTAATGTAAGTGGCAGTTATTTCCTACATAAGTCATCATTTGGAAAAACACTACCCCATAGTAGTTATAAGGCCTGATATTGTCACAATCCGTCACTGTTTTCTCTCCCATTACCTCACGCGGCCCTCCCCTCGACTTGTGAAGCAGGTCGGGCATTAACGCCCCCATTGGTACTCTCTGCCCCTGTAGGTCGGGTGCAAGGCACAGTGGGGAGATGTCCTGGCCAAGAGTTCCAAAACCCTAAGCCCCTGATAAGAGACGAGAATGAGATACTGAGCTTCCTATCGCTGGATGCCCATATGTCGAAGATACTAGAAAAAACATTTCAGTGATGGTTGTGGCAAATTGCTCCTTAGTTCACTTTTAACACTAAAATTCTAGGATGTTACGATTTTACAGATTTGGCAACCAAGATGTAGAGTTGCTAGGAGACGTGCCATTGGACCACTTGTTCCGACTTCAAGTCCAGTGCAGTTCCCGAGGACTGCAGATCATAAAGCATGCATTCTGCATCACCCTTGTAAGAGATCCTGGACACTCGGCTCCCCTGTAATAGCGCTTCTATTTGAAAATGAATCCAGGACACTGGATCCAGGGCATTACACAATATAACACATCTATGATCTTCTGTACCCATGGGAGTAGGTTTAGGGCACAAGGAAAGAGCTACATTCTTTCTGTGCTGGATCTAATGCACAGGAAGAAAGAAGACCTTTCCCTTCCATTAGAAGTAGCTGTTGTTTCCACATGAACAATGCCCAAGGCGAAGGTCACACAGTCTCTTACCAGTTATTTAAAAGGTAACTTCATCTGCAGCTCAAGCACCTGTGCTCAGGGGGTAAGAAAATCCCCGCATCTTACAGCCAGCGCCACCGTACACAGACCTGGGACATGGGTGCTCTTGTCAATGGCTGCACATACGCTCTTTGTAATCATTTACACAGGAGATGGAAATCAGAACCCGCAGATCGGCCAGGTAGCATACTTTTAACTTACACATATTAACTTTCATTTTTGAAGCTTTAAAAAAAAAAGCTACCTAAGCTTTTACCAATCTGCTTTTTTTTATTGCCTTATAAAATCCAGTTTTGAGCCCTGGCTGGTGTGGTTCAGTGGATTGAGGGCCGGCCTGCTAACCAAAGGGTCGCCAGTTCATTTCCCAGTCAGAGCACATGCCTGGGTTGCAGGCCAGGTCCCCAGTAGAGGGCACGCGAGAGGCAACCACACATTGATGTTTCTCTTCCTCCCTTTCTCCCTCCCTTCCCCTCTCTAAAAATAAATGAAATCTTATTTTTAAAAACCCAGTTTTGAGGCACAAAAGTTTAAATAGTTACCAACTTAAAACATGAACAATAAATGAAGTGATGTTTTCCTTTTTCCATAGTCTACTCAATACTTTATACACTTCTGGCTCTGGTGTGAGGTTCTAAAACACACGACACGTTTCAGCTGTATTTAGGCATTGTAAAAATAGGAGTATAATACATTGTGTTTTATATATGCATACAACAGCCATAATTCAATCCTGTTTGCATACATGAGATAACAACTCATTCGGAAAATAATTCAAATTATAAATCTAAGTTGCAACACACAAGACATGTAGGTTTGCGACTCTGCTCAAGTAGACATGCCACCTTTTCCTGAATACCACGCTTTGTCAGGATGTTCATTACCTAAACCTGCAGTAAGCAGAACACACATTTGTAAACTGCATATGGAATGAGGCAAAATTCGTTTTTTTTAACACCAAGACCATTTAAAGCCCCACCCAACTCTCCACCACTTGATTTCCTCATTTCACAGTGTCCCCTACCCCTCCAGTTCCCAAGGCCTGAGCCCCGAAAGTGCTCACACCGTAACTCCCTGCGCTGAGTTCTCCGTCTCAGTCTCTAACACAGCACCCTAAGTGTTTCCCACTCTCCTTTACTCACCTCCCCTCACTGAGTTCCACCCCGACTCCTTCAGTTAGAGACACACTCAATTTCTCGCTCCCCAGCTCCGCTTTGCTTTCTGGATTCCCACTTCCCATTCCTAACAAAGGAGATTTAAACTCTGAATACACTAAATTATTCATGGCAAAAAGTGCTGAGTGTATTACTGAGCTGCTGAAAGGGATAAACCATGAGATCACAGCATCTTAACACAACCCAAACCTTATTTCGGGCTCATGTAAAGTCAAACAAAATGTTCCTTCTCCGTGGGTGGCTCTGCTCCAGGCAGTGACTCAGGGACCCCGACTCCTTCCTAAGAGAGGCTCCCTGATCTCCTAGGCTTCAGGATGGCTTCAGGATGGCCGTTAGAAGAGATAAGAGAGACAGCGCTGAACACAGATGCTCATAAGCCACGCCTGGAAGCAGCACCTTCGTGCCGCTCATACCTCATTGGCCAGGACTTACTCTCACGGCACAACTGACATCAAAGCATCTGGGAAATATCATCCAGCTTTGTGCCGGGGTGGGGGGTGGGCAGGAGAGGGGTGAGCGAATGGATTTAGGGAACAGGTCGCCAATCTCTGCTACATTAAACATCTAATGCACAGCCTAAATAAATTCTTACTTAGCTACCTTGTATTATGAGGGACACGTAAGAAATGAAAGGAACTGTACAACTAAAAATAGTGAAGACAGTAAATTTTATGTTTGAATTTATCACAGTTTTAAAAAAAGGTGAAAGAAATGAAAGCACTGTCTGCCCAAAATCATTTTGGTAAGACAGACAGACAGACACACACACACACACACACACACACACACACCCAAATAGTCAAAAAACCTACTTCAATATAAAAGGACTAAATCAAATATGAGCAAGTATCAAATACAAGTAACAGACACGTAGACTCTTCACGTGCTTTCCCATATTACATCGACTTCAACGATTTCTCCTAAATGGGTCTCTGACTTGGCCTGGTTGCTCTGGTCTAAAAGACGGGAGGAGGGAAAAAAAACAGACGCAGTAATACCACAATATTGTCTTAATTCAAGTGTTCATAATCAGTTAAAGGGCTACTCTCCTCATACATGAATTACCTTTCAAAACTATAGTAATAAACTATAGTAATTAAGGATTAACATAATTTAGGGCAAATCAAAATGCATCACCATTTGTCCTTTTTTTTTTTTTTACATCTTCCTAGCTCAGTGTATCTCTCAGCAAAAATACGCACATAAGCATTCTTTTAAAGTACGCGCTGCAAGACATTCCACTGGGAAAGAGGGCCACAAAAATAGAGTAGTCCTCCATAATCCTTGCATGCTCTCACTTTTTACATAATGGGGAGAGAGGGGAGTTAACAACCCTGGGAAATGTATTATGCCAATGTAACCCTATCTTTAAAAAAGGAATCAGTAGATCAGTAGAATCGAAGAATGTCCATGTTAAACAGGAAGACATACTAGTGTAGTTGACGCTGTCTGTTACTCCAGGACAAAGTGCATCAGGGAGATCACCCTACAGAGAACTCTTTAAAAAGATAAAAGAAACGTAGGCATTATGACATGTTTCAGTTTTTATGCCAGATTTGAATCTCTTCGTATTACATAATAACATCTCTCAAAGAGCCAAGCATAAAACCTTCCAGATAATTTCATAACTCATTTCGGAAATGCATACATTTTAATTTTACAGTCACTAAAATTTACATCGCTTAAAAGGTCACAGCAGATGTTATGTTATCCTCATGAACAAAATGTTTGACATTAAGAACAATTCATACATTTTGACACATCTGCTAAATTCATGTTGCAAGCACTAGATTGCTGGCTTAAGTTTTTATTATTATGTTATGCTTACATTTGAACTTGTTACCATGAAAGAGAAACACACTATAACACAAAACTTTACAGAAATAGATGCCTACATTGAAATAGCAGCAAACCTAAATTCACTTTATAATATAAAGTCCTAATTCCATCAAAGCACTTCCAATCTAATTTTCTTCCATTTCTAAAACATATTCTATTCATGCTTTTGAGTTGAGACATATAAATGAAGTGGTGAGGAGGGAAAAAAATGTAACTACCAAAATCTGTTTTACGGACGGCGTTCCTCGATGACAAAACTTCATCTTCTCCACGGACCTGCTGTCACACCCAGGGCAAAGGCTCTAATGAAAGTCAGAGGGCCCATACGTGACCCACGGAGAATGAACAGATTCTTTCAGACTGACTGGAACAAATTCCACACTGGAGGACCCTGGGGGAGAACGCCCTGCCCAAACCCCAGGGGATGGGGAAGCTTTCTTCCTAAGTGCGGGAAAATGAACGAAAGATTCATGTCTTCAGTAAAACATCAACTAACTCAGAAAGAGAAGCGTCCTGACAAATCATACCTCAAATCCAATATTAGACGTGAGTAATAGAAAAACATATCACCTGTCTAGGAAGTAATTAATCTTTCTCAAGACATGGATGAAACAAATCTGAACACTTTTTCAAAACTGTCAAAACCACTTCCCAGTCAACATTTCGTTTCCATTTAAAACGTCCAAAGTGAAATTGCTGATAGATAAATGGTGTGGGGGGGTTTTCCCCTTCTATATCACTTTACAAGCAATAAGAAGGTCTGAAAGACAATTTATAGAGATGACTAGATATTGTTATACTCAAAATAAACCCACCATAAATATCTGACCCAGTTCTGACTGGGTCCTTTTTCAAGAAGCATTATTATAAAGCAGCTAAATATTCCATCTCAGCACAGCGAAAACAAGGCGGCTGGCACAGGAGGGCGTTTTGAAGTGCTTTCTGAACACCTCAGTCTCACACTCAAATCAGGAGCGTCTGTCTACCAGCTGTCACGCCAGCGTCAAGCCTAGGAGTTTTCCTGAATTCATCACTATTCATGGATGCCTGTCACTACTCAAAAAGAAAGGGAAAAGAAGAAAAACAACAACAGGAGGGAAATACCAAAAATGACCCACCCTTCCGAAGCTATTTTCTTTCTCTATGTGCCCTAGGAGAGGTAAACACAGCATTTAGCCCTTTGAACCCCATCGACTCCGACTCAACTGCCCCTCCACCTCCAGATCTGAGGACGTAAGGGGATGTTCTCTGGAATTCGAGATAATTCAATAGGCCGCCTTAATGCTTCCCACTCTATATCGTTACTGACTCAAGGACCTGATCCCTACACTCGAAGCCTCTACCTGCCTTGCCATTACTTTCACAAGTAGGTAAGAGACAAAAGCACAATCCAGCCAGCAACCCCTAAGGAAAACGGCACAACAAAGGATACAGGATGTTCACCGGCTTCTTTTTAGATGACACTACAAAAGTCAAGTTAAATGAAGTTGTCTGTATCACAAAACTTCATTTCAAATCGATTCTTACAAAGTGTACAACCTTTTTTCCCATGTCACATCCAACGACTTCCATTTTAGAAGAAACATATAAATAATCCTCAAGTTAGTCAGAAATGCTTTTCTGAGCCACTGTGCCAACGGTATGTGAGACAGGTGGGGAGACAGGGAAGACCCCCATCCCTGAGGTCCTTGAAGGAGCGTCTGCAGCCAGTAAAGGACAGAGACCACACGAGGCAGGACAAAAAACACCCAGAGAAATTGAGGGGAGGGGGAACACCAGAAATGGAGAGAACACTGAGACTGCCCCTTGCTGACTGTGCAGTGCACGTTTTTCTGCTTTACACAGTGAGAAAAGCAGTTGGTTAAATCCGTATTTTTACTTGTATGAACCTCCCTGCATGAGCGAACTCTTATGTGAACAAATCTGTGATCAAAATAAAAAATCAAGGATCAATAAGGAAGTTAGTTCCAAAGCCATGTTCAAATACAAATATGAGGAATGTTTTTCTACACTATAAAAATTAAAGTGAATTATATTTTGACAAAATTATGTATTAAATAAACACCTCTAAGCTGAAACACATTTTCTCATTGAATTCCAACAAAATTTAAGGAGTCCTAAATTTTAGTGTAAATAGGAATTACCAGGGTACTTAATGCAAACATACCCATCTTGCAGGATCCCAAACCTAGAAATTCTAATTCCACTTTCTAGAAAACTGCATTTTTAGCAAGCATCCCAAGGGATTCTGATACAGGTGGGTCACAGTCCATCCTTTAAGAAATAATAGCAAGTACTCCATTTCTACAGGGAGAACATTTTTGAATTTTAAATTAAAATCCACGCCTCACACAGCACATTGTTGGTCAGCAAAAACGTAAAAGGTGTTTGGGTGTGGGAGGAGATGAATAAAAGGCACCTTACAGCACAGAAGGGGAATCAGGCACACAGCTAACAAAAAGGTAAGTATGTAGACGTTGGGACAAAGGGCTGGTACAGTTCCAGAAGGGGGAAGTTCTGTTCACATGGCGACAATGGAAACTGGGCAACAGAGATGAAGCCTGAGCTACACTACTAATGGGTAGGACTGATGGGTAGGACTCCGCCCGCTGACTGAAGCGAAGCAAGAACTCCAGGGGGAAGGTGCTGTCCGCAAGGGGCAGGGAAAGGGAGTACAGGCCACTCTCCGGGTGAAGGTGACCGGCCTGGTGGCATGACTGGGCAGTAGTTCTCAGCCTTTCTTCTGTCTCTATTTCAGAGACAGGAGTACACCCAGCAGTGACCTTGCTCACTGCACACACTCATCTGCAAGGGCTGGGGGTGGGGACATGAACCGCAGAAATTAGGTCCTCACTAGCCACTAAACAAACTAAAATAATCTACGTAAGAGACCATGAATCTTCACATTCCTCTTAGGATACCCTAGGCCACGTTGGCTTTATCAATATACAGTTAAAATGTGTAACTCTTCTAAAGCATTGTTACCAAGAAAAATTGGTGAAAGTGCTAATCAGCTTATAAGATTTGTATATATTAATGAAAAGAATATGTATGCACACAGATGTGGCTAAAAGTTGTCACAATTGTTCAAAATGAATAAAGGGTACACTACCACAATTTTCAAAGTCGTGGCTGAAAGTACACCCAGGAGAGTGGTCGTGTGCATTCCCCTATTTAGCAAGTGCCCAGAAGGTCGGGAAGCCTCCTGCCCTTTCCCGAGGGGAGTGCTTACAGGAGCCTAATTCAGGGCAGACCTGTAATCTAACAGCTCCACCAACAGCCTGTCCGTGGAGCAGGTGGGCACGGGTAGTCTTTGCAAGTCGGATTGCTCCGATGATGCGCATCACAACAAATCTTAAGTCTCATGAATTTGGAGTTCCAGCCGGGGAAAACCTACTCCCCGACATTTGGGCCAAATCCATTCCAGTCGGAACATCTGGGAAAATTCCCTGGATGAAGCATCACTTTTAAATAATCTATCAAAAAAAAAAAAGTGGGGTATATATCATTTGACCTACCTACTAGATGTAAAAATATTTTACAAATTAAAATATAATCAACTAATGGAATTAACAACCTAGAAATATAGCAAATATTTAATGTGGTTTTTTAGTAATATCTAAGTTCTGTTTCTATGACAAACTTACAAGAGTAATTTCTCAAAATAACAGATAATAATTTTCCCTAAAAATTTGATAGTTGCTCAGCTTATCAACCAATATTTTCTTTCTCAACCCAACAGAAAGTTCTTTATCAACGGATAAGCACTCAGTACTGTTGGGAACCGCCCTGCCTGGTTTCAGAAGCTGTAACCCCCACGGCTAAGGCTGAGTAAAGGACCTTGGGACCATAAGCCACTAAGGAGACAAAGTTTATCTTCCTGGCTGGGGCTCCACCTCTGCCCCCTTTTACTTCACCCTGCTTGGCTCCAGGGCAGATGACTGGTTAGCCAATGACGGGTAAGATTCCTCAAGGGAGGGACGACCTAAGACAGGCATGGTCTTGATGGGGCCCTCAGGGAAGGACTTGGGAGGCTATAGAAAAAGGGGGTGATGGACCCTCACCTCTCAGCTTTAACATAGCCTGAGTCCTCATTCTGTCTGCAAGAAGTCTCCTAATCTCTTGGCTGCCTTACTTCCCCTGCCTGACTTAAATCGGAAACAATGCTGGAGGTGGGTGCGGCCCTGTGCTGAAAAGGGCGGGTTCCCCAGGTCAATCAGGCCTAAGAAAGAATGCATAAAATCCTGTGAAACCTGCTTTGCTAATACCCTCAATTTAAATGATAAGGGTCCAAGCAGAAATGAATTTGTTTTCCAAAGTTTTATGGCCCTTTAGCTAACTGACCCTGACTCAGAATAAGCCCTCAGAGTTCTTTGTATGTTATCTATTGTTTGAACATTACTGCCTGGCAATGATGAATGAAGACCTTCCTTGAGCCAATGCTCCCAGAAAAGCAATAAAAGCCTGTCCAGGCAAGGGTCGGGGTGCTCTCTCACTCAGAGGGTGGCTATGCCATCCCATTTTCTCCACAGGACTTCTGTAGTCCATGTGAATTTGTTCATCACATCCACAACATACAGACCCCGTTGGATGGAGTCCACATCACAGTCCCACAACCATAAAAGAGGTGTCAGCCCTGGCTGGTGTGGCTCACTGGATTGAGTGCTGGCCTGCGAACCAAAGGGTAGCCGGTTCAATTCCCAGTCAGGGCTCATACCTGGGTTGCGAGTCAGGTCCCTAGCAGGGGGCACTCGAGAAGTGACCACACATTGATGTTTCTCTCCCTCTCTTTCTACCTCCCTTCCCTTCTCTAATAAATAAAACCTTTAAAAAAGAGTTATCAAAAAAATTCAGAAAAAAATGAACCAAAGGTGTAGATAGGAAGTTCAAAATGCATCAAAGTGCTCAAATTAAGAGTCAAATTTGTCTTCTTCGTGGCTCTCACAGCCCTTAGAAGCCAAAGCATGTCATCAAAAACCTGGTAACTTAGTAGGGACAAGGACAGAGAGCAAAGGGGAACTCACTTTGCACAAACCCCTGGCCTCCTCCAGCAAGTCTACCCACACGAAGTCAAAGCCAGCCTGGCCGGGTTCTGCCAACCCCGCCCTGCCCGTTTGGTGGCGGCGCAGGTGGCCTTGCCAAGGCTCGTTGCCCGGGCCCAGAGGAAAAGTGTCAGCGCTGCGGAAAACCTGCCTCCTGTCCCCGGCCCCACTCGGTTTGCAACAGATTCCTTCCACACACACCCGGTTATGATAGAAAAGGAGCGACTCACACACAAATAAATGTTTTCAGCTAATGTGAACACAGGAACATTTAAAGGGAGCCCAACCTACATGATACATACTAGATCGGAACACAGACCACTGGTCAGAAAAAAAGGGGAGACAGTGGACACCCTTTAATCCTAGGGTCCACCTTCATAACTCAACCTATAGTACCAGAGGTTTGTTATTATGAGGATTTCTGTCCTTAACTGCAATTTATGGGCTGAAACATGCGAAGCTGAAAAGCCTATTCTTTGAACAATGCTGGAGGGGTAATTTGAACTCATGAAGTGCGTTTCTCACCGTCTTATTTACAGAAAAAGGACTTCACCCTCACATGCCAAAGGACTTCTAATAAAGACAAAAAAAGAGAGCCTGGAAAATGAAGCATCAGAAATATTTTATAAACATCAATTTGAAATTTAATAGTTCTGACCCTGACCTGAGTTTAAAAAACAAAAAAAAGTAAGAGAATTATAATACTAACTCGACAGTTACCCGTAGGAGAATGCTGACATTTTATAATTAACATAACTGTAGGGCATTCAGCTACATCTCTCTAGAACAAGTGAAAAACCGCCATTCCGACAGCTGCAAGTAAAACGTTGTACCCTATGACGTCACTGCCTCAACAGCAACTACATACAGCTCGATGCTGAAGACTGGAACTCGCCACTCGCTAAACTACTTCCGGTCTGCACTAACAGGACTTTGCCTTTCCTGGAGCCTTGGCCTGGGCACGTGGTCCGGTCAGTCAGTACAGCCACTTCCTGACATACCCATCAACTACTCATCAGAAAGTGTCAATCATTTGCTAAGATTCTCTGAATCCCTTATCACACACTCAAACACACACACACACACACACACACACCCGTCCTGACCCACCTCAAACCAAACTTCGGTCCTCAGTAGGACATACCAACCTTGCCTTCTTGCCTCCAAGACACAGCCAGGGTATCACCTAAGCTCTGTCCAGGTGCTGTGCTCCCTCCCAGCAGTAAGTCATAAACTCAGCTTTGCCTTATGTGTGAGAAATATTGGAAGAGTCAGCATGTGACACTATGCCAATTATACAGTTTAATTAATTCAGGAAAAAATTTAAAGAGTTCTTGGGAGCTTTCAGGTTGCTAATGCATCATATTAGCAACTGTGAATTTGGATAATAAAACTTGTTTCACCTAAAACTTTATGAGAACACTTAGGGCTAGACAGGCAATCGCAATGCTCTTTGAGAAAAACAGGCATTTCTTCAAGGTTTCTAAGAATAACCAGTTGTGGGAAAACTTCGAAAAACACAAATCTTAAAGCTTTTTATAGAGTCTAAAGCACATATCCTTAAATTTGCAAACCCAGTTGTGGCCTTTAAGGCCGGAGTTAAATGCCAGACTTGCCAGGAGAGAAACAAAATCACCTGAGGGGAACCTAGGTTTTCCCCAGAGAAAAGAGCCCTAGACTGAGTGAAAGGCCCCCCAATAATTAGCCATTGGGTACAGTTTTGGGAGCCATGAATGATCAAAAAGGAATGACCAGTTAATAGAAGCCAAGGAGATGTTTCAAGGACTAGTTGGTAATGATGCCGAATGATGTTGAGAAATGGAATAAAGAGACGGGCAGGAAAAAGAAATGCCCCTTGGACTGGGAAACACGGATGCCAGTGATTTTGAGAAGAGCTTTCTCAGGGAGGCAGTGAGAAGTGCAGTTAGGCTGGGGAGTGGCTCAGCACACAGGACGATGAGGGAGGCCAAGCCGGCAGTGTGGGCAAGTCCTGCAAGAGTGTCCATGAAAAGGCGATGCAGACACGCAGGCCGAAACGGGTGGGAAGCGAGGTCTCAGGGGAGGGCTTTCCCCTTGCAGATGGAAGATGTGAGTGCACATCTCCACACCAATGTGAGTGGTCAGGCAGTGACCAGTGACAGGGAGCCTGGTGACACAGGCAGCGGAAACTGGAACTGAGATGTCTTTGAGAAGATGGAAAGGGAAGGGATCCAAAATACATGTCAAAGGAAGGGCACACTTGCTAAGTTTAAACAGTGGAATATGGTGGGAATCACCTTTCCAGAGAAAAATCAAGCACTTCAGAGATTACATAGGGCCATGAAAACAGCTATACCCTTGAGCCAGTAATTTCACTTGTAATAATTCTATCTAAAAAAAAACCCCAAAATGAATTTTGACTCAGTCTCCTTAATGATTAAGGAGAACTGTTAGGTGTATAAAATGCTTATGAAAAGTCCTTAAGGACACCAAAAAAAATGCTTATAGTAGTAAGAGAAAAAAGTAACTACAAAATTCCAAATGCTGGATCTCAAATATATATAAATATGTGCAGAGACAAAAGAAGGAGGACCCTCAAAATACTCATAACTTATCTCTGGACAGCAAAATAATAAAGAATACAATTTTCTTCATTTTATATATATTTTTTAACTCCCCCCCACCAATGAGAATGGGTCATTTTAAATACCAGAATAATTTCTTTTCATCTTGCCTATATTTTCAATGTTTCCCTCTCTATTTATTCCTTCCTAAGAGCACTACATATTTGTATGTTTCAAACATATCTTTGGGTTCTTTTTGTTTATAAAATAAAAATGTATGTAAATATCTGGGACATTCAAAGAAATCACCATGAGCCAAAGTAAAAGCCAAGGACGCGATGCCCTGCTACAGCTACCACGCTGGAGACGTTCCTGCGTGTACACTTTTCAGTGGCATGGCAAGCTCACCACTGGTAAGGCCACAGAGAACAATCCACGAGATTTCAGAGAACATTTGCTTGATACAGCGACAAGAGGTGGGGGGGCGAGAAGAAGGTGTAACGGGCCAAACCCCGATTCCTCTCATTGGGTGATCTCGGCAGGGCAATAGTAGTGAGGATGAGCCCGGGTCTCCTCCATGGGCAGAGGGCAACTTCAAACAAGGGTTACTTAGCCCCAGGCTGAGAAACCCACAGTCACAGGTATTTCCCAGTAAACAGAGGAATTATTTCTTAGCCCCTGCTTGATCAAAAAACCAGTGTTCTGTGAAGACAGAGAGAACAAAGAAGGAACTATAAGTAAACACTGAAAGATAATTTTCATATGCCCACATATCTCCGCTCATGGAATAATCAATCACATTGGTAAACTAAGAATTCAGGCCTCTTTTCAGTGACTTTCAGATCGGAAGGCTCAGGGTTAGAATCCCAGCCCCTCTGTCTACTAGCTGTGTGACCTTGGACCATTCACGTCACCAACACTCAGGATCTTCATTTTTAATTTCAGCACTTCGATATCCTACCTGTAGAGCTCTCACAGGGTGAAATGAAGTAAAATATAAAAAACACTCAGGGAAAACTGGACACATAATTATAATTTAACAATTTTTCGTTTCCTTCCCTGATTTCATTCATTTACCACCTTCCCAATTTTTGGTCATCTCATTTGTTACCTGTGTTGCCTTTTCAGTGTCTTTCTCTATATAGGTTTGCTTTTTTATTTTCGAAATAGACTCAGTGTCACCTTCAAACACAACCTCCTGGAAGTCTGGCTATGAAAGCAGACCATGGCCAGACTATCTATGACAGAACTCTGACCTTGGCAACCTGCCCCTGAAGCCAAAACCACAGGATCTGCCGCAAACTGTCCAGAACGGTCGGGACACGGTCCGTGACTACCAGTCCCCACAGGTGCGCCCCTGCTTCCAGCTGGAGCCCACAGGAGAAAGCTGACTGGAGTCCCCCAAACAATCACGTAAGCTGCCCGCCTCCGGCCGGCTTCCCATGCCAGCCTGCACTCAGGGCACCCTGGGGCCGGCCCCTTCTATTTTTATTCTAGAGCCTTCCCACTCCTCTGCCTGCCTTAAGGATGGCCCAGATGTAAGTTAAGGTGGTTGGCTCCTTTGCTAGGCAAGCTCTGAATGAACTGCCTGTCTGTTCTGAATTGGGGGGGGTTTGTGCGGATGCCCACCCCGTGAAAGAACAGCACTGCTGGGCTAGTAATAGTCTTCTAACATATACAAAAAACAAAGACTTAACTACAAAATGGAAAACATTCTCCCTTGCACCACCTCAAATAATCTCAAATGTCACACTGTAGGAAACGGTGGCCGTGTGCAGGATTCTCAGTTCCGTCCGGCCAACACTACAGCCTCCTAGGGAGCCCAAGTTAACAAGCTTCCTTTCTAATCTATGTAAAAAGTGTCTTCTTTATTAACACTTCTCAGTCAGAATTCGGGAGTCTGACAGTGCTACCAGAATACTTCACGGAGGGAGGACAAGCACACTCAGCGCTCTAGAATACTAAATTTGCGAGTGACCATCTGTCCACAACTTTGAGAGAGATAGGGCCTCCGTGGATTTGAGTGCGGTGGGGAGTGGGGAAGGCAAACAATTACCACTGTCTACCGGCTTTGATGGAAGGCTGCTTGAAACGCCTGTGACCCTCATTTGCACCCATATTTCAACATGCGATGCTCGGGACCTAAATATTCCAACAACAGAGCTATTCAACAATGGGATGCAAAGAGAGAACACTGGGAAATACGAGAATGGATTTTGTTTCTTTGCTTAGGGGAAAGATCTCTTCACCTAAAATTTGCACTTTTTAAAATTTCTCTAAAACTCCTCCAGTGTGGTTTATTTCTGAGTGTAATTTTCCAATAAGCTTGAACGTTTCTTCATCTCTGGAATTACTTAAAGATCTCAAAAGCGTTTTAAAACAGTAACAGACTCTAGGGGATGTAAAAGTTTGCGACACTGCTACTTACTGGCGACTTCAAAGCGCGTTGTATAATGGACATTGTTTCACTAAAAAGGAAAACAAAGGAGTTTGTGTACTGAAAATAAAAACTTAACTCGAGTGCAGAGAGATAAAGAATCAATACCAACAGACGACAAGGACCCTTGCCGGCCACAGGACAACACACCTATTGTCATGTGCTTTGCCAATCAGCATTGTAATGGTTCCACAAAGAATCCAGTGCACCAGACTGGAGCTAATTATGTATATTCAAGTGATTAGCGAGCACTTGTTGCCGCTTTCACACCACCCTCCAAACAGCAGCCTTTGAGAGGAGAATAGACTGCGAATGTATTGAGAGAACACTGTTAATCCTTTGGGGAGAAAGTAGATGTAAACAGGACTTCTCTGCATCAAGGTGCTTTGACAACAACGATCATCTGCATAAACACATGCCCGACAACAAACAGGTGTTCTGTTTCACAACTAGCACCCATTTGAAGCTTTCAAGTAAGCATTATGCACAAACTGTGAGAAGTACTTTGAAACCAGCTGCAATTACTATAATTAGCTGCTTTCCTGCACTGTGTTTACTTTTACCTGTTCAGTACTGCGCTGTGCCAGCTCACACACTCCGAGCAAAATGACCGCTTTGGAGCTTGCACTCTGAAGGCAGGGAAGGAGGACAGGCCAGAGTCGACTTCAACTAGTTTAACTGGCACCTTCTGCGACAGAGCCCGATCAAAAATACTGAGGGGAGAAGTCAAAACTTTTGTTCTAAAATATATATTAATGAGACAAAGGATGGTTTTTGTTCAGAAGCTATTTAAAGTGTTGACTCAGAAGAGACTCAAAAATTAAATAGGAGTGGATGTATTCTAAAAGGCCATTAATTAAAGAGTAAGTACAGCGTAGTGCTGTTTACTCAAACAGAGTACTACACGGCAGTTAGGAGGCATGGCCTACCGGTAGCTACAGTTGTACCTACACAGATCTACAGCACTCCGTGGAGAGCAACAGGTAGCGGGAGGCGGGGTGGGGGGACAAGAACGAACATTGCAGAACGCCAAGAACGGAAGGCTAACCAACCACCAGAAAAAGTACATAGGAACCGAATCTGTATCTACATAACTATAAGCATAATTCTAAAGTCAGGATTTTCAAATGTGTTAATACAAAGCCCCCAAAGCCCCAAAGGCAAATATGTCAGGGCTTCTCCATTGGAAATATCTGGCTGGGCTGATCCTCCTAAAATCCAACACAGATACACTGTCAAGTCCACGCGGGTGGAGACTGTGTCGGCCCCGTGTGTCAGGCTATCTTCTGTGCCTCGATTCAGTAAACAGTGTTTGACCAGGAAAGATTTCACGAGTGAACGCACGCGTGAGTGAGTGTATAAAGTTCACAACAAACGGAAATGCCAGAACACTGTATTTAAAAATGTGAGCTAGGAAAAGTGAGTCGCATTATATTATTTGTAAATGCTTGTTAAAATATCACTTTACTGAGATATTTGCAAATTTAACAGGCTACTCGTACTGAAAACAACAGGCAATATTTTACAACTAGACAAATATTTTGTTCTATTTCCCCTCAAAACTTTTCCCACCATTTTTCTTCATTATTGGAGACGACCAGAGCATCCTGAGCAACAAACTTCAGTCTGAGAGGCTGAGTCTTCTTATCATCCTCATTGTCGTCGTCACAATTATCATCATCGTTGTCATTTATCAGTAGTTTTCTCGGCTATTTCGATCCTTTTTGATTAGACTGAGCTGCAGAAGCAGCTCATGGCTATGCCTGTTTTACACAATCACGCGTGGAAAACAAAACGGGAATCCAACGCAAGGATCCCATTGGAGCAGGACCTGGGAGAGAGGGGTAGAAGGCGGCAGGTATGAAGCATGGGACCATGGGAAAAGAAGTAGGATGGCAGAATGAATCTGATGTTGAAAAGAAGTCATTCGCTTATTGTTAAAAAGTGAAATTAGTTCCTTTTGCTGGTGATGACACAAAATATGCCCTAAATAAATATTAAGTATAGTGATTGGTAATTGGGGGGTGGAGGGTGGGATGCATTTAGCTTTAATTATATTTAGTCCAAATTATCCACTATATATTTATTTAAAAATGTACAAATCTGTATACATAAAAAAAATGCAAGTACCAGGCAGAAGGCTTCAGATGATGATACGTGCTTTGGAGTCAGATACTTGGGTTCAAATCCTGGCACTCCAACCTACTCTCAGTGTAACCTAGATAAAGTTAATCCCTCTAAAGTGCCATTTCTTTCACTATAAAATCAGATGATAACACAATAATGCCCACCACATAAAGTTGTTATAAGAGTTAAATTATATAATATACACAAAGCAATGAGCAAAGTACCTGGCACATACTGTAGGGGTGATCAATATGTTTGAGGAATTATAACCACTAACATGATCAGCTACAATAATCAACATTCAGAGTCAAGAAAACTGAGCTTAAGGAAAAAACAAAAGGCCTCCATGGCTGCCCTTGATGCCCAATGTTAAAAAAAATAAAAGGTACTAAAGGAAGCTGAAAGAAACACGCTTCCAGAAGAAAACAAATAGCAAGACTGGGAAGAAAATGGTCCTATAGACAATGATTTAAAAGTCAGGAAAACACCAGCTGTAGAACAATTCTGTTCTTAGAGAAATTTCAGAGACAAACCAAAACAGGAATGGAGAATACAGCAACAGATAATCTTAAGGAAATTAGGAACCTTGGCAACTGCCAAGCGCTAAGATTTAAAAAAAAAAAAGAAGCCCGACCACAAAATAAGAACGCCAAGGCACGTGCCGGGTTACGACATAATACGAAACAGAGAGGAGCGAAGACTTCGCTCAAGTCCATCCGATTCCATCGGGGGGATGCGACCTGTACTGGGCATCTTCTTGATGGACAGGACCCGTGCAGCTGGCTGGCTGTGGACACTGAAAGCATGTGCTGAGTGAGTAAGTGGACTGCAGCACACTTGAATTGCACGTGTGAAGCCCTACCTGGCATCTCACAGACCACCTCCAGCCCTGCCCATCTACTTGCACTGCCAGGAAGGTCCCAGACTCTGTCACCCTTTGCCGGTGACTCTGCCAGGGGCCTGCTTCCCTTCACAGTGGAACAGGTGGCTCTGGCCCCTCCTTCAGGCCTCAGCTTTGCCTTCACAACCTCTGGAAAGCCTTTCTTGACCTTACAATCAACATGCATGTGCCTGGACAAGTCACTACTTCTGTGCCTCAGTCTACTCACCTGCAAATGGGGATGATAATCCTCTTACCTCCAAGACTGTTGGGACAATTAGGGAAGCCCCTAAAATATGGCTTGGCAAGTAGTAGCTGCTTAATAAAGCATAGCTAGCTTTGCTATTTCAGACCCCTTTTACAAAACATTTTTTAATTATTGTATCTCTTTTTCTGCCGCATCATTGACCAACCTGTGGGTTCTCTTACATTTGCTAAGGAAGGTGAAAAGTAGAAAGACAGACATAAAAGGGAAGAAAGGAGAAGCAAAAGGAAAGTGGGCACTTGAGACAGGAATGAAGAGAGTGAAGAGACAAGGGGAAGGGCAGACTCCTCATAAGACGGTACAACACAACTGGGCTCCTGGTTTAAGTATTTCAATACTTTCCTCTCGAGCCCACGAAGATTCTCCACTGAATCAGACAACAGAAGTCCCCAGGGAAAAGTTCCTGGGTGTCAATGATGAGAATACTATTTTGGTATAAATCAGACGAAATGAAAAAAATGGCCAAAAGGATTCCTCGTCCTAATTTGGGAATAAAAATCACACATAAAAACTGATCTAGGCTAAAATTGGACCCGCTTGTAAATTAGAAAAAGATTCCAAAACACTAAAGTACTTCGGTCTCTTCATACGAATGAGCTGTTCATTTTAAAATTATATAGAGCAGCATTACGACCAGAGATTAACATAAACTAATAGACTCAAATTGCACCAACCACCTCTGCAGCCCAGAGAAGTTAAATAGAAGAAAGCACAATGAACAGACTCTTCACCAAAAAAGAAATGTTTGTTTTTGCAGGTTAGCGCCACCATTTTTTTCACATTTGCATCCTAATAGTTCTCCTTGGTCTCCCCATTATGCAACAGTTCTTTACAATACCGCCAGCTACCCTGGCGACTGGGCTCCTCTGCCAGAGTGGCTTTGTCCAAACCCTAAAGCTGTGCTTGGCTCTGCACCCAGCCCAGTGGCCGCCTGTGGTCTGAATGCCAATGAAGGGGACAGACCCTGCTGTCTAACAAGCCAGAGACTAAAAGGTCTCTTTGGGGTCAACAAACTGTCTCGACTACTTTCCTACGCTTAAGAGACTGGCAAATGAAGCTAGAAATGCATCCTACTTCTTAGGAGGCCAATCGGGAAAAGTATTAAACGTTTAACATTCATCAGACACGTTAGGGCTTCGACTTTATGAATCAGAGAGGGTCTAATAAACCTTCGTATGTAAATAAGTGCCTATTCTTTTAAACAGGAATAAGTTTCATCTTAAGGAAAAAGTGTAAATAAGTTTCAATTATCATATCAAATCTGAGGATATTTAGAGAATTTATATTATCGAAATATAAAAACCTGCATCCTGCTAACCACTTGGTAGCTGATTCAGAGGGATGAACAACAAGGATATAAAGACCATAAACCATTCACTGTAAAGTGTAGCGTTTGGGTACAATCTAAGAAATGCAAAATTAATAACTCTGAGGAACCAATTCCTAGGTAGTCCCTACTGAATAGCAAACATTAAAAATGCTAACTGAAGTGAAAAATACTGTTTTAACTACATACTTTTATTTCCATCGTCAATGAAAAATAACACATGTTGTCTTCTGTGTGATTAATTGGCCATCAGCTATTACCAGACATTTCCTTACTGAAGGGATTGCAGACTCCCTTCTCGTCCTTCTCACTGAGCCGCCAATCTCTCCTGTTCACTCAAATGCCGAATCCTCTCTGTCCCACCCCCGGCACTGCCCTCACCTTTATCCAGCCACCTGCCGCTACACCCTGGCTGTCTCGCCTGGATTCCCGCAGGTCTTCTGACCGCCCTCCGGCCGGAGCTGTCCAACACCCCCAACACCCACAGGATGCAGGCCATGCAGGAGTTTTACATTTCCTCAAAACCGTATTTAAAAAGGTCGTAAGAAACAGGTAAAACTAGTTTAATCAATATATTTTACTTAACAAATATACCCAAGATATTATCGTTCCAACGAGTAATCAATAAAAAAAATTATGGAGGTATTTTATTCTTTTCTCTTCCAAAGCATGAGTTCAAAATCCCACATGTATTTTACACCTACAGCGTGTCTCAATTTAGGCTTTACATTTTCAACAGCTTAAGTGTCAAAATAGTCCTACCAAAGAAATAAAGTGAAAGGAAAAATATTTTATATTGCCTCGGTTTCTTAAATTAGATTTAGAATCCAGTGCCTGGGCCACACCAGCCACATTTCAAATCCTCAACAGCCACATGGGGCCCACGGCTGCTGTGATGGGCAGCGGCACAGCCTCTTTGCCTCGCTTAATGCAGACGCCACAGATGCAGAAATGCAAACTGCTCTTCACATCTTCCCGTGGCCCCAAGTCCTTCGAGTACTTCTCCGTGATCTTCTCACCCAGAGGTCCTGCAACACGCCTTCCTTCTGTTCCCAGACTCATCGCCCGTTGCTGCCCCATCACACTCGGCTGCAGCCCAGCCGTGCTTCTTCCGAGGAGCATGCTCCACCCCCTCCACCTGTGCTGTTGCTTCTCCTGGACACTCACTCTTCTTCCTCGTCCCTGTCACCTGGCCACCTCCCACTCCTCCTTCATGCTTCAGCTCGGAGATCTCTTTCTCTTCTCACACCCCTTCCTGTTACAGGACACAAGCTCGTGCGGGGACAGGGACGTGTCACTTGTGTTCACTGCTGTATCCCTAGCGTTTACTAAAATGCCTGGCGCTGCGAAGGCACTCGATAAGTAGGAACCAATCAACAGAGTAATCTGAGCCGTCAAAGTGGGCTGAAGACACGCCCTCCTGTCCACATAGGTGGTAGGGAGACGAGTCCCCCTGTGCGCTAGTTCATCAAGGGTTTTACTCTCACTGGCCCAAACAGGCCGACCGTGAGAGAACAGGCCAAAATTAACACCGAAACACCAGACTTGCAAAGTGGGAATATTCAGTTCAGAGTAAGACTTTGTGCCTTGATTCATGTGTGTCCACTGGAAAAAAATATGCCTAAAGGTCAGAGGGAAATTTTTCTGCATTCCTCATAAGGGGAGCTCAGTAGTACAATTCTAGGTTTCTTTCTCTCTTTCCTCACTCGAATTCTTGTATAGATTTTGGAGGAAAAAACCTTGTTGTGCAGAATTAAGCTCAGCCCTTTTTCTAACTTTTGAAATTATCCTGTAGCAGAAAATGCAAATTTGCCTTCGTTCCTAGTTGCAAGAGATCAGCAAACTAACTACACAAAGTCCGCAACCTGTTTTTCGAAATAAACTTTTATTGGAACACAGCCACGCCCACCAGTTGTCCACAGCGGCTTTCTTGCACTAGGACCACAGAGTTGGGGCGGGGGGGGGGGGGGGGGGGGGCAGAGACCAGAGAGCCTACAGAGAGATTCACTCTCTGGCCCCTTACAGAACGGCCCCTTACAGAACGGCTCATGCTCTATGGCACCAACTTAACCGGGCTGCCTGAAATGAACTTGGGGAAGTCGCCTAATTCTGCAGTTCAGTCAGCATTCATCTGGCGCTGGCACTGACACCTCCCACTTAATCTTTATCAGTTGTACACTTTGGCCGCCATCTTTGCTCTTCATTTTATATCTAGTTCTGTATAGAACGCAAATAAGAAAAAGTAATTATTTATACTGTGCCCTCTAGAAACCCCAACACTTTATCTGTGTAAATTTTCCAGGCGTATTTATTAAGTTCTAGGGTAACAAATTTGAGGGAAGAGATCTTAGTCAAGTACTTGTGTGAGTTATAAAATATCTAAAAATCTGTATTTTGAAGGGAATGCTGGCCTTACATCCAAGAAATTTCTATTATTAATGTTAACTTCATCACACGTGTAATTATATTTGTATTCCTTATATTACCAATGACAATATTAGCAGCCTACCCTCTAGCCTACTAATTTAAAGACTTACAGTGTAAGTTATCATGTTAGACCTTTGTTTTATAAAAACATGTACCTGTATTTTCCCCAAAAAGCTTGTTAGTCTTAAGCATCATAGATTTTTGTTTCCTTGAGTGTTTCTCTCTGTGTCTTGCTCTCTAAGTAAATCAGTATTACTCATAGAGGGCACTGGACCACCTATTTCCAGTAACGCCAGTGGAAACTATTCCAGTAATTTATGAAGGAGTGTTTGTCTTTTTTTCTCATAGTGATGTTGTTTTAAACTAAACCCCTTTAGCCAATGACAATTCTGTCACACATGCTTGTGGAAATTTACATGCAACAATATCAATCCTTGACAATAACTATACTGAAGTTAACAAAGGAATTAAGATTTTCCTCCCATAAGTTACAAAGCAAGAATCTCACATAGGATATTTAAATAGGTCGGTAAGAGCACTGCACATTTTTATCACATGCCCTTTATTCATCTCAACTTCTTAACCCATTTCATTTACGTTATTAAAGATCATTTTCCTGATGCCACGCACAGCCTGTGTCCAAAGTTCCCTACTGACGTGTCTTCCATAATTTAACACAACAGCATTAGCAAACACACTGTGGTACACAGAATCCGTCCTACCTCAGGACTAGCTCAGGTTTATTTTTGGTTGATGGGAATTCTTTCTAGAACAAAATCAAGAATAGAAATAAACCAATTAGAGCTTTTCAAAGAAATCACTCCTGTGCAAATGAAAAAGACCTTAGTTTTCTAAATATTTTTCATCTCAATTAGGCCATTAAGTTCTTTGTACTAACAATATGCAACAAATTCTTGTACATTGTTTTTTTCATAATCCTTTGATACATTCTGTGACATATGCCTCCCGTGAGAGCTGTTACCTTCCTAAGTTGAATTTTTTTTTAAAAAGCAAACCAATTAAAATCATATGAAAAATGGGATTTCATGTAAATGATAAACATGACTCTCAGAAACTTTCAACATTTGTTGTTACGTTTTCTCATTTGGTAGCACAGTAAGACACACTTCTTGATCTTCTTTATTTTTCTAACAGAAAACTACTTCTCAAGTATTTCAGAAAGACAGCACTCTGCTCACAAAAATCTTGGACATAGAAATGTGTCGGGGGCGTCAGGGTATTTTCCTTAAAAAATACGTAGACCATTGACTACTGTGAAGTGTGTTAGCTCACTTCGCGCTAACTGGTACAACGGACAAGTGTTGGCCGGCGTACTGCATGCACTTGGGAGCGTGTGGTGTCCAAGGTCACCATGGCAAGAGAACAGATCGAGGGAGAAGGCACAATGCCTCAGCCCAGAAGTGACACTTCAGATTGTCACTCATAGCCCACTGGCCAGAAGCCGGTCCTACGGATCCGCCTAGCCTCATGGAACTGGAAAATGCAGGTCAAATGGAAGGGCTGGCCTCTATGCCCGAAACGCAGCTCTGAAATACTGCTCCAGGTCATCCCAGCTCTGGGCGAATAGGTATCTAAGATGGGTTACATAGATCAATTTCCAATTATATTCTCAACAATGTCCAGAAGTTTTTCCTAGAGAAAAAAATTATCCTATTTATTTAAACTACTTCATTTTCATAGTTTTTCAAAAATAGCATCAATAATGTGTCTTAATAACACAAAAAATAAGCATTTGAAATTAATTTTATGGTTTGAAATACAGAGAGCAGTTTCATCAAGTTCGAAAAGATTTTCAAAGAATTTCACAGTATATCAAATACTGAGACAGAGCAAGTGATTATGCCAAGTGTTTCAGGGAACACCTAATTTACAACGTCCCTTCTTAACGTAAGGAAGTTTCATCTCTTTTAAACGCAGTGTGATAAAGTTATTTTAGCAGTCCGAATAAATAGCAGTACATGACAAAGTGCTTGACTTCAGTGGTCATCAGGAAAACCCAAAATAAACCGCAACGCCACAGCGCTACACCCCCCCCCCCCCCCCCGCCCGGAACGACTAACATGAAAAAGACAATCTTAAGTGTTGATGGAAAACCAATGGAAGGCTCGTAACCTGCCAACGGGAATGTGAAAAACCAACACTTCAGGAGAGTTATCTGGCATGTCTACAGGAGCAAAACATCCTCATTTGCTATGACCCAGCGGTCCCGATTCCAGGTATAAACCAACAGAGATCTGTATGCAGCACACCAAAAGACGTCTAGCCAAAGAGTAAAGACTGCCCAGACATCTAACAGTAGAACAGATGCATAAATTGTGATGTAGTCAAACAATGAAAACATTATTTAAGAACGGGCATGAATAAACTACTGTTACACACAACGACACGGAGGATGCCACAAAAGTCACTGTGGGGAAAAAAGCAGCACTATGATTCCAAGTTCAAAAGCAGGCAAAAGGAGTCCATGGTGGAGCAGTCATCCCCCAGCTCGGTGGAGGGCAGAGGTGACTCGGTGGGAGGCGGTGAAGGCTGCGAGGGCAGCAGTAAGGTTGTGTCTTCAGCCCCACAGCGTGCTCATTCCGTGAGACCTTCCAGGAGTGTGCTTATGACTCTTACTTTTCTGCGTGTATCTTGTACTTTAAGAAAAAGTTTACTAAAAAATTGTTACCAGACACACACGGTCTTGATTGATTATATTTTGCACCAACATCTGTTGGTTCCAACAGTCCTTCCTGAGCTCGTGGTAATGTTTGAAATGGCTATTCTTGTTACCTCGAGGGAATTTCATTTGTGGTAACTATACGTATTAGTGCTTCCCCATTAACTTTATACATATGTTTATTAACTTCTCAAAAAGATACTTCTTTTGCCAGTAATAAGGGAGGCTTTTAAACCTCTTGTTACGATCTTGTTAAAGATCTCAGTTCTAAAGCAGACATAAGGGGCACATCTATATAAGAAAATAAAATGACGCCAAAACCAATGAATTTAAAACAACACACCATGCTAAACATGTACAGACTTCAGAGACGATGGAGGTCAATTCCTCCCATTTTACAGAAAACAGGTAAGAATGATTTGTCCAAAACGACAAAAATGGGTGATAATAGATGGTATTAGTATTCAGGTCAGCAGAGTAAGAGTTTAGTAGTCTTACCCTAAACTAGTCTTCTGCCCATTCAACCACTGGTGCTAGGAATGAAGGTTAAAGCAGTTCAATTCAGTGAACTCAAGACACAGAACAACCATAGGAAGTGCCTGCGGTGCCAGCGGTATTCATGTTGAAAACAGCTTTCAAAAAACAATGCATTGGACTTATCGTGATGATCATTCTGCAATATATACAGGTATCTAATCATTACATCGTACACCTGAAACTAATATAATGCTACGTGTCAATTACATCTCCATTCTAAAATGCATTTTGGCAGACCTTCAAAAAAGCAATTCAGCAAAATATAACTTCAATACAAGTATCACCAAACTGCAAAAACACAAATTCCCAATGTGAAACCAAAATGAAAAAAGCTTTCAGCTTCGTTGAATGATTTTCCACTTGCTCTGTTTCTATTTCCAATTAGTCCTAGTCCAATACTTATTTTACTGAATTCAAATATAGGTAGTACTTTAGATTCAAACATGCTTTCTCTGTATATTTTTTCTAGTAGTTTAACATCTATCTCTGACTTGGCCTTTTAGTCATTTGTCTTTTTAGAGGGTCTCAATTATGGCTATGTTATATATTTGCATAATATCCGAATCATATCCTACTTGATTATTCAATTAAAATGTTTTCCAACTTTCTATTTCAATGAACATGATTTATTTTGGGTAACATTTTTCCTCTAAATAATACCAATATAAGCCTATATTTGATAAAGCTAGTTTGCGTTAAAAGAAAAAAACAACAGAGATAATTTCTTGTCAATCAGTGTGATACTGAGTTAATCAGTCATTAATGGACTCTTGCTTGGGTTACTTACACATCCATTTTTTCAATAGAGAACACAGTAAGAGATGAAAAAACTTCCCAAGTTTGATAACTAGGCCACAGTCAGAACTGCATTCTGAACTTCTGATCCCTTCTCTGTCTCAAACACTCTACAGAGGAGTCCCATCACTTCTGAGTATTTGCTGCTGTTGATATTTGTTTCAATTTTAAGACATGAGTGTATTAAAGACAGTGAGGCATCAGAGAAGACAGAGAGAGAGAGAGAAAAGAGAAGAGAAGAGAAGAGAAGAGAAGAGAAGAAAAGAGAAGACAGAGAGGGAACAAGATCTTTCCATTCAGAATCTCCAGTAAACTTCATAAACATGCTTAGAGTGAAAAGGGTTCTTAGGAAGGAGCGGACGAAGACAGCATCAGAAATCTCCAGCCCTGGACTTTACCTCTGGAGAATCCTTACTGCCCTGAATAGCATGAGCACGGGGGTGGGCTGGGGGTACCAGTACAGGAAAGAGAAACAACTGCAGGCTGCCATGCTGAGCTTCAAAACAACCTTCAAAAGGGGCTTTGGGAGCTGACCAGCTGCAAAGTTTTTGTGTCAGGCCGCGATTCCATTGGGAGGATGGGCGCCCCTAAATAATGATGTCAAAAGAGTTTTTACATGCCCAGGAAGCTGTTTGAAGCAAACAAAATTCTGCATTTGTTCCTAATGGAGGTTAAGGCCTTCGGGGATTAGAGAGAGTGTGGATGGCCATTCTCGAAGTAAACGTATTGTCCCTAGCTCAACAAAGGAAGGAGCCCTAAAAAGGAATATGAAATATTTTCCCTGCAGAGCTCCGAACAAAGGAATGAAATAAACACTCTTTCAATGTGCCAACAAAAATGTCAGAAAAAAGTTTCACTCTGAAAATTATATGGCACAGTGAATTTAAGAGTAAAAAAGAAATGATAGTTTCTAGAGAATTTTATTAATGGAGCAGTTTTGCATCACATTTCAATGCTTTTTTTTTTTTAAATCACAGAGGCTATCATCCATAATGACTGGTTCAACACAATTTCGAGGAGGCTGAAGGATGATGCCGCCCCGGGAGGCTTGTCCAGGCCTCCCCTCTCGTTTCAGCGTTCTCTCCAGGACGCCTCAGCAGGTGCAACATGTTCGTGTGCGCTTGTCCAAAACCCAAAGTAATTTTTTCTAAGAGACATGAACAGATTAAAGGAAGGTGTCTTCAATTAATAGACCCAAATATTACCTAACGACATCCAGTCTTAAAAAACAATGAAAAAAATGTATTTTTCCCAGTCACGGGAAAGTCTTGCACGCAATTCTCAAAGCGAGCTGCGGAGGCACCTTCTGCCTATTTCCAGTTATTCCAAATAAGGTCCCCCCTCCTTCTCTATAACTTCCTAGGTCTCTGTCACAGGCTCTGTTCTGGCCACGTAATGCAGACGGCTTTCCTGATTAATATTTGTTTTTATAGAAATTAGAGTAATGTTAGTAAACAGGCACCTTTCCAAATAAAAGGGTTAATATCACTTTGAAAAGTACTGCAGAAAACTGCCTTAAAATATAAACTGACTTTGTCCATAAATACAATAAAACTCAAAGGGACAAAGTTAAAATAATTCACTTAAGACATAGTACAGGTGTTTTGCAAGCACAGCTAACATGATTTAAGACTGTAACAGTTCACAAGCCAAGGATCAGCAGTGAAGCTCGGGGTGTAAAGCGCTGGGACACGTGGTCAGGCCAGTCAACTGCGCACAACGTGACGCTCTGCTTTTTCCACTACAATGATCTCCACGTTGTCTCCTGCTGAGACCTGACGGTTCTAGCAATCCCTCCACAGTCAGGTAAATAAAATCGAACACGAGTGAAACATAAAAACACAAGCACGTCCTGTAAGACACAGTGTACCTGGGTGTTGCTTATACAGGTGTTTCTGAGGAAGTCAGCGCAGTTTGTCGGCATGTCTCTTTTGCATCTTTGTTTAATAATTACATTGCACAGCTGTCCGAAACTGTCCAGAGGTTTTGAAAGGACCACGCTGGAAAACCCCGTGGATAACCAAGATGTCCGACAAGCTCTTTAAACATGACTCCTGTGTTTGAACATAAAGCTGAGGAAGCAAAACTAAAGTTGGCGATCCTATCCGGGTGAAGCGGAAAACTCTTCACCCGGGATAAAAAGGAGTCGGGCAGATGCTGCACCCCTCCTCACAGCTGCAGAGGGAAGCTCACAGCTGCGGTGCAGACACGCGCAGTGTTGCCCGCTTAGAAATCAGCAGCTTCGTGAGTGCCTGTAATGATCAGTCCTTATGCACCCAGAACCAATCCAGCCAACAAGTAGCTACGACAGTGTTAAGGAAAGGAACTAACTTCACAAACTTTGATGTAGAATTTCAAAAATGTTGAAGTTCACTGGAGGAATACTACGATTTAGTGTGAGTGACATAGTAAAAATAAATCAACGGCATGAAAGCAGCATGCACCGCAGGAACTTTCCGGGGTTTGCTTCTGTTCTCTCAAGATGTAGCTGTACACATAGATGCCTGTACAATCAGGAATCGCTCTGCATAAACTCTTAGACTGTCTGTTTATACACGTGTGACTTTCAAAGCCCTGTGTGTCTCCAGGCTCTGTCCAGGCTGGCTTTGCCATGTGAGTCACAGTGACATCTAGTGGCAACTGTTGAGCAGTACATATTGGGCACGGCATCTCTTAAAACCGGGAATGAACAGTGCCTAGCCCACGGCAGGTAGTCAGATGCTATTGCACAAATAAACTGCTCTACCTTTACCATTTTAAGCCAATATTCTAGTTTCCCCTCCTGAGGTCCCTCCTTCCTGTTATTGACCATGTCTGGTCCTTCATTCTTCCCCGTTTTCGCAGTCTGTAAGTTCCCTTCTACCCGCCCTCACTCATCTCATTTATCTATGGAATCCTTGGTCAGTCTGTTGTTTCTGTCTCCTTTTTCTTTCATGGTACACACTGTATCAACATCCACCCAATGTTTATTACATAATCTACTTTCTGTGTAATTGTTCTGAGCTACATTAAATCATAAAACCAAGCCTAAAAAGATCCCCCATCATGCATGCGACCTTGGGAAATGATTTAATTTGTCTCTAATTGACTTGATCCCCTGTCCACTCAAATGGATAGATGCTTATTTACCCAAAGCAACCTCGCCACCTCTTCTTTACCCTATTCAAACCCTACTGCCCTGAACCCCGCCCATCTCATTCTACAATTACCACCCAGAACACATGGCAACTACTGAATGTAAACAATCCCAGCCTTCCTCCTCTTCCCTGGAGTCTATTTGGAATACCCTTTTCCCCTGTTTCAAAGGAGGACACGTACACACCTCCTCCTTTTCAAGGCTGGCCCTATTCTTGTCCCATTTCACTGTCATCTAGCGCTAAGATCTGGTTATGTAAGTGATGATATCTTTCTTGAATCCAGAATTTCCCTCTGCATTTTGACCACACACCCCCCCACACACACACCCATACACACACCCCCAGACTGTACATTGAGCTCAGTGCCCTTGTCCCCACACTAGGGGCATGTCTTTAAAATGTTCTGAATCTAAACATACTACTCTTCAAGTGCTAGGTTCTTAATGAACTTTTGTTGATGGTGATTAAGGCTGTCTGATAATTGAATAATTAGTCAATTTGCCAAAAAGAAAGAATCAAATGATATTTTTTAAAAAGAGAAAGACAACCTGAAATCCTTTTGCTTCAATTGCTCCCACTCACACTGTTAGGTTATAGACACATATAGGAAGTGAGATAACACTTTAGAAAAAAATTACTAATTCTGAGCTTTCTAACCCAATTTTACTTGTGAAAACTGTTCCATAATATGTCACAACTCTAATTTACATCAAACCAGACATACATGTTTCCAAAAAAGTCCTCTAAAGGGAAGAGAACTTCCAGAACGTCCTGAGGACAGAATCGCGAAGAACACCACTGCACTTCAAGCCTCTCCAGCTTCTAATCTGAACGCATTTGCCACAAGGCCAGTTTCAACGCACACAGAGACCCATGGACTGTTTACGTATACCCAAGGCAATGATAAATAAAGAGGACACTCTTCCCACATGCTTAAATTTGGATTTAAGCATCAAGAATGCTTAAATGAGTAATACTCTAAGAAGTGCAACTATATCTAAATTTTATGTAATAATATTCTCTCATTTCCTTTTCTGAAGGGGGAATGCGGCGTTCACCTTTTTCAATGATCGATTGTTTTTGTTTGTTGTTTTCCGGTGAAGAGAAAGTCAGGGTATTCTGCTGTGTGGCCCTGTTCTAAACTTAGCAAGTTTACTCCACCATTGAAGGGAGAGGGGTGCTTTGATCTGGATGGTACAGGGGGACTCTGATTCAAAACGCCAATGGAGACAAAGGGAACAGGAATGAGCTTGAGAGATGCATGGGAGAACTGAAACAGAACTGGACACAGGGGAGTGTGGAGGGGGTACAAAGAGAAGCAGAATCTGGGTAAGTATTCAAGGCTAAGTTCCTTATCAAGGAGGGTTCTGGACACTGGCTGGCCTCTGGGAATTTCAGCTCGGAACCTACAAGGGCCTACGACTACTTTGACTAGCCAATCTGCCATTCACGTGGATAGTCCACCCAATCAAAACTCCACTGGCTGCAGGGAAAGGAGGGAGAACCCGCCTGCAGAAGTGTGGCTGGCCAATCACAGGCAAGTGCTGAGCCAGGGCTAAGGCTGTTGTTGTAAAGGGTCCGAAACAGTGCTCGCTGGGAGGCCTCTGTTTTATCATGTCAAATAACTGGAAGGTTCTCTACTTTTGGTACAAAACCAAAAATCAGTGGATGACAGAACATTTTCAACTAAGAAAAAAATCTACTCAATACTGGAAAGCACAAAAAATATGATTCTTACCCAAAATCAAGCATGTGAGCACCTGAAAGGTACATGTGGTAAGCCAGGAGACAAAGCACTCTGAACAGTCCTGAAATGCTGGTTAACTGCAGTAACCGCAGTGCTTTCCGAAACAGCTTGATTCTGAAATGAACATTCTTTGTATCCGATGATACCAATTCAGCCTTTTCTGTGGTCGATGCTAAAAATGTTGCGGATGTTATGTACTGCCCATGTTCATTACCTAAATTTCACATAATAATAGGTTTGTTAAATTAATTTTTCCCTAAAATAGATAAAACAATTATTCCTTATTAAGGATTAATCACTTGCCAAATTTAATTTCCTAAAACAACCTCGTTTCCATTACACACAAGTCTTAGATCTGGTGTTTTGAGCTTTTTATTTTTTCAAACTCGAATAAACTGGAAACTTGCAAGTAACAAACACTTTGCAGATAGTCCCCTGCTTTCTAAGTAGCTTGTACTCTTTTAAGTTCATTGGTATCTTTTCAGTTCATTGGTAACAATCTCGCGTCCCAGAGAACCATGCTACAGCTGTTAATTTGAGAACGTCGTCACAAAGGTCTGCTGAATGCAGTTAAACACAATGAATCGGTGCCAGCTGGGCCAGCCTTAAATCTACGCCGTGGGAATGGAAGGGTGAGGAAAAGGAAATGAAAGGTTTTAACCTTCCTCCCAGGCACACAATTGGCTGTAAGCAAATGCTTGAAGTGGGCAAGTGTACCTTTGGCATATTTCTTACGTCCTTTCCCAAGACATGCTTTTCTCCCACATCCTGCTATTATTGCTACCAATTTCAAGGTCTTCGCACCTCTGGCATCATGTCTCACCATCTTGATCTGCCTTAACTCCTCCTAATGCCCATACTTCAAATTTTACAGTCTTCCCTCCACCAACAGCTGATCTCAGCAGGCAACAGAAGAATGCAAACCGATTCAAAGGAGTAAGTGACGAGGCGTTCCTAAACCTTTAAGCGGGTATAGTGTGCACTTTTAAATAGCATGGCTACTAACTTAACTGTGTGATGTATGGGGCCTTAAGTAGTGTAAGAGGCTAAAATAAAACCACCATTTAAAAATGAAAATCAGGGAATACAAAGTTAAGTAGGATAAAAATGATCCTCAGGAATCAGTTTTTTGAAGTAAGAGATTTATGATATTTAGTGCAAGAACACACACTTGGCAGTTGCATGGTGCTGTTCGTTGGGGACCCCAGGCTGAAAGGAGCCGTTTCCTCCAGCAGATGCAGCTACGTCGTCACGTCAAATCCCACCCGAAGACTCGCAGGTGGCTGGCTCTCTACTGTCGGCGACAACAACGAGTTCCAACCCCTCAGCGGTTTGGGAGGGTACGTAGCAGAACGTTGGGACTAACAGGAACAGTTGCGTCCTGTCAGAGAACCTCAGAAACTACACTAAGAATCAGAATGCAGTCTTTCTCCATGAGGCCTTCTACAGAGTCAAGGTGGAGAAATAACAGTGAGCCGCCTCTTGTGCTAATAATGATCAGAATGGGGCCTGACAATCAGATGATAGAGACCGACGTATCAATGTTCATAACGTGACACAGTTTAGCATTTAATTGATGTGTTGCCTTGAATTATTCCCTATGTGTTCCATGCACTGGTCTTCTCCCCTTAGCGGAAGCTTGGATGCAGGTTTCAGAAGTCCGTGTGTGGCCCTTGCTCATGTCTGCCTGTCGTGCCAGTGGTCACACTCTTACCAGGTCCCGGTTTGGACGATGCATTATATCCATCCTTAAAGTCACAGACATGCCTCCAGTTCCTTTTCTCCCATCAAGGTTGTAATGTATACTCGATAAAAACGTTGATCTGTTTTGAGCTCCAAATTTAGGACGATGTTACTATGCTCTTGATCATAGTCTCATGGCCCTCTGTACTTTCATTAATTAGCACTAATCACAGTTGATAAATGTACATATAATTGAATCTATGTAAAAATTTGCATTTATAATAAATATATGTATTTTTAAATGATTAGCTGCTTAATATCTGTATCTGCATTTGACTTTAAGCTCTGTGAATGGTGGCACTCAACTATGAATGGCGATTTTGCTCCCGAGCCCCAGTGGACTTTTGGCAAAAGTGTCTAGAGACATTTCCCTTATCTCAACTTTTGGGGGTGGTGGGGCAGCGGCAGGGAGGCTGCTATCATCTAGCGGGTAGAAGCCAGACATACTGCTAAACATCTTACAATGCGGAAGACAGCCTCCTGCAACAGAGGAGAAATATCTGGCCCAAGAGCGCTAAGGCTGAGGAACCCTGTTCTATGACGGCACAAACTGTTTTGATCCACAATCTTCCCAGCAGAACAGAACTGATGGGTATGAGAAAGTCGATAAATATTTGCCAAATTAATGAATAAATGCATCACTCAAACCTTTACTAATTCTCTTATACTGGCTTCTTCTTGCTCCTTGCCTGCCTTTGGTCACTTTCACAAACCCACGTGAAAGACTGGAAATTAAAGGTTAAAGCGTAAGTCGGTCTTTGAAATGCTGCAATTACTAACACATTGAGAGAGGAGCGGGTAAAAGAGCGAATTAGTTCCATGAGCTTCACGCTGACGGTGTTCTCCATGTTACCAGAATTACAGATCAAATGATAGAGAAGACTCTCAGGGTTCTCCATTTTCTTATCTTTGCTGCAAGCTAGCCACTAGGTAAGTTCAGAACAGAGCAAACAATGTTCATATAGAGGCCAGTATAAAATCTAAGACTTATCCATACCCCGAATATCAGCAAAGTTGAGTAGTTACTAAGACACTGAAATAACTTCCTATTATATGGCAGTTTCGCCTAAAAGACCCTCATACAAGGCCACAGAATTCCAAAGTAAGCATTAAAATGTGACAGTGAGCTTACTGTCCCTTCGGTCATTAGGCTTGGCCAAGGGGTTCGGGAATCTGCGGCACTGCAGTGGGGAGCAGAGGGGTTGACCCCAACCAAGTGGCCCCGAGGCTTCAGGGAGAGCTTGGTTACATGCAAGAGACTGAACAAATAATGAATATATTGAAGATAATGGTACCAAATTTCTCACTGGAAGTTATAAACAGAAAGGGCGAAGCCAGAATGAACTCTGCGGTATGAAACAGGAATTGAGAGATTGATATAAACTCAGTTATCAACATATAAATGCAGAAATCAGGATACATACAAATGTACACACACACACACAATTTTCCAGCTATTTACTGAAAAGGCCTGAGATCCGTGATACCCAATATGATGAATACAAACAGCATCCAGATTTGAGTTCTAAATATCATCCCCACCCGCTACGTCGAAAGGAACTGGATTCCCTGGAACACAGCTAATTCCAGAGCTGGGGCAGGGACACAATGAGCTGAGCCTGGAGCATCTCGTGACGGTACTCAAAAGAACATTTTTAAATTGCCAACTTTGAGACTCCTTTATAATGATTTGATCAAGTCAACACACTATTTTACAGAAGCAAGGTACTCAGGAAAGAAAGATAATGTCAGAATTACCTTTCTGTAATCTGACTTATGTATGAATCAATGATCCACTCTCTACAGATGGCTATGAAAGCGTCCAAAAATATATGTATTTCTGTGTGACAGGGTGCATCACGCCCCTCAAAAATGGACTGTTTCCATACTGTTAATAAGACCATTAACATACTTTCTCTCAACCCCTTCTTTTCAGTCACAAGTCCCGTCAAGACTTATAAAGTACCCAAAATAAACAAGATCGTGAATGGTTCAAACAGGGCCCTCAGCACATCTGGCAATGCACAGTATGCACGGCAAGGTAAAGACTGTCGACACTGTATTTAAAATGTAAATCTCCTAATCTTGCAAATCATTCGCTCACAGTTCCAGAAACATCTCTAGAATGAATGATAGCATTCAGGATTGGGGCCAACTATTTCATGGTGAATTTTAATGTTTACTCAGAGATCTGCTACCTACCATTTACTTATATATGGCTTATGGTACACTCTAAGCCATATCTGAATGGAAAATATCTTAACAACTTATAAAAACAAAAAGTGCTATTTCTAAGTGTAATTACTCAACTATGAAATCAAATCAAATATCAAATTTTCCTACCAAATTAAAAATTATCATCTTTCCATTCTTCATTAAATACTGCCTAGTAGCTACACTGAACTGCATGGATTATTACTTTAATAAAGAAAAATGAGCCATCCCTGGCCAGCGTGGCTTAGTTGGCTGGAATGTCATCCCATACACCAAAAGGTCACAGGTTTGATTCCCAGTCAGGGCACATACCTAGGTTGCGGGTTCGATCCCCAGTTGGGGCAAACATGGGAAGCAACCAATAACTATTTCTCTCTCTCTCTCGTTCTCTCTCTCAATCTCTCTCTTCCTCTCTCCCTAAAAGTCAATAAACATATTTCAAAAAAAGAAAAATTATCCAACTTAAAGTTTATTTTATTATTGGTGATCATTAATGAAACCAATCAATCAATTCCTAAAGCATCATTTGACTCTACTGAAACATCTTATGTTTTAAAATGTGAAATGAATAGCCTGTCCACCAGGATTTTGCTTCTGGAGGTTCTAATTACTATTAACAATCTAACCAATTAAATTATTTCATGATTATAGCCTCAAAATAACTCCCCAAAGTCCTTTATTCAAACCAGTAAGCTATATTTCAGGGAATCCTGCTGTCTTTAAAACTGAGTGTTCACAGATAATTAGGTAATAATCCAAATTTTACAAATTTTATTAAATGAATGAGAAGTCAGTGTTTTACTGTGAATCACCTGAAAATTCACCTTTATTATTTAACTTAAGGCTTCAGTTCAAAGCCCACACGGAACAAAGTATTCCAGCAGTTCCCTCACGAGTATTTGTCTTTATCAGCATTGGCTAAAAGCATGTCAATTAACAAGAAAAATTTTACAACAGATTTTGAACAAGGAAGAATTTATACAACAGATGTCCGCACCAAAATCCTTCACAGGACACTCAAGTTTAAGTGGAAACAATTACGGGGATATCAGAAAGTTTATTAAATCAATTTGGGAGGTTTCTGGACATGTGAGACCCTCTAGAACATGCAAAGTTTTAAAGGGGTAAATCTATGCCATAACAGTCCTGATAGTGTCCAGAGGAGAAACCAGAGAAACGTGATAGTTAGCTCCTTAAAAATTCTAGAACTTACACACCAGCTTTCCTGGAAAGTTTAGAGTTATGTAATCCCCTCCAGTTTATTTCATTTTAGACACGCAAAGTTCTGCTTTAATCTCAGAAGACTTGGCAAAGCACAGCCTTCCCTTACTGGTAGACTTCCTCACCCTACCCAGCCGAATTAGGCTGAGACCCAGAGCAGCACACGTGAACGCCCTCCAGGGCCTGGCTCTGGGGTTCGGCAGCAGCACTTACATCCTGAACTTTCAAGTTCATGGTGAATATTTCTGAGTGATAGTTAGAAAATGTGAGACTTATATACCAGATTGCAGTCATATAAGCTGTGCTAAAAATCCAACTTTTAAAAATGAAAACAAACTATAATTCACTACTTAAATTGCCTCTTTTTGCAAAATTCTTAACTCAGAATTTCCTCTACCAAAGTGTTAGATACTATTTCAATAACAGAATGGTTAATGCTTTTTTTAATCTGTTGTCATAATTAAGCAATATTCAGAAAGTAGGGATGGAAGCAAATTAGGCAAAATGCAAACAGCGAATCTTTATAAGAGGAAAAATGCAGATAAATGTTAAAAATATGTACCTATCTGTGCTGTAAAACAAAGAAAACCTCACTACGTTTTCTTCTGGTCCTCAGTCAAGGGTAATGTGAGTCGAACAACTGGGAGTATACGCCCCTTACACTGGAATTACCTGGTCACATAAGCATAACGCATATATAAGCAAAGGGAAAAATGATTGGCTGTAGTTTCAAGAAATCTTTTTACTACAATTTTCACCGCTTAGAAGAGAACGACAAACGCATGCTAATGTCTGAAATATAAATCATTAAATCCTGGCTACTGACCTCCAGAAAACAAAACTGGTTTTAAATGACACGATAAGAAAGAATGGTAATGAAAGAAAAACACCAAAAAGCCTATATTTAAATGGCCGCTCAGTCATTAGAAAGGTGCCCCGTAACTACCATATGTTCCTCAAATATGTTATCACACCTACAATTTCATCACATGTCTCCCAAGAAATTAATTAGCTCTAACTTTTTTCAACTTTGACAAAAACGTCTGCATCAGTCAGATTACGAGCTGTTGCAACCATTTCAAAATTCAAAGCTTTCCTCAGCTTATATTTAACCTTTTAATTACTATTAATCATTTAGCAACATTTAGAACAGCAACCATTAGCCAGATGTCTAATCCTAGAATTCTGAATAATATAAAGTCATTTACACATATATTCACTTTCGAGCACATTTGCTCAGTAATTTTAAAAAACAAAATTAATCTAAGGTCTACAACCATTTCTTAATATCATTTTGCAGCTGCATTTGCATTAAAGAAGGGAATACCTAAAATTTTCATTTTCTCTAAAAATCAGAAAATGTCCTAAGAAGTTGTGATCATATGGCTTACAGTAATAAACAAATTACAAAACTTATATGAATTACAAAAAAGAACCCTACAAGGACACATGAATTTTAGGACAATTTTACAAGCTACCACAAGTAAAAAGAAACAAAACTGAGTAAGAAGAAAATTTTCCTGAATATTCTCTTTACCAATTTTTTTTAAAAAGTGGGCAAGGGGGACCTATTCCTGTTGGATTTTTATTTCCAGCCCAGGCCACCCTCGACCAGCAAACTTGCTTCTATCCCCCTGTTGCAGTTAAACTGCACTGCTAACCAACAACTTCCTAAGTGTTCATTCAACAAAAACTCCTGTTCTCAGAGAGCTCACGTTCTAACGGGAGGGAAAATAAACAGAATAAATACATAAATTATATACTATATTAGTAGTGCTACGTGCTAACGTCTCCCAATTGCACTGTTACCCAAACCAGAATCACACAAGCCGCAAACAAGAGCTGGCACTGGCTTCAGTGAAGCCGTGCGGAACCCTGCCGACCCCTCCTTTCGGTTATCTTGACTAACGGATAATCGAAAATAACCCCTATCTAGTAAGGAGTCAAATGTTCACTCCAAAGCTCCTACTGAGGTTGAAATAAACGTTCAAGTTCGTCACAATGACGGCAGCCACGGGCACAAACGCCCATTTTCAAGTACACGATTTGTAGTTTTCAGTATATTGACAAGGTCGTGCGCCCATCACCACTGTTGACCTCCAGCCCTTTTTGTCACCCCGAAAAGAAACCCTGAACCCATGAGTGGTCACTCTTCACTCCTTCCAGCCCCTGGACAGCAGGAAACTGCTCTGCGTCTCTGTGGATGTGCCCACTCTGCACGTTTCGGATCGATGAAATCACACATTACGTGGCCTTTCTGTCTGACGTCTTTCACTTGGCATAAAGTTTTCAAGACACATCCACGCTGTAGCGTGAATCTGCACTTCATTCCTTTGCTGGCCGAATACCATTCCATTCCATGGATTTCACCGTATTTTATTTATTCACTAACAGTCATTGGACAGTTGCGTTATTTTAACTTTGGGGTCATTATAAATGATGCCCCTATAAACATGCATGTACAAGTTTTGTATAAATACATTATTTCAATTCTATTGGGGATATACCTAGGTGTGGAAGAGTTGGGGCATATGGTAACTTTACATCTAAGCTTTTTAGGAACTGCCAACTGCTTTCCAAAGTCAGCGCACCATCTTCCAATCCCGACAGCAAGCAGAGTATGAGGGTTCCAGTGACTTCATAGCCTCCCCAACACTTCTTACCTGTCTTCTTGACTACAGGTAAGCCATCCCGATGGGTATAAAGTGAAATCTCACGTGATTTTGGTCTGCATTTATTTCTCTGATGACTAATGATGTTGGGTATCTTTTCATGTATTATTGGCCATTTGTGTATCTTCTTTGGAGAAATGTCAGTTCAGACCCTTTGCCCATTTTTTATTCAGGTCATCTTTTTATTGTTTAGTTAAAAAAATTATTAATATATTCTAGGTAGTAGACTTTCATCAGACAGATATGATTTGCAAATATTTTCTCCCATTCTGTGAATCATCTTTTCATTTTCTTAATAGTGTTCTTGGACACATCAAAGTTTTTTTTTTAATTCTGATAAAGCCTAATTTATCAATTTTTCATTGGTTGCTTGTGCTTGTGATGTCAAATCTAAAAAACCAATGCTCAGTCCAAGGCCACAAAGATTTACTCATCTTATTTAAGAGTTTTATAGTTTTACAATAGCTCTTATATTAGATCTTTGATTCACTGCCTTTTTTTTTTTAAATAGTGTGCGGTAGGGGTCCAAATTAATTGTTTTGCACACAGGAACCCAGTTGTCCCAGCAACACTGTTGAAGACTATTCTTCCCCATTAAATCGTCTTTCCACCGTGTTGTAAGTCAGCTGACCAGAGATGTGTGGGCTTATTTCTGGGCTCTTCATTCTCTCCCATGGATCTCTCTGTCCACCCTCCAAAGACTCTTTTTCACTGTGCCTAGCACTGGGCCTGAAATGTGCAAAAGGCTCCATAAAGATTTCGCAGTTGAATAAATGCCCTGTCAACATTAAAAGGATGAAGTTTTTGAGCTGAGCGACACCTTAGAGAACATTAACCTATCCCATTTTTTAAAATGCAAGAAACAGAGACCTAACAGATTAACTCACTAGGTCGACAAATTAATTAGAGGCAGACATAGAACCAGAACTCAACCCCCCTAACTTCTGAGGCAGGGCTCTTTCCATAGGGCCATGCAGCTTGTCAAGTCAACCGAACTGCCGTAACATCTGCCCACGGGCCTGAGAGAAACCGCGTGCACATGAGAAACAGAGATAAGCGTGGACATGAATACTTAATCATAGGGGAACCCAAAGCCTTGCAACCAAAATGAGCCAGAGAATAATAGACCACGGGATACAATGTTTTCCTCCAGACACCTGTCCTCTAACTTCACTTTCAGCACCAGAACGTAGCTAATCACACTTTCAGGCCTCAGACTATGCTACACAGAAGAAAGCCTTCGTGTGACAGCGAAAAAGATAAAGCCATCAGGTGCCTAGTTCCATTGCCCTCTCTCTCCATCATTTCCCTCCGCCATTGTGATCCCTCACGCACTTCTACGTGTTGTAAAGAATTCAGAAATAGAGCAATCAACATGAACTTGACTTTCCAGTACCACCCAGAAATGACTCTGCCTGCTTCCAAGAAACAGAGAACTCTTAAGCGCTGGAGAGTAGCTGTAAGAGAAGCCTTCTAAAAAATATGTGCAGGGGCGGGGGACAATATATACATGATTGTGTGTGACCTAGCGGCAATGGGAAGAAAAAAGCTCAATACGGCAGGTACGTGCACACGCGTTTGCTGTCTGTGCAAACGCAGCGTGTGCCCTACGGAGCAGCAGACCGTGAATTTTCTTATAGTCGCAAATATGCCCAAGCTTCACTTGACACTACAACCGCCCCTCTGCATCTGCCCCGGAGCCCCCGAGCGCAGGCGAGCATTCCTTCTGCAGTGCCCCACCCTATTCCTGCACGCTCTGCCACTGCCATTATCTGGTGTATTTAATAGTTTCCTGACACGCCTGCCTTCCTTCTCGACTATCACGTCTCAGAGGGCAGAAGCCACGTCTTCAGTGTTATGTTCAGGCACATACTAAGCACTTTAACACTCTCTGTTGAATGAACGTTTTCAAATGGTTCCTGCCACCGAACGTATCTGTTCCGAAGTGCCAGTAACAAGAAATTTAACTCTTGCTGTAATAATTCCCGAACGTGACAGCTCACACGTAACTCATCAGTACTACCTACCTTACTCTTAGTACAAACTTCAGAGTTGGGCAGTCTGCTAAAAAGCAAACAAACACCTACCACATGTTTAGAAATCAAGGCTGTCACTGTCGGCCATCTCTGCCATCAATGCGTTTCTAGACTCCTAAACAAAAATACAACCAAAGGTTCAAATGAGACGCATCATCCACAAGCAGCAAAGCCCGGTGGGATTGGCGAGGGAGCTGCGGCACCTTGTCCATGGGCCAGTATGGAATTCTTGAGGGCAAGATATTGCCTATTCACCAAAACGACGTATGGTAAAACGAAAGAATGAAACGACAGTGAGACGGTGGTCTAGTGGTGGGGGTAAGAGCTTTGGGAGTGGGAAAGTCCTGATTTGAAGATGAGCCTCCACTATGACCTCTTTAGGGAGGTCACCTTCTCTCTTAGTTCCTCTTTTACAAAATGCGAGTAACAATGCTGATCTCAGAAGCTCACCGTGCAGACCCAGTGATGCCACGCAGACCAAAGGCCTAGCACACCCAGCCAGACATGAGCAGGTAACAGGCTCGTAACAGTGTTAACTCCCTTCCGACCTGGCACCCAGCTGTGATTTCAGGAGCAGAGTGAAAACCTCTTCTTTAAAAATATTTCCCCCAACAGATCTCAGTGATTAAAGTTTGACCCTGAGAAAATTCTGTTTGGATTTTCAAAGGCCCTGGTTAAATGTAAAATCATCTGCCATTGGAGTGTCTATGCATCTTTCCAAGGTAACCTGTCCAGGCCCCAAACGAGTGCGGGTCTTGGGATGGTGACAAGGCAGGGCAAGGCCCACGGAGGGCGACTACCACGTGAGAAGGCTGAGGAGCATGTCGACAGGCAGCGCAACGATCTTGGAGACAAACTGTTTTTCCTTCTGTTACCTCCAATTAGTCTCCTCCGACACACCCTACAACACACATTCGCAGAAGCTGGATAAATTCACCAGCAGACCAGTGCACCAAATTAAGATTCTTTTTATGATGAAGAGAAACACCTGCCACAGATACGGACACGGAGATGTCCCCTTTTCACAGGTTCCACTTTTACAGGCTGCGTTCCTTTCACAGCTCTGACGTGCTACCTTCTTCCCTTCACTTATATCATCGCTGCAATGCCGATGTCAGTGGGTAACATCACCGCTTTCAGTTTATCTAATATACATTAGAATAAAGTTGATCTTGGGCACAGATCATTTTTCTCTGGAATGAAAATGTTTGGCACTTGATGATTGTTTAATGTTAATATCAATTAGAGACTCTCTCTCTATAAGTTTTCTTCTTCTCTTTCTCTTAAGTTTTATTTCAGTGGTTCCAGAGCATCTGTGCCTGCTTATCACAAATAAAATAATATCTATTAAATTTCTGTTACTAAAACAGAAGGTCCTAAGCCACAATTTAATGACGCATCTTTGACCACTATCACCAAAGAAAAGATGCCCTCTGATATCAACTAGTTGCTTCGTATCCCCAAACTCCCAACTGTCAACCGTGTGCTGAGTCACTGCGTGAGTTTCTGTAAAATTATAGAACAGATGGTACGATAGCTATGCCATATAAATTAATACAATTTACATAAAGAACACACTCCAAACCATTCCACTGTCTGTACAGACCTCACCACGACAATGTCATGTCCAAACGTATACACTTTAAATCTTATTCCTATTACTTAGGAGTGACCGCGACCACTTCGTTCCCCAAGTTCCAGCCCCAATTCTCAGTGACTCAATCCCCCACCATCCTAAGAATCCCGTCCTTCCTCTCCGCCTGTGGCTCCACCAAAGAGGGTTCTATAAAGTAAATGTGGAGACAGTTATTGCCCAAAGTAAAAGAGTTTGAGAGTCTTAATAGTTGTAGAAAGGCTAAGAAAGTGCACCCTTGATTCATTAACTCAGAGAGAAGAAAGCCCCAATCTAAAAGCCAAAGGGTACAGAGAGATTATACCCCAATTTTAAAATATCAAAATAAGGCTAAGATTCAAAATGCCTGAAACAGAACTTTTCGAAATGCAGCAAAATACATTTAATGTGATTTGCAGATAAAGATCTAAATCACGCTTCTGCTTTCTCCAGCTCAGAAGAAAAGCCAACCTGTTGAATGACATCAGAGAAGGGAAAATACAGCTTTGAATAAAAACAAATTTAGAACTGCATTCTAAGGTCACATACATATGAAGAACATTAAAGGTTCCCTTTTCCTCTACTCTTAGTTTCGCCAACTCTACAAGCCCAACATTGGCATCGACCTTCCCCTTCTCTTCGCAGAGAGAAGAAAGCCTCACACAAGCCCACCGGCAACCCTGCTCTTCTTGCTACATGTTCCTTCTTCACTCATGTTATCACTTATTCTCCCCGGTGAAGAGCAAAACCACCAAATCATTTCCAGTTTCCTCCATCAGCCCATGTGCGAAGCGTAGGCACCGACCCCAGAGGATGATAGCGATGAGTTAACTAACACAGGGTTTTTGACGTCAGAGGCTCATGTTCCTTCTTGTAATGACTAGGTAAGGCCGTGATGCGGGCTGAATGTGCGACCCCCCCCCCCCAAATTCGTGTGTTTGAATCCCTGACTCCCACTTACTACACCCCATCTTATGTTAGTCACGCTTCCGCGAGTCTGTCTCCACGGAAGACGACAGGCCATCGGAGGGCTGACCCCAACCCTACAGGCTAAGAGAGTAAGGGGGTAACAGGAAGAAAACTGCAGCCAATCTCTGAGTGCCCACGTGCAGGGACGATAAAGGAGCTGACCGGCGCAATACAGTAAGAGTAATAATAGACAAATACACGAGTATTTTGAGAGAACCACCTAACTCAGCCTGCAGAGGCACAGAATGGCTTCCCAGAGATAAAGGCAAACTGGTTCTTAAAATATGAAGAAGACATAACTAACGTACACAAATGCAAGAAATGCAAAGAATGCAAAGTATGGAGCTGGAAGTGTCAGAGAATGGACTAAAGAGACGGCGCACCCGACAACATGCTTACAGACACGTGCGGCGGGCCAGTGGTTTCGCTCTACAGAGAAGAGACCCGGGCTGTGTCAAAACTAGGTGTGAGCTACAGCGGAAGACATTTTAAAAGCGGAATTAAACTGGCAGCATTTTCACATACCCGAAATCAGACAGACAAAAAAGGCCCTGGCTGAGGTGGCTTAGTTGGTTGGACGTCATCCTGCAAACCAAAAGGTCACAGGTTCGCTTCCTGGCCAGGGCACATGCCTGGGTTGCAGCTTCAGTCCCAGTCGGGGCATGTGCGAGAGGCAACCAATCAGTGTTTGCCCCTCACAGCAATGTCTCTCTTCCTCTTCGTCTCCCTCCCTTTCCCCCTCTCTCTGGAATCAATGTAAAAAACAGAAAAATTTTTAGAAAACAGATTAAAAAGGTATACAATAAAGAGTCTCATCACACCCATGCCTGTCATCTGTGCAGCCGGTGCATTGCTTCCTGGGGTAAAGTGTTAGTTTCTTGTTTTTCCTTCCAAAGGTCACTTATGCCAATATAAGCAAATACAACTATATGTACTCTTGTTTCGTCTCCTGTACAGAAAAAGCAATGTATAATGTGTTCTGCACTTGCTCTTTTCCTTTGTAACTGCGGTGATTTTTCTGTGATTTGCCGTAGAAATACTATTCTTCCTTTTCTTTTCAACTGCCTAATATTCCATTGTAATGCTGTATCATAATTTAGTTAATCAACTCACTATGTATTAATGAATGTTTGGGCTTTTTCCATTCTGTTGCAAAATGTTGTTTTGGTTGACAAATATAAATAAAATCTAGCTTCATGGAGGTATGAGTAACAAATAGGGAGCAAAAAATCAATAAACTTTTCAAATTATTGTGGGTAATCTCCAAACCTTTTGCTATTGCCTACAATACTTGTATAAATAACCCTGTGTACACAGGGTCCAGCAGAAGTACGGCCTGCTTGAGCATGGTTGGTAGGATAATAACATGGGCGTAACTATTTAGAGTTTTAATTTGAACATTCCACCTACATGTCGCATGGTGTGCTTGAGGGTGATACTGTTGTATTACAGAATCACATGCTTATGATGTGGAAATAAAAAGGGCGTATTTGTGCCGGACCCTGCACTACGCACTCTAAGTATACCTCGAAGACACGCTCCCAGAAGCTGGGAGTGTACAACTATGCCGTGAATATACATTGTTCAATTGCCCCAGAGGGACGCAAGCAGTATGGCCAGCCCAGCTGCAACGTCTCCGTGGTGGCAGCGCCCAGTTCTCCAATCACGGCAGAGTTCTAGGGGTCTACCCCTTAAAACCTGCCCAAGGAGGAAGAGTCCAAGAGAAAATGAGATAAACAGTCAAAGACGTTAAAACAAAAGAGAACTGTGGGATTCTGGAGGTCAAGCCAGAAAAGACTGTTCACCGGTGTCAGCTGTATAGTGAAGATATCTAATGAAGCAAATAATTAACTAAAACACAAAACTTGGGTCACAGCATCCTGGCGGAGTGAGACGCCGCCATCGCTTCGCCCTCAAATCACAAGATAGACAATGATAGCAACAGAAGATCCCCTGCTTAACACACAAGCACGCCTGAGGGGTCCCCGCATCAGGGCACCCGGAAGGAGGGGATGTAAGGGGACAAGAGTGCCCTACCGGGGGAGAGGCCAAGGGACAGCCCTTACACTACAGGCTGGAGCCTGTGGGGGCAGAAGCAGTTTCCTTCTCAGAAAGGCCTCGCCCTTACCTCCCCATCCCATAGGGACATAGCCAGGTAGAGGGGGTACCAACTGCCTACCTGGAAGGGGGAGGAGCTACAAGTCATGGACCTGCCCCCTCTGTCCTGCTCACCCCAGAAGAGCCCGGGTAAAGCCCAAACCAAAAAACACGGCTAGGGGAAAAGGGGCAGCTCTGGCCAGTTCTCCATCACCCACCACATTCCCCCACCGCAGGGGTGGTGCCCCATAACCTCCGAGAGCTGGTGACAGAGAGGACACCACCATTCCAGTTAGTATGTGCCATTTTCCCTAACTGAAGCCACACTGTTCCACCAGAATCCCAGAGGGACAAAGAGCAGGAAAGGAGAACCAGAAACTTGCACTATAGCACCACCTACTGGAAAACAAAAGAGAACACCCTCCCTACCAACCTGCTGAATCAATGAGCAAAACAGTACATAAACGAGAACAGGGGTCACTACCTCAAATGCGCTAGGAGAGAAAAAAATCCATCAGATACCATGACCAACCACGGTAACTGGGAGCAAAGAAGGAAGATAAAATGTCTCCTGAAACCAAACTCGAAAGCCACGGAAGCCTGAGCTAAAAATGATAGAGAATTCAACATTGCAGTTATGAAAAAACTCAGGAATATGAGAACTCAGGAAGGCAATACAATGAGCTTGGGAATAAAATTAATGAACAAAAAGAGTACTTCACCAAAGAGACTGAAACTATGAGAGAGAAAAGAGTAAGTTCTGGCGCTGAAGAACTCAGTAAAGGAGATGTGGGGTGTGTTAGAGACCACTGAAAACAGAGTGGTCCCGATGGAAGAGGGAATTAGCCAACTCGCAGACAGACACGTAGTAATGACTCAGGGGGACGGGGAGAACTAAGCGCTTGGGGTTTTATTTTTGTTTTTTAAACAACTCTCCGAGGGCTATCTGACTACCCTAGAAAGAGCAGCCTGAGGAAAACCGAAAGGGAGAAGGGAACAGAAAGCCTACTCAAAGAAATAATTCATGAGAACATCCCAAGAACTGAACCTTAGAATACAGGAAGCTAGCAGAACACCTAATTATATTAATGCAAAAAGACCTTCTCCAAGACACATTTTATTCAAACTGCCAAAAATTAATGACAAAAAAAAATTCTCAAGGCAGTCAGAGAAAAAAAGACTGTAACCTACAAAGGAAATCCTATTAGATAATTGTCATATTTCTCGGTAGAAACATTACAAGACAGGAGAGAGTGGAAGGGAATATTCAAAATATTGACAGAGAAAAGCCTGCAGCCAAGAATAATATATCCAGCAAAGTTACCCTGTAGATCTGGAGGACAAAACAAGGGCTTTCCCAGGCAAACAAAAGGTGAGGGAATTTACCACCATAAGACCAACATGACAAGAAATATTGTAAGGAGTTCTTTTACCAGAAACAAAAAGACAAAATTATACAAAAACTTTTGAGTAAGTTGATTTGATAGACAGAAACAGGAAAATGCGAATTTATTTCAGAATAGGTTATTAAAAACTTCATTAAACATAAAGGTTAAAGAGGAACAGGCGCATGAAAAGTAACTATATTCACTGCAATTTGGTAACAAATATACAACATAAAAAGGAATAAGTTGTGACAACAAGATCATAAAAGGAGAGAAGGAAAAGGTCTAAATGGGTAACAGGTGGATGAAGACAAAAGGCAATCAGAACAAAAAAGAACCAACACAAACCTAATGGTAACCAGAAAACAAAAACCCAGAGCTGAGACGCAAAGCATGAAAAAAGAGGAAACAGAGGGATAAATCCTAAAAAATCACCAAACCAAAACAGCAGACCGAATTACAAGGGAAAAGAAACAACCGAGATACAAGTAAACAGAAAACGAACAACAAAATGACTGTAGTAACCCCTCATATATCAATAAATCACCCTAAATGTAAATGGACTGAACTTACCCATCAGCAGGCACACAGTAGCAATATAAACGGAAAACAGTTCCTAACTATACGCTGTCTGCAGGGGCCTCATCTCAGCTCCAGAGACAAACAGTCTCTGAAGTGAAGAGGTACAAGGTGACACTTCAAGCAAATGGGATCCAGAGAAGAGCGGGGTGCGGGGGGGGAGGGGCACCAGACAAAACGGAGGTCGAGATAGAAAAGGCAGTAAGAGACAAAGATGGACATTTATAACGACAAAGGGGACCATTCACCAAGAACACACAACACGTATACAATGTATATGCACCCAACCTGGGAGCACCAGACTAAAAGGAAGAAGAAAATACAATTACAGAAGGGGACCTGATTAACAACAGCAATGGGCAGAAACTCCAGACGTAAAGTCAGTAAGGAGGTTTCAGCCTTAAATGACACAGTGGGCCAAATGCACTTAATATTTACAGAACTTTCTATCTCAAAGTGACAAAGAGCACATTCTTCTCAAGTGCACAAGGGTCATTCTCAAGGATTTACCATACGTTGGGGCACAAAACTAGTCTCCATACATTTAAGAAGCATGAAATCATATTAAAGCCTATTTTCTGACCACAATGTTATGACGCTGAAAATTAAGCACAAAACGAAAGGTGGAAAAACCTCAAATATGTGGAGATTAACCAACATGCTACTGAAAAGTTATTGGGCCAAAGACATAAAAGAAATCAAAGATAACAGAGATGAATGGAAATGAAAAATACAACATACCAAAATTTTGGAGATGCAGCAAAAATGGTATTTAGAAGGAAGTTCACAGCATGACAGGCCTACCTCAAAAACAAGAAAAATCTCAAACAACCAAACATTACACCTTAAAGAGCTAGAAAAAGAATAAATGAGTCCCAAAGACAGCAGAAGACAGGAAATTAGAAATAAAAGAGTAAAAATAAATGAAATAAAGAATAAAAAGACAATAGAAAAAATTAATGCAACAAGCTGGTTCTTTGAGAAAAAATAAAATTGACAAACCTAGACTCACTAAGGGAAAAAGAGAAAGCATTAAGTGAATAAAATCAGAAATGAAAGGGAGAGATTACAGTGGACACCACAGAAATACAAAGGATTATACAAGGGTACTATAAAGGCTCTATGCCACCAAATTCAATAATCTAGAAGAAATCGGCAAATGCTTAGAAATATACAACCTTCCTGAACTGAACCGTGAAAAACTGGAAAACCTGAATAGTCCAATCACTAGAAAGGAACTAGAAACAATCATCATTGTCCCCTTGCCCCAAGAAACTGTCCAGAACCAGATGGTTTCTCCGAGGAATTCTACCAAGCATTCAAAGATGGAATACCAACCCTTCTCAACCTCTTCGAAGCAAAAATCGAGGAGAAGGGAATGATTTCTAACTCATTTTACAAGGCCAGCATTACCCTGACACCAAAACCAGGCATGGACGACACGCGACGATAAAATTACAGGCCAATTTCTCTGATAAAAATAGATGGAAAAATCCTAAACAAAATACCGGCAAATTAAATACAACAGCACACTAAAAGGATCACACATCGTAATCAAGTGGAGTTCATTCCAGGGAGGCAAGGAGAGTTCGACATCCATAAACCAAGCAGTGTGATCCACACGGACCAAGAAAAAATAAAGATCATATGAAAATATCAATAATACAGAAAAAACCTTGAACAAGATACAGCATTTATGATAAAAAAAAAACAACCACTCAATACAATGGGTACAGAAGGAAAGTAACTCAACATAATAAAGGTCATAGATGACAAACCCTCAGCTAATATCATCCTCAATGGTAGAAAACTGAAAGCTTTTCCTCTAAGAATACTCTTGCCACCTTTATTCAACATAGTACCAGGAGTCCTAGCCAGAGGGATCTGGCAAGAAAAAGAAATAAAATGCATCCAAGTTGGGAAGGACGAAGTAAAACTGTCACTACGTGAGAGAAGAAACCAGTGGAGGGTTTTAATCAAGGGATCTGAACTACATTTTTACCAGAACACTCCGAGAAATGCACTGACCTGAGCGTATTCGCTAACTCTGCTCAGAAAGAGGTGTTTGAGCACAAAGCAAACCGAAACTGTGCTTTTATCCCCCAGAAATCTCCGTGTCCTCTTCCTCCCCATCTCTGGATGTAAAATCCAGGGATATACAAATCTGGCCATGCCACCAATTCCCTGGCAAGAACCTGTACCTTGAAAAGAAAAATAATAATTTCTTCACTTATAAGTTTATCATTACAGAGTACAATAGCCACATGAATGTAGTAAAGAAGGACAAGCTTCAGAAGCAGAAGGCTCAGTTGCCAGTTGTTCTTTGGCAGCTGTTTGAGGAGCCAGGGCGCTGTGCGCAGCTCTACAGCCCTGGTCCTCAGGGCCTGGCCGTGCACCACTGCAGAGACGGCCAGTATCCCAAACACACCCCTTTTCTGCCTGAATGAGCAGACCTTAACTACTAACTTCATTTTCACATCCGATTATGAACTCTGAATCTAACGCATAAGTAAACCAGTCAATCGTGAACCCCGAAGTTATTCAAAGCACTGGAAGTAGAGATGACAAAGGTGATTATAAGCTGTGGAACCAGAAACACAGGAGGGGGACCACATTCCTCAGCCCTTGCCCCTCCCCTCAGGTCTCCTGTTCTGCCCTGGGACCTGCGTATCTGGGCTTTGGGAAGAGGTCTCAGGAAAGGAGCCCAGCAGATTCTGGCCAGGCCAAGTATCCCCGCTACTGAAATGCTAACGAAATAGATGCTGCAAAGAAAAGGAAATTAAGGAAGGAAACGGGGGTGTGTCCATGTAAGAACTGACTTGAGAACGCAGTATAATGCGGCACACACGGAAGAGTTGAATACAGATGGAACACACAGATTTAGAAGTGAGAGGCACCGAGTAAAGCATCGTGGGATCCGGTTAAGCTGGAGAATGTTGGTCCTAGACTGATCCATGTGGAAAAACTGCCCGCCATGACCTCACCCCTGAGTCAGGCCTCTGAAGCTAAACAAGGAAGGCAATGACAAGGCGACTCACCTGTTACAAACCCAATTCTACACTACAGAAGCTCTGAGCTACCTCAGGTCACATTTAACTGAGAAGCTGAAACAATCAGAAAAATTCTGACCCAGCAAAAAATCTCCTAGGTGAATGGGTTCTCCAAAACACAGAATTTCAGAAATGAATGTCGCACACCCGTAGTTTTTCTTCATTAAGACCAACTGGATCTACAAGGTCTGCCAAGGAAACGAGTCTCCAGCCCCCTCTCTCCAGCGTTTCTTCTCCTACAAAACTTTCTTCAGTTGGCCGTTTTGAAATTTATCTTCCTATCTCTAAGTGATGGAGCACGTTTGTATTAATTGCTTGTTACATGCTCTGTTGGGGGAATTAAATTCTGACGGCCTGTTGACCAGTCCTTCCACCCTCCACACCTTCACCCTCCGAAGTCTGCGTGCTCTGGTCAGGTCCACACTTACGGCCCAAATCCTCATGACTATGTAGGACACACACGCAGAGCTGAGACAAGCAGTAAACAGTAATTACCCGCTTTTTCCTGCACCACTTTTTGTCTTCCTTAGAGTGAATAATTGTCTGGTTTCTCATTCACTTACTTTTTCAGCTAGTTAACCCTCTCTACTTATCTACTGTATATTTATCCCTAAGTAACCCCAGACGCTCCAGTCTTCGGAAGGAATGTCTGCTTTGAGACAGGCTGAATCTGAGCCAACAGGTACCGTTTTCCTTATTCATCAGCAATCTCCATTTCCAATTTCCTAATTCAGAAGAGCTAAGCCCCTCATCCAACCCTACACAGTGTTAAGAAGCAGGAACAGCTTCTGCAGCAAATGCTAGGCTGTTGAGAGGGTGCTCTGGGATACAGGCTAGAGAAACACATGACGGAGTCCAGCGTGTCCCCCCCAGGGGGTGCTCCACAGTGGGCTCCCGGTCCTCTTCCTGCACCTGCCGCTGCCCCTCTCTCTCACCTGCCCCTCCCCTCGGGTCCCACTGCCCCTCTCTCTCACCTGCCCCTCCCCTCGGGTCCCATTCTGTAAGTTTCATAAGAAAAAAACCCTGCCAAGGCACTCTGGACGATCTTACAAAGTATAATTCCTTTTTAAAATTTTAAAATGTACACTTTTTGAGAACCTTATATGGAAGAAACCCTCTATTTTGCTCAGTCCAATTATTTCCAAAACTTACTCAATGACGAAAACCCAGCTCAAGGGAACACCTCCTGTGTCTGCGACGACGTGTGCTTGGGGAAACGGCACAGAGGTGGTGGCCAGCGGAGGGCAGAGCACCCCTCGCTGACCTTTGCGTGCTCGCGACACCCAGCCCGGCGTGAAGCTCGCAGGAGGCAACGCACACTCAGCGGTTAATTACTTACATGGCTGACGTAACTGGAAGAGCCCCACATTCCGGTCATTGCCTACCAACTATTCCAAAACACCGACCATCACCCTGGGCTTCTTACAAAATTTCTTTATATCCTTCATAAAATCTCTGTCATTATTCACCGTATGTGAGTGAGGACACCTGACTCCAAACAGGAGATTCATCACTCAAAACAGAGCACGAAGTCAAACGGCTTTGACAAGGCAGCGACGTTACATAGGTCAGTCGGCCAACATCACCACACCCTCCACAGGGAGCCCTGGGTGGGAAGCTCTGCTTTCCGTCAATAATAATTAAATAAGAAAAAGGAGAGGTGAATCGTGAAGACATCTCTTCCCTGCCCTGCCTTCCTAAACAATTCAGGTGGCCCTAACTAACGGGAGTCCCGGATTCCGGTCCCCACACCCCCCGCCCTCCGCAGGGAGGGGAGGAAGAAAACCACACCACCACCGGGGCGGGAGAAGGAACACATTGTGCCCCTCCAAGCTTCATTCAGGAGCTTTGGGCCAAATGAATCAACATGTTTATCTAACACGGTTGAGCTCATTTTAAAGTGTTTTGCACTTGAAAGGAAACGAACTTTTTTTTTTTTTTTTTGAAATGGCCCTAGTAAAAATCAGAACGGTTTTCATTTTTGTTTTAGCAAATTAATTAAGCTCTTCGTTTATGAAGACCAAAAATCATAGAATCCATCTTTCATTGTGTCAGAATGTTTATCCCAAACTGAAGAAGATGCAAGGAAACTCCAGCTCCGAAATGTTTGATCTAAGGGTCAAGGACAGTCTGACTGCTTCGTTCTGCCAGCAGTTTTTAAAAGTTGCTTCCTGTACTAGGGAATGCTCACTGTTCTTACACAAACAATAATAAAAGTCATTTATACGGCCACCTTGCTTATTCTTCCCTTGTAAACTCACTGTCTGGTAACAGCAAAGACTACGGGCATTATTTCTAGTAAGCATGGGAGCTGTTATTTACCATTGTATTTCTACTCATTTAACATTTGCCGGGAAACAATTTTAACATTCATTTATTTTAAAAAAATATGTCCTGAATGTCAACTATGTGCCAGACATTATAGATCAAAGTCAGCAGGAGAGATTCCATCGCTGCCCTCCAGACGAGCTGGGAAGATATTATGAAATCAGATATCCCAGCCTCCAAAGAGGGAAAACTACCGTGTAAACAAATAACCTGAGCAAGCCCAGAGTCAGAGGAGCATTTCTTTGGTAGCTGAGATTACCATAACAAACCTTAAACATGCCATAAAACACACCCCCCCCAAATCATCCTGGGAATAAGAACGCCCACAGCTGGCTTGAAGGAAGAGGGTTGTGAGAACATTTGTAAAATCCATAGGACTTTGAAAACAATGGTTCTCTCTCTAGGAAGAAAAGCAATGGCCACTCCTGGTATATTTCCACTCGAAAACAGGTCCATAGTCGAACTAGTTTCCAGTGAAAAAGCCAGCTATTGCTGTAGTAACATCCAAGCACCTCAAGCCCTCCGAACACACGAAACTGAGTTTACAACAACGAATGCATCCCAAGCCTCAACACCCCATAAGGCCCAGGTCCCAAAAAGGTAGCTTCAGCTTCCCAGGTCACAGGACCGTATGGCGTGAGCACAGACACAAACTATCATGTTGTAATAAAACACTTTCACTTTGCAAGTCAGGAAAGAGACCCCCAAGTCAGGAGTAGAAAAGGAAGCTAAGAGGCCCTCATCTCCTGAGTGCCCTTGCTAGGCTCTTTCCACAACAGCAGATGTATCGAATGACAACAACGCATGCGCTGCAAATAAATAAGGCAAAACTAAAAACACAGGTATTCCATTTCAAAAACGTTCCGTATCTTCAGTTGACCTGCATTTCCCTTAAGTCCTAGAAGAATAATGTTCCCTCTTACCCCACACAGAAAGGTGAGAAGGAAGGAAGCTAACATTTACTGGCCCCACAGGGTCCAAGGAGCCAGGCTTGAGTGCTTTATCTATTTTAATTTCACTTACTCAAAAACCGCCCTCTGAGTCAGACGTTATTATCTCATTTTACTGAGGCTCAGAAATATTAAATAATTTACCCAAGGTTACATAGCAGAAAAATGGCAGAGGCATCATTTGAATTCAAGTCCGTCTGACTCCTAACCGGAACAGCCACTTTATCCCCCAAAAAGTGTTTACTCATCGGAAAATAATACACAAAGCAGTTAAGTCACCAATGCCTATTTACTTGCTGATGAAAAGTCTTTTAAAGTTTAGCCTGGGAATCTAATAATCATTAATTACATTATTTCAAAAGGAGTACCAAGTTGGGGTTTTTTTTTTCATTTAAAATGCTATAAATTTTATCTATTTTAGTTAAATTGATTGGGGGTGACACTAGTTCGTGACATTCTACAGGTTTCAAGTGTCCATTTCTACGATGCGTGTTCAGTATACTGCACTGTGTGCTCCCACCAAAGCCAAATCGTCTCCCGTCACCACACACTGGCCCCAGGTTCAAAGCTGCTTTACAAACACCACTTAGAACACATGTTTGGGTTCAATACTGTCATTTTCTTTTCAGCGTCCTTTTTAACGCCATTGTCACTGCCACCCAGAAAAGCTTTAGCTATCCACTCCTGTGACATCCTGGCTCACAAACACTAAGGAAGATGGAAAAGCACGACCACTCAAAAGAACCCTAAGAAAACAAGAACTACATTTCAGTAAGTCCGATTTCCCCATGGGTGGACAGCCCAGGAAGAGAGTATACTACTCAAAAAACGGCAACTAGCAGTCCAAATAAAGCAAAGTGCATCGTAACTACAGGAAGACCAGTCTGTGACTGCACAACTAGCCCTGCTCCGGGACCAGCTCTCCGGCTTTCTCGGCTCGGCCAAATCAGTTGCACTCACGCATCAGGTTCTCAGCTTCGTTTTCAGTCGGTATCTTCCGTCTGCGGTCATCTCTCACCCCCGTGGATTTATGCTGTGGTTTTCTCTACCATTCTAGTGGGGGGAGAAATAGGCGACTTCTCTGATATTATTACCAGAGATTTGGGGGGCCGGGGGCAAGTGTTGATTTCTTTTGATCCCTCCGGTGTCTGTTGTCTCTGGATACTTCAAGTAGCATTTCCTCTTCCACCTCTTTATTTCTGTTTGCTTATTTTGACCTCTTTTTTAATGGAGGCTTTCCCCAAATGCCCAATGGTGTTATACTGTCACTTCACATTTAAGAATGAGGTTCTGAAAAGTATCGACTGAAAGATGTGGGGGGAACAGGGCCTGTCGTCTGACAGAACTACTGAGGGGCTCTGGCGGCGAGCCCACCCGCACCCGAAGCTCCCTGAGTGCTCTGCAGGAGATGAGCAGGGCCAGCCGGACTGTGGAGCTCCAGAAGGAGAGAGCACAGGAAACAAGCTAAGAGACCCACAGTTCAGATGAAGATTTCCCTTAATCTTCTCATTCCAAATCAACCAGCCACCCACTGCCCTTGGTTTCTGAAGGTCGGCACTCTGTCAATTTTATAAAGAATAAACCTTGCTCTCCTGAGGCCACAGGCTGGTGGTGGTAGACGGGGTCTCCTAGCTACAGGGTGCATAGGGGGAGAACTGAGGACTCCACCTATAAGCTGTGAGTGTACAGATTCTCCAACCACCCTCCACCCCCCGTTTCCAGCTCCATTTTTGAGCGTCTGGTGCCTGCCGATGCTGAGCACTTGGGAGCTTCAGGACACAACACTATACTTCTTACAGGTATTGGGACCATTCCTCTGCTACGTCAGATACTGCCTGTCTATCTGCTTCCTTATTTCAAAAGAGTGCAGCATTTTCTGTCCCCCGTTGTGATCCATTCAGAAGGGGATGGGGAGTTATTGCTTAGTGGGCTCAGAGTTTTAGTCCTGCAAGATGAAAAAAGTTCTGAAGACGGATGCTGGGGATGGCTGCCCAGCGAAAATGTACCTGCTGTTACTAGCCTGGACACTTAACAAGGCTTAAAATTGTAAAGTTTCTGTGTTGTATACGCTACCATGATTTTAAAAAGTAAATTCCCAAAGTAAGGTGTAAAAAATAAGTCACCTCGCCCTGGCCGGGTAGCTCAGTCAGTTGGAGCATCGTGCCAATACGCCAAGGTTACAGTTCGATCCCCGGTCAGGGCACATACAAGAAATCAACCAACAAATGCATAAATGGGTGAAACAACCAGTCGGTATTTCTCTGTCTCTCTCTCCCGCTTCCTCCCTCCCTGCTTCCTTCTCTCAATATATAATAAATAAATTTTTAAAAAAGTAAGTCACCTGTTCAAAGACTCCTTCCAAGATCACCCCTTGCCAAAGTACCCCACCCCTGGCCAGGGCGACTGTCTCGTACGTACCATGGTTCGCTTCCTTTGGAGCACTTATTGCTCTATGAAATTATCCTGTCTATTCTTTACTTGTTTGTTATTTCTGTCCTCCAATTAGAAAAAAAAAATCCCAATCACCAAATTCTACTTTACACAACTAAAACTTCATTTTTCCATAGCTCCTCCTCTCTGCCTTATTTCCAAGTTTCTATTCCCTTCGCTTGATGTCAATGTCGGTGTTCTCCGAGTCCTAACCCCACCCTTCTCCCTTCAAGTGCTTCACCGAGCAACTTCACTGCACCAGAGCTGCATCATGGGTAGGAGCAGACCCTCAGCAACAGAGGTTCCCACGTTGGAATCCTGACCTCGTTACGTACTAGACACGCAAACTTCACACTTAGCCTCTCTGTGCTCAGGTGACCCACTTGTAAAACAAAAGGAGAAAACAGAACCTTCCAGATCATTGTGAGAACGCAGTTAATACATATCGAATGCTTAGCGTGCTGCCTGAAGTGCAGTAAGAGATCTGACAGTATCAGCTAGAGAGGGACCGTATAATTTATCATCCAAACCAGGGCACTTCTGAGATTTAGAAAGGAGACTATTAATAATCACACTGGGACAAAAGGCATAAACCGGAACTGTCCGAGGCCAGCCAGGACGGTCATCCAATTAGTGTAGGAAGAACCGTGAAATACTGTCGATATGCTACCACTTCTGCCCTGTAAATAGAGTTAACTTACCATTATTCGCTTCCAGCCAAGGAAGCCCACTTACATACTAGTGTTTCCGAAAGTGCGGTCAAGCAGGGAGGAGAGCTGAATAGGCCAAAAACGTTTTAGAGACACCAAATTAAACAAAGTTAAACAAGTTTCTTTACCATTTATTCTACCCAAAAGTCGATGCTGTACTAATGTGTTTCAGTGACTTTAGAGGTTCAAATGAAGTGTTTTGCAACTACCACGTTTTTATAAAAGGACATTAAAATGAGCCGTTGGCTTATTTTTTAATATAAAGTATGTTGCCTATCTATGTTCACTGCTTTTTCTCAGCACCTAGTCCATGAGGACTAAATAAGCATCTGTTCAACAAATGAACGAATGAATGAACGAATGAATGAATGAACGCTAAAACACATTCTCATGAGAAATGGTTTCAAGAATTAAAGCAAGAACAAAAACAATGAAATTCCAGTTTGGGAATCTGACTGAGCTTCCTCAGTGTGTGAGTTTTTGTTGTTTTCAGGGGATTTTTTTGATATAAGGTCCCAGTAGAATCCCTGGATAAAAACTGCACTGGATTTTCCATCAGATTTGCTGTTGGCTAAATGTGGCTTGGTGATGGCAGGAAAAAAAATACTCCTAGAAGGTAAAAACAATAGCACCATATGTACGCGGAAAACACAATGCTAAAGGGCTTACATACGTATTTCCTTTGGTCTTCATAATGACTTCATTTTAAGTGACATCTGGCTTGATTGTGGGAATCTTAGCAGACCCCAAGTCCACAGCTCATTTCCAAATGCCTGATGGGGACTTTCTCTTTTTGTGAGTTTGGACACCTCTTTTTCCTGGCGTGGTTTACCTTCTATCAGGTATATTCCAACAAAACCCACTACTAAGCTAACTACTGGCAAGAGAGCTAACCATTAAAGTGCTTAAATCCCGTTACACAAAGTCTGCGTGACTCTCTCTCTGTCACATGGTCTCAAAGGGAAGCATGTCAGAGTGCAGCTGTGAGCAAAGTTACATATAACTACAGATCTGTAACACAGAGTAGCTTCCCAGCTAGAATTTATCAGAAAAGAAATGGTGGAAGAAGTAAGTATCATGTAACAAAAATAATTCCAAATATCAAATTCTGGAGATGGAAGAGACCACAAATATTAATCAAAATAAAATTTTATGAGCATACATCCTTAAATTTTATGGTAGATAGTGTTATTATTATTGCCATTCTTTACATGAAGGCACAAGATTCGGCCATTTGTCCAAGTTCACACAGGTGGTGAGTCATCGGAATTCGAACCCAAATCTGTCTAACTCCAAAACTAAGATCGTTAATTTTCTTAACAGTATACCAAGACTGCTTTTTTATATCTTTCTGTAACCCAAATCACTCCATTAAAAATAGTAAAACTGTTGAGCTAGACAAGATCTTCTGTCCACCGATCTACTTTACAGCCCCGGTGATGTCAAACAGCATTGTCTTGTTTGTACGCAGCTGGTGACTGACACAGTTAAGATGAAAACACAGGACTTCGGCAACATCCACATCCAGGTCTCTCCAATATCACAAAGGATCAATGCTTATTAAGCAGAATTAAGCTAACAGCCTTGAGAAGGCTATTGTTATTCTCAAGCACCTACTAGGAGCCTAGCCCTGTATTACGTCCTCTACCTAGTTACCTTGAAACTTCCCAACAATCTTCAAAGTCCAGATCTGTTGACTCCAAGGCCAGCCAAGCACACACCCGGGATGGGGGCAGTTGTCTGTGTGTCTGTTTTGTTTCTGTGGGTTTTCCCTACTACTGAGATCGACTCAGGTACAGCGGCTCCATTTTCATGAAGGCCAAATATATTGTGACATGTAGTATGGGAAGCACTTTTACTTATAAAAAAGAAAGGCTTTTACAATAGCTTTATGAATCGTAAAATGAAAAAACTGTTGAGACTCACTATATAAGCAAACAAGGCTGACTCTTCCATGAGGCTTTCATTAGACAAGTTGGTTTGTTATAGAACAAAACACACACACACATACGTAAGAGTGAAAGGACATGTGCCCAAACTTCAGAGCCAGCCACTCCAACTCACAGCCATGGGGACCTCCTCGAAGAAACGACCCTGTAACCCAGGCTCTGGACTCTCAGGGTAGGCTGTGCCCCCAGCTACCGGGATAATGAGGGATGGGACCACGACGCAACCAGAATCTACTCTGGTATTTACTAGACGGCTGGCGGGAAAGGGGAGAGCTTCCGTTCGGAGCGTGAGTCATGATGCTACCCTGGGGCTGCCGGTAACCACGTGCCTCCCGCAGAGCAGAAGCCTGCTGGAAAGTGGGAATATCACAGGAGGAGACAGGGCAGAATGCAGAAGAGAGAATGCCCGCGACCAGTCCATCTGGGGCTCTTCACTTCCGTAATAAGCCCATCCCTACTTTTCATTGTCCCTCAGTGCTTAAGCTTGTGTTGCTTACACTTTTAAGATTCCTGACTAATTATCCTCCTAGAGAAAAGCCCTCAGTAAAAAATATATATACATATATGTATATAGAAAGTTTAAAAATTAGAATAATTAATTTTATCTACAGAAATGTTTAAGTTCATATACTAACTAAACTTTTAAAATTTAAACTCAGTAATACATTTAATACTCCTAAATAAGGTGATTATAAATCTTTTTTTAAAGATTCTACTTATTCATTTCTAGAGAGAGGGGGAGGGAAGAAGAGAGGGAGAGAAACATCAATACGTGAGAGAAGTATCTCTCAGATGCCTCTCCCACACCCCTAACCAGGACCTGACCCGCATCCCAGGCATGTGCCCTGACCGGGAATGGAACTGGCGACCTTTCAGTTCGCAGGCCAGCACTCAACCCACCGAGCCACACCAGCCAGGGCTAAATGTTTATGTACTAACAAATACTGCATTTAAAAATAATATTAAGAGCATTTGGTGGTATTTTCTTTGTATTACAATTTTTCTCATGGTAGAAAAAACCATGTGTCTACTCCCTTCAGCCTCCTGCCATGCCCTCTCCAAACTGCAGGTCACACTGGGTGGGTGGGGACTTCCTCCATTCATGCTCCTGAGACACATAAATAGAAGAGGAAGTCTCAAACCACACTGATTTCGCTCTCTCCAAAGTCAGAGAATCTGACAGCCATCACGCGGAGCTCCCTTCTTTCCTCTAACAATCCTTCCTTCTCTCTGGCTTAAGTCCTTCCCTCCGGACTAAGTGGAAGTTTGCCTCTCCTGCTTCCCAAGACTGACGCTTCTCCTGGGTTCTCATCTCCTCCCAACCTCTGCTCCATCAATTATTCTTCCTCTGACAACTGTAGTACCTGCTGTCCCACCAGCGTGTGTGTTCCCCCCCCCCCCCCCCCGGCCATCATACACTGTACCTACAAGGTTTCCTCGAACTTTAAAAACACCTTCACTTGTCCAGCGTATCCTCACTCTATTCCCACCCTACTTTTCACCACCCAATTTTCCCAACAAATGTTTACATGTACATCAGCATCAGTCTCTCTCCTTGTTCCCCAGAAATGTATCTTCTAACCCCTGCCCCCAAAATCACTGAAGTTGAATTCATGACATTCTTCCATTGTCAAATCCAACGGCCTTTTTTTCGTTTTCGTTTTCTTGGCACAGTCTATTGTATGGCATTGACCATCCTCTTGTAAAGTCTCTCGTCCATCGGTTCTAATGACATTGCTATTTTAGCTCTCTTCCTGCCCAATAAATAAGTTCTGCTGCATTTCCCTGAAGAGCTCTCTTTTCCTCTCACTCCCCAGTTCTTAGCAGAGTATTTTTTGAGTTCATTCTTTAGCCCACTGCTCATCTTCCCATATACTTTTTCTGAAAAATTGTACCTAACATTAAAATTTCAAGTGTTACTCTCCTGCATTAAAAAAAAAAGTCACATACACACACACACACACACACACACACACGAGGGTGAATAACCATTTCCATCATCCCCTCCCACATCAGGACCACTCCTACTAAATTTCCTGAAAATGCATCACTCGTCTGTCTAATACCAGGGCACACACCGTCCCATACCTGGGCATTTTGGCCCGCCTTCTAATGGTGAGAGTACCTTCCACTCTCAGCCTAAAACCTTCCATCAGACCCAACTGCCACCACCTCCTCTGTGCAGCACTTCCCATCACACGCCCATCTCCCCAGCAACACCGATTCCTGTTCTCTCTTCCATACCCCGATGGTACTAAGTAGGTAACTTCATTACAGCATTTCCATGACCTGACATAGTATACATTCCTGTGTTTTTTACCTCACTCAGTAACTGTGTTTCAGGGGCAATAAATGTGTTTTATTCTTTGTGTTTCCCTGGCTGCTGTACTGTGGTAGACACTTGATGTTTATCGGGAAGGATGCACACAAGACCCAGGTTCAGAGTGTGAGTGACGTCTTAAGACACGTCACATACCTACACTGCTTTGCACACGCCCAAGTCCGACCGGATAGCTTTCTGAACATGAATAGCAATTACTGACTGACCAGTCATTTGCCACTTCCCGTTTCCTGCTGTAAATATTCTTCTTTTCGTCATGTGTGTCTTATCTTCGCAACTGGGTGAGTAATGGAGGGCTACAGTCTGGACACCAGGCACATCCAACTATCTGGCCCGGTTCCTTGTACTTCAGCAGGTGTTCCGTAAACACCGCCCAACTGGTCGATGAGCCTGACTTTCGGGAATTCTAAAATTTATCTGGTAGGTCCGTTATTCACTTTGCTTTTAACTTTATTAACATGTTTGTTTAAAACTAAATCAAAGTTTTCACAATTATTAAGGAAAATAGACATGTTTGGAATTCAGAAAATAACCATCTTCAAATCCACAGTCCAAATCACATATTTATTCGCAGAAGCAAGAGCAGCAAGGGCTTCCTTCAATGGCGGTAGGATGTCTTTCCTTGGAAATATGATCTGCTACATATGACCATGAAAAGGCAATTTCCTTAAAATTCACAATGTAAAAAGTGATGCAGGCGAGTATCATCAGTGAAAGTTTTAAACCAAAGTGAAAGGCTGCCGGAAACTGTGACCCCGCAGATTTGTGAGCGGGGTCGGAAATCACCCACTTGATCAAGTACACATCGTCTATGCAGCATTCTCACCAAAAAGAGGTTCAGCCTGAGTCCAACGATGAAAAATTAGACAAATCGAGAATGTGGGACATTCTACAAGGCCAACGCTTACACATAACCGCCCCTCAAAAACCTAGAGTTTATAAAAAGTCGTGTATTTATTATTCTTATATGTTCAAATGTCAATTACCTTCAAAGTACTCTCCATTTAATGCAATACACCTACCAAGACACTTTTTTCCACTGTTCAAAAGAATTTTGAATGCATTGATTTTGTTGCCTTTTAATGCTTCTGCCGTGTTTTTTGTTTTACCTCTTCCACATTAGCAAAACATTTCCCTTGGAGGACTTTTTTCATTCAGGAAAAAATAAAAAATCACTCAGGGCAACATCAGGTGAAGAGGGAGGGTGAGGCACAGGGGTCATGCCGTTTTGGGTCAAAAACTACTAAACACGCAGCGTGGTATGGGCAGGTGCGCTCATAAATCACCCCTCATGAAATGGGCAAATGCATTGAAAGAGTCTTCAAAAAAAATTCACAGAATCCAAATGCAGCCTCTCACAACAACGCCAGCTAGTACACTGATACAGATGTGTTCCTAGAACACTCACCTAGTGTGGTAAGCCTGTACAAGGGGCCCACCCTCCGGAAGATTAATTCTGGCTTTTTGGGAGGGGTCCTCCTTCATATAAAAAACAATAAAATGTCAGATTTTTATTATTTCAGAATGAAATAATACTGTATAAGAAACATACCGTATGTATCCTGGGGTTTTTTTAAGTTATAAGAAAATTTTTGGACTTCTAAATTAGATGTGATTGTGGAACGTATTAATGTTAATGGCGTTACAGTTATGAATACCATATCTTGGAAATTCAGGCTAAAACAACTTAGGGATGGAGCAATATCTACAACTTCCTTTCAAATGGTTCAACCAAAAATACACCAATAAAGGTAAAATTGTAACTGTGAGTTGATGGATATGTTAATTAGCTTGATGGTGGTAATCACTTCACAATGTAAACATATATCAAAATGTACAACTTTTATTTGTCGAGTGCACCTGAATAAAGCTAAGGAAAAAAGTATACATAAAGCAAATGGCACAACATTTTAAGGATGTTTGTGTGCTCATTAATCCTACTTACTTTTAGTTTTTCTGTGTATTTAACATTTTCAAAATAAAAAGGAGTTCAAGTAATTTCCTCTTCACACTTTTAAGTCAAGTTAATTGATAAGAGCTGAGTACAGACCCCTACTGTATCTAACATTTATTTCCGATACTTTTAAAAAATAAGTTAACTTCTGAGAGCAGGTACTATGTAAACAGAACTTCACTTACTAAGAAACAAGTCTAAATAAACTAAAGAGGTAGAAGAACTTCCTCCTCGTTTTACACATAGAAATGTAGTTCTAGAAATAATTACTGGTGAGGTCACTCCTTTCCCCAGTGTCTAACTGAACGTACACCTATAAACATTCTTGAGCTCACATCTTTGTCCACTGACACAGTCATCCCATGACTCGAACAGTTCATGACCTGTGAAACCAGAGGTCATATTTTCCCTCTGCATTAATGTTCTCCCCCCCCCCCCCCACTGCCTGCCACCCCGGCAGAGCTTTCTGCTCACCCTTCCAACTTAAGCATAATTGTTACTGCATTCGTTATGTTTCTCAGCATAACAGATTACTACAAAACTCAGTGCTTTAAAACAACGGCCAACCTTTATTATCTCATGGTGCCCGTGGGCCAGGAACTCACGAGCAAGTGTGAAGGGCGTGGGGAACTACCACAGCACTGCGCTCAAACGGGGGCGAAGCAGGAGGCGGTGGCAGTCACTGGCTCATAGCAATTCTGAAATCCGGTACAACATAAGCAACTCCTAATGCGAGCGCAAGGCCTGGTCCTGCCCTCTAGGCTCTTGGTTCTGCTTTCTGAGGCATCCTCTCTTTTTCAAAAAGGGTAGCTCATGTTTGAAGCTATGGAGTATTCTCAGCATGCTTCCTGCCAGTGGGGATTCAGGGATCCAAAGACCACTTTTCCTCTGTCCTGTCTCTGTCCCTTTCGGTCCCAGCTGACAGTCTTTCTTCCAATTCAATCCTCTTTAGAAGAAAACGAGAGAGAAAGGGAAAGAAAAGAAAAAAACGTCGTGGGTCTCCTGTGAACTTTATTAGGGTTTACTCCATAATGAGATAAAGGCCACACCCAAAACTCTCTAAGTCAAGTCCCTGGGTTTCCTGAGGTTCTGCTGAGGCACAACTCCGTGAGCGTTCTTGGAACCCCTACTGTCTGACCAAGGCGCTCGCTCTCTCAAGGGCTCTTTCTGAGGCTTGCAAGTATTTTAAAGCTTCATCTATAGACCATGTTTTCCTGCGTGTGTCCTGATTTGATCTTTCCCACAATCTATTTAACTTTAGCAACACTGGTCATATGAAGAGGCTAGGATTTTCAAACTTAACAGCTCCTTGCTCCTTTTTGCTTAACAATGCTTCCTTCAGTGGCTCGCTCTCCTGTTCCGCTTTACAGATAAGCAGCGGGAAGGAACCAGGAGTATCTCCGACACTCCGCTTAGAAATCTCCTCTGCTGCCTCACCTAGGTCATCGTGTCCATTTTTATACTTCCCACGTGACCAGAGGTGATGGAGCTGCTAAACTGTCTGCCACCAAAGAACACAGATTCTTTCCCAGTTTTCCAATAACGTTTTTCTCACGTTTCTTTAAGACCTCACTCACATCCTCCTCAAAGGCCATCAAAGTTCTACTTACAGCCTATGTGAGGCTCCTTGGGCTTTCATTGGTGCCTCACAATCTTTTCAGCTTGTAGTGTGAGTTACGAAATACTTGCATCTCAAGCCCTTGCTAGAAAATATTAACTTAACCTGTTCAAACACCCAGTTTGCTTTAAAAGCCTGTTTGAAAGCAGTGTCTTTCCAATGTCTTAAATTATCTTCTATTACTTACTTACTTACTTGAGAAAAGGTTCTAAATTCTATGCCAGGATTAAGTCAGGCATGTTAGATTGGACTGTAAGTATTACAGTCTTTCCGTTTTACTGACAGCCACTTTAAGAGGCTTTAAGAGAATTCCAGTTGCGTAAGTCTACCACATTGTCTGACGGATTCATTCAACGGTTCCGAAGACTTACTTTGCACGAGGCATCGGGGGGGCAAAAATGAACATCAAAACCACGAAGTGGAACTGACGGCAGGTAAAAATTTTATCACGCCCCTAACTTTTCCAGGATGTCCACCCGGCATAGGCTGTGCTTCCAAAGCACTTTGCACAACCCTGTATTTTTTTTAATAATAGTATAATGGCAGCTAACGTTTATGAAGCACTTACTTATGTGCCTGGCATAATTCTGAGCCTTTCACATGACGTAACTCAACTTCTACAACATCCCTCAGGAGGCAGGTAAAACCCTCGCTGTCCTCCCGGCCGAGGTGAGGAAACGGACTCATCTTAAACAGTGTTTGCCCCCCGCGAGACTGCAGACCTGATGAGGACAGGTGACCTGTTTCTTCATCTTCGTACCCTCCCCAATCTACGGCACACATTTTTTTATAACTAAATAAGGAAATGAGTTCATCTGAGCGCTAGAAGTGAATATGCTTATTTACTTCACAAGGACCACGGTTCACTCTTCAAAAGCACAAGGGGACAGATAACACCTTCGGGACCTAGACAAAAACTGGCTTGGATCTAAGGAGATACCTAAGATCAAAGCCTATCAATTCATTGATAAACACAACTACTAAGACCTAAAATTGTGTAAGCAAGTCTAATTTAATAGGACCACACTCATTCAGTTTCATTTTCATGCTGGAACCCATAAATATCACAGCGACAACTATACAGACCTACACTTTAAAAAGTCATTTTAAGCAGTGACAGAGGAGTAAGAAAATAAGGGGTAATGACCATTAAAATACGTGGGATACAAAATCCAAATGAATATGAAACCTACCACTTGGAACGATATAATTTGGGTATTTGGGGCTGACCCAGTGTTATTTGGGTTGGTATAGCTAGAATCGTAAACTGTAAAACCTGCAACTCCCAGTTTCATCACACAGTCTGGCTTAAACACAAAGACAGAAGTGGAAACCTTACAAGACTGACACACTGCAAACCCCAAATCCTCAGATCACAGGCTGGAAACTGAGGTCTGGATTCTGCAAGGAGAACGATGTCAAGTCGAGGCCCATTTTGCAAACACACCTGCTAATTCCCTCTCCCCTCAGGTGCCAGACCATCTTTTCTCAAGAAGGGGTGCGAGCTTAGTAGTGCTCCTACGCCCAGGCGAAATGACTGCATTTTAGAGTAATCTCCACCGGGCTGAACTTCAGACAATGCCTGTGTGCCCAGTTTTCAACTGGGCCCCTAGAAAGGCTGCTGTCTCTCCCGGGAGTCCGATTGAGAACTGAAGCACAAACATTATCATTAATATCACAACTTTTTGTGGCAGACTCTGTGGGCTGACTAACACGGTATCAGTTCCCAATTCCCTTTGCCCTTGCACTTCCCCCTACAGGCGCTGAAAGCCAGATACCGGCTTTCTCGCTGAGGGGACACAGAGCCTCGTTCTGCACAGCAGGGCCGAAAAGGAAGTCCGACAGTGGGCCTGTGCGAAAGCTGCGGCTCCCACTTGTCTGCCTTGCACAGGAATGTAATGCTTGTTAGGGCAGCTATTTTGAAACCTTGAAGCAACAAGTGTAAGAACGCAAAGCCAACGAGGTAAACGTGAAAAAGCAGAGAGAACTGGAGTCTTTGCTGCTTTTATTCTTATCTAGTAAAGGGCCAGCAACGGCCCACCTCTACCCTTCTTAAGTGAAAAAAAACCCTGACTTTGTTGTGTTAATGTTGGCTGGACTTTCTGTTATTTTTAGCAGAACGCCTGTCTTACTAATACATTTACAAATGTGTAGAGAATATGATGTACAATTCCTTTAACTGAAAAAAAGTTATACAGCACTTGTATAAATAAAAAACAGTCATACTGATGCCAAGTAAGTGACAAATTATATCCAGGAGGTCCCAGATATTTTCCCTTAATAATATTTTTCTGATGATAAAAGTAATATATTCACTTTACTACAAAATACAGAGAAATATAATGAAGAAAAAAACTCATTACCCAGAGACAATCACTTTTAATATTTTGGTATATATAAAACAACACTTTTATTTTATAAACTGGGGTCATGCAAGACATAGTTCATTATTATTATAAGCTAATATACGCGAAAAGTAATAATTCAGCAGCCTACAAAAGAAGACAAAAATAAAAGTGTCTTTTCCACCGCTCGTTCACACACACACACACACACACACACACACAACCTCACTCTGCATCCCACTTCTCAAAAATAACCGCTTTCAATACTTTGGCATTGTGACTCTGCTTCTTAATTTATCATCTGCGACCACACCAAACGACTTCTCCCTGTGAAGGTGAGAAATTGAGTTCCCCCTCACCCTTCTTCCCAGTTTTTACTCCTTTTATTTTCATTTTTAGTTTTTCTAGCAGTTGATATTATAATGTTAGAAAAACAGACTGAGGCCTCTATTTCTGACCCATGAATTTTAGATAGAATGCCTTAGCTTCCAACTGGGCAAGATAAGAAAGTTAGCGTTCTCTTTTTCTCTTTTCAAAGGAAATTAGCTTTACGGCAAACTTTCAGTCATAAAGCTCAACCACAGGATTAAATGCAACTCTCGTTTGGTCTTACCCAGCCCTGAGTGAGAAAGGAAAAACACGTATGGACTTGTTGCTCTAGCACTATCTCATTTAATTAGGAAAAGCTGTTGAAGATGGGAGAAATGTCCTAACGAAGAACAAATACAGGAAACAAATAGTAGCGCTTGTCAACCCTACCATGAACCGACATGCACCGTTACAGACAGACACGACTTTTCAGCTGTAGAAGACGCAGCCCAGGACTCAGGCCGCACAACAGGAAAGGAGAGCTGATTATTTATACACCGGGCAACTCAAAAGAAACCATCACATGAAACGCAAAAACTCGGGTGCCACAGCTGCTGAGAAGAGTCACTCCCCACTCCGAGCTCCAGTCAGCATCCAGTTAGCATCGTAATCTCTGCGGAGTGCACAGCGTCAGAAGGGTATCTTTAAAAAGCACCGGGAAAAGGCTTACAGAAGAAAACAACGGATGAGCCTAAATGTTAAATACTGGTAAACCTGATGTTAAATTAAACTCAGCAATATCCTGTAACAGATTATTAAGTAATAGCAGCTACTGTTTATTCACTATGTATTATGCCCCATGCACTGTGGTAAGAGCTCATCGAACATTCTGATCACCCCGTCTCACAACCACATAAACAGACATTATCATCTTCATTTTACAGAAGAAGAATGTAAGGCATGTTAAGTATTTGCCCACAGTCACTAATCAATGGCAAAGCGAAGACTTGAAGTCAAGTCCCACCCTTTGAACCACGGGACAACACCAATGGTGCCTGAGTACTTACGATACAAAAAGAAAGAGTGGATGGGTGATGAGTGGAGCACCAAAAGCAAGTTTTATAAAACTAGTCATTTTTCCTTTAAGTCACCACACTGCCACAGCACACACAAATCTCTGAAACATACGGATAAGTCCTTATGATGACATTTACGTCAAGCGAGACAAAACAACAGTATCCAAATGTTCATACAGAACAAAGTGTAAAAGTCTCATTTCTTCAATTATCCCTCCTCCTGTCCCGTCTAATCTCTTGAATCCCAATCGCCTGTCAAGAAGCAAACACTACTTACAGTCTGGCAAGTATCTTTCTGGCTCTCAAATATTTCAGGGAAATTTGGGCTTTCTATTGGCACACCACACTTGACAGAGGTTATTTCGGGGAAGGACAATGGGAGTGAAGAAATCATCACATACTCTGTTTGTTTGATGCTTGAATCTTTTACAACAGGAATGCACCTATTACTCAGGGAATGCAAACTCTCTAAACCCTAGCGGCGCCCGGAGAAAACAGGCAAGTTTCTAAGTCGCCCTTGGTGGCCTCGCTGGAAGGGAAAAGTTTGATGTAGCAGATGGTGTAACAATGGAAAGCTTTTAATAACAAAAATACCATACAGCTAAACGGTATATTCACACCAGAAGGAATATTTGCAATAACAAATTAATAAAATGATGGCACTCGAAATATATGCAAAGCTCTTACAAATAAATAAGAACCTACGAAATTCATAAACTTGACAAAAGACAGGCCTCAGACACAAAAATTGAGTAGGGACAAAAGCAAACAATTCATTTGATTTAAAAAAATGACTTAACAGCGTGAAAACAAAGTTAAACCTCAGTAGCAAAGGTATGTAAAATAAAACAGCAATATAATGGCAAAAACTGAAAAGAGTAACACCCAGTGTTGGCTACGGTATGAGAAAGCAGAAACCTCTACAAACCAGTGAAAGGAAAGTCAGTTGGTAGCAACTGGACAGCGAGCTGGTATTGGTAAATGACCTGTATGAACAACACGGTTAGAAGGTGAAGCTGCAACAGTGACTGCGCCTTAGATTGCGGTGACAGACTGGGGAGGACAGTCACTGCACGTCCCTGCGGGGACTCATCCGCAGTGTCACGTTCGCCTCCAGGCACCACTGTGTAAGAGCCACGTGGACACACTGAGATATTTATACCCTGGGACACCGTGACTATGTATAAGAGGGCTGGAAACCATGTCACACAATAAACACACCAAAAAAAATTTTTTTTGCTTAAAAAGATTTAAGGAAGACATCAGAGTGATCTTGAAATATCTGAAAGCCTGCCACATGGGAAACCATTGGTTTATATTGCTCAGGAGGGCAAAGCAAAGGCCACCGGCACTCAGAGCTGTTAAATAATGAGAGAGTTCTGCCTTGTGCAGTGAGATTTTAGAGTTCAGCTACCCATAATATCTGAGATGAACGATCCTTCAGAAACCCAGGAGAAAAGGTTCTTCCTACAGGCTTGGAGGGTTCGGTTTCATGACAGCAAAAGTGCTTTGCAGTTCTAAGGGTAAAGCAAAACTTACGCTGGGTGTGGGTAGGTCTTCCAGAACCGTGACCTCTACTATATTGTCACTGTAGTGTCCCACGGTCTGACTCAGACTGGATACCTTATAGACTAATCCATACTGGGCCGATCAGCATTCTATCCGGCCACCTCCGCCAAGAATAACCACTCAGCTAGCTTCTACCAATTCCTGCCCTTTCCCATTCACGAAAACCTGTAGATGGGGGATACAGCCCAGCCCAGAATCCCTGCACCGCCCCTACCCTAGCCCTGTCCTAGACACAGGCTGCTCTAAATCTGCGCTCTGTGTGGTGGTCCCTGCCTTGCCTTGGCCGTCCCCATTCTAGTTCCTAGCCCTGAAGTCTGTGCTATACAGCTATGTGAACTTCTGGAACTTCCTTCCTCCTCCTCATTCATTCGTCAAAGGGTGATTAAGAGCATACTATCTTCGAGGTACTGGTAGACTCCATATGGGAAAGAAATACAGTTGTATTGTATTCGAAACAGTTCCTGCCCTCAGGGGGCTGCCAATGAAGCAGCAGGAATAATGAATTTATTTAATCCCCAGCCAACATAAAGCCACAAGGAAACACAGGCATGAGTTCTATTCTAGACAACAGAAATCTCTCTAACTCCGAGACTCTGATCCCCTCCCCCCAAAAAATAAGTGTTGAGATGACATTAGAATCTGGCCTCGAAAGACAGAGAAGGTTTTCTCTGACACAAAGGAAGCAAATGCCAAGCAGAACGGGCACGAGCGAAAACACAGACGGAGGAAAACACAGTGGTTGTGCACGACTGTCTCTTCAGTGAGATAATGTCATTGCATCAAGGAACTTGGAACTACGGAGACGGTTTCGCCAAGGCAGGTAACACGACAGGTCGGGAGGTGCAGCCTCCCTGCGTGCCCACCGGGACACGGAGCAGCAAAGGGTACTACTCAAGTAGTGTGAGGCTCGCACAAGACGAGAGAGACCCCTCCCCTTCCACTCTCTAGGGTTTCAAACCCTTCTATTCAACAGTCCCGGGCCCCTCCCTAACCAAGTACTAGTAAATGATTTTCAAAAAAGAACTGAGATACATTCATGTGTCAAGAAAAAAAATATCATAAAATTGGCAATAAGGGAATCCCAATTCTGATCCTGGCTCTGCCCCTAACTCAAAACATGACCCGTTTTCTCACCTGTAAGATAAGTAAGGCTAACTTCCAGTCTCCTGTCGTTTAAAAGACTATAAATTCCCTTGGAAAAAAACATTCAGCTATATTTCCAGGTGACTGGAGCTTAGCTGGTTTAAACCTTTAATTTTCTCAACTATAAATGGAGAAGAAATTTCTATTCCTCATATCTTGTTATGAGCAATTACATTAGATAACAACTAAAACTAAGTGACTATAAAGCTTAAACAAAATTTTATATCTAGACATTAAAACAAATACCTATCAGAGTTCCACTTCCAATAGGTGTAGGGTAATTTTTACTAGACTCGCCTTGCCGTGCATAACATTACAAACCCTGTACAAAATACAAAAGCAGCTATTTGAAGGCAGTGGAAAGCACCAAAAGCAAGTACAAACTGGAGGGAAGTTGGCCCCTGCAAGAGGGAAACTGCAGTGGATGAGATAATGCCTTTGTAGGGCTTTTTGCTTAAGGGGTTCCCCCCGTGCCTTCAGATTAGAGTGAATCAAGCCCAGACCGAAAACCGTGGTCTCTCTGGCTTAAGAAGTCAGATGAGGGAGTTCAGAGCTGCCGAAATGGCTGGAAAGTGGGAGGGGTATCCCACAAAAGAGGAAGACACAGAGGGGGAGCCCCAAATCTGCAAATTTTGCCCAAATTCTGGCTAACCCCTGACGGTGCCCATGGGTCTCATATTTTCCATGAAGCAGTAAAACATTAACCCCTTACAGAGGGCACGGATTAGAGTCACACAGGAGCGGGGTTTCTCGACCTCCGCACCACCCAATGTTGGAGTGGGAAATGTTTTGTCTGGGGGAGACTGGCCTGTGCGTGGGAGGGTGTTTAGCAGCAGCCTGGCCTCCACCCACTAGTGCCGGTGGCGCCTTTGAAAATGTCTCCAGCACGGCCAGGTGTCCCCTGGGAAGGACGCAGCCCTGGTTGGAAACCGCTGCCCACAACCCGCACGAGCTGAGCGAGGCGAGCTAACACGATGACAGAGCAGTGTCACCCAAGGCTCCTTCCATTATGGCTCACCTCATAAGCTTTTTTTTTTACTTTTTTTCTAGTGACTCTAGCCTCCCACATAAATTTTGAATACCACAGATATACTTTATATTATTTATGTAATGTGTCTGATTGGAGATGTTAAACATTGCAATATCTAAGTTTTTTTTCACACATTCCACCAAGAAACAATTATTGTTCCTGGGAGGAGATATCCTCCCATAAAGAATGCACACTGATAGAGGAATTTAAATGAAATACTAAAAAAATTCAATTAACCCAAGAAAAGGCAAAAAATGTCAAGAGGAATTTTTTTTAAATGGGACAAATAAAAAATAAATAACAAAACATTAGACCTCAATTCAACCACATCAACAACATTAAGTATTGATTTTTTTTTGACGTTTAAGAGATATAACCAACAAGCCAATACCAGAGGGGGAAAAATGGAATAGTAAAAAAATACTAAATCCAAAAACAAAAGCAAGAACATAAAAAGGAACAAAGACCACATGACAAAAACAGGAAACCCAACCATGTCAAAAATTCCATTAATAAATACGAATGGTCTACACACACCCAATAAAAGGTAAAGGCTGTCAAATAACATTTTTAAAAAATCAGATCCAAACATATGCTAGCTGCAAAAGAAGCAGTTTAAATGTAAGACATAAACTCCATGTAAAACGACATTTAAAAAAGGTAAAAGATACAAACATTAATCATAAAAAATCTCAAGCAGCTATTATTTGTACCAGACACACAGAATTTCAAGACAAAGGGTATCACCAAAAATAAAGATGGGCGTTTCAGAAGGATGAAAGATGTAATATATCAAGACAATACAATGGCCATAAATGTAGATGCATCTAATAACAGAGCTTCAAAATATATAAAGCAAAACAGGCAGAATAAAGAAACAAACTCACAATCATAGCTGGAGACTTTTCACCTCTCTAACTGATAGAACTAAAGAGAAAAATCAGTAAAGATACAGAAGAGATGACTCACTATCAACCATCTTAACCACACATTTATAAAACACTACACCCACAACAGCAAAAAATCGAGGAGAACCATATGTCAGTGAACCATTGACTGAAATTTTACTTAGTATCATCTATAATTACGATCAAAATGTAAAATGCAAACAAATAACACCAACATATCGAAAAGACCCCGTATATTCTGAGATTAAACAATACTCTTCTAAATAGCCCAGGGTTCAAAGAAACCACAAGGGAAGTCAGAAAACATTCACACTAAATGACAATGAAAATACAGTGTTATCAAAACTTGCGGGACACAGTTAAGCCAGGAAATAAGATAAATCCATAGCTTTAAATTCTTTGGAAAAAAAGTTTAAAATCAATGATATATTCTACCTCAAGAAGCCAAAAAAAAAAAAAAGATAAGCAAATTAAAATAATAAAGAGCAAAAGTATAAAACAGAAAACAAATGACAAATAAAATAAGCAAAGCAAAAATTCAGCTCCTTGAAAAGATTAATAAAACAGAAAGATTTATTTTAATTAATAAAATAGAGAGACTGATCAAAGGAAAAAAAGAGAACACAATATACAAATAAAAAGGGAATAATCATAACCTGGAGACTTTAAGAACTTTGTGGCTAGTAAATTAAAAACTGTGTGGAAATGGACAAATTCCTCAGAAAACTCAATTTACCCAAACCAACACAAGATGAAACAGAAAATCTGAATAGCCCTATATCTAGTAATGAAATTGAATTAATCATCAAAATTCTCCAACCTAGATGGCTTCACTGATGCATTTTATCAAGATGTAAGGAAGAAATAAAACCCATCTTAAGCAAATTCCTTCAAAAAGAAAGGAGGAAGGAATACTTCCTATTATAACCTATGTTATGAGTCTAGCATAACCACTATACAAAACCTGAAATAAAAACTAGAGGTCGATATTCTGGTAAATGCAAAAGAAAGGATCCTTAACAAAATTTTAGTAAATCAAAACTGGCACCATATTAAAGGTAGTAATACATCATGACCAAATGGGATTTGTTCCAGCCATGAACGTAATACGCCGTATTAACAGAATGAAAACAGTCAAATGGTCATTTCAATAGATGTGGGAAAACCTTTTTGAAAAAACTGAACACCCACTCATGATAAAAACTCTCAGCAAACTAGGAATAGAAAGGAAGTTTTTCAACCCAATAAAGGGCAGCAAAGGTACAGCTAATGTGATACTTAGGGTAAAGTAAATGCTTTCCCCTAAGATGAGAAGAAAGGCGAAAATGTCCACTCTCGCAATTTTACTCAGCATTGTACTACAAGTCCTGACCAGAGAGGTAAAACCAGAAAGTTAATTAAAGGCACAAAGACTGGAAAGAAAGGAGCAGAACTGTGGCTCTCTGCAGATGACTTGACCATGTACACAGAAAATCTTCAAAGTATCGATGAACTAACATTAACATTACAAGAACTGAACAAGGCAGGATAAAAGTCAAAACAAAAACCTCAGCTGTTGACTGGGGAGGGAGGTGTGTGTGAGTGTAACAGTGACTTTATAATCCTGTAACTCCAGTTTGGCATTTGATGGTTCTCTGCATTGGGTTTACTTGGTTAAAATTTTCAAAACAAATTAACTGAAACAAGAGAAACAAATCTCACATTGCGAACACCCTGAATCTCAGAGCTGCAATGCCCCTGCCCACACATGTAATGTCCCCATGTTTCTTCCCCGCTCACAATGTCAACAGTCGGAGAGAGCTAGCTCCTCTAGTGCATCACGTGGTTCACACAGTCGCTGTGCAGCTCTTTACTCTCGATGGAAAACGCTTGCTGCCGAGCGGTAAACAGGAAATCATATGGTCACTTTCTTTTTCCTTAATCACTTCATAATTTGTTTCAAAAGTCACTTGGTGAATAAAACAAGAACTAAAAGTACACAAGTATATACAAAGTGAAGGAGAAGGGAAGGCCCTTGGACTTGGATGAGTACCTCCAAAATTGTGCGTTGTTTTCTACAACAGCTTATAATTGACTACATCACAACAGTCACGTAGTAAAGCATAACTCAGCTTACAATCTTTGTTACTAAAGTATATTTTGCATAGCGAGATTAAGCTATTTTATATGACAACTCATAGATTTATAAAGTTTGAGTTTGGGATTACCAAGTTCTAACATTCTAGTTCATCTAAACAAGCCATCTCACAGAATGTAAGACATGTCATTCCCAGGACAGTTACAGATATCCCTCCACTGGACTCTATCACAAGTACGAGGCAAACTAAGGGAAAAAGTTCTTTGAAAGCACAAACTGGTTAACACACCCAGAACACAACAGGGCAGTTCAATCCGTCAGATATTAACACAGGAAAAGCATAAGAACTTAACACATGCACGCGGCATTTTCATCAATCCAAGTGTTTTCAATGAACAGTACCCTTCAATCTGTACCAACTTCCAGGACAGATTATGAGTTGACTAGAAATACATCACAGATTATAATTTGTCACCAAGGACCTGGCTGTCCACATTTATAAGAGACTACGTACTTAGATTTTTTTAAGAAACGATGCTATTAAGCAAATAAAATTTTATAAGTTGCAATAATCCCTTGATTAACATTATTGCAATCTACTTAGTTCTGTAACTAAAATCTTTTAAAGTGGTTAAAACTTCATCAATGCAGCGAGTTCCTTCAGAGCAAATACTGCCACTAGCTCTAATGGAACAAAATAAGAAAGCAAATTGGACATCAGGTGTAGAGATACCCAGTCACCTGGAGTACACTTTATAAGCTGGTCTTAGAAGGAGATAATGTCACAAGTGTTTAAAATATATGCACATGACTCCTATGCAGACCACCCAGGAGGAAAATGCAGATAATACTTTACTCCATGTTTGCTACAGTGTATTTCTTTTACTGTCATTTCTAACATCAACAATACTATGCTAATGTGTTATCTCAATTAATATCCACCATTTTGCCATTGCTCCAGGAAAGTATAGGGGGAAAAAAAAAGGCTTCACTGTTAGATGCCACTAATAAAGTTAGGAAAGCATTTATGCTATACAATATCTGTAATTATCTTTAAGTCTTTTTTGTTCCTTTTCCTGAAAGGTATTTTCTGAAGAATAACTTATTTGCATTAAAAGTAAAGATAAAATGAGATTGTGTCTGACTAGGAGCTAACAAGACCTGATTCAGCAATACGGGTTTGAGAAAAAGGACTGACATTCAACATAAGGGCTATGATTACGACTACGGTGTATCAACACCCTTTATTAATAGTTTAAAAACACTCCCCTATACACATTATCTCCTAATGCCTAAAACCACACGGCGAGGTGAAGAAGGCAGGTATTACCCTATTTGTTCTTAAACAACGACACCACAGTTCAGGTGAAACCAACCTGCCCAGGTAAACAGGCAGCAAATAATAGTGGCTCTTTTAGAAGAAATCCTTTGAACGGAATATAGCCAAACACCAACAGATCGTAGAGTGACATCTACTTGACTAAACCACAAAATTATTATTAATATAGTCCTGAAAAATCCCTAAAGAATAAATTAAAAATGGTGGAGAAAAAAATGCCCAATTTGGTTTCCCTAATATTTCAACTAATGCTTTCAAGTACAGCTAAAAACTACTGTACAGATCCTCTTGTGGTGAATCTAACTTGTGACAAGCACAGGAAAAAACACACGAATTGTAAAAACAGAGGACACTACCAGCAATCCCAGTCTTTCATTCACAAATGTAGCCAGACAACCAGGGGTCACCGGGCACCTGAAGAAAACGACCACCACCAAAAAAGAACCAAGATAAGCAAATGAAAGAAAGTATTTAAAGCACAGAAAAAACTTAGAAATAAAATCTATTTAGTGTCCTAAAAATAAGATTATGTTATTATGTTGTATAAGTAACATAAGAGCAGGTGGCCATAAACTATAAAGAATTCCCAGGAATATAAAGTAATGGCCGAAATAAATAATTCAGTGAAGGGCTAGAATAACAAGTCAAGGAAATCTCCCAGAACAAAGGAAAAAAAAAAGGCATGGAAAATGAAAAAAAAAATTGAAAACAGTGCATTGATATGTATGCTCTGGGGGAAATTTTTTTTAAAAAACATAAAATACAGATCACATAGAAGGGAAGAAATAAAAGAAATACAGATTTTGCAGAACTGAACAAAGACGCTAAAAGTCTGCATTTTCAAACAGTCTACCGAACACTTTAAAGAATGAATTAACAAGGACTATAACTCATCCTCCTCCCCTTCCATAATGCCAAAGGTCAAGTAGCACCAGCAGAAGAAGTTTCCAGAGAACAAAACAAGTTGCTGACAAACAAGTCTTCATGTTAGCACCACACCTCCGATCAGTAACCCTGGCCTGGCTACTAAAAAGCAGTGGAATGCAACCTTCCGAACTCTGGCGGGAAATGATGTAAACCCCGCATTCTGTACCCAGCCAAGGTGCATACCAGGTGTGACGGCAAAGAGGACATTTTCAAACACCCCTCTCACCTGACAAGCACCCCCCCACACGCTCTTTCTGAAAAATTCCTGCAGGAAGTATCCTAGAAAGCTGCAAACTATGTCCCAAACAAAAAGAGAAAATACCTCTCCGAACACAGGACTAGTCCAAGAGTGCAACTCAACAGCACAGTACAGCTGGGCATGGAACCCAGATAAAAAGGCAATGCACATCAGAACTTCAACAAACAGCGCTTCAAGGACGAGTAACTGGGCAGCAGTGTGGTGACTGCGGGGGGAGGGGGTGGGTGGAGGTGGAACAGGGCACGGGGGACAAATGGTAACAAAAAAAAGTAAGAAATAAAGATGGAAAACCAAGTGATGTTATGAAGGCATACACTCTTCTACCAAAGGGAGAAATGTGGCAGTTAGAAAATCCAGGAGAAACAGTTATAGCCCACGCTAAAATACGGCATGGTCTCGAGTACCAACGGCGTATACACATCCATTTGTTCTCCGTGGACCCCAAACGCTCATCACACTACTTCGTTTAGCCGTTAATGTTCTTCACACAGCACAGCACTGATTCCTGCTTTGTGGAATCAACGAGCGTAACTATTAAACCCCGATAATATACAATAAATGCTACAGCTGCCATGAATTGGGAAAGGAATGTGTGGAATTCGAGGGAAAGGTTGTAAGGGGGACTAATTTTTCTTAACTTATAAAGTGACAAGATATATCTAAGTAATTCATGGAAGTAATGATTCAAGAGCTAGAAGTTTAACCATAAAAGGCCCAAAAAATGAACAACAAGTATTACAAGTGAAATTGTTCATTTTTCATAGTGGGGCTATCCTAGATTACTTAGTCAAAAATAAAAGTGTAACATAGTACTGTATTATATATAAAACTGGAATAATCAGCAGAAGAGTCAAAAATACAAAAGGTCTAAAATGGTTACCTCTGAGGGGAGAAACTAGTTGAAAGAGGTAGAGGTAGAAAGATTTTCACTTTTCATTTTATACCTTTGGGTATTATTCCAATTCTTATGTTTACAAGACTATTACTTCCTGAAATTAATACACGCAAATGCACGCAATCACTAGCATCCTCTCTCCCTAACCAATGCAGGAAAAACACTGAGAAATTCTTTTTGATTTTTTTTCCTTTTTCTCTGTCCCATGTACGACACTCCCACCTTCTATAACGGTGCCTCAGAGAAGACACAATTCCTAACACAGATTCAACACCCTCCCCAAGCCCCCTGATAAAACACACAGGTAGTAACAGTTTACATTTGTGTTAAAGCTGTTCAAACAGCCACATCCACTACCTTATTTAATCTTCGCCAGAAACTTTTAAGAACAATTGTAGAGATTAATAAAGTAAAACTCTAAAAGGGCCAAGTGACTTGCCACCCCCCCAAAAAAAACCAAAGAAAAACATAAATATAATGGATAAGTTAGTGAATAAACCAAAAAATACCTTCCTTCATACAGCACTGACATCTGAAAGCGCTTTCCCAATTTCTAATATGAGAAATAACATAAAAAATTAAACGTAACACCAATAGTCGTCCACTTTGGAAAACAGTTTGGCAGTTCTTACAAAGCAAAACATACTCTCACCATGTGACCTACAATCGCATTCCCAGGTTCCTGACCAAGAAAAATGAAGACACCACGCAAAGACGTGCATGCAAAGGTTCACGGCAACTGTATGCGTAACAGTCGATAACTAGAAACAGCCCAACGGTCCATCAACTGTTAAACAGGTAAACTGCAGTGTGTCCAGTCAGCCAAACACTACTCGACAATGAAGAGGAACAAGCTAACCATACACACAAGAACACAGATGAATCTTAAAAGTATTAGGCAATGCGCAAGTAATCAGACACAAAGGGCTACATATTGTATGATTCTACTTCTAAGAAGTTCTGGAAAAGCACAATGATAGTAACAGCCGATTAGTGGTTACCAGGGGAACGCAGGAACTTTTTCAGGTGATAGGAATGTTCTACGTCATGATTATAGTGTTTGTTACACTGCGGCACAAATTTAGCAAAATTCATCAAAGTGTGCACTTAGAATTAGTGCATTTTATTACATGTATAGTAAGTAACTCATTCAGGTTTTTAAAGCTCAATGATACATAAACATACTCAACTCTTCTCAACCGCTCTTCAGCATAGGTATGAAATACAAACCTTCAAAGAATTTATTAAAATCACTATTTAAGAGGCAACTTTTAACCACAAAATAGATAGACGGTACTTCCAAGTCCTGAGAATGAAATGGCTCTCATGCTACTCAACTTGGCCATGTGGCTAAACAATAGTTGCCTAGCAACTAACCTAAACTCTAGATTTCTAATAAACACATTGACCACATTAGTAGGTGATCTCATAGAGGACGTAAAAGTTACTTTAAGTTTTACATTGAAGAGTTCTTCCTTTAATAACACAGAAGTATAATAATGCATTGAATTGTTTACCTAAAGAAGGAGTGAACAAGAAATACTAAAAGTAGATCATGAAAAATTATGAAAAACATGAAACACACACACACACACACACACACACACACACACACACACACACACACACACACCCTTCCCTCATTTGGTCTTTTACGCCAGGACTTTACTTACCTGCTCACGACACTATAGAAGATCCGCAAGTCTGGGGGTGAACCCTCCCCCCCAACCACCACCCAGATTGGCTTAATTCAATCATTTTATTTATGTTCACACATCCTGAAATGCATAGAAGTTAAAGCCACTTTTTTAGATATTGAACCATTCTAAAGATTTCTCTTTGGATTTTAAAGTCTGTAGACAACACAGAGAAATACACGAATTTTCTGTAACATGCACGCACACAACAGACCAGGAAGCCAAACTTGATTATAAATGATCAAAATCAAGAATTACAAAGAATCCCTAAAGAACAAGCAAATTCCTAACACAGGGGTATAATACATCATTTCTCTTACTGGACATGGCATGTCACAGGTTACTTTATTAACAGCACCAGAAAAAACACCAGCTTCCAGAACAGCACTAACTGCTCACACGCTGACCGCCCGCACGACCCCGACCAGGTGGAACACTTACCCCTCTTCTGCACCCAGCCTTCCTTCACGATGGTAACATCGCTCATGGCGGCTGCCCTCCGGCCCCCGACTTGGAGAAGCGGGACTCTGTGGTATCAGCTTTGGGGTTTGGATTCTCTGCTGCTGCTGCTGCTGCCCTTCCCACTCTCTAGTGATGACTCAGCCTGGAAGGAAGTATTGAAGAAAGAATTTCTTTTTTTTTTCCATTCTTGCAACTCGCATAGCAATAACAAACAACTAATTCTTTGTAAATGTCTTCAACTGGCCTGACCTCACATAAAAGTCTAGCTCTTCAAGCTGGGGGACGGACTTATCAAACAGTCGTATAATGAACGCACTTCTCTGGTCTTGTGACGGACTTCAAGTGACAGTGAAACTTTTAACCTAAGAGGCTGCGATAAAAAAATGTCCTATGAAAACCACCGTCAAACCCACACAAATAATACAGAAAATGTGCTTAGTGATTATGTTTCAGGCGGAAGGGAAGAGAATGAAAGTGGACTAAAAGTAGATCTTCACCCGTGTCTAGTTTCAAAATCTCTGTAAATTTAAAAAGTTATGGGAAAGCAATTGGGAATGTCTTTAGTGGTTGTTATTTTATGTAAAATAACATGTGCTGAGAAACTAACATGTATGCTTCCTTTGCCTTGTTCCAAGAAATACTTTAGGTTGATTACAATAAGTAAAATATTATAAATGATATAAAATCAATTATTTTTTAAAGTAGGCAAAGGGAAACAAAGGGACTATGAAAGTGGAAAAAAATATGGAACATTCGAAATATGTCAAGAACTCGTAGAGGCGCTTGAATCTATTTTTCTCAGGTAATCTTCACAACCAACTTACGAGGATTCGAATAACTCCATTTCACAAACGGGGGGGGGCTGAGGTTCACCGAGATTAAGCGGCTCGCCTGATTTGAAAATGGAACAGGGGAGCCAAGGTGTGAACCCCAGCTAACTCCACAGCCTGCATTCTTAACTCAAATCTATGCTACCTTAAATCAGTGGGTTCCAACTGTTGCGCTGCAAGAATTTTTACAACGTGCAATACCTGACTGTCTCGTCTGGGGCGCTGACCTCTTTTTCCTCAGACTGCCAAATAAAAAAATGACAGCCAACACAACAATAGCCGTCCAGTGTGAATACACCAAAAGGATACCTATTTTCTGTCCGAGCAGCAAAAAATGCATTTCTCAGTGTGCTGCAGAATTTTAGTAATTAGTTTGTGTGTGCCATAAGATGAAAAAGTTTGAAAGTTACTGCCTTCAATAAAAATAAAAAGAAGCCGAAGTAAAAAGTCGATGTATTTGTGAAAGATGGCCCAGCAATTTAGCAGGAGCTTTCAAGAAGCGATGCAAATATGGAAACACAGTGGTTTCAATATGTACAGTATCCATAAGTATTTTTTTAATTAGAAAAAAAAAAAGTTGCTCAGAAGGACTAATTCTTCCTGGGTCAAAAATCTGAAATTTTTCTCATGGGTCTTCACAAGATGCCTTATAGTGTAAAAAAACGAAGTCCTCAAAAATACCTCCACACATAAATAGCAATGAGTTTTACAGGGCAATTTCTTATTGTCCCTCCCAACCTAAAAAGGGAAATACCGAGATAAAGTTGAGGGCAAGCATTTCCACGGAAAGGGACCAAACGCGAGGTCCGGGAACACAGGCGTGGGCGTTAGATAGCCAGGAGGAATGACGGATGGACTGTGCAACGCGCGCGCACCGCTTCCTCAGGCTGGGTTTGGACAAACAGGCACGGCAGCCAGTGCAGGCTGGACTCCTCCGCTGGCACTAAACCGAATTACAGTTCTTTTTCCCGGGCCAATAAAGCGCACGGCCTAACCGTGCAGCAGTCGGGAGGCGAGACGGACAATCTGACAAAGTCTGTGTGGCTGAAAAGAAGACCGCCCCCCACCATGGGTCAGGGGGCTGCGGGCCAAGAGCGTCCTCCAAATCATTGGCCTTCCTACCGTGGACAGTCAAAGGGACATCGGAATCTGCGTGTATTTTCCCCAAATATGCATGACAGAATATGAAAGGAAATTCTGGATAAATAAGAAAGAAAAAAAAAAGAAAAATTCTTTGGTCAAATAAGTTGGTAAAACTCTACCAACCATGTCTTTCTCTTGAAACATTACTATTAACATATTAAACATCGCAGCAAAACCTGAATTTATTTGAACAAACGGCTCTTTCTTTCTCCTTTGGTAACATGTATTAATATCCATAGGAACAGAACGCACTTTTGGAAACGGCCACAGGATGTGGCCACATCGTCTAAGACCCATCTCACCATTAAAAACAGGCAACAAACCAAAAAATCCTTCGGTACAGTATCCAAAGATCATCTTAATTTGATTGATGAGACCTAAAGAACTCAACATGGTCAACTGTCTACATAATGCATATAGAGCTCAATAATTAAAAGGGTGAACTCTTTACATACATAATCGTGAGGAAGTTAACTACGGGCAACGCTAGGACAAAATGACGTCTTTAGAGGGGCCGCCCTCTAGACCTCCTCCTCCGAAGAATTGCAGCAAGGGGCCTCATATGTATCCAAACAACTCTTGGTTTCTGACTACAACGTTATATCGTCTGAATAAAAGGAAATTTGCATCTTAATGTCCTTGGGATGAGAAATGGAAGAGATCAGGGATCAACACTTAGTAATAACCAAAAAACAACACATATCCAATACGCGTATTTAAAATGTATACTTTCCTATTTAAATAATTTATATTACCATACCTTTATTTTTTAAAAAACCAACATACTAGAAAAACAAAAGTACTGTCAAAATCGATTTATTTTTTTAAGTGGACATTTCACTATAAGCATCTCAAAGCTGGAAGAGGCCTTGGTTCACAGCTGAGGAGTCGAGAAGACTCCTGGGCAAGTGACTGGCCCAAGGTCACACAGCGACTTGTGAGAGACCCGAGACGGAACCAGGCACCTGCTCTTCCCGCCAGCACTGCCTCTCCCGCACAAAACACCACCCTGAGACGGCCGATCACCCCCAAGTTAATGAATTTTGCTTTAAAAAGAAACTTTCAAACACTGGTATTTTAGATTTCAAAATGTGCTTATGTATTGACGTTAAACTGTTAAAATATATGTTAAATCAATAGGACAAAATTTATCATCTTCATCAGAGCCATGAACCCCACACATTACAGAGAACTTTATGCAGCTGCATCCGAAAATGCGAGCAGATTCTACCCATAGTCATAATTTTCAGCTTTTAAAAATTGCTCCTGAGTCTCTACCGACTAAAATGACACACTCTTTGCCCATAACTTCAAAGACATTCAAAGGCATACCACCCTAGAATTGTGCTCACTCACTAGAAATAAACGCTCTTTTGGGCACAGAAACAATGCTATATACTCTTAATAAAGAGTCACCTGTACTCTTTACTTCTCCTGCGATGGCACTGTCCCCGCAGCAGCCATCTACTCTGTCGGGCTCAGCCTCCCCCGTCACTAACAACACTCATCTGCAAAACGATGAGCTGGGCTCCAGGATGCAATCTGTTCCTAAAGGCAGAGGGACCGTCCCCTCCTCCTAACAGAGCTGACCTCTGTCAAAGTTTGTCCTGTAACATCCAGAACTTGGTTCGTTTTTCTTCTAAGCCTATTTCATCAAACATTTCGTTGCTGGGTAATCTAATTTTTCCCATTCTTATAAAAAAATTTCACACAAAATCCTTGGCAGATACAATTTAGAATTTACACAAAGCAGTTACAATAAAGGCGCTTTTGTTCAGAATTATTTGAGAATTTGATGATAATAATAATTGCATCTGAATGTCATATTACAATTTAAAACACATTTGCACATCTTTTACCTCATTCAATAGCGTTATTAGTAGTAAAACAAGTTGACAGGGCCTGACACGTAAGAGATGCTCAACAAACATGGAATAAATCAGCGGATTAAACACGGAATGAAGACTCAGCCTTAATACAGGACAAACTAAGCAAACGCATATTCTGAGTCAACAGAGAGAACGGTATTAAGCCATCTTCAAACCCAACCTGAATTTGAACAGTATGGAAGCATCTACATATAAATAATTAAAACTATAATAAATATTCTTCCCTAGTCACTGAAATGTTTCCTACAGACTTCCATCAATGGTAAGGACTATCGCATATTAAAATTATCCTTCAGTTCTTAACATTTTTGACTTCTTTCTGTTGTCATTGTTAGGATGCTCAGGTTTCCATTCCGAAATGAATCAAGCATCAACACTGCCCAAAATGATCCATTATGGGAGGAAAAAAGAAAGAATGGCATATTTTCTTAATGATATTTATAAGAATATTTTAAAGACATTTGTTCCTTATGACAACCAACCACTGAATTTCAAGCAAATACCAAACTTCTTCAGACATCTTTCAAGACTATCATTCATTCAAGAAAACATAATCCACACGTGTTTATTCTGTTAATAAGTATGTGCTGATCGCTCTGTTACAAGGACTGTAGTGAGGCAAGCAAAACAAAGCGTTTAAAAACCTTTCCAAACCTTTACTAATTTGCTACCAACATGCTTTCCCATATATCACCTCGTTTGACTCCGAAAACAAATCTGCGTAGTAGCGATCGCATCTACGACTCTGAATTTAGGGAAACCATGACCAACCGATAATGACATTACTTCCCACAGTTACCAGAACGCGTTGGGGACAGGGAGTCACTGACATGCAATTCAAATCTTCTATCAAGGCTGGCACGCTTCCTACCGAACACCACGATATGAACTCTCACACACATGTGTAACATTTGTGCATAATTCTGAGCATTTTTGTCTGCATCAAATGACTCTTCAAAAGTCCAGTACAGCACAATGTTTTCAAATAAGTTAAAAATTAAACATCATAACTGTGCCATCACCGATGAGATTGTAACAAAAGACTAAAAGCAGGGTGACAAAGTTAAAGGCACCTCAGCAATTCTCTTTTACACAAATAAGAGCAAAATTCACAGGTTAACAATTTCCTATATTAATTTCTAAGTAAAAAGCCATAATAGAATTCTGTAACATAACTTTCTCTAAGCAACAAATTTGGCTATAGTTAATGTTATGTGGAATATACTGGCTCTACACTACAATTTTTTATATACTTTAGATATGCTGGTCAATTCAATTAATGATGGTAATTCATGTTCGAATACAACAGAATGTTGCTACTTTGAAATACAAAGGATGGTCAAGGGCAACCATGATATAATTTGATAGTATTCACCTATGTGCAAGAAATAGGTGAAACTAATATATGCCATAAATGCGTAAGGCTATATAAAACTTTTAAAATACTGAAGTGGAAGGGAAATTCAAGGTAACTTGCTCTGCTTGTCAAATAACTCAAAGTCAGTCTGTCCCTTTCAAGAGTTATTATCCTGTTTTTTCTTTTAAATAACATAATAAATGGGGAAGTGAGCCACACAAATTATATATTTCAAATACCTTTCATCTCTTCAGAGTACAATAATAACCTTTGTGGATTTTCTTAAAAGTCATTCTGTAAATATCTTTGCTGAGTTTTACATTATGGGAAATCACCTGAATAAACATAGGCAAGGTTCTGACTTTCACACAAAATATTGTTTCTTCAAAACTGCCAATTCTTAAAACTCAACTTCACAAACTTGGAAATATAGAGACAAAAGCATAAAACACTTTCCCCCTCTTTCCTACACCTGTTTCGGACATTTAAGTGCCATTTCAACCAACACAGCCATCATTAATTAAACGGAAAAGCAACCTGTGCTGAGTGATTTATTTAATAGTCTAACGTGGAACAACTTGGAAAGCGTTTATTGGATCCCTCTGATTCCTAAAACACGGGACAAGCTATTGACAATGTATCCCCTACATTTCTCTTGTGAAGTGCGGCTAATGTCTCTGTGTGGGTACCTATAACAACGGGGTACCTATAACAACAATGGAGGGTTGCTACTAAGAGAATTCTGGCTGCACGGTTAGCCACATTTTTCCGATAGACACGTAAAATCCTCCTAAACTCTGCCCTGGGGACCTTCCTGGTTATAAAATTAAAAAAAAAAATAAACCCACACAAAATACAATTGGTATATGGTCCATTAAATGGCAAGAATCAGCTTGACAGATTTTTACCACCAGTTAAAATGAGTTAACATGTAGGTGTGGTGCCCTATAACAAAGTTCATCGCGATGGTACACCGGGAAGAGCACGGACTGGCCAAAGGGCTTGGGTCCGCTCCCAGCTGGGCCCCAAGCAGAGTGATGCTCTCTAAGGTCCCTGAATTCTCTGTGCCTGTTTCGTTAGCCACAGAACAAAGACATGGCATCAGATGAACCCAAATAGCCCTCCGGCTCTTCCAGAGCTGAGTCACGACTCCTCAATTTCAAATCTACCATCCACTTCATTTATAAATGACATCTTAGCTAACAATGTTGCGATGATACGCAGTTCCTGTCAACAAAAGTCTAACACAGTTGGGAAGATACAACATTCAAACACCAACTCCACTCAGCCAAAACCTGAACTAAACTCCAAAACTGACCAAATACCATCTTCCTCCCCCTCCTACCCTTCCCTCCAGCCCCACAAATGTAGTCAGAGGCTTTCCTAAGATAGAGGAGAGAAATTCTCATTTGGAAGTCTTCTAGTGATTTCTTCTAGTAAATCTTTTTACTTTCCCTTTGAATATTAGGAAAATATACCTATTTAGATGTGCAAAATACCTTCAGTTGGCAATAAATAAATATAAAGAACACTGAAAAGAAAAAGAACTAAAAAGCAACTCTGAGGGTCAAGAAACATATTAATTTCTCAATCAACTACTACTTGAAGATTACCCCGCAAAGGAAATAAATTTACACGTAATATACTGGAAGGCTGGAGCTACAATAAAATATGTAAACATTTATGGCATGTAATTCACCATGTGAAATAACTGAAATGAAAATGGATGTTATGGATCAGTCAGTAAACTTTTGTTTTTACTACTTTAACTTATTTCTGGGTAAAGTATTATACATTATCCAAATTTAGCATTTTCACTGTGAGCTCTAATAGTTAGGAACTAGTAAAAATACTAAAAGAAAGTGTTTCAGAATGAAAAAGTTAAAATGAAATGGACTTTCCTAATGCCAGAGTCAGTGGTTTCTCATGTGAAAATCACTGTGCAAAGTGTAGCTGGGGCTGTCATTAACTCTAAATGAATGTATACCTGCTAGTCGCATATAACAGTGCCTGGCACGTGGCTAGTGCTTCCCAAGCTCTAGCTACCATTAACTCTGCACTGAATCTAGCTCTAGCGTACACGAAAGACCATAATCAAATAATTAACATCAGATGATTCAGGAGTGTCTTTCCAGGAGACTACAGAACAGCACATACTGTACGAAACCAGGATGTAAAGTCTGAAACCTGTCCTGAAAAGCAGAACAGTTTTAAGTGATTTAAATATTCTAACCTAAATCTGCAAAAATTGTGTGCGTTCATTTTTTTGTTAATTTAAGAAAAATAAAAATGCAAGTCAAATTACAAGACTGATTTGGTCACAACAAAATGCAACGGCGTCTCTTTTCTTTCTTGCGTGTTATTCAAATCTAAATGGTTTCAAATGAAATGTTTTTTAATGTCTGAAACGTAAGCACACTATAAAGACAAGATCCTATTAAATCATGCTAAAAATCCAATTAACATGCTGTTCACAATAATTACCTTATCTCCCCAAGGGTGAACTCTTGAAGTAAAACATGTAACAACAACAAAAAGTGTGGCTACCCTTTCACGAATATATGGAAAGTTTAAGTAAACTCTAAACTTCTACATAATCAATTTGTAAAACAGGTTCCTCTTTTTAATATAACCCAAATAGTTGGAAAATTCCATTGAATTTATGTAATAAAAAAAAACCCTCTCACATGTTTAAATCAAAAGCTAGAGTTTAGCCCCAGGCAGCTGGCTCAGTTGGTTGGAACATTGTCCTGGCCACCTAAAAGGTTGCTGGTTTGATCCCTGGTCGGGGAACATACCTAGGTTGCCAGTTCAATCCCCCAGTCGGGAGGCAACTGATGGATGTTTTTCTCTCTCTCCTCCCCCTTCCTCTCTCTCTAGGATTAATAAAAAATCCCCGGGGGGAGGATTTTAAATAAAATCTTAGATCCCTACTTTGCACAAGACTCCATGCTAGGTGTATTTACCCGTGATGTGTTTAACCAAACATGTTTACCCTGACAGGGACCTGAAAACAAAATTCCTTTCTCACGGGAATGATCTCCTGTAAACAAGAAAAGTTTCCAATCAAGCCAGCCCCTATCCCACAGCTCACACCCTAATATTTGTTGGATGAATGAAAACATACTTAAAATACTTTACAGTCATAAATTTACATGAACAATAAAGTCCAAAGCAGAACCTTTAATTACCCTGCCATACACAACTTAAACTAAGTCAGTGTCAAACTAAAACTTAAGTTGGAAAACAAGTCACCCAATCATGGACAGGCTAAGCACATGGGACAAAGTGACGGCAAATAATGGTTTCACAAGTTATTCTGCCGAGTTACACTGGAACTTTTTTACACACTGTAAGCAAACGTGGTACTGCAAATACACAATACAAATACACGGCTTAAACTAAAATTCTACATTCACTTCAATTCCAACGCTGTCTCATCACGTAGGATATGCACTTGCCTCACTTTAAAACCAGAAGCTCAAGCCAATCACAGATACTGGAGTCAACCCGAGTGAGAAAAACACAAAGCAAAGATCTTCAATACAATCAATCTCCTTGGTAAACTTTCAAAGTCAAAGTTACTATATGGCCAGGAGAAAAAAACAAACCCTACAGTCCTGATGTGTATAAGGTGCAGCAAGAGAAGGTTGACAGTTGCTCGTGTGGAAAATAAATAATACAAGAATGAACTTTTGCGTACTCACAACTGTGAACCTCCTTTTGCCCCACCCTGTATATATGCAAATAATTGCGCATTCAGTCATATACCTTAGAAAACTAGTAACTTATTAATAGACATGTAAATGAACATTTTCACGTTTTAGACAACCACCTCTTCGAGTAGTCATACTCATGTATATATATTTTGCCACGACACTAAAGTTCTGAAGACAGTTTCCTAAACCATCTTTATTGGATTCTTCCACCTTTGGTTTTTCAACTATTTCCTGACAATGTATAATCTACTTTAATGAGTTTCCACCAAAAGCAAAACCCAGCAGTTGTCTAATGATTTACAGTGTACTAAAAGTTATATGACCGCCCTTTTCCTAATATGGGACATATATCTCCATTGATGATCTGAGGCACTTGGCAATGTGCTAAGTACAAAAAGTCATTCTTTCATACCCTTTAGCTTTAGGGTGAGCTTTAAAATGTGACCATTTTATTAATACTAGTCATGGACCAGTAGACATAGGATTCAATGCTAAATTTCTATTTGGAAACGATATGAATTACCATCCACTGGGCTTTCAACCACTCACCACACTGGTGGAATGAGTTGGCTTTCTTTTCATAACATGATTTTGATGAAAGAAACGTGAGCATCCTAACTTTGACCTATACGCAAACATTTCCTCTGCTTTCAAAGGTAAACAGTAAATATCAATATCGAAAACCTGGCCCTAAAGAGAGTCAATCTGGCCTAACTGTAGATTCCTGGGAAATCCCAAACAAGGGGTGACCCCGCCAAGCAGTCAGGATGAACACAGCAACCAGCGAGGCTTCAACTTAGGGCTCTGAAGGGCCCCACGGGCATCATGGCTGATGCAGACCGATCCGCAGGAGGAGGCGATGGACGAGGAAGAGGCTGGTTTGTTTACTTGCAGCCCCAGCCGCCGTCGCTGCCGCCAGCAGCGACAGCATCACTGGATCAGCCAAACCCAGCATCTTCCGCACATTTCTATTCTTAGCACACAACTCCCCAGCGGATCAAAACCCCACTACTATTAAAAACACAGACAGGCACGTTACCCACCTCCCCCAGCACATCCCCACCCACCCCACCAGCGCCGTCTTTTCTGCGCGCCGGCAGCCGGGTGGGTGGAGGAGGAAGGAGACCCCGGGGGACGCCGGTGCATCCTCGCCTTCACCCCACCCCACGCGCACGAGCGGCCCCGCGCAGGCAGCGCGGCAGACAACCCCCTCCCCCCAACCCAAACACACTGACACCGAGCTCCACTCGTTATATAACCTCGCCGCCACCCCCGGTCCGAGCCGGCGCCCCCTCCCCACGCCTCGCAGCTGGCGGGGTGGGCCCACGGGAGGGCGCGGAGTTGCGCAGAGACCGGAGGCGCCAGGGCCGGGGCAACCCAGACACGGACGGTGCCGCTAGGCCGGGGACACCCTCCCGCGCCCCCGGCGCACCGCCGCCCCCCAGCTTCCCCTGGAAAGTGAGGGGGTGCCCGTGTCACGAGCGCCGGGCATCCCCCGGCCTCGCCACGCACACCCAAAGCCTCCACTGACCCAGCCCCCGCCCACGCCCCCGGCGCGGTGACAGCCCAGACGCCCCAGCCTCCCCCTGCCCCACCACCGCCCCCCGCCCGAGGCAGGATAGGAGGGAGGACCAGACACGGGGTACGGAGGGGCTGGCGGCGAATCGGGGAGGGGGCGCGAGTGGGGGGCGGTGGCTGTTACCTGCAAAGGCGGCCGTGGCGGCCCGCAGCTGCTCGGGCGGCGGCGGAGGATGGAGCCGGGGGGCGGGGGGAGGAGAGGGGGTGACTCGGGGGTCCCCCCTCCCTCCTCCTCCCCTCCTGTCCTCCCCCCACCCCGCAGAGCCTCTGGCCCCCCTGGAACTCGAGCGGCCGGCGGGAGGGCAGGCGAAGGGCTGCAGGGAGGGAGGGAGGGAGCCGGCTGGGCCGGGCCGCGGAGCCGGAGCGGGAGGTGGTGGCGGCGGCGGCAGCGGCGGCGGGCGGGGGAGGGAGGGAGGAGGAGGCGGAGACTCTACATGGGAATCGGATATCGGCTACAAATTCAATTCATCACCAGAAAACACCGCTCGGGCGGGGGCCGGGCCACGCGGGCGAGGCGGCGGCTCAGGGCCCCGGGGGCACCGGCGGGGGGCTGCGGCCTCCTCTGCGGGCTGCGCCTCGCCCTCGGGACCCCACCGCCACCTCCCCGCCCCTCCTTCCTCCCTTTGGGGGCCGCCGCCGCTCGGTTCTCGCCGCCGCGCCGCCGTCGCCTCCGCCGCGGGGCTTGTTGTTGACTTTGAGGAAAACTCCTGACGTCAGGGGCTGGCTCTCGGCGACTGGCGGGAGCGGCTTCCCCGCGTCCCCGGCCGGCCCGCCGCCTCCCTCCCCTCCCCGCCCCGCCGGGCCGAGTCCTCAGGCTTCCCCGCGCCCCCCAAACCCGCGGCGCCCCGCGCCCCCTCTCCTCTCGCGAGAACATCCCCCCCGGCCTCCGGAGCCGGGAGCCCGGCCGTCGTTCTGGGGCGGGAAGTGCCGGGTTTCCCCGCGCCCGAGTGGCCGGTGGCGGGCACCTGGGGCTCCGGCAGGGGGGGGGGGGGTTCTCTTCCCCGAGAAAGCGCGGCCGCCCCGGGGCATCTCCGCCCGCCCCTCGCGGCTCGGGGGGCTATCGGGCTGGCCCGCGGGGGGGCGGGGGGGGGGGCGCACTTGGAAGTACGGTGCCCTGTGCAGGGGCGGGGGGTGACCCCGGGAGCCTGGAGCCGGCGGAAAGGGACCCAATCCCCGTGCACCCCAGGAGGCAGCCCCAGAGCTGAAACCATTTCTCACTGTCAGAAAACCTTGCCGTCCAGCCCACGAACACCCCTCCCGAGAGCCACCCATGGCGCTGCCTGCCAGCGCATAGGGCACACACAGGACACAGGTTGCAGTGGGGTCCTGATTCACTCTCAAAATGACACCTTTTTTCGGGGTATTAGTTTTCACTGATTTGGGGGAAGCCATGATGTTCTGCATGCACTAAGAAGGAAATAACCATTTCTTTCTTTTGAAGTTCATGCCTCCTGAGAATATTCACAGTGGAGCCCCTATTTTTACCAAATGGCTAATATTACCATACATCACACTCAAGATTTCTTGGGGTGTTTCTCCCTGACACCATGTTTTGTCGATTCTAGAACACTTTGGGGGGGGGGGGGGAACACATAGTATTCCGCCACAGGGTTCTAGCCTTTTCGAATTACCTGTTATGTGTGTCCCAATGCAAGATTCTTGTTAATGCTTTTGGCTTCTTTCCTGAATCGCACTTCCTTCTCTGCTTTTCCATGTCCCGACAACATTGTACTGGTACTTACTCTTTCATACCAAATTCCTGGTCTTTACAGAGTGAGTTGTAGTCACGTGTCGATGTCCACGGCTTTTCTCTTATGAAACGCACATCTGTTGGGATTGCGGGTAGGAGTATGAAACCTAATGAGAAATAAACGGGGAATTGGTTTGGTTTGGTTTTTACAGTCACTTGTAAGGGTAACGTTTCCCTGACCATTCTAGAACAAATTTGCCATTTTAAGATGCACAATTTACCTAAGAGGAAAGTTCTCAATTGCTGCTTGTTCCCTTTTCCCATATTTCCCAACACATCATGAACTGGTATGTAAACTGAAAAAGTAAAAGACTGTATCCTAATTTTATTCAGTTTATCTGTGTATAAAATATACATAATTTGTTCCCATAATTATCAGAGCTCTAACAGTCCCTATTGGCAACGTGATTTGATCACAGATTTCTCGCTGTAAATCACAAAAAAAGGGTCATATTTTTAACAACAGTAACCCAAACCCACTTTTTGTTTTAAAGAAAATTGTTCCTTATGACACCTGCGCTAAAGGAAAAAAAAAGTGTCTGGAAAGCTCTTTTAAATATTTAACTTTGAGAGTTGCGGTACTCGGAATTACTGGAACCTCATCAATTTCAATTTTCACTTGTTTCCCATTTTAACATCCATATGCTTATTAAAACCAAATTTGTCTCGGGAGCCATACTGACTCAAAACACTTAGCCTAGTCCATTAAGTCTTAGCTGGACTGAACCCTAAAATTAAGTATTGTATAAACTACAATGGATTCTATACTCTAGGCTTCATGTAGAGTGTTGAAAAATTGGGAACTTTTATTTCTGCTGTGCTTTGCTCTTCTACTCTAGGAGTTGTGTAGATTTCTATACTAAAAGCCTGGTAGCTTTTGTTACAGAGTTATTATTTATTAGGGAGCCATTATTTGTTTCAATAGCATTGATCTTCCCCTCAGGCTGCGCCATCACGAATTGGGCAGGATCTGCCGCTTGTGGTGGGACCGCTCGCTACAGAACGTGTGCTGGATCCCTCCTCTTCTTGTCCTCACACCCTGATCCCATGTGAACGGCAGCGTGTTCATCCATGAGAATGGTCTCCTAAAGTTCAGGGGGAAAAGCCCCCGTTTTTTATTAAACCAGATATTCTTAAGGTTAACATCGCTCTGTAGTAGTAATCTATGCAACTTGTTTTTCAAATTCTCACCCAAGAATGTGTTCATTGATTTTAGAGAGAGGGGAAGTGGGGAGGCGGGGTGGAGGAGAGGGAGAGAAACATCCATCAGTTGCCTCCCACACATGTGCCCCAAATGATCCACTGTGATCGAGACCGATTGGGGGGCCAGACCCGCAATCTGTTCCCTGACCATGGAGCGAACCCTCACCCTTTTGGTGTAGAGAATGAGGCTCCAACCAACTGAAACACTTGGCCAATTTATGCATCTGAAAAAAGTATTCACTCTTCTTGACTAGAAATGAGTAAATTAGATACCGAGGGCTTATTTCTGAGTATTTCCACCATCTGTTAGGAGTAATGTCAACTAGAAGGTACAATTAGAATTTCAGGACATCGGGTAACAAAGATGAAGTTACTGCTCCTGTCTTACTAAAAAGGGTGACTCGGGTCCCTGTATTAGGACATGGCACACGATAAAGCAGAGTAAGTGTTTGTTGCGTAAGTCAATGAGTGAATGAACACGTGGAGAAGCGCAGCTATCTGTGCTCTCTGCACAGTTTACATAGCACTTTCCCCTTGGGTGGCTTATTGGGAAGATCGTGAACACACTTTGGAGCCTTGCAGACCTGAGTTCAAATCCTGTCTCCACAGAATTTATGTCTCCGGCACGTTGCTTCACTTTTCTAAACCTTAATTTCCTCATTTGTGAAAGGACAGTTACAACTATTCTTCAACAGCTTATTCAGAGAATTAACTGTGATAACATATTCCATAGCATCTAACAACACGGTGAGTGGTCAGCAAGCTAAAATTCCCTCACCGTAAATGTGGATGTATTCATTGACATAACACCACCTGTACAACACACAAATACCAAACCTATCCTGGCACATAACCGTAGCAGTGCATTTCTCACCCATGTGAAGCTCTGAATAGCAGGCAAGGCTGCTGGAAGGAAGCATGTATTCGTGCAGGGCCTGAGTGTCTTCCACATTAGAACTCGGATGTACTAAACACAAAATCACAGCCTCAGAAGGGGGGAAAGTGTGGAGAGTCATTCAAGGAAGGCTTTACGCACATCGCTCCCTTTGACCAGCTAAAACTCCCCCAAGCCACCTAACTACAGGCAGGCCACGAAGTGGAATCTCGCCCAGGAAGAAAAAGAAATAGGCTCGATGTACAGCCAGCCAGTCTCTGCCACAGTTGATTTCCGAAATAACCACGTTAAGCTGATCGCTGTAATTAGTGAATATCTTACGTGATTAATAGAGCCATTTCCAAAAGTGCATAGTTGAAATCTATATATAAGTAGCAGAAGAGTCCGTTGCAATCGCTCTCAGTACCAATTGTCTTTTTCTCTTTTTCACAGATGTCTTAAGGTGTAGGTCAAGCATTGTATTAATAACACAGGAGAACACCTGAGGAACAGGCATGCCACTAATCTAAAACTGGGGTACCTAAAGCCCTCTGGAAACTTCCCTTTTAGTTCACCGCCAGGTTTTCTTTTTCCCACTACATTACTAGCGTATGAATGAAAATTGTTCATTCATATTCTCTCTCTCTCCCTCTCTGCCAGAGTCTGTTAGCGATTAAGCAATCCCTGGGCATTGCACTGAGAATTTCAGTACTCTCGGGTCACAGAAAGTTACTGACCACAATAACCGCTGGTGAAGCACTGAGCTAGAACTCATGTTCTAATTCCAAAGCAGCAAGCGTACATAATTATTATTCCTGGCTGTGCGGAAGAATCAAGGTATGTAATAAAACTAATACATACCTATTGTAATCCCAAAGCCTCATTTTAGCCTATAATTTTAACTTCCTGAAGTGGTGTGCTTCTCTAGCTCTTTCAGAATCTGCTCTGTGTGGGGACTGAATTTTTCAATAAAACAGCTCGCAGTGAAGTAATGACAGTAAATTTCCAACCCTCATCTGGGTAATTACCGCAACTCCTTTCTCAGTTATCTCATGTAAATACAGCTCCGTTCCAGAAAGTTTCCCCATCTCTTCTGAAACACAATGTCTTCTGCTAATGAAAATACTTTCAGAATCAACTGGAAAGTTTCATATCTACACCCGACTTTTTTTTTTTAAACCCATATGAGCCGTGGCTGGTATAGTTCATTTGGTTAGAGCATGGTTCCATAAACCAATTTGGTCACAGGTTCAATTCCCGGTCAGGGCACAGGGCTAGGTTGCTGGTTCAGTCTCTGGTCAGGGTGCGTACAAGAAGCAACCAGTGGGTATTTCTCTCTCGTATTAATGCTTCTCTCACTCTCTCTCCTTCCTTTCCCCTCTCTCTAAAATCAATAAGCTTGTCCTTGGGTGAGGGTAAAAATAAATTTTAAAAACCCACCATGAAGTCCTTCAATTGTTGAATTTGTAATACTTATTAAATAATACTGGTTTGCTTTTGTATAGGAGGGGGAAATTCAGTCTCGGAATTTTTCTATTGACTGTTAGTTACTAGACAGAATTATGGCCACTTTAAGTTGCAAAAACTCTCTCAATTCAGACATTAGATTTTAATTGAAAACACCGAATCTGGTTTAGAATTCAACGCTTCTTTAGGCTGAACAGGTCGCACACCCCTGAAGCTACAGGCACATGTCTGAGGCTGGCTCTCCAGGGCCTCTTCGCAGAGTCGCTTCTGGGCTTCTCCCTCTGCAACTCTGTGTGGAAAGGAGTCAACAGGAACCTCATTTGAAATGGAGTCAGAGCTAGAAGAAAGAACTCTCAGGCATGGAGATCCCAGTGGGAAGAGGTGTACCTTGCATCTCCAACAGGAAGTGATGCCACCTCACACGAGGAAGAAAAGATTCCTCCTTTCCCAGTGACAGGTCAGCAAATGAGAGACTGCCCTCACTCAGCAAGAGAAAAGTCTTTATACCTTGAACTCCCACTTTCCTTCAATGGATTCTTCCTTACCATAGCACCCCACCCCATCCCGAGTCCATAAAAGAGTGATTCCCTCCTCTAGTTCTCTGGACTACACATGGTTCACTGTTAGACCACATGCCCTGAATTGCAATTCTTTGTTGTTCCCAAATAACCCATTTTGTCGTAGAGATATCTGCTCTTCTTTAAAGGTCAACACCCTGTGGCATGGGCGATGCACATTTTCCTTCCGCTGGCTGCTCCTGATCGCCCCTCAGCTTCTGTTTTCGCAGCCCAACTGGAGTCCTCTCACCCTCTGGCAGGAGGTCTTCCAGGCACAACCCAACTTAATGTGGCTCCAGGCGGCTCTCTCTCCCCCAGGGGACTTCACCTGGGCCACAGGCAACACTCACACATTCTTTGCCCTGCAGGCCATTCTGTCCCTCTTGGTTCTGCTACAGATGCTGTTGGGCAGCCTGTTCCCCACTTTTCACAGAATCTCCCTAGTGTAGGGAACACATGCCAAGCCCCCACACGATCCCATGGAAGCCCATGGAAGCCCCCTGCATGAGCCGAAGAAGCCACCGTCTCCCCTCTGGAGATGGTGAGCTCAACTTTCCTGACTATAATCCCTTCACAAATCCTCTCTATCCCAAATGTTCTACACTATTTTATATTCTTAAAGCACGTGAGAGCATTTGAGTCATAGAATAATAGGCCTTTGCTTTATAATATCTTTAAATAACCTCACTTGAACTTTCATACTTTTTATACTTGGGAGTCTCAGTTGAAACTTCAGTTTGAAATCTCTACTAAAAAGCGTATTCTCTCTGTGGTATCATAAGTACTTTTTGTTTCTCATGTAGGTATGTGCTCACACGTATAAAAAAATCATGAGCTATTATTCAAAACGGTATATTAAAGTTAACAGGTATTTCAACTCACAAATTAATTAAAATAGTATCTTCTCTACATTTGTTTGCATTTGTGCTTGACGAATAGGTGACAAATTGTCTTTTTCACACATTGTTACCTACGTTAATGATATTAAATACTTCAACTTTTTCCCTTGGTTAATTTTTCAAAAATTCCCTTTAAAAAAATATATAATCAAACACTATTAAATTTTATCTCTAAAGAGCCCATGTTATGTAAATGTGCCACAAATCAGAAATAAAAATATGGAAGTACAATTTGGACTAAGTTGCTTGCTTGGACAAATATAACACTGGACCATGAAAACCCTCAGATGCAGGCATGAATCTCAAATCAGATGGATTTTTTTTTTAATATAAGAGACTGCCTTGATTTGTCCTTCATGTCTGTGATTACCAAAGAGGAGTGGCCTTCCTTTGTCCTGTGGTATATCAAAATATTTTAAAATTTCAGAAAATGGTTGGACTTTGGTGTCTCATTTAAACTCCTTAACTGTATCTTGCTCCATTCAAGGGGCTATTGTGAGCCTTGAGTGTGTAAGTTAGAGAACAACAATTCACTAACCACGTCAGTGCTTGCCTACAGCAGGTCCCCTGCCACCTCTCGTTTTCTGAGAAGTTACTTCCTTATAGGTGTCTTCTTCCAAATGTCTGGGAAAACCCTCAGGTTACATGACACCTAGAAATCATATTTCTGAGCAAAATCATCTTTAGATCATTCATCAGGGACAACCTATAAAAAGTGAGGGAAAAGGCAAAGTCTTCAACTTTTTACTATTCATGCACTTTTTCCTTAATAATGGGTTATCATAACCTCTTTTCCTTAAATCTCTAGTCGTGGTGTCATAAAACCATTTGCCTGCCTTCCTGGTTCTACTGTCGGCTCTGATAAAATGTTTCAGACCACAGATCATACTGTTCACATTTTAACAATCACTTTAACTTACTTTTGTAAGCACTTGTGGACTCGACGCAGACAAAGGTCTAGAGACACATGTGAGCACAACCCAGTGCCCACTTTCAGGATGTCCCATCCATTGGGAGACCGACACAGATAAGCAGCTATAATGCAAATAGGTGGAGTAGTAGAAATGTGGATAAAAGAAGGAGAGAGCATACCATGGAAACAATTAACAGTGGGATGAAAAGGACGAAGTCGCGTCAAGCTAAAGAGAGGTTAACGACCCTGCAGACGAGCTTTTAAATAAGGTCAGCAGTGGATCAGGTGGGAGGAGACAGTCCAGGCACTGAAAGGAACACAAAGCGAAGCTGGAGAGAATTAACACTGGGGACTCCGGGAAGAGGAAATGCAGGGCAGGGAAGGTTTCGGTGAAATGAAGACATTTGGGCTGGGCTTAGATAATTATAAGAAGACCAGAGACTACAATTACGCAAGAGCGGTGGAGAGAGAGAAGGAGGAAGATCTTCCAGAGGAACATGATGTAGAATCAGCAGGCTGAGTAATCAGATGGTGGGCAGAGGGGTGGTGAAAGCAGGTTGGGAAATGCCAACACTGGAGGGCAGAAGGAGATGAAGAAAAAATAGCCAAATGAGTAAGAAGAGAAACAAGAAGTTATAAAGCTAAGATAGGGGAGAAGTTTGTAAAGGGGGTGGGGTGTATTCACCAGCGGAAAAACAGCAGAGGAAGTCAAGTGAAAGAGAAAACCTGTTAAGTCCCTACTGGATTGTACAATAGGGGAGCAGTCGGTTACTCTTGTGGAAGTAATTTCACGGGGTAAGGGGGTTGAAAGCGTCACTGAACTGAGTTGAAGAGAAACTGAATGGCCAGCTGAGTTAGAGGGGATAGTGGCGTGATGGGAGTAGAAAAGAATCTTCGTTGCCACCTGCTATGAGCTAAGTTCTGTATCACCACCTACTATGAGCTAAGCTGCTTCCCTGGGACAGGATGCTATTTTGAAATATGAACCATTGTTTTCTGGTTTCTGGGCCCCCTAGCTCTTCGCTGCCACGTACAGAGCTAGCCATTGCCTCAGGGAAGAGATCACAGAGCAGATTGGGGAGGGAAGAGTCCTTTCTTGGCTTTTTACTTTCTAAAGCCTCGCCCTCAGGAAGAAATGGAAATGACTCTAGGGCTTAAAGCCGCAGCCTTGGGAGGACGTGTGATGCAGAGAACAAGGCTTCACCCACTTGGACACAGAGAGAAAGTTTTCAGGCTGCAGGAGGAAGAGAGTACAGGTATAGGTGGGTGAGTTTCTGGAGAAGGCAGGCTCTACACCCTATCAGGCCAATCTGTGTGGGAAAATGAGTAAATACACTGGCTGCCTTTAGGATTCAAAAAAAGAGCGGGGGGGATGGAGTGAGAAGGAAATTGTGTTTCTTTCCCTGTAAGATCCTGGAGGGAGGGAAGGGCCAGAGGCTGACTTGTCCCCACAGTCAGTGAAGGAAGGCATTCAGACTGCACAGAGCCCAGTGGGACTTAGACAGCTACACATTAATTCCTGTGTGACCAGGATTTCTGGGGTTGCCTTTGGCTTTAGGCAGACGTCGGAGGTCCCCACGCTTGACTATGATGCAGGATCAGCATAGCAGTCCCAGCACATCAGCAAATGACGGCTCCGCAGCAGCTTCGAAGGGCTGACCGCCACGGGGCAATGGGGATGACCGACCACTGACAACACGCTCGTGTGCACAGACCAAGACCAACAGCCCTTTCTCCCCGCAGGAACTGATACCACGGAGCCGCTCTCCTCTCTGCCTTCCTTCTAGAACATTATCAGGACCCCGGCAGGAAGGAAGTTTCTAACCACCCAGCCAAATGGAGACTCAAAAAGGAAATAAAGTTCAGTCCTAGAAATAAAGTCACATTTTCTAAACCCTTGAATTGGGAAAATTAAACTCAGGCCCACCATATCCACTCTAGGTCACTCGATCCTCACTTCAACTTCATTACATAGGAATTGCCACACCCACATTTTACAGGAGGAAATAGGTTCAGAGAGGTTAAGGAACGTTCTCAGACTAGCAAGGGACAAAGCCAGGGCTCACACCAGGGTCGGTCTGACACTGCAGCCACTGTTCTTTCCGCCAAACCCCTTTGCTTTGTCAAAAAGTTTGGCAGAGCAGAGGAGTGGGAGCCAAAGGGGACCTGGGTTGGGACATTCATTTTTCTTTGAGGATGAGAGAAATTAGACAATATAAATGGAGAAAGGAGAAAGAGCCAGTTGGGGGAAAGAGATTGAAACATGAAGGGAAAGGGGGATCATTTATGGGGAAATGATTCTAAAGGACAATGGAAGGAGAATTAAGAGAAGGGGGCAGGGCTTGACTGGTAGGTGGGTATTCTTCCAAGATAAGAGCGATCAAGGAAAGGATTTGCAGAGGACGAAAGCGGTCCGTAGAGCGATGGGAGAAATGGGACCGTTCTGGTGCGTCCTGGCATGAAGGAGGAAGGACCGAGTGGCAATGCCTGCCGAATGCAGGTGGGATGGAGACTGAATCGTAACGCCCACAGCTCAGTGCCTTGGACATCAGGTGTCACGCATTTGATCGAGTGCCTTCAACGTTGTTAAGCCCAGATCTGCCACCTTTCCTCCAGGGACAGAAACAGACATTTCTCCAGCACTGGGAATGTTGCTCACTGACCCTTCTTAATTAAGTCTCCTTTCCAGGAATTGCCTTCTACTGAGAGACCCACTTGACCCCAGGTCACACCCGCTTCCCAGTGACCTTTCAGTCACTGGATGCTTGGTCCAGCCTGTTGTCTCAGTTCGGGACAAATCTTTATCCACACCCCCTACACCTTCACAGCTCTCCCAGAGCCCCTCACCCCAGCACACACACACACACACACACATACACACACTCTTATTCCCCTGCCCAGTCCTGCTCCTTCACCCCCTGCCAGGCATTTATCCTGAGAGAGCCCCCCAAAAAACTTGCTGCAAGCCAGTCTCCATCTCTGAGTCAGTCTTGCTGGGAATCCAATCTCAGAAACAAAACCTGCCAGCACGCCTCGGAAAAATGAGGTTTTCCCAAATGAACAGCTCTGAGGTGGGAACAACCTCTGTTTCCCCTGTTTTCTTGCTTCCACATGGATTAATATTACCGTCCTGACCGCTCTTATCCCTTACTCCCTTCTCCGCAGGGATGCAGTTGCTGGGGACTTTGGAGGGGAGTAACTGGGCACTTAGCCCATTCTGGGTTCCCTCTGTTTGGGGGACAAGTCTGCTCCCCCCATGCCAGAGAGGCCTGTTCTGCAGGCGTGGCCTGTGGTTTTCTGGTTCTGGGCCCGGAGCGTTAGCCACATCCCCTGTCTGCAGGCCCAGATACACGCCTCCAGCCCAACTTCCACTGACTTAAAGCTGCCGCTCTCTTTTCCAGGGCCCGCTTTGCATACTGACTTTCTCAACTGAGATCCGCATCCTCAAGGTGGAGAGACAGGAGCGATTTTCCTCTCTTGAAACCTTTACCCCTACAGCAGTCTTGAACGGGAAAGAAACACCATTGAGTGTTGGAAGACTCTGGGGGTGAGAAACGGCAAGAGGGACAAGGGATGTGAAAAATAAACATGATGTGGAATAGAAGATAAATATAATGGTCCCAATACTGAGCAAATGTTCACGAGCTCTAGTCTTATATGCAAAGTTCCCGCCCCAGAGAAGGAGTGAGTCACAGAGGGGATTTACCCAAGTTTCCAGTGATTAGATTTAAATCATTGTTCTTTATTCTCCAAATTGTTGCCTTAATTCAAAAGATTTGTAAAGAACCAAGAGTGTTGGCTCTGTTACAAAGAACTGCATCAGCTTTTTTGCTAAAATAAGTTTTACCATTAACTTAATTACATTTTATTACCAAAAGATAAGTATGCTAAATGGATCCGCACATCAAAACATCTATTACGGGTTTCCAGGAGTGATGGTAAGCATGACACTGTTTTTATTAATGCTTATTTTTGAATTACTTGAATTTGACCTTATTTTACCCCAAATTACCCTTTGAGATAATTTCCAGGCTTAGTCCCAAGTTAAGGATGACTCTGAAGCTTTTTCCACAGCAAGAAATGCAGTAAGATTTCTTTTGTTTTGAGATTAAACAAGGTTAAGAAAAATTTACATTAGAACCGCTGAATGTTTGAGGTGACGCCTTGCGCAGATTCCACAATTGTCATCATTCTATTTCTGATACCCCACTTTTATTACTCCACAAACTAACCAGAAGTCATAAGGTTTCAAAAGCTAGAAAGCATGTTTTTGGCTCTTTCTCATCGGTTTGGGCCAATGTTTGGGTTTCTAAGGTACTACTAAGTATTGATGAAGTGAGTCCATCAGTCATGTGTCGCTTGCCACTCGTATTGCTTACCCATAACGCCTTTCATCAGTTTCCTCTAAAGCATCCAGATTTCTTGGAGGAAAAAAAAAAATAGAAGCTACGCAATTGAAAATTTTCACCATCTATCCTAAGATTACAGGGAGCAGGGAATGGAGGACACAGAGGCCTTCAACGTCTCCTTTCCCCTGCAATGCCCCTTGTCATCTATGCAATGAAGAATATGTGTGATGGCAAAATGGCCCTGCTCTCCGAGGTGGCGATGGGTTTGCTCTGAGCAATCGACATACCTGGGCCTCTTGTGATCAATGACACGCAATTTGGAGGCGGCTGACTGGGGTTAATGGTGCAAGCTGTGGCTTTGGAACAGAGTTCTTCTCTACGTGAAACTAATTGGCCCATATGGGGATTAAACTGGGAACGGTGTCCTCGTTTGTCAACCCATCCACTCAGCGGCGGGACCTGGTTGCGTTTGAGCGCTGCCCCAAATCCCAACAAAGTATCTGCAAATCGTATCATAACTTCAGAAAGAGGAAGAGATGATTTTTTAAATATACGAGCCACATATCAACCCAAATCTGGCTGTCAGGGGATTGCTAAAGATTAAATAATAATTATCTTATTGCCAATGACGCTTAAATGAACATCCCCCAGGTGCGGGAAGCAGAACAAGAGGCAAGTTGACTTCCCATTAAGTACCTTGTTCCGTTGCAATTCCAGAATTACTTTCTAAATTGTCAAGACATGCCTTCAAAGACCACTCCTGCCCCCCCAGGGGCTGCTGGGAGGGGTAGAAACAGCCTCAACTCTTCCCCAAAAGGTCAGGTTTCAAATTCAGATCTGACCTTCTTTCCTCACTTTATTTTTCTGTGTTTCTAAGCTCATCCAAAGAACTTTCAAAGTCCTGACCCCAGAGTATTTTTTAAAATCCATTTACCAATTACATTATTCATGTCCTGACATTGAAAAAAAAAAAAAAAAAAGCACTCTTTGCCTCAAAATAGAGGCTCAAGCCTTAATTCGGACTTAAATGAGACTTCAATGCAATGAAGGCCGGATCTGAACAACTCAACATATTTAAACTCAAAACTTCCTTTAGATCTCCTCAGACTTTTTTCTCTCCATTTCCTCATGACGAACCCGATGCCCTTCTCCAATCCCAAAGATGCTCCACAGCTGAGCAACGCACAGGGCACGGGCCCCACCTGTCCTTTCAGTGCGCGGGGAGGGGGACGGGGGCGCGGGGGGATCCACAGGGCGAGCGGAAACGCAAAAGCCGAACTCAGAAAAGCCAGAGCGGGCAGCCGGGGCAGGGAACGATTCGGGACCTGTTTTATAACTCATTAATTGCTGCTATCCTTATTCCTTCTCTGTCAAAGAGATTGAAAAACCAAAACTCCCTTTGGTTTTATCTTGCTTTCTTTTTTCTAACCTCTTGGGATGGACGATCACCTAATTCGTTTTCAGGCTTTCTTCGTTTTTCAATATCTGTGTAGGCTATACATTTTTTTTCTCTAATGATTCATTTATCCATGACTCATATTTTGAGAGGTCGTATTTGCATTATCTTTTAGTTCAAGGTAATTTGTATTTGGGCTCTGATTTTTGCTTAGAATTATGTTTCTTACTCCCCCAGATGTGGGAGCGTGTGTTAAATGATTACAACCCTGTTAAATGTATTGAGACTTGTTTTGTGTCCCAGCTTTTGCTCAGTTTCCACAAATGTTTCACATGTGGGCTTGAAAAAAATGTATTTTGCCATTGTTGGGTGTCATGTGATATATATACATATATCTCCATGTACATAAATCTTAAAAGCCATGTTATTAAAATCTTTTATATCTTCACTGATTTCTTTAGTCTCCGTATTCCTCAATTACTGAGAGAGAAATGTTAAAATCTCCCATGATAACCTGGATTTATCACTTTTTTCTTGAAGTTTTAAAAAATTTGATAAATATATTTCAAGGCAATGCTATTAACAACATACAAATTAGAGTTCTTATAGCTTCCTGAGTAATTCAACCTTTTATCATTATGAAAAACCTTCTTTATCTCTAACAATGCTTTTGACCATAATGTCTATTTTGTCTCATATTAAAGTTATATACATGTATATAGACCCATATATACATACATACATATATATAAACATATACATATATATATATGGGTCTATTTAGTGAGAGAGGACTATGTATGTATAAAGCTACACTCACTTTATTTTGGTTAGTATTTACATCATTTTTTCATGCTTTTACTTTAAGTCTTTCTTTAAGCCTTTCTGTATGCTTCCACTTTGTATGGATTTTAAAAAATGAAATCTGACAATTCTGTCTTCTAACTGGAGCACCTAATTCTTTTCCATTTCATACAACAATCAGCAAAATTGGGTTTTTAAGAAATCTGCTGTCCTCTTTGATGGTTTTTATCCATTCTGCTTAGTTTCTGCAGCTTCATAAACTCCCTCAGCGGGTCCTCGCTCAATGGACGGACCCATCACAGCTGAGGTCCAGAGGCTCCCCTTTGAATATGGCTGTTTGGTTGACGGGGACGTTCCCACTGATAAGAAGCTGAATGGGTGTGCCTTGCCTCCCTCCATAATGTAGAATAGCACAGGACGAGAGTCCTGCTGCTGGAGCTCGGCCCCCAAGCTTGCTCCTCTGTGGGAGAGTGAGGAACGGAGTCCTGGGTGGTATTTCAGGTCTCACACTCATGCTCTGCCATGTTCGTGGGGTAGGTGCGCGCACCCCTCTGCCCAACACCTTTCTTACCTTCTCTCTGACTGATTACTTTTTATCACTGTTTTGGCTTCTATTGATTTGGCAACCACTCTCTTTGTCTATTATTTTAGTAATCGCTTTAGAAATGACAACATGTAAAACTAACATAATATCTAAAGTGAATCAGTATCCTTCCTCTTGGAGTGAATGGGGGAGGTGAAATAATAAATAAAAGCAAAAACAATGCTTGAACCAAATTTCTTCCACAGCTACCAAATTAGTATATTTTTGTAATCATACATCTTAATTAAATGTCTTTTTTAAAAAATCCCTACAAGACATTATTATTAATGTTTATACAAGCAGTGGCTGTTTTACTTAGCCAAGAATTTACTGTTCTCCGTGCTTTCCATCCCTCTGTGCATCTGGAGTGGTCTCCTTCTAGAAGCACATTCTTCAGCCCAGTGCTTCCCAAACTACCCACAGTGAAGGATGTGTTATCTTTTAATCACCACAGGCTAATTGTTTTAAGTACAATAAAACGAATTACTGGAAAATTAAATGGAAAAAACAAAGACATACGAATACAAGCCCCGCTTTTTTTATTAGATTCAACAGACACAAGTACTGTGTCCAATTGCTGTGAATTCTCTGAATGCTCACTCCTAGTTTCTGGACGTCTCTCATCTGGACTGGTGGCCAGCGCTCAGAGACAAGTGTTAGTCCATGGACCTGACTTTGAGTAGAATTGCTTTAACATTTTTCTTAGTGAGCCCCTCCCTGCTGATAATGCATGCTCAATTTTTATGTCTATGAAATGTCTTTCTAAAACCTTCACTTTTAAAAATAAACTATTCATGTAGGACAATACACACACACACAAAACTGCACATATTATGAGTGCACTGTTCAATAAATTATGACAAATCAGATCTACCCTTGTAATCGTAGGCCAATATCCAAGGTCAACCTATAAAACATGACCAGCACTCCTGGAGTCCTCTGCTCCCCCTCCAAGTCATCGCCCCTACCTCTCTCTCCCAAGGTAACCACTATCCGAACTACTAATATAAATAAGTTTTGCCTGGTTCTTACGTCTGTATGAGTGGAATTATACTGTTTGTATTTTTTTAAACTACAGCGTATTTCTCTCAATATTTTGAGATTCATGTGCTGTTGCTGTAGCAATATTTTGTACATTGTCATTGCTGTATCCAATTCCATTGTATGCCCATATCACACTGAAAAATAAAAGCCACTCCACTGGTGGTGGACATTCAGGTTGTTCTTAGTTTGGGGCTGTTATTAACCATGTGTCCATGAACATTCTACACGGTATTTGGTACACAAGTGTATGTATTTCATTTGGGTAAATAAATACCTAGGAATGAGAATGTGGGGTCCTAAGATCTATGTGTGCTCAACTTTGCTGCAAAAGCATGTGTTCACATGCAAACCCACCTTTATCAGAAACGGGAACTTCTGTTCATTACATTTATATTTTGTAGCAGGAGAACCTTTCTCTTTTTCTAGGTTGGCTAATACTTCTGACTTAGAAATTTGTTGAAAACTTCATTATGAACTTTATTAAGTTCCAAATTTGTTTTGACTACAGTAACTCTGCAGCACATGTGTATATGCATATTTGCAAGCATAACAATTTACAGATAAAGTGTTATATTTATCTTATTAAGGAATATTCTTCTGCCATTTGATGAGTGCCTGCTTTTCCAGTGACTCACGTTCATTGATGTCGTATGGAGAGGCAGCGTTTCTCTGGCGATAAAATATTCATTAATTGTGTAACATTTTATGCTCCTTCATTCTTTAGATCATGGAGGTTAGAACATTTTCTTCTGCCATCGTTACACTTGTTAACAGTATGTGATAGAAAAGGGTCAGAGAGTAGAATCCTGTGAGCATGAAATGAGGGGAGTCATTAAGAAATCCCTAAGAAATTCCTAAGAACCTTGGATTAGGGAGAGACTTAATGCAAGGAACCGTTGCATAGTCAGTGAATAGAAAGAACTCCAGGGAAGTGTGATAACACCAAGTACACGTTTACGATTATTCCTGTTGAACAGAAGAAGAAAAAGAAATGTTGTTTGACGTCACTCACTCATTAATTTCTTCAGAGCAATAAGGAAGAAGAGGTTTAGGATTAACATGTTTTCTAGAAAAGCCTGCAAATAACTACATAACCGAGTGGAATGAATAAAGGATTTGAAGACTCGGGATTTGGGTTTGATTCCCAGCTTTAGTATGTGAAATTGGACAAAGTATGTAACGAGACTTCAGTGCTGTCATCTGCAAAATGGACATGATAATAGCATTTAGACCAATGCTTGTAGCAAAGTTGTCCGAGCTTACCAAACTCTAGAGACGAATTCTGGGTCACAGAGGTATCTATTACCTTAGTATTTTTCTAAAAGTTTAAATTAGCTGCCATATTTTTTAAATTGGGATTTCCAGCTTCTTTTGTGAAAATTTAACCTGTGTTAAGGCATGATTTCCATCACATAAAAGAGTGCTTTGAAGTGCACAAATCTAAGCGATTTATATAAAGGTGACCCCCACCAGAGTGGAAATAAAGGACACTTCCACCCCCCCCACACACACAGGTGGCCCTGTGCCTGCTGTCAGTCAGTGCCACCCCCGCCGCCCCGCTTCCTCAGTCCTAGGTAACTATTTATCTGCTTTCAGCAACTACTACTTGGTTTTGCCCTTGTGCTCACCAACACTTAGTATTACCAGCCATATTAATTTTTACCATTTTACTGGGGGTATTGCATTGTCTTATTGAGGTTTTAATACATTTTAAGGATGTCGAGCATTTTTTATATATTCGCTGGCTATGCTTTTATCTTACTTTGTGAAATGACTTCTCAAGTCATTTGCTCATTTTTTTTAAATTAGAACATTTGTTTTCCTGTTATTAAGTTGTAAGGCTCTCTATATATTCTAGACACAAATCCTTTGTTAGAAATAAGAATCCAACAGATTCTTGCTAATATTTTCTCCTAGTTGGTAGCCTGCTTTTTATTCTCTTAATGGTGTTTTTGAAGAGCAGAAGTTCTTAATTTTAAGGAAATCCAATTGATTGATATTTTGTGTGTCCCATCTAAAAAAAGAAATCTTTGCATGAAGATTTTTTCCTATGTTTTTTTTTTCCTTCTAAACAATGAGTTTGCCTATTGCATTTATGTCTTGTGCTGCCTTTGGTTAAAATTTTGTGTACAGTGTGAGGCAAAGATGGAAGGCCCCCTCTGACACAGCCCCGGAGGGGACATGGAGGAGCAGCTCGTCACTACTGGTGTCAGGGTCTCCGTTCACACAGTACAGTCACAAAGGTGACGCGCACAGTTATTCCTGTGACTACCGCAGCGAACGTAAGTCTGTCTTCCTAGAATGGAGTCAGATTTCCCTGCTCAGTTGTTGTGTGAGAGGACTTGTGAGAGGTCTCATGCCAAAGAAATGGACCTCGCCTCTGCGGACAGCCAGCAAGAGGACAGGGACCTCAGTCCTATAGCTGCACGGAGTGGGATTCTGCCAGCGACCACAGGAGCCTGGAGGAGCCCCCTGAGCTCCAGAGAGGAAGCAGCCTGGCTGACCCCTGGACTGCTGCAGCCTTGGAAGACCCGGAGAAGGTCTGGCTACCCTGTGCCCAGACTCCTAACCCGCAGAAACTGCGAGGCAGTGCATTTACCCTGTTTTATACTGCTAACTTGTTATAGCGCAAAAGATAACTAATACAGTTACCTCTCATGTCTGAGTCTTTCATTCGTTCTGGTGATCTCTTCCTCCCCCAGCACCCCGCGCATTTCCTCAGGTTATGTAAGACTGCCTTATTAGAACGGAGCGAGATGTTCCTGCTCCCCGGAATGCATCAGTGATGGAAAGAAGTGGCAAGTGTAAATGTTTGGGGGCATGTTTAATGATGTATCTGCAGCAAAAGCTGATAAAAATTCGATACATTTCTTGTCTTTTAAAGTAAATGGGCTTCCTGAAGAATAGTTTCCTTCTGCCAAAAGTTGGAGGAAATGACAAAGGGTAATACAATTTAATATCAGAGGAGATGGTAACAGATGGACTGTAGGCTTTGAGAAAAAAAGGGGTGTTGGAATCTCTAAGGTGAATGAATCCTCAAACTTGGTTTTTATGACCAAAAATGGAAGACAGGTTTTTATATGTATACAGCAGAAAGAAGAACCACGCGAAGTTGAACTCTTCATGGAAAAGCTTGAAAAGAAAAAGTTAAAAGGAACAAATCTATCATTAGCATCCAAAAAGTACATCTGTGCCAAGAAGTTAAAGACTAAAACAAAACAATTTTAATAAGGGAGATAGTCGTTACAAAATGTCTCATGTTAAGAAACACGAAAGCCAAGACGAAATCGCTGTGGAGCGAAGGATGACGGCGTTGGCAGGGGAGCCGTGCTGGAATATCAGCGAAGAAACAAGTTTTCAGTCCAGAAGCACCAACATGTCAGTCATTTCTTGCCCATTTCAAAATTCCAGAAGGAGCTGGGTCCAAGATACTGCATGAGTCTCATGCTGGCCAAACATCCTATATTATTTTCTCCCCAAGTAAATCTTCTCGGTGAGCCACAAATGTCTCTTTTGTCGCTAACCACCCCAGGTGGGCCTCGTTAGCTCCTAGTTCAGTGCCAGCTTGTTAAACCCACTGCTCAGCTCCATCCTGCCGCTTCCTTCTCTTTCCACATTTGCTACCTCCGCTCTCTCTGGTCAGAGCTGCTCACCCCTCCCGCCTCCCCCTTATATTTCCTCCTCCGCACGTCCCTCCACAGGCCCCACGTGGTGGAAACAAACTCCTCCATCTGACATCACCTTTCTCCTACCCACTCACTCCTCCAGCAGAGCTCACCTCTTCTGGGCACGCAACTCTGCAACTATTCTGATGACAAATTTAAGTAGCACAGAATCTACTAATCAAGAGAATCTATCTTTAATCTCAAAGAGGCCCATACTTCTCCCCCTTACACCCGGTCCCCTCCGTTCCATATGTCCCTGAGTCCTGACTGCTAAGAGACTATGAATTGGCCTCCCAAGAGGCAGAGACCAAGCCCGAGAGAGTATGTTTTAGGTAGTGTCTCTCCTGCTGCGAGGGATTGGCAGACATAACTCTTAGCTAAGTGGTAAAAAAAAAAAAAAAAAAAAAAAGAAGGGGGGGAAACATTACTGGGCATGTAGCCTCCAGTTAGGAAAATTGTATTATTTAACTGACTGATTTAATTATTAATTCAATAAATGCTTCTTGCTTGCTGACTATGTGCCAGGCAGAGAGCTCTGTGCTATCTGCGCATTGGGGGAAAAACAGACTTTCTGGTGTGGGAGGTAATCGAGATTAGAAATACAGAAAGAAAAACAGATTGTGATGAGTGTTTGGAAGGATATGAAGACAGTTTGGTCACAGGGACGAAGGTGAGAAGGAATGAGGTGGTTGGGAAGTCCTCACTAAAATTGTTTTCGGTGACCACATTATTGTTAAAATTTTTTTTTTGCTATTCTGTTACTGTTGTCCCAGTTTTTCCCCCTTTGCCCTCCTCCACCCATCCAACCCCCCCACTCCCACAGTCAGTCCCCACATTGTGTCTACGTCCTGCTCTTCGACTAGTCCTTTCTCCTTCCGTCCACCGTTATCCCCCTCCTCCCTCCCCTCTGGTCGCTGTCAAGCAGTTCCATGTTTTTTCCTGTGTTCCTTTTTTGGGTCTCTCTGCTCTTTGTCTCTCTGTTCTTCACAACTTCCATTCCTATTCCACTCTCATGCTCCTACCTTCTCTCTTTTTTACTTAGAAGCCAGTACCCACCTGCTGCTTATACCTCAAAAACACAAACCAGTTTGTAATCAGTGGGTTCTGGAGGTAGGTCTCCTCCAGAATGGAATTCTGGCTTCTGTATTTGTGGACTGTGCAAATTTGTGCAAATTTCTTCTGTTTCCTCATATATAGATGCTGATAATTATGGTTCCTAAATTCTAAGGTAGTTGACAGAATTAATAAAAACTCAACATGCAAAATCATTAACACAGTGCCTGGTATAGAGCAAAAAACCTGGCAGCTGTTCGCTTTTCCTGGTATTTCAAATATCTCACTTGCATTTAAGATAAGCTGCCCTTCTAGATGTGTGAAGGGGTTCTGATTTATGGTATTATGGCTCCCAGATACCCACGTAACCCATAACCATAATTAACGGATTTGAAAAGATTACTAGTTCCAATCACATCTCTGTTTATACAAATATGTTTATTTCAATGGCTTTGCATACACTAAAGAACAGGGCAGTCCATTGGGCTACGCTAGAGGAAACTTCAGAGAAATATAAATACCTAGGCAACGGTAGCACCTTTATAATTAATCTGCTTGTAATTGTTAATTTATCCCAGCCCCACTTTCCTTTAGAATTCAACAGTAACCAAGAGAAGGAAGGAACTCAAACCAAACCTGAATCACTTTTGGAGTGAGACCCCTTCTACATGCTTCTGTGACTTTAAGTCCGGTTGGGATGGAGAGGTTCCTGGACGACCATACTCAGCCGCCCTAATCAAAGGGTGACTTCATTATTTTCTCCAATGGCACTGTGCTCACCACATCAGGTTTGTGTTAACTATACTCGGGCTCCTACACAGCTCCAGAACTTCGGTGTTTAAGTCCTAACCCTTCGCAGCATTTGTTCTGTACTTTCCATTTCTACTTTACTTTGCTACTAAAGTGAGTCCCTGAGACTTTTTAGCATCTTTCCCTTTGGGCCTCAACTTTTCTCTTTAAAAAGCGGTTTGGGCGACATTATTAACCTCTATATGTTGGTCTCCAGAATCTTGGTGCTATTTTTATTTTTGTAAATTTAAAAGACATTCATCCTTGTCCCAGCTGCTTCTCTTAATCTTAACTCTTTGCTTTTTTGATACTAGAACCTTGTAATTTCTAGTTTGCACACTATTAACTCAGTGGCTGTTTCTGAGTACTTTCGGAAGCATCCCACGGTGCTCTGCATGTACGCATCACACCTGGTTACACGACCACCTCTTCCCTGGATGCACCTCCTTGAACACAGAGACTCTGCCTTTTTCTGTGGTCACCACGATACCGACACCAGTGCCAGACACACAGGAGGTGCTCAAGAATGTTTGCTTAATGAATACACAACATGCAGCAGTCTAAAATAAGACTTTTTTTTTTCATAGCATAAGACCTGCTACACAAATCTAATTCCATGTAAAATTTGGCAAGGTCTAAAGAAATAGATGGATACGTGGTGTCATCCCTGTTTTTATAGTTCGGTAGGTGGCTTTTAGATGAGCAGTGCAGAACTGTTTTCCTGCCTTAACGGTTGTGTTCCATGTTGTAATGCGTCTCCAGTGTGGCCCAGAATGTGGCGATCTGTCTGTACTTCTGAGTGAATTAGAATAGACTGTGCCGTTCACATATCTGTGGTATCTGCCAATGACCATTTCTTGGCTGACTCAATATTAACCTTGATGTATAAAAATTATCACACACTGAAGAGTTGAGACGCATATAGGGGGAAACTAGTAACAAAATTTAGGCACAAAACTAATATGCCTTAATAAAGATTTTAAAAATAAAATACAGTCCATCTGAGAGACGCATAAGTCTTATTTTCATTCCTCAGGGCGATCCACTCACTGACTCATAGTTCTAACTTCCTTTACTAGTTTGAAAAATTAGTCACTCTTCGTGGTGGTGTGGACATTTGCAACTACAGGTCTATTGCATTTTTTGATTTGCATAATTTGTGAATACTATCTATAAATACTAGTAGTTTCCTCAAAGTTGGCAATTACACATGACAAAAGACAACTCAAACTACTACTGTGAGGTGTATAAATTTACTTTCGAAGATCTTAAAGAGCTTAATCTGAAATGAATTCATGAAGCAGCAGTTCTTGGCTAAGCAGTGTTTTCCTCAACAACATTTTATAGGAACATTCACTCTTTTAGTAAAACTGTTACCTTTCCTCATCTCTACTTGCCCTCCCCAAAGCATCCTTAATAGGGCAGAGGTGTTCCAGGAAAACCCTGACCTTTTCAGACCTCCCAGGGATCGCTGTTCCTCAGTCAGCTATAACCTTATTGAAACAGCTAGTGATTATTCTCAAACACAAGCAGTAGCCTCCCGTATATTTATTTTTCTTCTGGACAGGTACTCCCCTTTAAGGTAACTTTATCTGCAGTGGGTGCGATGGGGTCTCATTAAGCTCTTCATATAAGCAGTGTTAATGGTTGAAATAGTTTTTCCTAAACTTTTTATTGCCAAGTTTCCAGAATACTTTTCTTGAAAAACTCGCTAGTTATCCAATGCTCTTGCCTGGATAGCTCAGCAGCGCAACTACCCAGAATATGTGTCACTATGAGCGGAAACCATGGGAGAAAGGACAGAGGGGCAAGTTTTGCAGAGCAGCTGGGGACCAGCAGATTGTTTCCTGCAGAAAAAGGAACAGGCAGAAATCAGAGGGTCATCATCCCACTGTGCCTGAGGATTCCATTCTACATACAAGAGACTTGCCTGATGCATGCATGCTCGTTCCTCTCCACGGCGCCTGACAGAATAATACTTTTTTGACTCTGCCTGTGGAATGCGGTAGCATTTTGGAATCCACAGCACAGGAGGATGTTTGGAATTTGCAGTGAGTTGCATTGTAATTTTCCTCTGAGTGACTTGAACGATGTGCAACCAAAGTCCTGAGCTAGTTCATGCTAACTTGCCTTCCTCTGCGGGGAGAGAATATACACAATGTTGCAGCGCTGTGGTATATCCGTTACAGGAGCTGAAGAGTCAATGGTCCAAAGGCCACCTGCTGCAGATGCCCTGGTGTCAGGTTTTAGGACACCAGCGGAATTTTCAGGAACGCAGAGTCACGGTGGGCTCTGGGTAACGTCACTAGAACATAAGGGATGAGGAGTGGGGGGGGGGGGGTTGCATGCTGCTTTGCATCTGGATGGAATGAGAGCTTCAGTGTTTCCTCGAGAAGGCTTATTAATAGCAGAGGACTGAAGTAAGAAGTGTGAGCCATGTATAGCCTCTGAGGAAATGAGCAAAGCCAGAGCAGGCTTATCGGGACTGGCTGTTTGTTCTTTCTCTACCCTGGGGAAACAGATGTATTGATCAGATTTTTTTTCAAGAAAAACAGCCTGCGAATGGGTTTACTGTGGTGGACTGGATAGACCGGGAGTGTTTTTTTACGACAGCCCAGGAACTATGCTGCCAGAAAGACTCCAGGGGCTGCTGACCCAAATGTATGTCACGCGCAGGGAACGTGAAAGATGTGAGCGTTGATGTCTGGTTTAAATTCTCCTAGCCTGTTAAGGTAACATTGCTGACCCCAAACATATCTTATTCTAAAGCATTATATCCCACACTTCAGGAGTCACTGATGGAAACAGTCTTCAAGATTAACCACTCCTACCACTAGACCTCCTACATTGTAAAGTAAACCAGAAATTAAAAACACTCTGTGTGGCTAGGAAATTGAAAAATGAAATATACGTGATTAAAGATTGAAACTAAACTTAATGGCAAGATAAGTGGGCACAACATAAGCCATGTTGCATTTGTATTTGTGTAAGTTGCAACATTTCCTGTTTTCTATGCCTTGACGGAACCCATTATACAGGGAAACACACTTAAGTGGGTCTAAGTTTACAAAATGAATGTTTTGGCTCCTGTAACTGAGAAGTTCAGGGGCCCGGCTTTGGGTGGAAGCTGGACCTTGCTACTCAAACAATATCATCAGGGCTCCCTTTCTCCATCTTTGGCTTCTCCGTCAGGAAGGTCTCTCCATCTGATGGTTCCTGGCAGTTACAGATTCAGATTTTTAACTGGTAACCTCAGAAGACAGCAAGTTTCTCCTTTGCAATAGTTTCGGCCAAAGCTCTGGAATTGAATCTCGGGCTAGACTGGGGGCCCACCCCTGCACCAGTGACAGGAGCCTTCGTGATGGAAGAGCACCTGACGGGGCCGGCCAGAAGGGGCCACCCCCCACCCCAGGAGCTAAGTGGATGGAAAGTGGGTGCGGGGTTCATTCCCAAAGGAAATCAGTGACGTGCAGGAGGAGGAGGAAAGGACAGGGGCTGAGCCGCCAAAGCAACAGGTTAACACTTTAAGGGGTAAGTATGTTGGGTTTGTTTAAGGATATGAGACCTTTTTTTCTTTCCATGAGTCCTTTGTAGTCCTGAGTAGTCCTGAGTCCTGAGTAGACAGGAACAGCCCTCTCAGAAAGCTATATGTTTATTCATATCATGGTGCCTTTTACTCAACATGGTTTGTTTTTTGGTTTTTGAACTCGTTTTGAATTGAGTCAGCTTACAAACTATAAAATGCAATTTGCCTCATTAGTTTATAATTATATAACATTTTTACATGGAATATCTAACCCTACAAAATAGATGAGGATTCTTCCCTACTATTTGAGAAAGAGCGGGCAAAACAATGCAAAACAAAATTCCAAAAAAAATGGAATTTGAGAAACCAATCCGAGGAGAAGAATTATTAGATGAACACTAACTCCAGAGGGGCCTCTTTTTGAAAAGGACGATACTCGTTTGGGCAGATAAGTCGTTTTTCATCAGATCCTAACCTTAAAAGAAAGCTTGACCTCGCTACGGTTCTGACTGTAGGTGCACACGGAAGCACCTTTCATGAGCGTACTCCTGAGATGGAGTTTCTTCCTGAGCTTTCGTAGGACGGGTGGTGAAATGCTGAGGAACAACTTGTTTCCCATCGTACGCACCGAAAGTACCGTGTTCCCATCTTCGCAATGCCAAGATTTGAGGAGGGTGCTCCTGAGCAGATGGTTGGACAGACTAAAGTATTAGTTTGCTGAGCCTCTGTGCTTTCTAATTAATTCTTCAGTTTACTAGGATTTAAAATGATTGTTCAAAAACAACACGTCCTTTAAAATAAATGCTAGGTGAAAGTCTCAACATGATATTGATTATTAAGATGGTTATTTCCAACAGCTGAGGGTTGTCATTAGCTAACAGAATTGCCTTACCTGTTGGCTTAATTAAGCTGTTTTCCCTTTGTAAGAAGATCATCTACAGTTTGAATATTTGCGTTCTCTGCATAGTGTTTTCCAATGTTCTAGTTAAAATGGTAAATGGAATTCTATAGCAGATTTCATTTTGCAAGTCAGATGTGTAACATAGTTGGCATTGATTGCTGAAAAGGGAAATGTGTAGGGCTATACTGAATACCCTGGGTATTGAGAATTAAAAATTGGTAATTCTAGTTTTGACACAGCTGCTTATTATGTTGTCACGTGTCACCTATCTTTTGGGTATTTCTTCCTCCCTGGAAAATATGACAACTGAACACTGACCTGTCTCGTGCAGGAACTAAGAGAGTGAACTAAGTATCTACTGTAAAGGAGACTGAGATTATGTAGCATTTTCACTCTGTAAAAGATTATAAAAGAGAAAACAAAGGCTTCAGTTTTTACTGTATAGAATTCTTTGAATTTATTAAAGGAGTTTGGGGAAGGGCTCTTTAAATATTGGAATTCTGCTATTGAAAGTGGGAATTTGCAAATGCAGCCCAATCAACTGTTTATTTAGGTCAGTAACGAAAAATCTCAAGAGCATTTTTTGTAATAAAACAGGCTCTCCGCATATATATTATTCCCTTAGAATAACAAGCACATTTGGAAGGATGCAATAATTTGGACAAGTTACTAGGCTATCATTTGAAAAAGCAGCACTGTAACCCAAAGACCAGAGATCAGTTTAACACAGAGGGTTAATTTGACATAAATTGTTGTTAAATTAATCACACAGAGGTGTGTGAGCCTGCAGACGACGTCTGTGAGCTACAAAATGGTTGTCGCTTCACTTTGTTAAATATAAAGCACCACATATTAAAATTTTTAAGGGTTTCATTGACCATTTGTCAATTACAACCGGGTGGTGCCAAACCGGAAGTGGTAAGGAGCCAGGGACACTATGGAGAAAGTGTAGCAGCAAAGAAAGGAAATTATGCGATTGGCTATAGTTGAAAGCCTAGTCGGCTGTTTGCGGTTAGCTGTCTTGAGGTTGTGACTTTTGTCACCTTGAGGCATTTACAAGGTTAGGTTCTGTTTTGCCTTATGTTGGCCTCCAGGATGTTCGAGTCACCTAGCTTGATGGCCTCCTGGTTTAATTAATTAACCAGATTTCCCACGAGAATCTCTCTGTGGCTCACCTTAACAGGAACTGCACAGGAAAGGGAATTCTTGAGAGCTCACCCCAGACAAGGTGACACACTACAAAGCTGCCACCTACATCGAATCAGTCACAAAATCCCAGTCATTCTGACTCTTCACCTCCCAATTGCCTTCACTTCTCTCACCTCCACCGCCAACAAAGGGCCTCCAACTCCCCTCGCCTCTCCCCTTCAAACTGATACTCAAGTTGATCATGTAAAATGAAATCTGCTCAAAAGCCATCACTGCCCTTCGAAGACAATGCCACACCGATAGCAAGCAAGAGTGATACAACTTACCGCCTCTCCCATCTCATCGACTGCCCCTCACGTTTGGGCGCTCCAGCCTCCAAGGATCTTACTTTTCCTACCAACTTCCAAACTTTCTCTTGCCTTACTGATTTGGCAACGAGCTGCTTCCTTTTCTGCTAACATTCCCACCCCCGCTCCCGCCCCCTTTCTCCTTCCCTCCAAACTCTTTCCTGCTGAGCTTCCTCCTCACTAGGTCATGGAAGACCTTCCCCAGCTGTGCTGTTGGCTCCCAGGATGCCCTGTTCTGTCCTGGCAAAAGCACCCATCACATTGTGTTATTTGATTCTGATCTTTCTTTCCAAGCTCTAGGGGGCAGAGACTATCTTAATTATTGTTGCATTTTCAGAGGCTAGTGCGGAGTGAAGTGTTCAGTAAGTATTTGCTTAAACAAGGGAAAGAATTAAAGGCCGCTAGGAATTACAAAGCAAGCCCCGCCTTCCCATCCTAGCCGGAGACAGCCTTGTGAACACGTACAGAGAACAAGATGGTCGCTTTCATGGAACTTTGTAGCATCTGACACCGTCTGGGAGACAGGAGAGGTGTTACTGTGGGAAAAGTGTGTCAGCTGAGACTTGACTAATGAGAAAGTGTATCAGGGGGACAAGGTGGTGGATTAGGGGCCCAGGGAAGAGTGTCTTAGAGCTGCGCATGTGAGAGTCCTCAGCTTAGCCTTCGCCCGGGCTGGTGGCCAGAAGCCGAGGCCCAAGTAGAAAAGGCAAGGACATCAAGACACACTCAGGACTTGAACTTTTTCTCCTGTTGGGAAGGGGAGCCTTAGAGACTTGTGAGGCAGGGACGCACCTCCGCGTTAGTATTTTGGAAGGGGAGCCTTAGAGACTTGTGAGGCAGGGACGCACCTCCGCGTTAGTATTTTGCAGAATCACTTGCGGCCATGTAGGAGGAGGATTAGAAAAGGTGAGCAGGTCAGCCAATATCAAGTTTAAGGGATAGAGACCTGCTTGCTTCAAGGGGACTGACTATTAGAAGGTTTCACGGGGAAAGTAGGGAAGACATGTAACCATGGCCACCACTGCGCAGCCGGACCTCATGAAATCAGCCCTTGTTCCTGGCCTTGGTTCCTGTGCTTCATTTTATTTTATTTTATCTTATTTTTTAAAATCCTAACCCAAGGATATGTTTATTGATTTGGGAGGGAGAGAAAGAGAAAGAGAGAGAGAAACATCGAGTTGCCTCCCTTATGCACCCTGACCGGCGACCGAACCCACCACCTTTATTTCCCAGATATTTCTGGACAATTTTCTTGATATTTTTAGCTGCATTACTGACCACTCTGCGACCACTCTTTTCCAAATCGCATGATGTGATAGCGGGCTCTGAAGTCAATTCAGTCAGCCCTGTCAGCCTTTACCAACATGAAATAGAAGAAAACAGAAAATAGTACAGTGTGCCGTGTGTACAAAGAATAAGTTTGACTTGTGAAATATTCTTTCAGTTGAGTGTTGTTACATGGGTGTTTGCATGTGTGTGCATGAGGCGTGTATATGAGTATCAAATTGGGAAACGAAGTTTATTTCTTACTGTGGATTGTAGTAAAAAATAATGGGGTTGATATTGAGAAATACTGACCTGACTGCTTTGGAGCTGATAGGCACTACCTGAGATCCCCCCACGCTATAAGCCCTTCATCTTGGTAATCCCAGAATTTCCCACAAGTGTGTTGCATGGCGCAGACACTCAGCAAATCCTCATAGAGAGAATGAGTGAGCCAATGAGTATGCGAGCATCAGTGTCGTTTGGGTTAATTTTCCCTGAACTCCCGCTCCTACATTTGCTGAGGTTCAGGATACGCAGTGACACAGGGAGAAAACAAGGACAAGAAATCCACTCAGTCCCTTCAGCAGCTTTAAGAAAGGATGCCTGATTTTGGAAGGACAATTATTATGCATTGCAGCCACTGCACTAGGCAGAAAGTGCCTGGAACCCTCGATGCCTGTGCCATCTATAACCCATTTATGAAGTTTTGAAATATTATTGCACAGCCACAATCTTGTTCATACTATTTACAGGAAATACATCACTTATCTCTTAAAAAAATTTTTTGTTCTGTTAAGAAACAATTTATCCTGATTCTTGAGCTCCATATAAAATGGTCCAGCCTAGTGAATATCTGATCATGGCTAGGAATAACGAAAACATATTTTCTTATATTTTTTTCTCTTTCATGCGGAGCAAAGTGGCAGAGCTTTGTCGTCCACAGGTACCTAGGTCATGAGACCTTTATCCAGTGACACCTCCCCAGCAGGACCTGTGCTCTCTGGAATGAGCTAAGTTTAGTCGGGTTCTCAGCTGGAACTGGAATACAGAGCAACTCACAGCTAATAGAAATAGAAGAGAGCAGATGAATCCCATACTTCCAGCAAAGCACAGTTGAAATCACTGGCGCGGCCTCCTGAGAAACTGCACCTTCCACCTCCTCCCACCTGGAGAGAATGTCAAACGTCCTCTTTTACAGTCTCTGAACAGATTGTGCAATGCTGTCAACACAGAAAATATGCAGAATCCTCTCGTGTGTTTTTCTCTCTGTACTTTTCTGTTTGCTCTCTAAGTGAATGCATTGTAACATGGTAAGTGACCAGAATTGAAGGATCAAACCATTTTTCATTGAAACTCAAAGTGATTGCAGAGGCTCTTAAAATTTGAAATTATCCCTAATCTTACAAATAGCTGCTCACACACTCTAACCAAAAAGCATTATTTTGTGCTTGAAGACTAAAAAATAGTGGTGTGTTAATATATCTTTGTGATCACAGTTACTCAAGGACTCCTGAACGATTACCAAATACCGGCCCCAAACTGGCGCCGGGGTAAGAGGAAGTCTCTCTGCTTTGCAATGAAAGGAAAACTCCAAGGACAATGTAGTGATTTTTTTTTCAATAAGCTAAATGATTATATTTGCAGACTGTTGTTTATTCTGTGATTTCATAGCTATCTCACTTTTCATATGCAGATAAATGCTTTTTTTTAAAAGTGAAATTTTTGTGATCGTTGTTTTTTTTTCTTTTTTGAGAGATGGTAAGGAAGGAAGAGACAGAGAGAAACATCAGTGTGTGAGAGATACATTGGTGGGTTGGTCTTGTATCCCCCCCACTGGGGAACCTGGCTCACGACCCAGGCATGTGCCGCGACTAGGAATCAAACCTCTGACCCTTTGGTTCTCAGGCTGGCGCCCAAACCACTGAGCTACACCAGCCAGGGAGATTTTTTTTTTTAATTTCGGGGGAAAATGTTGATGACCCTAAACTGGGAACTACTGATGTAGTCCACACCTCCGTCTAGCATTTGAACCCCCTCCTCAATTTTCCTGTGGTAATTTCAGTCCTTTTTGCAAGATCACTGGCCACAACCAGGAAAACCCCATTTCCCAGAGAACATGCATCAGGAGAGAATGTTCTTAGAAGGCTCTCTGAGGCCTCTAAGAACCCCCTTCAATGCATCTCTTTAGAATTCTTGCCAATGGTGTTGCTACATTAGGTGCCTGGGAGGAAGTAACTAATCAGAAATGTGCAGAATTGCTTTACTTTTTGGTGTGATGCTTTCAGATATATTTTAGATTATTTTAACGACCCCCTTTACCAAGCATGTATGCTAAAGAATATGGTTAAAATGAAAAGAGCTTTGTTGAAGCAAGTTACTTCCAGCCCCTACTAATGATTTTTTAGTTTTAATTCATGCAATGGAATGAAACCCCCGAGGGAAGAAGTCAAAGCACATCGTGAATTTATTATAATACTATTAACTTGTACTTGGGGGGAAATAGGTTGACAATAAATGGCCATCCTCTGAACTGTGATCCTTAATCCTGACAGCTTGTGCATTTCATAGTCACCGTGTTAAATTATTATCATGATTTCGAATCCCCGACATTGCAAAGTATCTTACAGTTTACAAAGCCAGTTTCCATCGTGATCCCACTTAATCCTATGGTAATCCTGTGATACAGTCAGGGCAAGGTTTTTACCTTTCTTTTAGAGATGGTGACCCACAGCTCAAAAACATTAAATTACTCGCGACTCAAGCAACCTGTACGTCACAGGGGCCGGGGTTTAATCCTAGGCTCCCCTGACGGGAGTCCCAGGTTCCATCTGGGTACAAGAGTTCACACTTCCCTCTTATCTTCCAGTTTGCTGACATCTGACGTTAAATCCGCTATGGGAAGATACATCAGAGACACGACCAACGGTGACTCTCTGGTAAACAGACTTGCAGATCAATTTGTTCTGTCTAAACAGAATCAAACAAACAGTAAGATGAGCCTGCTCCTCTGCTGTGTACAAACGAGCCCTCAGTAAATACCGGTGACAGACTTCTGTGACACAGGCGGCACACAAAACCTAAATGACAGCTAAGAAGTCGTGATACTTCTGACTTGGTGCAAATCCACAGGCACTTCAGTAAAAATTCTGGGTACACACACACACACACACACACACGCAGGGGAGGCAAAAGTAGGTTTACAGTCTATCAGTGTATTTTTTACTTGTTAATTATTGCACTATTTATTTGTATGATTTGCCTTTTTCCATATGAACAACTGTAAACCGACTTCTGCCCACCCCCTGTATATGGGGTACATCGAATTTTTACCAACTCAGCTTACGGTCTTGGGTGACCAACCCAAAATAAGCTTTCCTCTCATATTTTTCTTTCCCAAGACGGATCAGTTCAGAATAGTCACAGCAATTAGTATTCTGCGAGCAGAAACCCATCTTCAGCTGTGGCGGCAGGGCCCACACAGCCTACGCCAGAACCCATATGACAGGAGCTCGGTCCTTTTTATTTATTTATTCTAAACACATGTGGTCTCTGTAACTTGCGGCTTGGGACTGTGATTACAAGGGCACGGTGACAATTTCTGCAGAGGAAAATGGTTATTTGCTTATCTGAAGTTTAAGGCTGCTAAACAGACCACTACCAACTATAAAATTGGATTATACTTTTTTACCTGCCGGTCCTAGCAAGTCGGCTCTGTTCCACAGTTTCTCAAGGGCAAGAGAGAATTCGTGCTGGCTTTATATCCAGAAGCTAACTCCAAATAGACGAGAGAAACAAAAGCAAGAGCAGGACCAATAGATAAAAGGGCCCTTGTTAGTGGACTAAAAGCAGTTGCTGCAAATGGGACAGCGGAAGGAGAGCTGGGAGGGGGAAGAGTGAAGCAAGGTCAAAGAAGGATGATATCAATAGAATATCTCCAAATAGCACAGAATGCAGCAAGAAGTAGCAGCAGATGTCAGCCCAGCCCAATGTCAACCCCTGTGGAGCTATGTAGAAAGACTTGGAAAGAAAGAAGATCACTGCAGTTGGTATTAGGAGTGAAGAGAGAGCAGATGATGCCTTTCTCCCCATGAACTGAAAGCCACGACTTGCCATGGCCACAAACTCAGCTCCTTCCTGACTGGCCCCGTTCAAGCTTTTAGGTTTTTCCCCCCCCCCCCTCTTATTTCGTATCATGACTCCTCTCCTTTCCTTTTGATTTCTTTTCTTCTTGCAGACTCTCTTGCTGCCAATTCTAACTCTGATCCTCACTCACCCCACTGGCTGTTTCTTGCCTGTACCATCAGGTTCCCTGGTTCCAGATGCTTACCCTGGCCTCCGCCACATTCCGGGGCTGATGATGCATAACCAGGAGGATATATTTACTGCAGCACTCAGAAAATTCCCATCATGATTTCAGACATTACTGGCATGGACTGACTTTCCTAACTGTGGAGGGAAGCCAACTGTGTATAAAAGAAGTCTGTTTTCCGAGTTCATCTCCCTTAATTTTAGTGAATGGATGTGGGTGTGTTGAAAACTTAGTTTCTTAAGAACTGCCTAAATTTCGTAATTATTTCATTTTTCATCTGCTCACAGATGGCTTTGCCCTGGGTGTAAAAACGGAAGAGCCAATATAAAATTATGCTACCTTTACTCTGGCAGTTGCATCTAAAATTGCAAACGTTGGTTTTCAGAACCTTGGAGAGCATCGGGTTCAACCCTCCATTTCCCCCACTGGAGCTAGCTCAAGCGTAGACTGATTTCTCCTGTAAAAATATGAAAGAAATAATGGGATAAGTTAACAGTGAAACTAGTAACAGAAATGCCTTGCACGATAACCTATTTTTACAGTTTCCGTTTCCATTGTATCTCAATGCATCGCTTAAGAGGGTGGATTTGGAGTCGATAAGATTTGGGGTCAAAGCCAGATTCTGCCAATTCCTAGTTTTGTAACCTTAGGCAATCTCCCCAAGTCTGCTCTTCTGTTCTGTCAAATGGAGCTACAAACAGTAGCTACTTATCGGGGTTGTTCTGATGATTACGCGGGATGATGCGCACAAAACATTTAGCACCTAATAGCGAGCGCCCGCTGCTTCCTGCATGCTTTCAAACGAGTTGGTTCTGCCCTAGTTGAAGACAGCTGTTGTGACCAGTACAGGGGCTCTTCAGTGGTGTTCTCTTCCAGGAGAATGACATACCCACAAAGTAAGGAAGCAGCCCAGCCAACCCCCCTCCTTGTCAGCTTCAGCTTCGTGTTCTGGGGTAAGGGCTCCAGTTTAACTCATCCACCACCCAGAACCTTCTATCGAGTCTGGTTCACCTCTTTGCCCATCTCCATAGTGCTATCAGCTATTGATAGTGTTTTCTTGCTTTTCCTTGTGCCCCTCTCACAGACAACTGGACCATACACCCATTTATTTCTTTCAAATGTGTTTATTGAACATCTACTTAGTGTCAGTACTGTGCTAAATGCTTGAGGGATGGTGATGAACAAAAGGGAATGATCCATTTCCTCTTTGGGGGAAATTTCTCATCCTAAGAATCTTGGACAAGTTAGAGGCCACCTCCCACTGGTGAAGTGGAAAGGCCAGACTACTGACTTCTCCCTCGTCTTTGCAGGTGGGGCCCAGACACAGGACTGAGACTCAGTCAGTCAGACTCACCTGCCTCAGACTTCTGACTGGCATCTGGTGAACCTAAGGAGCAGATAACATAAAAGATTCCTTCCGGAGGCAGCAGTGTAGCTGCAACCCCCAGTCTCCAGAGGTCCGAGAATACTGGGGCTGACACCGATGCCTGGTGACCTGTGCTGGCGCCGTTGGGGCTGCCGGTCACTGTGACTCATGTCTGACGTGACTGCGCAGCACTTCTTTAGTGGCATGATTTTGGCTGTGGCTCTGCCCACACAGCCTCCCTGTGCTCCTGGCCACACTGGAAAGCTGGGTGATCACAGGCAAGTGCCTTATTCTCTGTAAGCCTCAAGCTTATCTAGAAAATGGACATTACAGCAGGTGAAGAAGAATATACAGAAAGTGCTTACCGTATCACACCTAGAACATAGATGCATAATGTATGTGAGCTCCTATTAACGTATGAAAAGAATAAAGGAGAACATGATAAAGGTGGCAAAATTTGTGAGTGAAGTTCTTGACTGTGACCTAGGCTACTCAAGCATAAAAGAAAGTGATCACCTTTATTTTAAATTATGTCAGTGATTGAGAATATGACTGAGCTATAAGGGCTAGTAAACTGTCTTTTCTTTCTGTGCTCAGAACACCAAAGAGGTTTCCAGGTACCCATGATATTTTAAAATTCTCAACTAAAGAATAGATCAGAAAGATTGAATTTTTAAATTTCAACTTGATATTTTTAGCAACAGATATATACAGACATAGAATCCTTAAGGATAAGGGCCCTCAAAAAATTATTGTAAGTTAATGACTAGTGTGGTCCCACACATTCGAAATTCATACTTACCCCCCCATTTGCTAATGCCTCTGTGCATGAGTCTCAGAACCTTCTCCCAGAGAATTCAGTGTCCACCTTTGGGCTCTCACTGCCTTTTACTGTGCCTTTACTATCAGGAACATGTATCTTATGTCCAGTAGCTAACAGAACCAATGTGCTTTGTATTATTTATGTCTAAAATCAGCTCGGACCGATAAATGTTAATCTTCTAGAATGTTTTTCGTGAAAACCATAACAGACATAGAGATAGGACGACTATGACAATCTTTCACTTGAACCCAGCGTCTTTCAATGTTCTTTTTTTATTTTTAATTTTAAAAGATTTTATTTATTTATTTTTTAGAGAGAGGGGAAGGGAGGGAGAGGAGAGGTAGAGAAAGATCAATGTGTGGTTGCCTCTTGCATGCCCCCTACCAGGGACCTGGTCTGTAGCCCAACCATGTGCCTGACTGGGAATCGAACCAGCGGCCTTTTGGTTCACAGGCCTGTGCTCAATCCACTGAGCTACACCAGCCAGGAGCTCAATATTCTTTTTTTAAATGCCACATTGTAGTGTAAATTGTTGCCTTGTAGTTTTACATGGCTGTTGTTTTTCTATATTATTTTATACTACATCCCATAAATTGTGCATAATTATTAAGTATCTAAGTAATTCTGCTAAAGCCTTTGAAAATTTTACAAATGCCTTGACTTTAGGCAAAATAACCAAAGTGTCAATTTCCCTGGAAGTATTCAAAGGGATAGCATTCTTAGCGGGTACCCACTAGTCTTCATCAAATTAACCTCCTTTCTTCATGGAGGTTAAATCTTCATGTCTTTTAGCTTGGTAATTAGTCACCAAACTAAAAGAGCGTGATTAGCAGAAGCCCTAATACGTATCAACCAAACTCAGGACATGAAGATTTAAACAGCTACAAGAACGGGTTGTTTAGAATGAAAGTCTCATCTTACTGCCCAGGTAGAGGGGTCTCTAACAGGAAAGAGGATTGATTTTTTAGGACAGGGAGATGGACTGCGGAACAGTAGTAACAAACCAACTTTAAGAAGTGAAATGGCAAGTGATTAAACAAAGGAACTTAAGGATAGACTTACAAAAACTATGAAGGGTTGCTAAGGAAGGAATTCTTAGGGGAAAGGGTTCCCATTTAATTAAGAAACTGGTCTTAAGGGTTTGGCCAAGAAGAAATTCCCTTGTAAAGTTAATGGCTGTTTTGGATTTTTTTTTAAAAGCCTATTGTCACAGAAACGAACAAATAAACAAGACACAGGCTGCGGGTCAATACTGTGTAGAAATCATCGTGGCGGGGCTTACAGGGTTTACCTTGAGCACCAACAAATTGCCTGGAACTTCAGTGAACAGAGTGTCTTAGTGACGCACATCTTGGTATAGTCAGGGGTGAGACTGTCGCTTAATTTCTTAGCTCTATTTGAAGTTACAATTTTTATTAAAATTACTAATGGAAAATCAGCCAACTCCAACTGTAGGAATCATGTGTGTGTGTATTAACTCCAGCAATTGGTTTTCATTATCCTAAAATTCAAAAAAAAAATTTAAAAAGGCAGTTTTCCAATGGCAAAGCCACTGCTTGGGAAGATCACTTTTCCTGTTTCATTAACATGGCCAAGTAATTTAAAGCTCTCACCACTCGATAAGAAGGCAACTTATACTTTCACTTTTTACCTCTAATAAATGTTTAGGTTCCTACTTTCCTTTTCGTGTTATCTCTTGATTTTTTTTCCTATTCCTTTTAGAGATTTCTTTTATTCAGGTGCTATCTCTTTTACTCCAAAGCTCATTTTTCCCCTTTATTCCTGTTATTTGACATATTTTACAAGTGTGGTTTGAAAATACCCTCTTTCTTTAGACAAATTACTTTCCTTAAACACAAGAACCTTCTTCAAGGTGGTGATCTGTCAAAATAGTACGCAGGAGGTGAAAGCAGCGAGGCTGTTATTTATCAATGGGAACCAGGTGTCGACTTGTGTAGAAAGATTGGAAAATTATCCCTAAAGAACAGTGGGAGTCTAAGCTGAACAGAGATATGGATTCATGTGAGCATGACTACTGGGAAAAGGATTCATTCAAATGCAATGTTGGCCAGAAAGAAAAAATATTTTTATGGCCTACATACTTGATCAATTCTCTTTGTTTGCAACAGCCTGTTTTGTGAAGTGTGTGGATTTAAAAAAAAAAAACAAAAAACGACTTCTATTATGTATGACATTAAATATCAAAAATGCTCTGTCAACTTCTGTGCCACTCTTAAGTGCTTGCTTTTTCTTTTTCTAAAGGGGACTTGTTATAGTGGCAGATGAAAGTGACACTATGGAGAGGGTCTGCTATGTGTTGACTCCTCTTAGCCTATTGTAACACTCGGCTCTCACAGTCTGTAGCGTAGCTATTGTCACCCTCCCAGACAGCCAAGGACACTGAGGCTCAGAAGCCTTGAAGAAATTGCCAACACGCACACCTGGGAAGGAAAGGAACGGGGACTTGAATGCAGGGCCACCTGCCGCCAAAGTCCGTCCTCCTTGCCTGCGTTTATTTTAAATTTACCCAAACATATATTTTAGTCTGTGCATGCAGTGTCCTCTTCTGTGACTTTAATTAAATTCCAGCTTGATATTTGTGTCATCAGGAGGACACATTTGTCAGAGCCACCTGAGGGGGGGCGGTGCAGAGGGATGAACTGGCACTATTTTCATTAATGTGAAAAGTAGCCACACATTCAGGTCCTCATCCATATATATTTATTATACGGTCTGCACCTGGGCTCTCGGGATACAGCAGTGCACAGGACAGGCAAGGTCCTTGTCCGCACGGAGCTCGTGTTCTAGAGGGGAGACAGACCAGAACATGGGAACGTGAGTTACTGTCAGGACCTTTGAACTGAGGCTGGGAGGATAAGGAAGTAAGAGCAGGTGGAAGTCTGGAGATGCCAACAGAAGCAACCGTGAGTGCCAAGACTCTAAGAGGAGAGGACACATGGAGTTCCAGGGACCGAAAAAAGGTCTGTGAGGCTGAGTGATGGGAAGAACGGCATGCCAGGGACGAACTAAGAGGTGAGCTTGGGAATGGGGGTGGAGGGAAAAGGAGGAAAGGCAGACTGCTTGGTTTTGGGGTAAGCAGCTGAGTGGATGATAGAGCCATCTACTGAGATGTGGCTCACTAAAGGAGAGCAGCGGGTTTGGGGAGAAAAATCAAGACTTCTGTTTTGGATGTATGAACTCTGAGATATTTACTAGACACTTAATGAGAGATGACAGGGGCGGTTGGCTCTATGAGTTTGTAGCTTGAGGGAGGAGTTCGACAGTAAATATAGTTTTAAAAGAGACAAGTTATTATATAGTCATGGTGTGTTTCTTATTAATGTATTACATTACAAGATCTTACAGTGGGTCTAATAAACACTGTAATTTTAAAGTTGCAATGAAGCATAAATGGTATGTGGAGATACTGCAAAACTGTAGTGTGATATCAAAACAGCTGTGATTTCTTTGTTGTTTTTTTTTATCCTCACCTGAGGACATTTTTTCATTGCTTTTAGAGAGAAAGAAAGGAGAGAGAGAGAGAGAGGAAAATGAATTGGTTTCCTCCCATACGTGCTCTGACCAGGGATCGAGCCCACAACCTAAGTATGTGCTCTGACCAGGAATTGAACTGTGAACTTTTGGTGTACAGGCTGACAGTCCAACCAACTGACCTACCTGGCCAGGGCAAAACATTCATGATTTCTACTGCTGATAAAAATTTTAAGTCTTGCTAATACAACTGCAGCTTGTTCAATTAATAAAAATAGAGAGGTAATAATATTTTCCCATCTAAGTTCATAAAACTCTTGGACTTCTTCCACGGGCACCTCTTTTGTTATAACCAGAGACCTAGCAAAGATGGGGACTGATGAGGGCTGTTTTGTGGAATCGGTAGCTCCCGTTTTTCTCGAGGAAGGCAAGGTCATCAGCTGAGAGTAGGGAGGGAGGGAAGGAGGAAGGAGATGGGAGGAAGACAGGGCATACGAGGACTGAGATGCTCAGTTCTGATGCAGGAAGCAAACATGCAGGGAAGAGTGTGGTAGGTAGGTTCGCTGTGCTCTCCGGGGCTGTCACCGAGGGTGTGGGCTCTGAAGCAGTCTTCCGTGGTTTGAATTCAGGCTCTGGCACTTTTTTACTGTGTGACCTTAAGAATGTTACTTCGTGCCTGTTCACCTCATTTCCTCATCTCCAAAATCAAGATAATAGCTGTATATACCACGTACGTAGAGTTGCAGACAGGATTAAAAAGAGTTCATATAAACAAAGAGTTTAAATTATGTCTGAGATACACTAAACGCTAATCTCTATTTTGAATATGAGGGTTGTGGCAGTGGTTGTGGGAATAAGGAAAATGTACACGGATTCAGAGGATACTTACTAGGTAACATTGCCAAGTTTGGAGATTAATTTGATAGGCATGGTGGAGAGGGAGGAGTCAAGACTGATTAGTCCATTGGAGTAACCTTGTAGTGCCATTTTCTGTCAAGGGGAATAGTGGAAGAACAGGTTTGGGGTAGTGGATGGGGAAGAAGATGAGAAAAAAAATTGTCAGTCAGCCCAGTGAGCCGTGATACAGGCAGGCCACGGACTCTGGGACCCAGAACGATGAGGCTGATAAGAATCCTGGGTTAGCTCACTCTGTGCCCATAGTCACGGCTCGAGAGTTCATTTTAATGATTGGCTAGAAGCACACCCTTTTTTTCCTTCTCTATCATAGTCTGTATTTGACCAGGTTAGAGATGCGGAAACTGACCACGGATTTCTAAAAATCAGTCGTTTTGGAGACGTCGAGTATTGCTCACCAGTAACCCTTGCTGCATTGTCCCTTCTTTTCAGAATCTCTTATTGTTTCTTTCTTATGGTGTCTTATGTGTTCATTTATCCACCTCTAAACAGAATAAAATGCAATTTTCAATATAAATAATGGGGGCTTCTTAGAAGCAAGAAGCTTGTCTGTTTTATTCACTACTATTTCCCCTGTGTCTAGCAAGTATTTTCATATATATATATTTATATTATATATATTTATATATATATTAGGCACCCATCAATAGGGTTCCTTAAAAAACAGATTAAAGAGTAAAGATCATATAGAATGGGAAGACACTATATACTAGGATACCAAGCCAAGAGGCCAGGATTATTTTCATATTTTAGAAACATAGGATCCTTTTCAAGTGAAATATCACCTGGAAATTCAATGTATATATTAAGGGATCCTGAGTATGTAAAACAGAATATTAATTTAGAACATGTGCTCTTTCATTTTCAATATTACGAAATAAGTCTATTCAAACTTTAAATGAATTATTAATATGAGGCAGAATTCTCCAGAAAACAGAACCGATAGGATTGTTGGACATATTTGCATATTTAAATTTTCTGTGTTTATACAGAAGGAAATTTGTGATGAGGACTTGGCTTGTGATTACGGAGGCTGAGAGGCGCCACAGTCCGCTGTCTGCAAGGTAGAGACTCAGAAAAGCCATTCTTTTCATTGGTGTAGATTTACATGGGTGTAAAAGTCAACTCCTTGATGTAATTATACAAATAAAAATTATCTTGGTACAATGTAAATGACACTGATGGTATAATTCAGCCCAAGTCTGGAGGCCTGAAAACCAGGGGATCCAACGGTGGAAATCCCAGTGTGAGCGCAGGAGAACAGAGATGCTCCAGCCTAGCAGTGAGGCTCGGAAAAGGGCTGAATTCCTCCTTCCTATACTGTTCTATTTTGGCCCTGGGTGGGTTGGGCGATGTCCACTCCTATCGGGGAGGGCAGCCTAAGTCAAGTGCTAATGTCACCCAGAAACACCTCAAAGACACACCCAGAAATAACATCTAATCTGGGCACCCCATAGCCAGTCACATTAATACCTAAAATGAACCATCCCACAGTGGCATCATCCAACAGCACTTGCTTTTTGAGTCATCGGCAACATTTATTTCAAGAATATTATCTGTTCATCTCATTTATTTGGGATCCAGCAGTTTTTTAATCTTTGTATGATAAAATCATCGGAATTTTATCTCAAGACACAAATATGATTTACACAAGACCAGACAGTTGGGGGGGGTTTTGTGTGTTTTTTTTTTAAATGCTTTCTGTAGAGATATGTTATGAGTTGACTTGTGTCCTCGGAAAAGATAAGTTAAAGTCCCAACCCCCAGTGCCTCAGAATGTGACCTTATTTGGAAATGGAGTCCTTGTAGATATAGTCAAGATGAGGTCATCCTGGAAACAAGTGGGCCCTTGAGCCAACAACCAAGAAGAAGAGCCAAGGGACACCCAGGGAAAAGACAGCCACAGGGTGGCTGAGGCAGAGAGGGGGGAAGGCAGCCACCAGCCAAGGATGCCATGGATCACCAAGAACAGCAGAGGCTAGACGAGGCAAGGAAGGGTCCTTCCCCACAGGTTTCAGGGGGAGCGTGGTCCTGCCAACCCCTTCATTTCAGAGTTCTAGCCTCCAGAATCATAGAGACTTTAAGTTCCTGTGGTTTTAAAGCCACCCAGGTTGTGAGACTGTTACCACAGTCCTAGGAAACAAATACAGTACATCTTGGAGGCCTTTAGAACATACTCATTTATTTTGTTGCTTTTTAAGAAATGATCTTTAAAAGGCATCCAGAAACTTCCAATCATTAGGTTATATCTCCAGAAATAGCTACTTAAATCTGTGTGAAATTTCTTTATCTTATCTTATTTTATTTTTTAACACACAGAAATAACTTTAATGTCTTAAACAATATTTAGGGGAGGAAGCAATACTTTAGGAAATTTTTTTCCCCATTAATTTTTTAGCAGTGACAGTTCACTTATTCTACAATTTCCCCTACTTTACTTTTCAAAACTGTTGGCAAAAGCTAACTATGTAAAGTCTAATTCTAATTAGTTTTAGGAAATTACAGATTTAAAAGAACCACACAATTGTCATAGAATATATAAACTCAAGATTTCCTCTAACTGGGAAATTAATAAACATTCCACTTGCCAGTATGATCCACTAAAACTTGTCAAGTTTGGAAAGATTCTTTACGTTATTTAAAAGTATTCAAGACTAGCTTTGCCCCTGACCAGAGTGTCTCAGGTGGTTGGGCAGCAGCCCACAAAGTCAAAGGTCGCCAGTTCGATTCCCAGTCAGAGCACAGGCCTGGGTAGCAGGTTCAGTCCCCAGTTGCGGGCATGTGAGAGGCAACCAATGGATGTATCTCTTTCACATCCATGCTTTTCTCCCTCTGTATCTCCCTCCCTTCCCCTCTCTCTAAAAATAAATAAAATAAAATAAAAAATTTTAAAGTCTAGCTTTGATTGAGACAGTATTAGGCTACGGTCTTCCAAAATCATATTTTGTGCTAAAAAATAACTACAAGAGGTGTTAGACGAATTCCTCTTTTTGAGGGTTATTTTTGGAGGGGCTGAAACGGCCCTACAGTTGGCATCTGTGGCAGAACCAGCCAAAGGAGAGTCCTCTAGCGGGAGAGGGGTTGGGTCCCTGGCCCGGGGGCAGCTCCCGGGAGCCCAGGTTGAATGCCACCGCCCTGAAGGGGGCTTTATCGGGAGAGCCCGCACGCAGAGCAATCAATCCCGTGACAGAAAAAACGGCCAGCAGCAAAGGATTTCTAGAGAAGGGAGTCCTCGAAGGACGATTTCATTTTAAGCCCAGGGAGACGGCAAAGGGGAGAACGTGAAAGCATAACCCGGCAGAGGCCCTGCTGTGGAGCACTAATTTGATGCGCTGGGTGCCCAGAGCTGGGGATCTGATTGGTGCGGAGCACTGTGCTGAGCTTACCGGAGCGGGGGCGGGTAAGCCCCTTCGTTAGGTTTCTTCTTGGAAATCTCGGGTCTCTTGGGTGGGCATTCCCGGAGTTGGATAACTACGCTTCGCAATTAAATTGCCTAAGGAGAGCCTGAGTCCCGTGTATACGTTGTGTTGTTGACGCAGAGCAGTTCTTATACTTGGGCACCAGACACCCGTGTGGCGGGGTTCACATTCCATTAGGGAGTCCTAAAGCCTGAGCAGCGTGCTTGCCCCCGTGGAGGGCTGTCGGTCCCACCGAGGACTCAGAGGCTGCTCGCTTTCACCGTTGTGGGGGAAACAGAGAGACTTGCGTTTTCCTTACAAATAAATGTGTTTTTCTTTATTCCTTGTCATACCAGTGGAAAATAAATAAAAACACAGAAAAATAGAAAGGAGAAAATAAAACTCACATCATTGAGCATTAACATTTTATATGCTGTTCAAGATATTTTTGTAGACTTTTTTTTTTTCAAAAAAAAGCATACTCTCTTAAAATCTGCTTTTCTTCTGTTACCAGTAGATTGTAAGCAGTTTTTCTTTGTATAGATTCTTATGACTTATTAAAGTGGTCCTTTATCAGTGGACATCTGGATCTGTTTCTATTCTTCTGTTACTATGAACTGCACCAAAACTCGGTCCAAATTATTTGACAATACTTTAAACCATCACCTTAGGATAAAACTCCATAAGTAGAACTGGTGGGTCAGAAACATATACATTTTAAGGCTTTTGATGAGTATTTCTAAATCACCTCTTCCAAGCTCGCTCCAGTTTGCACTCCCACCATACGTGACCTGGCACACTGCTTCGTTAGCTGTTATTATTATCGTTGTGGTTGTTGTCACTATTTTCAGCCAGGTCAAAGTTCAGTATCGCTTTGCTGTTTAATTTTATTTCTTTAATCACTAAAAACATGACCCCGCCCCCCCATCCCCACTCATATTCAGTACGGTTTTCTGATATGTCCCCAAACCTTTAAAAATCTGCCTGGACTTTCTGGATTTTGTTCACTGACTTGTTGTTTTCTCGAGCACCTCGCATACTATTTCAGGCATTTTTCCAGGATACCAAGGAGGTCACTTGTCACCAGTTAAGAAACTCCTGTAGGCCACCCTCTCTGTTTTCATCCACCCAACTGAAAGTGGCCGGGACAGGTGGTTCCCATTTTTACAGCTTGGTTTTTAACCCCTCTTCTCAGAGGTAGAGACGTCCGCCCTACCCTTTAATGGGGAAGGAAGCTAGAACTGGGGGTGGGGTTTTCCAGGAACCTGTGCTTACATCAACAAGGGACTGTCCCTCTGGGCCTACTTTAGAGGGCAGAGATGCCTGGATGAATGTGGACCGTCTCTCCTGCTTCTTCTGCCCCGTCTGGTGTATTTGGCTGGCGTGTGAACTCCTACTCTCTCCAAATGAGATAGTCGAGATGGAAACATAGATCACAGACGTATTCCTATCAGGGAGACTTCCAGCGCAGGTTACAGGAAATCTCTATGCGAGCGGCAGCCCCCAGCAACGGGGAGCTCAGTGGCGAAGACTATGAGTTCTGGAAGCCTGGCTCCATGCCCGGTGCCCCAGGACTGGTTTGTGCCTCAGTTTCCTCACTTGTAAAGTGTACCTACGTCACAGGGTTGCTCTGACTATTGTTGGGTCAGGCAGTCCCCAGAAAGGCTTTAGAACAGAGCCTGACATTAAAAGTGCTAAGGAGCCCAGGCAGGGATGGCTCGGTTGGCTGGAGCTCAAGGGGTAAACCCAAGGCCGTGGTTCCGTTCCCTGGTCAGGGCACACACAAGAAACAATCCACGAGTGGCTAAGTAAGTGGAAAACAAATCGATGATTCTCTCTCTCTTAAAGTCAATAAATTTTTTAAAAAATGCTAAATGAACCAAGAGAATGGAAAAGTATTGGGGAGCAGAGGGTGGAGGTTTGAAACTTGGGGTGAGTCCCGGTAGAACAGAAGAAGAAAGGGTGGAGGCATAAGGACACCCTGATCAATTCTGTGTTTCCCTTTGCTCGAAAACCTCACCCCTGAAGAGGTGGAAATGTTGTGGGGGGTTTTCCTGAATCTCCCGGCTCCCGCCCCCTTCGGCAGGCAGGACTGGGGGGCGGGGAGGGGGGAGTCTGTGGCACGCCTACATGAAGGTGCAGCGGGGCGCGCGGGCCAGGAGGGCCGAGGTCAGGTCCGGCCCAGAGCCAGGAGCCGGCGTTGTCGCTGTCGTCGGGGCCCCGCGTCCCGGGAGCGCAGCCAGCGCTTTGTGCGCCGGAGCTGAATGGGGCCGATGTGTGTGCGCGCAGGGTTGCACGGATTAGTCGGGCTTTCCCATGGACTACAAAAGAACGCCCGAATCTGGGACATTTGTCATCAAGGGGCAGGCTGCTCAGGATGCAAGGTAACCAGAGCTGTTCCCGGACGGCTCTGGTCTTTGGGGACGTGGGGTCACTCTAATCCTTCCTGTTTATATTGTGACCGCGTAGGCAGCGAGGCTTAAAACTCCGCCGTGGTAAATGGAAACCCGCATACAGGCATTCCTAAACAACTACGTCCTCTGGCTGCTTTTTACTTCTTTTTTTTTTTTTTTTTTTTTTTTGGAAGGGGGACTGTTCCCTCCCATTTATTCAGTCCTCTCACAGACAACAACGCAGCTGAAGGCCGCCTTTCTGGCCACAAAAACGAGCCTGAGCGTTTGGAGAGCATAATAACCCTTGTTTGCACATTTCTTCCTCTGTTTTGTTTCTTCTCTCTTCCTGCAACCACTTTGCCGTCCATCACCCTGAGGATTTCAGGAGATCGTTCGTAGGCGATTGCCCACACACGTCTAACTTAACACTTAGCTCTCAAGAAAGGACAACTGTATTAGGGTGTTTGTGGAAGCCAGGAGATAAAGTGATGGATTGAACCCTCTCAAAATGTACTTAGAATTCTCCCCCAAATTACACGTGTTTCTCCTTCATTAAAGTTTGATACATTCCAGTGCCTGAAATCTCAAGACAGCAGTGTTTGCACAGTCAGGCATTCATCAGAGAAGTTTAATACTGCACCTCCACTTCTGGTCAAAAGGAAAGAAGAGCCATCTGGGGAGCTGACCCTGGAGCCGGGGCTTTTTGAAGAAGGGCCACCTCTGGTGGGCAGGGTTGGGGCTGTGGGAAGGGAGCTGCAGCTGAAGATGGGAGTCCGCCTGGGAGAAGAAACCCTAAGGGTCTCAGCAGACACACCTGAGCACCAAGGACCAGAGTGCATCTTAATCTTTCATCTTCAAAAACGGTGCATTGTTTTTCCTGCTTTGTTTACTTATTAGTTCATTCCACAAACATGTACAAGGGGCTTCAATATTCCGAACCTTGTGCTAGGAACAGAAAGAGTCGTGTGATGGAGAACCCCGAGTTAAGGGTTCTGCATAAGGGGACCAGAGGGGGAGAAGCAGGTGCTGAGATACAGGTTACAAGAAGATGTGTGCAGGATGCTTGGGAGAAGGTGGAAGAACCAGAGGAGATTAGGCAAAACTTCCAAGAGAAAGCGGTATTTGAGGGAGTGATAGCAATGGTCTCACTGTATGCCCGTGTTTCGAAATGACTTAGGGAGATGGCAAAAATTCATATTCCCTGGTTTCACCCCCCATCTACTGAGTTGGACTTTCTGAGGGTGGACAGGGGACCCGTATTGAAAAAGGTGATGGATGAGCTGGTCGTGTGCAGTCAGCTGAGACTTGGTCCCGTTTAGAGCAGAGCGGCAGTGGTGCTGGGAGGGAGGTGGGTGGAGCTAAGGGAGCGACGTGGGCAAGGGGAACAGAGGTGAGAAAGACCCAGTTTGGTCAACGGTGAGTGGCTGAACCATTTGCTCCAAAAGCATATAATGGGTATTTCTGCAATAGCTCTGCAGAAAGCCTTTACGTCTAGAATTTGTTTGCTCCTTTAGCCTGACATTTTTATTACTGTAGAAATCAGTGGGGGAGGGAGTGCATTACAGTATTTGATTTAGGGCCCCTTCCAAGAACAACACACACACACACTGCTAGACTCTCTGGTCAATAGAATATGCAGCTAGTCAAATATTTTTCTAGGGGTTGTGGAATGTCTGATGCAAAGCATTAGATAAAATGTGAATTATCATTTGTAAAACTCTAGACAGATATGTGAATATTTATTTTATAAGTACACATAATTATTTTGCAGATACATTACAAAAATACGTAGTTATGGAGGCTTGTGACAGAAATATGTAGCTATGATCAGCAGTGACCGAAAAAGCCTTCGAGATGCTTGTGAGGAAAAGTTGTTGTACAGACCGAATTGTAAGCAACTGATCCTTTCTATTTTAAGCCCTGTAACTAGCCGTTGATATTGTGTGCTGAAAGACAAGAATGGAAAGATTTATTCATTTTCTCCACTAAGGAGATATTCGGCTTTTTCTGTTTCATAATTAAAGTTTCTGATAAATACTACCCCAGCACATGTCTCCTCTGGTTATTTTCTCTTCCTAAATCTTTAAGTCATTGCTGAACATTTGAAAGAAGTCATTCCTTCTGTCTGCATTAACAGTTAATGCCTCACCTCCAGGCAAAGATTTCCTTAAACCTAACTTCACAGTGGAACTTTTTGTAATTAAATTAAGGGGATTTGTTCACCCTCTTCAATTCTTAGGGTACGCGGCCCTTCCTCAAGATTTTTATTTTATCCCCAGCATTAGGGATAAAATTCACGGTGGTCTCACAGTATCTTGGCCTGGAGATACTTTGAGCGGCGTAGCAATCACGATCATGTGTCTACTCATCTTCCATTGTCCTTATACGCAGGAGAGAAGGCCCACCTCACTCCTGGGGTGGACCTTGATTGGTCCAAGCCTGTTCTGGAGGCCTCATTCCCCCATGGTCAGTGATTGGTTAAGTAGGAGCATGTGATAAAATTCTGGCCAATTCCAATTAGATGTGAAATAAAGATTGCTGAGTAACATCTGCGAACAGGTGTTTTTGCTTTTCAAAAGAAAACATTAGAGAAAGTCCTCCTTTGCCTACCTCTCTAGGGTATTGTGCGAGGATGAAATGCTTGGAGCTACTGCAGCTATCATGAGATCCTGAGGCAATAAGGCTGAGGGCAAAAGGCACAACAACACTGGCAGTGGGAGAGTGGAAAGCTTCCTGATTACAAAGAGCTGGTTGCCCATTACCCCTAGAACTCTCCCACCTATAGTCCTATGATGTGAGCTAATACATGTTCTATGCCTTAAGATGCATTCAATTTGCTTTCCTGTTCTCGTGACTGAAGGCATGTGGGCCAGGGAAGCACTATGCCACATTCATTGGTTTGGCAATAGGAGCAGAAAGAGTCTCATCATTTTATTTTATTTTTCCTATGATAAGAGCCCAGGCAGAATTAAAGGAAAATTCCATGTGTCCCAGTTCCATGGGTGCCATTGTAGGCCATATCCACATGCACAGAAGGATACAATTTATTGAACGCCTATTCTGTGCTAGGTGCTTTATCTTATTGACCTGCACAAAAACTGCAGACCTACTAGGCAGATAGCTGATGCACAAAGATTACAAGGGCAAGGAAGGCCCTGCTCTCCAGTGGCAGAGCCAGGATTTGAATCCAGGTCAAAATTCCTTTTCAACAGCTAGCTCCAGTTCTCAGTCTTAGCCAGATTGCGAACATTTGTTGAGAGGTGTGTTCACAAGTAATATGTGATGAAACTAAGCACGGAAATGAAGAGGAGATGCAGGAAGGCAGATTCAAGACTCTCCCTCCATGAAGAACCTTCACAAGGCTGCATCCCAGGGAGTCAACTTCCAGTTGTGGGAGAGAACACGGTGGCAGTCTCCCTGCTCCCCCCTCCCCCAGGGAACGGGGCCCATCCTTCAGCCTACCTAGCCGTCCGCCCCCTGAGCTAGGGAGGTCTGTTCCTCCAAAGGGTCCCTGCAGGTAGGGTTTTATTTTGTTTTTGTTTGAAGACAACCCGGCCAGCCCTCTTCCGCTGCTGGTAGCAGGGTAGCTTGCTCTCAGCACAACTCTTCCTCTCTTTGTTCTATCAGCTCTAGTCAGCCACCTGCATTTGTTATTTTACCCCAGGAAAGCCAAATGCCAGGTCTTTTCCCCCCTTAAGTTCAAGAGGACCCATATCAAGCTGGTGGGGTTTGTTTCTTGAAGTCCCCTCTTAGGCTTCAAGTGAGGGGGAAAGGGTCCCTCCCTCTCCCAGCACCCAGAGAGAGCACCGGTGACTTTCTCAGACACGGCCCTTTTGACATCTGCTTCTCTGCCTTTATAAGCCTCCAGATAGGGGAGAGGCTGATGGTGGAACCAGGGCCACAGCCTCCCCGTGGGTCCTGCAAAGGTGAGCTAGTGTCTCTAGGGTAGGTTTGGAGCCAGATAATTCTTTACTGCAAGGCCTGTCCTGCTGTGGATGAAAGAAAGTAAGGGGGTTTCTATGTAAAGGAGCCCCTCAGGGTGAGCTGATCATAAATTCCTCACTGGGAAGGTCATGGTGGGTCACCATGCCCCAGGCCTGTGACTTCTTTAGTGAGTGGTTTTAAGCCCGTTCTGTCAGTTCTTGTGCATCTGGGTTAACACACCTCCCAAATAGTAGAAGTAATGCCCCTTGAATAAGGGCTAACCCTCTGGAGAGCACATAATGTGTTCACCGTCTTGTAATCCGGTCCCAACTTGCTTTCTCCAACCTTCCTTTAATGTCCCTCCTTAATTTCAAATGCATTAGAGAAGCTGCAAAACTGTTATTCTCCAGAGCAGTTGGCTCCTGACCATATATTGTCAGTGTGGCTCAAATAAACTCTTCTAAAAATTCTCTACAGGTTTGCACGTTCCTTACGTCAACACTGCATTGTAGAATGTTTAGCAGCGCCCTGGCCTCTGTTCATTAGATCAGTATCAGTAGCATCACCCCAGTGGTAACAACCAAAAAAATGTCTGCAGAAATTGCCAAGTGTCCCGGGGTGTGTGTGGGGTGGGGTGGGGGGGGGTGGCTGCTAAGATCCACCTGAGTTGAGAAGCGTCAGCATTTGGACCCCTCCCCCTCAGGGCCTTGGGTTAGCATTCTGTTGCAGGTGGCTTCTGATACAGGAAGGTGAGCACAGGGCACGTCTGTAGTAAGCTAAAGCATCTGCTATCATTTCTGTTTATTTCCTTTTTCTTGCCTCTTTAGAAAAGTTTTGTTATATGTTGCACCTGGCCTCCGATGTAGCACAGGACACCAAGAGGAAATAATCGGAGGTGTGGACCCTCGGGCCTCCGGGACAGAGTGCGGCCTCCTCCCGCCTCGGCCCCAGCAAGGCCAGCCTGGCTTGCGGCGAGGCTGACAGTGCAGAGGATTCACGGAGAACGAAGCTCTGGACTTCAAGGGCCGGCCGCTCTTCCTGCAGGGAGAGTCTCTCTTCCCTGTGGGCCCACCCAGGCTGATCTGGGTTTCTTTGTTTCCTTTTTTTTTTTTTAGGAAGCCAGTAGTTTGCTGATAATGTTCTATTAGGATTGGAGGAGCAACAAGAGCTACAGAGAATAGGAGTGGAGCTGCCTCAGGTCAGGCTTGTCCCTGGTGCTGGAGACCTGGTGTGGAGGCGTGGCCTGCCATAAGGGAGGGGCAGAAAGCAGCTTTGATAACGGGACAGTGACAGGCACCCTTCTTTCAAATAAGGTGTTTCCTGCCCCTGTGCCCTACTAAATGCATCTAATAGATGCTCACGGAAGATAAATGAGGAAGGAACTGCTGGCCAAGTGGGTGACAGGGTCCAGTGCAGCAACAAGAGCCCCCAGTGAGTCCCCGGCTCCGCCCACCTGCCTTCGTGCCTCCCTCATTGAGGGCTCTTGTCTGGCTGTTTTCAGCTCTGATCCCACAGACTGACGTCACAGCCTCAGCAACGTGAATCTGAATGTAGGACTACAGGCAGACTCACCTGAGTGTTTTATGTCAGTGAGAGAGAAGTGGATCTGTAGAGGACGAGGACAAGGTTATTAAAACATGGGAGGCGGCAAGGGACAAGGCTGAGAGACAAACCCAAGAGTAACAGACAGATGTTTCCAGAAGAAGACTGATACAGCGAGACCAATAGAAAAATGAAAAATAGTGAGAAAATCCCTGGAGAGACAGAAAGGAAGCAGAGTTCGAACATAATATCCCATCGGGTGTGCAGCTATTTCACACCAGCCACGCTTGATAAGGTCCAAGGAAAGTCCACGTGGCTTGGAGATTTTAGAGAATGGGGAGGGGTCTGGGGCCTGGCCCTTTGGGATGGGCTGTGTTCCTTGCCTTCCAATCGCCATTTGCCCATGTCGTCCCCTCCAGCAGGGATCAGGCAAAGACTTCATCCAGAAAGGGAATCATGATTGGTCTACACCTGTGTTCATTTCCACCAGTGATTGGTCTGCCGAGAGACAAGAGACCTGCTCTGCCCACGAGATCCAAGGGGAAATCTGCAGAGGGCGTCCCTTCCAGAATAAACAGGGAGCCTAGCAAGGACAAATTGGTGTCGCTGCCCTTTCTCCCTTGCTCTGGGATGCCAATGAGAATAGGATTCCCGAGCTTCTCCAGCCCACTTTGTGCTCTGCGGACAAGTATGAGGAGTAAAAGCCAACACACAGGGGATGATGGATCAGAAGAATGGAAAGAGTTTGGGCGTCTGAGGGTCCACGTTGTGATGCAGAAGTACACGGACGTCACCCCTCCCTCCAGACTCTTGCGAGGCCAACAATAACCAACCCTTCCTGCTTAAGCCACGATCCCTCGGTACTTTCTGCATGCTCAAACTCTTGCTAAGGGATGCACACCGACAACCCTTACACATGTACTTTCTTCAAGTGATCTATTACACCACATTCTTAGGAAATGACTTACATTTTTAAAAAACCAACTTTAAAAAAAATCAGAGTTAAGTAAAAGGTTATGGAAAAATGCAATTCTTTACAAAAATAACACACAGCATACATATTTGCTTGATATTGTGGGAACCACTGGGACTTAAAGAAATATTTTGTAACCTCCAGTTCTGTTGATCTTGGACGCGGTGATGTTACTCTCTTTCACATGATGGGATCCCACTGAGAAGCAGCCGCCTGCTTTTCTTCTCCCCTTTTTGTTCCGATGATGCTAACGATGCCCAGTATGACAGATACAGAAAAGAATGCAGGAGATAAATGGGGAATGCACTCGATTCACACGAGGGTTTAATGAGTCAATCTAGATGACAAACCCCTCACTGGCAAGGTTATATCTTTGTAGCGATTTGTTCTCACCTACCTCTGTTATTGTTGACTGTCTCCATGCCAACAGCAGCAGCCACTGAGTTGAGAGTGACTTGCTGTTTGTCAATAGAGATTTAGTGGCCTGAGGTTTTGATGTGTGGTTTTTGTTCCAGCTACATATTTCCATGTAGTTTCAATTGATAAAACACGAAGGAATTTTCTGGTGCAGTGCCTATGCTCTGCTTTCTCTTTCGTTGCATATTCATTCTATACATACATCGTCTTTCTAAGAAAATAGAATCACACATCGCTGAGCTTTAACTTGCTGCCCAGGTTTCCACTGATTCTCCATCTATTTTTTTTGGAAGAAAATATGTAATGAAAATGAGGACGAGCACTTTGGTTTTTGTTGTTGCTGGTAACAGAAGATTCTTAGGGCGGCTCTCCCATCCTTTATCGTGGGGAGCAGCGGTGCTGGCAACGGCTGGAACTGAAGGTCACGCCGCCTGGCTTTGAGGGGACAGATGGCCACTGCTCATCGTGTTAGCGAGAAGCTTGATGCTGACTTCTGGACCTCAGCTGCTCACTGTGTACACTGAGGGACGACGTGGCTTCAGGTGGCAGTGGCTCTCGTGCTGAGTGTGTGATCTCCTGCCACCTCCGTGGAACGTATTTGGACAGCATGCCTTACTCTTCTGCACTGCGCCTGAGACAAAAGCAGGCTCTCTGACCTGTCTAATCGTGACAACAGCACACACTATTGCCTCTGGTCATTCGGGTTTTGCTTTGCCAACTAGATGTTCTGAAGTTAGGATCCCAAGAGGCAATTTTGTAAGGTACTGCTGGGGGGAGGGGTAGTGATTCCCCCACAGACCTTGTGACAAGAATGCAACGAGAGCCTGGAGCTGAGTTGGGGGAAGGAGCAGAGCAGGTTAGGATTTCAGGGAGACTCCGAGAGCTGGGCTGGCCTTGGCCGTGGCTGGGTTGGTTGGAGCTTCATCGGGTGCTGGAAGGTCATGGGTTCCATCCCCGGCCAGGGCACATACCCAGGTTGTGCCTTTGATTCCTGGTCCGGTCCCATAGGAGAGGCAACTAATCAGTGTTTCTCTCTCACGTAGTTCGTGTTCTCTCTCTCTCTCTCTCTCTCTCTCTCTCTCTCTCTCTCTCTCTCTCTTTCTCTCTCTCCCCCGTCCTTCCTTCCCTCCCTCTCTAGCAATGAAAAAATGTACTCTGGTAAAGATTAAAAAAAGAAAAAGAGAGAGAGATGGCCTGTTACTTGGTTTCAGAAGAATATTAACTTCCTTGGTTGTTGTGGCTTTATTGATAAATTCTCTGCATCTGAAGTACTTAAAGTTCTCTACCATTAATTCTCATTGAATTCCTATAAGTCAGTGTCTCCACAGGTGAAAGGAAGAGCCAGGCACAGAGCACAGGCGGCCTCTTTCTTTGGTGATTTCTATTATGGGTCCCAGTTAGAGGCCCATCGAAACTTAATTTTATGCATTTCTATTCCTTACATGTTCCACAATGGGTTGGGTGCAATTGCTGGAATGTATATATTTTATAATAACAGAGAAAAACATATACATGTAGAATCAGGGCTGGAGAAAATGTGGATAGGACTGGAAGACCGTAATCCGAGGTGGCACGGCGATACCTAAGTCATAAAAATCATAAACTGCTATTGAGATGGACAAATCTGGATCCGGCTTTACTGCCTGGTGACCAGAGCCAGCATAGAAGGAAATAATAACAAATTGTAAAATGGTCTCAATTCCAGAATTCCCATTTTCATGGGAACAAAAGCATGCCACTTTTTAAAAGTACAATGTCTTCTGCCTCTCGGGCCCTCACACGACTTCTGCTGTGTACCTTCAGAAGCTACGGGTCCTTGTAATAGGCACTAGGCAACAACCTTAACTAATAAGGGTTACAGTAGAGGCTTCCTACTTGTATCACCCTGTGCCTCTGCCCCGCACACCAGAAGGGTTCTATTGCACAGGGTCAGATCTCTAGGGGCTGGTTCTAAAGGAGCATCTGCCCACCCCCCACTGTGTCACAGAGGATGTAGCCCTTCCCTGGCCAGCTGGGATGAGCTGAAATGTGTCCCCCAAAACGTGTCAGTCACTTCAGGTGAAGTCCTAACCCCCAGTACCTCCGACTGTGACTATAATAGGAGACAGGACCCTTACAGAGGCAATGAAATTAAAATGAGGCCACCAGGGTGGGCCTGAATCCAGTGTCACTGGTGTCCTTATGAGAGGAGGAGATCAGGACGCAGACGTGTACAGAAGGAAGACACAGGGAGAAGATGACCACCCACAAGACGAAGAGAGAGGCGGGGAGCAGATCCCTCTCTCACGGCCCTCAGAAGGAAATGACCCTGCCGAAACGTTGATCTCAGACTTGGAGCCCCTGGCACGATGAGGAAATAAATGTCTGTTGTGTAAGCCTTTCCATGTGTGGTACATCGATTGTTGCAGGAGCCCCAGCAAACGATGCCCCAGCCATGGGCCCAGTCTTGCCTGCTGCCTGTCCTTTCCTGAACTGTCTCCTCTGAGCTTTCCTCACTGATTTTCTCAGACACACCCTCACATAGGAAACAGGGGTGGGCCTGGGAACCCCCTACTCTCCGACAGCTGTGGAGGTGCGACAGAGACAGTGGGTAGTCTCCTAAGCTGGACCCTGTGTTTAAAAAAAACAAAACAAAACTGGGTTTTTCCCAGACCTGGATATTAACCATGGAACTGACATGATGTCTAGTAATTTGTTTCCAAGTTATAAGGAAATACCTGTGGGAAGCAACCTAAATTCAGTAGCATATTCAAGATACCCAACAAAACATTCTGTTAAAGGGGAAGGACGCTTACTTGGAATAGGGGCTTTTTCCACGTCTGTAAAACAAATAGTGCAGGCGGAAGTTTGTCTGAGGGCTGTGGGTGTCCATGGTTGCCCTTCTCAGGAGGTATTTTTAAGGCCTCCATCCCAGGATGCACCGGGACAATCGTACATTATCTCGTATTTGGTGAGTGCCTTCTCCTTTGCAAACTAAATGCAGGATCTCATTTGATCTTCACAACATTCCTGAAAAGTCAACCATCACCGCCCTCATTCCCAATAAAGAAACTGGGACTCAGAGGTGAAGAGACTTGTCTAAGCAGTAGAGCTAGAACTGACCTAAAACCAGGTAAACTCCCAAGGGCCCAGCCGCTAGTCTGCTTTTGCAAAGTAGAAAAGGGGAGTACTGAGGGGTGCAGCTCACAGCTCTGGACCTAGACGTGTGGCTCAGATCTCCACTCGGTCGCAAGTTTGTTTAATCCCTCTGAGCTCTGGTGGCCTCCCGTGCAAAATGGGAATAACGTGATCTACCCCCGACTCACGGGACTAAGGAGAGGTGAAGTGACATATTGCATTGGAGCGGTCTAGAACATGACCTGGCCCACAGGCAGTGTTCAGTGACGGTTTATCATTTTCACTGACTGTCAGATTTTGTCCACCCTCCTTCTCTGCGTTGCTTTCTTCTTCCCTTCTCTCCTACAGGCCTCTCTTCTTCTAAATTTTACCCTGTGGTGTCCTCTAGGATATTATAGGCCAACAGTCATCTCAGGGTAGAAAGTTCAATCCCAGCCCCATCCTACTTTCGCCCCTGGAATTTTGGACCAATTCTTGGCATCCTGAACAATGAATCAGTAAATTTGAAAGAGCTGATTCTAATCTTCTCCCCTGGACCTCCAGCATGGATTCAGCTTTGTTTTTATTTTTTAATTTTTTAAAGCTGAGCCACCTTCAAGGGGCCTGAAAGTGTTTCCGTTTCAGGATTCCGAGGATGGGCATCCTGGCCCTTTGCAGAGCCAGGATCTGGCTGGACTACTTGTTCTGCTCTTCTCAGAATGCACTGTCACCCCAGGTTGGAGTGTGGGGTGGCTCAGGAGCTCTCTGAAATGTCTGCCCAGGCCCTGAGCTCCCCGGCACTTCAGACAGGGACTGAAGGAGCCATCGAGGGAGAGGGGAGAGGAATTAGCCTTGGGGCACCAAGAGGGGGTTATGTCCCTAGTGGTTGAAGGACACCAGGTGCCTACGAAAGTGCTGTTGTCAACCTCGGCTCATTCCTGCCATTCCTTCCAAGAGTCCCCAGTGTGAGCTGGAAAACAACCCTTATCTGAGACCAGACCAGCAGTGAGCAGCCCGCAGGCACTGAGCAGAGGCAGATCCCACCTGCTAAGCCCGCCCTAGCTGCAGGGCACCTATTCCATGCTGGCCTCTAGGACTGCCCTCCCCATTTCAGCCTCCCCCTCAGGCCCTCCCAGGATTCCAAGCGGAGGGCTCATTTCTTGTTTTCTTTCTGAATTCTCACTGCGCTGGCCAGCTATACAGCATCTGGGTGAAACTGCTGGATGTTTAAAGAGGGATTGTATCCAAAAAAGATTGATGAGAATGTGCCAAAGAGAAAACTCCAAGCATATGTTTGAAATTTCTGGAAATACAGGTTTAGATGGGATGGGAACCTTTCCATGACTCATCTTAGCAGGAGAGCGACACTGGGTGTTGGGGACTTTCTGTACCTTATCACTCACAGATAAGAGGGCCCAGGGTGAAAAAATAGCAGGACCAGGCTTAGAAGGGGTTTGGGCTTTCTACTCTGTTACATCTCCTAAAGTACCTAGTAGGAAAGTTGGTTCCTGGGGGCCAGGTGCGTGAGCTCAGGTCACTTATCGATGTAGCCTTTGGTAATTCAGATTGCTGGAAAGGGCTACTGTATCAGGGAGGAATGGGTGCCACAGAGAGAAGGGGTGTGTGTGTGTGTGTGTGTGTCTAAGGAATGAGGTTTTTTAGCTTAACATTTTCAACATCTGTGAAAATGTTAAGAAAGATAAATTGGTAGCTTCCAACCATAGCTGCATTCCATGGGTCCTCTGAATTTCAAATTCCCTTTAGCTAAACAGAAAGAGGGCAGGGCAGTAGGGAGGGGCTCCAAGAGTGTGGCAGGGAGGGGCTGAGACCCTGCAGACTGTAGCTGAGCAGGTGACCTCCTCCTGTGGCTGTGGGATGCTCACAACCCCCTCCCACCTGGCCCACCTCACCCAACCATCCCAGTTCTAAGCTCACAGGTAAGGGGAGGAGCACTCCTACCAAAAGTGGGGGTTCTAACTGTGATTTGACTTCTAGCAAATCAGGTGAATGAAACGCTTTACTATTATTTACAGTGGTCACATTACTTATGAAAAGTATTCTTAACCAAATAATGGAGTGGAAACGTAAATCAGGTAAGTTGGTTGTTTCTATTTAATTCCTCTATTTAAAAAAATACGGATTGGCTACAGTGTGCCAGGCCTCTTTATGGAAGGCATTTTGAAAGAGTTGGTCTTTGCTCTGGGCTTTGAGATTAGGAAGGCAAGTCCTTACTACCAGTTTTTGCTTTATTTTTCGAATGTCTTTTTAGGGTTATTCCTAAGGCCTCCATGTTTAGGAATGAGTTGAGAACACCTCAATCTCTGATGCTGCTGGAGAAGAGAGGCATTTTGCTGCAAACGAAGATCAGTATGTAACAAAAATTCAGTCCACTGGGCAGAAGACTCATGGACCATTGACCTCTAGGCTCCCTGATGCCATTTGGCCAAACAACAGAGAAGGAAAGGATGTCAGAGAAGAGAATGGAAGAGGTGGGGCTGTTTTTTCTCACGTGCTTCTATTTTTTAAAGAAGTCTTTGTTAGCACTTATTTTACATTTTACAATAACATCGCCCATTGCCTATTTAACTCTAAATTTTACTTACTCAATTGCTTATCGTAATTCTTAGACAGTGTGCTTCCCTCTTCCTAGAAATTCTTGTTCCAGTTTTTTTTTTTACTAGAGCACTTCCTTGAGTGAGTTTTTCAGAAAGAGTAAAATGGGATAATTTCAGAATTATATTCTTAGTTTTGCCCTTACATAGGAACATAGGCATAATTTATTGTCAGGTATAAAAATCTTGAATTATCCAACTCTTTTCTAGAAAGTCTGAAAGCATTGCTCATAGTCTCCTGTTTTCGGGTTGAATATCAGACGGTACCAGAATGATTTTGTTTGCTTTCAGAGCCATTGAAGCAAAGAAAGTCGCTTCAGTTTCTCGGAAATTTGTAAGATTTTCTCTGGAAAGGGAAAATTGTCCCAAAGCTGGTCTGGATAGAACATTTTGCATGATGTATTATATTTCTCAATTTCCCCCTGGGAAGAAATTAATATTCTTGATAAAATGCTTAAGTAATTTTAAAATAAACTCTAATGAGCTTAAAGAGAGCCTGCCTCTGGGAGATTAGCTTCCCACCCACTCAGTGGACTGCCAATCAAGAATCTGATGCTCTCTAACCAATTTCTTATCTAGCCCCTCCTTTTCTTCTACAAGTGTGTTCACCAAGAGACAAATCTTTATACTGGTTTCTTTCTGGATTCTTCCTTTGAAGCAATTGCTCATACCTTGATTTTCTGAAAAGCTCTTTTTTTCTTTTTAATCTTTGTTTTTGCAATTCAGGAACCTCCCGGGGATGTGTCTAAGTGTAAAGAATGAAACCACTGTTGATGAATCACAAGAATGGAAGGCATAAGAAAGCCATGAATTTGTTCCGGAATTTTAAACCTGCAAGTAATGGGGAGCCATGAAGGTCCTGGAGGAGAGGCCTTTGGGAAGATGGTTCTGGTGGTGGCATAAAGAGACAAAAGCACAGACACACTCCTACTAGAAAAAGTGCCCAACCAGCTGCTTGTTAGGAACCCGTCAGCTGCAAGAGCCGGTAGAAAGAGCTGATTCAAACCAGGCCTTCTTCACTCCTCCCCCGAGTGGTCCCACACTTTAAGCCAGATCCAGATCAGCCAAATCAAAATTCCTTGGGGTGGAGTTCAAGCATCAGGACCGTTATATGTTAACCCTTCAGTTAATTCTAAGTGCAACTGAAGTTGAGAATCTCTAGTATAAATATTTTTCTGCCGCCCTGGACCCCAATCCATTATTCATTCCAGGCACAATCCCCAGCTACTACCTTGTTCAATTTCCCTTAAACCTTGTTGCTGTGAAGTATCTTCGTTGATATCTATGTATTTCTACACACTTCAGTCATCAATACTTCTTTTTATGCCACGACCCTGCTGAACAATGGAGTGTCCCGCTGTAGGGAATCCCAGACAGCGCAAGTAAACGTCCTCTTCCCTGCCTGACTTGGGTCCCAAAGGCGCCTCTCCTGAGCGTTCCCTGCGTGGCTACTTGGGACAAAGAATGCCTCGCTGTCCCTGGGTCCTTAAGCATATCCCTTCCTTAAATTGCCCACCTCACAGTCACAAGTGCTCATGACTCCTCCCTGCCGCCTGCCCCATCGGAGGCAGCAGATCGGCCGGGGCAGGGACCCTCTTCAAACAGTCCTTCACTGGGGCAAAACCGCTCTCAGCTGATGCCACCTCTGGTCCTTGCTGTGTGTGCACTGGAGGCTCAACACGAACAAAATGTCCACATCGATGTCAAAGGGGAAAAAATGCCACTGAGATCAACTCTCAGAGCCTCTTGGCTCATATACAGTCCCTTCTTTCTCCAGTCATTCCAGTACTTCCTGTCCTTCCGCACGAGTAAAGCACTGGGTCCCTTTCTCCTTATCTTCTTTGGATAGCCAGAGCTGGGAAGCACAACTGAGTGGCTGGGAATATATAGTGTCTGTTTGGCCGAGTAGAAAAGGGAACACACGATTTTGTGGTCAATTTATTTTCACCTCATTCATTCTCAGGGGTACATGGTTTTCGCCTCATTGATTTTCTGTGTTCATTGACTTGAAGCCTGCTGTGTATGGGAGGTTGCTTCATGTCTTCTCGAGTCTTCTTGTTTTATTGCTTTGGCAACTCTCCACCTTAAGCTTGAACTACTTTGGACTAATCTCAGTGGTTTACCTACTCCATACAACACTTGTCTCTTCAGTAGAAGGATTATACTATTTAATTTTTGTATCATAAATGTTAGAATCTAAAGGGATCTTATCCATCATTCTATTCCAGATCCTTTGTTAAGTATAAAGACGTTGAAGACCAGGGAGGTTGATGGATTTGCCTAAGGTCACACAGCTAGAAGAGCAGCAGAGCTAGACTTCCTCCTCAGAAAGGAAGGCAGAAAAGAAAGAATGGAGAGAGAGAGAGAGAGTGACTATGGGACAGAAATAATTTTACTGCAGATATATCAGTTAAGGTGTTTTTGGCTACAAGTAACAGAACATTTGACTCCAACTGGCTTAAATAACAAGGGCATTTATGGCCTCGCACATCTGGAAGCCCTGAGGGTGGGCAGGCTCCAGGTGTAGTATGATTAGGCCTTTGGTTCCACTTCTAGGTGATTCCTTCCCTAAGCAATCTCCATCTGTTTTCTCAGAACGGCTTTCCTCCGGGTCCTAAGTTAACTGCCAGCAGCAACAGGGGCAGGACAGAGAACGAGAAAGAGAGATGGAGGATCAGTTCTTTCCTTTGGGCTGATTGGGCCAGCTTAGGTCACATGCCCACCCCTAAACCCCTAAATTAGTAATAGTCCAAGAGCTTGTGGCTGCGTTCCTGAGCCGGTCTCTGGCAAGGACAATGGGCTCACTGTGACCCATAGGCTCCTAGATGGGGACTGGATCAATTTCTCAGTGAAGTGCCACTTGCCCTTCACTGAGGAGAGGTTGATCCGGGGTCCCCTAGAAAGAAAGAAGGCAGAAGTGGGGGGTGGGAGAGGCAACCAGAGCTGTCTCCTACACCAGAAACCAGTGGGGAGTCGCTTTCTTGTGGATAGCGCGTGGCATCGGGCCCACACTTGGTGGACAGTACATGGTGCTGTCCTCGTTACTATTTACTCAAGGCCGGTGACTGGGGGGACAAACTAAACTTTCTGAACTTTGTCTCTGTGGGAGAAGGGGGTGTTGGAGTGGGGAGAGGACCAGCCATGCCTCCTCCTGCCTGTGAAAATTCCATCCTATGATGAGTGGCCAGAAGGACAGAAAATTAGCCTTCCCTTTACACTTTGAGGCAGCTCCCCATTCGATTTCTAGAGGGAATTTCTGGGTCGGGGTCCTACTCTAAGATCCCTCCTTAATGCATAGGCCATGTGGGACCTTCAGTCTGAGTAGGGGTCCTTAACAGCTTCGAAAGGATTCGAGCGAGCACAGAACAGAAAGCTTAGGGGCTTCCCCTGGAAATTTGCTCCTGAACTAACTACAGTCCTCTCTTGCCGAAACCAACCCTTTTCAGGTGCAGAGGGCAGTGCGTGTCACCCGTCAGAGTCGCCACGAGGCTCCCAACCAGCTGTGTGCCTGCCCTGTTCCTGGCTTGGGCTGCTTCCTTCTCTCCAAAGTTTTTATTTATTACCCTTCATGAATGCTGGTCTCTGGGCAGAAGTCCCTCCCCACCACGACGCAGTTTTGACTTCAGGCCATGCCAAGGACTCCTTACTATTCTCAACACCACTCATTTCAGTTTATCGTCCTGGCCGTCCTCCGTGGCTGCTCCGCTGGGTGCGTGTTACCGAGAGGGCTTTGAGGTGTGTGAAGAACATTTCTGAGACACTTGCAGTTAGATAACGTCCCTGGGTCTCAGGGATCCTTTTTAAAGCATAGCCACCATCTACATTAATCATCCTGTTTTGGATGCATAGACAAAGAATGTGGAAACGCTCTGCTGGGCTTGGGGAGGGGTCTGTTTCCAGGAGCCGTTTCTGCATTTCTACAGTCTGGAGAGGCAGCTTCAGGCTGAGTTGTGGGGGCGGTGTGGAAAAGCTTTTGGCTCCTGAATTACAATAAGGATTTGAATCAAGAGAGCCCACAAAGATTCTGCCCCTAAAGCTGTTTCACTCTTCGTTTTCTTTTTTTGGAAGTGAGGCCCCAAGTATTAATGTTTCCCTCCACTGAATGCAATTATGCACGTAGAGTGATAAAAGAAGGGAGACTCAGAAATTATCCTCTCTCTCTCTCTCTCTCTCTCTCTCTCTCTCTCTCTCTCTCTCTCATTCTGTCTGTCTTATTCTTTCTCTCAGTAACTTACTTGAGTTTCCAGCATCTTAGGGAGTGTCTGCTGATGTGTTGCGAGTCTGGGTGATACTGTTTCACCCAGTCTGGGATGTTCTGTGATTCTCTAAGGCTCGTTGGTAGCACCGTGCTGCTGCTGGAGCCACTGCTTTCAGCCCCTTTAACTGGATGTTCTGCCTCCCCCACTGGCTGGCTCCGTCTGGCCCCAGGTCCTGAATCAATCCCAACGATAGAAAGATGTCAGCAATCTCAGCCCTCTCCACCATCCACTGACTCTGGGAACTAAGTCAGATGCCCTGCAGACTCAGGATGCCACAGCTGTGCCACAGCTGCTAACTTTCCACGCCTGCCAATGTCCTTTGCTCCCAACCAACCCCAAGGATAAGCCCCGATCTCTCGGATGCCCCTGGAACGGCGCGTCCTGCCATGCATCGTGATGCTTTGTCAGCCGCCTGCCCATTCTAACACTCCTACCTCTGACAGCCTCTGCTGAGCGGAGGCCTGCCCCGAGCCCCAGCCTGCTGGACGGGTTTTCCATACCACACCTGGCTCTTGCTAGCTTCCTTCCCTGGAGCGGGTCCACACCCTCTGCCTGACCCCACTGGGTCAGCAGTCTCAACATCCGCCTGGCTTCTGATTTCGGAGGTCATGACTGCTGCCTGGGTTTGTCACCCCATTGTCCCGGCCCTACTGATGCCTATCTATCGTGCCTGAAGGACTAGGCCCTTTGACATCGTATCTTAGACAGATGGCTAGAATATGAGTGCTGTCAGGCCTGGACAGTGCTGAGGGCTTGCCAGGGGTCCAGACATCCACCTGTCCATCACAGACTGCGTGTCCACTGAATGTGGACTGTCTTATGTAACTATGCACGTGACAGTTTGAAAATGTGTGTAGATGCTTCTGTAGCTAATTTAACCAGATGTAAATCCATCTAAAGGCACTACTGAATTCCTAGCATCTTCCTGTCGTTATGCATCATCTCCACTGATACCAAAAATACAAGTAGAACACAATACAGTGTTGAAGTCCAAGAAAGGTCTCTTACAGTTGCTTTCTGCTACCTCCCTTGGGTTGCAATATTCTGCATTGCAGAGCTCCTAGGAAACAGTTTGTTCCCCATCAGAGGTGAATCTTTGCTGGCGGTTTTCCCTCCCATCTACTGCTGGTAGGGACGTCAGGTTGTCCCCTTCTGAGCTGTCATCTCCATAGACATCTCAAGGCACACTGGCCACAAAGCTGTGCTGGACTCAGAGCCATAGACATGTCACAACTACCTTGGAGTGATTGCTTCAGGGACAATAGTCCTTGTTTCTGAGTCTTGTTCTGACCCCCACTTTCCTAAGGATTCATATCCTTAAAGGCTCACGGAGGACTTGGGTCCTAGAAATTTCCAAGCCATTTAAGGATCCTACTTTGTTCCCATTAATCTCAGAGGTGAAGTCTAGATTCTCAGCCAGCATTCATATAAATATCCCCTGCTGTAGAGATGAACAGAAAAGAAAGCCAGACAGAACAAAGAACTTCCAAGTTAACATTTTGTGAAGACTAACCCGGACTTGGCCAGACAATAAATTCCTGATGGAGCCCTGGCTGGTGTGGCTCCATTGGTTGGAGCATTGTCCAATAAACTGAGCGGTCAGGAGTTCGATTCCCAGTCAGGGCACATGTCTGGGTTGTGGGTTCCATCCCCAGCCCCACACGTGTGAGAGGCGAACAATTGATATTTCTTCCTCATATCCATGTCTCTCTCCCTCCCTTCCTCTCTGTCTCAAAATCCCTGATAGAAGGAGCAGGGAATCTGCACCTGCCCTCTTCCCCCAGCCCTGCCATACTACACTCCCAGGTGTAAGTCTGAGACACCCCTTCCAAGGGGAAGTTCCTGAGCTCTGTGGCTGGGTGAAGCCTGGCCTTGAACCCAGACTAACTTTCTAACGGCTCTCTGAACCTCTGCAGTTGTTAGAGGAAGAACGGCTCAAAGCTGTAACAAAGGAGAGGAAGGGATAGAGGCATGAGTCCCAGAAGGGTTCTGCACCAGGCCCCAAGAAGTCCCCCTGCCTCCCTTATGCCTGGGGGAGCTGTCCCTGGTGTTGAAGCGGATCCTTGCCCCTCTCTGCTGCGGAGGGAAGTCCCAGGGAGCTTGGTAAAACCAGCCAGACCATGTATCATGGGATCCTTTGGCCTTGACCTGACCCATCTGAGTCAGTGAACAGTCGCAGAAGAGCTGACCTGTGGGGAGGTCACAGAAGGAGAGAAAAAGGGGTTCCTAGAGATGCAACATGAGCACCAGTGACCCCTGAAAGGAAGCTGCTGAGCTCTGAGAGGGATGATGCTAACAACAGGGTTCCCTGGTCCCCACCCCTTTCGCGAGGCTCCCCCAGGAGCCTGGGACAGCGTGCACCCCTATTGCGTGGACTACGAGAAAAGCCAGGACAAGCCAGGTGATCTGGCCTGTTGCCATGGTGATGGCGATCTTCCCTCAGATGACACTTTGTGTTTCTAAGACTGTGGAAAAAGGACGGGCATGGTCCTTCCCTTCATGGAGCTTATGGTTTGAAGGAAGGTACAGAAGAGAAAAAGATGTAAACAAACAAATATGTGTGATTCCATTGTCTGATAAGGAAACAAAAGGTACAAAGAGAGGATGGCAGTGGACTTAGTATAGACAGTCAGGGAAGGTCTCTTTTGAAGAAGATGTTTATTATTGGGCCGTGAAGGATGAGAAGGACTCAGCCTACTCACGAGTGTAGGACAAGCATGCTTTGGGCTGGGGGAAAGCGGGTTCCAATGTCCTGGGGCAGGAAAGAGCTTGCTCCTTGGAGGAATTCAAAGAAAGCTTCTATGAGGTGAGACCACGAGAGCTGCCTCCCTGACGTCATCCCGCAGAGGGAGAAAGGCCAAGTGGAGAGGAACTAACTGAATAACTCAGGCTAACTAGTAATTTGGAATTTACTTCAAGTAATCATTTCAAAGGGAGGCAAACATGCTCAGAACTCTGTCTTAGGCAGACCTGAAATTCTGCTACCTAGTTTACATCCAGATTTTCAAGAAGGCTGTGGTTTTTTACCACCAAATAGAATTCTGTTTTGCACCGTGACATGTGCCTTTAAAAGCAGGAGAGAAATGTATTCTCAGTGGGGGGGGAAATGACTAGAAAGATGAAGTCTTAGGGGAAAAAAACAACAACAACAAAGAAGCCAGCCAAGGCGGAGACAACGCTCTTATCTGCACAACCCCAGATCCTGGTCAAGAAAAGCTCAGCGAGATCAGAGACAAGTCGTAATCTGCGATAAACAGATGGGGAGACTAGAGGGCTGCTGTCCGCAGAGGGGCCTGGAAAGAGCCTCCGGGATTGGATTTGGGAAAGAGATTTTCTAGGCCAGGTCAGCTGCCTAACAGCACAGCTAGCCTGAGAAGGGCTGTGATTATGTAGGACTGTTATGCAAGACCAGGGATGGATGCTGGCGTGGGGGCCAAGATTTACAGAACGTAAGTCTTTGTACGTACGTGACTGTATTCACCCTTGTCAAGAACACTTCACAAAGACAAGTGCAAAATTGCGAAGGATCCTCCCAGGGTCTCAGAGGAATCCTGGGCAAGAGAAGGGCCCCGAATCTTAAACTGTATTCACCTCTCAGCACCTCTTCCTGTGCACTGGGCCCCTCCTACAGGGCTCCTTGTACAAGTTACGACCTAATTTGACTCAATATAGGAAAAAGGCAACCAACTCGGATCACACATTGAGGGAGACTGAAAGAGGTTGAAGTTCATTGCCAGAGAGACCACCAGGGCGAGGCTAAATTTGACCGTGAGTGCAGGGCAAGACGAAGAGGGAGAACCAAGGCAGACAAGTGGTGGGTCTTTGGTCTCCTGTCTTTGATGGCAGCAAAGATGCTTCCTTGACTTCGTCCGTAAAGGGTGATGGTGCTCGCTGACAGGTACAGCGCAGGCCACACAGCGTGCAATGCATGTCAAATCCCTTCAATGTCAAGTGTGCTGGAACTAGCCTGACCTGCTACAGAGAGCAATAGTATGAACAGTCTTAAGACACTTTACAGGGTGGAGAAATGCTTGCTTCCAGGGCCCTCAATTTCTCCATCTTGAAGCCTCTGCCCAGCCTGTGAGATGCCCCATGCCCTCAGCCAGCCCTAGCTGTCAACCTCCCCGTCCTACCCTGCTGATGATGGGAATTTGCTGTTAAACCTGTAATCTTTCTAAATAGATCCCTAAACTATTCTTCCTGCTGTCCCTATGGAAACATATGCTGTGAGATGACCTCTCATTCCCTCTGTGACTTGTAGAAATAGCTGCTCTGATAAATTTCAATACAGCAAATTCATACTCAGTGGAGGCACGCCTCATGTACTGACCTTTCTGGAAAGATCCCTTTATTGAGCAGGAACTTTCTGAACATTTACCATGCATCAGTCATTGAATTACGCCCTGGGGGTTCAGGGGTCACTAAGAGAAAGACCCCTGACTGGAGCAGCCCGTCACCCCCGTGGGAAGAGCAGACACACAGCGTGGTTAGCACGGTGCAGAGCGCGATCAGGGCGTTCGGAAAGAGGATCTGGGAGAAAGCAAGGGGGAACTTCAGTGCTGGTTCCCTCTGGCAAAGACAATACCATAGGACAGAGGAATCTCAGCATGTCCTTCAGATGACAACCCTTGAAAAGTCTCCTGTGCCCCTTGACCAAGGAAAGCAGTGACCAATGACTTAGGAGGTTGACTCTCCCTCTTGGGTATTTTCTGCCCTGGACCAGATGATGTCTGAGGCTCCTCCTCCTCTCAACTAGGGATGGAACTATTTCTTTCTCTTTTCTTCTTCTTCTTTTTTAAAGATTTTATTTATTTTTAGAGTGAGGGAAAGGGAGGGAGAAAGAGAAGGAGAGGAGCATCCATCAGCTGCCTCTTGTAGGCACCCCGACCAGGAACCAAAGCTGCAACCCAGGCACGTGCCCTGTCTGGAAATCAAACCGGCAACTTTTCGCTTTGCGGGATGATGCGCAACCCGCTGAGCCACACCAGGCAGGCCTGGGTTGGAACTATTTCTCAGGAGTCTGGATGAATGGTAGAAGAATTGACTGCTAATTTATCCTTGAGTCCTACCTTGGTGGGAAGCAGCGCCCAATGGGGCTGACGCCGAGAAAGCCAAAGACAGAGTGACTTAATATCATCTAAGTTTTGCTTTTCTGACGATCCTGCTGCCCCATACACACGCAGTGATTTCCAGTATTAGCTGGAGTGCCAGCGTGCGCCTGCAATTTCACAGTGGCTACAAATGCATTTGTTCAGGTTGCCGGTACCCCGGGGCTAATCCTCCCCCCTTTAGCTCCATGCGAAAGTGATCGCTGTAAAAGTGACTGTCCAGGCAGGGTGTGGTCCTCAGAAGCAAAACGCTGCAAATTGCTTTGAAACCATTTCCCTGCAATGATCTGGACTGAGAGATGATGGAGCAATTTGGTTTCACTGAAAGAGATGATTGTACGAAAGTGTATCTCGTATGGTAATTCTTCTCAAAGCAGGGGGGAGTGCCGTCTTCTCTGATTGCGGGTCTGGGTCTGGGCGTCCCCGCCCAGTGTGCGCTTATGTGAGGCACCTCTTGCGTTTCTGGTGCTGGACGTCAGGCCAGTTTATGAGATTACAAATATCCATACAACCTCAGCTTCCTGATTCATGTTTCTATAAGGAGAGGCTGCAGTGCTGGAAATGACTGATAATCTCGCGAGGTGCTAAAAGCATGACTACCAAACTTGGGGCCCAAACAATTGTCCCTTTGGCTTCCGTGTCTGCACATTGATCTTCCCAACTGCCACCATTTGCTGTGTCTGTCCCTGCAGGCCAGTCACCAGGCCTATTAGCATATGTGACTCACACATGTGAAGTTCGCAATAAAATCAAAGAAAGCAAATGACGTTTTCAGATGTTTCTATCTTTTCATTTTCTAGTGGCTATCTTAAAATTATAATCCATTTCGTGTAACTTTAAAATATTTTTCCCTAGAAACTTTAGTGGTGTCCTGAGCTTATTTCTGTGTCTCCTCTTACTGCAGAGACCAGAAATAAGAGGCAGAAAAGCTGTAGTTTCCTTTTATTGTGGGTTGAAGTGTGTTCTCCAGAAAGACCTCACCCCTGCTACCTGGAACGTGAACGGGACCTTGGTTAGGAGATGGGTCTTTGCGAATGTAATCAAGTTCAGCTGAGGTCACACTAGACCAGGGCAGGTCCTACTCCAGTGACTGGCGTCCTTATAAAAAGAAGGAAATTGGAACATAGACACAGACGCACAAGAAGAGCCGCAGGTGACGACAGAGACAGAGCTTGGCGGTACGGTGCCTCGAGCTCTAGGATGCCAAGGATTGTTGACATCCACCAGCGGCTGGAGAGGCAAGAAAGGATCCTCCCCCAGAGTCCTCTGTGGCTACAAACACCTTGAGTTAGGACTTCAAGCTTCCAGAACCACACAGAAATACATTTCTGTTGTGTTAAGTCCCCCAGTTTGTAGTACTTTATTGCGGCAGCTGTAGGAAACTAACACACCTTCCTTCTCCTAAATGTGTGTGTCAGATGTTGGGTCCCTAAAACAGTGTTTGTCTTTTGAAGGGTTTCTGGGCACCTCTGCTGACTTCTGATACGGGCTCGCTGAGTCACGCCGATGACTTCTTATCTCATGGGATGCACAGAATTCCGGAGGAATATCAGCCAAAATCTCTGTTTACTGGGCCTTTGTGAGACAGCCTGAGGGATGAGCCAGAGAGGATTGCAGTGTTGTTTGTTACCAAAGGTTGGGAACTTGGTCTCACAAAGTCGTGCGGCTGTGTTGTTAATAACTTGGGAATTTCCATTGTAAGCGATGGAATCGTTTGGTATGAGAGTTCAATGAGGTGACCCAACCAGAATTGCCTGGTTTATCTTCTACAAATGCTCCTCCTTGGTTTGACCATTGGTTTGCTGAGTTCTAGAAAGAAGATGGTGGCGTTTGATATAATTTTATTGTTTTATTTTATTGTGCTTTGCACATTTCACAGGGCAGAAAGTTAGGATAGGCTGTCCCTAGATGCTGGTGGCGCTTGTCTAGAGTTGAAACCATAAACCATGTATTTTGTCCAAGGTCTACATTACGACCATATTGTATTATTTTTTGCAAAAGGATTTAAACACGTGCTGGTTGTAAAATGGCAGAGTGGGTGACATGCTAGCAGGAGATAAGAAAATAAGCTACTCTGTAGAGTTTGATCTTTTTATTTAACAGAGTCCAAAGCGTTATCCATTGATTTAAGCTTCACTCTTATACTCAAACTACTGTTTTTAACCTGTAATGAGCTTGCTTGGAGACTACAGGCTGGACTAGTCGGGTCCCTCTACAACTCAGAACATAATTCCATCAACCATAATAGGAAGATAAGACACAGGCTTTCTCCCAGTGCACGAGCAGGGGCTAGACTGTGTACTAAATATGCTAAATAAATATACAGCAACTCAGCTACAGAGCCGGTGTGTCCATGGAAGGGATACGGTCGACAGAGAAAATGTATCTCTTTGGTTCGACCATTGGTTCTAGAAAGAAGATGGTAGCATGTAAATAAATAAACAAATAAAATTTCCATGCACAGTTGCTCTTTTGAGTTTGATTCATGTTTAAAATTTGTTAAATTAATAGTTCTAGGTATTCTAATGTTACCCCAAAAATCAATATATCACAAACCAGCGTAGTCCCCAGCATGCAGAAGGTGCAAAGCAAGTATTTCTGAAAGACCAATGAATAAAAGGCTCGTCTACCCTACCCCACACCTGATCTCTCAGAATTTCTTTTAATGGTTAATGGCACTGACATTTAGATTAAGTTGTCAAGCTAGAAACCTCTAAGTCAACTGATCCTTCTCTGTGACACTGCCCACATCTAATTGGTCATCATGTCAAGCCTATGTCGCGTGTCCAGGTACCATTCCCTGAAAAACGCACACACCATCTCTTCTGGCTCAAGTGCAAAGGCTCTGTGGTTCCTAACCACCACTTACTGCAGGCAGGTAAAGTCCCTCCCTCTGCAAGACCCTCACCACCTTCTGTGTCGATACTGTATCCCTGTCTCCAGCCTGATTATAACTCGTGTCTCAAGACCTGGAGCTCAGTCGCCACCCTGCTAAGACCCAGTGGATGATGAACACACAGTGAGTGAATGAACGAAAGGACCAGGGCCGAGGGGGCGGGCCATGGACTTGCAAGTGCCGTCGCTGGCTGATCTGGGTCTGAGAAGCAGCTGCCCACCAAGGTGGTGGAGAAGCAGTGAATTCGAGAACAGCCCAAAGCAGAGGCAGCAGCAGTCAGGGGAAAGAGGAGTGACCAAGGTGAGAAGTGCCTGTGCTGTAAGCCTCGGGCAAACCCTTTCATAGAAGCCCACGAGTGTCTATTGAAAGTGAACTGGCATCTGCATCGTGACCCTGGGATGTGCGCTGCCATCGTCTCGTTTGCCCTGCTGCACACCCAGCAGCAGCGTGGAAGGCAGGCTGAGGAGGAGGCAGACCTACCAGCTGGCCTCTAGCCTGGCCACGGAATGCACCTTGTAGGGAGGAGGGAAAGCACCTGATGGCATGGAGGGCAGCACCCCAGGGCCTCAGTCCCCTCCTAGGAGAATGTCAGTTGGCACTGCCAAGATGGGTAGGTGGAGCCAGGGCCCTCTGCCCAGAGAGGGAACAATGGCCCTGCTTGGAGTCTGTCCCTGACCTGGACTCTGTGGTCACACTCGATAACCCTAATCAGCATAACTATGGAAGTCCTTTGATGGAAGTCGTGTACCACGGCAGAGCTCTTTGCTCAGGCTTGACTGTGTTCCTCTTCTATTGTCCATGATTGAAAAGCTCTGTAACAAATGGGGTGGATGATGGGACATTGCTGGCACCCAGCAAGTTTGCAAAGCAGGCAGGTGGGTGACAGGGTATCGAGAGCCTCTCTACCCTGTGTCACCTGTGAGCCTTGCCCCTTCTGTCCTCCAGAGCGCCAGGGGGCTTCGGACTATCGTGCAGCACGGGGCTCCTCCATAACTTGGCAGGTGTCAAATTCTAGTCTCTCTTTTTATTAAAAAAAATACAATTTCTTATTGTTTAAATTTTATTTTTCAAGCACAGTCTATATTCACCATTATTCTGTAGTAGTTTTCGGAGGTATAGCAAAGAGGTCAGAAAATCATGTACTTTACAGAGTGGTCCCCACCCCTTCAGGTACCATGCCCCATATGTAGTCGTCACGATATTATTGCTGTTCCGTCGCTGCCAATCTGTACTGCCTAATCCTCTCACCTCTCTCAGCCAGTCCCCTCCTGCCCACCCCCACCGACAGCTGTCGGTCTGTTCTCTGTATCTACGAGTCTGTTTCTGTTTTGTTTGTCTATTCTAGTCTCTTTTTGGCAACTGTTTAGTAGAGCTCATTTTGCTTTGATCGTAGACAAAATCCAGGGTAAGATAAGGCCATTTCAGCTCAACACATTTACTGGAGTTAGCAGCTGCCTTAGCGCCTGTAAGTCTTCCGAAGACCTGGCCCCTCTTCCCACGGATGCCATTTGTTGGTAGGCGATCTGCGATGGATCACTTTTATTCTGGAAAATGGGGGTTACCTAACGCTGGCTTGTGGACTCTCTGTAGAGAGTAAAATACGGACTGTGGAGGGGTTTTCTCCATCAGGTTCAGTGCATTCACTTGTCTCCAACCTGCGGCCCACAGGCCCAGGACAGCTATGAATGTGGCCCAACACAAAATCGTAAATTCATTTAAAACATTTTGAGATTTTTTTTTGTGATTATGTGTCGCAGTGTATTTAATGTGTGGCCCCAGACAACTCTCATTCCAGGGTGGCCAGAGACACCGAAAGGTTGAACATCCCTGGTCTAGATTATTCTTTCCCCTATATTCAGGAGTTCAGCAATGCCCTTTCTACCCGAATCTCAGCGCAATGAAACAGACGGCTCCAGAATGTGGAATGTTCTACAGGACGACTTGCCTGCATTCTTCCTAAGAGTCAAGATCACGAGAAACAAATGACATTGTAAAAACACATGGGGGACTTTTCTAGATAAAAGGTACTGACGAGATGTTAACAAACAAATCCAATGTATGGAACTGGGTTGAATTTGGGATGGGAAAAATATCTGTGAAGGAGATTTTTGAAACCACTGAGGAAATTTGAGTATGCACTGTTTATTAGATGACGCTGAATGCATGCAAATTTTCTTAGGTGGGATAACAGGGTTGTGGGGGTTGGGAGAATGTTTTGTTTCTTTTTTGCCCCAGGGGAGCATGGTGAAGTATTTACAGGTAAAGTGGTATGATGTCTGTGACTTTCAAATGGTACCACAGAAAGAAAAACTGGACAGAGATGAAATAAATGAGGCCAACTATAAACAATTTGAGACTCTAGGTAAACGGAATATGGATATTTATCGTGATGGATTTTCAGTTTTTCAGTAGGACTGAAAAAATTTCAAAGTAAAAGTCAGGAAGAAAAGATTTGATTCTTCTTGCTACAATATTTTATTGGTGTTACTTATTTGGACTGTACTCTCTTGCATGACGTAAACTAGTTTTAAATGGAAGTATTTTTAGAAACGAGCAGCTCAATAATCCCCTTTATTTTATGAAATGAGAGTCACAGGTGATAGCTGCTTTGTGTCAGTATCCAAAATAAAAACTTGAGATGTAAACAAAATAAAAACTCATCCGGGCAGCTCTGCCCCGTGCTTGGCTTTCGCTGCTCCGTGTTCTCCAACATTCTTCAAGTCATGGCACGTACAGAAAATGGTAACATTCGTACGGCCAGTGGCGTGAGGCTGCTAATATCTGAAGGCGAGTGGCCCAGAAGCTCTGGCTGCCCCTGGGATGAAGGGGTCACTGTCTTGGCACATCTATGAGCCACCTGGACCACACGAGTGTGCCATTGTCCACAGGCTGGAAAACTCTGCTTCCATGCGTGGAAGTGCTGTGAACTGTTTTACATATGATTTGCTTGAAAAAAGCTATCTAGTGTATGCCCAGCCCACTGAGGATTCACACTTAGGATGCTCTGAGTGAGGTTTGGGTAGATCACTGTGTGTTTGCAATGGCACTAAATGCCAGCGCGGTGACCTGTCTCTCCAGCCCGTTTCCGTCGGTGTCATCACTCATCACAACACTTGTTATGATGGATCTGGAGGGCTAACGAGGTTAACAATGAGGCAAACTCCTACAGGAGCATATGGAGCAGATTCAGGAGCTAATGTTCTGTCTCAGGCTTCTGTGATTCAGTCCAACTTGAATGTATTTAAACGAGGCAAGAAACAAAGATGAAAACAGAAGCCAGGGAAGGAAAAGTCCACCCAGCTTAACCCAGGCCTTTTTCCTGAAGTAACATTTCCTGTTGAAAGCTCAGAATGCTGAAGCTTTCATTTTAATTTATTTCAACTTCTCTATGAGGAGGCTGTTTTGATGAAAAGGAAAGAAGACTGACTGGACTTATAAAAGTGTTTCTTAACCCGCTGGCACGTCCAACTAGCCCGGTGAGCCTCTTAGAAACAGATACCAGGTCTTCATCCTTGAGAGACTCTGATCCGATTGGTCTGACACATTACTCTTCAAATGCTTCCTCCCCCATGTGGTTCTGCTATGCCACCAAATACTAAAGCCCAGAATCGGAAGGTAGGAGTGAAACATTGAGAAGTATGAAGGGCTTCATAAACAGGAAGGCCTTCATTTTATTATATGACCGCTATCATTTCCTTTCTGTCTTCTCCTCCTAATTTCCCAGCATGCTTAACTCAATCCACTTGGAGTGGAGGTTTCTCTTCTGGGGTCCCTGTGGCCTTACTCTTCCTATTGCCCAGCAAGCCCCCGCATGCCTATTGTTGGCACGAAGGAGGTCACTGGAAAGGATCTGCATGAGTACTTGTGAGCGTGCTACTGATTGAGAGATGCTTGCTTTCTAGAGCCAAATACGGCTGTTTCTCTGTCCTTCATTAGTGCAGATTAAACATGCCTTTGCTTCCTTCCATGAACATGGGCACCTCAGTTCTCGGCCTGGACTGAATGCATCGTGTGCCACGTAGGACAGAGAAAACCAAGTGGTTGAGCCATTGCTTAACTCCAGACTCCCATTCCAAATTCTTAGATCAGAGGACAAATCTGATGGTCAAAAAACAAGCGTGGAGATAAGATGGTATAGCCAAAGATAAAATATGGCTTTAAACGATGTTGAGATTTGCAAATTTAGCTAGTCTGATTATAGAGCATCCTGCTGCTGCTGATGATGATGATAATGATGGTGATGAAGATGATGATGATAGCTGACATACGGTGGCTCCTTATCTTGTTCTAAATGTTTTACAGCCATGAACTCATGGAATCTTCATAACAGCTCAGTGGGTTAGATACTATTATTATCACCCTCATTTTGCAGATGAGGAACTTAGGATGGGTTGGTTCTGGATTTAACTAGCTGTGTGAGCATGAGTATGTCACTTAACCTCCGAGGACCTGTTCGTTTTCTGATTGGATCAGTGAGTCTCCAAAGCTCCTTTCTACTTGGTGGTGCAGTAACTTTGTGAGTTGTTAATTCTGAATGATCTCCACTTGTTTCATTTAACTGAGACAACCCACTTCTGCCAAGTTTTCTTACTGATTTGGTGCAGTGATTCACTCTTTTCCATTCATGCCCTATTTTCTTTTCTAGGTACCTCTTTTCCTGTCCTCTCCAACTTGTCTACATTTCGACGGACTTCCTTCGCTTTTATATGCAGGTTGCTTATCTATATATGTCAACACTGGAGTTTGGGGGACTATCATTTAGGTGTGGAATACAATAGCTTGGAACACTAGTGAGTCAAGCAACATTGTCTGCCTGAAAAGAACATGGGTAGAAATGAGTGAGAAAGTGATGGAAATGACAATAGAACCAGTTGAGCCATGGCACGTTGGTGTAAGTTATTGTTAACTTTTATAATCTTCTCACCAATGTTGCTCATAGAACTGCTACTATGCTTGTGATTTAGAGAATGATACTGATAGTATCCTAATGCATTTAATAATCCTGCAACTACAAAGTTAAAACTTCCCATTCTCTTTCCAAATTTGAAAGTGTGGGCAGTGATATTAGGAAAAAAAAAATTCAAGAAACTTATGAGGACTGAGGTATGGCTTACTCCCATAATGGCTAGGAACCAATGGATAGTATTTTTCTTCCTGGTGACATAGTCATTCCTGTGAAGCTCTCTACAGGGAAGCTAAATGTAATGATGGCAAAGTTCAAAATCATTCGGGTCCTTTTCTCTGCTTTGCCATTGGAACCTTGAAATGTGTAGTTTTTGATTCTTTACCTGCAAATCTGGGTGTTTCCATCATTACTGCATTAAGAACTGGTGTAAAGGAGGCCAGACAGATGATAGAAACGATTCTCAGCTGTGTAGGCCTACCTGGCACTTCCAACACTCAATTCTCTATTTCACATAAAACCATGAAGTTTACGGATTCCTCCAAGTATTCAAATGACTCACATCAATGAAGGCGGTAAATATGTTGAGGCAAAACACCATTGGAAATATCTTTGTCAGCAGGGAGCAGAAGTTATATTAATTAAAATGTTCTGAGGAGGTACAGGGTGCACTCCCAATGAGTCATAACATTATTTTAATCCCAATTAAGGATGTTTCCTCCTAGCATCTAGTAACATAGGGAATTAGAATTAAAAAGTCCATGGCATTTCTAGAAGTAAGGTCAACAGCGTCAGATTAGATCTCGCAAGCAAGGAAGTGGGTATATTTTGATAGAAAGCCACCATTTTACTTCATTAATCTTTATTCAATCTCCTGTCCATGTTCAGAGAAGATTAGGGGAAAAGTACAGAGAGAAAAAGGTCAGGAACAGATAAAATCTGGGTAGAAGAATGAAGGACTTGAGATGTTGAGAAACAGCTACTGGCCTTGGGAGGGGAAAGTATGACTGAATGGAGGGTGTTGTACCCACGCAGAAATGCTGGCACATACTGAGACCATCGGCCCTGTGCGTCTAGAGCCTTAGCCTCCAGGCCCTTGTCTGAGAAGAAATGACGTCACCAGGATTTTTAGCCTAAGATCTAGATAAAATTTGTTCATTTTCGGGTAATGGAGTGATTCATTGCGAAAGCCTAGCGTTATCTGCATGGATTCTGGAAACCTAACAAAACTGTGAGACATTTTCTTGCTAGACCTTGTCACAGGTATAGCCGGTACAAATCTCGGGACGGAATTGTGAGCCGACATTTTACCCGTTGTCAAGACCTTCATCGTTAACACGTTCCAGCAGCAGTGAACAGATGCAGCTTTCATCATCGAGAGGGCAAGTTAAATAATCCAAGCTGAACAAACAGGAGGTAGCCCGGTGTCCTCTGGACCTCACATTCCTGGTGAAACATCAGTTTTCAAGTGACAGACTCTATGCTCATCCTCCACACCAGGAAATGACTTGAGAGAAAAGAATCCAGGTTAAAATCCAGAGATTAAGTGCTAGTGTTTCTTAAGAAAAGGCTTTCCTGAATGAGGCTGAATGAGGAAAGAAAAAACAGTACTCTTGGGGTCTGATGTTGTAGACTGAGACTGTGAGTATGGATATGCTAAGTGAAATGAGCCACTCGGTGAAAGGCAAACACCATATGATCTCACCAACGAGAGGAATCTAATAAACAAAATAAACTAACGAACAAAATAGAGCCATGGGCATGGAAACATGGAACAGACTGGCAGTGACCAGAGGTGGGGAGAGGGGATAATGGTGGAAGGAAGGGGAAGGGACTAGTCGAAGATCATGTATGAATGACCCAGGGACATGGACCAGAGTATGGGAATTGACTGCGGGAGTGGGGGTGGGATGGGTGGGGGAGGACAAAGGGGGAAAAATTGGAACAACTATAATAGAATAACACTAAGAAATCTTAAACAAAAAAAGAAAATCCTTTTTTTTTCCCCTTTAAAACTGAAAGAGCATTCTTATTCATGGACTGCTTTCTGTTGGGACTCGTAGAACTGACATTTGAGAGAGGAGAGAGAGGTGAGCTTCTAGCCAGGGGAGCAGAACTTGCTTAGTTTGACCAGGAAATGGTAGGCGCATTAGGTCTGGCCGGACCACCCATGTGCGCCCTTGGCTAATACTCGGCAGAGCAGAACCCAGGAAAGGGAGTGTATGACATACACAGTAAACTGCATGTGTAGCTTTGTCAATTAAAAGACCAATAAACAGGCAGTTTAATAGAACATCATGCCGTAGATTAATCCATTCAACATACTGCTTTTTGAGCATTCTCAATTCATTTATCAGAACCAAGTTTATTTTTTTTAATTACTTGCCAATTTATCATTGTGTCCCATAGCTTTTGCAATATTTGAATGTTTGCTTTGATACAGTTTTCCATTGTGGGGCATGCCCTTCCACAATTAACATCGCGCTGGTTTTCACAGTCAAGACCATATTGACCTACTTTGCGTCATCGGATAACATTGGGGTGGCAAAAAGATGGATAGATGTACAACTGTTGTAAGGGGGATTTTTTTCTTGCCTGGATTCAATCTAAATACATCTCAAAAAATTGTAAAATAGAATCTACCAGCTAAAACTAATGAGCACAAAACTGCATTGATTTGGCCCAGGGTGGACAAATAGAACATCTGGCATCTTTGGCACCAACGACACAGCTGGCATTGTTGGAAACATTTCTGCAGAAGGTGCAGATGCAGAAATGGGAGAATTGGTACAAACAGTGCAGATGGAACAGTTGGAACAGATGACAGTGGGCAGAGCTGGCGATGCTGGCACAGGTGTCATAACCGCAACAGCTGGCACAAGTTGTGACAATCCTGGGACTTCTTAGTACAAGGCACATGTTCATTTTGGCTTTGGCTGCAGAGAGATAAGAGCATTTTATAATTAGTAAATGTGCCATTTAAAAAAGAACTTTTTCCCCCTCCATCCTTAAGGACATCCACCTCCAACTGTTAAAGCTTGGAATATAGAGCGTTTTTGCAAATTAGAATTTCCCTGAGAAAGCCATAATTGATAAATACAGACTTCATAGGAGAGGCAATTAGATAGTTTTTGTTCTGATATAGATAAAATTCATGAATGAAATTTCTTCCTAAGAGTTTTGTGGGAAACATAGGCCAGATTCTAGAAATCAAAGTATACTTTGCATTTAACCCAAAATTCATGATCAAGTTAGAGGGTTATTTGTTTCTGAAATATAGTGAGTATTTCCCCATTATATGAAATGTCCTGTGGAATCACACTTGGAGACATGGTACAGAATTGGAAACCTGTCCACAGAACAGGTTGGGAAAACAGAAAAAACGCTGGAATACGTAATATGGGGAAATTGTGATATTACCGCTCGCTAATACCAGTGGGACTTGGCTCTAATATCATCGAAAATGCTATAATTTGGATTTGAATTAAAAATACAATATAACATAATCTTTTGAGCAACAACATTTAATACCAGATGAAAAGTAGAGAGCACAGAGCGACTTGTTGGTTAGTGGCTGGAAATCATTGTTTTTTTTCCTAATATTTTTATTGTAACAAGAGTCTGCTCATATAATGGGAAAGCCAAAAGCTATTACCTGATTATAAAGTAATTTTTAAAAACTAAAGGATTAAATAATGGTGTTAAAGCTATATGTCCATTCTCTTGAACATAGCAAGTGCTCCGTCAATTCTTGTTGAATAAATGAACTTGTGGCCTAAGGAATATCAAAGTTCAGAATTAAAATAAAATCAATAATTGCCTTCATATTAAGGCTAATGAAGAGACAAAAGGAATTAATTCCTAGTTCTTAAAGCCTCCAACTTGACATATATGTTTTGGCTAATTTTTTTCCTTCAGGGGAAATCATAGATTAAAAAAAGATTAGTTGCCTGTCATTTAGCCCCCAAGTAAACCCAAAGTTCTTTGGGTTTTCCAGTTTATCTTAAACTAAAATCAGCTTCTATTTATAATCGACGCAACACAGTGGAATGGTTTGTATGTGTTCCAAGATTTAGGACAAGAAGGGTTAATTATTTTTCACTGGATGTCAAGTTCTTGACCTTCAAAACCATGCCGTCTTTGTTTCCAGATGGCCCTGCATAGTGTTACCTGTATGTAATTTAAAAACCTGTTTAATGTCATTTAAACATATTTGATTTCAATTTCCCCATTATTTCTACTGTGTTATAACCTCATGGTGAACCCAACGAAACTATTCTTATTATTCAGTAGTTTAATTCTATCACTTAACTTTAGTTCCTTTCTTGACTTGAGATGACAAAAATGTTTCTGCTTAGGAGAGATAAAATACCTTAATTTGTTAACTGTACTTTTGTGACATTGAGCAACTAAGAGATAGAGGGGGAGGTAAGGGGAGGGCTTCCTGCTCTCTCCGGGCACAAAGATAATGGCAGATGAATGAGTTTAGTTGAACAGGCTGGAAATGTCCACCTTGTACCTCTTCACCTGGTCTCAAACACCACGTGGTGGCCGAAGCTCAGAAGTACATCGCCTCCGATCAATAAAAGACAGACGAAAAGTGACCGGTTCAGAGGAGTAACAGATAAGGGGGTATTTCCAGGCTTTGGCATTTGAGCAGTCGACAAAAGTTTTTCTGAAGGATGAGAAAGAGGGTGAGTCATTCCTTTGAGCCTCTGCCTTCCCCAGGAATTAAATGAAAATTAAACACGAAAGATGCAATCTGCTACTGCCATGTGCCTCCTCTATCGTTGTTCTAGCCACTATCTATTCCTAAGCGCACTGGACTCTCCCATTTCTTGTCATCTCATCTAATGTAAATTCCCTCTTCCTTCTCCCAGCTCTGAGATACCAGGATGTGCTTTCCTTTGATCCTTCAAACAGTTGTTGCCCATCATCCCTTCCCATGGTCCCCGGGGCTGCTCCTCATCTCTGCAACCTGAGATACATTTTTCCTAGGCTAAAAAAAAAAAAAAAAGAAAAAAAGAAAAAAATCTGTTATGTTGGAGAGATGGGAAACAAAAATAAAGCATAGCCATTTAAAATAAAACCATTTACAAATGTGAAACAAAAGTCCAAGGGAAATTTTAATGTTAATTTCAAGAATTCAGGCCATTTTATATCCAGACATCATCTCCTTCCACCTTCCCGGTATTCTCCCCGCGCATCTGCTGCACGTCCCCGATTAGACCCCAGTCCCAGCGCCTCTTTGGGGTCATACGTACCAACTCACACATTGGGTACAGCACCAAGCTAGTTTGTGTGACCCACAACAGAAGGCTGTGTGATGATAAACAAGATGCAACGACACAATTACAAACCCTCCCACTCTTGTTAGTCTGTTGGAAGCGGGAAAGGAGTGTGGGAGAGATGGGTAAGAATTAGGTGGGATTTTGTGTGTGTGTGTGTTTTTAAAAATGGAAAGCAGAGTGTTCCTATATGGAGGTGATTGACTTCTTGTTTCACTGAAGCTTAGCGTTAAGCTTATTGCTAGTGATTTGTGGTTTAGAACTTGCAAGCAAATCAAGATTTCAGCTCCAATCTGTTCCCCCAAATCGTGATGCTGATATCCATCAATGTGTTATGTGAATAGACAATTAACTGAAGTGTAGAAACATTTATCCTTTCAACATGTTTTAGTATGAAAAAAAATGAAAACTTACAAAATAAGTAGATAGATTAGAATAACGAGCTCTCGGGTACCCATCACCTGGATTTAAGATTATGAACATTTTGTGCATTTTGTTCCATCTTTTCTTCTGTCATCTACTCACACACTGTCCCCACCCCTTCCTGGAGTATTTTAAAGCAAATTCAAATTGTCGTTTCACCCCGAAGTACTTCAGTGTTCATTCCATAGACAAGGGCCATTTTTAAAAACACGGTGAGCGAAACTAACACTATTTGTTCAAAGTCATCTAATTTCTAGTCCATCCTCAGAGCCCCTGCTTACCTCACAGGTGTGTCTGTGCAGCTGGTCTGTTTGAATCAGGTCCCACACAACACCTTCATGACGTCTCTTAAGTTTATTTTATTCTCTCTTTTTCATGTCGTTGCTTAGTTGGGATAAACCAGGTCATCTGTCTTTAGAATGTTCTACATTCTGAGTTTAATCAGTTGCTTCCTTGTACAGACATTTAACCTGCCTCTCTATCACTGACTTTCCTGTATAATGGTATTTAGAGCTATAGGCTTGGTTAAAGTCACGTTCAAGGTTTAAGCAGGGGCATTTCATAGTCGGCGCTGTGTGGTGTCTTCCTGTTGTGTCACGTTATGGGACAGACAGCACCCTGCTGCCCCACATTTAGTGATGCTAAGATTGATGAGCAAGTTCAAGTGCATATACTCTGGATCCTTTATATCCGTCTATTCTCGAACTTTATATCCATCTATTCTCGAACTATGTGGATAACACAGTATCTTTATGTAATCACCAGGAGTCCTTTCATTATTAACAAAAATACTTTGATATTCATTTTATTAGAGAACTACCAATGGGCAATTATCAAGTTCACACATACATATGCATCTGGATTTTTTTCCATAGCACACTTCACATGTGTTTCTTGGCCTATGCATTGCTGGAGGCTAAACCTAAATTATGAAATGTTCTGTGTGTCCACATGCACAGGCCTTTTGCATGTTGACCAATGAATAATAGACTAGATCGCTGGTCAGTTAGCAATTGCAGTCATCAGAGTAAGTATTTGTGGTCTGCTTAATTTCAGCCATATTTGCAACTAAATCGGGTCAATTGTGCATCATGTGTAACCTGTGTATGGGTGACAAGTCCAGGGGTTTCAGGAATGCTTATGGCTAAATGAACTTAAGTCTCCTACTGTATTATTTGTTCTTTGGAAATTCATCATTGTGATTGTCTAATATTTCATAGTTTCAATACGGTTGATATTACATGACTTGCTTGTTACTTCACATCGCTGATAAAGAAATAGAATGAATCAAAATACAGCAAAATACTTAGAAGTACTTACATAATAGCATAATTCCAAAGTCTAAACATGCAGCTTGAAAACCTGTGGAAAACTGAATACTGCATTTGGTGGATTTAAAGAGATTGTCACCGAATGAACACAACTAGAAGTATACACAATTACATATTTATTAGACATACCAAATACATTAAGATGTTTCATTCTTATCTGTTTCCTGGTCTCTCCCCCAAAATGGAAGTGATACTATTACTGGGCTAAGATTAATGAATATAAAATTGAATGTTTTCCTAGTGGTGATTCATGGTAACTATAAACACTCTCAGTAACGAGAAAACATTTCAAATTTTTGTGGAACTTTGATTATGAAAAATGTCTTATTCCTGTATGAAGTTTGAGGTCACTAGACCTCAGTCCTATGGGAGAGGATATTGGAGCAGATGAGAAAGATGAGACAGGGAGAGATCAAATGTCTCAAGCAAGGGCACAGGACTAACAAAGGCCAGAAGCCGTAATCGGGATCACTGCTAAATCCGATTTGGACTTACTGCATAGAGAGAGGATCTTTAACTCACCTTCACCTACGGAGCTTCAGTTATCCTGAAGCCTTGGCCTGTCCAAAGTGTAGTGGAAGCTTCCAGTTTGCGCTCCAACTGCTTCAGGATTCCAGTAAGCTTTGCTGTGAAATCTTCCCACAATTTATCTTTATTAACCCAGAAGAGGACAGTTGATTGCCTTCGTAGTTCTCATCTCTGTCAGGCACCTCCCACCCCAAGACTGTTCTTTTAATGCTCGTGGGAAAGTTGGATTTTTATGTGGTTTCCTCTTCCTTTTCTTTCTTTGATAATAACAGGGGAAAAGGTTGAAGAGAAATAAGGTTCAAGACTTTCATAAAATATTCATAAGATCCTCTAATGAGATTTTTTCTTCCCCTCAAACATAAAAGTTTTCTCTGGCAACCATCTTTTTAGTTTGCTTTTCTCTCCTTCCTGCTCAATGTCCAGTCTATGTTGGAAAGAATCTCTTTATTAAGGTCCACTGGTTTTTGACATGCCTTCTTCCATTGACCCAATCTAAAAAATGGCCTTTCTTGTTCTGCTGCTCCCATATTCAAAAAATACTTATTATTTAAGTAGAAATCATCCTATTGAAATACATATGTAAATAGACATGTGTTGCTTTTCTTATTTTGTTTTCTTAATCTTGTGATAAGACTATGAGCATTACAATTGAGAAATAATATTTTCTCATTGATCAGTACCCCATTTGGGGGTCTTCTCACGGGATACCGAGAAAGTATACAGTGCTTTTGAGCCAGCTGCTAAAGTGAACTTAGAGAAAGATCAAGAACTTACAGTTTCTGAGCCTGAAGAAGAAACAGATGAAGACAGCCCTCCCAGCCCCCAGGGTTGGTGATGATTGCATTATCTTGCTTCCAGGCCTTACATTCACTTTAAAAAAACAAAGTGAAATATGTGTACATTTTAATAAGAACCATCAGGAAGACATAAGGAAGTATCTTAAGAGTAACTTTAAATATCAGAGCAGGATTTTCAGAAACTCTTGGAATCTTTAAGAACAACAAAAAGCAACATTAGTCTCTGATTCCTGGAAGGTGGGGGGTGAACCGGAGGGTTGCCTGAAAACCAGGTCGGTGTACTTTGGCCTCCTCAAACCTCGGCATCTCTTCATTTTTCAGAGCCTTCCCCTGTTTAGGTCCATTCCCCCAAGAGGGCTGAGATCTTTTTTACCATCTGACTCTGAACTAGGGCCATTTCTTTTTCCTCTTCCCCTTCCCCACCCCCATCTTCCAAACGACAGACTGCATTTAGTAATTGCTGTCTTTTGTAATTGTTGTAGCTCCAAACTGGCTGATTAAGGGGGAGTCCCAGCTGTCGGTCAAAATGGTGTGAAGTGGCTGGAGCAGCCATCCCCTGGGCTGGAGAAAGTTAATTGCACTTTCTGAAGCCGTCCCAGTAGCAGGGGTGCGGAGAAGGGCCCCGGGAATCTCTGTTCCTGCTGTTTTTTTTTTCTGAGCACATCCATTTGTAACCTGGAAAAAAAAATATGTAGCAAACAGCACGTTAATTAGATTTAGAGATGAAATTCAATCAAGAAGCATTGGAAACACACCAGTGAATAAAGAGAAATGCTACACGGGGTTCCTGAGGTTAAAAATATGAAAAGGATCAAACAGAATGAGAATTGAGGCAGACAGGGATCACCCTAATGCTTTGGAAGGAAAACAAGAAGCTGTAGAAGTAAGCAGCTAGAGGGAAAACCCAGACGACAAGTAACGCCAGAGAGACTGGGCGAGAGTGGACAACAAATTAGACATGTCTGCAATATGCTGTGGAGGCTAATGTGATTTGGGGCTGTCTGTGCAGAGACATCACATCGTGAGGGAGAGGTGGAGTGATTTAGTGCATTTGGCAGGAACGCACCTGAAACATTGTGCTCAGGTCTGTGTATTCTGGGAGCAGGCAGACATAGAGGGAAATCAGCATAAAGCAACAAAAGCGATTAACAAGGGATGGGCTGATTTATGAGAAAAACGGACTGTGTGGTTTGGCTTAAAAGAGTAACAGGAACGGAGCATTTAAATTTAAGGATGTTTTCCTGACCTACTACCTGTGAGTCAAGGATCAAACTGTAATTAGCATGAAAGTAGGTATTGTCCTTTGAAATGGAGGACTGATATTTACAGGAAGAAAAACTTCTAGTGAATGAAAGCGATGAGATTATTAAAGTATCTTTCAGGGGAGTAAAAGGAGGCCGTGGCTGAAAAAACAGGAGTTGACATTGTTATCATGCTTTTCATTCCAGAGACATTAGATTGACCCTGGCCGTGACCCCTCAGTGCCGAAGAAGAACGATGTCAGAACCTCAGAAATCCTCTGGAAGCTTGTTGCAGTCAGGCCATTTAAAACAAATTGGTAATAGCGTACTCCCTGTATAATGCTTGTGGCAGATGGCTTATCTTCCATCTTTTTGGGTGCTGCTGATATCTGCAAAGGCAGTGACCAAAAGCAACAATCGATCTGCCACATTATCTCTGTGTGTGACCGGAGGCTGTCATGTAATCTGAGGGCTGGCTTCTGATAGCAAAGGAAGGAGAAATCTAATGTTTAAAAACCTCAAAATCATTGCTGGAGGAGCAGCATTTTGTACTAGCTAATGAGGCTAATTTGTTCTTTAAAATACAAGTCGCTGTATTTCCTAAATTACAATTCACTTCTGATATAAATACAGAAGATATAAATAAAACAAAAGGAATGGATGCTGTATTTTTTATTTTGCAGTTTGGAGTCCATTCTAAAAGGAACTGTTAGAAAAGTGATTTTATTCTCCAAATCTGGGGGGGATCTTTACTTCCTGGCTTCCAATACATGGAAGGACAATGATTGGCGTTAGTTTTATTGTGCAAGGAACAGAAGGTTGAGATGATTTCTTTGTGGCTACAGTTATAAAGTGCATTGTCCTGGAGACTATTTCCTAAATCGTGTGATTCTCAACTTTCTCATCTGGCAAATGAACGTGAGGGTGCGTATTGCTTTCGAAGCAATTAAATAGTCCACTGACAAATGTTTTATTAACATTTAGATATTTAATTAAATCAGCCCAAGAGGAAGTTATTCCTAAATCTAGGGGGGTCTTTTTCTTCTATTCATGTGGCGAGGAAAGGGATCTATTCTCACTGCTGTTGTTATTAAAGGTTTTCTTACTCCTTTTACTTCGAACATTGCAAGAGCAGGGCCTTTAGATAAAGCGAACAAAAACAAATGGCTTTCATTTTCTAAATACTGTTTGTTTAGCTATTTAAAATAACAGTTTGGACCGCATACTAGAAGAAATAGATACTTTTTTTAATGGGGCACTAACTTTTAGTGTGTAAACTAACAAATTGTACAGAATAATTATCCAGAATATCATTTAATACTTAGTTTATTGAAAGTATTTGTAGTACTATTTTTTTTTTACTCTAGGTTTTGCTTCTGAGCACTGGACTCTGATTTTTTTGAGCACATAACAGAGAAATTCTCAGTCCAACCTCATCTCATTTTAAGTTCAGATCCAGCAACCAGGAAAATTTATGTTACTTATATGAATTAAGTAATGAACTATGTCTGGGATTTCGAATGCATCTGTAACAGGTAAACTTGGCCCTTTGTGATACTAGTAATTAACTCATTTTAAAACAATTAAAGCTGCTATTCAAAGGAACTTAACCAGCAGTTCACCCACCAGTCTTTTCTTTGCAACTGGACAGACGAAAACTCCTACAGCTTTAAAAATATGAGCACTCAACTAAAGATTTATTTCCTTACCTTTCCGTCCAAATTTGGCAAAGTTTCTCTAAAACTTGTTCCTCCCTAAGCATTTTCTTTTTTCCTTCAGCGCTCTTGCAAAATCTGGTGTAGCAAGTGGTTAAGTTAAAGCAGACTGTGCCAGATCAAAGGAAGGCAAGCTTGCCTGGTTGGTGACTCCGTTTGTTGGAGCATCGTCCCGCACACCAAAGGGTTGTAGGTTCAATTTCAGGTCGGGGCACGTGCCTATGGTTGTAGGTTCCATCCCTGGATGGGTGCAGGCAGAAGGCAACTGATCAATGTGTCTCCCATATCAATGATTCTCTCTCTGTCTCTCAAATCAATACACATATGCTTAGGTGAGGGGAAGAAGAAGAAGAAGGAGAACAAGAAGATGATGGCAAGTTCGTGTAGAGCCTAGAACACGGTACAAATCGCCAAGCTGCTAGACATGTTTCCACCATTGCATGCAAACCCTTACCATGGGTCCTACCCCTCTCCTCCTCGCTTCAGCCACCCTGGTATGCTTTCTCTGGCTTGAATATTGTGCTCTTTTCTGCCTCTGGGACTTTGCAGGTTCCTTTTTGCCCAGAATGCTTTGCCCCTAGCTATTTAAGTGGCTGGCTCTCTCTTCCCTTGAGGTCTCCACTGAAATGTCACTGCTTCAGAGAGGTGGCAACCTTTCCTATAACCTACCTTCTATTATGTCACCCTGCTCTCCCTGCCCCCTCTTCCCTCCTCCTCGGCCCCGCCCTCTTTTTTCTCCGTTGTACTGTTGTACTTAACACAAATAATCCTGCTTTTCGGCTTGCTTGCTTGCTTATGGGCTGTTTCCTCCTACAATGCAGGTTCCACAAAAGCAAAGGGCTCACGTGCTTTGTTCTTTGCATTTTTCCAGCGCTAAGAACAATAGTTGGCCGGTAAAGGTGGGCTGATATTCCTTAAATATTGGACACAATTTTATAAAAGCATTATTTATTTTTCAAACTGCTCTACTTATAGAAATGGAGGAGGAAAGAGACTTAAAAATAATTATCTTGGAAGATAGTCGGACATGTCTCATTACTACAGCTATATCAAACTATCAGAGTATAACAAACGTTGCCACCTTCAGCAAACTCATCTGAATACATACATGATGCCAGGAAACCACCTTCAGAAAAGCAACCAATCAATAGGTTGGACTTTTTTTCTTTTTCTTTTTTCTTTTTCTTTTTTTTAATGAAGAGGCAAGTGGATCAATAGGTAGATGGAGAGGAAATTGGAGGACAAATAAAAAGCTATGGGCTGGAAGTTCCCTGAGGTCAAGAGCCTTTATTTCATTAATTGTTTTGAATTCACTAAAACTGCAGGGCACTCATTCAGAGTCTGTGGAATGGGCTGAAATAGAATAGAATATTGTCACAACAGATGCCAGTGAAGGGCTGACGGGAAGGGTGTGAAGAGGTTCCATTCTCAATTGAAGACCATTACCAGCACCAGCCACCTAGCACTGCTCCCTCACTTTTTCAAATAACAGAAGCCTGAAATGAGGGATAACTTCGTGCATACAAGGAAAGAACCTAGGCCTGCTTCAAGGGCATATCAAGCAGAAAACCACAACTGCATTTTCACTAGGGCTCGGGTCAGCTAGTCTATGGTTCTAGGGGAAGCAAGGAAAGCTTTCCCAAGGTCATTGCCACAAATGTAAAGGGAGAATCTGCCCATATGGAAGCAATACATAAAAGTCCCTTCAAAGGATCAGGTATCTGTACGTGCTTGCGTACATTGACTCACCAAGTCCCACCGCACCCCTGTGAAATATATAGTGCTGTTATTTCCATTTTTACAGATGAGGAGGCCAAGATCCATCAGCTAGTCAGTGGCAGAGCTGTATTTGAACCTGGGCAGGCAGGCTTCAGAGCTGGTGGAGACCAAAAACCCTCATGCTCTTTATTCTGAGATCTTGGTTTTGAGAAGGGATGTTTCTTTTTTGCAGCCCTCTCAGGTACACTGTCTTATGTCCGGAAGCAGGAAAACTGGAGTCAGATATTAGGGAGTAATTTAAGGCTAACCGTGCCTTACAATGCCCAAAAAACATCAGAAAGAGTATGCAGTGATCTAGCTGTACTCAGCAGCCTCCCAAGGGGTTTGAAGGTGGGGAGGCCAGCTTCTCCCCATGAGCACCATCACATTATGCAGAAGGCAGAACGAGAAGTGTGTATGGCTTCCTGACTTCCTGAACAGGGTGCACTTGGCTTTCTCCCTTGCTGCACTCCAAATGATGCCTGATGGCAACGCCTGTCCCCCAGGCCCTGCACTTGCTGGAAGAGGCAGCACAGCAGAGCAGCAAGGACATGCGCTGTGGAAAGAGACGCTCCTGGATTTTAATCCTGGCTCTCCCACTTATTAGCTGCATGACCGCTGGCAATTTATTTAACCTCCACTTTATGCCTCAGTTTTCTCATCCACAAGATGAGGTGAGTACTGCTCACACTGCAGAACTGTTGTGGGTGTGATTAATGAAATGAGACCTGAGCGAATGTCTAGCACGTAGAAGGCACTCAATAAGCGTTTGTGTTGTCTCCTGAGGCCAGACCAAATCCTTACCCACAGAAGGTTGAAATTATGTTCAAGATCTTGCATGGTGTCACTGTAACTTTCTCATCAGGGGATATAGAACACACCAAATCAGTTTACCAATTTGCATGTGTGTGATTGGAATAAAGGGCACTGAGCACAATTCAAAATATAAGTCACTGAAATCCACACCAGTTTTATTGTTGGAAGCGTAGTCCCAGGTTTGGCGATATAGGCGTTTGATGAGGGGTGATGGAGAGCAACATTCACGCTGATGGCAATAAGAGAGTTAAGGCAATTAAACTGGATGTTACCCCTCCAGAGTCCAACACTTGTTTCTCGAGTGCAGTGAGTTACAGACATAGCACATTGTGTACCGATAATGAAAATAACTCTGCGAACAGCACGGAAGGACTTTGGGGCTACTTCCACCCACACAGAGATGAATTTTATGTGCGGAAGCCCAGTGGAATATAAATGAACTGTTGTGCATGAGAAACAAGAAACAAAAGGCTGAGACTTTGGAATACAGCTCAAGGAGAAACCTGCACGCTGCTCCCTCCATCCCTTCAAAGAAGATCACGAACACAGGATTTCCTTCTTGCAGGGGGACAGCTGGCCTCGCACAGCAAAATGTCATGCACGGTGGGAATGAAAGCTTGTGTTTGAGGCACTGTCTCTAGAGCCTCTGGTACTTGTCACCGACTTTCTAGGTGCTCTTCAATGTCCCCTATCTGAGGGCACATGTCACTGGCAGCAAGTGTCTGTTCATTTTGATACATGTCATTTTCTTAACACTCACTTTGGAGCCGGAAGCATGACAGACACCATCCCGCCCTTGCTGAACTGATGGCACTTCCACACTGGCTGCCAGAGGGCAGAGGATGCACGGTAGAGCCACGTGGCTGGAGCTGGCCCAGTCCCTTCTCCTTTTGTCAGTGCAGGTGACTCAGCATTGGCAGACGCGCTCCAGATGTCCTGCCATCATCTGACTGATGTAGGCTCTGGGGAGTCCCCAGCCTGCAGTGATACACAAGGAGACAGGAAGCGTAAGGTTCCAAGAGGTGCCCTCGGGGTTTCTGAGATGCACTAATGCACTAATTGAGCATCATTGTTCTGCTCTCCGTCATGCTACTCCCATCCTTGTTGATTCCCCTTTCCTGAGCCGCTTGCTTTCTGAAGGCTTACTCAATCGAATATCCCACTCGGTTCATGGGGTGCGTGGTGAAGCCCACAGCACGCCGAGGCGCTGTCCAAGGTACCACCCCCTATAGTGAGTTATGGGGAAATTGCTGCTCGCTACCATACGGTAGGTTCCGTTTTTGCTTTGGTGAAATCTCCCCCTTACAAATATAAAGTGTAATTATGGATAATGAAATTTCCAGTAACCATGCCAATTGCAAACAGATGATGTAGCCACTGTCACCTTTATAGAAGTGCACCATTTATCACATGGAAAAATAGAAAGATTGAAACATTTTTGATTAATAGCAACATGTAATGTGCTCTTCTTCGAGATGTAGCCCTTGGAGAAATTTTGTATTGAACATATTTAAACAAATCTTTAACCAGATTGCAAAATGACCCTCAAGTTCTTATTTTGTTTAAAATAGGATTTTGACTTTTAAATTCCATATTTACCAGAATTATCAGTTCATAAATTATTTCAAGCAGCCAAAGACGATAAGAGTAAACACTTTGCATAAATTCCAACCTGGATGTGGACACGCAGGTGCGCCTTGTTGGTAACCCGGAGACACATCTCCCCTTCCCAAGCTGTCTGTCTCAGCCCTACGCCATCTGCTTTGAACCAAAGCTCAAGTCACGCCTCTAGGGAGCAGCCGACCTCTCTGATCTTCCACACCTCCCACTTCCGTTCTAGTCCCCCCTACAAAATTTGCCATTACTACGTCACAGAACTGTACCCTTAAAAACGATACATTTTTATGGTGAATTTTCTGCGTATATTTGCCACCACAGCAAAAAAGTAAGGGACAAATATGAGCTTATTTTAACCAAGGCCATGTTTAAATCTAAAAGGCTTAAAAATAAAGCTTGCGTATCATCGTGCACTTAAAAACATTACCACTTAATTGTATATTGTTAAGAGTGTTTCACTCGTGTACATTATTTATTGTATCTTCTTAACTGGATTGATTATAAGCTTCCTGAAAGCTCGAAACAAGTATAAAGTGAAGGGAAGTGCTGACCTCCTTCACTGACACTGTAATGTTCTCTAAACATTATTTTTCACTTTAATAAGTTTTTGTGACCGTCTCACTAAGAACAGAGACGACCTGTCATGTCAAAGGGCACAAGATCTTTCATCATACTTAGGAAAATGCAAAGCAAAAGGAAATAGAACAGAAACAAAAACAAATTCCGTGACCAACCCTGGGAACTTCCGATCAGAGTTTATTATAAAGAGTGCCAAGGTAAAGCCCAAAGGAGAAGGAGCCAGAACACCTGGGTTGTAGTCCACCTGTGGGCACTCAGTCACCTTGGCAAAGAGACACCAGAGAGCTCCGTGTTCTGACCTAAGCCAGCCATTAGGACGAAACACCTTCCTCTCCATTCGATGTCCGGGGACGTTACATCAAATGGAGACAATGCCTGTTTTCCTCATTTGCACAATTTTGTTAAATATCAGAATGGATCATGGTGTAATAATAATATGTAAGATGTTATTAAATCACAAGCCTCTTTTTAGGACTCTTTGTGTTAATTCTGGGCACAAGTTAGAAACTTCCACCCAGATGACCTGGGATTTATTTTTGCATGTCCTAGGAAGCTTGTTTATATGTATGTTGTGACCGTGGCTTGCCCATTGTCTTTCCCTGTGCAAGGTCCCTTAGGTGGTGTTTGCACTGAGTGGTGTGATTTTTGTTTTCAAAGAGGGAAATTTTTACAAATTGTGCTTCACTTTTATTTCAGCTTGAGCTGTTTCCTCCTGAGAAAACAGCTTTTTGCTTGGCAAAAATGGATGTGAAGCATTGGCGAAAACGAAAGGCCGTTTTTATTGCAAAGAAAACTGCCTTTTGCTTTTGCCAAAAAAAGCAAAACATATGAGACAAAACCACAAATATTTCCCTGTTTGCAAACCCTGCGAAAACGTGATTTTTCACCAGTGGTGAGAATATTTTCCCACACTACTCTTTCCATTTCTAAAAATTATGGTTTCAATGGTAAAAGTCATAATTTACACCTATAAAACCTCATCCCTATAATCAAATATCGTGAATGTTGGTATTAAACATATTGAATGCATTTTCTGTGAGATGCGATATTGGAGGAAGCATAACCCTCACACAGTGAGATTATGGTTTCCAGAACGTAAAGTGAAAGAGGAGCTGAGCAATGGTGGACTGTTGACATGGACCAAGAAAGCTTGAAAAGGAAAGGTGTGTGAGGTTCAACTTGGATTTCATGCAGCCTGGGATGTACCTAAATGAATTAAGACTTAGGATGACTTGAGACTTACTTTGCATGAAAGAGAAAAAAGGGTGGCAATAATAGAACGTGCTAGAAAGGATACTGAAATGACATTTGAGAACATCGATTCCCGCCCTGAGAAGTTAAGTGTCTACGCAATCTCTAACAAACCAGCTCAGCCTCCTGGCGTCTCGGATTCCACTTGTGAAAATGTCAGGATTCAATTAAATGACCATTTAGATTCCTTTCTTATGTAAACATTTACAAAATCTACGTAGGAATTACATCTGTAAAATATAGAAATTGCAACTATCAAGGATCTCCACTAGCTGACTCCCTTGATTCCAAAGTAGCCCACCAAGGTCAGAGGGCTACTTGGTGTCGTTAATGAAGAATGAGAAGGTATTCACGTAATAAATTTAGTTGGGAATTACTTTGGTTCATGGTGGCCCTCATATCACTCTGTTTTTCCTCCTGCAATTAAGCTAATTTCTCTCCATTTCCCCCAGTGAACTAGTAAGCATTCATTCACCATTTTTATATTATTAAACTATTTAAAATATTCATATATGTGTAATTTAATCCAAGCAATATATTTGTTCAGGAAAGTGGGGCGTGAATACATTTGTGCTACATGGAGGGATATTTTGAAAAAGAATTAGTTTTTAAAGCAAATCTGTGGTCAACGTTTTATCAAGCCAGGAACCACTCTCTGAAGTGAAGACATTTTTCTAAATGAATTTATTTTATACAAATTGGTTTTCAAAGGTATGGTAGAGAACTTTCAGAGGTTCCTTGCTCTCCTTGACCCTTCTGCTTCAAACCTGGGTCTCTGTGTCTCCCTTCCCCTAAGGGTTGCCTTTAATTGAACTGAATGACAGCCGCGAGTCAGGCACTGGAATGGAGCATTTATTCTTCATCTGGGCTCAGTGGGTTACGGACAGCCCGCAGAGCACCACACACCTTAAGCACTTGTGATACCTTTTCTCCTGTATCCCTACAGCAAGCGCAGGCAGAGCTCTCCTGTGTAGCCAGGGGGGTCCTGTCTGTGGCTTGGGTTGCTGATAAGGTGCCAGAGGGTGGGCTTTATCTGAGTTCCTCCCTCCATTGCTGAGCTATTTGTCTCCAAGGCTCTGACTGTCTCAACAGGGTTTTCATGGAATTTGGGGGGATGAGGTGAGGGTTGAGGACTTTCCATGTCCTCTGCAGAGGGACAATGCACACTGGGAAGAAGCTGTTCTGGGAGTCACACCCCAAGTGCAAAGCTGTGGCAACCCACAGCCCCGGCAGGGGTTGCTGGGACTAAAGTGGTTTCCTCTACATTCTTCACTTTTTAGGGATGGACAGCCCCTTCTTTGTTACAACGCGGGCAGAAGGACTCCAGCCGTTGCTCCAGGGCTCTTTGAATTAAAGCACTTTCGATCCCCTCCTCCTTATTTTGTGGGGGTTTGGAGCTGACCGGCCTGGATCCTTGGGCAAAGCTTTTCCAGCCTCTGCTCGCCATAAGTAAGCCGTGTGAAAGGACAGTCGTGAGTCACATGTGACTCCCGTGTGCCCAGCCAGGCATTTAGGACAGAGCAATCACGGACAGGCAGTGACCTTGCTCCTGGAGCCTACCTTCCAGAGTTAGGGAACAAACAAATAAATTTAAAAAGGAGAAATAAATAAGAAAAATATCAGGTAGTGAGTTGATAGGTGGTTTAGAACAACCCCACCCAACACAAAGATCTTTTTAAAAAAAGTTCATTGTCCTCCACTTATTACTCTGATAATATAACCTGTCTACAAATAGAATTGTTAAAAGTGAACAAGATAGTACATTTCTAACTACATTTTATGTAAGTATATAAATAGAAAAGATTTTAGTTCATATATGGTAAGTATAAATAGGTTTCTATATGTAGTATTTTATTTATATACAATATATACATGTATACAATAGTTTTACTAAATACAAAAAGGAAGTAGATGCGTGGAAAGTAGTTTGTCAAGAAATAATATGTATCGCAATAGGTCAGTGCTTGAACTCAACTACACAAGACATTGCCATTTCTTGGGGGTTAACTTCCAGCTTTCTTTAGATTTCCACTGATGTTTATTTTCCCTATCGATGCTTGAAGCTTGTGCATATTGGACATAAGTCCTCACCCTGCATGAGAAAATTTTTAGTGTGGTTTCTGATCTCCTCTCCCCCCACCCTCTGCTCCTGGCACAGTGCTGTTTTCTGGTGTTTGAAGGCTGAAGTGGTATGTACATTTTTGGCAGGCACAGGAAGAGAAAGTAGATCGTTGCTCCTTTTTTTTTTTAACTGACTTTCCTAATGTGTTTTCCTAGTTTATTTAAAATGTATTATTTTAAAGTGGACAATTTAGTGGGGTTTTTTTGCATATTCACAAAGTCGTACAACCATCACCATGATCTAACTCTAGAATATTTTCATCGCCCCCCGAAAGAAACCTCACCTCCATTGGTGGTCTCTCCCCTCTCCCCTGTGCAGCACCCGGCATCACTGATTGGCTGGCTGACCCTGTGGATGCTACTGGTCTGCACGTTTCATGTGAATGGAGTCATAGAAGATTCATTTCTTTAGGTTAGCTCTTTTCACTTAACATACTGTTTTCAAGGCTCATCTGTGTTATAGTATACATCAGTATTTTGTTTCTCTTTACTTTCTAATACCTTGTAGCTTGTTTCTGGATTAATTTCCCTTCCTAAAGTGTCTCTCCCAAGAAGTCTTGCAAAGAGGCATAAATCTGTAGCATGTGTTATCCTTAGACCCACTGGACGTCATAAATATCCTCATTTCAGTAAAATACTGGCTATTTGGAAATGGTTAGGTTCAAAGTTCCTTAACTTCCATGCTTCGAAGATGTTTCCTCACTGCTATCAAGCACCCTGGCATCAGTCTGCTGCTTGTTCTGGCTAAGGTCGTCTGTCCCGTTTCCTCTGCGTGCACTAGAGTGTGTGCGTCAGAGCGGAAGAGGCTCCGACGTTCCCAAGTTGCACTGTGATGTCTCCAATTATGTCTTCTGGTCTTACTTAGCACTAGATGAGACCCTTCCATCTAAATATTCTATATTCCTCTAGTTATGAAAATTATTTCTTCACATATTTTTCTCATTCTATTTTCTCTTTTAGAGACCACCTATTCTGCAGGTAATGATAGTTTGACTTGTTTTTCCTACCTCTTAACTTTTCTTTCAGTCTTTCCCGATGCTCTCTTTGAGAGTGCCTTGATTTGATCTTTCAGCTCATTAAATCTTTGTTCCGCTGAATCCATTCTGGTATTTAATCTACCCAGTGACTCCTGTACTTGAGGAATTGTATTTTGCTGTACAGAGTATTTCTAACAGCTTCACCTTTATTGTCACTGTTCCTCTCGCAAGCATCCAGTCACCTCCTCTCTGTTGGGGATATTAATTATGCTCACTTTAAACAGCTGCTCTGGCTTTCCTGGAACTTTTGCTTTCCCCGGAACTGTTGTTCTGTTATTTTTCTGCGTGAGTTCAGCTTTTCTTCTCTTCCTCTCCACTGCATTGACTTCTGATTTTGCCCTGGGGAAGGGGAGAGGAGCTTGCTTGTCCACCCAGGTTACTTTAGGTTTGGAGGGTGGAGCTGCTCTTCGAGGTGAATGGGCCCTTTGTATTTGCGCTCCAGCTCAGCCACTCCCTTTTTCTCCTACTTCACACGTTACCAGTGCCCCAGGGAATCTCGTGGCACCTCTGTCCCAGGAAAGGTGGTGACAGGGAGAAGGTGTTCCTACACCTGCCAGGCTGCCTGGCTCTCTGCCGTGCTTCCTGGTGGCACCGCTGCCACCCTCACGTTCCCTTTCCAGCGCCACCTTTCCTAGGTGCTGGGCTAATGTTGCTGCCCAGAATGACCACCCCAAGCAAATACCAGGGACGGGAGGGGGGCATTAGTGAAGAGGGGGTCCAGCGCCCAGACCACACTCCTCCCGTGTTAACTCAGCTCTATGCTCCACCAACCTCACTCAGACTTGCCTTCTCTTCCTCAGTCTCTCAGTCCAGGATTAGATTCGGGGGAAAGAGTCAGCACCCCAGGCTACTTTGCTGTTTTTCCATATGCACCGATGATCATCTGTCTTTCCAAATAGGCAAGAAACATTAATTTGATCTCGACCACCGCTTTTCCAACATGATCGGTAGAACATTCAGAGTGAAATGTGCAAGCCACTGGAGTTCATGTGGACTTGAATCGCTTTTATACACCAAAATAGACCATTTCAAAACTCAGTCAGTGGTGTGATGAATAGTTCATCTCAGCAGAAGCCCAGACACTGAGCTCAACCAGTTACTCTGCTGTCTGGATTCAGGTGGTTGGGGTTTGGCGCTCGATGTCTAAGTATGGAAAGTGGGAACCTACTTGTGAGGACATCTGTCTGTACACTTGCCAGCCCTGATTACACAGACAATCTATTAATAGAACTACTGGAGAGGATGGTTTTTGGTGGACGAGAGCACATTTAAATCATTTCTTCATTCAAGAAATATTTATTGAGCGCCTATACTGTGCTGGACTCTATGCTGAGACCTTCACAAGACATTCTTTTATGTGAGTGATAACCAGAGTTTTAAAGTATAATCTGATCATGCATTTCACGACAATGAACATAGAGTCTAAAGAAAGAATCCATTATCTTCTTGTTCTATGAAAGTGCTGGTTGTCCTAAAATTTGGACTATGTTGTGCATAAAACTTTGTTCAATGATACTTTGATGGTTCAAGAAATATTGTGTCAGAGGAACGGCTATTTCCTTAGATTCTTCATTTGGACTTTAGCATAGAAAAGGTTGGCCTCCTGGCAGACACAGAGCTGAGAGCAGAGAATCAGTGGAGGGACTCCTAGGCAAACACTGGGGCAGGTGCTATGACCCAGACACAGCACAAAAATAAAATAAAATACAGCATCTGTGATCCTGCCAAGAGATCATGAACTAGTGTCTCTGGAGTTGATGGCCTTGACACCTGAAGAATTTAGGGCCTTGGCTCTGTGTGGGTCTCTTCTGTGATCCTAGGAAAGACTGTATAGGAGCCATCCACATGGGAAGAAGGAAGGGAGGGCCCTCAGGGATAGTCAACATTGAAGAGGCACAGGAGCTGAGTCACTAATTCTTGAGAAATGAGATCATGTATCAAGATAAATGCATGAGATGATAGAATCATTCCCAGGATGAGTTGTGAAAAGGAAGCCAAAAGTAAGGTACGGAATGAGTGAAGCAGGTTGAGGTCCAGAGCTCTGGGCCACAGTGGGACTTAACTTTTCATCAGCACCCGAGTCTGTTCTCATGCCATGAAGATCCCTGCAAGATCCCCTTGGTGGATGGAGAGATTACTTTGCAAAGTCCTAAGGGGAAGGTGACATACTCATTTCTCTATTCATTTATTAATGTATTCATTTTATCAGCAGCTAGTTGTGGCATATTCATTACTCAACAAGTATTGGGGGTCTCCTCTGTATCAGGCATTGGGTGAATGGTGAGATTGGAGAGGTAGGTGGAGACCAGACAGTCCAGGGCCAGGTGAAGCTTTGGCTTTGTCCTAAAAGCAAGTGAAAGTCATCAAGCCAGTCTAACAAGAGATGTAACACAACCAGATCTCAAGGTGAACAACCTCTCTGCCACAGCGTGGAGCAGAGATCGGAAGGCATGACTGCAGGGAAGCCAGAAGGGAGACTATCACGGTTTCCAGATGCAAGGCAAGAGTTTGACCAGGGCGGTGCAGAAAATGGACAGATGTGAGACACTGTGAAGTGATGAAACTGCTTTGGACAGACACAATGCCAGACCGGATATGGGAGGGGTCGTGGGAGACGGAGGTGCCAGGAGTCACTCCTGAATTTCGGGGTTAGCCACAGATGATGGCTACTCACTGAGAGAGGAAAACTGGAGCAGTTAGTCTGGGATGCTCATTGCCAGAACATGTCCTTTGGCCACGTGTGCTTCCCTGCTGCCCCTAATAAACCACTCTGGTACCTCCACATGCTTCTAATGGGCTACCTGGGCTACCTCCACAGAGCATTGAGTTGCTGCTCAGCGTCCTGCGCTGGAGCAAATTTGTTTCTAAACTCGTCGATAAGCATTATGGGAAGGCCATTAGGTGAAATAACTGGGAAGGGACAAGAAAATACAAGTCCCACCCCAGCGACAGGTGGGGAGGAAAGAACCTGAATGGTTCAGTCTTGGAAATTCTTCAATACGGTTACTAAGCCGCTAGCATCCCTTTTCTGGCTCATGTAAGCCCTTCACCCCACATTTCTCAGAGCTAGCTGATAATCACTGCTTCTTCTGAGTGTCCTTCAGCTTTTTCCGACTCCGCTGGAGCTTAGGAGCAGAAACACGTAGAAAAGGCAGGCAGAAGCCATTATTCAGCCAGACAATGCTATTTATTGAACCCACTTGTACAAAACACTCTACCTGGTTTTTGAAGAGATAAAAAAGGAATGGCCGTGGGGAAAGAAAAAGGAGAAGCAAAGCATCTAGGTAGTTCATAAACTGTACAGTCAACTCTCCCTAAATGCAGGGAGGCATGGCGGCTTGTCAGGAGGCCCCACAGACAGGAGCCGGGAGCTCGGCAGAGGCAGATGTCTGTTCTGGAAGGAGATACGTGGAGCTATCAGGGAGTGTTAAGGCTGGGATTTTACAGACTTCGGCCACTTTTTCACTGGAAAGGACCATTAGAACTCCCAACGGGGCAAGCATGCTGCTGATGCAAATGACGAAAGTGGTAAGTATATCTTCCTGGGAAACATACCCTTCGTATGTGACTTTAGAGAAAATGGAATTAATTCTTTCTGTCTAGTGGGCGAGATGGTCACATAAAAACTATTCGAGTGGAAAATAATGTTCAGAGAACATTACAGTGTAAATTAAGGAAGTAAGTACTTTCCCCCACTTTGATACTCAGAAATATGGGGGGTAGTGCTGCAAGATTTTCTAATAACCTCATAAAACTGTAGGGGAAACATTGTGGGAAACTGAGGCAGGGGCTTGAACTAGCATTTCCAGGCTCCCCGAGGTTCACCTGAGTCAGGACTTCAGGAGCTTCCTTGACATCAAAGAAATAGATCCGAGTGTTCAGCAATGGTGGTCGCACAGCCAGTGGAGGACAGCGCCCTGGACCTGAAGGTGTCCTGTTGGGATCCACAGTGGGTGACATTGAGTTGTCTGTTCTTCTCAGTTCCCTTCCCGCCCCTTTGTCCTTTTTTTCCCTTGTACACACATACTCAGCCTGACCTCCAGGAGCCGCACAGGGAAGTTCCCACAGCGACCATCTCCCCAAGGCATCAGACAACCAGAGCCGTGGCTCTGGTCCCTGGACCTGCAGCCTCTCCCTCCCCTGCCTCTTGCTAGACATGCACACTCTCAGGCCCCACCCCAGAACCCTGGATATGAAAACAGCAATCCGTGTTGTAATGGGCCCTCCAGAAGATTCTGAGGAAACCAGTGACTTAGAGGGACTCCCTGGGGCCCTTAGCTAGGACATCCCCAAGAAGTACTCCAGAGTAATTCAAAGAAGTGACCAAGAATTCTCCAGGGTTCAGCTATCCATGGGTGGCAGGTCATTTCCTGGGGACCTGCAAAGGTGCTATGGTTCTGTCGCTTCTGTGTGAGTTGAGGCCACACCTGCAATCTGCCCTGCAGTGCTGGAAAACCTCCCGGCCGGCCTGGGCTCTCTCTGGGGTTATAGCATAGACTGGCTGGTCTTCCCTCACCACCACAGGGCAGGACATAGCCCACCCAGGGCTGCTTTGTCCCCGTTCCAGTCCTCGTCCAGGCAAGGCGGCTCCTCCGGGCTGAAGCCCTGGGAGGAGGACCCCATATCTGGAGGTGTTGTGGTCCCACACCTGGGGAAGGTATGTCCTTGCTGAGAAGCAGCTGAGGAGCCGAAGGTGATTAGCTAAAAAACAGATGCACATACCACACAGACACCAGCAACAATGTGGGGACGGCTGCAGGGAGAGGGGTGGGGGTAGGAGGAGACGGACAAAGGAGGAGGAAATGGGGACAGAAAGGGACTTTGCTTGGAGTGATAAGTGCGCGATGCAGTGTGCAGATGAGGTTTCACTGAGTTGTATAAAACCTATGGGATTTTGCAAACCGTGACCCCAATAAATTCAATTAAAAAAAAGGAAAACAGAAAAGATTCCAAGTGTCCACCAGCACAGAGGAGAGGGGCAGATGCCGATGTTCGTGGCAGCCTGTGCAGGAGGCAGCTGAGAGAAGAGGGGGCAGACGCCTGGGATGAGCGCTGTGGCCCAGAATCATCTGGATAAAAAGACAAGTATTAGAGCCCTTCCAAGAGCTTTTCAGAGAACCTTGGCTGGCTGATCGTGATGTCGCTGACCCAAGCACCACGATCTGGAAACCACAGCTGACTCTTACAATGTCATGAGGGACCCTTCTGTAGGAAGGCCAGGAAAGGGGCGGGGTACCTGGGGGCTGTGTGCACTCTCCTCAGTTACAGCTTGAATGTCTTTTTTTTTTTTTTACTAGTTAGTATATTGCTTTGGATGTTTTCACAGAGATGAAAAACAGAGAGTTACACCAGATGAGAAGATTCAATTCTTTTTTATGTAAAAGTCTGAGCTGGTATGTTGGCTCGATGCCACAGTGCTGGCACGGAGGCCCAGGCCCCTTTTCTCTCGTCGCCTGCCGTCTCTTGGGGTGCTGTCTTGGCCGCATGATCAGAACTGGCTCATCAGCCCCATGTCAGTGTTCGAGCCCTTAGGAAGAGAGAGAAGGAAGCAAAGTGCCTTAGTCAGCTTGGTCTATGGTAACAGAGCCCCATGGACTGGCTTCCACAACAGGTATTTAATTCTCGCAGTTCTGGAAGCTGAAGTCTGAGATCAGTGTCTGAGGTCAGGATGCCAGCAGGATTGGGTTCTGATGAGGGTCCTCTTCCTGGCTCACAGGTGGCCCCCTATACCTGCACATAGCAGAGCGACAGCAAGCTCTGGTCACATCTTCATCTTATAAGGGCTCCGGTCGCATCCTGGGGCCCCAACTTCATGATCCCGTTTAAACTTAATTACCTCCCAAGGCCCTAGCAAGGCCCTAATATCATCACGTGGGGGTCAGGGCTTCAACAGATAAATCTGGGGGTGCGTACCAGGGCCAACAGCTTTCTCTAAACAATGCAACCCGAAAGTTGCAGATGTCATTTTCACTCACGCTCATTGGCCAGAATCCTTTGATAGGGTCACAGCTGCTGCCAGGGAGGCGGGGGAAATACAATCCTGAGCTGGACAGCCATGGCGCAGCTAAAATGCTGGGAGTCTGGATGTTAAAAGGGAAAGGAGGACATGGATGCTGAGGATTAATGCAATGTCTTTCCAAAGGGCTTGGAGTCACTGTACCTCTTCTCCCCACGCCAACACTTCCTTTGATTATGCCCCATCGCTTATCCTTCCTTTGTATGCCTCCTCCTCTGTTTATGACCCTAGACATTATGGAGCGCTCTCGGGGGCATGGCCAGGTCTGTACTGCCACATGGGAAGCTGTATTTTAAGCTGCCTGGGGCTATGCTTTTTAGGGTGGGGTGCAGGGGTGAGGGTCAGGGTCAGAGCTCAGTCAATGGCAGAGGGCCCGCTGGTCCTGCGCTCACTCCTAGCAGCTGCTCACACATTGATTTAAGACACTTCCTTGGATTCTTAAAATAGGGATTTGCAATTTCGTTTGTTGTCTGTAGGCTCGCGTTGGGTCAGCAACTGTTGACGTACACTTCCTACATCCGAAACATCTATGTCACCGCGTAATAAAATCCAATATTTACCCTGGAGCACCTTACCCTCTCACATATTTTTACCCATCAAAAATTCTCAAATTTAATAGGAAAATCTTTCAACAAGATTTACAGACTGTGGGCTATGAGGCCAGCACTACTTGTGGTTGAATTTCTAGCATCTAATGCAGAATAGGCTTACGAAAAATATCCTCTGAATGAGAGAGTAAATGACTGGAGATTTGGAGAGGAAGGAGGCTGTCCTAAGAGTTCGTCATTCAGTGGGGAAATGAGCACGCAGGCAAGACCTCGTACCACCACTCTGGGAGCCTTCGGGCTCACCTGACACTTTCTGTCCCCCTCTGCCACACCAGCCTCCCGGTGCACGCAGGAGGTGGCTGTGGGAGGTACGCTGCCCATCCACCAACTCAGTACACTCACCTCTCTGCTTTGGAATGAGCTCATTCTGGGGGCTTCTCCACAGCAGCAGTGCTGACATTTTAAATCGGATCTTTTTTGTTGTTCTGTGGGGTATTTACATTGTAGGATGTGTAGCGACATTCCTGTCTTCCATCCATTTGATGTCAGGAAGAGTCCTCCTCCAGTTGTGACAAGCAAATATGTCTGCAGACGTGACCAAGCGTCGCCTGGAAGGCAAAAGCACCCTCCTCTGAGAACTACTACGCTACACACATCAGACATTCTTTCTTGATGCTGTCAGATGCTGACCAGGAGCTTGTACAAAGGCCTGAGGATGAGCCTACGCTTCTCTCTCAGGGATACTGGCTCTTCCCAAGCCCTCCAGCTCAGGCAGAAGGTGGGACTTCTCGCTTGATGAAAATATACATGTTCTTCTTACACTTCCTCAACAAATGACAACTTGGCCTCCTCATATCTGGTTTTAAAGAAGATGATTCTCACTCTAACCAACTATCCCATATCTTTGCTTTCACTCAAGTTCTTCCTGGGACCCAGCCTGTCCCCAATCCCAGTCTGGCTGTCCTTGCACCTGCCCCTTGCCACCTCTTTGTCCTGCCCCTTGGGAGCTGGATCCTGCTTTTAGTATCATCCCAGCTGTGTTCCTGCCTCGAGGGCAAGATTTGCTGACTCCCAGGCAGCCTCTCCCTTGACACCCCCCAACACCAAACATCACGATGGTCTGGAAGTCCCAACAAACCAGAGAGCAAGAACGGCACCATTTCCCTCATGCACGGAAAGTGTAATAACAAACTCCACAATCACTACAATTTATTTACGTGGTACCAGGTTACCCTGTGTATTAGGGTCCTCCAGAGAAACAGCCAACAGGATGTATGTATGTTACCCACACATACCTGTGTGTGTATGTATATATGTATGCATGTATCTGTCTATCTATCTGTCATCTATTTATCTATTTATTTTATGGAATAAGCTCATGCTATTACTGAAGGGAAGAAGTCCCAAGATCTGAAGGCAATGAATTAGAGGCTCAGGAGACCAATAATGTACATTTCAATCCGAGTCTGAGTCCAAAGACAGGAAAAGACCAACCATGTCCCAGCTCCAAGACAGTCAAGCAGAGAGAGAGCAGTTTTCCCTTACTCATCCTTTCTGTTCTCTTCAGGCCTTCTCCTGATTGGATGAAGCCCCCCACGCCCTCAGGAGGGTGATTGGGCCTTACTCAGTCTACTGATTGAAATGTTAATCTCATCCAGAAACACCCAAACACAGGTACCCAGAATAATGTTTAACCAAACATCTGAACACCCTGCAGCTCAGTCAAGTTGACTCATAAAGTTAACCATCATACCTGACCTCCTGAGAGCGCCCACCCACCCTTCCCGTGGGTCAGTTTGGTTCTAGGTAACCTCCCTGCTAAGGATGACAAATGGCTGTCAGTAGCTACAGACTCATCAAGTCTTGCCTTCTCAGCAGGCCCGGCAGAAAGAATTTCCCTTCCCTTAGGAGCCAGGGTTGGGGCCAGTACCACAAAACCCTGGTGGGCAGAGTAGGGAGAGGGGTCAGTAAGAGGCAGGAAAGACCCCCAATGTCCACATGAGCATTAAAAAGGGACCAAGGTGGTGGCCTTTCAAAGGTCAGACCTGAGAGGAGTCTGCCCAATGCTGTGTGCCCACGTGCTGAGCTGGGGCTCCCCTGAGCCCCAGCAGGCTCCTGGCTGGGCATCTCAGCGCACACTGCTCACCTGGCTCCTGACCGTAGGTCACCAGGGTCCTCAGGTACCCTCTTATTGTTTTCTTTCCAACTCTGGATCCAGAAGCCACCCCTCCACTCTCTTGACATCCCTTATGTTCTTCACATACTGTCCCCACTCTATGTGCCAGGGTCCTAAAAGTAGCCACCCACCACTACGCTGACGCTGTAGAATGTATGAAGTATCATGGTAGCCAAATGTCCTCCGCAGGTTCACTAAATGCCTCCACACCTCTTCACAGAGAGGAAACAAGAGCAAGGCAGAAACTTGGAGAGGCGAGTCCCACCCCGCCCCCGGCTCTTGGGGTCCAGTGTGGGCACATCCCGCCTCTGGAGGGGCCATAATGGGAAGTGTTGTCTCTGTGGCCGTGACCTTCCATTATTTTTAAGTAGCTGTAGCCCAACAAAAGACAAATGAAAACTCTCTCTGCTTGACATTGAAAAAATTACTGGCATGTCATATGGTAATTCATTAAAGAATTCTCATTCATCAAAACAATTCATTTTTGTTTGAAGAGGCTGAATAAGCAGTTTCTCGCTGATTTCACTGTTGGCCTCTCTGGCCACATGTGGCTCCAGCTCATTTGCAGTAATTTAATTCCTAAATATTAAGAGCTTTGGGGGGCATATGTGGAATATTTTAAATCAAATTGGGCTGTTTTTACTTAGATACCTTCGTATAAATTCATTTCTGCCTTTTACATTCTTTTACAATTCTAATAGCCAGGACTTGAATTTAATCACTTTTAAAAAAATGAACAGGAACACACCAAGTAGATTCTTTGTTTTTTCAGAACTTGAAATAATATCCAGTTGATTTGAGTCCACTGCTGAACTGAGCACGGGGAAATATTTTTTAATAACCCTTCATGATAAAGCACATTAGTTCATCCCCTGTGTTAGCTGTGTTCAAGCACCACAGAAAGAGAGCTGTTGGATTTCCCCAAAACTTTTTCTCAAAAATCTTTAGTCAGGAATATTTCCCAATGTCCAATTTGCATTATTCATCTAAAAGATTTTTATCTTTTTAAGGACTCCATTTTTCTTCCTTTAGCCCTTTCAGCTCATTTTCCTGTAAGCCTAATTCCCTCAGCCACCTCTCCTCACACCGCTTCGTCTTCCTGCATCCTTGTTTCTTCTGACCTCCTCCACAGAACGGGGTTTGTAAGCTCAAGACGCTAACTAAGGTCACACAGGTACTTTAAAAGGGTACGTTGACAACAATGGAAGGGGAACCCAGGACACCCCGACTGAGGTGGAAGCTGTCACCATTGCGCTCCAGCTAAGAGCCCCCATGAGAAATAATTCTTAAGATTTTCCAAATCTCACACTTTCAAGAGAAGCCAGAAATCTACATTGTAGTATGAAGTATCCCAATTTTAGATATGGTCACTTACTTTAAAAAAATTTAAGATCATTCCTTCCCAAAGCCTTTAAGGGTCACCTAGGCCGCTAGAAATTCTTTTACTCACAATTTAACCATGCCCGAAGCAAATTTGTTTCCATTAAAATCTAATATGTTTGCCCCTCCCCCACTCCCTGAGTACTCAGCACAGAGATTTGCAGTGATCTGGTAAATATCTAGGGTGTGAGAGCCCTTCTCCTCCCCCATGGTCATCTCAAGCCTTGGGACCAGAGCTCTTCCTGGGAGATAATGAGTTCCCCTTGGCCTTGCACTTTGCCATGAGCCTCCAGACTTGGAATACAGGTGGTTAAGATGGAGGTAGACCTACCTGTTGAGCCTGGAAAAAAAAAGAGCAACTGAATTCTAGTCTCTCTCTGTTCACTTCTCCCTTCTTATCCCTTGTCACTGTCCCCTCTCTGTCTTAGGCCAACTCCTCCACCACCACTACCAATGCCAGGCAAGGCTGGGGTAGGCTCGCCCCTGTTACACACACATCCACACACGTGCACGCACACACACACACACACACACACACACCTCCATGCACGTCCACACACACCACATTCTCCCGTCATTTCCTGACTTGTTTTCTTCTTCTCACCTGCTCTTGATGCTGGTGAACTTGATTTTACCAAAAATGTGGTGTGTCTGAGATTTCCAGTGCTGCCAAAGACTAAAGAAGTGGTCGGGACTTCAGGATGTTAATACCCTAATTAGCCCACACGTTTGAATAATTGAGAGTTAACTTTATTGTAATCATTGCACCTTGGATTAGCATATGACTTAAGTTTTTAAAAGCGTTTTTACACTTATCATTTCATGTTTATCTTTACAAATTAGCCCTGTGGCTCCAAGAGTGAGAGAACATCATCCACCCCGTTAACCAACCAGGAATCTCCTGTCACGAAGGCTCCGAGACTTGCCTGGTGCTGGGGCTCAGACACGTGAGGGTCTCCAGGGAAATTCTGATGTCAGACATTATATTCGTTGACAGGTATCTTCACTGAATTGCATCTCTCTTCCTGTGATTTTACACCTTTTAACAAAAGTAATTCATTACCAGTGGAATCCATACATACGATCAAATGTTTATAGTGTGATTGACTATGGTGCCCAGTGTTGCACCTGGGTGATCTGACGACCGCATTTATGATGCTACCCCGCCAGTTCGTAGGAGGTCAAGGACTGGTGTTTGTTTCCTGGGTAGGATGGCCGGCTTATTTTTTTCTAATTAGACCCGTCCACGTGATACAGGAAGGAGAGTAAATGTGAACTTTTCAGGCGATGCGCCTGTCTATACGCACCTTGCTAAAATTTTTAAAAGCAGCGCACAGATAACTTTGCTAACTTATGATCTAGCAAGATCTTCTTTTGAGAACCTATATCAATTATTATAAAGCCCCAGAAATCCCAACTGAATATAACTGAAAAAAAAGCACATTATCCCCTCCAATGGCCAAAGTTGGAACAATCGGAGCAACGAAAACAGATAAAGTAGTATTAGATTATAAGACAAAGTGTAAAGGAAATATCCATGAGCTCAGACTGATATAAATAAATGACTGACTAAGTAAATAAATGAAGGAAAACAGGCAAATCTACTGTGCCAAAGAATTCTCAATATTTTATGTAACTCCTCACTCCTCAAGTTCGGCTGCCTATAGTGATGTCCTTCTACAGAGGACGGTATGCAAAGGGGGAAAATAAACGGACAGTGGGGAAGCTGGATGAACACTACCCCAGGCCATGGTCAAGTGTTCGGTATCAACAGGGAAGCCGTGGTGATAGTACGTACGTGCCCTTGACAGGACGTGATGAAAACGGCACTTTAGCTCTGTTGTCTTCCTCCCCCAAAACTCAGACGCGGGCATAAATATGAGGAACACCTCAGAAAAAACCCTATAGAGGGGCATCCTGCAAATTACTTTGCCAGCGCGTCTCCAAAATGTCAAGGTCATCAAAAACAAGGAAAGTCTGAGAAACTGGTGACCTGACAACAAAATGCCATGTGTCCTGGGGGATCCTGGAAGAGAAACACAACATCAGGCAAAAGTTAAGAAGCCCTGAATAAAAATTATAGACTTTTGTTAGAAGTAGTATGTCACTGTTGTTTCATTAACTGTAAAGTGTGTACCATTCTAATGTAAGGTATTAAAAATGAAAATATTAAACTGGGTGAGGGGGATATGTGAAAACTCTCTACACTATCTTCTCAATTTTTCTGTAAATCTAAAACTGTTTTCAATATTAAAGTTTTTTTTTTTTTTTAATGTATTATCTGCCCCAAGAATGAGGATAGGTGGGACACTCCAGAGCTGGCTAATTCCACAGCTCAGCCACACCCACAGCCTGGGCTCCTTTGGTCTCCCTGGTCCACTCGCCTGACCAGGCTGCCTTGTACTGTAGGGAGACTGCTGCCCTGCCCACGAGTGACGCCAGGCGACAGGAGCAAAGGAAGTGGTTTTCACCATGTTTCTTTACAAGGGTATGCGTCCTTAGGCCAGAAGCCACCAAGAGATCTCCCCTGGAGACACTGGCCGGAATTGGGAGACGGGTCTGCTCTGGGGCCAATCTCTGAAAAGGAAACAAGAGGACCCCCAGGGCCCACATGAATCAGGGGTACCCCTGAGTGTCATGGTGGGGACCTCTGAACCAGCTGGGCTACTCCAGCTTCTGAGAAGCTGCTGAGCAACCGGCCACGCCGCTTCACTTGCGTTGTGTTACGTCTGCTTCCCCAGGTGGAAGACACCACTCTGGTCCCCATTAAACTCCATCCCCATTGCGTGTCCTTTTCTCCAACCTGTGCAAGTCCTTTTGGAGGTTAATCCTTAGGGATTCTATACTAAGCAGCAGGTGTATTATATTTCTGTTTTCCTTTCAGTGGCCACAGAATGGCTTTCCCACGCATTATAACTACTCATCTCAAACTGACTCACAAGGCTGGCTGCTTGGCTCTGTTCCCTGCGCTGGGCCCGTTTGGAGGGATGGTTTGTGGTGCTTTCCTGATAAATTCTGATAGGGAAGAAATTTTTAAAAAGTCCCTCCTGCTTTTCACCAGAAAAAGTAGATGATATACACATGTCAGAACGTCTAAACGTTTCCCAACGCCGCAGGCCTGTGATGCACCCACATCCTGCCCGCTTCAGTTTCTCCAACCGGGGTAAACGCTAAGTGCAGATGCTCGATTTTCTGCCTGTAGTCACAGAAGTTCCAAAAGGCCATGGGGTAATTTACTTGTAAATAATTACAACCAGGCATCTGGGTCCCCCAGTCCTTTTCCAGAGGTGAGGTGAGAGAACACTTATTAAAATAGGTCAACTTTTTACCTATTCAAGTAAGGACAAGTGCTCACAGAAGCCACAGTTGCCCCAAGAAAGGGCAAGAAATGAGCGAGGACAGGAGTGCATTGGAGGTCTAGACCCTGCACGTGTCCTTGTCGGAGGGCCGGCAGTCCCACGGCAAGGGCAGCCACCAGGCTTTGAAGCCGGGTCAACCTCCCGAGAAAGAGAGCTCCATTCCTAGGAGACTTTGTTCAAGAGTAAAAAAAAAAAAAAAATGAAGACGCTGAATATCGTGTCATTTTCTAGCGACACATGTCAGCTGAGTTTGGTGAGTGAATGTGGACTCGAGGAAATCACTGAGGTAAAACTGCTGCTCCCTGCCAGCCCCCCACCCGCCTCTTACTCCTCCCATTCGTCCGTCAGGGTAGACAAAAAGTAAAGAACAATGATATGAAAAAAGAAACTGATAATTATCTAATGATCATCTCTAAGGCAATTGTTATTTTTTGTTCACCCAAATACCTAGGGAAGCCACAGTGTGGGAATGAAGCTAATGATGGCTGAAGAGACTGGATCTGGAAGCCGTGTGTGTGTGTGTGTGTGTGTGTGTGTGTGTGATTGAAGAGGGGAGAGAGAGAAAGACAGAGAGAAACTACGGGGACAAGCGTCCTAATGTGGTTTGACAGGAGAACATTTTGAGTCAGAGGGATGGGACCCCCACCTCGTCTCGCGTACATTTAGAACCGGCAGCAGCCTGGGTCACCTCCACCCACAAGGGGTGCGGGAGGAAGACTCCAGGATTACTTGGAGAGCTGGGAAGCGCTGGGAACCAGCAGGGCCTGACTGCTGAGCAGAAGGTGAGACGCAGAGGACGCTGCTTCCCTCTCAGCCCCTCACAGGCGCTGCTCCTGGGGTGCTCTTTAGTACTTGTCTTGCATGTGAACTTCTGTCTTTGAACTCATTACCTGACTGAAGACAGTGCCGGGGTGCAGGTCTAATTCTCCACCCTGAAAGGATTGGGGAGTTAGATCATCCATAACCTGACCTCAGGTACTGAGGCAGTTGTCAAAATTTTTACCAGTGGTGAACCGGGAGTTCTCAGCGGTTTGAGTTTATGGTGGGAGGAAGACTAGTAATTAAAAGTGCAATGACATCAGGTGGCTCTTGCTGAGTGCCGCCGATGCACTGACAAAGACAATGAAAGGCCGCTAGTGGAGAGTCACCAATTTAAAGCGAAGAGAGGACGTTAGAGGACCTCCTTGGAAGCCTATGAGGGGCAGACCAGACCCGGGACTCACTGACAAGGTTCATGGAGCTCCAGGCCTTGGGACCCAGACTGAGCCACACCACCGGCTTTCTGGCTTCTCTGGTTTGCAGACTGCAGACTGTGGGGCTTCTCAGTCTTCATAATGTGGAAACCAATTCCTATAATGAATATCCTCCTAAACACAGCTGCATACATACGTCCCATTGATTCTGTTTCTCTGGGGAGCCCTGACGAATAGATTTTGGTACCTAGAGGGGTTCTAGAGGAACAGAATTTTAAGGATGAGTTTTCTGAATTAGTTCTGTTGTTTCCAGAATTGACTCTCTTATCTGATTAGATTTAAACATGCCAGCGACTATTTCCAGTAGTAAAGAGAACACGCAACTATTTATAGACATAGGCAAGATGTGTGCATTGGATACTGCTAATTGACACATAAAAAGCAAGGAGCTAAGTGACTCTGTATGTGTTGCTTCTGAACATTTTTGGAAAACTGAGAATATCATGATGTTAGTTGGTGGCTCCTAATGTTGCTGAACAAGGTGGTAAAGGAAAAGGATGAGCTCAGGGACTCAAATTCCCAACACAAGTGCCATACAAATGACCCAAGAGTGTCTGTGGGGGGCCGAAAGGAGAGGCTTCTCTCCCGCAGCAGCAGGGTTGGAGCTGCTGAAAACCAAACATGGGACCTCTTCCTGCCATTGGCTGAAGTACAACACGAGAGGAACTCTCAGCCTCGCTGGGTATCTGCTACTAAAGTGAAGGCGCGGACTGGGGGAAATGGGATCTTGAAATTCGGGACGGGAACGTGTGGGGAAGCCTTGATGAAACTGGTGACATTGAGCTCCTCAATTCTGGGGGAGTCTCCTTGTGAGCAACAGTGGTCTCTTCGATCCTACAGGAAGTGTCCTTCCCACGAGTGAGTCCTTTGATCAGAAGCAATGCTGTGTGCGATCAGAAGTGAAGAGCAGATGAGAACCAAGATGGCGGCGTAGGTAGACACACTGCGCCTCCTCGCACAACCAGAACTGACAGAGAATCGAACAGCAAGGGGGACCAACACCAAGGAAACAGAAAATAATCATTCATCCAGACTGGTAGGAGGGGCGGAGACGGCACTGGGGTGGAGAGGACTCGCATGGCTGTGGCGGGACTGAGACTGGCGGAGTGTGGGACAAATGGCGCAGGCAGTCTGAGCACTAGCAGACCCTGCGGTCCCACATTTGCACAGATAAACCCAGAGGGCCGGACTCAGAGTGGCGGATAGCACATTGCGGCACCACATTCGCCCACAGATAAACCGGACGAACGGCGGGCAGAGAAGCAGACCGCTGCGCAACCCAGGGCTCCAGCTCGGGGAAATAAAGCCTCAAACCTCTGATTGAAAGCGCCCCTGGGGGTTGGGGCGGCAGGAGAGACTCCCAGCCTCACAGGAGAGGTTGTTGGAGAGACCCACAGGGGCCTAGAGTGTGCACAGGCCCACTTACTCGGGAACCAGCACCAGAGGGGCCCAGTTTGATTGTGGGTAGCGGAGTGAAAGACTGAAATCCGGAGGAGAGTGAAGCGGGCGCCATTGCTCCCTCTCGGCCCCGCCCCCACGTACAGCATCACAGCGCAGCGACCAGCATTACCCCGCCCCGGTGAACACCTAAGGCTCCGCCCCTTAAAGTAACAGGCGCACCAAGACAAACAAACAAAAAAAATGGCCCAAATGACAGAACACTTCAAAGCTCCAGAAAAAATACAACTAAGCGACGAAGAGATAGCCAACCTATCGGATGCACAGTTCAAAGCACTGGTTATCAATATGCTCACAGACTTGGTTGAATCTATTCGAAAAACAAATGAAAAAATGAAGCCTATGCTAAGAGAAACAAAGGAAAATGTACAGGGAACCAATAGTGATGAGAAGGAAACTGGGACTCAAATCAATGGTATGGACCAGAAGGAAGAAACAAACATTCAACCAGAAAAGAATGAAGAAACAAGAACTTGGAAAAATGAGGAGAGGCTTAGGAACCTCCAGGACACCTTGAAACATTCCAACATCCGAATTATAGGGGTGCCAGAAGGAGAAGAGGAAGAACAAAAAATTGAAAACTTATTTGAACAAATAATGGAGAACTTCCCTGATCTGGCAAAGGAAATAGACTTCCGGGAAGTCCAGGAAGCTCAGAGAGTCCCAAAGAAGCTGGACCCAAGGAGGAACACAACAAGACACATCATAATTACATTACCCAAAATTAAACGCAAGGACCTACGTCCAAGATTACTGTATCCAGCAAAGCTATCATTTAGAATGGAAGGGAGGATAAAGTGCTTCTCAGATAAGGTCAAGTTGAAGAGGCTCATCATCACCAAGCCCTTATTATATGAAATGTTAAAGGGAGTTACCTAAGAAAAAGATCAAAAATAGGAACAGTAAAAATGACAGCAAGCTCACAGTTATTAACGACCACACATAAAACAAAAACGAGAGCAAACTAGGCAAACAACTAGAACATGAGGGTTGTCAATAAGGGAGTGGGAGGGGGAGAGGGGGGTAAAGGTACAGAGAATAAGTAGCATAGATGATAGGTGGAAAATAGACAGGGGGAGGGTAAAAATAGTGTAGGAAATGTGGAAGCCAAAGAACTTATAAGTATGACCCATGGACGTGAACTATGGGGGGGGAATGTGGGAGGGAGGGGGGTGGGCAGGATGGAGTGGAGTGGGGGGGGGAAATGGGACAACTGTAATAGCATAATCAATAAATATATTTTAAAAAAAAAAAAAAAAAGAAGTGAAGAGCAAAAATGAGAAGGTTATTGGTGTCCCGCATGAGTGCTTAGCAAAGGGTGATTTCAGGGTCAAGTGGATGGGATGACCCGTTCTGCGGGTACCAGTCAGTCTCCTGCCCCAGCCAACCCTACCCCACCCAGTGAGCCCGCAAACAAGGTGGCCACGGTGGCAGGAATGAAGGCTACGCATGAGCTCAGCACAATGGACTTCCACTCACCGAGGCAGACCTGGCTACGGCCGTCCCTAGGTGCCCAATCTGCCCACAGCAGGACCAGCACTGAGCCCTCGATATGGCAGCACTTGCTGGGGCGGTCAGCCAGGTATCGGACAGCAGGTTTATGGCACTGACCGCTCCCATCGTGGAAGGGGAGATGCTTTGTCCTTGTGGGAATAGACACTACCTCTGGATACGGATTTGCCTGCCCTATACGCAAAGTTTCTGCCAGGACAACCATCTGCAGACGTACAGAATGCCCTACCCACCATCGCGGTGTCCTACACAGCATCGCTTCTGATCAAGGAACGCACCTCCCAGCAGTACAAGTGTGGCTAATGGGATTCACTGGTCTCACCATGCTCCCCACCATCATAAAGCAGCTAGCTTGATAGAACGATGGACTGGCCTTTTAAAGACTCCGTTACTGGACCAGCCAAGTTGCAATACCTTTCAGGTCCGGGCCAAAGTTCTCCAGAAAGCTGGTTGTGCTCAGAATCAGAATCCAGCATATGGCATTTTTTTTTCTCCAATAGCCAGCATTCCCGGGTCCAGGAACCAAGGGGTGGAAAGGAGAAGGGCTTCACTCACTAATACCCTTAGTGACCCACTTGCAAAATTTTTGTTTCCTGTTCCCATGACTTTATGCTCTGCTGGCCTAGAGGTCTTTGTTTCAAAGGGAGGAATGCTTCCACCAGGAGATATAACAATGATTCCATTGAACTGGATGTTAAGACTGCTATCCAGCCACTTTGGGCTCCTCGTGCCTCAGAATCAATGGGCAGAGAAGGGAGTTACGGTGCTGGCTGGGGCCCTGACTACCAAGGGGAAGTTCAACAACTACTCCACAAGAGAACTAAGGAAGAGTAAGTTTAGGGTGTCTCTTAGTATTATCATGTCCTGTGGTTAAAGTCAATGGAAAACTGCAAGAACCCCACGCCAGGAAGCTTAGTAATGGCCATTGTTTATGATAATGATTTGCCCAGTCTCTCCCCAAAAGGACCTATAGTTCTTTACTCAGGTAATCATACAGTGGGGAAAAGAAAATAGCCAGACATTTCCTGGATTATTAGCCAGCAGTTCTAAGTTCACATTGATACCTAAAGATCTGAAGCAGCATCACACGTGTTCAGTTAGAAGAGGGCATGTGGGGGCTGGGCGATGAAGGAAGACTGGGACCTAGGCTGATTCAAAGGGGTCCATTGCATCCACCAAGTGATCATTTCCTCAGTCTTTGAACGTATACTTGGAATGACATACTTGGTCATTGGCAGTACCTCGCATTGAATTCTTGGTGTGTGTGCCTGGGGAGTAATAACCATTGTAGCAGAAAAGGCCAAACAGGAGGCCTATGAAGCTGGGTCCTCCTCCCTGGCCAAAATACTTGATGGAAACAATATTACATCCTAGGGAGGCTAATGGAGATTCGTGCCACCCATAAAGACTTAAAGTATCTGGGAGTAGTGGTTCTAATCATTGCCCTCATTCAATTCACCAGTCCAGGTTCATGATGTGACCTTGATCTTGCAAACGTGCGCTTTTCCCTTCCTATCAGAAGACAGCACCAGAAGCAGTTCACTTTTACGTGGAGTGGACAACAGTACCCATATACTGCCTTTCCCCAGACCTTCAGCTCTGCTGCTCTCTGCAGTAATTTAGTCTGAAGAGAACACGGGCTGTCTGGACATTTGAAGAGCATCACATTGGTCCACTGACTTGATGACATAAATGTTAATAGGTCCACATGAGCCAGACATGGTGAGTAAATGGAGACCTTGATGACACATGACCTCCAGATGGCTTTGAGGGGGGCCACGGCGGAAAGAGCGCTGTGTGGGGTCCAGGTGGTGAGGTGAGCAGCCTTGCAGCTTGGACTGCGTGACTAGCAGAATCTCTGTTACTAGGAGAGTCTGTGTGGGAAAAGATGCTTCACGGAGTTTATGGCTAGCCCGACAGGAGATTCACAATATCCCTACGGTTCTAGAGCAAGACCACGCCATCTACTGCAGAGAATTATAGACCATTTGGAAAAAAAGTAGCTCCTGGCAGGCTGATAGGCCCTGGTTGAGATGGAGCGCCTGACCGTGGGACCCTGAGTGGCCATGTGGCCAGAACGGCGCATGATAATCTTGGTCCGACCCACCAAGTCATAAGGTCAGGCAGGCCAACGCACAAGCCATCATAAGACGAAAATGGTACATCTGCAAGGACCGGCATGAGCAGGGCAAGAGGCCACAAGCGAGCTTCCTGAGCAGGTGGCCCACTCACATGTCACCCACTACTGTCACACCAACTCCTTTGCCTCAGCTCACATCTATGGTGACCACGTGTACACGCATGAGAACTGCATAGTCCCTTATTGTTCAGCTAACAGAAGAACAAAAAATGGAAGAGGCAGATCAGCTTGTGTGTGCAAGCCAAAAATAGACAGTGACTCCATCATAGCCCCTCCTAAGACAGGTAAGGGGAAATCCTCCTCCATTGGAGGAGCTTTGGACTATGCACCTGGTCACTTACTTCTGAGGAAAAAGAAGTGGCCCATGTAGAGACTAAAGGTTAAGCCAGAGGCCTGGAAGGAGCAAGACTGTTAACAACAGGGACAAGGACTCTGGGGAAGGGGCCTATGGGTAGACTATGGGGGCAGGCACAAAGAGCCAAGTCCTTTACATCACTTTCTCATGCCCATCAGAGAGTGTCTACTGCACGAGGGGTACTAAACAACCAAAACCCAAACTGATTCGCCAGGCAGAGTCAGCCAGGCTCTATTATTGGCTACTCCAGGGCTGACGGAAGTGATGAACAGCACAGTAGTCACTACCGCAGGGATGGAGCCTATGTATGGGCTCCCTAGCCTGGGCTCACCCAACTCATCAGGGCTGGTTTACTGAATCATCACCACCACGGACTGTCCACCCTGCAAACCACAGAGACAAATGCTGAGCCCAGTTGAAACAGCACCCCTCAGAGAGACCAAACAGCCACTTAGTGGGAACTTAATTACATTGCACCCTTCCCACCCCAGAAGAGAAGCGATTTATCTTGATGAGAGTTGACACAAATTCTAGGTGGGGGTTTAGCTTTCCTGCTGTGGGGCCTATACTACTCTCCGAAGGCCTACACACAGAGTGTTTGTCCCGCTGACACGGAGCCATGTAATGTAGCATTGGACCAAGCGATCCAGTACAGCAAGGAGATGCAGCAAGAAGCATTTGACCATGAGCTTCACTGGTCCTGAGAGAGAGAGATGTAATAGGCTTGAAAAGGAACAGTGGAGCCACTGGCTTGAAGACGATTCTTGGAAGTATGGGACAGCACCCTATAGGACCCAAAGTCAATGACCATTATGTGGCACTGTGTTCCTAGGAGGTGGAATGCACAGGTGTGGGAACCAGAGGGTGAAAGAGGAAGAGCTCCGCCTACTGTCCCTGCCAGTGGCTCACTTGGGGAGTCGGTACTTCCTCTCCCTCCCATGCTGGATTCCAGGGCTAGAGGTCTGGGCTCCAAGCAGAGGAGTGCTTCCACCAGGGGGCAGAGCCAGAGTCTCACTGAACTTGGACTACACCTGCCAATGTGTTTTCCAGCATCCTCATGCCCAGAGGCTACCAGGCAAGGAAAGGAGTTGTCAACCTGGCAGGAGGAATTGACTGATCATTGAGAGAAGAAGGGAGGCTGTCATATAGCGGGGAAGGGGAGGACTTGCTTGCCACCCAGGTGATGTCTGTTAGTGTCTGTTGGTGGCAAATTCTGAGGATAAACAGACAAGAATAGCAGCTTGGCCTTGAGAAGTGCAGGGTGACCAGGGGCAAAGGGATGTGGCTCAGGTTCGCCCCTCCAGGTAAGCCATCTGTATTAACAGAGGCGCTAGCTGAGAGAGAGGGGAATTTAGAACGAGTGGTGGGGGCTGGCAGACATGAGTGGTTGCAGTCCCCCTAACCAGTGACAGCCGCACGGGTATCGTTCATCACACTAATCTTCCCCTTGACATTTCTTCAGGGAAAGAGACCGATGGGAACCCTGGAGGCACAGTTCCCAGATGGGGTGAAGTTATTATACAAAGTGGACCCAAGTATGTGAGGACTGGACCCCAGGCTCACGACTCAGGCCCTCCCTTCCCCAGCCTTCAGTCGGCCAAAGGGGGCGGCCTCACCCAGGCCTACACCCTGCCCAGGGGCAGCCCGCACCTGGTGCCTGATGGATGTGGGGGTGAAAATGGCCAGCACCCTCATCTCACTTCCTCCCAGCTCAGAAAGCTCACCTCAGCTTCAGAGCACCCTGTGGTTGGCCGAGGTCTCGTTGTCCCTGCACCAAACGTGTTGGTCCTCACAGGTACGGGTCCCCACGACACTCCCCAACCCCCAAACTTCCTGCAGGCACATCTTGGCCTCCTTGGAGACAGTTTCCCAGGGAACTAACCCAGACAGCCTGAGACTGGATCTCCAACAGATCACCAACAGAAACAGAACAAACACATCCCTGGTTCCGTCAGAATATAGACGGGAAGCTTTTCACGGCTGCTGCAGCCTCAGTTGGAACATTCAGGGCGATGATGAAGAATGGTATTTGCAGTTTATCACTTTACAAAATTCTTCAAGCTCAGGCCCAAACATCTCCATACCGCCACCCTCAACTCCATGCCCCCCCACATCCCACTGTGTGTACAGGAGTCATTTAGAACAAAAAGCTTTGGTTTGGCAGTTCATCTGTGCTACGCCAAAAAAGCAGAAGCCGGAACAGAATTTTTTTTAAAAATTACCTTTCCAGCCAATCACGTAAACATCGACAACTAACTCATCTCTTTTTGTAGAAGTTGCGGATTTTTATATTTGAACACCGATCACAACCTGAAACTACACCCATTGAACAACTTCCCGGTCCCCTGACAGACATTTCAGAGATCTGCCGCACACCGATGTGGCTGTCACGACCTCTCCTGTGCTGGGCACTAAAAAATGGTTAAGATGGTAAAGTTTATGTTCTATGCTTTTTACCCCAGGAAAAAACTAAAAATAAAAACCATAAGGACAACCACTGATCACAGAAAATGACTACTGCAATCCCGGACAAGTTAAAGAAATGATTCGTATTCCGTTCTCATTACATTTGTATCCAATCCCATTTTCTGCGATGCTAGCGGAAGTGAAAGGTTGGGGAGAACAGGGAAAAAGGATATCCTTCGGTTTCCATGGGAGGCTCTATGAGAACAGGTGTTTAAAATTCACCGCTAGGTAAACTAGACTCCGATTTGAGACTTTACTTTTGCTGGGTGATGCATATTTCGAACTTTTACTTTTTTTTTGCTGACAGAACCTTGTTTATTTTCCCCCCTCTTTTTTTTTTCCAGCAGGAAGGCACAATCATTCTACAATACTGCCAAATATAACAAACATCTACAGATGGGCTGGTCTGCAGCTGGAGGCTTTAACTTTGTAGTATTTATTTGAAATATCCAAGCCAGCAGAGCAGGGCTAGAACGCAGTGGGCACAATTCACAATGTTTTGGCTCTGGAGCAAATAGCAGTTGAACTTGGTTTTTTCAGCGAAAATGGAATTGATGCCGATGTGCTTTGCACTAAATTCATTAAACAATTACATCCTGGTGCAGTTTTCACATTTTTGTAAAGGATCTGCATAAGCACTAATTAGATCTAAAACAATGTTACTGGGCAAATCACAGCGCTGATTGTCTGCCTCGTCTTGCGTGCTGCATCTGCTTTGCAGAGATGATGATAATTGAGGTGCAAGCGATACAACTGGCGGTTTTTGTTACGTTGAATAGAAATATTTATTTAAAACATACTATAGATTGATTGATAATGCAACCAGCTTTAAAGAGCCTCCAAATGTTTTCTCACGGACAGTTAGTGGTAACATTGAATCTGTGAAAATACAGTAGCTGAAACTTCTCACAATTGCTAACTGGCACTTCCTCCGTGAGGTTTGCTATTGAAAAGGCAACTTTGCATTTCATTTGGCTTCAAGTACAAGCTGGGCTCGTTGAATTACAGCAGTGCTTTCCAGAGGGCGGCATTTGACGTAAAGGCATAAAAGCCCTTGAACGGCTCCCAGTCCTCGCTCCCCACGCTGCCTCTACGGGGTCATGGGTTTAAAAGGAGGACTTAGTATTGGGAAAGTATTCAGTGCTTAAGAATTTCAGACATTGGGGGATGTTTTCTTTCTTCCATATTCATCTGCTTTCTATTTTATACGTCGTTAAATGTAGGAAGGCATATTAACATTAAAACATCAAATCAATTCTGCAGAAGTGAGGACATTCAGACAGGGTTTCTATGGCAACTTTGAATGTAGCAACTTAACGCAGGGCCTGCTCTTGCCCAGTCACCTTCATTATTGCTCTCAACCTAGACATTCCTTAACTCCCCGCCAGCCGGGCGGGAGTTGGGAATCCTAAGCGTAGCCACACCGCCCCTAGGACCATCGCCACCATGGCCACCAGCGTTATCTTCATCACCTGGTAGGAAGCCAGAACAGTGGATGTTTGGCTGCTGGTTTCCTAAAAACCACTCCTGTTGTTTGACTCTGCAAATGGTTACTTTTATTGTCCGAGGGAGCCAGCCATAAAAGAGCAAGCTCAGAGCCAATGCCAGCAAAGATGAAGAGACAAAATCGAGCTCCAAATGGAAGCAATGCAGAAGTCCAAGTATGGACCTATCTGCTCTCCAGGCAGGGACACTAATTATTAATGCAAAGCACAGCCAACGGTGCTGTCACAGTGGAGCATCCAGGTTCCTTTCCTTTCCCGAATTGCTCTCCTGACCTTAAGCTGGCCTTCCCTCTTCGCTCTGCAGTTTCTGCTCTGTAAGGAAGATCGTTAACTACAAGGGTTGGGAAGCCTGAAAATGCTGTGCTGATCTGAAATTATATCCTCCTGGAAGGAAAACGTAATTTAACACTGGGGCTTTCGGTTGTTTCAAGGTAAAGTGGCGTTATACTTGGGTGAAATGGCAAAGAAAAATTTGTAACAGAGATAATCATTTTTTGAAAATTCAGAGCGAGTAGTTAGCATTTCCTAACTTGAACTCCCAATTTTCATTAATTCACCCTGGGAAGATGTTTGGTTCTCTACTTTGTTTCTCTTTTGTGTTTTATTGGAAGGGGGGAAATGATGAGGATTTAATTTTTACCAAATTAAAAATATGAGAGTTATTTCTGAAGTTGCCTTAGGAGTGATAGCTAAAACAGAAAACTAGCCAAAACTCTGAAATTTTAGAAAGTTGTGAACGATCAGAAAGGGCAATTTCTAAAGCGATAATTAAATGAAACAACGGAGCTCTTAGTCAAACCGATTTCATTCAACTGCTGTACCTTTTGGCCAAAGGGAATTCCATTTACAGTTGGTTGGCTGGGACGATACCACTTACTGTGTACTAACTTTCTCTTTATGCTCCTGGATAGGGGCCATCTATGGCCCTGAGTGGCCTGTGATAATTCTTGGTTTCATTTTATTTCTCTCTTTCTTTGCTGGCCTTCCTCCTTCCCCCATTCAGCAAGATGTTCCAGGTTATACCTCTGGGCCAAGCACCCCATTAAGCATTACAGATTCAGAGATGAATGGGCCCAAGGCTCTGTCTTCCTGAAATTCACAGTGCAGCGGGGAACGGTTAGGCCTCTTTATCCAACAGGGTACACACTTGTTATTCCCACTTATATCCGGCTGTATATTGGGAAAACCCAGAGGTGGGGCATCCTGTGGTTATATCCCCATGACTAAGTCATTATCTGAAATACCTATGGGAGTGAGCTCCTGAATTACATTAGTCAGAAGATATTATCCAATATAACGTGAAATAATATTACCTATACAAACTGACCTGCTAATGTCCATCCAGGAAAAATACAAATTAGCTATAATTGAAGATGCTGAAAGATTCCACTGGCTCCCAGAATGTTTCTCCATATAGGTGTTTGTCTTTCCATACGGCTGACAATTTCTATTGGCAGCATTCAAACTTCCTCTTAAGTGAATTGTCTTTAAGGAGCTTATCTCTTTCATCAGTTTCTCTTTATATTAACCGTATGAACTGGAAATCATCAAGACTCTCAAGTTCTTCGCGTAGAAATTTGCTATCATCTAGATAGTGCTTCTGCAGGGGCGAAGGGCTCATTTTCTGCTGCGGGAGTGCCAGCTGCATATCCCGTATGGCAACAGCTCCGTGCTCTGTTTGTAAGAGGAGAGTTCCACAGGGGGATTTCTCTGTCAGAGAGGCCGACACTGTAGAAAAGGGAACATAGGCTAACGTTTAGGCTCTACAGCGTTAAATAAATCTTTGTTTCATCTGAAATCAATGCATTTAAATTTATTTAGTAAAACCATTTCTAGCCATCGCTTTGCAACAGACGGCAGGTGACGCTGTGATGGCGAGGGGGCCAGGATCCCTTGGGTAGCTGAGGCTGTGCCAGGCATCTGAGGCACTAAGATGCCTAAGAGACACTATGTAATTTTAGCTGGAATCTACCCTGCTCGTTCATTTCAATTCCTCCTTTAAAAACACAAAGCAAAACACATGTTAAGAGGAAGTTCAGTACTGGGCTAGGCTGTCGTTTTTCTACATCTCTGTTTCAGGCTAGCGTGACATTTTTAAGCACCTACTATGTGCTCAGCACGTGCTATGATTTGAGGATATGAAGGGGCACCAGAGATCTGATCTCTCCCTGCTTCCAAACTCTGTTCAGTGGGGGCAGGGGCCACATTTTCACTCCTCCTTATACCCTCAAAGCACAGAGCAGGATCTAGCTCATGGTAAGTGTCTTCTACTTACTGGTGGAGAAAGACATCTAAACAGATGATCTCAGTATTAAGCAGTAGGAAGGAAGCACTGGACGTCCATAGGAGAGGCTCCTAACCCAATTCCTTTGCATCCTAGAAGATTGGTACATGTCGAGGGGGCCAAGGACGCCGGAGAGGGCTTCTGGACAGTCGATGGCCCAAGCAAGCTGTGGAAATAGAAAACCACATGGTGTTCGGAAAAACTGTAAGCTGTGTGGTGTTAACAAAGCTGAGACTCAAGGGGATCCCTGAGAGGATAAACTTGACCTGTAGACGCAGACCGGACTTGTGCCCTGTGGGCTGCACTGGGGAGTCTCAGGCTTTAATCTGTAGGCAGTGAGACATCACCTGGAGGGTTTTAGGCCCAAATTGTTCTTACGTATGATATCATGTCACCCTCTTGTAACAATAATAACTAGTATGTCTTGAATGCTCACTATTTGCTAAATGCATGTCTACGTGCTTTACGTGATTTCTCACTCTACGGAACAGGGAACCTCACAACGAGAGACATTAAGTAACTGGCCCAAGGTCACACATATAAGTGTAGAGCTTGGGTTTGGGCTCAGGCCGTAGTCATGGCAGCCAGAGGCAGGGAGATTCTACAGAGAAGTTTTATGATACGGCCACTTCTGACTTTTATGTTTTCCTTAAAACTAACAGTAGAGTTTCAACATCATTTTTCTCTAGAGTATACCTACTTTTCTTTTGCTTTTCACTGTTTTGATCATATTTCTGCCTTTCTGAATAGTACAGGGAGACCATTAATTGTTAATTCCTCTCTCTTCTAACATCTCTGTGATGGTTATAGATACAGGCATTAATTAAATCACCTAGAATGCTGAATTTGCTGTTTTCATAAATAATTTTTAAATGGGAATGCCATTTTTCCCTCTCTTATCTCCTTCTAGCCCATTACTGTAGTTACCTATCGGTGGCTTTTCCAGAGGCTCCAGACCAGGGCTATCTAAATAGAACTTTTTGTGGTGATTAAAATATTCTAAATCGGTGTTATCCAATGCTAGATACATACTGACCACTGGACATAATGGAACTGGCTCAAGGAACTAAAGTTTTATTTAATTTTAATTATTTTGAATTAAATATCCATCTGTGGCCAGCGTTCTGGACAATACAGATATAAATCGTTGTCACGGCAGTTCCCCCAAGTAATTACACATAGTTATCCCAATGGGTCAACTTGATTCAGAAGGTGCTTTTCTTATCAAGATCCACCAAAAGATGGGGTCAAACGGTAGGAGTCAGGTTACTTGGATTTAAATCCTTGCTTGACAAGCCGAGTTACGTTGGACAAGATCTTTAACCTCTCTTCTTCCAGTCCCCTTTCCCTCACCCACCACACAGCAACAGTGATAGTAGGCATCTACCTCGCAGGGTCGATGCGAGGACTGAACGAGACAGCAGCTGCAATGCTCACAGCTCAATGCCTGGTGGCCTCTGGCAGGCGCTCATAGGTCATAGGTCATTGTTAGCAACAACAACTGATCTTAGTAACAATCATGGTGGCACATAGAATAACTTAGTCAAGTAGTCTTTGCAGATTCCAGCAAATCCAATAGCTGAGTCAGTAAAAAAAATAGAGAGAGAGATTTTTGTTTTATTTTGTCAGGGAAACAGAAAGCAATGATTCCCCACATCCATTATGAGGGATAATATAAAACAAATTAAAAAAAAAAACAGAAAATAACCAGTGATGGTGAGGGTGTGGAGAAATTGGAACTCGTATGCACCATTGGTGGGAGTGTCAGAGGCTGCAGCTGCTGTGGCAAACAGTATGGCAATGTCTCGGAGAACTGAAATAGAATTACCAAGTGATTCAGGAGTTTCACTTCTGAGGACACGCCCAAAAGAATTGAAACGGATCTTTGTGCCCCCATGTGTGTAGCAGTATTAGTCACAAAAGGCAACATGTGGAAGCAACCCAAGTGTCCAGCGACAGATGAATAGATAAACACAACGTTATATGTACATACAATGGGACATTATTCAGCCTTTACAAGGAAGGAAATTCTGACACACGCTACCACATGGGTGAACTTTGGGGATGTTATGCTGAGTGACATAAAGCAGTAATAAACAGAAAGATATGGTATGATTCCACTCATCTGAGGGACCTAAGGAGAGTAAAGTTCATAAAACAGAAAGTGGAACGGCGGTGGCCCAAGCTGGGGGAGGAGCAATGGGGAGGTGTCCAATGGGAGCAGGGCTTTTAGTTTGGCAAGATGAGAAGACCCCGAAGCCTGGGCACACAACAATGTGAGTGCATCAACACCACTGAACCGCACCCCAAAAAGTGGTTAAGATGGTAAACCTTATATCTATTTTACCAGATTTTTATAAAAAAAAACAGTGGTTTTCTGCATGGTTTCAGGCTCGATGTCTGAAAGGTGATGCAAGGTCATGGTGAAGAGCTGGCTTCGCACTCAGCAGACCTGGGTCTGGGTACTAACTCCAGTGCATTGTAACTGGGTGACCTTGGGCAGGTGCCTCCAAATCCCTTTCTAAGATGGAAATGTTATGAGTTAAATGAAATAAGTCTTTATTTAACTGTGAAATGCCCGCTACAGAAGACTGTGTCCGGCCCTGACTGGTGTGGCTCAGTTGCTTGTGCATCACCCCTCAAAGTGAAAGGTCATGGGTTCGGTCCCCGGTCAGCCTCCAGTCAGGGCACGTGCAAGAGGCAGCCAGTCAATGTTTCTCTCCCCTTCTTTCTCTCTCCCTTTCCCACTTTCTAAAAATAAATGAATAAAATCTTAAAAAAGAAAAAAAGACCATGTCTGTGCTACGCTTGTTATTAATTTTCCATTAATGCTAATTCAAAAAATGTATATTAGGCATCTATGCACTAGGATTGCCAGGTGAAATCTAGTGCACCCAGTTAAATTTGAATTTAATATAAAATAAATATTTTTAAATAATAACTTTTAGTATAGGTGTGTCCTAAATATTGCATTATGTCCCATGCAATATTTGGGATATGGTTATACTAAAAATTTATTTATTTTTTATCTGAAATTTAAATGTAACTGAGTGCCCTGTATTTTATTTGCTAAAATTTGCTAAGTCCAACAACCCTACGTATAACATTATTGTTTTTATCACTCAGACAAGTGACGGAGTCAGCTCTAGGGGGGAAGGAAAACCACGTCCTCCCGCCCCATGACATTCGTCACTCTCCTCCCGGTTCCTGTGTTCAGCTAGTATCATAGGAGCCCAATGGGCATATGGCTTGATGACTAAGATGACAGCTGATAATGGGTCTGATTTATTAATCTTCTGTTTTATCTCCTAATTACAATTGGTTTGAAACAAACATAAATATAAATGGGTTAACTGCTTTACTGATGTATTTTCTTTTCCGCTTCTTATCTCATGAAGCATCTGTTAAATATCTTTCACTATGCTGTGCCCCTGACTCCCCCCAAAAGCGGAGTTTTATCTGTGGGGGCAGGACCCTGAATTACTATGAAGGAGTCCTGCTTTGACAGAGATTAGTAATGGTTAAGACAATCATCTAGCAAAACTTTCACAAGCGAATTCTTCCATCTTGGATTCTCTGCGATGTCTAATGTGATTTAAATACTGTTGGCCTTCCTGGCACTCACCAGACAGCCTCCTGCTGGGGACAGTGCTGTGTCATTAAAATGAAATCCGCTGAGAGAAACAATAGTCACATTCATTGAATAAAAGCGCTGAAGCCTTGTCAAGCAGTTTTCAGGCCCTAGCTCAAGATACCCACATGATACATGCTTATGGATTCGTTCAGTCTGCTAGATGGGACCCCTCTGCTTTTCAAGTAAAGTTGGTTTTCCCTTCCACAGAGAGTGGGATGTGCTGGTGCCATGGGAACCAGGAGCAAGGAACACAGATCTCAGCTCAGGTTCTGCGGCCTGTGGTCCTGGGCTTTGAATGCGTGTAATGGATTGAAGGTCTGTGTCCCCCAAATGTATGTGTTGAAACCTCACTCCCAGTGTGATGGTATCAGGAGATGGGGCCTTGGGCAAGTGATTAGGTCAGGAGGGTGGAGCCATTGTGAAAAGGATTAGTGCCCTTGTCGACAAGACCCCAGAGAGCCCCCTTATCCCTTCCACCACTTGAGGGCACAGCCGGAAGACGGTGTGTATGAACCAGGAAGTGAACTCTCACCAGACACCAGGTCTGCCAGTGCCGTGATCTTGGACTTCCCATCCTCCTGAACTCTGAGAAATAAACGTTTGTTGTTTGGCCCAGCCTGGCTATGGCATTTTTGTTATAGCAGCCTGGGTGGACAAAGACAGCATGTCCTGAACCCCATGGAGCGTGAGTTGCCACAGCACCTTATGCTACTGAGTGTCCACAAGAGCAGAAGACAGGGCCCCCACAAATGAGCTCTGAGAATAAGGACCATCCTAAGCACGTGTAGAAAGGGTACTTTCAATAAAAGCCTGCTTCTGGTCTCTGGACTCCAGCCCCCTCCAGGTTGAAGAGGGTTGGGTAGCTAACCTCCTTCTGCTCCACCTCTCCTCCCTGCCCCCCAGGCCCCTCTCCTTGCCATCCTGTGGCGTCACCAAGCTGTCATTCACACTGGAAGCTTCCTGACTGTGGCCTTCTTAGACAAACTCAGTTGTGTAGAGGCTCAGTGGGGGACTGTCGTGGGCACAAAGTGCTGAGAACCCATCCCCCCCATCAAGGCACACAACAGACCTAGGGGTTTAAATTAAAATTCCACATATAAAGGTCCAGTTTCCCAAAACCTTGAAGTTTATGTTACACATCTAATTATTCTGTTTATAAATGTAATAAATTTTATATAAAATGAGAGGAAGCCCCTGGATTAGGTTTTGATGGACTCAAGTTGAAAGGACTGAATTCCCCTTAAACTGTTAGTGCCATCGACACGAAATCCTCATTCCCCTTAAGCATTGGGAAGCACAGCGATAACTGTAATGCACTTCATTTTCTCTCTAAGCAGCTTCAGATGCCTGATCTGGCAAATTCATGACTGAGAAGCAAAACCTGTCATGGGCTCATCTGGTCTTGCCACGGCCTCACCGTGTATCCGTGAGAAAGCTTTCACTCTGGACTTAAGTTCCCCTATCTGTGAGATGGCAGTGATAATTAGTTGCTAAGGTCAGGGGAGAAAAGAAGCTGCTCTTGAAACACCCGACTTCTAGGAAAAGTGGCTCTTTTTAAATAGAAGTTGACTAAGGAGAAATAGCCCTGGGTATAGGAGCAGAACCCGGGGAAGGCCCTCGGATAATCCAGAGGAATTCAGAATTCCCGGAGGATGGTGACGACGGGGTCAGGAGGAGAAGGGGGTGTGGATGGAAGATCAGGCTAGATCTGCACCCCCCAACGAGGCAGCCGCAGCCACGTGGGGCCGCTGGGCACTTGCAATGTGTCAGGTCCACACTGAGGTGTCTCTGTAAAGTACGTTGTGTTGAAGGCTTTATGAAAAGCTGTGTAAAAGGTCTCATTAACACTTTTTAATTATTGATTCCATGTTGAAATTCTAGTACTCCCAATAATAACACTGAATTAAATAAAATATTAGTAATTTGTTCATGTTAATAAATAATAAACATTAATAAGTTAATTTGAAATGCAGCCACTAGAAAATATTGAATTGTGCACGTGTGTTATTTTCCTGTTGGACACTGCTGGCCGAGAGTCCTTAGTAAGATAAAGAGGACCAGCTAAATATGTCCCTATGATAGAAGGGATGGTTTTACTTTATTTTATTATTCTCTTGTATTTTATTTTATTTTATAGAGAAGGGAAGGGAGAGGGAAGGAGAGGGGGAGAAACATTGTTCAGTTGCCTCTTGGCCAGGCCCCAGCTGGGGACCAAACATGCAACCCAGGCGTGTGCCCAACCAGGAATCGATCTGGTGACCTTTCGCTTTGTGGGGCAATGCCCGACCAACTGAGCCACACCAATCAGGGCAATGGTTTCATTTTTAATGCACAGCAGTGTCTAATTTTCAGTTGAACTTGTTTGAGCTGCAGCAATGTAAATAAACACCCTCCTTGCCCACCTCCACATCTTGGCAGAAGTCCACCACGTACTCACTTTGCTCTATGTTTATGTGAGAGTGTTTTCTGCGTGTAGACATTAAGTTCCACACGCAGGCTCTGGGTCCAGGGCAGATACAACACATGGGGAGAAGTTATCGTGGGAAAGACAGGCCTTCTCTAGCAGGATCCATGGATGCTGTCCGTAGGGTTTTGGCTTCTACAGGCTGTGGATCTGGGGCTCTGAGTCTTAATCATCTTGGTTTCAAGAGGTGGCAGTGGCCCTGGGGTCATCTCGGTTACACTGCTTTGCAGGGGTTATGAGTTTATAGGTGAGAAGCTTAGAAGCCATCTAGTCAACCCCTAAAAATGATGAGTGATCACAGAATTCAAATCCCGGTGATGAGCGGGAGGATCTGGCTGCCGATCCCCTTAATTTGGTGGCCTGCTGGGACCTTGAAGTAAGCAAGGTGGGTGAGACTAAAGAAGAGCTCAGTGTTCAGACTCACATGCAAACCTGGCTGGGGCAGCAGCACCACCTTCCTGTTAGACCTCTGTCAAGTCATGTCTGCCAACGTCCTCAGGCTCATCCTGGTCTGTCCTTCTTTCTCCTTAGGGCTAACTCACAGCCCTGGCCTATTGAGAAGCAAAATTTCGCTGCTGAGCCTCTGGGTCCTGGTCTCCACCCCCACCCAGCCAGCCACCCCTTCAAATCTCTACAGCAGACTTGCCCGCAGCAGTTTCCTGGGAGAAAAGACTTCCCAGAACAATTCTGATATTTTGTCAAAGCCTTCCCCTCCCCCACCCCGCTCGAAGGCTCCATTCTTTTTCCTTCTGGCCTCGAGGAGGCGAGCAAAAAGATTCCGTGGAACTTGCATCTCAACCCTGGAGACAGCATAGCAGCATAGCACTCTGAGCAGACTTCCCGTTTCCAAACATTCCAAACAGAGAGCGTCACATGGAAGAAAGTTTGGGTCCATAGTCTCTTATCTGAAATTATTGAGGCCAGATGGGATTCAGATTTTAGGAAGAGACCACAGGGCATAAATCACACACCACCACAGCGAGGCCTGGGAAGCACCCATAACAAAAGCATCAGCGTTTCTGTAGTGAGACACAGGGAAGATTCACACTGAGACGGAGAAATAAAGACTCCAAATGGCCTCATCTCTGTTCCAGAGGAGTTTGGATGCCAAGCGAGTTTGCTCTTCACTTACTAAAAACAAACAAATGAGCAACATTCGGTTGTCAGAACTTTCTGGAATCTGTAGCTGCCCGTGTGGGAGTGTGCACCTGCACTCCCCATGCCAGGTCTGGTGGGCACCTGTTTTGGGATCGCTGGGCTCCTGCGGACCTCCAGAGCCCTAGACAATCTTTAGTCCACCGTTGGCACATTTGAGGGAATAATTCACTATTATGTAATGACGCAAAGTCTGAGTCTTCAGACTTTGAGTTCTTCCAAAAGCCAGTTCCTATATCCATTATTTTTTTTGTGGCTATTTATGGGGGCTGACATGAGAAACTTTTCTGCATTCAAGTTTGGAGTATCATGGAGAATCAAGAATTGGTATTTTTCACCATTTTCCTATTTCGCAGCTAGTTTATGAATTCATTTTTATTCAACAAGCCCTTGGTTGTGTGTACTGTGTAGGGTCCTGCTTTAAGGGCGGGAACTTTGTAATCTTCGTTTTACAGGTAAGATGAGGCCCGGGAGGGTTAAAGAACATGGTCAAGGTCACCTAGCTAGTTAAGTGGCAGAGGGAGAATTAAAATCCATGAACCGAACTGCAGAATCTCCACTCTTAACCAGTGCGCCACACCCCCATTTAACACTGTGTTTAGAGGAGATTAAACCATAGTACACACAAGAAGAAAGGCGCTTGATCTTTTAAACTAGAAATATATATGAGTTACTTCTCCCAGGGTGTTAAACCGTGCCCTGAAAGCATTAATTTTCCACCTGCGGTCACTTTTCTCTCCCCCAAAGTAAGATTCCATATAGTTCTATTTTGAAAGAACTGGCAATTAAATGGGGGAGCTTGTTGCCCCAGCAATGATATATTTTAATAGAAGGATTTGAAATGAAGTAATGTTTATCAGGGTGAACTGAATTTTCTAGAGCTCAGGAATAATTTACATTATAAAGAACTTCCTTACTCTCCTCTGTGCGTGAACAGGCTTCAAATCTGACGATGTGTATTATTGTTCACGATACCGTAGTTATTACTCTGAACATACAAAGTGCTCTAAAATCACAAATTCATTATTAATGAGACTATTGCTCTTCAAGAGTTATATTGCTCATAAGCGATATGATTGTTCCGTAGAAAGGAGTGTTTTTTATGTGTTGTCCTTTGGGGGGGAGGAAATAAACACAGCTAGCGTCTGACCAAGTCGTGAGGTGTTTCTGATCACCCCCTCCTGCTTTAGGTGCGCCTTCGCTAAGTAGAGGCAGGACACACACACTGCAAAACATCTGCTAGCGCTTTGGAAGAGGAGGATCAAATACACTTTTATTAGAAATCTACACTCAGCAAACCCATCTGTTTCTATACATTTGTGCTTAGTTTATTTTAGCTTCATTTCTTAGTTCCAGGGTTGTGCTTGGCAAATCCCCATATCGCCTGCACTAAACTGAGGCCAGAATGCCTGGCGGAATCTGGGTGCCCCCAAGAAGCCAGACCTGAGGGAGGCAACAGCTGTCATGTCACAGGCTGACCTCCTGGGGAGAGTCAGTGTGGCCGGGTTGCTTGAGAGGAAAAGATCCAGGGGGAGAAGTTGATTTTTTTTTTCCATTGTAAAGGTCCTTCCATTTCTACAGAGTTGGTGATTTCTTGTCTCCTCTTAAGTCCTAAGCGAAATCAGCATTTATCAATAAATAGTACTAGGCAGGATAAGTTATGTTACACTGCAATAAGAAAACAGCTCCCCAAGCGTCAATGACGTAACACCACGAAGGTCTGTTCCTCACTCAGGAAGGCCACTACAGGCTGGGTGTCCCACCCAGTTGTCCATGCGTCACGCTGTATCTCAACAATCAAGGTATTCTTGCTGCTCTGCCTTCTGGTCACGAGGCCTCCTTGATTGTCCTGGCAGGAGAAGAGCCCGTTGAAGGGTTGAGTGTTACCTCTTTTAAGTTTTCAACCTGCCAGATTCACAGGCTCACAGCCTGGGGTGGGAGCAGAATGAGTCGCTTGGCTCCATCTGGGAAAGTGTAGCCGGCGATCCTGTTTCTGCTACAGTCATTGAAATGAGAATCATCGTCCAGAAATGAATAGCAGTGGCAAGTGTGGAACTGTATTTGTCGTGTGGAGTATTTGTTTTCATGATGATGATGATGATGACGACGACGACAAAGAAGAATCAATGACACTATCAATGAAGGGACACAGTGGCCTAAAAGGCACATGAAGGGGCCTAAAAGGCACAGTGTTGTGTGCGTCTTGGGGACCCTCACACCTTGTGGGAAGAGTTCGATGAAGCCTTCTTGAAAAAGCAAATGAGTGAACGCGGCATTCTACACCCTTAACTTCAGGAGGCATTTCTTATTGCCATTCTTTCCCAACAGACGCCGGTTATATCACATGGCAAAGGCGCTCTGGGAGCCTGGAACAGCTTCTGACTTGCCCTGATTCATCTTGATGAGAACTGGAAGCTATGTCGTGTCGCTCCGGTAGCAGTTAGGAAACAAGAGGAACCAAATAAATTGCATTTCCGTTTAAATGTAATTGCTACTCTTGTTCGCCCCTTACCTAAATCTGTTTCCTGAGAAGCAAATTAGTCTTCAGATGAATTTTGCATGGCAGACTCCTTGGGCAAGTCTGTAGCCAAACCAATTCATAAGCCATTCTCCGAATATGAAACGCTCCGACCACCATCGGCATTGGGGCTCATGGATGTTTTTCTCCTAATAGTAATGGGCCTGTATTAACCACACGTTGTCTCTCATCTGGTTTCCTGTGCAGCCAATGGTACCCCTTTGTGGGGCGGTTTGGCCCTGCGTCCCCTGCCCAGATAATGATCTGTCTTGCTATTCTGGCTTTGGCCTCCTTAGAACCCACTCACAAAGGAGCAAATGGTCCTTGGCTAGACTCCTAAAACGAACTTGTTTCACCTGCTGCCTCAACGTCTGACTGCAGAGTTAGCGGAATGTTTTCCTAAGTCCATGTGAATTCACAACAATGTGTTGCAATGCAGGCACTGTTGCTCTTCCCTGCGGTCTGAGACAATGGAAGGATTCTGAGTGTTTGAGTCTCTGTGTGAGTGTGGATGCCCTTGGGCACAGGGTCCTCTTCCTGCTCCGAGTGCGGTCTCTGGCGCTGCCTTTGGTTTTCTCCTCTGGGCCCGGTGTCACACAGCAAAATCTGTGTTTGTGCATGGTCGTAGTTTCATCTGTGTGGAGGCTGCCCCCTTGGGGTTTGAACATTCGTGTTTGCTGGGTTTTCCTGCCATATACATTTAAGTTTAAAGAGCTTACTTCAGCTGCTGAAAGGCCTGGAGGTTTGGGAGGGGCGTAACGTTTCACAAACGAGTTTACATGTATGAAAGGGGAATGGGCAGTTTTACATGGGCTATTTATAAACTATTCAAGGGGAAAAGGCACACTCCGTTCCTGTTGTTTGCATAAGCGAACTAAATGAGAAGACTCTGCTCATTCAAGTTTAACTGATCTCTATCAAAAGCCTTAGAATAGAGGGAAATCGGTATTTCAAAGAGACAGCAGGCTGGATAAAAAATACCACACAATATTAGTCCCAAGGGGTCCTTTTTTTCCTTTCTCTCTGCAATCTATTAAAGCCATGGCAAGAAAAGGAACCTGAAAAATAATAATGGGAATGATTCCATTTTTTAGTTATTTGAGAGTTTCATAACTGCAATCCAGTATTTTGACTTCGGCCTCTTGTTTAAAAGTGTCTTTGGTTATAGACCAGATTGTTCTTAACTGGACATAATCTACTTTCTGGGTTTTCTAAATTACAATAATAATAATAATTGCATTCCATCAAATTCCAGCTTCTTATTTACTAAGAAACACACTAACTCTTTTGATGGTGTTAAATGAGTATTCATTCTGTTAGTTATGGTTTTTCTAGTTATGAATACTTCACCTGCACTTGTTCAACCTTCCTTTTTCCTAATGCTCATATTTCACAAAAACTCAGTCCAAATGGCTAGGTGTCAGAGGAGTTGTAAATGTTTGATACGGTGGCACATTATAGAGATGCCCGAACTCTACCCTGCCTCTTAGAGGTGGGGACGGAGACTACAATGAGGTTGACATTTTCCTCATGATCACTCAATTACTAATGAGGGACCGAAAGCCGTGACAACCGCATTTGAAGTCCCAATTAACACTGAGTTTCATTCCACTGCAGGGGTGAGGCTGGCCAGGGTTTCTAGATCTTTGACAAGCAGCAGATTCAACAAGGTGGTTTTTAAGGCCCACACCCCAGGACCCTCTGTCCGGCCCCTCTCCTTGGAGATTTGGATTTGGTAAGTCTGAAGGGGGAGGGATCCTGGCAACAGTATTTTGGGGAAATCCCCCAAGTGATTCTAATGAGCACTAAAGTTCACGAATTAGTGACCTAGGCCGTGGCCAGACCTCTGAGCCTGAATACATGGGATAAGACTTGAGGGAACGAAGGGTGAGCCCACACTAAAAAGCACTGGAAGGCTGAAGTGTTCCTGATGATTTGCCTAAACCTCAGAGCCATGGTGAGACAGCCAAAAAAATCTCTCCTTTCCTAAGCCACAAAACGCTGGCAGATGCTTGGTGACTCCCTCATGACAGATAAGAGTGGAGTAGTCACTTCATTCAGATTGGGAACCTTACTCATACATCTCTAGGGGTGGCAGAGTCCCACGGCCCAGGTGTGCTTGCTTCCTGCTGGGGTTGCAGGCCCAGCGTCCTCGGGGGTCTTCTCATTTCTCACCGAAGTTAAAGACCACCCCAACTCTCCTCCCAGGCCTCTGGGCTCCTGGTCATTCAATTTATTCCTTCAATACTATTCGAGGCTTATTAGGCATATAACAAAATAATCCTAATAATGCTGATAATCCTAATCCTGTGGCCCCAATAGTAGCGAATCTAATAATCCTAAATCGGGCTTCCTTGAAACATACAGAAGTCAATTGAAAATCATTTTATTTTTAACTTAAAATTCTTCCTGGTCTTACAAAAGCACCTTTATACACAGCCTCCTTGTATTCTTCAGCTTTCTTTAATTAATATAACAAACTTAAATTCACTCATAGTTCCAGTGAATAATCCAAAACATTAAAAGTTGCTTTATATTTCACTTGGGAAATAGACAAACACTCTCAAATTTGCCTTCTGCCTATCCTATGCCTCAAACCTCTGGAAAAAAGCTGAACTTCAAAATCAAACCATGAAAAGAAATGATAGTTAACCGTGGCAACATCTTCCGAGCAGTTCTGGAAATGGAGCAGGTACACTTTTTATGAAAACGAAGGCAGGATTCTCAAGATAAAATGTGTCGGGCAACAATGACTGGTCCTGTGATACAGACAGCCGTCTAGTAATTCAGTTAACATGGAACCTTGGACTCTACTCTTCTTGAATCATCTCTTATTCTTTATCCCAATCATGTTTCATCAAGCAGTTAATTGCCCAGAATTTGATGTAAATGTTAATTCAATAAAACCATTATGATTGATTTTTGGAGAAAATAGAGTAGTATCTACCTACCCATCCATCCCTCTACCCACCCATCTGTCTGTGTTTATCCCCACCCCCTTTTCTCTCTGTCTCTTTCTCTCAGTCTGTTTTTGGAAGCTCTCGCCCTATTAAAAATACCCCGAGTGATCTTATTTTGCACATGTACCTGGTAGTATATAATCACAAAGCCTATAAAATATACAACAGTAGTTTAATGGGAAAGCTCTATCTGCCTTAATGGTCCATTGTTATCTCTAGCAATATATTCCCAGACCAACACTTAAGCACGTTTTTAATTGTTTTGCTTAGTGATATAAAGCCATATGGAAACTTTTAAAATGTCCTCCCTAGGTGTTAAAGAATTACCCCTCATCATGGGAAAAGCACATGAACAAGAAGGAACAACACAGTAGTAGGAATTGAAAGGTCAGTAGTCAGCCAAAAAGGGATGAAATCCTCCCATTTATGAGGATGGGCCTCGAAGGCAATATGCTAAGTGAAATAAGTCAGGCACAGAAAGACAGACGTTGAGTGATGCCCCTTATGTGCAGGACCTAAAAACAGATACCCCCAAATAAACAAATAACAAACAAGCAAATAAAGAAACAAGCTCATAGACACAGAGAAGAGATTGGTGGTTGCCGGGGTGGGAGTTTGGGTAGGTGGATGGGAGAAGTGAGGAAGAAGGTCAAGAGGTAAAAAGAAAAAACAAAAACATAATATCATGTACCTTAACTATATACAATTTTTACTTGTCACGTATACCTCAATAAAGCTGGATAAAAACTTTTTTTTTTAAAAAAAGCTCTTCATATTGGAAGAATATTCTGTTTTACCTCTATAATAATCTAGCTATAAAACTATTTTGGAGTTTCATTGAAAAGGATTGACAAAAGCATAAAGCATATTGAACTCAGTATCTTAGAGGGAAAGTTTTCACATAGTCTTATTTTTGAATTTTTAATAACAGTTGACCTACAATATTTTATTAGTTTCAACAATGTAGTGATTAGACACTTATACAACTTATGAAGTGATCGCCCTGATAAGTCTACCCCACCCAACACCACACACAGCTACTACAATATAATCGACTATATTCCCTATGCAATACTTTATATCCTTTTTACATGGTCACTTAAAAATTAAATTAAATTAAAGAATCGGACTTGATCCCTTTTTATACATAACCAATCTATAGTGCTTTGCTACAACCCTACGTAGAATAATTTAAAGTTGTTTAGTATCTCAATATATACACACAATACACTTTTAAAAAGAAATAAAAAGCAACCATTGGCCAGAGCTTGCGATCAAAGCCACACCGTTAGGGGAGCTCATCTTCCGTGATCAGAAATGTCACAGCCTTAGATGTTTCAATATCAAAGTGGCCAGAGAAGAATATTTTGCCACACGATGACGTGTATCTCTGAGCATGTAGCCCTTGTTTTATCTGGCTTTTAAAGAAGTTAGAAACAGGGATATCGAAAGCTAGGTTTTCTGTTTATACATTAGGCAAGAGAGCTAGTGGTTCATGTTCCTTCTCTTCTTCCTGGGAACACAGCTAAACTACATTTCCCAGGCTCTCTTGCAGTCCGTTTGCGGCCCTCTGATTGAGTTCTGGTTAGTGGAATGTGGGCAAAAGCATCAAATGCCATCCTAGGCCTGGACTATTAAAAACACCCCATGCCTGATTCTACACACTCTTTCTATTCTGCCGAGACTTGGAGAATGACCCAAGTCTCTGATGGTTAAGACAGAAAAAGCTTTGGTCTCTGAAAAACTGCATGGAGCAGAGGCTCCCACATTCTTTCTTCATCCCAAAAAGTCTGCATGAGACTGTCCCATCATAAATAAACCATTGTATATTAAGCGACTGAGGTTGGGGGGGGGGGGGAGTTGTTCCAAGAGCTAACATTATTTTCCCTAATATTTTTACATGTATTAAATATGTGTTTTTGGAAGGATATTAGAATCTAATATTTAAATATAGCCTTTGTTGTGTTGCTATATTTCCATGATGTCATATTCCATTTAAAGGTGCAACTTTACTGGCACGATACAGGCACACCTTGCTGTATTGCACTTTGCTTTATAGTGCTTCATAGATATTGCACTTTTTACAGATCAAAGTTCTGTGGCAGCCCCAAGTCAGGCAAGTCTGCTGGTGTCATTTTTCCAACAGTATTTGCTCACTTTGTGTCTCTGTGTCACATGTTGGTGATTCTCACAGTATCTCAACCTTTTTCGTTATTATTCTTACATTTATCATGGTGATCTATGATCAGGCATCATTGATGTTTCTATTGTTATGGTTTGGGACACCGTGAGCCGAGCCCATGCAAGGCTGTGGACTTCATTGATAAACATTGTGTGTGTTCTGGCTGCTCCATGCACTGGCTTTTTCCCCATCTCCCTCCCTCTCCTTGGGCTTCCCTATTCCCTGAGACACAACAGTATTGAGATTAGGACAGTTAATAACCCTACAATAGACTTTAAGCATTCAAGTGAAAGGAAGAGTCACACACTTCTCACTTTAAGTCAAAAGCTACAAAGGACTAAGCTTAGTGAGGAAGGCATGTTGAAAGCCAAGACAGACTGAGAGCTAAACCTTTGGCACCAAGTATCCAAGTTGTAAATGCAACGGAAAAATTCTTGAAGGAAACTCAAGGTGCTACTCCAGTGAGCACACGAATGTTATGAAAGCTAAAGAGCCTTATTGCTGATATAGAGAACATTCAGTGGTCTGGATAGAAGATCAAAGCTGCCACACATTCCCTTCAAGCAAAGCCTAATCCAAAGCGGGGCCCTAACTCTCTTCAATTCTGTGAAGGCTGACAGAGGTGAGGAAGCTGCCAAAGAAAATCTGAGGGTGGAAGAGGTTGGTCAGGGGAGTTTAAGGAAAGAAGGCATCTCTGTAACATCAAAGGACAAGGGAAAAGAGCAAGTTCTGACATAGAAGCTGCAGCAGATGATCTAGAAGATCGAACTGAGACACAACAGATTTTCAGTGTGGATGAAACAGCCTTTTCTTGGAAGAAGATGCCATCCAGGACTTTCATAGCTAGAGAGAAATCAATGCCTGGCTTCAAAGAACAGGCTAACTTTCTTGTTAGGGGCTAATGCAGCTGGTGACTTTAAGTTAAAGCTCATTTACCATAAGAATTATGCTAAATCTACTCTGCCTGTGCCCTATAAAAGAAACTTCAAAGCCTGGGTAACAGTATAATTGTTTACAACATGGTTTACTGAATATTTAAGCCTGTGTTGAAACCGATTGCACAGAAAAAGAGATTTCTTTCAAAATATTACTGGTCATTGACAAGGTACCTGGACACCCAAGAGCTAATAAAGATGCTCAATGGAATTACGGTTGTTTTCATTCCCGTTACCACAAAACATGTGTACCCCATGGATCAAGGAGTAATTTTTGACTTTCAAGGCATGTTATTTAAGAAATACATTTTGTAAGACTCTAGCTGCCACCAGGGGCGATTCCTCTGATAGACCTGGGCAAAGTCAATTGGACACCTTCTAAAAAAGATTCACCATTCTAGATGCCATTAAGAATATTTGTGATTTATAAGAAAAGGTCTAAATATCGCCATTAAATTGATTCCAGCCCTCATGGGCGACATTGGGAAGTTCAAGATCTAGGGGGAGGAAGTAACTGCAGATGTGTCGCAGAAGCACTAAGAGAACTAGAATTAGAAGTGGAGCCTGAAGACGTGACTGAATTGCTGCGATCACATGCTAAAACTTGAACAGATGTGGAGTTGCTTCATCTGGATGAGCCAAGAAGGCGGTTTGTTGAGATAACATCTACTCCTCGTGAAGATGCTGTGGAGATTGTTGAAATGACAACAAAGGATTTAGAATATTACATAAATGTAGCTGATAAAGCAGTGGCAGGTTTCGAGAGGCATGACTGCAATTTTGAAAGATGTTCTGTGGGTAAAACGCTATTGAACAGCATCACAGGCTACAGAGAAATTGTTTGTGAAAGAAAGAGTCCTTCAAGGAAGCAAAATTCATCGTTGTCTTATTTTAAGAAATTGCCACAATCACCCCAGCCTTCAGCAACGGCCACCCTGATCAGTCAGCCGCCATCAACATGGAGGTGTGACCAGCGGAAAGATTACAACCTGCTAAAGTCTCAGATGATGATTAACATTTTTTAAGCAATAGTATGTTAATTAAGCTATGCAGATTGTGTTTTTAGACATACCGCTATTGCACACTTAATAGACCACAGTATAGTGTAAACATAACTTTTATATGCACTGGGAAACCAAAACATTCACGTGACTCACTTTACTTCAATATTTTCTTTATTGCAGTGTTCTGGAACTGAGTCAGCAATATCTCCAATGTGTACCTGTGTCCCTACTTTCCACTGTACTTTAGGAAAAAGACGTATATAAATCATCAGTTCGAATTTGGTTCAGCTGCACATAAAGAAACTCTAAATAACCAGACTTTAAACAAGACAGATGTGATTTCTTCCTGATAGAAACAAAGTGGAGAAAGAGGCAGTACTGGGCTGGTATGGTTACTTTAAAGACTTTTATTTATTTATTTTTAGAGATGAGGAAGGGAGGGAGAGAAACGTCAATGTGTGCTTGCCTCTCGCATGCCCCCTACTGGGGACCTGGCCTGCAACCCAGGCATGTGCCCTGACTGGGAATTGAACTGGCGACATTTTGAGTGCAGGCCGGCACTCAATCCACTGAGCCACACCAGCCAGGGCAGGGTGGTTACTTTAGAAGGTCATTAAATTCAGCAGCATCTTCCAAGTCACCCCTCAAGGCCTCCCTATAGTGAAGCTGCCATCCTCATGGTCCATTGTGTCAGCCAAGCTCCAGCCATCACATCCAGGTAGCAGAAGGGGACAAAGAAGAAAGAGGTCAAAAGGCATATTAACTATTTTTAAAGGAGCTTTCTCTAAACTGCCACAGAACACTTTATATTTTACTGTCCAAAACTTATCCTATGAATATATGAATATACCAAGCTGCAAAAGAAAGCTGGGAAATGTAGTTTTATTTTGGGAAGCCATGTACTGGGTAAAAATGGAGCATTTTATTACTAGAGAAGAAAGGGAGAACAGCTGTAAGGGTGGAATTCAGAAGCCTTTACTGCATTTAATAGGTACAAACTTCTTCCTGTGAAGGGAAACATTGACTTATGCAAAATGTAATTTTAGATATACCTCTGTGTATATACACACACATTTTTGTTTATATGAAAAAGTATGTAATACCTACTGCTTATTATTTTCACCCTAGTCTCGGCCCGTCAGAATTCCTCCGGAATCAGCGAGTTAACTATTCTCTGGTGTTTGGGGAATAAACCAAACTGCATCAGAGAACAAAGGAAGAATAGAGAGACTAGGTTTCGAGCATCAGGAGGCATAGAAATAAGGAATTGTATGCACATATGAGTATAAATAACTGGCTCTGCCATTGTTTCAAGTTACGCAGGGCTAGTATCGTGGTGGTGGTGTTGATTTACGGAGAGATCTCTTCTCTGTGTGTTTACGTTTATGCGTCTGTCCAAGGGACAGTGTCAAGGACTTGCTGAACTCCACTTCATAACGCCTACTACTATATTGAATCATGGAGAAATTCCGGTACCACAAACAAACATGAAATAGATAACTCTCTTTAAATTAGATATGTGGTCCACATCTTTCTTTACACGTGTCCTTTCTGTGCACTCTTCTTTGATAAGCATATAGTACACACACCAGATTCCCCTGATTTCCTATGCCGTCAGTAATACCCTCCCCATGAATACTGAATATTTGCTCTTAAAAGTGTAGCTATAGTCTCCTTCATTCTCCACTTACCCATATATATATATATATATATATATATATATATATATATATATATATATATATATATATATACAACCCAGCACTGTATTTGCCCACGTACCCCTAAGGAAAACAAAGGTAAAAAGTTTCCTATCGAACATTGGGGGTTTTGAGTGCTCTTGGGCCTCAGGTGTTGGGAGGGTCCAAAAAGTGACTGCTAGGAAACCAGGGCTCATTAACTACCTGCCTGCCGCTGTCTAAATGGTTTCCAAGGACTATCTCCTTAACTCCCCACTAACCCTATAATGAAGGTACGCGCCATTATTGCCATCCTGTGTTCACAGAGGTGGAAACTGAGGCTCTGGCTCGGTTACAGTTACGCAGCTGGGGGCAGCCTGACACCCAATGCAAAGGGTGTGCCTCACAAGCCCTTGCTCGTACTCACCCCATCATGCTTCATGCTGCCTGCACGTGGCCCCCTCTACATCCATGATCCCACAGTGCTGGTATGTCTATGAAATGCATTCCGTAGGAGGCTCAACCTCTCTTGGGGAAAGCCTACCGTCTAATTAGGAAAATAACGTAATAATCTAAATGACTTGAATACCAAGTACTGCGGCCATCAGGACACAGTGATCTCAAAGCTGAAGTGGACTCGGGACTTTGGAAGGATGATGGGTTTGATCATTTCTGTGCCCCTAACATCCTTTTGTGGACCGCCTTGCCTTCCTATGACAGAAGCATGAGTCTGAGGCAAAAGTTTTGGGGAGATTTTTCTTCCAACGAAACTTGTCTTGCCATGAATTAACCACCAACCCCCCAAAATGATGCTGCAGACGATTCTAATGAGCACTTCTTTGTAACCCTCCCTCCCAATCACGGTCATGTGTCCTGGGCATGGCATGTTGGTTGAGTTCCCCGAAAGAAGGGAGCTGATAAGGTGTTGTTAGTGGGTCTCCTTGTGCACGAGAAGAACTCGCATCTTCCCTCCCACGTGCAGTCCTGAATTCCCCTTTTCCTCCTTCTCAAAGTTCTACTTTTCCCCCGAATGTCTGTGTGTGCCATATGACAGTGATTTTCTGTGGTAATTGCTTTATCCTTCAACAAGAACCTTTACAATAGTGAACTCCTACAACCCTTACGTGTAAATTAGGGCTGTTGCAAGCAAAAGTCAAACCTTCACGTACAAACCTGCACCGTTTTTCTCTCTTCCCTTGCATTGTGAGTTGAATTTTTGCCTGGGATACACACACACACAAAAACAAAACAAAACAAAAAAATACCTGCCTTCAAAAAATTATTCTTTTTTGCTGTAGTTTCCTGCATTTGGGTTTACCATACAGGATCTTGGGAGGCCAGACCCTGAATTCATTTCAACACAGTCAGCTTACCAACAGAGAGTAGATTTCATTCTGTTGGACACAAAAGTCAGGTGGAATTCTATAATAGATGCCATTTGAAAATTCAAGGGCTCTCAGGCTAACAACGCTCATGAGTAGGCTCGTTACGGGGTGTGGAGAGGCTGGCTCGCTCCCCGAGCAGCGGGGCCCGCCATGAGGTAAAGCAACACAGTTAATCTGAGGGGCCCCCCAAAGAAACGATCATGGTAGCGGTAGCTCTTTATTTTGCTCACTTGCACCAGCAAAACAAAATGATGCCGCAGACGAAAACTGTCATGTCCCACCCACACCATCTGTCCTGTGCCGTGCACCCACAGCTCCCCTCATTCTACAAATTAATCTTTCACACATTTTTTTAACAAAAAAAGTGTTAATGTTATAAAAGAAAAAAAACAAGGAAAACAGAAAGGGCTGTGTAGAAAATAAATTAAATTTAAATTTGATGGCAGTTATGACTCTTTTTATTGACTATAAGAGCAAACAGTCACATTAAATTGGTGCCACTGGCATACCATTAAAACTACAGGGCACCCTTAATGATCTCTGACAATGATTGCGTGTGTGTTTTTTTAAATATAGCACGCACATTTTGTCCAATTTGCGCTCTTTTTTCCTGTTGCTTTTGTCCTCTTTCTGAGTGGATATTATTCATGAACTGAGTCTTTATTATCTATTTGACCATCTGCGTAGCATTGGCCATAGTCCCCTGTGTTGTAATTTTGAGTGAAAATAAGGATTGTTGGAGATGGCGACACTAAAAATAATAATGATAATGTGCTTTAAGAACTGTAAAGGAGGAAAAAACACTTAAAGAAAAATATTTGTGACGGAGGTTAGGGTTTGAAGGCACAGAGCATGGCAGTGGGGGGAAACCAGAAATCACTCTCTTCATTCATTTAGAATCTGAATATTCATTCTGACCAAGCTAACATCTTCTTGCCTTGATAACAGGCAGTTCAGAAAGGGATGCTTCTTTGTGCTAGAATGTCTTTGAAAGAAAAAGATACACAGTTTTTGTTTTCTCACATGCTTCTCTCTCATTTCAGAAGCCCACCCATGCCTTCGTGGTATGGCTGTCCAATTGGTAGCACGGGCCTCAGCTATCAAAATCTGGGAATTTGAATATTCATGTTTACAAGGCATCAATGCCTCATGTTTTAGTTTAGTGAAGGGAGATTTTCTTTTAAATGAAAATATTAGGGCATATTATTTCCAATTAAGAAATTATAGATGGGGATAAATGAATTAACTGAAAACCTGTATCATTGTTTTATTCCTAAAATGTTGCCTAGTTTTATTTGGCTCTCTTCCTTCTTCTCTCTTCTTTCTTCTTTTTTCTCACCTTTTGATCTTGTCTTTTCTTTCTCCCTCGAATTCTCTTCCTCAGTGTTAGTTTACCATTTTTTTCTTTTCATTGGTCAGATTTTCCCTACAGCCACTGGAAGGCCATCGAAATCAGCTGATTGAAAGATGAATATGGGTGAACAATGAAACATCTTCCTCACAAGAGTAAAAACACCAGGTTGTGATGCATTTCTGACAATCCCATTTTTGTCTCAGAGGAAAATGTGTAATATCCTATTCGGGGAGATGCTCACTGAGGTATTCTTTCTTATTGATTCTCATTAAACGTGAGGAATACACAATCAAAGCTATCCTCTCTCTCTCTCTCTCTCTCTCACACACACACACACACACACACACACACTGCTTGGGCTTACTACCAAAGCAAGATGAAGTCTGCCAATTATCTCATTATTTAAGAAATGAATTATTGCCATGACCAGTGTGGCTCAGTGGGTTGAATGTCACCCCACAAAGCAAAAGGTCGCTGGTTCATTTCCTGGTCAGGGCACATGCCTGGGTTGCAGGTTCCATCCCCAGTGGGGACATGTAAGAGGCAGCTGACCCATGTTGCTGTCTCACATTGAGTTTTTCTCTCTCTCTTTCTCCCTCCCTTCTGCTCTCTCTAAAATAAATAAAATCTTAAAAAATCAAAAGAGAAATGAATTGTTTGCTTGCAGTTAGCAGCGGTTTAAAATAATATTTTTTTTTGTATTCATCTTTCCCCTCCAAATTGATTCATGTGTGTGTATAATAACAATCTAAATGGTATAAAAATTTTCAAATTTGGGAAGTTAGAATTAATAGCTTTAACATCCATATTGATTTATCTCAAAATAATAAGGAATTTCTAAAATCAAAAGGAATAGCCCAGTTTCCACAAATAGCAACTTGCTTACAGTAGGTAAGATTTAGGCCACATGTTTTTATTTATTTTTACCTATGAACTTGCATGGAGAGTATATGTTGTTCATTTAAAAAATGATTGGGGTAATTTATTCTTTTATTTTCAAGACTGATACAAGTACAAATATTATAATATTAAATATTTCTACCTCATTGAATGGCATACAATTTTCATTAACATTATAAAATTTATGTTTATATATCAATATTATATGTTACCTCCAAATAAAAATATAGTTATTTTACACACCTTTTTTAAGTCATGTAGTTCCATTTTCACTAAATTGGTATGACAATCACTGGCATTTTTAAACCTTATCCAGATGTACATTTGATAATATGGTACAGATTTTTCTTTAACAAACTATTTTCAGGTCTAATTATTTAAAAATGTATATTTTCCCAAAACAGCAAAATCTATAGTCTTGAGCAATCACAACTGAGCACCGAAGTTTTCTCTCTTGCAACGTAACAAGAATGAAGTGATTACAAATTGTGAATTTAAAAAATCTTCTTTAAGAAATATATGATAGAAATGCTTTTAATAATACTAAAAGGCACTGTACTTGTGTGGATGGGTTAGGCCCATAACACAGGCCACAATCCTTTTTTTGGGGGGGTTACCCTCTTCCAACCTCCCCCTCCCCAAAGTGTTATCTTGCACTAAACATCATCTGAATGCTAAATATGATCTCTTAACCAGGGCTTACAGTCACTCCGAGTCTTCTCTAACTAGGAGCTGCGAGTCAGAATAATGAGCAGGGCCTCTCTCTCTCATTCTGTAGGAGTTTTAGAGCTGTTTGGAGGAGGATTGGAAAAAAGAAGCACTAATGTGCTTAGGTGAGGTACGCTGTCTCTTCGATATTTCGGGAGCTGTTTTGAAGTGTCATGGATTGATCACCCCAGGAGCTGTGTGAGAAGGAAAGACCTCAAATTTCTGACCAGATTCCTCCTTATGGCTGTGAGAGTTTGATTTTCATTTAAACAACAATAAATATAGGCATAAGGGTTTGAGATGAATTGTGGAAGCCCTTTAGCCATAACCATTACAGTCTGCCACCAAATGAGCTGCTGTTCTCACTTTGTTTTATGTCCTCTGCATAGCTCATGTTATTGTATCTGCCAAATAAAACCCAGCAAACCATGCAAATGAAGATATAATCTTTTATCTCTTATAGTCACAGGATGCACCCATATATATAGTTTTATAGATTCCTCTCCATGAGATTTACTGCTATTAGGGCTCTACTGTCTTAATAGGATCTCTGGAAAGAGCAAACACGTCTTGCTAGGAGGCACCTTGATTTATATCCACCAACGGCATGTGTCTTTAGTTGAAGCTCATTTGAAAAGTCAGGAATAATTTCTTTCATTATATTTTTAGCTTGTCTGTGTGGTTCAGTTGAGATCATGGGCTTTTTCCTTAAAGATAAAGACCTGATAGATTATATATTTTTTTCAAAGCACATTCGATTCTGATTTGTTTAAAAATAATGGACGTTTTTCTTTTAGTTTCAGATTGGCCTAAATGTCTGAAGAAGGAGGACAGTGAATTGATGACTAGCTAGTCCTGCAACTCACCAATCTTAAATTTGGGGATTTGGAGAAACCAGTTAACATTCTGTATCAACATTCTCTTTCAAGTAACAAAAATAACACATCGTATGCCTATAAAAGATGTTTTGAGGAATAATTCATTTCCAAAATGCCTCAGAGATGAAGTACTCTTCACATACGCTAGAGAATTGCTATGAATTTACCAGAAGTCAGTCGCCACTGAGTCCATCTGAATTATTTCTATGGTGGGTTGCAGCTTCCCCCCAAAAGCACTTTTCTGATATTTTTCAGAATAAGCTGCGCTTCTCCCTTTTTCCTGAGTTTAAAGGGAGAAGTTGAACATATAAAGTACTGCTATTCCCTCCAGCCTCTGGAAAAATGCAAATGTAGAAGTTATTTCTTTCCATCCCTCCCTTCCTTCCTCCCACTCTCCCTCCCTCCTGCCTATGACTCTTTCTTGAATGCTTATTATGTGCCAATTACCACGATAGGGTACAAATGTCACAGAAAAAGTTCCCATCCTGAGAGAGCTTATATCCTGTCAATGAAAAAAGTAAACAAAAAATAGAGTCAGTACAATTCTTTAGATCATAAGAGTTTTCCTGGTTCACTTTGCTAAAGTAGCTCAACCCTCTTTCTTTCCAATGCTAATTCTTATATCTAGTTATGATCCAGGCCAGATACTTTATATGGAGGCTGATGGGCCCAGTACAAGACCCTGTATATGTTAGATGTTTAGCGACTGTTGAATGAACGAATTCCTGAAATAGGATTAGTTAGGTTAATAAAGAGTTCATATTCCTCAATGAAAACTCAATACATCCCCACAATTTCTCTATAAGGCCAAGTTAAAACTGCATAATGAGTGTGCTATGAAGCTCTGACTTTGTATTAAGAAAATCTAATTTATATCAAGCTGGTCTTACCAGCAAAATCAGCCAAACTAATGACCTACGTGTGTGCACACCTGTGTCCTCATTTTGGCAACTTAATGTCTGGGAAGCATTAAATACCAAGTGTACTCTAATCTTCTTTCTTTGGGAGCTGGCTGTTTCATAAAGCATTATTTAAGGACAAAGAGCAAAACATCATTTGGCCCTGACCGATGTAGCTCAGTTGGTTGGGCATCATGCCACAAAGTGGAAGTTCACTGGTTCAATTCCCAGTCAGGGCATGTGCCTGGGTTGCAGACCAGGTCCCCAGTCCAGGCACATTCGAGAGGTGACCAACTGATGTTTCTCTCACACATCAATGTTTCTCTCCCTCTCTTTCTCTCTCTCTCTTTCTCTCTCTCCTCTCTTCTCTCTATAAATAAATAAATAAATAAATAAATAAATAAATCTATCTTTTATAAAAGGAAAAGAACAGGCTTTGGCAATAGGAGAGTGGCATAGGCTCTGCAGAGCCCAGGAAGGGAAGAGCTGACCTCTCTGTTTTTCTACTGTACCATCTCCATTGCTCAGGTCTCCACCACAGACCGCTTCCCGCTGGGATCTTTCCTTCTCTCTACCTCTCTTCCACCATTCTTCTGTAGTGTCACCAGCTTCTCACTGGTCTACCTCTCCCCTGCAAAGCTGTTGTCCCTTACATTGCTCTTCTCTCCCTGTCATTTGTCTCTGTCCAAAATGCTCTACTGTGCCTGTGTCTTTGTTCCCCAGGCCCTTGTGTCTCAGCGAGCCTGTTTTCTTGCATCTGTCCCATGGTCCAAGCGCTAAGGCACGGCCTCACATGGTAGACCAGTTGTCAGTTTTGTGCTTTTGTGTTTCGATTCAACGTTTTTCTTTTTTTCCTTTTGCTTGCTGAACAGCCTCAGTTTTGTCAAACAACTTCACAGCAATGGGTTCTCAGTTAAACATGTGCCACTACTTTAAGGAACAAAGAAAGCCTCAAGGCGCCTAGAAGGAATTGGAAATCTGTTCCGAGTTCGTATTTAAGAACCACTTTTCCTATTGTCTCCCTTAAAGTCATTACTGCAGCTTCAATTTAAAATGCTTATTTTTACTGAGTTTAATTTAGACACACATTTGCATTGTAAAATGGGTACTTTAAAAATAATCATTTTAGTCTTAAGCATAAATGCTAGTTCTTTGTAAGAGAAGTAACTTCTGAGTTGCCTGTTGTCACCAAGGGTGAAGTCAATTTCTGGAATGAGATTTAACCCTCTGTCTGCTCCGATTACCAGGAATAGCTTGAATCTGGTATGTATCGAGACTTTTGTGTTAAATGGATAGGATTTCTTTATAAGAAAAGTTTTTATTAGGACATTTTTGTATTATCTCAGTAGTTCGGGTTGGTATGCATTTACACGCGTTGAAAGAAAAATGAAATGTTACCTCTGTCCAGTGGGTTCACAATGACTCACGCATAAATCTAAGGGGATTGATTAGTGCGTGGATCGCCGGCGCCTAGCACACGGCAGAAATTTTACAAGAACTGTGAGAATGCACTCCTTATTTCTTTAATGTAAGTTCTCCGTGAATAATTTTTGGATGTATTATTTTCCTTTCTGCTGGTTTAAAGTCCAAGAAGGTGCTGAATTCAAGGGTGGACCGAGCATAAAGGGAAGGAAAGACGTCCCCCTGCATTGGAATGCAGACAGATGAATGTTTCTCTCTTTTGCTCAGCAGCGCAGCATCAATACCTACTGGTAATCCCTCTTCTCTTTACCTTTTCTAAGTTTATGTGCACCTGCATTTCTCCAAGTCCCAATCTAAGCAAACGATTATAACTAAGAATGTTGGCATTTCAATATTTAGAAGTTGTATTCTTTCATTTTGAACAAAACAATCTACCTCTATTTACTATATCTTTGCAGAATTTTAGAAAAATCAGCACTCAAAGATTGGTTATTTCAAAAATGATGCATTAATAGCATAGGTTTAATGTTAAATTTTTCTTTAACAGAATCCATATATCTGGAAAAGTCCTGTTTCATCAGATTATTTTAAAGGTAAAAATCCCACAGATGAAATCAATGCATCCTTTTATTATCCAAATTAATGCAACCTCCAAAACAACAGAGCAATTGCAATATCTGAATGTTGGAGGTGTAGTGTGATTTTTCAAGGGCGGTAGACTTGTCTGTACAAATTTATTTTGTTTAGGATAGTATTTAAATAATTCTTAACTAATTGAACTCACATCAATGTTTGGCAGGAAGGCGTTCTGTGTAACAAGGAAGAGAGCCAGCCTGGGGTTTGAAAGTTGCCTGGGATCATACACAAAATGAATAATGAATGTATTATAGCGCAAAGTTAACTGTAAAAAGCATCATTGTATGTTTTTCCCTTCCATATGCCATAAGGCATAATGCATTTTATGGGGGGTGGGGAGAGAGACAAGAGAGAACAGACAAGAGAGACTGAGAAAAAGGGAGAAGGTGTGGGTTGGGTGGCTCTTTGCTTTCTTTCTAAATTAGTTCTCCGAAGTGGCCAGACTTGTTGTCAACCAAGCCTTGAACTACCAGCCTCCGTTAGCCATTATGCTGTCTCTGGATTTATGATGGTCACGTAAAAGCACTGATTTACAGTAAGCAACTAAAAACTGGCTACGCAGGAAAAACAGTTCTGGGAAGACTATCTTTTGCTCCTCTCTGTCTTTAACCTGCCAACAGGTTTGAATGACTGGTGTAGGCTCATTCCGCTTTCGGTATAGAGGGTGTATGCCCAATTAATGTCTGGTATAAATCTGCTAAGGGCCTTTCCTCAAAAGTTTATGATAACATTATTTCTGTCTTCAGGGCTGAGAATCTGGATAAATTATCTCCTATTTATGGCTTATCATAGTTCAGGAATTTAATAAACAGATTCAAGCATTACAGAATTTATAATCCGGGGAATGATTTAGTATATAAAATGTTTGGGGGATACACACACACACACACACACACACACTGTGCTTTAGGAGGAATATGTTCTCTGTTCATTTCATTATTGTGGTGTGTGTGTTCCAGTTTGTTCGTTTACATTTTTTACTCTTGTTTCAGCTGTGTTTCTGTGTTCTTCCTCCCTTTAGGCCATTTCGATCCGTTCACTTGTAAAAGCCAGAAGAGAATGGGGTGCGGGGACAGAGAGAGAGAGAGAAAGAGAGAATAAATAAGTTAATAGACTTTCACGTGTGCTGTTGTTATATTGACAGGGTTCGTGTTCTGTTTCTCTCTGGGAGCGAGACTAGCCTCGCCTCTGCTCACTTTATTATGTTTTACAATTATTACATTTAAAATATTATACTTTGAAATATCTGCTCTTTTATTCTTAATGCTTGCCTCCCTCGTTTTTACAGGAAAAAATTCCAATTACACACGAAGTTTATTAAAAGTCAATATTCAAAACTTAATTTCACAACTAATTTTTCAGCATGACCTGTTGCACAAAGTATAATAAAAACACTGATTTATTTCAGAGATTTGACCTGTGGTTCACATTAATTTTACGGAGTTGCTCATCCAATGAAATTTTATTTGGTCCATTTTATTAGTGTTAAATTGTCGCTGGTCAAATGTATGTGGTAGGAAAACATGAAACTTGTTCCCTGGCAAGAAATCTAACCAGGTTAGATTGACTCGTATTATTTATAATATAAGGACTCCTGGAAAGGTATGGATTAATTGGAACTATACAGGACTAGAATCCCTCCAGAGGGGAGCAGTGGTATATTTTTCTGATAGTTTAGAGACTGTACTTTTGGCACTTTTTTTCCCTGTGGGAGAGGAAAAAAGGAGACATTATTATTGGTTCTCCGATTCTGTCAAGTAGCTTTGTAACTTGCTAATTCGCTAAGCCTGTTGTGCAGAGGTAAAAAGGCCCTGCTTTGAGGCACTTACTTGAAGAAGGTATTTGGAGTCTGACTGATTACCTTCGTGGTTCCAAGGGGTGCCCTCCAAAATAGTAATCACTCTGTATTACGGCACCGGTGTTGTCTTCATTTGTTTATTTACACTTTGAATGCTGATGGCTTTCCAAAGATGATGACAAGCATCATTTGTATAGTAAGTTTATAAGACACATTAAAGTCTGAGAGTTAAAAAAGTGTAAAAAAAAAGGGTGGGGGAAGGCAGAGAAAATACAACCACCCCAAGGACCAGGGATAGATGATTGTAGCAACTGAATGGCGGATTGAGCTCTGACATCCATATGCTCCCACGTTGTTATTTAGCTTCCCCGTTGTTTCAGATTTTTATATATTCACGCCATTTCTTTCCCAACTAAACTTTAACCTTAGGAAGGGGAGAACCTGTCTCACACTTTTTTGTTTTCTTCTGTACCCTGTCAGAGTACCTTCCTTAAACAACAAATACTCCAGACATGTTTTTGATTCTGACAATATGAATATTCCATGCATTCCCATAAACTTATAAAATCTTTTACATATTGAGGGATGACACACTTGCTTCTTTAAATATCCACTCAATCTATATTTCCTGGCTATGCTACTCAGCTCTCAAAAATGGGTTCTAGTAATGACTGTTACACCCGAAAAGCAATGCTCACAACTTCTGATGTATCCGTGGCTCCCCACCAGATCTTTGTTATTCTACGGGTAGGTGTGGTCTGTGAAACCTTTTGTTAGAGCTGTGATTTTGCTGTCGATGCCATAGAGCTGAGTTTCTAAGCTTTTTGTGGACAATCCGAATGTTCTACTTTTCTCATGAATTTATTACTTAATGTCCTTGCACTACAATTCACTCTATTCATCCAGAGATTTGTGACTTTTAACTTTTAGTGAGAAACAGCTTTGAGAAGGCACTTTTCCCCAAACTCCTTAGTCAAGCATTCACTCATGTTCATATCTTTTCTTATAGGTATTTCATCCATCAAGAACATTTATAAAGTTCCCTAACTTGAAACAGGCGAGACTGAAATTGGGCCTCCTACAGACAGACTGAAGGATCTAGAATTCACCAGAAGCACAAAAACAACATACAGGGTGAGGCAAAAGTAGGTTTACAGGTGTTCATATGGAAAATAATACAATAATTAATCAATAATAATAAAGAATACACATGCATACTCACAATTGTAAACCTACTTTTGCCTTACCCTGTATTTTATGGAATAAAAAACTCTAGTTATAGTGATGACTTTGACTTCAGTGATCAATCATGGGTTCATATGAAAAGGTTGAGCAAAGAGTAGAGAATATCACCGCTGCTTCCAACAGGACACTCCAATCGTATTTCAGTTCCACAGTTTTCTGTGCTCCTGTTTTGATTTCATTAGCAATTCAACATGTCTGATTTGCCCACACAAAACTTCCTACTTAGTTTACCCATTTCACCTGCAACAAAGTGAAAGCACATTTTGCCCAGTTGAAAGGTCTCCTGGCAAGTTGGTTAGCAACAGGCTTGCCAGTGCTGGTTCAGTTAGCAAAGAATAAACACATTTCATTTGACAATGACTAGCGCACTGACTTCCTCACTCTGCAGTTTTCTGTTTTACATTCTTGAACCATTTCTCTCACTTGCCATTCAACTTCTTACTTGTAATTCTTGCCTCCTTAACAAGATTTCCAATTTCTTGAAGGTGTAAGTTTCTACATTTCTTCGTGGCCGTAATTAACACAGTTTAATCGCAAAGAACAGGAGTCGAATAAAAGTTTACTTGAAGGAAGGAAAAGCAATGGAACAGTCTTACATCTTCCCTCAGTAGTTTAAAGTTGTGGCTTCATACGTACCAATTAAGGGATCAGGCTAAGGCTTCTACAAGTATCAATTTTACTGTAATTCCCTAAAATTTGGTCACTTGGGAATGTCTTTACTTGTAACAGTGCAAGCAAACATGTGACATGAAGGTTGTTCAAGAAACACAGGCGCTCTGCTCTGCGCCTGTAACAAGACGGCACAGGGAAAAAGACGCTCAGAAACGGTGACCCTCTGAGCCGGTCGCGTCCGCAGCGTCCTGATATGCACCTCGAAATGGGACACCGCAGGACGGGGCAAGAACGTCCCTTAGCCCCACTCCCCCTTCGCTCAGGCAGGCAAGGACCTGGATGTCATCACCTACAGCACAGGGAGCCGACCGAGCCATCTAATGCCGGACTCAATTCATCTGTGTCCCCGAGTGCCCTGCCTCGCGAGGACACCTGCATAACTTAGACCGACCAAGCCCCACTATGTTTTAAAGTATTATTTATGGATGTCACGGTGCACTCCGAGGAGCTTGGTCCGCACCCCCAGAGCGCCCGAGGCCTCTGAGCCTGGAAACAGGCCCCTCCCAGCGCAGCTGTCGCCGCCGCCTGCGGGCTCCTTTCACTTTCTCACGGCCAAGTCACCCAGAGGGGCGCCGCTGCCGCCACCGCCGCTGCGCCCGAGGACTCCGCCCCGCACCGCTTCGCTACCGGGCCCCGCCCGCCCGGGCCCCGCCCACTCCAACAGTTTCTGCCTCCGATTGGGACGCGCGAGCGGCAGCTCCGGCTAGCTTCTCCCATTGGCTGGGCCCTCTTGCCAGTCCGACGATTGCCCGCCACTGCCTCCGCCCTCCTGAAAATTCGTCCTCCTATTGGAGAGTACTGAGGCCT